>NW_028182181.1:2730000-3930000 GCF_964271855.1 Acomys minous
CTAAGGAAATGGGAACACATTGAGGAGACACTTGTGGGAGCTACTGTGACTAAAACTGAGCTTCCCTACGCACAGGGAAGCAAGAGAAATGCTGATTTCATCAAGCCCAGTTACATACTCAGAATCTGTACTACTGCGCAAATAGGCATGTCTCTTTAGGCAAAAAACTCATTTCTGACAAAGTTGCCCAAATGCATCTCAGAAGTGTGCAACTTGTTCCCTGAGTTAGAAAACGTCGAGAAACGGTCTTTTCTGCTAGCGCTGTGCTTCTACGCATGTATTTGCTGAACGGTGAAAGCGCACAGTAATGCACTTTTCTCCCAGCAAATACACTGTTTCTAAGGAAATGGGAACACACTGAGGAGACACTTGTGGGAGCTACTGGGACTAAAACTGAGCATCCCTACGCACAGGGAAGCAAGAAAAATGCTGATGTCATCAAGCCCAGTTACATATTCAGAATCTGTACTACTGCGTAAATAGGCGTGTCTCTGTAGGCAAAAAACTCATTTCTGACAAAGTTGCCCAAATGCATCTCAGAAGTGTGCAACTTGTTCCCTGAGTTAGAAAACGTCCAGAAACGTTCGTTTTTGCTAGCGCTGTGCTTCTACACATGTATTTGCTGAACGGTGAAAGCGCACAGTAATGCACTTTTCTCCCAGCAAATACACTGTTTCTAAGGAAATGGGAACACACTGAGGAGACACTTGTGGGAGCTACTGTGACTAAAACTGAGCTTCCCTACGCACAGGGAAGCAAGAGAAATGCTGATTTCATCAAGCCCAGTTACATACTCAGAATCTGTACTACTGCGCAAATAGGCATGTCTCTGAAGGCAAAAAACTCATTTCTGACAAAGTTGCCCAAATGCATCTCAGAAGTGTGCAACTTGTTCCCTGAGTTAGAAACGGTCGAGAAACGGTCGTTTCTGCTAGCGCTGTGCTTCTACACATGTATTTGCTGAACGGTGAAAGCGCACAGTGATGCACTTTTCTCCCAGCAAATACACTGTTTCTAAGGAAATGGGAACACACTGAGGAGACACTTGTCGGAGCTACTGTGACTAAAACTGAGCTTCCCTACACACAGGGAAGCAAGAGAAATGCTGATTTCATCAAGCCCAGTTACATACTCAGAATCTGTACTACTGCGCAAATAGGCATGTCTCTGTAGACAAAAAACTCATTTCTGACAAAGTTGCCCAAATGCATCTCAGAAGTGTGCAACTTGTTCCCTGAGTTAGAAAGCGTTGAGAAACGTTCGTTTCTGCTAGCGCTGTGCTTCTACACATGTATTTGCTAAACCGTGAAAGCGCACAGTAATGCACTTTTCTCCCAGCAAATACACTGTTTCTAAGGAAATGGGAACACACTGAGGAGACACTTGTGGGAGCTACTGGGACTAAAACTGAGCTTCCCTGCGCACAGGGAAGCAAGAGAAATGCTGATTTCATCAAGCCCAGTTACATACTCAGAATCTGTACTACTGTGCAAATAGGCATGTCTCTGTAGGCAAAAAACTCATTTCTGACAAAGTTGCCCAAATGCATCTCAGAAGTGTGCAACTTGATCCCTGAGTTAGAAAACGTCGAGAAACGTTCGTTTCTGCTAGCGCTGTGCTTCTACACATGTATTTGCTGAACGGTGAAAGCGCACAGTGATGCACTTTTCTCCCAGCAAATACACTCTTTCTAAGGAAAGGGGAACACACTGAGGAGACACTTGTGGGAGCTACTGTGACTAAAACTGAGCTTCCCTACGCACAGGGAAGCAAGAGAAATGCTGATTTCATCCAGCCCAGTTACATACTCAGAATCTGTACTACTGCGCAAATAGGCATGTCTCTGTAGGCAAAAAACTCATTTCTGACACAGTTGCCCAAATGCATCTCAGAAGTGTGCAACTTGTTCCCTGAGTTAGAAAACGTCGAGAAACGTTCGTTTCTGCTAGCGCTGTGCTTCTACACATGTATTTGCTGAACGGTGAAAGCGCACAGTAATGCACTTTTCTCCCAGCAAATACACTGTTTCTAAGGAAATGGGAACACACTGAGGAGACACTTGTGGGAGCTACTGTGACTAAAACTGAGCTTCCCTACGCACAGGGAAGCAAGAGAAATGCTGATTTCATCAAGCCCAGTTACATACTCAGAATCTGTACTACTGCGCAAATAGGCATGTCTCTGTAGGCAAAAAACTCATTTCTGACAAAGTTGCCCAAATGCATCTCAGAAGTGTGCAACTTGTTCCCTGAGTTAGAAAACTTCGAGAAACCGTCGTTTCTGCTAGCGCTGTGCTTCTACACATGTATTTGCTGAACGGTGAAAGCGCACAGTAATGCACTTTTCTCCCAGCAAATACACTGTTTCTAAGGAAATGGGAACACACTGAGGAGACACTTGTGGGAGCTACTGTGACTAAAACTGAGCTTCCCTACGCACAGGGAAGCAAGAGAAATGCTGATTTCATCAAGCCCAGTTACATACTCAGAATCTGTACTACTGCGCAAATAGGCATGTCTCTGTAGGCAAAAAACTCATTTCTGACAAAGTTGCCCAAATGCATCTCAGAAGTGTGCAACTTGTTCCCTGAGTTAGAAAACGTCAAGAAACGTTCGTTTCTGCTAGCGCTGTGCTTCTACACATGTATTTGCTGAACGGTGAAAGCCCACAGTAATGCACTTTTATCCCAGCAAATACACTGTTTCTAGGGAACTGGGAACACACTGAGGAGACACTTGTGGGAGCTACTGTGACTAAAAGTGAGCTTCCCTACGCACAGGGAAGCAAGAGAAATGCTGATTTCATCAAGCCCAGTTTCATACTCAGAATCTGTACTACTGTGCAAATAGGCATGTCTCTGGGGGCAAAAAACTCATTTTTGAGAAAGTTATCCAAATGCATCTCAGAAGTGTGCAACTTGTTCCCTGAGTTAGAAAACGTCGAGAAACGTTAGTTTCTGCCAGCGCTGTGCTTCTACACATGTATTTGCTGAACGGTGAAAGCACACAGTAATGCACTTTTCTCCCAGCAAATACACTGTTTCTAAGGAACTGGGAACGCACTGAGGAGACACTTGTGGGAGCTACTGTGACTAAAACTGAGCTTCCCTACGCACAGGGAAGCAAGAGAAATGCTGATTTCATCCAGCCCAGTTACATACTCAGAATCTGTACTACTGCGCAAATAGGCATGTCTCTGCAGGCAAACAACTCATTTCTGACAAAGTTGCCCAAATGCATCTCAGAAGTGTGCAACTTGTTCCCTGAGTTAGAAAACGTCGAGAAACGTTCGTTTCTGCTAGCGCTGTGCTTCTACACATGTATTTGCTGAACGGTGAAAGCGCACAGTAATGCACTTTTCTCCCAGCAAATACATTGTTTCTAAGGAACTGGGAACACACTGAGGAGACACTTGTGGGAGCTACTGTGACTAAAACTGAGCTTCCCTACGCACAGGGAAGCAAGAGAAATGCTGATTTCATCAAGCCCAGTTACATACTCAGAATCTGTACTACTGCGCAAATAGGCATGTCTCTGTAGGCAAAAAACTCATTTCTGACAAAGTTGCCCAAATGCATCTCAGAAGTGTGCAACTTGTTCCCTGAGTTAGAAACGGTCGAGAAACGGTCGTTTCTGCTAGCGCTGTGCTTCTACACATGTATTTGCTGAACGGTGAAAGCGCACAGTAATGCACTTTTCTCCCAGCAAATACACTCTTTCTAAGGAACTGGAAACACACTGAGGAGACACTTGTGGGAGCTACTGTGACTAAAACTGAGCTTCCCTACGCACAGGGAAGCAAGAGAAATGCTGATTTCATCAAGCCCAGTTACATACTCAGAATCTGTACTACTGCGCAAATAGGCATGTCTCTGTAGGCAAAAAACTCATTTCTGACAAAGTTGCCCAAATGCATCTCAGTAGTGTGCAACTTGTTCCCTGAGTTAGAAAACGTCGAGAAACGTTCGTTTCTGCTAGTGCTGTGCTTCTACACATGTATTTGCTGAACGGTGAAAGCGCACAGTAATGCACTTTTCTCCCAGCAAATACACTGTTTCTAAGGAAATGGGAACACACTGAGGAGACACTTGTGGGAGCTACTGTGACTAAAACTGAGCTTCGCTACACACAGGGAAGCAAGAGAAATGCTGATTTCATCAAGCCCAGTTACATACTCAGAATCTGTACTACTGCGCAAATAGGCATGAATCTGTAGGCAAAAAACTCATTTCAGACAAAGTTGCCCAAATGCATCTCAGAAGTGTGCAACTTGTTCCCTGAGTTAGAAAACGTCGAGAAACGTTCGTTTCTGCTAGCGCTGTGCTTCTACACATGTATTTGCTGAACGGTGAAAGCGCACAGTAATGCACTTTTCTCCCAGCAAATACACTGTTTCTATGGAAATGGGAACACACTGAGGAGACACTAGTCGGAGCTACTGTGACTAAAACTGAGCTTCCCTACGCACAGGGAAGCAAGAGAAATGCTGATTTCATCAAGCCCAGTTACATACTCAGAATCTGTACTACTGCGCAAATAGGCATGTCTCTGTAGACAAAAAACTCATTTCTGACAAAGTTGCCCAAATGCATCTCAGAAGTGTGCAACTTGTTCCCTGAGTTAGAAAACGTCGAGAAACATTCGTTTCTGCTAGCGCTCTGCTTCTACACATGTATTTGCTGAACGGTGAAAGCGCACAGTAATGCACTTTTCTCCCAGCAAATACACTGTTTCTAAGGAAATGGGAACACACTGAGGAGACACTTGTGGGAGCTACTGTGACTAAAACTGAGCTTCCCTACGCACAGGGAAGCAAGAGAAATGCTGATTTCATCCAGCCCAGACACATACACAGAATCTGTAGTACTGCGCAAATAGGCATGAATCTGTAGGCAAAAAACTCATTTCAGACAAAGTTGCCCAAATGCATCTCAGAAGTGTGCAACTTGTTCCCTGAGTTAGAAAACGTCGAGAAACGTTCGTTTCTGCTAGCGCTGTGCTTCTACACATGTATTTGCTGAACGGTGAAAGCGCACAGTAATGTACTTTTCTCCCAGCAAATACACTGTTTCTAAGGAAATGGGAACACACTGAGGAGACACTTGTCGGAGCTACTGTGACTAAAACTGAGCTTCCCTACGCACAGGGAAGAAAGAGAAATGCTGATTTCATCAAGCCCAGTTACATACTCAGAATCTGTACTACTGCGCAAATAGTCATGTCTCTGTAGGCAAAAAACTCATTTCTGACAAAGTTGCCCAAATGCATCTCAGAAGTGTGCAACTTGTTCCCTGAGTTAGAAAACGTCGAGAAACGGTCTTTTCTGCTAGCGCTGTGCTTCTACACATGTATTTGCTGAACGGTGAAAGCGCACAGTAATGCACTTTTCTCCCAGCAAATACACTGTTTCTAAGGAAATGGGAACACACTGAGGAGACACTTGTGGGAGCTACTGTGACTAAAACTGAGCTTCCCTACGCACAGGGAAGCAAGAGAAATCCTGATTTCATCAAGCCCAGTGACATACTCAGAATCTGTACTACTGCGCAAATAGGCATGTCTCTGTGGGCAAAAAACTCATTTCTGACAAAGTTGCCCAAATGCATCTCAGAAGTGCGCAACTTTTTCCCTGAGTTAGAAAACGTCGAGAAACGGTCGTTTCTGCTAGCGCTGTGCTTCTACACATGTATTTGCTGAACGGTGAAAGCGCACAGTAATGCACTTTTCTCCCAGCAAATACACTGTTTCTAAGGAAATGGGAACACACTGAGGAGACACTTGTGGGAGCTACTGTGACTAAAACTGAGCTTCCCTACGCACAGGGAAGCAAGAGAAATGCTGATTTCATCAAGCCCAGTTACATACTCAGAATCTGTACTACTGCGCAAATAGGCATGTCTCTGTAGGCAAAAAACTCATTTCTACCAAGTTGCCCAAATGCATCTCAGAAGTGTGCAACTTGTTCCCTGAGTTAGAAAACGTCGAGAAACGTTCGTTTCTGCTAGCGCTGTGCTTCTACACATGTATTTGCTGAACGGTGAAAGCGCACAGTAATGCACTTTTCTCCCAGCAAATACACTGTTTCTAAGGAAATGGGAACACACTGAGGAGACACTTGTGGGAGCTACTGTGACTAAAACTGAGCTTCCCTACGTGCAGGGAAGCAAGAAAAATGCTGATTTCATCCAGCCCAGTTACATACTCAGAATTTGTACTACTGCGCAAATAGGCATGTCTCTGTAGGCAAAAAACTCATTTCTGACAAAGTTGCCCAAATGCATCTCAGAAGTGTGCAACTTGTTCCCTGAGTTAGACAACGTCGAGAAACGTTCGTTTCTGCTATCGCTGTGCTTCTACACATGTATTTGCTGAACGGTGAAAGCGCACAGTAATGCACTTTTCTCCCAGCAAATACACTGTTTCTAAGGAAATGGGAACACACTGAGGAGACACTTGTGGGAGCTACTGTGACTAAAACTGAGCTTCCCTACGCACAGGGAAGCAAGAGAAATGCTGAGTTCATCCAGCCCAGTTACATACTCAGAATCTGTACTACTGCGCAAATATGCATGTCTCTATAGGCAAAAAACTCATTTCTGACAAAGTTGCCCAAATGCATCTCAGAAGTGTGCAACTTGTTCCCTGAGTTAGAAAACGTCGAGAAACGTTCGTTTCTGCTAGCGCTGTGCTTCTACACATGTATTTGCTGAACGGTGAAAGCACACAGTAATGCACTATTCTCCCAGCAAATACACTGTTTCTAAGGAAATGGGAACACACTGAGGAGACACTTGTGGGAGCTACTGTGACTAAAACTGAGCTTCCCTACGCACAGGGAAGCAAGAGAAATGCTGATTTCATCAAGCCCAGTTACATACTCAGAATCTGTACTACTGCGCAAATAGGCATGTCTCTGTAGGCAAAAAACTCATTTCTGACAAAGTTGCCCAAATGCATCTCAGAAGTGTGCAACTTGTTCCCTGAGTTAGAAAACGTCGAGAAACGGTCGTTTCTGCTAGCGCTGTGCTTCTACGCATGTATTTGCTGAACGGTGAAAGCGCACAGTAATGCACTTTTCTCCCAGCAAATACACTGTTTCTAAGGAAATGGGAACACATTGAGGAGACACTTGTGGGAGCTACTGTGACTAAAACTGAGCTTCCCTACGCACAGGGAAGCAAGAGAAATGCTGATTTCATCAAGCCCAGTTACATACTCAGAATCTGTACTACTGCGCAAATAGGCATGTCTCTTTAGGCAAAAAACTCATTTCTGACAAAGTTGCCCAAATGCATCTCAGAAGTGTGCAACTTGTTCCCTGAGTTAGAAAACGTCGAGAAACGGTCTTTTCTGCTAGCGCTGTGCTTCTACGCATGTATTTGCTGAACGGTGAAAGCGCACAGTAATGCACTTTTCTCCCAGCAAATACACTGTTTCTAAGGAAATGGGAACACACTGAGGAGACACTTGTGGGAGCTACTGGGACTAAAACTGAGCATCCCTACGCACAGGGAAGCAAGAGAAATGCTGATTTCATCCAGCCCAGTTACATACTCAGAATCTGTACTACTGCGCAAATAGGCATGTCTCTGTAGGCAAAAAACTCATTTCTGACAAAGTTGCCCAAATGCATCTCAGAAGTGTGCAACTTGTTCCCTGAGTTAGAAAACGTCGAGAAACGTTCGTTTCTGCTAGCGCTGTGCTTCTACACATGTATTTGCTGAACGGTGAAAGCGCACAGTAATGCACTTTTCTCCCAGCAAATACACTGTTTCTAAGGAAATGGGAACACATTGAGGAGACACTTGTGGGAGCTACTGGGACTAAAACTGAGCATCCCTACGCACAGGGAAGCAAGAGAAATGCTGATTTCATCCAGCCCAGTTACATACTCAGAATCTGTACTACTGCGCAAATAGGCATGTCTCTATAGGCAAAAAACTCATTTCTGACAAAGTTGCCCAAATGCATCTCAGAAGTGTGCAACTTGTTCCCTGAGTTAGAAAACGTCGAGAAACGGTCGTTTCTGCTAGCGCTGTGCTTCTACACATGTATTTGCTGAACGGTGAAAGCGCACAGTAATGCACTTTTCTCCCAGCAAATACACTGTTTCTAAGGAAATGGGAACACATTGAGGAGACACTTGTGGGAGCTACTGTGACTAAAACTGAGCTTCCCTACGCACAGGGAAGCAAGAGAAATGCTGATTTCATCAAGCCCAGTTACATACTCAGAATCTGTACTACTGCGCAAATAGGCATGTCTCTGTAGGCAAAAAACTCATTTCTGACAAAGTTGCCCAAATGCATCTCAGAAGTGTGCAACTTGTTCCCTGAGTTAGAAAACGTCGAGAAACGGTCTTTTCTGCTAGCGCTGTGCTTCTACGCATGTATTTGCTGAACGGTGAAAGCGCACAGTAATGCACTTTTCTCCCAGCAAATACACTGTTTCTAAGGAAATGGGAACACACTGAGGAGACACTAGTCGGAGCTACTGTGACTAAAACTGAGCTTCCCTACGCACAGGGAAGAAAGAGAAATGCTGATTTCATCAAGCCCAGTTACATACTCAGAATCTGTACTACTGCGCAAATAGGCATGTCTCTGTAGGCAAAAAACTCATTTCTGACAAAGTTGCCCAAATGCATCTCAGAAGTGTGCAACTTGTTCCCTGAGTTAGAAAACGTCGAGAAACGTTCGTTTCTGCTAGCGCTGTGCTTCTACACATGTATTTGCTGAACGGTGAAAGCGCACAGTAATGCACTTTTCTCCCAGCAAATACACTGTTTCTAAGGATATGGGAACACACTGAGGAGACACTTGTGGGAGCTACTGTGACTAAGAGTGAGCTTTCATACGCACAGGGAAGCAAGAGAAATGCTGATTTCATCAAGCCCAGTTACATACTCAGAATCTGTACTACTGCGCAAATAGGCATGAATCTGTAGGCAAAAAACTCATTTCTGACAAAGTTGCCCAAATGCATCTCAGAAGTGTGCAACTTGTTCCCTGAGTTAGAAAACGTCGAGAAACGGTCTTTTCAGCTAGCGCTGTGCTTCTACACATGTATTTGCTGAACGGTGAAAGCGCACAGTAATGCAATTTTCTCCCAGCAAATACACTGTTTCTAAGGAAATGGGAACACACTGAGGAGACACTTGTGGGAGCTACAGTGACTAAAACTGAGCTTCCCTACGCACAGGGAAGCAAGAGAAATCCTGATTTCATCAAGCCCAGTTACATACTCAGAATCTGTACTACTGCGCAAATAGGCATGTCTCTGTAGGCAAAAAACTCATTTCTGACAAAGTTGCCCAAATGCATCTCAGAAGTGTGCAACTTGTTCCCTGAGTTAGAAAGCGTTGAGAAACGTTCGTTTCTGCTAGCGCTGTGCTTCTACACATGTATTTGCTGAACGGTGAAAGCGCACAGTAATGCACTTTTCTCCCAGCAAATACACTGTTTCTAAGGAAATGGAATCACACTGAGGAGACACTTGTGGGAGCTACTGTGACTAAAACTGAGCTTCCCTACGCACAGGGAAGCAAGAGAAATGCTGATTTCATCAAGCCCAGTTACATACTCAGAATCTGTACTACTGCGCAAATAGGCATGTCTCTGTAGGCAAAAAACTCATTTCTGACAAAGTTGCCCAAATGCATCTCAGAAGTGTGCAACTTGTTCCCTGAGTTAGAAAACGTCGAGAAACGTTCGTTTCTGCTAGCGCTGTGCTTCTACACATGTATTTGCTGAACGGTGAAAGCGCACAGTAATGCACTTTTCTCCCAGCAAATACACTGTTTCTAAGGAAATGGGAACACACTGAGGAGACACTTGTGGGAGCTACTGTGACTAAAACTGAGCTTCCCTACGCACAGGGAAGCAAGAGAAATGCTGATTTCATCCAGCCCAGACACATACACAGAATCTGTAGTACTGCGCAAATAGGCATGAATCTGTAGGCAAAAAACTCATTTCAGACAAAGTTGCCCAAATGCATCTCAGAAGTGTGCAACTTGTTCCCTGAGTTAGAAAACGTCGAGAAACGTTCGTTTCTGCTAGCGCTGTGCTTCTACACATGTATTTGCTGAACGGTGAAAGCGCACAGTAATGTACTTTTCTCCCAGCAAATACACTGT
Organism: Acomys minous; assembly: GCF_964271855.1. Taxonomy (NCBI): domain Eukaryota; kingdom Metazoa; phylum Chordata; class Mammalia; order Rodentia; family Muridae; genus Acomys; species Acomys minous. The sequence continues at coordinate 2,740,138 of NW_028182181.1, forward strand.
TTCTAAGGAAATGGGAACACACTGAGGAGACACTTGTCGGAGCTACTGTGACTAAAACTGAGCTTCCCTACGCACAGGGAAGAAAGAGAAATGCTGATTTCATCAAGCCCAGTTACATACTCAGAATCTGTACTACTGCGCAAATAGTCATGTCTCTGTAGGCAAAAAACTCATTTCTGACAAAGTTGCCCAAATGCATCTCAGAAGTGTGCAACTTGTTCCCTGAGTTAGAAAACGTCGAGAAACGGTCTTTTCTGCTAGCGCTGTGCTTCTACACATGTATTTGCTGAACGGTGAAAGCGCACAGTAATGCACTTTTCTCCCAGCAAATACACTGTTTCTAAGGAAATGGGAACACACTGAGGAGACACTTGTGGGAGCTACTGTGACTAAAACTGAGCTTCCCTACGCACAGGGAAGCAAGAGAAATCCTGATTTCATCAAGCCCAGTGACATACTCAGAATCTGTACTACTGCGCAAATAGGCATGTCTCTGTGGGCAAAAAACTCATTTCTGACAAAGTTGCCCAAATGCATCTCAGAAGTGTGCAACTTTTTCCCTGAGTTAGAAAACGTCGAGAAACGTTCGTTTCTGCTAGCGCTGTGCTTCTACACATGTATTTGCTGAACGGTGAAAGCGCACAGTAATGCACTTTTCTCCCAGCAAATACACTGTTTCTAAGGAAATGGGAACACACTGAGGAGACACTTGTGGGAGCTACTGTGACTAAAACTGAGCTTCCCTACGCACAGGGAAGCAGGAGAAATGCTGATTTCATCCAGCCCAGTTACATACTCAGAATCTGTACTACTGCGCAAATAGGCATGTCTCTGTAGGCAAAAAACTCATTTCTGACAAAGTTGCCCAAATGCATCTCAGAAGTGTGCAACTTGTTCCCTGTGTTAGACAACGTCGAGAAACGTTCGTTTCTGCTAGCGCTGTGCTTCTACACATGTATTTGCTGAACGGTGAAAGCGCACAGTAATGCACTTTTCTCCCAGCAAATACACTGTTTCTAAGGAAATGGGAACACACTGAGGAGACACTTGTGGGAGCTACTGTGACTCAAACTGAGCTTCCCTACGTGCAGGGAAGCAAGAAAAATGCTGATTTCATCCAGCCCAGTTACATACTCAGAATTTGTACTACTGCGCAAATAGGCATGTCTCTGTAGGCAAAAAACTCATTTCTGACAAAGTTGCCCAAATGCATCTCAGAAGTGTGCAACTTGTTCCCTGAGTTAGACAACGTCGAGAAACGTTCGTTTCTGCTATCGCTGTGCTTCTACACATGTATTTGCTGAACGGTGAAAGCGCACAGTAATGCACTTTTCTCCCAGCAAATACACTGTTTCTAAGGAAATGGGAACACACTGAGGAGACACTTGTGGGAGCTACTGTGACTAAAACTGAGCTTCCCTACGCACAGGGAAGCAAGAGAAATGCTGATTTCATCAAGCCCAGTTACATACTCAGAATCTGTACTACTGCGCAAATAGGCATGTCTCTGTAGGCAAAAAACTCATTTCTGACAAAGTTGCCCAAATGCATCTCAGAAGTGTGCAACTTGTTCCCTGAGTTACAAAACGTCGAGAAACGGTCGTTTCTGCTAGCGCTGTGCTTCTACGCATGTATTTGCTGAACGGTGAAAGCGCACAGTAATGCACTTTTCTCCCAGCAAATACACTGTTTCTAAGGAAATGGGAACACATTGAGGAGACACTTGTGGGAGCTACTGTGACTAAAACTGAGCTTCCCTACGCACAGGGAAGCAAGAGAAATGCTGATTTCATCAAGCCCAGTTACATACTCAGAATCTGTACTACTGCGCAAATAGGCATGTCTCTTTAGGCAAAAAACTCATTTCTGACAAAGTTGCCCAAATGCATCTCAGAAGTGTGCAACTTGTTCCCTGAGTTAGAAAACGTCGAGAAACGGTCTTTTCTGCTAGCGCTGTGCTTCTACGCATGTATTTGCTGAACGGTGAAAGCGCACAGTAATGCACTTTTCTCCCAGCAAATACACTGTTTCTAAGGAAATGGGAACACACTGAGGAGACACTTGTGGGAGCTACTGGGACTAAAACTGAGCATCCCTACGCACAGGGAAGCAAGAGAAATGCTGATTTCATCCAGCCCAGTTACATACTCAGAATCTGTACTACTGCGCAAATAGGCATGTCTCTGTAGGCAAAAAACTCATTTCTGACAAAGTTGCCCAAATGCATCTCAGAAGTGTGCAACTTGTTCCCTGAGTTAGAAAACGTCGAGAAACGTTCGTTTCTGCTAGCGCTGTGCTTCTACACATGTATTTGCTGAACGGTGAAAGCGCACAGTAATGCACTTTTCTCCCAGCAAATACACTGTTTCTAAGGAAATGGGAACACACTGAGGAGACACTTGTGGGAGCTACTGTGACTAAAACTGAGCTTCCCTACGCACAGGGAAGCAAGAGAAGTGCTGAGTTCATCCAGCCCAGTTACATACTCAGAATCTGTACTACTGCGCAAATAGGCATGTCTCTATAGGCAAAAAACTCATTTCTGACAAAGTTGCCCAAATGCATCTCAGAAGTGTGCAACTTGTTCCCTGAGTTAGACAACGTCGAGAAACGTTCGTTTCTGCTATCGCTGTGCTTCTACACATGTATTTGCTGAACGGTGAAAGCGCACAGTAATGCACTTTTCTCCCAGCAAATACACTGTTTCTAAGGAAATGGGAACACACTGAGGAGACACTTGTGGGAGCTACTGTGACTAAAACTGAGCTTCCCTACGTACAGGGAAGCAAGAGAAATGCTGAGTTCATCCAGCCCAGTTACATACTCAGAATCTGTACTACTGCGCAAATAGGCATGTCTCTATAGGCAAAAAACTCATTTCTGACAAAGTTGCCCAAATGCATCTCAGAAGTGTGCAACTTGTTCCCTGAGTTAGAAAACGTCGAGAAACGGTCGTTTCTGCTAGCGCTGTGCTTCTACACATGTATTTGCTGAACGGTGAAAGCGCACAGTAATGCACTTTTCTCCCAGCAAATACACTGTTTCTAAGGAACTGGGAACACACTGAGGAGACACTTGTGGGAGCTACTGTGACTAAAACTGAGCTTCCCTACGCAGAGGGAAGCAAGAGAAATGCTGATTTCATCAAGCCCAGTTACATACTCAGAATCTGTACTACTGCGCAAATAGGCATGTCTCTGTAGGCAAAAAACTCATTTTTGAGATAGTTACACAAATGCATCTCAGAAGTGTGCAACTTGTTCCCTGAGATAGAAAACGTCGGGAAACTTTCGTTTCTGCTAGCGCTGTGCTTCTACACATGTATTTGCTGAACGGTGAAAGCGCACAGTAATGCACTTTTCTCCCAGCAAATACACTGTTTCTAAGGAAATGGGAACACACTGAGGAGACACTTGTGGGAGCTACTGTGACTATAACTGAGCTTACCTACGCACAGGGAAGCAAGAGAAATGCTGATTTCATCAAGCCCAGTTACCTACTCAGAATCTGTACTACTGCGCAAATAGGCATGTCTCTTTAGGCAAAAAACTCATTTCTGACAAAGTTGCCCAAATGCATCTCAGAAGTGTGCAACTTGTTCCCTGAGTTAGAAAACGTCGAGAAACGTTCGTTTCTGCTAGCGCTGTGCTTCTACACATGTATTTGCTGAACGGTGAAAGAGCACAGTAATGCACTTTTCTCCCAGCAAATACACTGTTTCTAAAAAAATGGTAACACACTGAGGAGACACTTGTGGGAGGTACTGTGACTAAAACTGAGCTTGCCTACGCACAGGGAAGAAAGAGAAATGCTGATTTCATCAATCACAGTTACATACTCAGAATCTGTACTACTGCGCAAATAGGCATGTCTCTGTAGGCAAAAAACTCATTTCTGACAAAGTTGCCCAAATGCATCTCAGAAGTGTGCAACTTGTTCCCTGAGTTAGAAAACGTCGAGAAACGTTCGTTTCTGCTAGCGCTGTGCTTCTACACATGTATTTGTTGAACGGTGAAAGCGCACAGTTATGCACTTTTCTCCCAGCAAATACACTGTTTCTAAGGAAATGGGAACACACTGAGGAGACACTTGTGGGAGCTACTGTGACTAAAACTGAGCTTCCCTACACACAGGGAAGCAAGAGAAATGCTGATTTCATCAAGCCCAGTTACATACTCAGAATCTGTACTACTGCCCAAATAGGCACGTCTCTGTAGGCAAAAAACTCATTTCTGACAAAGTTTACCAAATGCATCTCAGAAGTGTGCCACTTGTTCCCTGAGTAAGAAAACGTCGAGAAACGGTCGTTTCAGCTAGCGCTGTGCTTCTACACATGTATTTGCTGAACGGTGAAAGCGCACAGTAATACACTTTTCTCCCAGCAAATACACTGTTTCTAAGGAAATGGTAACACACTGAGGAGAGACTTGTGGGAGCTACTGTGACTAAAACTGAGCTTCCCTACGCACAGGGAAGCAAGAGAAATGCTGATTTCATCAAGCCCAGCTACATACTCAGAATCTGTACTACTGCGCAAATAGGCATGTCTCTGTAGGCAAAAAACTCATTTCTGACAAAGTTTACCAAATGCATCTCAGAAGTGTGCCACTTGTTCCCTGAGTTAGAAAACGTCGAGAAACGGTCGTTTCAGCTAGCGCTGTGCTTCTACACATGTATTTGCTGAACGGTGAAAGCGCACAGTAATGCACTTTTCTCCCAGCAAATACACTGTTTCTAAGGAACTTGGAACACACTGAGGAGACACTTGTGGGAGCTACTGTGACTAAAACTGAGCTTCCCTACGCACAGGGAAGCAAGAGAAATGCTGATTTCATCAAGCCCAGTTACATACTCAGAATCTGTACTATTGCGCAAATAGGCATGTCTCTGTAGGCAAAAAACTCATTTTTGAGATAGTTACACAAATGCATCTCAGAAGTGTGCGACTTGTTCCCTGAGTTAGAAAACGTCGAGAAACGGTCGTTTCTGCTAGCGCTGTGCTTCTACACATGTATTTGCTGAACGGTGAAAGCGCACAGTAATGCACTTTTCTCCCAGCAAATACACTGTTTCTAAGGAAATGGTAACACACTGAGGAGAGACTTGTGGGAGCTACTGTGACTAAAACTGAGCTTCCCTACGCACAGGGAAGCAAGAGAAATGCTGATTTCATCAAGCCCAGTTACATACTCAGAATCTGTACTACTGCGCAAATAGGCATGTCTCTGTAGGCAAAAAACTCATTTCTGACAAAGTTGCCCAAATGCATCTCAGAAGTGTGCAACTTGTTCCCTGAGTTAGAAAACGTCGAGAAACGTTCGTTTCTGCTAGCGCTGTGCTTCTACACATGTATTTGTTGAACGGTGAAAGCGCACAGTAATGCACTTTTCTCCCAGCAAATACACTGTTTCTAAGGAAATGGGAACACACTGAGGAGACACTTGTGGGAGCTACTGTGACTAAAACTGAGCTTCCCTACGCACAGGGAAGCAAGAGAAATGCTGATTTCATCAAGCCCAGTTACATACTCTGAATCTGTACTACTGCGCAAATAGGCACGTCTCTGTAGGCAAAAAACTCATTTCTGACAAAGTTTACCAAATGCATCTCAGAAGTGTGCCACTTGTTCCCTGAGTTAGAAAACGTCGAGAAACGGTCTTTTCTGCTAGCGCTGTGCTTCTACACATGTATTTGCTGAACGGTGAAAGCGCACAGTAATGCACTTTTCTCCCAGCAAATACACTGTTTCTAAGGAACTGGGAACACACTGAGGAGACACTTCTGGGAGCTACTGTGACTAAAACTGAGCTTCCCTATGCACAGGGAAGCAAGAGAAATGCTGATTTCATCAAGCCCAGTTACATACTCAGAATCTGTACTACTGCACAAATAGGCATGTCTCTTTAGGCAAAAAACTCATTTCTGACAAAGTTGCCCAAATGCATCTCAGAAGTCTGCCACTTGTTCCCTGAGTTAGAAAACATCGAGAAATGGTCGTTTCAGCTATCGCTGTGCTTCTACATATGTATTTCTGAACGGTGAAAGCGCACAGTAATGCACTTTTCTCCCAGCAAATACACTGTTTCTAAGGAAATGGGAACACACTGAGGAGACACTTGTGGGAGCTACTGTGACTAAAACTGAGCTTCCCTACGCACAGGGAAGCAAGAGAAATGCTGATTTCATCAAGCCCAGTTACATACTCAGAATCTGTACTACTGTGCAAATAGGCATGTCTCTGTAGGCAAAAAACTCATTTTTGAGAAAGTTACCCAAAAGCATCTCAGAAGTGTGCAACTTGTTCCCTGAGTTAGAAAACATCGAGAAACGTTTGTTTCTCCTAGCGCTGTGCTTCTACACATGTATTTGCTGAACGGTGAAAGCACACAGTAATGCACTTTTCTCCCAGCAAATACACTGTTTCTGAGGAAATGGGAACACACTGAGGAGACACTTGTGGGAGTTACTGTGACTAAAACTGCGCTTCCCTACGCACAGGGAAGCAAGAGAAATGCTGATTTCATCAAGCCCACTTACATACTCAGAATCTGTACTACTGCGCAAATAGGCATGTCTCTTTAGGCAAAAAACTCATTTCTGACAAAGTTGCCCAAATGCATCTCAGAAGTGTGCAACTTGTTCCCTGAGTTAGAAAACGTCGAGAAACATTCGTTTCTGCTAGCGCTGTGCTTCTACACATGTATTTACTGAACGGTGAAAACACACAGTAATGCACTTTTCTCCCAGCAAATACACTGTTTCTAAGGAACTGGGAACACACTGAGGAGACACTTGTGGGAGCTACTGTGACTAAAACTGAGCTTCCCTACGCACAGGGAAGCAAGAGAAATGCTGATTTCATCAAGCCCAGTTACATACTCAGAATCTGTACTACTGCGCAAATAGGCATGTCTCTGTAGGCAAAAAACTCATTTTTGAGAAAGTTACCCAAATGCATCTCAGAAGTGTGCAACTTGTTCCCTGAGTTAGAAAACATCGAGAAACGTTCGTTTCTGCTAGCGCTGTGCTTCTACACATGTATTTGCTGAACGGTGAAAGCGCGCAGTAATGCACTTTTCTCCCAGCAAATACACTGTTTCTAAGGAAATGGGAACACGCTGAGGAGACACTTGTTGGAGCTACTGTGACTAAAACTGAGCTTCCCTACGCACAGGGAAGCAAGAGAAATGCTGATTTCATCAAGCCCAGTTACATACTCAGAATCTGTACTACTGCGCAAATAGGCATGTCTCTGTAGGCAAAAAACTCATTTCTGACAAAGTTGCCCAAATGCATCTCAGAAGTGTGCAACTTGTTCCCTGAGTTAGAAAACGTCGAGAAACGTTCGTTTCTGCTATCGCTGTGCTTCTACACATGTATTTGCTGAACGGTGAAAGCGCACAGTAATGCACTTTTCTCCCAGCAAATACACTGTTTCTAAGGAAATGGGAACACACTGAGGAGACACTTGTGGGAGCTACTGTGACTAAAACTGAGCTTCCCTACGCACAGGGAAGCAACAGAAATGCTGATTTCATCAAGCCCAGTTACATACTCAGAATCTGTACTACTGTGCAAATAGGCATGTCTCTGTAGGCAAAAAACTCATTTCTGACAAAGTTGCCCAAATGCATCTCAGAAGTGTGCAACTTGTTCCCTGAGTTAGAAAACGTCGAGAAATGGTCATATCTTCTAACGCTGTGCTTCAACACATGTATTTGCTGAACGGTGAAAGTGCACAGTAATCCACTTTTCTCCCAGCAAATACACTGTTTCTAAGGAAATGGGAACACACTGAGGAGACACTTGTGGGAGCTACTGTGACTAAAACTGAGCTTCCCTACGCACAGGGAAGCAAGAGAAATGCTTATTTCATCAAGCCCAGTTACATACTCAGAATCTGTACTACTGCGCAAATAGGCATGTCTCTGTAGGCAAAAAACTCATTTCTGACAAAGTTGCCCAAATGCATCTCAGAAGTGTGCAACTTGTTCCCTGAGTTAGAAAACGTCGAGAAACGGTGGTTTCTGCTAGCCTGTGCTTCTACACATGTATTTGCTGAACGGTGAAAGCGCACAGTAATGCACTTTTCTCCCAGCAAATACACTGTTTCTAAGGAAATGGGAACACACTGAGGAGACACTTGTGGGAGCTACTGTGACTAAAACTGAGCTTCCCTACTCACAGGGAAGCAAGAGAAATGCTGATTTCATCAAGCCCAGTTACATACTCAGAATCTGTACTACTGCGCAAATAGGCATGTCTCTGTAGGCAAAAAACTCATTTCTGACAAAGTTGCCCAAATGCATCTCAGAAGTGTTCAACTTGTACCCTGAGTTAGAAAACGTCGAGAAACATTCGTTTCTGCTAGTGCTGTGCTTCTACACATGTATTTGCTGAACGGTGAAAGCGCACAGTAATGCACTTTACTCCCAGCAAATACACTGTTTCTAAGGAAATGGGAACACACTGAGGAGACACTTGTGGGAGCTACTGTGACTAAAACTGAGCTTCCCTACGCACAGGGAAGCAAGAGAAATGCTGATTTCATCAAGCCCAATTACATACTCAGAATCTGTACTACTGCGCGAATAGGCATGTCTCTGTAGGCAAAAAACTCATTTCTGACAAAGTTGACCAAATGCATCTCAGAAGTGTGCAACTTGTTCCCTGAGTTAGAAAACGTCAAGAAACGGTTGTATCTGCCAGCGCCGTGCATCTACACATGTATTTGCTGAACGGTGAAAGCTCACAGTAATGCACTTTTCTCCCAGCAAATACACTGTTACTAAAGAAATGGGAACACACTGAGGAGACACTTGTGGGAGCTACTGTGACTAAAACTGAGCTTCCCTACGCACAGGGAAGCAAGAGAAATGCTGATTTCATCAAGCCCAGTTACATACTCAGAATCTGTACTATTGCGCAAATAGGCATGAATCTGTAGGCAAAAAACTCATTTCTGACAAAGTTTCCCAAATGCATCTCAGAAGTGTGCAACTTGTTCCCTGAAATAGAAAATGTCGAGAAACATTCGTTTCTGCTAGCGCTGTGCTTCTACACATGTATTTACTGAACGGTGAAAGCACACAGTAATGCACTTTTCTCCCAGCAAATTCACTGTTTCTAAGGAACTGGGAACACACTGAGGAGACACTTGTGGGAGCTACTGTGACTAAAACTGAGCTTCCCTACGCACAGGGAAGCAAGAGAAATGCTGATTTCATCAAGCCCAGGTACATACTCAGAATCTGTACTACTGCGCAAATAGGCATGTCTCTGTAGGCAAAAAACTCATTTCTGACAAAGATGCCCAAATGCATCTCAGAAGTGTGCAACTTGTTCCCTGAGTTAGAAAACGTCGAGAAACGTTCGTTTCTGCTAGCACTGTGCTTCTACACATGTATTTGCTGAACGGTGAAAGCGCACAGTAATGCACTTTTCTCCCAGCAAATACACTGTTTCTAAGGAAATGGGAACACACTGAGGAGACACTTGTGGGAGCTACTGTGACTAAAACTGAGCTTCCCTACGCACAGGGAAGCAAGAGAAATGCTGATTTCATCAAGCCCAGTTACATACTCAGAATCTGTACTACTGCGCAAATAGGCATGTCTCTTTAGGCAAAAAACTCATTTCTGACAAAGTTGCCCAAATGCATCTCAGAAGTGTGCAACTTGTTCCCTGAGTTAGAAAACTTCGAGAAACGTTCGTTTCTGCTAGCGCTGTGCTTCTACACATGTATTTGCTGAATGGTGAAAGCGCACAGTAATGCACTTTTCTCCCAGCAAATACACTGTTTCTAAGGAAATGGGAACACACTGAGGAGACACTTGTGGGAGCTACTGTGACTAAAACTGAGCTTCCCTACGCACAGGGAAGCAAGAGAAATGCTGATTTCATCAAGCCCAGTTACATACTCAGAATCTGTACTACTGCGCAAATAGGCATGTCTATGTAGGCAAAAAACTCATTTCTGACAAAGTTGCCCAAATGCATCTCAGAAGTGTGCAACTGGTTCCCTGAGTTAGAAAACGTCGAGAAACGTTCGTTTCTGCTATCGCTGTGCTTCTACACATGTATTTGCTGAACGGTGAAAGCGCACAGTAATGCACTTTTCTCCCAGCAAATACACTGTTTCTAAGGAACTGGGAACACACTGAGGAGACACTTGTGGGAGCTACTGTGACTAAAACTGAGCTTCCCTACGCACAGGGAAGCAAGAGAAATGCTGATTTCATCAAGCCCAGGTACATACTCAGAATCTGTACTACTGCGCAAATAGGCATGTCTCTGTAGGCAATAAACTCATTTTTGACAAAGTTGCCCAAATGCATCTCAAAAGTGTGCAACTTGTTCCCTGAGTTAGAAAACGTCGAGAAACGGTCATATGTGCTAAGGCTGTGCTTCTACACATGTATTTGCTGACACGGTGAAAGCGCACAGTAATGCACTTTTCTCCCAGCAAATACACTGTTTCTAAGGAAATGGGAACACACTGAGGAGACACTTGTGGGAGCTACTGTGACTAAAACTGAGCTTCCCTACGCACAGGGAAGCAAGAGAAATGCTGATTTCATCAAGCCCAGTTACATACTCAGAATCTGTACTACTGCGCAAATAGGCATGTCTCTGTAGGCAAAAAACTCATTTCTGACAAAGATTCCCAAATGCATCTCAGAAGTGTGCAACTTGTTCCCTGAGTTAGAAAACGTTGAGAAACGTTCGTTTCTGCTAGCACTGTGCTTCTACACATGTATTTGCTGAACGGTGAAAGCGCACAGTAATGCACTTTTCTCCCAGCAAATACACTGTTTCTAAGGAAATGGGAACACACTGAGGAGACACTTGTGGGAGCTACTGTGACTAAAACTGAGCTTCCCTACGCACAGGGAAGCAAGAGAAATGCTGATTTCATCAAGCCCAGTTACATACTCAGAATCTGTACTACTGCGCAAATAGGCATGTCTCTGTAGGCAAACAACTCATTTCTGACAAAGTTGCCCAAATGCATCTCAGAAGTGTGCAACTTGTTCCCTGAGTTAGAAAACTTCGAGAAACGTTCGTTTCTGCTAGCGCTGAGCTCTACACATGTATTTGCTGAACGGTGAAAGCGCACAGTAATGCACTTTTCTCCCAGCAAATACACTGTTTCTAAGGAACTGGGAACACACTGAGGAGACACTTGTGGGAGCTACTGTGACTAAAACTGAGCTTCCCTACGCACAGGGAAGCAAGAGAAATGCTGATTTCATCAAGCCCAGTTACATACTCAGAATCTGTACTACTGCGCAAATAGGCATGTCTCTTTAGGCAAAAAACTCATTTCTGACAAAGTTGCCCAAATGCATCTCAGAAGTGTGCAACTTGTTCCCTGAGTTAGAAAACGTCGAGAAACGTTCGTTTCTGCTATCGCTGTGCTTCTACACATGTATTTGCTGAACGGTGAAAGCGCACAGTAATGCACTTTTCTCCCAGCAAATACACTGTTTCTAAGGAACTGGGAACACACTGAGGAGACACTTGTGGGAGCTACTGTGACTAAAACTGAGCTTCCCTACGCACAGGGAAGCAAGAGAAATGCTGATTTCATCAAGCCCAGGTACATACTCAGAATCTGTACTACTGCGCAAATAGGCATGTCTCTGTAGGCAATAAACTCATTTTTGACAAAGTTGCCCAAATGCATCTCAAAAGTGTGCAACTTGTTCCCTGAGTTAGAAAACGTCGAGAAACGGTCATATCTGCTAAGGCTGTGCTTCTACACATGTATTTGCTGACACGGTGAAAGCGCACAGTAATGCACTTTTCTCCCAGCAAATACACTGTTTCTAAGGAAATGGGAACACACTGAGGAGACACTTGTGGGAGCTACTGTGACTAAAACTGAGCTTCCCTACGCACAGGGAAGCAAGAGAAATGCTGATTTCATCAAGCCCAGTTACATACTCAGAATCTGTACTACTGCGCAAATAGGCATGTCTCTGTAGGCAAAAAACTCATTTCTGACAAAGATGCCCAAATGCATCTCAGAAGTGTGCAACTTGTTCCCTGAGTTAGAAAACGTTGAGAAACGTTCGTTTCTGCTAGCACTGTGCTTCTACACATGTATTTGCTGAACGGTGAAAGCGCACAGTAATGCACTTTTCTCCCAGCAAATACACTGTTTCTAAGGAAATGGGAACACACTGAGGAGACACTTGTGGGAGCTACTGTGACTAAAACTGAGCTTCCCTACGCACAGGGAAGCAAGAGAAATGCTGATTTCATCAAGCCCAGTTACATACTCAGAATCTGTACTACTGCGCAAATAGGCATGTCTCTTTAGGCAAAAAACTCATTTCTGACAAAGTTGCCCAAATGCATCTCAGAAGTGTGCAACTTCTTCCCTGAGTTAGAAAACATCGAGAAACGGTGGTTTCTGCTAGCCTGTGCTTCTACACATGTATTTGCTGAACGGTGAAAGCGCACAGTAATGCACTTTTCTCCCAGCAAATACACTGTTTCTAAGGAAATGGGAACACACTGAGGAGACACTTGTGGGAGCTACTGTGACTAAAACTGAGCTTCCCTACGCACAGGGAAGCAAGAGAAATGCTGATTTCATCAAGCCCAGTTACATACTCAGAATCTGTACTACTGCGCAAATAGGCATGTCTCTTTAGGCAAAAAACTCATTTCTGACAAAGTTGCCCAAATGCATCTCAGAAGTGTGCAACTTGTTCCCTGAGTTAGAAAACTTCGAGAAACGTTCGTTTCTGCTAGCGCTGTGCTTCTACACATGTATTTGCTGAACGGTGAAAGCGCACAGTAATGCACTTTTCTCCCAGCAAATACACTGTTTCTAAGGAAATGGGAACACACTGAGGAGACACTTGTGGGAGCTACTGTGACTAAAACTGAGCTTCCCTACGCACAGGGAAGCAAGAGAAATGCTGATTTCATCAAGCCCAGTTACATACTCAGAATCTGTACTACTGCGCAAATAGGCATGTCTCTGTAGGCAAAAAACTCATTTCTGACAAAGTTGCCCAAATGCATCTCAGAAGTGTGCAACTGGTTCGCTGAGTTAGAAAACGTCGAGAAACGTTCGTTTCTGCTATCGCTGTGCTTCTACACATGTATTTGCTGAACGGTGAAAGCGCACAGTAATGCACTTTTCTCCCAGCAAATACACTGTTTCTAAGGAACTGGGAACACACTGAGGAGACACTTGTGGGAGCTACTGTGACTAAAACTGAGCTTCCCTACGCACAGGGAAGCAAGAGAAATGCTGATTTCATCAAGCCCAGGTACATACTCAGAATCTGTACTACTGCGCAAATAGGCATGTCTCTGTAGGCAATAAACTCATTTTTGACAAAGTTGCCCAAATGCATCTCAAAAGTGTGCAACTTGTTCCCTGAGTTAGAAAACGTCGAGAAACGGTCATATCTGCTAAGGCTGTGCTTCTACACATGTATTTGCTGACACGGTGAAAGCGCACAGTAATGCACTTTTCTCCCAGCAAATACACTGTTTCTAAGGAAATGGGAACACACTGAGGAGACACTTGTGGGAGCTACTGTGACTAAAACTGAGCTTCCCTACGCACAGGGAAGCAAGAGAAATGCTGATTTCATCAAGCCCAGTTACATACTCAGAATCTGTACTACTGCGCAAATAGGCATGTCTCTGTAGGCAAAAAACTCATTTCTGACAAAGATGCCCAAATGCATCTCAGAAGTGTGCAACTTGTTCCCTGAGTTAGAAAACGTTGAGAAACGTTCGTTTCTGCTAGCACTGTGCTTCTACACATGTATTTGCTGAACGGTGAAAGCGCACAGTAATGCACTTTTCTCCCAGCAAATACACTGTTTCTAAGGAAATGGGAACACACTGAGGAGACACTTGTGGGAGCTACTGTGACTAAAACTGAGCTACCCTACGCACAGGGAAGCAAGAGAAATGCTGATTTCATCAAGCCCAGTTACATACTCAGAATCTGTACTACTGCGCAAATAGGCATGTCTCTGTAGGCCAACAACTCATTTCTGACAAAGTTGCCCAAATGCATCTCAGAAGTGTGCAACTTGTTCCCTGAGTTAGAAAACTTCGAGAAACGTTCGTTTCTGCTAGCGCTGAGCTTCTACACCTGTATTTACTGAATGGTGAAAGCGCACAGTAATGCACTTTTCTCCCAGCAAATACACTGTTTCTAAGGAAATGGGAACACACTGAGGAGACACTTGTGGGAGCTACTGTGACTAAAACTGAGCTTCCCTACGCACAGGGAAGCAAGAGAAATGCTGATTTCATCAAGCCCAGTTACATACTCAGAATCTGTACTACTGCGCAAATAGGCATGTCTCTGTAGGCAAAAAACTCATTTCTGACAAAGTTGCCCAAATGCTTCTCAGAAGTGTGCAACTGGTTCCCTGAGTTAGAAAACGTCGAGAAACGGTCGTTTCTGCTAGCGCTGTGCTTCTACACATGTATTTGCTGAACGGTGAAAGCGCACAGTAATGCACTTTTCTCCCAGCAAATACACTGTTTCTAAGGAAATGGGAACACACTGAGGAGACACTTGTGGGAGCTACTGTGACTAAAACTGAGCTTCCCTACGCACAGGGAAGCAAGAGAAATGCTGATTTCATCAAGCCCAGTTACATACTCAGAATCTGTACTACTGCGCAAATAGGCATGTCTCTTTAGGCAAAAAACTCATTTCTGACAAAGTTGCCCAAATGCATCTCAGAAGTGTGCAACTTGTTCCCTGAGTTAGAAAACGTCGAGAAACGTTCGTTTCTGCTAGTGCTGTGCTTCTACACATGTATTTGCTGAACTGTGAAAGCGCACAGTAATGCACTTTTCTCCCAGGAAATACACTGTTTCTAAGGAAATGGGAACACACTGAGGAGACACTTGTCGGAGCTACTGTGACTAAAACTGAGCTTCGCTACGCACAGGGAAGCAAGAGAAATGCTGATTTCATCAAGCACAGTTACATACTCAGAATCTGTACTACTGCGCGAATAGGCATGTCTCTGTAGGCAAAAAACTCATTTCTGACAAAGTTGCCCAAATGCATCTCAGAAGTGTGCAACTTGTTCCCTCAGTTAGAAAACGTCGAGAAACGTTCGTTTCTGCTAGCGCTGTGCTTCTACACATGTATTTGCTGAACGGTGAAAGCGCACAGTAATGCACTTTTCTCCCAGCAAATACACTGTTTCTAAGGAAATGGGAACACACTGAGGAGACACTTGTGGGAGCTACTGTGACTAAAACTGAGCTTCCCTACGCACAGGGAAGCAAGAGAAATGCTGATTTCATCAAGCCCAGTTACATACTCAGAATCTGTACTACTGCGCAAATAGGCATGTCTATGTAGGCAAAAAACTCATTTCTGACAAAGTTGCCCAAATGCATCTCAGAAGTGTGCCACTTGTTCCCTGAGTTAGAAAACTTCGAGAAACGTTCGTTTCTGCTAGCGCTGTGCTTCTACACATGTATTTGCTGAATGGTGAAAGCGCACAGTAATGCACTTTTCTCCCAGCAAATACACTGTTTCTAAGGAAATGGGAACACACTGAGGAGACACTTGTGGGAGCTACTGTGACTAAAACTGAGCTTCCCTACGCACAGGGAAGCAAGAGAAATGCTGATTTCATCAAGCCCAGTTACATACTCAGAATCTGTACTACTGCGCAAATAGGCATGTCTCTGTAGGCAAAAAACTCATTTCTGACAAAGTTGCCCAAATGCATCTCAGAAGTGTGCAACTGGTTCCCTGAGTTAGAAAACGTCGAGAAACGGTCGTTTCTGCTAGCGCTGTGCTTCTACACATGTATTTGCTGAACGGTGAAAGCGCACAGTAATGCACTTTTCTCCCAGCAAATACACTGTTTCTAAGGAAATGGGAACACACTGAGGAGACACTTGAGGGAGCTACTGTGACTAAAACTGAGCTTCCCTACGCACAGGGAAGCAAGAGAAATGCTGATTTCATCAAGCCCAGTTACATACTCAGAATCTGTACTACTGCGCAAATAGGCATGTTTCTTTAGGCAAAAAACTCATTTCTGACAAAGTTGCCCAAATGCATCTCAGAAGTGTGCAACTTGTTCCCTGAGTTAGAAAACGTCGAGAAACGTTCGTTTCTGCTAGCGCTGTGCTTCTACACATGTATTTGCTGAACTGTGAAAGCGCACAGTAATGCACTTTTCTCCCAGGAAATACACTGTTTCTAAGGAAATGGGAACACACTGAGGAGACACTTGTCGGAGCTACTGTGACTAAAACTGAGCTTCGCTACGCACAGGGAAGCAAGAGAAATGCTGATTTCATCAAGCACAGTTACATACTCAGAATCTGTACTACTGCGCAAATAGGCATGTCTCTGTAGGCAAAAAACTCATTTCTGACAAAGTTGCCCAAATGCATCTCAGAAATGTGCAACTTGTTCCCTGAGTTAGAAAACGTCGAGAAACGTTCGTTTCTGCTAGCGCTGTGCTTCTACACATGTATTTGCTGAACGGTGAAAGCGCACAGTAATGCACTTTTCTCCCAGCAAATACACTGTTTCTAAGGAAATGGGAACACACTGAGGAGACACTTGTGGGAGCTACTGTGACTAAAACTGAGCTTCCCT
Organism: Acomys minous; assembly: GCF_964271855.1. Lineage (NCBI taxonomy): Eukaryota > Metazoa > Chordata > Mammalia > Rodentia > Muridae > Acomys > Acomys minous. The sequence goes on from NW_028182181.1 coordinate 2,756,768, forward strand.
ACGCACAGGGAAGCAAGAGAAATGCTGATTTCATCAAGCACAGTTACATACTCAGAATCTGTACTACTGCGCAAATAGGCATGTCTCTGTAGGCAAAAAACTCATTTCTGACAAAGTTTCCCAAATGCATCTCAGAAGTGTGCAACTTGTTCCCTGAATTAGAAAATGTCGAGAAACATTCGTTTCTGCTAGCGCTGTGCTTCTACACATGTATTTACTGAATGGTGAAAGCACACAGCAATGCACTTTTCTCCCAGCAAATACACTGTTTCTAAGGAACTGGGAACACACTGAGGAGACACTTGTGGGAGCTACTGTGACTAAAACTGAGCTTCCCTACGCACAGGGAAGCAAGAGAAATGCTGATTTCATCAAGCCCAGGTACATACTCAGAATCTGTACTACTGCGCAAATAGGCATGTCTCTGTAGGCAATAAACTCATTTTTGACAAAGTTGCCCAAATGCATCTCAAAAGTGTGCAACTTGTTCCCTGAGTTAGAAAACGTCGAGAAACGGTCATATCTGCTAACGCTGTGCTTCTACACATGTATTTGCTGAACGGTGAAAGCGCACAGTAATGCACTTTTCTCCCAGCAAATACACTGTTTCTAAGGAAATGGGAACACACTGAGGAGACACTTGTGGGAGCTACTGTGACTAAAACTGAGCTTCCCTACGCACAGGGAAGCAAGAGAAATGCTGATTTCATCAAGCCCAGTTACATACTCAGAATCTGTACTACTGCGCAAATAGGCATGTCTCTGTAGGCAAAAAACTCATTTCTGACAAAGATACCCAAATGCATCTCAGAAGTGTGCAACTTGTTCCCTGAGTTAGAAAACATCGAGAAACGGTCGTTTCTGCTAGCACTGTGCTTCTACACATGTATTTGCTGAACGGTGAAAGCGCACAGTAATGCACTTTTCTCCCAGCAAATACACTGTTTCTAAGGAAATGGGAACACACTGAGGAGACACTTGTGGGAGCTACTGTGACTAAAACTGAGCTTCCCTACGCACAGGGAAGCAAGAGAAATGCTGATTTCATCAAGCCCAGTTACATACTCAGAATCTGTACTACTGCGCAAATAGGCATGTCTCTGTAGGCAAAAAACTCATTTCTGACAAAGTTGCCCAAATGCATCTCAGAAGTGTGCAACTGGTTCCCTGAGTTAGAAAACGTCGAGAAACGGTCGTTTCTGCTAGCGCTGTGCTTCTACACATGTATTTGCTGAACGGTGAAAGCGCACAGTAATGCACTTTTCTCCCAGCAAATACACTGTTTCTAAGGAAATGGGAACACACTGAGGAGACACTTGTGGGAGCTACTGTGACTAAAACTGAGCTTCCCTACGCACAGGGAAGCAAGAGAAATGCTGATTTCATCAAGCCCAGTTACATACTCAGAATCTGTACTACTGCGCAAATAGGCATGTCTCTTTAGGCAAAAAAGTCATTTCTGACAAAGTTGCCCAAATGCATCTCAGAAGTGTGCAACTTGTTCCCTGAGTTAGAAAACGTCGAGAAACGTTCGTTTCAGCTAGTGCTGTGCTTCTACACATGTATTTGCTGAACTGTGAAAGCGCACAGTAATGCACTTTTCTCCCAGGAAATACACTGTTTCTAAGGAAATGGGAACACACTGAGGAGACACTTGTCGGAGCTACTGTGACTAAAACTGAGCTTCGCTACGCACAGGGAAGCATGAGAAATGCTGATTTCATCAAGCACAGTTACATACTCAGAATCTGTACTACTGCGCAAATAGGCATGTCTCTGTAGGCAAAAAACTCATTTCTGACAAAGTTGCCCAAATGCATCTCAGATGTGTGCAACTTGTTCCCTCAGTTAGAAAACGTCGAGAAACGTTCGTTTCTGCTAGCGCTGTGCTTCTACACATGTATTTGCTGAACGGTGAAAGCGCACAGTAATGCACTTTTCTCCCAGCAAATACACTGTTTCTAAGGAACTGGGAACACACTGAGGAGACCCTTGTGGGAGCTACTGTGACTAAAACTGAGCTTCCCTATGCACAGGGAAGCAAGAGAAATGCTGATTTCATCAAGCACAGTTACATACTCAGAATCTGTACTACTGCGCAAATAGGCATGTCTCTGTAGGCAAAAAACTCATTTCTGACAAAGTTGCCCAAATGCATCTCAGAAGTGTGCAACTTGTTCCCTGAGTTAGAAAACATCGAGAAACGGTCGTTTCTGCTAGCGCTGTTCTTCTACACATGTATTTGCTGAACGGTGAAAGCGCACAGTAATGCACTTTTCTCCCAGCAAATACACTGTTTCTAAGGAAATGGGAACACACTGAGGAGACACTTGTGGGAGCTACTGTGACTAAAACTGAGCTTCCCTATGCACAGGGAAGCAAGAGAATTGCTGATTTCATCAAGCCCAGTTACATACTCAGAATCTGTACTACTGCGCAAATAGGCATGTCTCTTTAGGCAAAAAACTCATTTCTGACAAAGTTGCCCAAATGCATCTCAGAAGTGTGCAACTTGTTCCCTGAGTTAGAAAACATCGAGAAACGTTCGTTTCTGCTAGCGCTGTGCTTCTACACATGTATTTGCTGAACGGTGAAAGCGCACAGTAATGCACTTTTCTCCCAGCAAATACACTGTTTCTAAGGAAATGGGAACACACTGAGGAGACACTTGTGGGAGCTACTGTGACTAAAACTGAGCTTCCCTACGCACAGGGAAGCAAGAGAAATGCTGATTTCATCAAGCCCATTTACATACTCAGAATCTGTACTACTGCGCAAATAGGCATGTCTCTTTAGGCAAAAAACTCATTTCTGACAAAGTTGCCCAAATGCATCTCAGAAGTGTGCAACTTGTTCCCTGAGTTAGAAAATGTTGAGAAACATTCGTTTCTGCTAGGGCTGTGCTTCTACACATGTATTTGCTGAACGGTGAAAGCGCACAGTAATGCACTTTTTTCCCAGCAAATATACTGTTTCTAAGAAAATGGGAACACACTGAGGAGACACTTGTGGGAGCTACTGTGACAAAAACTGAGCTTCCCTACGCACAGGGAAGCAAGAGAAATGCTGATTTCATCAAGCCCAGTTACATACTCAGAATCTGTTCTACTGCGCAAATAGGCATGTCTCTTTAGGCAAAAAACTCATTTCTGACAAAGTTGCCCAAATGCATCTCAGAAGTGTGCAACTTGTTCCCTGAGTTAGAAAACGTCGAGAAACTGTAGTGTTTGCTAGCTCTGTGCTTCTACACATGTATTTGCTGAACGGTGAAAGCGCACAGTAATGCACTTTTCTCCCAGCAAATACACTGTTTCTAAGGAAATGGGAACACACTGAGGAGACACTTGTGGTAGCTACAGTGACTAAAACTGAGCTTCCCTACGCACAGGGAAGCAAGAGAAATGCTGATTTCATCAAGCCCAGTTAGATACTCAGAATCTGTACTACTGCGCAAATAGGCATGTCTCTTTAGGCAAAAAACTCATTTCTGACAAAGTTGCCCAAATGCATCTCAGAAGTGTGCAACTTGTTCCCTGAGTTAGAAAATGTTGAGAAACATTCGTTTCTGCTAGGGCTGTGCTTCTACACATGTATTTGCTGAACGGTGAAAGCGCACAGTAATGCACTTTTTTCCCAGCAAATACACTGTTTCTAAGAAAATGGGAACACACTGAGGAGACACTTGTGGGAGCTACTGTGACAAAAACTGAGCTTCCCTACGCACAGGGAAGCAAGAGAAATGCTGATTTCATCAAGCCCAGTTACATACTCAGAATCTGTTCTACTGCGCAAATAGGCATGTCTCTTTAGGCAAAAAACTCATTTCTGACAAAGTTGCCCAAATGCATCTCAGAAGTGTGCAACTTGTTCCCTGAGTTAGAAAACGTCGAGAAACTGTAGTGTTTGCTAGCTCTGTGCTTCTACACATGTATTTGCTGAACGGTGAAAGCGCACAGTAATGCACTTTTCTCCCAGCAAATACACTGTTTCTAAGGAAATGGGAACACACTGAGGAGACACTTGTGGTAGCTACAGTGACTAAAACTGAGCTTCCCTACGCACAGGGAAGCAAGAGAAATGCTGATTTCATCAAGCCCAGTTACATACTCAGAATCTGTACTACTGCGCAAATAGGCATGTCTCTTTAGGGAAAAAACTCATTTCTGACAAAGTTGCCCAAATGCATCTCAGAAGTGTGCAACTTGTTCCCTGAGTTAGAAAACGTCGAGAAACGTTCGTTTCTGCTAGCGCTGTGTTTCTACACATGTATTTGCTGAACGGTGAAAGCACACAATAATGCACTTTTCTCCCAGCAAATACACTGTTTCTAAGGAAATGGGAACACACTGAGGAGACACTTGTGGGAGCTACAGTGACTAAAACTGAGCTTCCCTACGCACAGGGAAGCAAGAGAAATGCTGATTTTATCAAGCCCAGTTACATACTCAGAATCTGTTCTACTGCGCAAATAGGCATGTCTCTTTAGGCAAAAAACTCATTTCTGACAAAGTTGCCCAAATGCATCTCAGAAGTGTGCAACTTGTTCCCTGAGTTAGAAAACGTCGAGAAACTGTAGTGTTTGCTAGCTCTGTGCTTCTACACATGTATTTGCTGAACGGTGAAAGCGCACAGTAATGCACTTTTCTCCCAGCAAATACACTGTTTCTAAGGAAATGGGAACACACTGAGGAGACACTTGTGGTAGCTACAGTGACTAAAACTGAGCTTCCCTACGCACAGGGAAGCAAGAGAAATGCTGATTTCATCAAGCCCAGTTACATACTCAGAATCTGTACTACTGCGCAAATAGGCATGTCTCTTTAAGCAAAAAACTCTTTTCTGACAAAGTTGCCCAAATGCATCTCAGAAGTGTGCAACTTGTTCCCTGAGTTAGAAAACGTCGAGAAACGTTCGTTTCTGCTAGCGCTGTGCTTCTACACATGTATTTGTTGAACGGTGAAAGCGCACAGTAATGCACTTTTCTCCCAGCAAATACACTGTTTCTAAGGAAATGGTAACACACTGAGGAGAGACTTGTGGGAGCTACTGTGACTAAAACTGAGCTTCCCTACGCACAGGGAAGCAAGAGAAATGCTGATTTCATCAAGCCCAGTTACATACTCAGAATCTGTACTACTGCGCAAATAGGCATGTCTCTGTAGGCAAAAAACTCATTTCTGACAAAGTTGCCCAAATGCATCTCAGAAGTGTGCAACTTGTTCCCTGAGTTAGAAAACGTCGAGAAACGTTCGTTTCTGCTAGCGCTGTGCTTCTACACATGTATTTGTTGAACGGTGTAAGCGCACAGTAATGCACTTTTCTCCCAGCAAATACACTGTTTCTAAGGAAATGGGAACACACTGAGGAGACACTTGTGGGAGCTACTGTGACTAAAACTGAGCTTCCCTACGCACAGGGAAGCAAGAGAAATGCTGATTTCATCAAGCCCAGTTACATACTCAGAATCTGTACTACTGCGCAAATAGGCATGTCTCTGTAGGCAAAAAACTCATTTCTGACAAAGTTTACCAAATGCATCTCAGAAGTATGCAACTTGTTCCCTGAGTTCGAAAACGTCGAGAAACGGTCGTTTCAGCTAGCGCTGTGCTTCTACACATGTATTTGCTGAACGGCGAAAGCGCACAGTAATGCACTTTTCTCCCAGCAAATACACTGTTTCTAAGGAACTGGGAACACACTGAGGAGACACTTGTGGGAGCTACTGTGACTAAAACTGAGCTTCCCTACGCACAGGGAAGCAAGAGAAATGCTGATTTCATCAAGCCCAGTTACATACTCAGAATCTGTACTACTGCGCAAATAGGCATGTCTCTGTAGGCAAAAAACTCATTTTTGAGAAAGTTACCCAAATGCATCTCAGAAGTGTGCAACTTGTTCCCTGAGTTAGAAAACATCGAGAAACGTTCGTTTCTGCTAGCGCTGTGCTTCTACACATGTATTTGCTGAACGGTGAAAGCGCGCAGTAATGCACTTTTCTCCCAGCAAATACACTGTTTCTAAGGAAATGGGAACACACTGAGGAGACACTTGTGGGAGCTACTGTGACTAAAACTGAGCTTCCCTACGCACAGGGAAGCAAGAGAAATGCTGATTTCATCAAGCCCAGTTACATACTCAGAATCTGTACTACTGCGCAAATAGGCATGTCTCTGTAGGCAAAAAACTCATTTCTGACAAAGTTGCCCAAATGCATCTCAGAAGTGTGCAACTTGTTCCCTGAGTTAGAAAACGTCGAGAAACGTTCGTTTCTGCTATCGCTGTGCTTCTACACATGTATTTGCTGAACGGTGAAAGCGCACAGTAATGCACTTTTCTCCCAGCAAATACACTGTTTCTAAGGAAATGGGAACACACTGAGGAGACACTTGTGGGAGCTACTGTGACTAAAACTGAGCTTCCCTACGCACAGGGAAGCAACAGAAATGCTGATTTCATCAAGCCCAGTTACATACTCAGAATCTGTACTACTGTGCAAATAGGCATGTCTCTGTAGGCAAAAAACTCATTTCTGACAAAGTTGCCCAAATGCATCTCAGAAGTGTGCAACTTGTTCCCTGAGTTAGAAAACGTCGAGAAATGGTCATATCTTCTAACGCTGTGCTTCAAAACATGTATTTGCTGAACGGTGAAAGTGCACAGTAATCCACTTTTCTCCCAGCAAATACACTGTTTCTAAGGAAATGGGAACACACTGAGGAGACACTTGTGGGAGCTACTGTGACTAAAACTGAGCTTCCCTACGCACAGGGAAGCAAGAGAAATGCTTATTTCATCAAGCCCAGTTACATACTCAGAATCTGTACTACTGCGCAAATAGGCATGTCTCTGTAGGCAAAAAACTCATTTCTGACAAAGTTGCCCAAATGCATCTCAGAAGTGTGCAACTTGTTCCCTGAGTTAGAAAACATCGAGAAACGGTGGTTTCTGCTAGCCTGTGCTTCTACACATGTATTTGCTGAACGGTGAAAGCGCACAGTAATGCACTTTTCTCCCAGCAAATACACTGTTTCTAAGGAAATGGGAACACACTGAGGAGACACTTGTGGGAGCTACTGTGACTAAAACTGAGCTTCCCTACGCACAGGGAAGCAAGAGAAATGCTGATTTCATCAAGCCCAGTTACATACTCAGAATCTGTACTACTGCGCAAATAGGCATGTCTCTGTAGGCAAAAAACTCATTTCTGACAAAGTTGCCCAAATGCATCTCAGAAGTGTGCAACTTGTACCCTGAGTTAGAAAACGTCGAGAAACATTCGTTTCTGCTAGTGCTGTGCTTCTACACATGTATTTGCTGAACGGTGAAAGCGCACAGTAATGCACTTTACTCCCAGCAAATACACTGTTTCTAAGGAAATGGGAACACACTGAGGAGACACTTGTGGGAGCTACTGTGACTAAAACTGAGCTTCCCTACGCACAGGGAAGCAAGAGAAATGCTGATTTCATCAAGCCCAATTACATACTCAGAATCTGTACTACTGCGCGAATAGGCATGTCTCTGTAGGCAAAAAACTCATTTCTGACAAAGTTGACCAAATGCATCTCAGAAGTGTGCAACTTGTTCCCTGAGTTAGAAAACGTCAAGAAACGGTTGTATCTGCCAGCGCCGTGCATCTACACATGTATTTGCTGAACGGTGAAAGCTCACAGTAATGCACTTTTCTCCCAGCAAATACACTGTTTCTAAAGAAATGGGAACACACTGAGGAGACACTTGTGGGAGCTACTGTGACTAAAACTGAGCTTCCCTACGCACAGGGAAGCAAGAGAAATGCTGATTTCATCAAGCCCAGTTACATACTCAGAATCTGTACTATTGCGCAAATAGGCATGAATCTGTAGGCAAAAAACTCATTTCTGACAAAGTTTCCCAAATGCATCTCAGAAGTGTCCAACTTGTTCCCTGAATTAGAAAACGTCGAGAAATGGTCGTTTATGCTAGCGCTGTGCTTCTACACGTGTATTTGATAAATGGTGAAAGCGCACAGTAATGCACTTTTATCCCAGCAAATACACTGTTTCTAAGGAACTGGGAACACACTGAGGAGACACTTGTGGGAGCTACTGTGACTAAAACTGAGCTTCCCTACGCACAGGGAAGCAAGAGAAATGCTGATTTCATCAAGCCCAGTTACATACTCAGAATCTGTACTACTGCGCAAATAGGCATGTCTCTGTAGGCAAAAAACTCATTTTTGAGAAAGTTACCCAAATGCATCTCAGAAGTGTGCAACTTGTTCCCTGAGTTAGAAAACATCGAGAAACGTTCGTTTCTGCTAGCGCTGTGCTTCTACACATGTATTTGATGAACGGTGAAAGCGCACAGTAATGCACTTTTCTCCCAGCAAATACACTGTTTCTAAGGAAATGGGAACACACTGAGGAGACACTTGTGGGAGCTACTGTGACTAAAACTGAGCTTCCCTACGCACAGGGAAGCAAGAGAAATGCTGATTTCATCAAGCCCAGTTACATACTCAGAATCTGTACTACTGCGCAAATAGGCATGTCTCTGTAGGCAAAAAACTCATTTTTGAGAAAGTTACCCAAATGCATCTCAGAAGTGTGCAACTTGTTCCCTGAGTTAGAAAACATCGAGAAACGTTCGTTTCTGCTAGCGCTGTGCTTCTACACATGTATTTGATGAACGGTGAAAGCGCACAGTAATGCACTTTTCTCCCAGCAAATACACTGTTTCTAAGGAAATGGGAACACACTGAGGAGACACTTGTGGGAGCTACTGTGACTAAAACTGAGCTTCCCTACGCACAGGGAAGCAAGAGAAATGCTGATTTCATCAAGCCCAGTTACATACTCAGAATCTGTACTACTGCGCAAATAGGCATGTCTCTGTAGGCAAAAAACTCATTTCTGACAAAGTTGCCCAAATGCATCTCAGAAGTGTGCAACTTGTACCCTGAGTTAGAAAACGTCGAGAAACATTCGTTTCTGCTAGTGCTGTGCTTCTACACATGTATTTGCTGAACGGTGAAAGCGCACAGTAATGCACTTTACTCCCAGCAAATACACTGTTTCTAAGGAAATGGGAACACACTGAGGAGACACTTGTGGGAGCTACTGTGACTAAAACTGAGCTTCCCTACGCACAGGGAAGCAAGAGAAATGCTGATTTCATCAAGCCCAATTACATACTCAGAATCTGTACTACTGCGCGAATAGGCATGTCTCTGTAGGCAAAAAACTCATTTCTGACAAAGTTGACCAAATGCATCTCAGAAGTGTGCAACTTGTTCCCTGAGTTAGAAAACGTCAAGAAACGGTTGTATCTGCCAGCGCCGTGCATCTACACATGTATTTGCTGAACGGTGAAAGCTCACAGTAATGCACTTTTCTCCCAGCAAATACACTGTTTCTAAAGAAATGGGAACACACTGAGGAGACACTTGTGGGAGCTACTGTGACTAAAACTGAGCTTCCCTACGCACAGGGAAGCAAGAGAAATGCTGATTTCATCAAGCCCAGTTACATACTCAGAATCTGTACTATTGCGCAAATAGGCATGAATCTGTAGGCAAAAAACTCATTTCTGACAAAGTTTCCCAAATGCATCTCAGAAGTGTGCAACTTGTTCCCTGAATTAGAAAATGTCGAGAAACATTCGTTTCTGCTAGCGCTGTGCTTCTACACATGTATTTACTGAACGGTGAAAGCACACAGTAATGCACTTTTCTCCCAGCAAATACACTGTTTCTAAGGAACTGGGAACACACTGAGGAGACACTTGTGGGAGCTACTGTGACTAAAACTGAGCTTCCCTACGCACAGGGAAGCAAGAGAAATGCTGATTTCATCAAGCCCAGTTACATACTCAGAATCTGTACTACTGCGCAAATAGGCATGTCTCTTTAGGCAAAAAACTCATTTCTGACAAAGTTGCCCAAATGCATCTCAGAAGTGTGCCACTTGTTCCCTGAGTTAGAAAACTTCGAGAAACGTTCGTTTCTGCTAGCGCTGTGCTTCTACACATGTATTTGCTGAATGGTGAAAGCGCACAGTAATGCACTTTTCTCCCAGCAAATACACTGTTTCTAAGGAAATGGGAACACACTGAGGAGACACTTGTGGGAGCTACTGTGACTAAAACTGAGCTTCCCTACGCACAGGGAAGCAATAGAAATGCTGATTTCATCAAGCCCAGTTACATACTCAGAATCTGTACTACTGCGCAAATAGGCATGTCTCTGTAGGCAAAAAACTCATTTCTGACAAAGTTGCCCAAATGCATCTCAGAAGTGTGCAACTGGTTCCCTGAGTTAGAAAACGTCGAGAAACGTTCGTTTCTGCTATCGCTGTGCTTCTACACATGTATTTGCTGAACGGTGAAAGTGCACAGTAATGCACTTTTCTCCCAGCAAATACACTGTTTCTAAGGAACTGGGAACACACTGAGGAGACACTTGTGGGAGCTACTGTGACTAAAACTGAGCTTCCCTACGCACAGGGAAGCAAGAGAAATGCTGATTTCATCAAGCCCAGGTACATACTCAGAATCTGTACTACTGCGCAAATAGGCATGTCTCTGTAGGCAATAAACTCATTTTTGACAAAGTTGCCCAAATGCATCTCAAAAGTGTGCAACTTGTTCCCTGAGTTAGAAAACGTCGAGAAACAGTCATATCTGCTAAGGCTGTGCTTCTACACATGTATTGGCTGACACGGTGAAAGCGCACAGTAATGCACTTTTCTCCCAGCAAATACACTGTTTCTAAGGAAATGGGAACACACTGAGGAGACACTTGTGGGAGCTACTGTGACTAAAACTGAGCTTCCCTACGCACAGGGAAGCAAGAGAAATGCTGATTTCATCAAGCCCAGTTACATACTCAGAATCTGGACTAATGCGCAAATAGGCATGTCTCTTTAGGCAAAAAACTCATTTCTGACAAAGTTGCCCAAATGCATCTCAGAAGTGTGCAACTTGTTCCCTGAGTTAGAAAACTTCGAGAAACGTTCGTTTCTGCTAGCGCTGTGCTTCTACACATGTATTTGCTGAATGGTGAAAGCGCACAGTAATGCACTTTTCTCCCAGCAAATACACTGTTTCTAAGGAAATGGGAACACACTGAGGAGACACTTGTGGGAGCTACTGTGACTAAAACTGAGCTTCCCTACGCACAGGGAAGCAAGAGAAATGCTGATTTCATCAAGCCCAGTTACATACTCAGAATCTGTACTACTGCGCAAATAGGCATGTCTCTGTAGGCAAAAAACTCATTTCTGACAAAGTTGCCCAAATGCATCTCAGAAGTGAGCAACTGGTTCCCTGAGTTAGAAAACGTCGAGAAACGGTCGTTTCTGCTAGCGCTGTGCTTCTACACATGTATTTGCTGAACGGTGAAAGCGCACAGTAATGCACTTTTCTCCCAGCAAATACACTGTTTCTAAGGAAATGGGAACACACTGAGGAGACACTTGTGGGAGCTACTGTGACTAAAACTGAGCTTCCCTACGCACAGGGAAGCAAGAGAAATGCTGATTTCATCAAGCCCAGTTACATACTCAGAATCTGTACTACTGCGCAAATAGGCATGTCTCTTTAGGCAAAAAACTCATTTCTGACAAAGTTGCCCAAATGCATCTCAGAAGTGTGCAACTTGTTCCCTGAGTTAGAAAACGTCGAGAAACGTTCGTTTCTGCTAGTGCTGTGCTTCTACACATGTATTTGCTGAACGGTGAAAGCGCACAGTAATGCACTTTTCTCCCAGCAAATACACTGTTTCTAAGGAAATGGGAACACACTGAGGAGACACTTGTCGGAGCTACTGTGACTAAAACTGAGCTTCGCTACGCACAGGGAAGCAAGAGAAATGCTGATTTCATCAAGCACAGTTACATACTCAGAATCTGTACTACTGCGCGAATAGGCATGTCTCTGTAGGCAAAAAACTCATTTCTGACAAAGTTGCCCAAATGCATCTCAGAAGTGTGCAACTTGTTCCCTCAGTTAGAAAACGTCGAGAAACGTTCGTTTCTGCTAGCGCTGTGCTTCTACACATGTATTTGCTGAACGGTGAAAGCTCACAGTAATGCACTTTTCTCCCAGCAAATACACTGTTTCTAAGGAAATGGGAACACACTGAGGAGACACCTGTGGGAGCTACTGTGACTAAACTAGGCTTCCCTATGCACAGGGAAGCAAGAGAATTGCTGATTTCATCAAGCCCAGTTACATACTCAGAATCTGTACTACTGCGCAAATAGGCATGTCTCTTTAGGCAAAAAACTCATTTCTGACAAAGTTGCCCAAATGCATCTCAGAAGTGTGCAACTTGTTCCCTGAGTTAGAAAACATCGAGAAACGTTCGTTTCTGCTAGCGCTGTGCTTCTACACATGTATTTGCTGAACGGTGAAAGCGCACAGTAATGCACTTTTCTCCCAGCAAATACACTGTTTCTAAGGAAATGGGAACACACTGAGGAGACACTTGTGGGAGCTACTGTGACTAAAACTGAGCTTCCCTACGCACAGGGAAGCAAGAGAAATGCTGATTTCATCAAGCCCAGTTACATACTCAGAATCTGTACTACTGCGCAAATAGGCATGTCTCTGTAGGCAAAAAACTCATTTTTGAGATAGTTACACAAATGCATCTCAGAAGTGTGCGACTTGTTCCCTGAGTTAGAAAACGTCGAGAAACGGTCGTTTCTGCTAGCGCTGTGCTTCTACACATGTATTTGCTGAACGGTGAAAGCGCACAGTAATGCACTTTTCTCCCAGCAAATACACTGTTTCTAAGGAAATGGGAACACACTGAGGAGACACTTGTGGGAGCTACTGTGACTAAAACTGAGCTTCCCTACGCACAGGGAAGCAAGAGAAATGCTGATTTCATCAAGCCCAGTTACATACTCAGAATCTGTACTACTGCACAAATAGGCATGTCTCTTTAGGCAAAAAACTCATTTCTGACAAAGTTGCCCAAATGCATCTCAGAAGTCTGCCACTTGTTCCCTGAGTTAGAAAACATCGAGAAATGGTCGTTTCAGCTATCGCTGTGCTTCTACATATGTATTTCTGAACGGTGAAAGCGCACAGTAATGCACTTTTCTCCCAGCAAATACACTGTTTCTAAGGAAATGGGAACACACTGAGGAGACACTTGTGGGAGCTACTGTGACTAAAACTGAGCTTCCCTACGCACAGGGAAGCAAGAGAAATGCTGATTTCATCAAGCCCAGTTACATACTCAGAATCTGTACTACTGTGCAAATAGGCATGTCTCTGTAGGCAAAAAACTCATTTTTGAGAAAGTTACCCAAAAGCATCTCAGAAGTGTGCAACTTGTTCCCTGAGTTAGAAAACATCGAGAAACGTTTGTTTCTGCTAGCGCTGTGCTTCTACACATGTATTTGCTGAACGGTGAAAGCGCACAGTAATGCACTTTTCTCCCAGCAAATACACTGTTTCTGAGGAAATGGGAACACACTGAGGAGACACTTGTGGGAGCTACTGTGACTAAAACTGAGCTTCCCTACGCACAGGGAAGCAAGAGAAATGCTGACTTCATCAAGCCCACTTACATACTCAGAATCTGTACTACTGCGCAAATAGGCATGTCTCTTTAGGCAAAAAACTCATTTCTGACAAAGTTTACCAAATGCATCTCAGAAGTGTGCAACTTGTTCCCTGAGTTAGAAAACGTCGAGAAACATTCGTTTCTGCTAGCGCTGTGCTTCTACACATGTATTTACTGAACGGTGAAAGCACACAGTAATGCACTTTTCTCCCAGCAAATACACTGTTTCTAAGGAACTGGGAACACACTGAGGAGACACTTGTGGGAGCTACTGTGACTAAAACTGAGCTTCCCTACGCACAGGGAAGCAAGAGAAATGCTGATTTCATCAAGCCCAGTTACATACTCAGAATCTGTACTACTGCGCAAATAGGCATGTCTCTGTAGACAAAAAACTCATTTTTGAGAAAGTTACCCAAATGCATCTCAGAAGTGTGCAACTTGTTCCCTGAGTTAGAAAACATCGAGAAACGTTCGTTTCTGCTAGCGCTGTGCTTCTACACATGTATTTGCTGAACGGTGAAAGCGCGCAGTAATGCACTTTTCTCCCAGCAAATACACTGTTTCTAAGGAAATGGGAACACACTGAGGAGACACTTGTGGGAGCTACTGTGACTAAAACTGAGCTTCCCTACGCACAGGGAAGCAAGAGAAATGCTGATTTCATCAAGCCCAGTTACATACTCAGAATCTGTACTACTGCGCAAATAGGCATGTCTCTGTAGGCAAAAAACTCATTTCTGACAAAGTTGCCCAAATGCATCTCAGAAGTGTGCAACTTGTTCCCTGAGTTAGAAAACGTCGAGAAACGTTCGTTTCTGCTATCGCTGTGCTTCTACACATGTATTTGCTGAACGGTGAAAGCGCACAGTAATGCACTTTTCTCCCAGCAAATACACTGTTTCTAAGGAAATGGGAACACACTGAGGAGACACTTGTGGGAGCTACTGTGACTAAAACTGAGCTTCCCTACGCACAGGGAAGCAACAGAAATGCTGATTTCATCAAGCCCAGTTACATACTCAGAATCTGTACTACTGCGCAAATAGGCATGTCTCTGTAGGCAAAAAACTCATTTCTGACAAAGTTGCCCAAATGCATCTCAGAAGTGTGCAAGTTGTTCCCTGAGTTAGAAAACGTCGAGAAATGGTCATATCTTCTAACGCTGTGCTTCAACACATGTATTTGCTGAACGGTGAAAGTGCACAGTAATCCACTTTTCTCCCAGCAAATACACTGTTTCTAAGGAAATGGGAACACACTGAGGAGACACTTGTGGGAGCTACTGTGACTAAAACTGAGCTTCCCTACGCACAGGGAAGCAAGAGAAATGCTTATTTCATCAAGCCCAGTTACATACTCAGATTCTGTACTACTGCGCAAATAGGCATGTCTCTGTAGGCAAAAAACTCATTTCTGACAAAGTTGCCCAAATGCATCTCAGAAGTGTGCAACTTGTTCCCTGAGTTAGAAAACATCGAGAAACGGTGGTTTCTGCTAGCCTGTGCTTCTACACATGTATTTGCTGAACGGTGAAAGCGCACAGTAATGCACTTTTCTCCCAGCAAATACACTGTTTCTAAGGAAATGGGAACACACTGAGGAGACACTTGTGGGAGCTACTGTGACTAAAACTGAGCTTCCCTACGCACAGGGAAGCAAGAGAAATGCTGATTTCATCAAGCCCAGTTGCATACTCAGAATCTGTACTACTGCGCAAATAGGCATGTCTCTGTAGGCAAAAAACTCATTTCTGACAAAGTTGCCCAAATGCATCTCAGAAGTGTGCAACTTGTACCCTGAGTTAGAAAACGTCGAGAAACATTCGTTTCTGCTAGTGCTGTGCTTCTACACATGTATTTGCTGAACGGTGAAAGCGCACAGTAATGCACTTTACTCCCAGCAAATACACTGTTTCTAAGGAAATGGGAACACACTGAGGAGACACTTGTGGGAGCTACTGTGACTAAAACTGAGCTTCCCTACGCACAGGGAAGCAGGAGAAATGCTGATTTCATCAAGCCCAATTACATACTCAGAATCTGTACTACTGCGCGAATAGGCATGTCTCTGTAGGCAAAAAACTCATTTCTGACAAAGTTGACCAAATGCATCTCAGAAGTGTGCAACTTGTTCCCTGAGTTAGAAAACGTCAAGAAACGGTTGTATCTGCCAGCGCCGTGCATCTACACATGTATTTGCTGAACGGTGAAAGCTCACAGTAATGCACTTTTCTCACAGCAAATACACTGTTTCTAAAGAAATGGGAACACACTGAGGAGACACTTGTGGGAGCTACTGTGACTAAAACTGAGCTTCCCTACGCACAGGGAAGCAAGAGAAATGCTGATTTCATCAAGCCCAGTTACATACTCAGAATCTGTACTATTGCGCAAATAGGCATGAATCTGTAGGCAAAAAACTCATTTCTTACAAAGTTTCCCAAATGCATCTCAGAAGTGTGCAACTTGTTCCCTGAATTAGAAAATGTCGAGAAACATTCGTTTCTGCTAGCGCTGTGCTTCTACACATGTATTTACTGAACGGTGAAAGCACACAGTAATGCACTTTTCTCCCAGCAAATTCACTGTTTCTAAGGAACTGGGAACACACTGAGGAGACACTTGTGGGAGCTACTGTGACTAAAACTGAGCTTCCCTACGCACAGGGAAGCAAGAGAAATGCTGATTTCATCAAGCCCAGGTACATACTCAGAATCTGTACTACTGCGCAAATAGGCATGTCTCTGTAGGCAAAAAACTCATTTCTGACAAAGATGCCCAAATGCATCTCAGAAGTGTGCAACTTGTTCCCTGAGTTAGAAAACGTCGAGAAACGTTCGTTTCTGCTAGCACTGTGCTTCTACACATGTATTTGCTGAACGGTGAAAGCGCACAGTAATGCACTTTTCTCCCAGCAAATACACTGTTTCTAAGGAAATGGGAACACACTGAGGAGACACTTGTGGGAGCTACTGTGACTAAAACTGAGCTTCCCTACGCACAGGGAAGCAAGAGAAATGCTGATTTCATCAAGCCCAGTTACATACTCAGAATCTGTACTACTGCGCAAATAGGCATGTCTCTTTAGGCAAAAAACTCATTTCTGACAAAGTTGCCCAAATGCATCTCAGAAGTGTGCAACTTGTTCCCTGAGTTAGAAAACTTCGAGAAACGTTCGTTTCTGCTAGCGCTGTGCTTCTACACATGTATTTGCTGAATGGTGAAAGCGCACAGTAATGCACTTTTCTCCCAGCAAATACACTGTTTCTAAGGAAATGGGAACACACTGAGGAGACACTTGTGGGAGCTACTGTGACTAAAACTGAGCTTCCCTACGCACAGGGAAGCAAGAGAAATGCTGATTTCATCAAGCCCAGTTACATACTCAGAATCTGTACTACTGCGCAAATAGGCATGTCTCTGTAGGCAAAAAACTCATTTCTGACAAAGTTGCCCAAATGCATCTCAGAAGTGTGCAACTGGTTCCCTGAGTTAGAAAACGTCGAGAAACGTTCGTTTCTGCTATCGCTGTGCTTCTACACATGTATTTGCTGAACGGTGAAAGCGCACAGTAATGCACTTTTCTCCCAGCAAATACACTGTTTCTAAGGAACTGGGAACACACTGAGGAGACACTTGTGGGAGCTACTGTGACTAAAACTGAGCTTCCCTACGCACAGGGAAGCAAGAGAAATGCTGATTTCATCAAGCCCAGGTACATACTCAGAATCTGTACTACTGCGCAAATAGGCATGTCTCTGTAGGCAATAAACTCATTTTTGACAAAGTTGCCCAAATGCATCTCAAAAGTGTGCAACTTGTTCCCTGAGTTAGAAAACGTCGAGAAATGGTCGTTTATGCTAGCGCTGTGCTTCTACACATGTATTTGATGAATGGTGAAAGCGCACAGTAATGCACTTTTCTCCCAGCAAATACACTGTTTCTAAGGAACTGGGAACACACTGAGGAGACACTTGTGGGAGCTACTGTGACTAAAACTGAGCTTCCCTACGCACAGGGAAGCAAGAGAAATGCTGATTTCATCAAGCCCAGTTAAATACTCAGAATCTGTACTACTGCGCAAATAGGCATGTCTCTGTAGGCAAAAAACTCATTTTTGAGAAAGTTACCCAAATGCATCTCAGAAGTGTGCAACTTGTTCCCTGAGTTAGAAAACATCGAGAAACGTTCGTTTCTGCTAGCGCTGTGCTTCTACACATGTATTTGCTGAACGGTGAAAGCGCGCAGTAATGCACTTTTCTCCCAGCAAATACACTGTTTCTAAGGAAATGGGAACACACTGAGGAGACACTTGTGGGAGCTACTGTGACTAAAACTGAGCTTCCCTACGCACAGGGAAGCAAGAGAAATGCTGATTTCATCAAGCCCAGTTACATACTCAGAATCTGTACTACTGCGCAAATAGGCATGTCTCTGTAGGCAAAAAACTCATTTCTGACAAAGTTGCCCAAATGCATCTCAGAAGTGTGCAACTTGTTCCCTGAGTTAGAAAACGTCGAGAAACGTTCGTTTCTGCTATCGCTGTGCTTCTACACATGTATTAACTGAACGGTGAAAGCACACAGTAATGCACTTTTCTCCCAGCAAATACACTGTTTCTAAGGAACTGGGAACACACTGAGGAGACACTTGTGGGAGCTACTGTGACTAAAACTGAGCTTCCCTACGCACAGGGAAGCAAGAGAAATGCTGATTTCATCAAGCCCAGTTACATACTCAGAATCTGTACTACTGCGCAAATAGGCATGTCTCTGTAGGCAATAAACTCATTTTTGACAAAGTTGCCCAAATGCATCTCAAAAGTGTGCAACTTGTTCCCTGAGTTAGAAAACGTCGAGAAATGGTCGTTTATGCTAGCGCTGTGCTTCTACACATGTATTTGATGAATGGTGAAAGCGCACAGTAATGCACTTTTCTCCCAGCAAATACACTGTTTCTAAGGAACTGGGAACACACTGAGGAGACACTTGTGGGAGCTACTGTGACTAAAACTGAGCTTCCCTACGCACAGGGAAGCAAGAGAAATGCTGATTTCATCAAGCCCAGTTACATACTCAGAATCTGTACTACTGCGCAAATAGGCATGTCTCTGTAGGCAAAAAACTCATTTTTGAGAAAGTTACCCAAATGCATCTCAGAAGTGTGCAACTTGTTCCCTGAGTTAGAAAACATCGAGAAACATTCGTTTCTGCTAGCGCTGTGCTTCTACACATGTATTTGCTGAACGGTGAAAGCGCGCAGTAATGCACTTTTCTCCCAGCAAATACACTGTTTCTAAGGAAATGGGAACACACTGAGGAGACACTTGTGGGAGCTACTGTGACTAAAACTGAGCTTCCCTACGCACAGGGAAGCAAGAGAAATGCTGATTTCATCAAGCCCAGTTACATACTCAGAATCTGTACTACTGCGCAAATAGGCATGTCTCTGTAGGCAAAAAACTCATTTCTGACAAAGTTGCCCAAATGCATCTCAGAAGTGTGCAACTTGTTCCCTGAGTTAGAAAACGTCGAGAAACGTTCGTTTCTGCTATCGCTGTGCTTCTACACATGTATTAACTGAACGGTGAAAGCACACAGTAATGCACTTTTCTCCCAGCAAATACACTGTTTCTAAGGAACTGGGAACACACTGAGGAGACACTTGTGGGAGCTACTGTGACTAAAACTGAGCTTCCCTACGCACAGGGAAGCAAGAGAAATGCTGATTTCATCAAGCCCAGTTACATACTCAGAATCTGTACTACTGCGCAAATAGGCATGTCTCTGTAGGCAAAAAACTCATTTTTGAGAAAGTTACCCAAATGCATCTCAGAAGTGTGCAACTTGTTCCCTGAGTTAGAAAACATCGAGAAACGTTCGTTTCTGCTAGCGCTGTGCTTCTACACATGTATTTGCTGAACGGTGAAAGCGCGCAGTAATGCACTTTTCTCCCAGCAAATACACTGTTTCTAAGGAAATGGGAACACACTGAGGAGACACTTGTGGGAGCTACTGTGACTAAAACTGAGCTTCCCTACGCACAGGGAAGCAAGAGAAATGCTGATTTCATCAAGCCCAGTTACATACTCAGAATCTGGACTACTGCGCAAATAGGCATGTCTCTGTAGGCAAAAAACTCATTTCTGACAAAGTTGCCCAAATGCATCTCAGAAGTGTGCAACTTGTTCCCTGAGTTAGAAAACGTCGAGAAACGTTCGTTTCTGCTATCGCTGTGCTTCTACACATGTATTAACTGAACGGTGAAAGCACACAGTAATGCACTTTTCTCCCAGCAAATACACTGTTTCTAAGGAACTGGGAACACACTGAGGAGACACTTGTGGGAGCTACTGTGACTAAAACTGAGCTTCCCTACGCACAGGGAAGCAAGAGAAATGCTGATTTCATCAAGCCCAGTTACATACTCAGAATCTGTACTACTGCGCAAATAGGCATGTCTCTGTAGGCAAAAAACTCATTTTTGAGAAAGTTACCCAAATGCATCTCAGAAGTGTGCAACTTGTTCCCTGAGTTAGAAAACATCGAGAAACGTTCGTTTCTGCTAGCGCTGTGCTTCTACACATGTATTTGCTGAACGGTGAAAGCGCGCAGTAATGCACTTTTCTCCCAGCAAATACACTGTTTCTAAGGAAATGGGAACACACTGAGGAGACACTAGTGGGAGCTACTGTGACTAAAACTGAGCTTCCCTACGCACAGGGAAGCAAGAGAAATGCTGATTTCATCAAGCCCAGTTACATACTCAGAATCTGTACTACTGCGCAAATAGGCATGTCTCTGTAGGCAAAAAACTCATTTCTGACAAAGTTGCCCAAATGCATCTCAGAAGTGTGCAACTTGTTCCCTGAGTTAGAAAACGTCGAGAAACGTTCGTTTCTGCTATCGCTGTGCTTCTACACATGTATTTGCTGAACGGTGAAAGCGCACAGTAATGCACTTTTCTCCCAGCAAATACACTGTTTCTAAGGAAATGGGAACACACTGAGGAGACACTTGTGGGAGCTACTGTGACTAAAACTGAGCTTCCCTACGCACAGGGAAGCAAGAGAAATGCTGATTTCATCAAGCCCAGTTACATACTCAGAATCTGTACTACTGCGCAAATAGGCATGTCTCTGTAGGCAAAAAACTCATTTTTGAGAAAGTTACCCAAATGCATCTCAGAAGTGTGCAACTTGTTCCCTGAGTTAGAAAACATCGAGAAACGTTCGTTTCTGCTAGCGCTGTGCTTCTACACATGTATTTGCTGAACGGTGAAAGCGCGCAGTAATGCACTTTTCTCCCAGCAAATACACTGTTTCTAAGGAAATGGAACACACTGAGGAGACACTTGTGGGAGCTACTGTGACTAAAACTGAGCTTCCCTACGCACAGGGAAGCAAGAGAAATGCTGATTTCATCAAGCCCAGTTACATACTCAGAATCTGTACTACTGCGCAAATAGGCATGTCTCTGTAGGCAAAAAACTCATTTCTGACAAAGTTGCCCAAATGCATCTCAGAAGTGTGCAACTTGTTCCCTGAGTTAGAAAACGTCGAGAAACGTTCGTTTCTGCTAGCGCTGTGCTTCTACACATGTATTTGCTGAACGGTGAAAGCGCACAGTAATGCACTTTTCTCCCAGCAAATACACTGTTTCTAAGGAAATGGGAACACACTGAGGAGACACTTGTGGGAGCTACTGTGACTAAAACTGAGCTTCCCTACGCACAGGGAAGCAAGAGAAATGCTGATTTCATCAAGCCCAGTTACATACTCAGAATCTGTACTACTGCGCAAATAGGCATGTCTCTTTAGGCAAAAAACTCATTTCTGACAAAGTTGCCCAAATGCATCTCAGAAGTGTGCAACTTGTTCCCTGAGTTAGAAAACGTCGAGAAACGGTGGTTTCTGCTAGCCTGTGCTTCTACACATGTATTTGATGAACGGTGAAAGCGCACAGTAATGCACTTTTCTCCCAACAAATAAAATGTTTCTAAGGAAATGGGAACACACTGAGGAGACACTTGTGGGAGCTACTGTGACTAAAACTGAGCTTCCCTACGCACAGGGAAGCAAGAGAAATGCTGATTTCATCAAGCCCAGTTACATACTCAGAATCTGTACTACT
This sequence comes from Acomys minous, assembly GCF_964271855.1. Taxonomy (NCBI): domain Eukaryota; kingdom Metazoa; phylum Chordata; class Mammalia; order Rodentia; family Muridae; genus Acomys; species Acomys minous. The sequence goes on from NW_028182181.1 coordinate 2,778,463, forward strand.
GCGCAAATAGGCATGTCTCTGTAGGCAAAAAACTCATTTCTGACAAAGTTGCCCAAATGCATCTCAGAAGTGTGCAACTTGTACCCTGAGTTAGAAAACGTCGAGAAACATTCGTTTCTGCTAGTGCTGTGCTTCTACACATGTATTTGCTGAACGGTGAAAGCGCACAGTAATGCACTTTACTCCCAGCAAATACACTGTTTCTAAGGAAATGGGAACACACTGAGGAGACACTTGTGGGAGCTACTGTGACTAAAACTGAGCTTCCCTACGCACAGGGAAGCAAGAGAAATGCTGATTTCATCAAGCCCAATTACATACTCAGAATCTGTACTACTGCGCGAATAGGCATGTCTCTGTAGGCAAAAAACTCATTTCTGACAAAGTTGACCAAATGCATCTCAGAAGTGTGCAACTTGTTCCCTGAGTTAGAAAACGTCAAGAAACGGTTGTATCTGCCAGCGCCGTGCATCTACACATGTATTTGCTGAACGGTGAAAGCTCACAGTAATGCACTTTTCTCCCAGCAAATACACTGTTTCTAAAGAAATGGGAACACACTGAGGAGACACTTGTGGGAGCTACTGTGACTAAAACTGAGCTTCCCTACGCACAGGGAAGCAAGAGAAATGCTGATTTCATCAAGCCCAGTTACATACTCAGAATCTGTACTACTGCGCAAAAAGGGATGTCTCTGTAGAAAAAACTCATTTCTGACAAAGTTGCCCAAATGCATCTCAGATGTGTGAAACTTGTTCCCTGAGTTAGAAAACGTCGAGAAACGTTCGTTTCTGCTAGCGCTGTGCTTCTACACATGTATTTGCTGAACGGTGAAGCAAACAGTAATGCAGTTTTCTCCCAGCAAATACACTGTTTCTAAGGAAATGGGAACACACTGAAGAGACACACGTGGGAGCTATTGTGACTAAAACTGAGCTTCCCTACGCACAGGGAAGCAAGAGAAATGCTGATTTCATCAAGCCCAGTTACATACTCAGAATCTATACTACTGCGCAAATAGGCATGTCTCTGTAGGCAAAAAACTCATTTATGACAAAGTTGCACAAATGCATCTCAGAAGTGTGCAACTTGTTCCCTGAGTTAGAAAACGTCGAGAAACGTTCGTTTCTGCTAGCGCTGTGCTTCTACACATGTATTTGCTGAACGGTGAAAGCGCACAGTAATGCACTTTTCTCCCAGCAAATACACTGTTTCTAAGGAAATGGGAACACACTGAGGAGACACTTGTGGGAGCTACTGTGACTAAAACTGAGCTTCCCTACGCACAGGGAAGCAAGAGAAATGCTGATTTCATCAAGCCCAGTTACATACTCAGAATCTGTACTACTGCGCAAATAGGCATGTCTCTTTAGGCAAAAAACTCATTTCTGACAAAGTTGCCCAAATGCATCTCAGAAGTGTGCAACTTGTTCCCTGAGTTAGAAAACGTCGAGAAACGTTCGTTTCTGCTAGCGCTGTGCTTCTACACATGTATTTGCTGAACGGTGAATGCGCACAGTAATGCACTTTTCTTCCAGCAAATACACTGTTTCTAAGGAAATGGGAACACACTGAGGAGACACTTGTGCGAGCTACTGTGACTAAAACTGAGCTTCCCTACGCACAGGGAAGCAAGAGAAATGCTGATTTCATCAAGCCCAGTTACATACTCAGAATCTATACTACTGCGCAAATAGGCATGTCTCTTTAGGCAAAAAACTCATTTCTGACAAAGTTGCCCAAATGCATCTCAGAAGTGTGCAACTTGTTCCCTGAGTTAGAAAACGTCGAGAAACGTTCGTTTCTGCTAGCGCTGTGCTTCTACACATGTATTTGCTGAACGGTGAAAGCGCACAGTAATGCACTTTTCTCCCAGCAAATACACTGTTTCTAAGGAAATGGGAACACACTGAGGAGACACTTGTGGGAGCTACTGTGACTAAAACTGAGCTTACCTAATCACAGGGAAGCAAGAGAAATGCTGATTTCATCAAGCCCAGTTACATACTCAGAATCTGTACTACTGCGCAAATAGGCATGTCTCTGTAGGCAAAAAACTCATTTCTGACAAAGTTGCCCAAATGCATCTCAGAAGTGTGCAACTTGTTCCCTGAGTTAGAAAAAAACGTCGAGAAACGTTCGTTTCTGCTAGCGCTGTGCTTCTACACATGTATTTGCTGAACGGTGAAAGCGCACAGTAATGCACTTTTCTCCCAGCAAATACACTGTTTCTAAGGAAATGGGAACACACTGAGGAGACACTTGTGGGAGCTACTGTGACTAAAACTGAGCTTCCCTACGCACAGGGAAGCAAGACAAATGCTGATTTCATCAAGCCCAGTTACATACTCAGAATCTATACTACTGTGCAAATAGGCATGTCTCTTTAGGCAAAAAACTCATTTCTGACAAAGTTGCCCAAATGCATCTCAGAAGTGTGCAACTTGTTCCCTGAGTTAGAAAACGTCGAGAAACGTTCGTTTCTGCTAGCGCTGTGCTTCTACACAGGTATTTGCTGAACGGTGAAAGCGCACAGTAATGCACTTTTCTCCCAGCAAATACACTGTTTCTAAGGAAATGGGAACACACTGAGGAGACACTTGTGGGAGCTACTGTGACTAAAACTGAGCTTCCCTACGCACAGGGAAGCAAGAGAAATGCTGATTTCATCAAGCCCAGTTACATACTCAGAATCTGTACTACTGCGCAAAAAGGCATGTCTCTGTAGAAAAAACTCATTTCTGACAAAGTTGCCCAAATGCATCTCAGAAGTGTGCAACTTGTTCCCTGAGTTAGAAAACGTCGAGAAACGTTCGTTTCTGCTAGCGCTGTGCTTCTACACATGTATTTGCTGAACGGTGAAGCAAACAGTAATGCAGTTTTCTCCCAGCAAATACACTGTTTCTAAGGAAATGGGAACACACTGAAGAGACACACGTGGGAGCTATTGTGACTAAAACTGAGCTTCCCTACGCACAGGGAAGCAAGAGAAATGCTGATTTCATCAAGCCCAGTTACATACTCAGAATCTATACTACTGCGCAAATAGGCATGTCTCTTTAGGCAAAAAACTCATTTATGACAAAGTTGCCCAAATGCATCTCAGAAGTGTGCAACTTGTTCCCTGAGTTAGAAAACGTCGAGAAACGTTCGTTTCTGCTAGCGCTGTGCTTCTACACATGTATTTGCTGAACGGTGAAAGCGCACAGTAATGCACTTTTCTCCCACCAAATACACTGTTTCTAAGGAAATGGGAACACACTGAGGAGACACTTGTGGGAGCTACTGTGACTAAAACTGAGCTTACCTAAGCACAGGGAAGCAAGAGAAATGCTGATTTCATCAAGCCCAGTTACATACTCAGAATCTGTACTACTGCGCAAATAGGCATGTCTCTTTAGGCAAAAAACCCATTTCTGACAAAGTTGCCCAAATGCATCTCAGAAGTGTGCAACTTGTTCCCTGAGTTAGAAAACGTCGAGAAACGTTCGTTTCTGCTAGCGCTGTGCTTCTACACATGTATTTGCTGAACGGTGAAAGCGCACAGTAATGCACTTTTCTTCCAGCAAATACACTGTTTCTAAGGAAATGGGAACACACTGAGGAGACACTTGTGGGAGCTACTGTGACTAAAACTGAGCTTCCCTACGCACAGGGAAGCAAGAGAAATGCTGATTTCATCAAGCCCAGTTACATACTCAGAATCTATACTACTGCGCAAATAGGCATGTCTCTGTAGGCAAAAAACTCATTTATGACAAAGTTGCCCAAATGCATCTCAGAAGTGTGCAACTTGTTCCCTGAGTTAGAAAACGTCGAGAAACGGTCGTTTCTGTTAGCACTGTGCTTCTACACATGTATTTGCTGAAAGGTGAAAGCGCACAGTAATGCACATTTCTCCCAGCAAATACACTGTTTCTAAGGAAATGGGAACACACTGAGGAGACACTTGTGGGAGCTACTGTGACTAAAACAGAGCTTCCCTACGCACACGGAAGCAAGAGAAATGATGATTTCATTCAGCCCAGTTACAAACTCAGAATCTGTACTACTGCGTGAATAGGCAGGTCTCTGTAGGCAAAAAACTCATTTCTGACAAAGTTGCCCAAATGCATTCCAGAAGTGTGCAACTTGTTCCCTGAGTTAGAAAACGTCGAGAAACGTTCGTTTCTGCTAGCGCTGTGCTTCTACACATGTATTTGCTGAACGGTGAAGCGAACAGTAATGCAGTTTTCTCCCAGCAAATACACTGTTTCTAAGGAAATGGGAACACACTGAAGAGACACACGTGGGAGCTATTGTGACTAAAACTGAGCTTCCCTACGCACAGGGAAGCAAGAGAAATGCTGATTTCATCAAGCCCTGTTACATACTCAGAATCTGTACTACTGCGCAAATAGGCATGTCTCTTTAGGCAAAAAACTCATTTCTGACAAAGTTGCCCAAATGCATCTCAGAAGTGTGCAATTTGTTCCCTGACTTAGAAAACGTCGAGAAATGGTCGTTTCTGCTAGTGCTGTGCTTCTACACATGTACTTGCTGAACGGTGAAAGCGCACAGTAATGCACTTTTCTCCCAGCAAATACACTGTTTCTAAGGAAATGGGAACACACTGAGGAGACACTTGTGGGAGCTACTGTGACTAAAACTGAGCTTCCCTACGCACAGGGAAGCAAGAGAAATGCTGATTTCATCCAGCCCAGTTACATACTCAGAATCTGTACTACTGCGCAAATAGGCATGTCTCTTTAGGCAAAAAACTCATTTCTGACAAAGTTGCCCAAATGCACCTCAGAAGTGTGCAACTTGTTCTCTGAGTTAGAAAACGTCGGGACACGGTCTTTTCTGCTAGCGCTGTGCTTCTACACATGTACTTGCTGAACGGTGAAAGTGCACAGTAATGCACTTTTCTCCCAGCAAATACACTGTTTCTAAGGAAATGGGAACACACTGAGGAGACACTTGTGGGAGCTACTGTGACTAAAACTGAGCTTCCCTATGCACAGGGAAGCAAGAGAAATGCTGATTTCATCAAGCCCTGTTACATACTCAGAATCTGTACTACTGCGCAAATAGGCATGTCTCTTTAGGCAAAAAACTCATTTCTGACAAAGTTGCCCAAATGCATCTCAGAAGTGTGCATCTTGTTCCGTGAGTTATAAAACGTCGAGAAACGTTCGTTTCTGCTAGCGCTGTGCTTCTACACATGTATTTGCTGAACGGTGAAAGCCCACAGTAATGCACTTTTCTCCCAGCAAATACACTGTTTCTAAGAAAATGGGTACACACTGAGCAGACACTTGTGGGAGCTACTGTGAGTAAAACTGAGCCTCCTTATGCACAGGGAAGCAAGACAAATGCTGATTTCATCAAGCCCAGTTACATACTCAGAATCTGTACTACTGCGCAAATAGGCATGTCTCTGTAGGCAAAAAACTCATTTCTGACAAAGTTGCCCAAATGCATCTCAGAAGTGTGCAACTTGTTCCCTGAGTTAGAATACGTCGAGAAACGGTCGTTTCTGCTAGCGCTGTGCTTCTCCACATGTATTTGCTGAACGGTGAAAGCGCACAGTAATGCACTTTTCTCCCAGCAAATACACTGTTTCTAAGGAAATGGGAACACACTGAGGAGACACTTGTGGGAGCTACTGTGACTAAAACTGAGCTTCCCTACGCACAGGGAAGCAAAAGAAATGCTGATTTGATCAAGCCCAGTTACATACTCAGAATCTATACTACTGTGCAAATAGGCATGTCTCTTTAGGCAAAAAACTCATTTCTGACAAAGTTGCCCAAATGCATCTCAGAAGTGTGCAACTTGTTCCCTGATTTAGAAAATGTCGAGAAACGTTCGTTTCTGCTAGCGCTGTGCTTCTACACATGTATTTGCTGAACGGTGAAAGCGCACAGTAATGCACTTTTCTCCCAGCAAATACACTGTTTCTAAGGAAATGGGAACACACTGAGGAGACACTTGTGGGAGCTACTGTGACTAAAACTGAGCTTCCCTACGCACAGGGAAGCAAGAGAAATGCTGATTTCATCAAGCCCTGATACATACTCAGAATCTGTACTACTGCGCAAATAGGCATGTCTCTTTAGGCAAAAAACTCATTTCTGACAAAGTTGCCCAAATGCATCTCAGAAGTGTGCATCTTGTTCCGTGAGTTATAAAACGTCGAGAAACGTTCGTTTCTGCTAGCGCTGTGCTTCTACACATGTATTTGCTGAACGGTGAAAGCCCACAGTAATGCACTTTTCTCCCAGCAAATACACTGTTTCTAAGAAAATGGGTACACACTGAGCAGACACTTGTGGGAGCTACTGTGACTAAAACTGAGCCTCCTTATGCACAGGGAAGCAAGACAAATGCTGATTTCATCAAGCCCAGTTACATACTCAGAATCTGTACTACTGCGCAAATAGGCATGTCTCTGTAGGCAAAAAACTCATTTCTGACAAAGTTGCCCAAATGCATCTCAGAAGTGTGCAACTTGTTCCCTGAGTTAGAAAACGTCGAGACACGGTCTTTTCTGCTAGCGCTGTGCTTCTACACATGTACTTGCTGAACGGTGAAAGTGCACAGTAATGCACTTTTCTCCCAGCAAATACACTGTTTCTAAGGAAATGGGAACACACTGAGGAGACACTTGTGGGAGCTACTGTGACTAAAACTGAGCTTCCCTACGCACAGGGAAGCAAGAGAAATGCTGATTTCTTCAAGCCCAGTTACATATTCAGAATCTGTACTACTGCGCAAATAGGCATATCTCTGTAGGCAAAAAACTCATTTCTGATAAAGTTGCCCAAATGCATCTCAGAAGTGTGCAACTTGTTCTCTGAGTTAGAAAACGTCGAGACACGGTCTTTTCTGCTTTCGCTGTGCTTCTACACATGTACTTGCTGAACGGTGAAAGTGCACAGTAATGCACTTTTCTGCCAGCAAATACACTGTTTCTAAGGAAATGGGAACACACTGAGGAGACACTTGTGGGAGCTACTGTGACTAAAACTGAGCTTCCCTACGCACAGGGAAGCAAGAGAAATGCTGATTTCATCCAGCCCAGTTACAAACTCAGAATCTGTACTACTGCGTGAATAGGCAGGTCTCTGTAGGCAAAAAACTCATTTCTGACAAAGTTGCCCAAATGCATCTCAGAAGTGTGCAACTTGTTCCCTGAGTTAGAAAACGTCGAGAAATGTTCGTTTCTGCTAGCGCTGTGCTTCTACACATGTATTTGCTGAACGGTGAAAGCGCACAGTAATGCACTTTTCTCCCAGCAAATACACTGTTTCTAAGGAAATGGGAACACACTGAGACACTTGTGGGAGCTACAGTGACTAAAACTGAGCTTCCCTACGCAAGGGGAAGCAAGAGAAATGCTGATTTCATCAAGCCCAGTTACATACTCAGAATCTGTACTACTGCGCAAATAGGCATGTCTCTTTAGGCAAAAAACTCATTTCTGACAAAGTTGCCCAAATGCATCTCAGAAGTGTGCAACTCGTTCCCAGAGTTAAAAAACGTCGAGAAACGTTCGTTTCTGCTAGCGCTGTGCTTCTACACATGTATTTGCTGAAAGGTGAAAGCGCACAGTAATGCACTTTTCTCCCAGCAAATACACTGTTTCTAAGGAAATGGGAACACACTGAGGAGACACTTGTGGGAGCTACTGTGACTAAAACTGAGCTTCCCTACGCACAGGGAAGCAAGAGAAATGCTGATTTCATCAAGCCCAGTTACATACTCAGAATCTGTACTACTGCGCAAATAGGCATGTCTCTTTAGGCAAAAAACTCATTTCTGACGAAGTTACCCAAATACATCTCAGAAGTGTGAAACTTGTTCATGGAGTTAGAAAACGTCGAGAAACTTTCGTTTCTGCTAGCGCTGTGCTTCTACACATGTATTTGCTGAACGGTGAAAGCGCACAGTAATGCACTTTTCTCCCAGCAAATACACTGTTTCTAAGGAAATGGAAACACACTGAGGAGACACTTGTGGGACCTACTGTGACTAAAACTGAGCTTCCCTACGCACAGGGAAGCAAGAGAAATGCTGATTTCATCAAGCCCAGTTACATACTCAGAATCTGTACAACTGCGCAAATAGGCATGTCTCTTTAGGCAAAAAACTCATTTCTGACAAAGTTGCCCAAATGCATCTCAGAAGTGTGCATCTTGTTCCCTGAGTTAGAAAACGTTGAGAAATGGTCGTTTCTGCTAGCGCTGTGCTTCTACACATGTATTTGCTGAATGGTGAAAGCGCACAGTAATGCACTTTTCTCCCAGCAAATACAGTTTCTAAGGAAATGGGAACACACAGAGGAGACACTTGTCGGAGCTACTGTAACTAAAACAGTGCATCCCTACGCACAGGGAAGCAAGAGAAATGCTGATTTCATCAAGCCTAGTTACATACTCAGAATCTGTACTACTGCGCAAATAGGCATGTCTCTTTAGGCAAAAAACTCATTTCTGACAAAGTTGCCCAAATGCATCTCAGAAGTGTGCAACTTGTTCCCTTAGTTAGAAAACATCGAGAAACGGTCGTTTCTGCTAGCGCTGTGCTTCTACACATGTATTTGCTGAACGGTGAAAGCGCACAGTAATGCACTTTTCTCCCAGCAAATACACTGTTTCTAAGGAAATGGGAACACACTGAGGAGACACTTGTGGGAGCTACTGTGACTAAAACTGAGCTTCCCTACACACAGGGAAGCAAGAGAAATGCTGATTTCATCCAGCCCAGTTACATACTCAGAATCTGTACTACTGCGCAAATAGGCATGTCTCTGTAGGCAAAAAACTCATTTCTGACAAAGTTGCCCAAATGCATCTCAGAAGTGTGCAACTTGTTCCCTGAGTTAGAAAACGTCGAGAAACGTTCGTTTCTGCTAGCGCTGTGCTTCTACACATGTATTTGCTGAACGGTGAAAGCGCACAGTAATGCACTTTTCTCCCAGCAAATACACTGTTTCTAAGGAAATGGGAACACACTGAGGAGACACTTGTGGGAGCTACTGTGACTAAAACTGAGCTTCACTACGCACAGGGAAGCAAGAGAAATGCTGATTTCATCCAGCCCAGTTACAAACTCAGAATCTGTACTACTGCGTGAATAGGCAGGTCTCTGTAGGCAAAAAACTCATTTCTGACAAAGTTGCCCAAATGCATCTCAGAAGTGTGCAACTTGTTCCCTGAGTTAGAAAACGTCGAGAAATGTTCGTTTCTGCTAGCGCTGTGCTTCTACACATGTATTTGCTGAACGGTGAAAGCGCAGAGTAATGCACTTTTCTCCCAGCAAATACACTGTTTCTAAGGAAATGGGAACACACTGAGGAGACACTTGTGGGAGCTACAGTGACTAAAACTGAGCTTCCCTACGCAAGGGGAAGCAAGAGAAATGCTGATTTCATCAAGCCCAGTTACATACTCAGAATCTGTACTATTGCGCAAATAGGCATGTCTCTTTAGGCAAAAAACTCATTTCTGACAAAGTTGCCCAAATGCATCTCAGAAGTGTGCAACTCGTTCCCAGAGTTAGAAAACGTCGAGAAACGTTCGATTCTGCTAGCGCTGTGCTTCTACACATGTATTTGTTGTACGGTGAAAGCGCAAAATAATGCCCTTTTCTCCCAGCAAATACACTGTTTCTAAGGAAATGGGAACACACTGAGGAGACACTTGTGGGACCTACTGTGACTAAAACTGAGCTTCCCTACGCACAGGGAAGCAAGAGAAATGCTGATTTCATCAAGCCCAGTTACATACTCAGAATCTGTACTACTGCGCAAATAGGCATGTCTCTGTAGGCAAAAAACTCATTTCTGACAAAGTTGCCCAAATGTATCTCAGAAGTGTGCAACTTGTTCCCTGAGTTAGAAAACGTCGAGAAACGTTCGTTTCTGCTAGCGCTGTGCTTCTACACATGTATTTGCTGAACGGTGAAAGCGCACAGCAATGCACTTTTCTCCCAGCAAATACACTGTTTCTAAGGAAATGGGAACACACTGAGACACTTGTGGGAGCTACAGTGACTAAAACTGAGCTTCCCTACGCAAGGGGAAGCAAGAGAAATGCTGATTTCATCAAGCCCAGTTACATACTCAGAATCTGTACTACTGCGCAAATAGGCATGTCTCTTTAGGCAAAAAACTCATTTCTGACAAAGTTGCCCAAATGCATCTCAGAAGTTTGCAACTTGTTCCCTGATTTAGAAAACGTCGAGAAACGGTCGTTTCTGCTAGCGCTGTGCTTCTACACATGTATTCGCTGAAAGGTGAAAGCGCACAGTAATGCACATTTCTCCCAGCAAATACACTATTTCTAAGGAAATGGGAACACACTGAGGAGACACTTGTGGGAGCTACTGTGACTAAAACTGAGCTTCCCTACGCACAGGGAAGCAAGAGAAATGCTGATTTCATCAAGCCCAGTTACATACTCAGAATCTGTACTACTGCACAAATAGGCATGTCTCTGTAGGCAAAAAACTCATTTCTGACAAAGTTGCCCAAATGCATCTCAGAAGTGTGCAACTTGTTCCCTGAGTTAGAAAAAGTCGAGAAACGGTCGTTTCTGCTAGCGCTGTGCGTCTACACATGTATTTGCTGAACGGTGAAAGAACACAGTAATGCACTTTTCTCCCAGCAAATACACTGTTTCTAAGGAAATGGGAACACACTGAGGAGACACTTGTGGGAGCTACTGTGACTAAAACTGAGCTTCCCTACGCACAGGGAAGCAAGACAAATGCTGATTTCATCAAGCCCAGTTACATACTCAGAATCTGTACTACTGCGCAAATAGGCATGTCTCTTTAGGCAAAAAACTCATTTCTGACAAAGTTGCCCAAATGCATCTCAGAAGTGTGCAACTTGGTCCCTGAGTTAAAAAACGTCGAGAAACGTTCGTTTCTGCTAGGGCTGTGCTTCTACACATGTATTTGCTGAACGGTGAAAGCGCACAGAAATGCACTTTTCTCCCAGCAAATACACTGTTTCTAAGGAAATGGGAACACACTTAGGAGACACTTGTGGGAGCTACTGTGACTAAAACTGAGCTTCCCGACGCACAGGGAAGCAAGAGAAATGCTGATTTCATCAAGCCCAGTTACATACTCAGAATCTGTACTACTTACTGCGCAAATAGGCATGTCTCCCTAGGCAAAAAACTCATTTCTGACAAAGTTGCCCAAATGCATCTCAGAAGTGTGCAACTTGTTCCCAGAGTTAGAAAACGTCGAGAAACGTTCGTTTCTGCTAGCGCTGTGCTTCTACACATGTATTTGCTGAACGGTGAAGCGAACAGTAATGCAGTTTTCTCCCAGCAAATACACTGTTTCTAAGGAAATGGGAACACACTGAAGAGACACACGTGGGAGCTATTGTGACTAAAACTGAGCTTCCCTATGCACAGGGAAGCAAGAGAAATGCTGATTTCATCAAGCCCTGTTACATACTCAGAATCTGTACTACTGCGCAAATAGGCATGTCTCTGTAGGCAAAAAACTCATTTCTGACAAAGTTGCCCAAATGCATCTCAGAAGTGTGCAACTTGTTCCCTGACTTAGAAAACGTCGAGAAATGGTCGTTTCTGCTAGTGCTGTGCTTCTACACATGTACTTGCTGAACGGTGAAAGCGCACAGTAATGCACTTTTCTCCCAGCAAATACACTGTTTCTAAGGAAATGGGAACACACTGAGGAGACACTTGTGGGAGCTACTGTGACTAAAACTGAGCTTCCCTACGCACAGGGAAGCAAGAGAAATGCTGATTTCATCCAGCCCAGTTACATACTCAGAATCTGTACTACTGCGCAAATAGGCATGTCTCTTTAGGCAAAAAACTCATTTCTGACAAAGTTGCCCAAATGCATCTCAGAAGTGTGCAACTTGTTCTCTGAGTTAGAAAACGTCGAGACACGGTCTTTTCTGCTAGCGCTGTGCTTCTACACATGTACTTGCTGAACGGTGAAAGTGCACAGTAATGCACTTTTCTCCCAGCAAATACACTGTTTCTAAGGAAATGGGAACACACTGAGGAGACACTTGTGGGAGCTACTGTGACTAAAACTGAGCTTCCCTACGCACAGGGAAGCAAGAGAAATGCTGATTTCATCAAGCCCAGTTACATACTCAGAATCTGTACTACTGTGCAAATAGACATGTCTCTTTAGGCAAAAAACTCATTTCTGACAAAGTTGCCCAAATGCATCTCAGAAGTGTGCAACTTGTTCCCTGAGTTAGAAAACGTCGAGAAACGGTCGTTTCTGCTAGCGCTGTGCGTCTACACATGTATTTGCTGAACGGTGAAAGAACACAGTAATGCACTTTTCTCCCAGCAAATACACTGTTTCTAAGGAAATGGGAACACACTGAGGAGACACTTGTGGGAGCTACTGTGACTAAAACTGAGCTTCCCTACGCACAGGGAAGCAAGACAAATGCTGATTTAATCAAGCCCAGTTACATACTCAGAATCTGTACTACTGCGCAAATAGGCATGTCTCTGTAGGCAAAAAACTCATTTCTGACAAAGTTGCCCAAATGTATCTCAGAAGTGTGCAACTTGTTCCCTGAGTTAGAAAACGTCGAAGAAACGTTCGTTTCTGCTAGCGCTGTGCTTCTACACATGTATTTGCTGAACGGTGAAAGCGCACAGTAATGCACTTTTCTCCCAGCAAATACACTGTTTCTAAGGAAATGGGAACACACTGAGGAGACACTTGTGGGAGCTACTGTGACTAAAACTGAGCTTCCCGACGCACAGGGAAGCAAGAGAAATGCTGATTTCATCAAGCCCAGTTACATACTCAGAATCTGTACTACTGCGCAAATAGGCATGTCTCCCTAGGCAAAAAACTCATTTCTGACAAAGTTGCCCAAATGCATCTCAGAAGTGTGCAACCTGTTCCAGGAGTTAGAAAACGTCGAGAAACGTTCGTTTCTGCTAGCGCTGTGCTTCTACACATGTATTTGCTGAACGGTGAAGCGAACAGTAATGCAGTTTTCTCCCAGCAAATACACTGTTTCTAAGGAAATGGGAACACACTGAAGAGACACACGTGGGAGCTATTGTGACTAAAACTGAGCTTTCCTATGCACAGGGAAGCAAGAGAAATGCTGATTTCATCAAGCCCATTTACATACTCAGAATCTGTACTACTGCGCAAATAGGCATGTCTCTTTAGGCAAAAAACTCATTTCTGACAAAGTTGCCCAAATGCATCTCAGAAGTGTGCAACTTGTTCCCTGACTTAGAAAACGTCGAGAAATGGTCGTTTCTGCTAGTGCTGTGCTTCTACACATGTACTTGCTGAACGGTGAAAGCGCACAGTAATGCACTTTTCTCCCAGCAAATACACTGTTTCTAAGGAAATGGGAACACACTGAGGAGACACTTGTGGGAGCTACTGTGACTAAAACTGAGCTTCCCTACGCACAGGGAAGCAAGAGAAATGCTGATTTCATCCAGCCCAGTTACATACTCAGAATCTGTACTACTGCGCAAATAGGCATGTCTCTTTAGGCAAAAAACTCATTTCTGACAAAGTTGCCCAAATGCATCTCAGAAGTGTGCAACTTGTTCTCTGAGTTAGAAAACGTCGAGACACGGTCTTTTCTGCTAGCGCTGTGCTTCTACACATGTACTTGCTGAACGGTGAAAGTGCACAGTAATGCACTTTTCTCCCAGCAAATACACTGTTTCTAAGGAAATGGGAACACACTGAGGAGACACTTGTGGGAGCTACTGTGACTAAAACTGAGCTTCCCTACGCACAGGGAAGCAAGAGAAATGCTGATTTCATCAAGCCCAGTTACATACTCAGAATCTATACTACTGCGCAAATAGGCATGTCTCTGTAGGCAAAAAACTCATTTATGACAAAGTTGCCCAAATGCATCTCAGATGTGTGCATCTTGTTCCGTGAGTTAGAAAATGTCGAGAAACGGTCGTTTCTGCTAGCGCTGTGCTTCTACACATGTATTTGCTGAACGGTGAAAGCGCACAGTAATGCACTTTTCTCCCAGGTAATACACTGTTTCTAAGGAAATGGGTACACACTGAGCAGACACTTGTGGGAGCTACAGTGACTAAAACTGAGCTTCCCTACGCACAGGGAAGCAAGACAAATGCTGATTTCATCAAGCCCAGTTACATACTCAGAATCTGTACTACTGCGCAAATAGGCATGTCTCTGTAGGCAAAAAACTCATTTCTGACAAAGTTGACCAAATGCATCTCAGAAGTGTGCAACTCGTTCCCTGAGTTAGAAAACGACGAGAAACGTTCGTTTCTGCTAGCGCTGTGCTTCTACACATGTATTTGCTGAACGGTGAAAGCGCACAGTAATGCACTTTTCTCCCAGCAAATACACTGTTTCTAAGGAAATGGGAACACATTGAGGAGACACTTGTGGGAGCTACTGTGACGAAAACAGAGCTTCCCTACGCAAAGGGAATCAAGAGAAATGCTGATTTCATCAAGCCCAGTTACATACTCAGAATCTGTACTACTGCGCAAATAGGCATGTCTCTTTAGGCAAAAAACTCATTTCTGACAAAGTTGCCCAAATGCATCTCAGAAGTGTGCAACTTGTTCCCTGAGTTAGAAAACGTCGAGAAACGGTCGTTTCTGCTAGCGCTGTGCTTCTACACATGTATTTGCTGAACGGTGAAAGCGCACAGTAATGCACTTTTCTTACAGCAAATACACTGTGTCTAAGGAAATGGGAACACACTGAGGAGACACTTGTGGGAGCTACTGTGACTAAAACTGAGCTTCCCTACGCACAGGGAAGCAAGAGAAATGCTGATTTCATCAACCCAGTTACATACTCAGAATCTGTACTACTGCGCAAATAGGCATGTCTCTTTAGGCAAAAAACTCATTTCTGACAAAGTTGCCCAAATGCATCTCAGAAGTGTGCAACTTGTTCCCTGAGTTAGAAAACGTCGAGAAACGGTCGTTTCTGCTAGCGCTGTTCTTCTACACATGTATTTGCTGAACGGTGAAGGCGCACAGTAATGCACTTTTCACCCAGCAAATACACTGTTTCTAAGGAAATGGGAACACACTGAGGAGACACTTGTGGGAGCAACTGTGACTAAAACTGAGCTTCCCTACGCACAGGGAAGCAAGAGAAATGCTGATTTCATCCAGCCCAGTTACATACTCAGAATCTGTACTAATGCGCAAATAGGCATGTCTCTTTAGGTAAAAAACTCATTTCTGACAAAGTTGCCCAAATGCATCTCAGAAGTGTGCAACTTGTTCCCTGAGTTAGAAAACGTCGAGAAACGTTCGTTTCTACTAGCGCTGTGCTTCTACACATGTATTTGCTGAACGGTGAAAGCGCAGAGTAATGCACTTTTCTCCCAGCAAATACACTGTTTCTAAGGAAATGGGAACACACTGAGACATTTGTGGGAGCTACAGTGACTAAAACTGAGCTTCCCTACGCACAGGGAAGCAAGAGAAATGCTGATTTCATCAAGCCCAGTTACATACTCAGAATCTGTACTACTGCGCAAATAGGCATGTCTCTTTAGGCAAAAAACTCATTTCTGACAAAGTTGCCCAAATGCATCTCAGAAGTGTGCAACTTGTTCCCTGAGTTAGAAAACGTCGAGAAACGTTCGTTTCTGCTAGCGATGTGCTTCTACACATGTATTTGCTGAACGGTGAAAGCGCACAGTAATGCACTTTTCTCCCAGCAAATACACTGTTTCTAAGGAAATGGGAACACACTGAGGAGACACTTGTGGGAGCTACTGTGACTAAAACTGAGCTTCCCTACGCACAGGGAAGCAAGAGAAATGCTGATTTCATCAAGCCCAGTTACATACTCAGAATCTGTACTACTGCGCAAATAGGCATGTCTCTTTAGGCAAAAAACTCATTTCTGACAAAGTTGCCCAAATGCATCTCAGAAGTGTGCAACTTGTTCCCTGAGTTAGAAAACGTCGAGAAACGGTCGTTTCTGCTAGCGCTGTGCTTCTACACATGTATTTGCTGAACGGTGAAAACGCACAGTAATGCACTTTTCTCCCAGCAAATACACTGTTTCTAAGGAAATGGGAACACACTGAGGAGACACTTGTGGGAGCTACTGTGACGAAAACAGAGCTTCCCTACGCACAGGGAAGCAAGAGAAATGCTGATTTCATCAAGCCCAGTTACATACTCAGAATCTGTACTACTGCGCAAATAGGCATGTCTCTTTAGGCAAAAAACTCATTTCTGACAAAGTTGCCCAAATGCATCTCAGAAGTGTGCAACTTGTTCCCTGAGTTAGAAAACGTCGAGAAACGGTCGTTTCTGCTAGCGCTGTTCTTCTACACATGTATTTGCTGAACGGTGAAGGCGCACAGTAATGCACTTTTCTCCCAGCAAATACACTGTTTCTAAGGAAATGGGAACACACTGAGGAGACACTTGTGGGAGCAACTGTGACTAAAACTGAGCTTCCCTACGCACAGGGAAGCAAGAGAAATGCTGATTTCATCCACCCCAGTTACATACTCAGAATCTGTAATACTGCGCAAATAGGCATGTCTCTGTAGGCAAAAAACTCATTTCTGACAAAGTTGCCCAAATGCATCTCAGAAGTGTGCAACTTGTTGCCTGAGTTAGAAAACGTCGAGAAACGTTCGTTTCTGCTAGCGCTGTTCTTCTACACATGTATTTGCTGAACGGTGAAAGCGCACAGTATTGCACTTTTCTCCTAGCAAATACACTGTTTCTAAGGAAATGGGAACACACTGAGGAGACACTTGTGGGAGCTACTGTGCCTAAAACTGAGCTTCCCTACGCACAGGGAAGCAAGAGAAATGCTGATTTCATCAAGCCCAGTTACATACTCAGAATCTGTACTAATGTGCAAATAGGCATGTCTCTTTAGGTAAAAAACTCATTTCTGACAAAGTTGCCCAAATGCATCTCAGAAGTGTGCAACTTGTTCCCTGAGTTAGAAAACGTCGAGAAACGTTCGTTTCTGCTAGCGCTGTGCTTCTACACATGTATTTGCTGAACGGTGAAAGCGCACAGTAATGTACTTTTCTCCCAGCAAATACACTGTTCCTAAGGAAATGGGAACACACTGAGGAGACACTTGTGGGAGCTACTGTGACTGAAACTGAGCTTCCCTATGCACAGGGAAGCAAGAGAAATGCTGATTTCATCAAGCCCAGTTACATACTCAGAATCTGTACTACTGCGCAAATAGGCATGTCTCTGTAGGCAAAAACTCATTTCTGACAAAGATGCCCAAATGTATCTCAGAAGTGTGCAACTTGTTCCCTGAGTTAGAAAACGTCGAGAAACGTTCGTTTCTGCTAGCGCTGTGCTTCTACACATGTATTTGCTGAACGGTGAAAGCGCACAGTAATGCACTTTTCTCCCAGCAAATACACAGTTTCTAAGGAAATGATAACACACTGAGGAGACACTTGTGGGAGCTACAGTGACTAAAACTGAGCTTCCCTACGCACAGGGAAGCAAGAGAAATGCTGATTTCATCAAGCCCAGTTACATACTCAGAATCTGTACTACTGCGCAAATAGGCATGTCTCTTTAGGCAAAAAACTCATTTCTGACAAAGTTGCCCAAATGCATCTCAGAAGTGTGCAACATGTTCCCTGAGTTAGAAAACGTCGAGAAACGGTCGTTTCTGCTAGCGCTGTGCTTCTACACATGTATATGCTGAACGGTGAAAGCGCACAGTAATGCACTTTTCTCCCAGCAAATACACTGTTTCTAAGGAAATGAGAACACACTGAGGAGACACTTGTGGGAGCTACTGTGACTAAAACTGAGCTTCCCTACGCACAGGGAAGCAAGAGAAATGCTGATTTCATCAAGCCCAGTTACATACTCAGAATCTGTACTACTGCGCAAATAGGCATGTCTCTTTAGGCAAAAAACTCATTTCTGACAAAGTTGCCCAAATGCATCTCAGAAGTGTGCAACTTGTTCCCTGAGTTAGAAAACGTCGAGAAACGTTCGTTTCTGCTAGCGCTGTGCTTCTACACATGTATTTGCTGAACGGTGAAAGCGCACAGTAATGCACTTTTCTCCCAGCAAATACACTGTTTCTAAGGAAATGGGAACACACTGAGACACTTGTGGGAGCTACAGTGACTAAAACTGAGCTTCCCTACGCACAGGGAAGCAAGAGAAATGCTGATTTCATCAACCCAGTTACATACTCAGAATCTGTACTACTGCGCAAATAGGCATGTCTCATTAGGCAAAAAACTCATTTCTGACAAAGTTGCCCAAATGCATCTCAGAAGTGTGCAACTTGTTCCCTGAGTTAGAAAACTTCGAGAAACGGTCGTTTCTGCTAGCGCTGTTCTTCTACACATGTATTTGCTGAACGGTGAAGTCGCACAGTAATGCACTTTTCTCCCAGCAAATACACTGTTTCTAAGGAAATGGGAACACACTGAGGAGACACTTGTGGGAGCAACTGTGACTAAAACTGAGCTTCCCTACGCACAGGGAAGCAAGAGAAATGCTGATTTCATCCAGCCCAGTTACATACTCAGAATCTGTAATACTGCGCCAATAGGCATGTCTCTGTAGGCAAAAAACTCATTTCTGACAAAGTTGCCCAAATGCATCTCAGAAGTGTGCAACTTGTTCCCTGAGTTAGAAAACGTCGAGAAACGTTCGTTTCTGCTAGCGCTGTGCTTCTACACATGTATTTGCTGAACGGTGAAAGCGCACAGTAATGCACTTTTCTCCTAGCAAATACACTGTTTCTAAGGAAATGGGAACACACTGAGGAGACACTTGTGGGAGCTACTGTGCCTAAAACTGAGCTTCCCTACGCACAGGGATGCAAGAGAAATGCTGATTTCATCAAGCCCAGTTACATACTCAGAATCTGTACTACTGCGCAAATAGGCATGTCTCTTTAGGCAAAAAACTCATTTCTGACAAAGTTGCCCAAATGCATCTCAGAAGTGTGCAACTTGTTCCCTGAGTTAGAAAACATCGAGAAACGGTCGTTTCTGCTAGCGCTGTGCTTCTACACATGTACTTGCTGAACGGTGAAAGCGCACAGTAATGCACTTTTCTCCCAGCAAATACACTGTTTCTAAGGAAATGGGAACACACTGAGGAGACACTTGTGGGAGCTACTGTGACTAAAACTGAGCTTCCCTACGCACAGGGAAGCAAGAGAAATGCTGATTTCATCAAGCCCAGTTACATACTCAGAAATTGTACTACTGCGCAAATAGGCATGTCTCTTTAGGCAAAAAACTCATTTCTGACAAAGTTGCCCAAATGCATCTCAGAAGTGTGCATCTTGTTCCGTGAGTTAGAAAACGTTGAGAAACGTTCGTTTCTGCTAGTGCTGTGCTTCTACACATGTATTTGCTGAACGGTGAAAGCCCACAGTAATGCACTTTTCTCCCAGCAAATACACTGTTTCTAAGGAACTGGGAACACACTGAGGAGACACTTGTGAGAGCTACTGTTACTAAAAGTGAGCTTCCCTACGCACAGGGAAGCAAGAGAAATGCTGATATCATCAGGCCCAGTTACATACTCAGAATCTGTACTACTACGCAAATAGGCATGTCTCTGTAGGCAAAAAACTCATTTCTGACAAAGTTGCCCAAATGCATCTCAGAAGTGTGCAACTTGTTGCCTGAGTTAGAAAACGTCGAGAAACGGCCGTTTCTGCTAGCGCTGTGCTTCTACACATGTATTTGCTGAACGGTGAAAGCGCACAGTAATGCACTTTTCTCCCAGGAAATACACTGTTTCTAAGGAAATGGGAACACACTGAGGAGACACTTGTGGGAGCTACTGTGACTAAAACTGAGCTTCCGTAAGCACAGGGAAGCAAGAGAATGCTGATTTCATCAAGCCCAGTTACATACTCAGAATCTGTACTACTGCGCAAATAGGCATGTCTCTGTAGGCAAGAAACTCATTTCTGACAAAGTTGCCCAAATGCATCTCAGAAGTGTGCAACTTGTTCCCTGAGTTAGAAAATGTCGAGAAACGTTCGTTTCTGCTAGCGCTGTTCTTCTACACATGTATTTGCTGAACGGTGAAAGCGCACAGTAATGCACTTTTCTCCCAGCAAATACACTGTTTCTAAGGAAATGGGAACACACTGAGGAGACACTTGTGGGAGCTACTGTGACTAAAACTGAGCTTACCTACGCACAGGGAAGCAAGAGAAATGCTGATTTCATCAAGCCCAGTTACATACTCAGAATCTGTACTACTGCGCAAATAGGCTTGTCTCTGTAGGCAAAAAACTCATTTCTGACAAAGTTGCCCAAATGCATCTCAGAAGTGTGCCACTTGTTCCCTGAGTTAGAAAACGTCGAGAAACGGTCATTTCTGCTAGCGCTGTGCTTCTACACATGTATTTGCTGAACGGTGAAAATGCACAGTACTGCACTTTTCTCCCAGCAAATACACTGTTTCTAAGGAAATGGTAACACACTGAGGAGACACTTGTGGGAGCTACTGTGACTAAAACTGAGCTTCCCTACGCACAGGGAAGCAAGAGAAATGCTGATTTCATCAACCCAGTTACATACTCAGACTCTGTACTACTGCGCAAATAGGCATGTCTCTTTAGGCAAAAAACTCATTTCTGACAAAGTTGCCCAAATGCATCTCAGAAGTGTGCAACTTGTTCCCTGAGTTAGAAAACGTCGAGAAACGTTCGTTTCTGCTAGTGCTGTGCTTCTACACATGTATTTGCTGAACGGTGAAAGCGCACAGTAATGCACTTTTCTCCCAGCAAATACACTGTTTCTAAGGAACTGGGAACACACTGAGGAGACACTTGTGGGAGCTACTGTTACTAAAAGTGAGCTTTCCTACGCACAGGGAAGCAAGAGAAATGCTGATATCATCAGGCCCAGTTACATACTCAGAATCTGTACTACTGCGCAAATAGGCATGTCTCTGTAGGCAAGAAACTCATTTCTGACAAAGTTGCCCAAATGCATCTCAGAAGTGTGCAACTTGTTCCCTGAGTTAGAAAATGTCGAGAAACGTTCGTTTCTGCTAGCGCTGTTCTTCTACACATGTATTTGCTGAACGGTGAAAGCGCACAGTAATGCACTTTTCTCCCAGCAAATACACTGTTTCTAAGGAAATGGGAACACACTGAGGAGACACTTGTGGGAGCTACTGTGACTAAAACTGAGCTTCCCTACGCACAGGGAAGCAAGAGAAATGCTGATTTCATCAAGCCCAGTTACATACTCAGAAATTGTACTACTGCGCAAATAGGCATGTCTCTTTAGGCAAAAAACTCATTTCTGACAAAGTTGCCCAAATGCATCTCAGAAGTGTGCATCTTGTTCCGTGAGTTAGAAAACGTTGAGAAACGTTCGTTTCTGCTAGTGCTGTGCTTCTACACATGTATTTGCTGAACGGTGAAAGCCCACAGTAATGCACTTTTCTCCCAGCAAATACACTGTTTCTAAGGAAATGGGTACACACTGAGCAGACACTTGTGGGAGCTACTGTGACTAAAACTGAGCTTCCCTACGCACAGGGAAGCAAGAGAAATGCTGATTTCATCAAGCCCAGTTACATACTCAGAATCTGTACTACTGCGCAAATAGGCATGTCTCTGTAGGCAAAAAACTCATTTCTGACAAAGTTGCCCAAATGCATCTCAGAAGTGTGCAACTTGTTCCCTGAGCTAGAAATCGTCGAGAAACATTCCTTTCTGCTAGCGCTGTGCTTCTACACATGTTTTTGCTCAACGGTGAAAGCGCATAGTAATGCACGTTTCTCCCAGCAAATACACTGTTTCTAAGGAACTGGGAACACACTGAGGAGACACTTGTGGGAGCTACTGTGACTAAAACTGAGCTTCCCTACGCACAGGGAAGCAAGAGAAATGCTGATTTCATCAAGCCCAGTTACATACTCAGAATCTGTACTACTGCGCAAATAGGCTTGTCTCTGTAGGCAAAAAACTCATTTCTGACAAAGTTGCCCAAATGCATCTCAGAAGTGTGCCACTTGTTCCCTGAGTTAGAAAACGTCGAGAAACGGTCATTTCTGCTAGCGCTGTGCTTCTACACATGTATTTGCTGAACGGTGAAAGCGCACAGTAATCCACTTTTCTCCCAGCAAATACACTGTTTCTAAGGAACTGGGAACACACTGAGGAGACAGTTGTGGGAGCTACTGTGACTAAAACTGAGCTTCCATACGCACAGGGAAGCTAGAGAAATGCTGATTTCATCAAGCCCAGTTACATACTCAGAATCTGTACTACTGCGCAAATAGGCATGTCTCTGTAGGCAAAAAACTCATTTCTGACAAAGTTGCCCAAATGCATCTCAGAAGTGTGCAACTTGTTCCCTGAGTTAGAAAACATCGAGAAACGTTCGTTTCTGCTAACGCTATGCTTCTACACATGTATTTGCTGAAAGGTGAAAATGCACAGTACTGCACTTTTCTCCCAGCAAATACACTGTTTCTAAGGAAATGGTAACACACTGAGGAGACACTTGTGGGAGCTACTGTGACTAAAACTGAGCTTCCCTACGCACAGGGAAGCAAGAGAAATGCTGATTTCATCAACCCAGTTACATACTCAGACTCTGTACTACTGCGCAAATAGGCATGTCTCTTTAGGCAAAAAACTCATTTCTGACAAAGTTGCCCAAATGCATCTCAGAAGTGTGCAACTTGTTCCCTGAGTTAGAAAACGTCGAGAAACGTTCGTTTCTGCTAGTGCTGTGCTTCTACACATGTATTTGCTGAACGGTGAAAGCGCACAGTAATGCACTTTTCTCCCAGCAAATACACTGTTTCTAAGGAACTGGGAACACACTGAGGAGACACTTGTGGGAGCTACTGTTACTAAAAGTGAGCTTTCCTACGCACAGGGAAGCAAGAGAAATGCTGATATCATCAGGCCCAGTTACATACTCAGAATCTGTACTACTACGCAAATAGGCATGTCTCTGTAGGCAAAAAACTCATTTCTGACAAAGTTGCCCAAATGCATCTCAGAAGTGTGCAACTTGTTGCCTGAGTTAGAAAACGTCGAGAAACGGCCGTTTCTGCTAGCGCTGTGCTTCTACACATGTATTTGCTGAACGGTGAAAGCGCACAGTAATGCACTTTTCTCCCAGCAAATACACTGTTTCTAAGGAAATGGGAACACACTGAGGAGACACTTGTGGGAGCTACTGTGACTAAAACTGAGCTTCCGTAAGCACAGGGAAGCAAGAGAATGCTGATTTCATCAAGCCCAGTTACATACTCAGAATCTGTACTACTGCGCAAATAGGCATGTCTCTGTAGGCAAGAAACTCATTTCTGACAAAGTTGCCCAAATGCATCTCAGAAGTGTGCAACTTGTTCCCTGAGTTAGAAAATGTCGAGAAACGTTCGTTTCTGCTAGCGCTGTTCTTCTACACATGTATTTGCTGAACGGTGAAAGCGCACAGTAATGCACTTTTCTCCCAGCAAATACACTGTTTCTAAGGAAATGGGTACACACTGAGCAGACACTTGTGGGAGCTACTGTGACTAAAACTGAGCTTCCCTACGCACAGGGAAGCAAGAGAAATGCTGATTTCATCAAGCCCAGTTACATACTCAGAATCTGTACTACTGCGCAAATAGGCATGTCTCTGTAGGCAAAAAACTCATTTCTGACAAAGTTGCCCAAATGCATCTCAGAAGTGTGCAACTTGTTCCCTGAGCTAGAAATCGTCGAGAAACATTCCTTTCCGCTAGCGCTGTGCTTCTACACATGTTTTTGCTCAACGGTGAAAGCACATAGTAATGCACGTTTCTCCCAGCAAATACACTGTTTCTAAGGAACTGGGAACACACTGAGGAGACACTTGTGGGAGCTACTGTGACTAAAACTGAGCTTCCCTACGCACAGGGAAGCAAGAGAAATGCTGATTTCATCAAGCCCAGTTACATACTCAGAATCTGTACTACTGCGCAAATAGGCTTGTCTCTGTAGGCAAAAAACTCATTTCTGACAAAGTTGCCCAAATGCATCTCAGAAGTGTGCCACTTGTTCCCTGAGTTAGAAAACGTCGAGAAACGGTCATTTCTGCTAGCGCTGTGCTTCTACACATGTATTTGCTGAACGGTGAAAGCGCACAGTAATCCACTTTTCTCCCAGCAAATACACTGTTTCTAAGGAACTGGGAACACACTGAGGAGACAGTTGTGGGAGCTACTGTGACTAAAACTGAGCTTCCTTACGCACAGGGAAGCTAGAGAAATGCTGATTTCATCAAGCCCAGTTACATACTCAGAATCTGTACTACTGCGCAAATAGGCATGTCTCTGTAGGCAAAAAACTCATTTCTGACAAAGTTGCCCAAATGCATCTCAGAAGTGTGCAACTTGTTCCCTGAGTTAGAAAACATCGAGAAACGTTCGTTTCTGCTAACGCTATGCTTCTACACATGTATTTGCTGAACGGTGAAAATGCACAGTACTGCACTTTTCTCCCAGCAAATACACTGTTTCTAAGGAAATGGTAACACACTGAGGAGACACTTGTGGGAGCTACTGTGACTAAAACTGAGCTTCCCTACGCACAGGGAAGCAAGAGAAATGCTGATTTCATCAAGCCCAGTTACATACTCAGAATCTGTACTACTGCGCAAATAGGCATGTCTCTGTAGGCAAAAAACTCATTTCTGACAAAGTTGCCCAAATGCATCTCAGAAGTGTGCAACTTGTTCCCTGAGTTAGAAAACGTCGAGAAACGGTCGTTTCTGCTAGGGCTGTGCTTCTACACATGTATTTGCTGAACGGTGAAAGCGCACAGTAATGCACTTTTCTCCCAGCAAATACACTGTTTCTAAGGAAATGGGAACACACTGAGGAGACACTTGTGGGAGCTACTGTGACTAAAACTGAGCTTTCCTACGCACAGGGAAGCAAGAGAAATGCTGATTTCATCAAACCGAGTTACATACTCAGAATCTGTACTACTGCGCAAATAGGCATGTCTCTGTAGGCAAAAAACTCGTTTCTCACAAAGTTGCCCAAATGCATCTCAGAAGAGTGCAACTTGTTCCCTGAGTTAGAAAACGTCGAGAAACGGTCGTTTCTGCTAGTGCTGTGCTTCTACACATGTATTTGCTGAACGGTGAAAGCGCACAGTAATGCACTTTTCTCCCAGCAAATACACTGGTTCTAAGGAAATGGGAACACACTGAGGAGACACTTGTGGGAGCTATTGTGACTAAAACTGAGCTTCCCTAAGCACAGGGAAGCAAGAGAAATGCTGATTTCATCAAGCCCAGTTACATACTCAGAATCTGTACTACTGCGCAAATAGGCATGTCTCTGTAGGCAAAAAACTCATTTCTGACAATGTTGCCCAAATGCATCTCAGAAGTGTGCAACTTGTTCCCTGAGTTAGAAAACGTCGAGAAACGTTCGTTTCTGCTAGCGCTGTGCTTCTACACATGTATTTGCTGAACGGTGAAAGCGCACAGTAATGCACTTTTCTCCCAGCAAATACACTGTGTCTAAGGAAATGGGAACACACTGAGGAGACACTTGTGGGAGCTACTGTGAATAAAACTGAGCTTCCCTACGCACAGGGAAGCAAGAGAAATGCTGATTTCATCAAGTCCAGTTACATACTCAGAATCTGTACTACTGCGCAAATAGGCATGTCTCTGTAGGCAAAAAACTCATTTCTGACAAAGTTGCCCAAATGCATCTCAGAAGTGTGCAACTTGTTCCCTGAGTTAGAAAACGTCGAGAAACGTTCGTTTCTGCTAGCGCTTTGCTTCTACACATGTATTTGCTGAACGGTGAAAGCGCACAGTAATGCACTTTTCTCCCAGCAAATACACTGGTTCTAAGGAAATGGGAACACACTGAGGAGACACTTGTGGGAGCTACTGTGACTAAAACTGAGCTTCCCTACGCACAGGGAAGCAAGAGAAATCTGATTTCATCAAGCCCAGTTACATACTCAGAATCTGTACTACTGCGCAAATAGGCATGTCTCTGTAGGCAAAAAACTCATTTCTGACAAAGTTGCCCAAATGCATCTCAGAAGTGTGCCACTTGTTCCCTGAGTTACAAAACGTCGAGAAACGGTCGTTTCAGCTAGCGCTGTGCTTCTACACATGTATTTGCTGAACGGTGAAAGCGCACAGTAATGCACTTTTCTCCCAGCAAATACACTGTTTCTAAGGAAATGGGAACACACTGAGGAGACACTTGTGGGAGCTACTGTGACTAAAACTGAGCTTCCCTACGCACAGGGAAGCAAGAGAAATGCTGATTTCATCAAGCCCAGTTACATACTCAGAATCTGTACTACTGCGCAAATAGGCATGTCTCTGTAGGCAAAAAACTCATTTCTGACAAAGTTGCCCAAATGCATCTCAGAAGTGTGCCACTTGTTCCCTGAGTTAGAAAACGTCGAGAAACGGTCGTTTCAGCTAGCGCTGTGCTTCTACACATGTATTTGCTGAACGGTGAAAGCGCACAGTAATGCACTTTTCTCCCAGCAAATACACTGTTTCTAAGGAAATGGGAACACACTGAAGAGACACTTGTGGGAGCTACTGTGACTAAAACTGAGCTTCCCTACGCACAGGGAAGCAAGAGAAATGCTGATTTCATCCAGCCCAGTTACATACTCAGAATCTGTACTATTGCGCAAATAGGCATGTCTCTGTAGGCAAAAAACTCATTTCTGACAAAGTTGCCCAAATGCATCTCAGAAGTGTGCAACTTGTTCCCTGAGTTAGAAAACGTCGAGAAACGGTCGTTTCTGCTAGCGCTGTGCTTCTACACATGTATTTGCTAAACGGTGAAAGCGCACAGTAATGCACTTTTCTCCCAGCAAATACACTGTTTCTAAGGAACTGGGAACACACTGAGGAGACACTTGTGGGAGCTACTGTGACTAAAACTGAGCTTCCCTACGCACAGGGAAGCAAGAGAAATGCTGATTTCATCAAGCCCAGTTACATACTCAGAATCTGTACTATTGCGCAAATAGGCATGTCTCTGTAGGCAAAAAACTCATTTCTGACAAAGTTGCCCAAATGCATCTCAGAAGTGTGCAACTTGTTCCCTGAGATAGAAAACATCGAGAAACGTTCGTTTCTGCTAGCGCTGTGCTTCTACACATGTATTTGCTGAACGGTGAAAGCACACAGTAATGCACTTTTCTCCCAGCAAATACACTGTTTCTAAGGAAATGGGAACACACTGAGGAGACACTTGTGGGAGCTACTGTGACTAAAACTGAGCTTCCCTACGCACAGGGAAGCAAGAGAAATGCTGATTTCATCAAGCCCAGTTACATACTCAGAATCTGTACTACTGCGCAAATAGGCATGTCTCTGTAGGCAAAAAACTCATTTCAGACAAAGTTGCCCAAATGCATCTCAGAAGTGTGCAACTTGTTCCCTGAGTTAGAAAACTTCGAGAAACGTTCGTTTCTGCTAGCGCTGTGCTTCTACACATGTATTTGCTGAACGGTGAAAGCGTACAGTAATGCACTTTTCTCCCAGCAAATACACTGTTTCTAAGGAAATGGGAACACACTGAGGAGACACTTGTGGGAGCTACTGTGACTAAAACTGAGCTTCCCTACGCACAGGGAAGCAAGAGAAATGCTGATTTCATCAAGCCCAGTTACATACTCAGAATCTGTACTACTGCGCAAATAGGCATGTCTCTGTAGGCAAAAAACTCATTTCTGACAAAGTTGCCCAAATGCATCTCAGAAGTGTGCAACTTGTTCCCTGAGTTAGAAAACGTCGAGAAACGGTCGTTTCTGCTAGCGCTGTGCTTCTACACATGTATTTGCTGAACGGTGAAAGCGCACATTAATGCACTTTTCTCCCAGCAAATACACTGTGTCTAAGGAAATGGGAACACACTGAGGAGACACTTGTGGGAGCTACTGTGACTAAAACTGAGCTTCCCTACGCACAGGGAAGCAAGAGAAATGCTGATTTCATTAAGTCCAGTTACATACTCAGAATCTGTACTACTGCGCAAATAGGCATGTCTCTGTAGGCAAAAAACTCATTTCTGACAAAGTTGCCCAAATGCATCTCAGAAGTGTGCAACTTGTTCCCTGAGTTAGAAAACGTCGAGAAACGTTCGTTTCTGCTAGCGCTGTGCTTCTACACATGTATTTGCTGAACGGTGAAAGCGCACAGTAATGCACTTTTCTCCCAGCAAATACACTGGTTCTAAGGAAATGGGAACACACTGAGGAGACACTTGTGGGAGCTACTGTGACTAAAACTGAGCTTCCCTACGCACAGGGAAGCAAGAGAAATGCTGATTTCATCAAGCCCAGTTACATACTCAGAATCTGTACTACTGCGCAAATAGGCATGTTTCTGTAGGCAAAAAACTCATTTCTGACAAAGTTGCCCAAATGCATCTCAGAAGTGTGCCACTTGTTCCCTGAGTTAGAAAACGTCGAGAAACGGTCGTTTCAGCTAGCGCTGTGCTTCTACACATGTATTTGCTGAACGGTGAAAGGGCACAGTAATGCACTTTTCTCCCAGCAAATACACTGTTTCTAAGGAAATGGGAACACACTGAGGAGACACTTGTGGGAGCTACTGTGACTAAAACTGAGCTTCCCTACGCACAGGGAAGCAAGAGAAATGCTGATTTCATCAAGCCAAGTTACATACTCAGAATCTGTACTACTGCGCAAATAGGCATGTCTCTGTAGGCAAAATACTCATTTCTGACAAAGTTGCCCAAATGCATCTCAGAAGTGTGCAACTTGTTCCCTGAGTTAGAAAACGTCGAGAAACGTTCTTTTCTGCTAGCGCTGTGCTTCTACACATATATTTGCTGAACGGTGAAAGCGCACAGTAATGCACTTTTCTCCCAGCAAATACACTGTTTCTAAGGAAATGGAAACACACTGAGGAGACACTTGTGGGAGCTACTGTGACTAAAACTGAGCTTCCCTATGCACAGGGAAGCAAGAGAAATGCTGATTTCATCCAGCCCAGTTACATACTCAGAATCTGTACTATTGCGCAAATAGGCATGTCTCTGTAGGCAAAAAACTCATTTCTTACAAAGTTGCCCAAATGCATCTCAGAAGTGTGCAACTTGTTCCCTGAGTTAGAAAACGTCGAGAAACGGTCGTTTCTGCTAGCGCTGTGCTTCTACACATGTATTTGCTGAACGGTGAAAGCGCACAGTAATGCACTTTTCTCCCAGCAAATACACTGTTTCTAAGGAACTGGGAACACACTGAGGAGACACTTGTGGGAGCTACTGTGACTAAAACTGAGCTTCCCTACGCACAGGGAAGCAAGAGAAATGCTGATTTCATCAAACCGAGTTACATACTCAGAATCTGTACTACTGCGCAAATAGGCATGTCTCTGTAGGCAAAAAACTCGTTTCTCACAAAGTTGCCCAAATGCATCTCAGAAGAGTGCAACTTGTTCCCTGAGTTAGAAAACGTCGAGAAACGGTCGTTTCTGCTAGTGCTGTGCTTCTACACATGTATTTGCTGAACGGTGAAAGCGCACAGTAATGCACTTTTCTCCCAGCAAATACACTGGTTCTAAGGAAATGGGAACACACTGAGGAGACACTTGTGGGAGCTATTGTGACTAAAACTGAGCTTCCCTAAGCACAGGGAAGCAAGAGAAATGCTGATTTCATCAAGCCCAGTTACATACTCAGAATCTGTACTACTGCGCAAATAGGCATGTCTCTGTAGGCAAAAAACTCATTTCTGACAATGTTGCCCAAATGCATCTCAGAAGTGTGCAACTTGTTCCCTGAGTTAGAAAACGTCGAGAAACGTTCGTTTCTGCTAGCGCTGTGCTTCTACACATGTATTTGCTGAACGGTGAAAGCGCACAGTAATGCACTTTTCTCCCAGCAAATACACTGTGTCTAAGGAAATGGGAACACACTGAGGAGACACTTGTGGGAGCTACTGTGAATAAAACTGAGCTTCCCTACGCACAGGGAAGCAAGAGAAATGCTGATTTCATCAAGTCCAGTTACATACTCAGAATCTGTACTACTGCGCAAATAGGCATGTCTCTGTAGGCAAAAAACTCATTTCTGACAAAGTTGCCCAAATGCATCTCAGAAGTGTGCAACTTGTTCCCTGAGTTAGAAAACGTCGAGAAACGTTCGTTTCTGCTAGCGCTTTGCTTCTACACATGTATTTGCTGAACGGTGAAAGCGCACAGTAATGCACTTTTCTCCCAGCAAATACACTGGTTCTAAGGAAATGGGAACACACTGAGGAGACACTTGTGGGAGCTACTGTGACTAAAACTGAGCTTCCCTACGCACAGGGAAGCAAGAGAAATCTGATTTCATCAAGCCCAGTTACATACTCAGAATCTGTACTACTGCGCAAATAGGCATGTCTCTGTAGGCAAAAAACTCATTTCTGACAAAGTTGCCCAAATGCATCTCAGAAGTGTGCCACTTGTTCCCTGAGTTACAAAACGTCGAGAAACGGTCGTTTCAGCTAGCGCTGTGCTTCTACACATGTATTTGCTGAACGGTGAAAGCGCACAGTAATGCACTTTTCTCCCAGCAAATACACTGTTTCTAAGGAAATGGGAACACACTGAGGAGACACTTGTGGGAGCTACTGTGACTAAAACTGAGCTTCCCTACGCACAGGGAAGCAAGAGAAATGCTGATTTCATCAAGCCCAGTTACATACTCAGAATCTGTACTACTGCGCAAATAGGCATGTCTCTGTAGGCAAAAAACTCATTTCTGACAAAGTTGCCCAAATGCATCTCAGAAGTGTGCCACTTGTTCCCTGAGTTAGAAAACGTCGAGAAACGGTCGTTTCAGCTAGCGCTGTGCTTCTACACATGTATTTGCTGAACGGTGAAAGCGCACAGTAATGCACTTTTCTCCCAGCAAATACACTGTTTCTAAGGAAATGGGAACACACTGAAGAGACACTTGTGGGAGCTACTGTGACTAAAACTGAGCTTCCCTACGCACAGGGAAGCAAGAGAAATGCTGATTTCATCCAGCCCAGTTACATACTCAGAATCTGTACTATTGCGCAAATAGGCATGTCTCTGTAGGCAAAAAACTCATTTCTGACAAAGTTGCCCAAATGCATCTCAGAAGTGTGCAACTTGTTCCCTGAGTTAGAAAACGTCGAGAAACGGTCGTTTCTGCTAGCGCTGTGCTTCTACACATGTATTTGCTAAACGGTGAAAGCGCACAGTAATGCACTTTTCTCCCAGCAAATACACTGTTTCTAAGGAACTGGGAACACACTGAGGAGACACTTGTGGGAGCTACTGTGACTAAAACTGAGCTTCCCTACGCACAGGGAAGCAAGAGAAATGCTGATTTCATCAAGCCCAGTTACATACTCAGAATCTGTACTATTGCGCAAATAGGCATGTCTCTGTAGGCAAAAAACTCATTTCTGACAAAGTTGCCCAAATGCATCTCAGAAGTGTGCAACTTGTTCCCTGAGATAGAAAACATCGAGAAACGTTCGTTTCTGCTAGCGCTGTGCTTCTACACATGTATTTGCTGAACGGTGAAAGCACACAGTAATGCACTTTTCTCCCAGCAAATACACTGTTTCTAAGGAAATGGGAACACACTGAGGAGACACTTGTGGGAGCTACTGTGACTAAAACTGAGCTTCCCTACGCACAGGGAAGCAAGAGAAATGCTGATTTCATCAAGCCCAGTTACATACTCAGAATCTGTACTACTGCGCAAATAGGCATGTCTCTGTAGGCAAAAAACTCATTTCAGACAAAGTTGCCCAAATGCATCTC
The DNA here is from genome assembly GCF_964271855.1 of Acomys minous. Classification (NCBI taxonomy): domain Eukaryota; kingdom Metazoa; phylum Chordata; class Mammalia; order Rodentia; family Muridae; genus Acomys; species Acomys minous. The sequence goes on from NW_028182181.1 coordinate 2,810,276, forward strand.
AGAAGTGTGCAACTTGTTCCCTGAGTTAGAAAACTTCGAGAAACGTTCGTTTCTGCTAGCGCTGTGCTTCTACACATGTATTTGCTGAACGGTGAAAGCGTACAGTAATGCACTTTTCTCCCAGCAAATACACTGTTTCTAAGGAAATGGGAACACACTGAGGAGACACTTGTGGGAGCTACTGTGACTAAAACTGAGCTTCCCTACGCACAGGGAAGCAAGAGAAATGCTGATTTCATCAAGCCCAGTTACATACTCAGAATCTGTACTACTGCGCAAATAGGCATGTCTCTGTAGGCAAAAAACTCATTTCTGACAAAGTTGCCCAAATGCATCTCAGAAGTGTGCAACTTGTTCCCTGAGTTAGAAAACGTCGAGAAACGGTCGTTTCTGCTAGCGCTGTGCTTCTACACATGTATTTGCTGAACGGTGAAAGCGCACATTAATGCACTTTTCTCCCAGCAAATACACTGTGTCTAAGGAAATGGGAACACACTGAGGAGACACTTGTGGGAGCTACTGTGACTAAAACTGAGCTTCCCTACGCACAGGGAAGCAAGAGAAATGCTGATTTCATTAAGTCCAGTTACATACTCAGAATCTGTACTACTGCGCAAATAGGCATGTCTCTGTAGGCAAAAAACTCATTTCTGACAAAGTTGCCCAAATGCATCTCAGAAGTGTGCAACTTGTTCCCTGAGTTAGAAAACGTCGAGAAACGTTCGTTTCTGCTAGTGCTGTGCTTCTACACATGTATTTGCTGAACGGTGAAAGCGCACAGTAATGCACTTTTCTCCCAGCAAATACACTGGTTTTAAGGAAATGGGAACACACTGAGGAGACACTTGTGGGAGCTACTGTGACTAAAACTGAGCTTCCCTACGCACAGGGAAGCAAGAGAAATGCTGATTTCATCAAGCCCAGTTACATACTCAGAATCTGTACTACTGCGCAAATAGGCATGTTTCTGTAGGCAAAAAACTCATTTCTGACAAAGTTGCCCAAATGCATCTCAGAAGTGTGCCACTTGTTCCCTGAGTTAGAAAACGTCGAGAAACGGTCGTTTCAGCTAGCGCTGTGCTTCTACACATGTATTTGCTGAACGGTGAAAGGGCACAGTAATGCACTTTTCTCCCAGCAAATACACTGTTTCTAAGGAAATGGGAACACACTGAGGAGACACTTGTGGGAGCTACTGTGACTAAAACTGAGCTTCCCTACGCACAGGGAAGCAAGAGAAATGCTGATTTCATCAAGCCAAGTTACATACTCAGAATCTGTACTACTGCGCAAATAGGCATGTCTCTGTAGGCAAAATACTCATTTCTGACAAAGTTGCCCAAATGCATCTCAGAAGTGTGCAACTTGTTCCCTGAGTTAGAAAACGTCGAGAAACGTTCTTTTCTGCTAGCGCTGTGCTTCTACACATATATTTGCTGAACGGTGAAAGCGCACAGTAATGCACTTTTCTCCCAGCAAATACACTGTTTCTAAGGAAATGGAAACACACTGAGGAGACACTTGTGGGAGCTACTGTGACTAAAACTGAGCTTCCCTATGCACAGGGAAGCAAGAGAAATGCTGATTTCATCCAGCCCAGTTACATACTCAGAATCTGTACTATTGCGCAAATAGGCATGTCTCTGTAGGCAAAAAACTCATTTCTTACAAAGTTGCCCAAATGCATCTCAGAAGTGTGCAACTTGTTCCCTGAGTTAGAAAACGTCGAGAAACGGTCGTTTCTGCTAGCGCTGTGCTTCTACACATGTATTTGCTGAACGGTGAAAGCGCACAGTAATGCACTTTTCTCCCAGCAAATACACTGTTTCTAAGGAACTGGGAACACACTGAGGAGACACTTGTGGGAGCTACTGTGACTAAAACTGAGCTTCCCTACGCACAGGGAAGCAAGAGAAATGCTGATTTCATCAAGCCCAGTTACATACTCAGAATCTGTACTACTGCGCAAATAGGCATGTCTCTGTAGGCAAAAAACTCATTTCTGACAAAGTTGCCCAAATGCATCTCAGAAGTGTGCAACTTGTGCCCTGAGATAGAAAACATCGAGAAACGGTCGTTTCTGCTAGCGCTGTGCTTCTACACATGTATTTGCTGAACGGTGAAAGCACACAGTAATGCACTTTTCTCCCAGCAAATACACTGTTTCTAAGGAAATGGGAACACACTGAGGAGACACTTGTGGGAGCTTCTGCGACTAAAACTGAGCTTCCCTACGCACAGGGAAGCAAGAGAAATGCTGATTTCATCAAGCCCAGTTACATACTCAGAATCTGTACTACTGCGCAAATAGGCATGTCTCTGTAGGCAAAAAACTCATTTCTGACAAAGTTGCCCAAATGCATCTCAGAAGTGTGCAACTTGTTCCCTGAGTTAGAAAACGTCGAGAAACGTTCGTTTCTGCTAGGGCTGTGCTTCTACACATGTATTTGCTGAACGGTGAAAGCGCACAGTAATGCACTTTTCTCCCAGCAAATACACTGTTTCTAAGGAAATGGGAACACACTGAGGAGACACTTGTGGGAGCTACTGTGACTAAAACTGAGCTTCCCTACGCACAGGGAAGCAAGAGAAATGCTGATTTCATCAAGCCCAGTTACATACTCAGAATCTGTACTACTGCGCAAATAGGCATGTCTCTGTAGGCAAAAAACTCATTTCTGACAAAGTTGCCCAAATGCATCTCAGAAGTGTGCAACTTGTTCCCTGAGTTAGAAAACGTCGAGAAACGTTCTTTTCTGCTAGCGCTGTGCTTCTACACATATATTTGCTGAACGGTGAAAGCGCACAGTAATGCACTTTTCTCCCAGCAAATACACTGTTTCTAAGGAAATGGAAACACACTGAGGAGACACTTGTGGGAGCTACTGTGACTAAAACTGAGCTTCCCTATGTACAGGGAAGCAAGAGAAATGCTGATTTCATCCAGCCCAGTTACATACTCAGAATCTGTACTATTGCGCAAATAGGCATGTCTCTGTAGGCAAAAAACTCATTTCTTACAAAGTTGCCCAAATGCATCTCAGAAGTGTGCAACTTGTTCCCTGAGTTAGAAAACGTCGAGAAACGGTCGTTTCTGCTAGCGCTGTGCTTCTACACATGTATTTGCTGAACGGTGAAAGCGCACAGTAATGCACTTTTCTCCCAGCAAATACACTGTTTCTAAGGAACTGGGAACACACTGAGGAGACACTTGTGGGAGCTACTGTGACTAAAACTGAGCTTCCCTACGCACAGGGAAGCAAGAGAAATGCTGATTTCATCAAGCCCAGTTACATACTCAGAATCTGTACTACTGCGCAAATAGGCATGTCTCTGTAGGCAAAAAACTCATTTCTGACAAAGTTGCCCAAATGCATCTCAGAAGTGTGCAACTTGTTCCCTGAGATAGAAAACATCGAGAAACGGTCGTTTCTGCTAGCGCTGTGCTTCTACACATGTATTTGCTGAACGGTGAAAGCACACAGTAATGCACTTTTCTCCCAGCAAATACACTGTTTCTAAGGAAATGGGAACACACTGAGGAGACACTTGTGGGAGCTTCTGCGACTAAAACTGAGCTTCCCTACGCACAGGGAAGCAAGAGAAATGCTGATTTCATCAAGCCCAGTTACATACTCAGAATCTGTACTACTGCGCAAATAGGCATGTCTCTGTAGGCAAAAAACTCATTTCTGACAAAGTTGCCCAAATGCATCTCAGAAGTGTGCAACTTGTTCCCTGAGTTAGAAAACGTCGAGAAACGTTCGTTTCTGCTAGGGCTGTGCTTCTACACATGTATTTGCTGAACGGTGAAAGCGCACAGTAATGCACTTTTCTCCCAGCAAATACACTGTTTCTAAGGAAATGGGAACACACTGAGGAGACACTTGTGGGAGCTACTGTGACTAAAACTGAGCTTCCCTACGCACAGGGAAGCAAGAGAAATGCTGATTTCATCAAGCCCAGTTACATACTCAGAATCTGTACTACTGCGCAAATAGGCATGTCTCTGTAGGCAAAAAACTCATTTCTGACAAAGTTGCCCAAATGCATCTCAGAAGTGTGCAACTTGTTCCCTGAGTTAGAAAACGTCGAGAAACGTTCTTTTCTGCTAGCGCTGTGCTTCTACACATATATTTGCTGAACGGTGAAAGCGCACAGTAATGCACTTTTCTCCCAGCAAATACACTGTTTCTAAGGAAATGGAAACACACTGAGGAGACACTTGTGGGAGCTACTGTGACTAAAACTGAGCTTCCCTATGCACAGGGAAGCAAGAGAAATGCTGATTTCATCCAGCCCAGTTACATACTCAGAATCTGTACTATTGCGCAAATAGGCATGTCTCTGTAGGCAAAAAACTCATTTCTTACAAAGTTGCCCAAATGCATCTCAGAAGTGTGCAACTTGTTCCCTGAGTTAGAAAACGTCGAGAAACGGTCGTTTCTGCTAGCGCTGTGCTTCTACACATGTATTTGCTGAACGGTGAAAGCGCACAGTAATGCACTTTTCTCCCAGCAAATACACTGTGTCTAAGGAAATGGGAACACACTGAGGAGACACTTGTGGGAGCTACTGTGACTAAAACTGAGCTTCCCTACGCACAGGGAAGCAAGAGAAATGCTGATTTCATCAAGCCCAGTTACATACTCAGAATCTGTACTACTGCGCAAATAGGCATGTCTCTGTAGGCAAAAAACTCATTTCTGACAAAGTTGCCCAAATGCATCTCAGAAGTGTGCAACTTGTTCCCTGAGTTAGAAAACGTCGAGAAACGGTCGTTTCTGCTAGCGCTGTGCTTCTACACATGTATTTGCTGAGCGGTGAAAGCGCACAGTAATGCACTTTTCTCCCAGCAAATACACTGTTTCTAAGGAAATGGGAACACACTGAGGAGACACTTGTGGGAGCTACTGTGACTAAAACTGAGCTTTCCTACGCACAGGGAAGCAAGAGAAATGCTGATTTCATCAAACCGAGTTACATACTCAGAATCTGTACTACTGCGCAAATAGGCATGTCTCTGTAGGCAAAAAACTCATTTCTCACAAAGTTGCCCAAATGCATCTCAGAAGAGTGCAACTTGTTCCCTGAGTTAGAAAACGTCGAGAAACGGTCGTTTCTGCTAGTGGTGTGCTTCTACACATGTATTTGCTGAACGGTGAAAGCGCACAGTAATGCACTTTTCTCCCAGCAAATACACTGTTTCTAAGGAAATGGGAACACACTGAGGAGACACTTGTGGGAGCTACTGTGACTAAAACTGAGCTTCCCTACGCACAGGGAAGCAAGAGAAATGCTGATTTCATCAAGCCCAGTTACATACTCAGAATCTGGACTACTGCGCAAATAGGCATGTCTCTGTAGGCAAAAAACTCATTTCTGACAAAGTTGCCCAAATGCATCTCAGAAGTGTGCAACTTGTTCCCTGAGTTAGAAAACGTCGAGAAACGGTCGTTTCTGCTAGCATTGTGCTTCTACACATGTATTTGCTGAACGGTGAAAGCGCACAGTAATGCACTTTTCTCCCAGCAAATACACTGTTTCTAAGGAAATGGGAACACACTGAGGAGACACTTGTGGGAGCTACTGTGACTAAAACAGAGCTTCCCTACGCACAGGGAAGCAAGAGAAAGGCTGATTTCATCAAGCCCAGTTACATACTCAGAATCTGTACTACTGCGCAAATAGGCATGCCTCTGTAGGCAAAAAACTCATTTCTGACAAAGTTGCCCAAATGCATCTCAGAAGTGTGCAACTTGTTCCCTGAGTTAGAAAACGTCGAGAAACGTTCGTTTCTGCTAGCGCTGTGCTTCTACACATGTATTTGCTGAACGGTGAAAGCGCACAGTAATGCACTTTTCTCCCAGCAAATACACTGTTTCTAAAGAAATGGGAACACACTGAGGAGACACTTGTGGGAGCTACTGTGACTAAAACTGAGCTTCCGTACGCACAGGGAAGCAAGAGAAATGCTGATTTCATCAAGCCCAGTTACATACTCAGAATCTGTACTACTGCGCAAATAGGCATGTCTCTGTAGGCAAAAAACTCATTTCTGACAAAGTTGCCCAAATGCATCTCAGAAGTGTGCAACTTGTTCCCTGAGTTAGAAAACGTCGAGAAACGTTCGTTTCTGCTAGGGCTGTGCTTCTACACATGTATTTGCTGAACGGTGAAAGCGCACACTAATGTACTTTTCTCCCAGCAAATACACTGTTTCTAAGGAACTGGGAACACACTGAGGAGACACTTGTGGGAGCTACTGTGACTAAAACTGAGCTTCCCTACACACAGGGAAGCAAGAGAAATGCTGATTTCATCAAGCCCAGTTACATACTCAGAATCTGTACTACTGCGCAAATAGGCATGTCTCTTTAGGCAAAAAACTCATTTCAGACAAAGTTGCCCAAATGCATCTCAGAAGTGTGAAACTTGTTTCCTGAGTTAGAACACATCGAGAAACGTTCGTTTCTGCTAGCACTGTGCTTCTACACATGTATTTGCTGAACGGTGAAAGCGCACAGTAAGGCACTTTTCTCCCAGCAAATACACTGTTTCTAAGGAAATGGGAACACACTGAGGAGACACTTGTGGGAGCTACTGTGACTAAAACTGAGCTTTCCTACGCACAGGGAAGCAAGAGAAATGCTGATTTCATCAAACCGAGTTACATATTCAGAATCTGTACTACTGCACAAATAGGCATGTCTCTGTAGGCAAAAAACTCATTTCTCACAAAGTTGCCCAAATGCATCTCAGAAGAGTGCAACTTGTTCCCTGAGTTAGAAAACGTCGAGAAACGGTCGTTTCTGCTAGTGCTGTGCTTCTACACATGTATTTGCTGAACGGTGAAAGCGCACAGTAATGCACTTTTCTCCCAGCAAATACACTGTTTCTAAGGAAATGGGAACACACTGAGGAGACACTTGTGGGAGCTACTGTGACTAAAACTGAGCTTCCCTACGCACAGGGAAGCAAGAGAAATGCTCATTTCATCAAGCCCAGTTACATACTCAGAATCTGTACTACTGCGCAAATAGGCATGTCTCTGTAGGCAAAAAACTCATTTCTGACAAAGTTGCCCAAATGCATCTCAGAAGTGTGCAACTTGTTCCCTGAGTTAGAAAACGTCGAGAAACGGTCGTTTCTGCTAGCATTGCGCTTCTACACATGTATTTGCTGAACGGTGAAAGCGCACAGTAATGCACTTTTCTCCCAGCAAATACACTGGTTCTAAGGAAATGGGAACACACTGAGGAGACACTTGTGGGAGCTACTGTGACTAAAACTGAGCTTCCCTACGCACAGGGAAGCAAGAGAAATGCTCATTTCATCAAGCCCAGTTACATACTCAGAATCTGTACTACTGCGCAAATAGGCATGTCTCTGTAGGCAAAAAACTCATTTCTGACAAAGTTGCCCAAATGCATCTCAGAAGTGTGCAACTTGTTCCCTGAGTTAGAAAACGTCGAGAAACGGTCGTTTCTGCTAGCATTGTGCTTCTACACATGTATTTGCTGAACGGTGAAAGCGCACAGTAATGCACTTTTCCCCCAGCAAATACACTGGTTCTAAGGAAATGGGAACACACTGAGGAGACACTTGTGGGAGCTACTGTGACTAAAACTGAGCTTCCCTACGCACAGGGAAGCAAGAGAAAGGCTGATTTCATCAAGCCCAGTTACATACTCAGAATCTGTACTACTGCGCAAATAGGCATGTCTCTGTAGGCAAAAACCTCATTTCTGACAAAGTTGCCCAAATGCATCTCAGAAGTGTGCAACTTGTTCCCTGAGTTAGAAAACGTCGAGAAACGTTCGTTTCTGCTAGCGCTGTGCTTCTACACATGTATTTGCTGAACGGTGAAAGCGCACAGTAAGGCACTTTTCTCCCAGCAAATACACTGTTTCTAAGGAAATGGGAACACACTGAGGAGACACTTGTGGGAGCTACTGTGACTAAAACTGAGCTTTCCTACGCACAGGGAAGCAAGAGAAATGCTGATTTCATCAAACCGAGTTACATACTCAGAATCTGTACTACTGCGCAAATAGGCATGTCTCTGTAGGGAAAAAACTCATTTCTCACAAAGTTGCCCAAATGCATCTCAGAAGAGTGCAACTTGTTCCCTGAGTTAGAAAACGTCGAGAAACGGTCATTACTGCTAGCATTGTGCTTCTACACATGTATTTGCTGAACGGTGAAAGCGCACAGTAATGCACTTTTCTCCCAGCAAATACACTGTTTCTAAGGAAATGGGAACACACTGAGGAGACACTTGTGGGAGCTACTGTGACTAAAACTGAGCTTTCCTACGCACAGGGAAGGAAAAGAAATGCTGATTTCATCAAGCCCAGTTACATACTCAGAATCTGTACTACTGCGCAAATAGGCATGTCTCTGTAGGCAAAAAACTCATTTCTCTCAAAGTTGCCCAAATGCATCTCAGAAGTGTGCAACTTGTTCCCTGAGTTAGAAAACGTCGAGAAACGTTCGTTTCTGCTAGCGCTGTGCTTCTACACATGTATTTGCTGAACGGTGAAAGCAAACAGTAATGCGCTTTTCTCCCAGCAAATACACTGTTTCTAAGGAAATGGGAACACACTGAGGAGACACTTGTGGGAGCTACTGTGACTAAAACTGAGCTTCCCTACGCACAGGGAAGCAAGAGAAATGCTGATTTCATCAAGCCCAGTTACATACTCAGAATCTGTACTACTGCGCAAATAGGCATGTCTCTGTAGGCAAAAAACTCATTTCTGACAAAGTTGCCCAAATGCATCTCAGAAGTGTGCAACTTGTTCCCTGAGTTAGAAAACGTCGAGAAACCTTCATTTCTGCTAGGGCTGTGCTTCTACACATGTATTTGCTGAACGGTGAAAGCGCACACTAATGTACTTTTCTCCCAGCAAATACACTGTTTCTAAGGAACTGGGAACACACTGAGGAGACACTTGTGGGAGCTACTGTGACTAAAACTGAGCTTCCCTACACACAGGGAAGCAAGAGAAATGCTGATTTCATCAAGCCCAGTTACATACTCAGAATCTGTACTACTGCGCAAATAGGCATGTCTCTTTAGGCAAAAAACTCATTTCGGACAAAGTTGCCCAAATGCATCTCAGAAGTGTGAAACTAGTTTCCTGAGTTAGAACACATCGAGAAACGTTCGTTTCTGCTAGCACTGTGCTTCTACACATGTATTTGCTGAACGGTGAAAGCGCACAGTAAGGCACTTTTCTCCCAGCAAATACACTGTTTCTAAGGAAATGGGAACACACTGAGGAGACACTTGTGGGAGCTACTGTGACTAAAACTGAGCTTTCCTACGCACAGGGAAGCAAGAGAAATGCTGATTTCATCAAACCGAGTTACATACTCAGAATCTGTACTACTGCGCAAATAGGCATGTCTCTGTAGGGAAAAAACTCATTTCTCACAAAGTTGCCCAAATGCATCTCAGAAGAGTGCAACTTGTTCCCTGAGTTAGAAAACGTCGAGAAACGGTCATTACTGCTAGCATTGTGCTTCTACACATGTATTTGCTGAACGGTGAAAGCGCACAGTAATGCACTTTTCTCCCAGCAAATACACTGTTTCTAAGGAAATGGGAACACACTGAGGAGACACTTGTGGGAGCTACTGTGACTAAAACTGAGCTTTCCTACGCACAGGGAAGGAAAAGAAATGCTGATTTCATCAAGCCCAGTTACATACTCAGAATCTGTACTACTGCGCAAATTGGCATGTCTCTGTAGGCAAAAAACTCATTTCTCTCAAAGTTGCCCAAATGCATCTCAGAAGTGTGCAACTTGTTCCCTGAGTTAGAAAACGTCGAGAAACGTTCGTTTCTGCTAGCGCTGTGCTTCTACACATGTATTTGCTGAACGGTGAAAGCAAACAGTAATGCGCTTTTCTCCCAGCAAATACACTGTTTCTAAGGAAATGGGAACACACTGAGGAGACACTTGTGGGAGCTACTGTGACTAAAACTGAGCTTCCCTACGCACAGGGAAGCAAGAGAAATGCTCATTTCATCAAGCCCAGTTACATACTCAGAATCTGTACTACTGCGCAAATAGGCATGTCTCTGTAGGCAAAAAACTCATTTCTGACAAAGTTGCCCAAATGCATCTCAGAAGTGTGCAACTTGTTCCCTGAGTTAGAAAACGTCGAGAAACGGTCGTTTCTGCTAGCATTGTGCTTCTACACATGTATTTGCTGAACGGTGAAAGCGCACAGTAATGCACTTTTCTCCCAGCAAATACACTGTTTCTAAGGAAATGGGAACACACTGAGGAGACACTTGTGGGAGCTACTGTGACTAAAACTGAGCTTCCCTACGCACAGGGAAGCAAGAGAAAGGCTGATTTCATCAAGCCCAGTTACATACTCAGAATCTGTACTACTGCGCAAATATACATGCCTCTGTAGGCAAAAAACTCATTTCTGACAAAGTTGCCCAAATGCATCTCAGAAGTGTGCAACTTGTTCCCTGAGTTAGAAAACGTCGAGAAACGTTCGTTTCTGCTAGCGCTGTGCTTCTACACATGTATTTGCTGAACGGTGAAAGCGCACAGTAATGCACTTTTCTCCCAGCAAATACACTGTTTCTAAAGAAATGGGAACACACTGAGGAGACACTTGTGGGAGCTACTGTGACTAAAACTGAGCTTCCGTACGCACAGGGAAGCAAGAGAAATGCTGATTTCATCAAGCCCAGTTACATACTCAGAATCTGTACTACTGCGCAAATAGGCATGTCTCTGTAGGCAAAAAACTCATTTCTGACAAAGTTGCCCAAATGCATCTCAGAAGTGTGCAACTTGTTCCCTGAGTTAGAAAACGTCGAGAAACGTTCGTTTCTGCTAGGGCTGTGCTTCTACACATGTATTTGCTGAACGGTGAAAGCGCACACTAATGTACTTTTCTCCCAGCAAATACACTGTTTCTAAGGAACTGGGAACACACTGAGGAGACACTTGTGGGAGCTACTGTGACTAAAACTGAGCTTCCCTACACACAGGGAAGCAAGAGAAATGCTGATTTCATCAAGCCCAGTTACATACTCAGAATCTGTACTACTGCGCAAATAGGCATGTCTCTTTAGGCAAAAAACTCATTTCGGACAAAGTTGCCCAAATGCATCTCAGAAGTGTGAAACTTGTTTCCTGAGTTAGAACACATCGAGAAACGTTCGTTTCTGCTAGCACTGTGCTTCTACACATGTATTTGCTGAACGGTGAAAGCGCACAGTAAGGCACTTTTCTCCCAGCAAATACACTGTTTCTAAGGAAATGGGAACACACTGAGGAGACACTTGTGGGAGCTACTGTGACTAAAACTGAGCTTTCCTACGCACAGGGAAGCAAGAGAAATGCTGATTTCATCAAACCGAGTTACATATTCAGAATAAGTACTACTGCACAAATAGGCATGTCTCTGTAGGCAAAAAACTCATTTCTCACAAAGTTGCCCAAATGCATCTCAGAAGAGTGCAACTTGTTCCGTGAGTTAGAAAACGTCGAGAAACGGTCGTTTCTGCTAGTGCTGTGCTTCTACACATGTATTTGCTGAACGGTGAAAGCGCACAGTAATGCACTTTTCTCCCAGCAAATACACTGTTTCTAAGGAAATGGGAACACACTGAGGAGACACTTGTGGGAGCTACTGTGACTAAAACTGAGCTTCCCTACGCACAGGGAAGCAAGAGAAATGCTCATTTCATCAAGCCCAGTTACATACTCAGAATCTGTACTACTGCGCAAATAGGCATGTCTCTGTAGGCAAAAAACTCATTTCTGACAAAGTTGCCCAAATGCATCTCAGAAGTGTGCAACTTGTTCCCTGAGTTAGAAAACGTCGAGAAACGGTCGTTTCTGCTAGCATTGTGCTTCTACACATGTATTTGCTGAACGGTGAAAGCGCACAGTAATGCACTTTTCTCCCAGCAAATACACTGGTTCTAAGGAAATGGGAACAGACTGAGGAGACACTTGTGGGAGCTACTGTGACTAAAACTGAGCTTCCCTACGCACAGGGAAGCAAGAGAAATGCTCATTTCATCAAGCCCAGTTACATACTCAGAATCTGTACTACTGCGCAAATAGGCATGTCTCTGTAGGCAAAAAACTCATTTCTGACAAAGTTGCCCAAATGCATCTCAGAAGTGTGCAACTTGTTCCCTGAGTTAGAAAACGTCGAGAAACGGTCGTTTCTGCTAGCATTGTGCTTCTACACATGTATTTGCTGAACGGTGAAAGCGCACAGTAATGCACTTTTCCCCCAGCAAATACACTGGTTCTAAGGAAATGGGAACACACTGAGGAGACACTTGTGGGAGCTACTGTGACTAAAACTGAGCTTCCCTACGCACAGGGAAGCAAGAGAAAGGCTGATTTCATCAAGCCCAGTTACATACTCAGAATCTGTACTACTGCGCAAATAGGCATGTCTCTGTAGGCAAAAACCTCATTTCTGACAAAGTTGCCCAAATGCATCTCAGAAGTGTGCAACTTGTTCCCTGAGTTAGAAAACGTCGAGAAACGTTCGTTTCTGCTAGCGCTGTGCTTCTACACATGTATTTGCTGAACGGTGAAAGCGCACAGTAATGCACTTTTCTCCCAGCAAATACACTGTTTCTAAAGAAATGGGAACACACTGAGGAGACACTTGTGGGAGCTACTGTGACTAAAACTGAGCTTCCGAACGCACAGGGAAGCAAGAGAAATGCTGATTTCATCAAGCCCAGTTACATACTCAGAATCTGTACTACTGCGCAAATAGGCATGTCTCTGTAGGCAAAAAACTCATTTCTGACAAAGTTGCCCAAATGCATCTCAGAAGTGTGCAACTTGTTCCCTGAGTTAGAAAACGTCGAGAAACCTTCGTTTCTGCTAGGGCTGTGCTTCTACACATGTATTTGCTGAACGGTGAAAGCGCACACTAATGTACTTTTCTCCCAGCAAATACACTGTTTCTAAGGAACTGGGAACACACTGAGGAGACACTTGTGGGAGCTACTGTGACTAAAACTGAGCTTCCCTACACACAGGGAAGCAAGAGAAATGCTGATTTCATCAAGCCCAGTTACATACTCAGAATCTGTACTACTGCGCAAATAGGCATGTCTCTTTAGGCAAAAAACTCATTTCGGACAAAGTTGCCCAAATGCATCTCAGAAGTGTGAAACTTGTTTCCTGAGTTAGAACACATCGAGAAACGTTCGTTTCTGCTAGCACTGTGCTTCTACACATGTATTTGCTGAACGGTGAAAGCGCACAGTAAGGCACTTTTCTCCCAGCAAATACACTGTTTCTAAGGAAATGGGAACACACTGAGGAGACACTTGTGGGAGCTACTGTGACTAAAACTGAGATTTCCTACGCACAGGGAAGCAAGAGAAATGCTGATTTCATCAAACCGAGTTACATACTCAGAATCTGTACTACTGCGCAAATAGGCATGTCTCTGTAGGGAAAAAACTCATTTCTCACAAAGTTGCCCAAATGCATCTCAGAAGAGTGCAACTTGTTCCCTGAGTTAGAAAACGTCGAGAAACGGTCATTACTGCTAGCATTGTGCTTCTACACATGTATTTGCTGAACGGTGAAAGCGCACAGTAATGCACTTTTCTCCCAGCAAATACACTGTTTCTAAGGAAATGGGAACACACTGAGGAGACACTTGTGGGAGCTACTGTGACTAAAACTGAGCTTTCCTACGCACAGGGAAGGAAAAGAAATGCTGATTTCATCAAGCCCAGTTACATACTCAGAATCTGTACTACTGCGCAAATTGGCATGTCTCTGTAGGCAAAAAACTCATTTCTCTCAAAGTTGCCCAAATGCATCTCAGAAGTGTGCAACTTGTTCCCTGAGTTAGAAAACGTCGAGAAACGTTCGTTTCTGCTAGCGCTGTGCTTCTACACATGTATTTGCTGAACGGTGAAAGCAAACAGTAATGCGCTTTTCTCCCAGCAAATACACTGTTTCTAAGGAAATGGGAACACACTGAGGAGACACTTGTGGGAGCTACTGTGACTAAAACTGAGCTTCCCTACGCACAGGGAAGCAAGAGAAATGCTCATTTCATCAAGCCCAGTTACATACTCAGAATCTGTACTACTGCGCAAATAGGCATGTCTCTGTAGGCAAAAAACTCATTTCTGACAAAGTTGCCCAAATGCATCTCAGAAGTGTGCAACTTGTTCCCTGAGTTAGAAAACGTCGAGAAACGGTCGTTTCTGCTAGCATTGTGCTTCTACACATGTATTTGCTGAACGGTGAAAGCGCACAGTAATGCACTTTTCTCCCAGCAAATACACTGTTTCTAAGGAAATGGGAACACACTGAGGAGACACTTGTGGGAGCTACTGTGACTAAAACTGAGCTTCCCTACGCACAGGGAAGCAAGAGAAAGGCTGATTTCATCAAGCCCAGTTACATACTCAGAATCTGTACTACTGCGCAAATATACATGCCTCTGTAGGCAAAAAACTCATTTCTGACAAAGTTGCCCAAATGCATCTCAGAAGTGTGCAACTTGTTCCCTGAGTTAGAAAACGTCGAGAAACGTTCGTTTCTGCTAGCGCTGTGCTTCTACACATGTATTTGCTGAACGGTGAAAGCGCACAGTAATGCACTTTTCTCCCAGCAAATACACTGTTTCTAAAGAAATGGGAACACACTGAGGAGACACTTGTGGGAGCTACTGTGACTAAAACTGAGCTTCCGTACGCACAGGGAAGCAAGAGAAATGCTGATTTCATCAAGCCCAGTTACATACTCAGAATCTGTACTACTGCGCAAATAGGCATGTCTCTGTAGGCAAAAAACTCATTTCTGACAAAGTTGCCCAAATGCATCTCAGAAGTGTGCAACTTGTTCCCTGAGTTAGAAAACGTCGAGAAACGTTCGTTTCTGCTAGGGCTGTGCTTCTACACATGTATTTGCTGAACGGTGAAAGCGCACACTAATGTACTTTTCTCCCAGCAAATACACTGTTTCTAAGGAACTGGGAACACACTGAGGAGACACTTGTGGGAGCTACTGTGACTAAAACTGAGCTTCCCTACACACAGGGAAGCAAGAGAAATGCTGATTTCATCAAGCCCAGTTACATACTCAGAATCTGTACTACTGCGCAAATAGGCATGTCTCTTTAGGCAAAAAACTCATTTCGGACAAAGTTGCCCAAATGCATCTCAGAAGTGTGAAACTTGTTTCCTGAGTTAGAACACATCGAGAAACGTTCGTTTCTGCTAGCACTGTGCTTCTACACATGTATTTGCTGAACGGTGAAAGCGCACAGTAAGGCACTTTTCTCCCAGCAAATACACTGTTTCTAAGGAAATGGGAACACACTGAGGAGACACTTGTGGGAGCTACTGTGACTAAAACTGAGCTTTCCTACGCACAGGGAAGCAAGAGAAATGCTGATTTCATCAAACCGAGTTACATATTCAGAATCTGTACTACTGCACAAATAGGCATGTCTCTGTAGGCAAAAAACTCATTTCTCACAAAGTTGCCCAAATGCATCTCAGAAGAGTGCAACTTGTTCCGTGAGTTAGAAAACGTCGAGAAACGGTCGTTTCTGCTAGTGCTGTGCTTCTACACATGTATTTGCTGAACGGTGAAAGCGCACAGTAATGCACTTTTCTCCCAGCAAATACACTGTTTCTAAGGAAATGGGAACACACTGAGGAGACACTTGTGGGAGCTACTGTGACTAAAACTGAGCTTCCCTACGCACAGGGAAGCAAGAGAAATGCTCATTTCATCAAGCCCAGTTACATACTCAGAATCTGTACTACTGCGCAAATAGGCATGTCTCTGTAGGCAAAAAACTCATTTCTGACAAAGTTGCCCAAATGCATCTCAGAAGTGTGCAACTTGTTCCCTGAGTTAGAAAACGTCGAGAAACGGTCGTTTCTGCTAGCATTGTGCTTCTACACATGTATTTGCTGAACGGTGAAAGCGCACAGTAATGCACTTTTCTCCCAGCAAATACACTGGTTCTAAGGAAATGGGAACACACTGAGGAGACACTTGTGGGAGCTACTGTGACTAAAACTGAGCTTCCCTACGCACAGGGAAGCAAGAGAAATGCTCATTTCATCAAGCCCAGTTACATACTCAGAATCTGTACTACTGCGCAAATAGGCATGTCTCTGTAGGCAAAAAACTCATTTCTGACAAAGTTGCCCAAATGCATCTCAGAAGTGTGCAACTTGTTCCCTGAGTTAGAAAACGTCGAGAAACGGTCGTTTCTGCTAGCATTGTGCTTCTACACATGTATTTGCTGAACGGTGAAAGCGCACAGTAATGCACTTTTCCCCCAGCAAATACACTGGTTCTAAGGAAATGGGAACACACTGAGGAGACACTTGTGGGAGCTACTGTGACTAAAACTGAGCTTCCCTACGCACAGGGAAGCAAGAGAAAGGCTGATTTCATCAAGCCCAGTTACATACTCAGAATCTGTACTACTGCGCAAATAGGCATGTCTCTGTAGGCAAAAACCTCATTTCTGACAAAGTTGCCCAAATGCATCTCAGAAGTGTGCAACTTGTTCCCTGAGTTAGAAAACGTCGAGAAACGTTCGTTTCTGCTAGCGCTGTGCTTCTACACATGTATTTGCTGAACGGTGAAAGCGCACAGTAATGCACTTTTCTCCCAGCAAATACACTGTTTCTAAAGAAATGGGAACACACTGAGGAGACACTTGTGGGAGCTACTGTGACTAAAACTGAGCTTCCGTACGCACAGGGAAGCAAGAGAAATGCTGATTTCATCAAGCCCAGTTACATACTCAGAATCTGTACTACTGCGCAAATAGGCATGTCTCTGTAGGCAAAAAACTCATTTCTGACAAAGTTGCCCAAATGCATCTCAGAAGTGTGCAACTTGTTCCCTGAGTTAGAAAACGTCGAGAAACCTTCGTTTCTGCTAGGGCTGTGCTTCTACACATGTATTTGCTGAACGGTGAAAGCGCACACTAATGTACTTTTCTCCCAGCAAATACACTGTTTCTAAGGAACTGGGAACACACTGAGGAGACACTTGTGGGAGCTACTGTGACTAAAACTGAGCTTCCCTACACACAGGGAAGCAAGAGAAATGCTGATTTCATCAAGCCCAGTTACATACTCAGAATCTGTACTACTGCGCAAATAGGCATGTCTCTTTAGGCAAAAAACTCATTTCGGACAAAGTTGCCCAAATGCATCTCAGAAGTGTGAAACTTGTTTCCTGAGTTAGAACACATCGAGAAACGTTCGTTTCTGCTAGCACTGTGCTTCTACACATGTATTTGCTGAACGGTGAAAGCGCACAGTAAGGCACTTTTCTCCCAGCAAATACACTGTTTCTAAGGAAATGGGAACACACTGAGGAGACACTTGTGGGAGCTACTGTGACTAAAACTGAGCTTTCCTACGCACAGGGAAGCAAGAGAAATGCTGATTTCATCAAACCGAGTTACATACTCAGAATCTGTACTACTGCGCAAATAGGCATGTCTCTGTAGGGAAAAATCTCATTTCTCACAAAGTTGCCCAAATGCATCTCAGAAGAGTGCAACTTGTTCCCTGAGTTAGAAAACGTCGAGAAACGGTCATTACTGCTAGCATTGTGCTTCTACACATGTATTTGCTGAACGGTGAAAGCGCACAGTAATGCACTTTTCTCCCAGCAAATACACTGTTTCTAAGGAAATGGGAACACACTGAGGAGACACTTGTGGGAGCTACTGTGACTAAAACTGAGCTTTCCTACGCACAGGGAAGGAAAAGAAATGCTGATTTCATCAAGCCCAGTTACATACTCAGAATCTGTACTACTGCGCAAATAGGCATGTCTCTGTAGGCAAAAAACTCATTTCTCTCAAAGTTGCCCAAATGCATCTCAGAAGTGTGCAACTTGTTCCCTGAGTTAGAAAACGTCGAGAAACGTTCGTTTCTGCTAGCGCTGTGCTTCTACACATGTATTTGCTGAACGGTGAAAGCGCACAGTAATGCACTTTTCTCCCAGGAAATACACTGTTTCTAAAGAAATGGGAACACACTGAGGAGACACTTGTGGGAGCTACTGTGACTAAAACTGAGCTTCCCTACGCACAGGGAAGCAAGAGAAATGCTGATTTCATCAAGCCCAGTTACATACTCAGAATCTGTACTACTGCGCAAATAGGCATGTCTCTGTAGGCAAAAAACTCATTTCTGACAAAGTTGCCCAAATGCATCTCAGAAGTGTGCAACATGTTCCCTGAGTTAGAAAACGTCGAGAAACGTTCGTTTCTGCTAGGGCTGTGCTTCTACACATGTATTTGCTGAACGGTGAAAGCGCACACTAATGTACTTTTCTCCCAGCAAATACACTGTTTCTAAGGAAATGGGAACACACTGAGGAGACACTTGTGGGAGCTACTGTGACTAAAACTGAGCTTCCCTACGCACAGGGAAGCAAGAGAAATGCTGATTTCATCAAGCCCAGTTACATACTCAGAATCTGTACTACTGCGCAAATAGGCATGTCTCTGTAGGCAAAAAACTCATTTCTGACAAAGTTGCCCAAATGCATCTCAGAAGTGTGCAACTTGTTCCCTGAGTTAGAAAACGTCGAGAAACGTTCGTTTCTGCTAGGGCTGTGCTTCTACACATGTATTTGCTGAACGGTGAAAGCGCACAGTAAGGCACTTTTCTCCCAGCAAATACACTGTTTCTAAGGAAATGGGAACACACTGAGGAGACACTTGTGGGAGCTACTGTGACTAAAACTGAGCTTCCCTACGCACAGGGAAGCAAGAGAAATGCTGATTTCATCAAGCCCAGTTACATACTCAGAATCTGTACTACTGTGCAAATAGGCATGTCTCTGTAGGCAAAAAACACATTTCGGAAAAGGTGCCCAAATTCATCTCAGAAGTGTGCAACTTGTTCCCTGAGTTAGAAAACGTCGAGAAACGGTCGTTTCTGCTAGCGCTGTGCTTCTACACATGTATTTGCAGAACCGTGAAAGCGCACAGTAATGCACTTTTCTCCCAGCAAATGCACTGTTTCTAAGGAAATGGGAACACACTGAGGAGACACTTGTGGGAGCTACTGTGACTAAAACTGAGCTTCCCTACGCACAGGGAAGCAAGAGAAATGCTGATTTCATCAAGCCCAGTTACATACTCAGAATCTGTACTACTGCGCAAATAGGCATGTCTCTGTAGGCAAAAAACTCATTTCTGACAAAGTTGCCCAAATGCATCTCAGAAGTGTGCAACTTGTTCCCTGAGTTAGAAAACGTCGAGAAACGCTCGTTTCTGCTAGCGCTGTGCCTCTACACATGTATTTGCTGAACGGTGAAAGCGCACAGTAATGCACTTTTCTCCCAGCAAATACACTGTTTCTAAGGAAATGGGAACACACTGAGGAGACACTTGTGGGAGCTACTGTGACTAAAACTGAGCTTCCCTACGCTAAGGGAAGCAAGAGAAATGCTGATTTCATCACGCCCAGTTACATACTCAGAATCTGTACTACTGCGCATATAGGCATGTCTCTTTAGGCAAAAAAGTAATTTCTGACAAAGTTGCCCAAATGCATCTCAGAAGTGTGCAACTTGTTCCCTGAGTTAGAAAACATCGAGAAACGTTCGTTTCTGCTAGTGCTTTGCTTCTACACATGTATTTTCTGAACGGTGAAAGCGCACAGTAATGCACTTTTCTCCCAGCAAATACACTGTTTCTAAGGAAATGGGAACACACTGAGGAGACACTTGTGGGAGCTACTGTGACTAAAACTGAGCTTTCCTACGCACAGGGAAGCAAGAGAAATGCTGATTTCATCAAGCCCAGTTACATACTCAGAATCTGTACTACTGCGCAAATAGGCATGTCTCTGTAGGCAAAAAACTCATTTCTCTCAAAGTTGCCCAAATGCATCTCAGAAGTGTGCAACTTGTTCCCTGAGTTAGAAAACGTCGAGAAACGTTCGTTTCTGCTAGCGCTGTGCTTCTACACATGTATTTGCTGAACGGTGAAAGCGCACAGTAATGCAGTATTCTCCCAGGAAATACACTGTTTCTAAGGAAATGGGAACACACTGAGGAGACACTTGTGGGAGCTACTGTGACTAAAACTGAGCTTCCCTACGCACAGGGAAGCAAGAGAAATGCTGATTTCATCAAGCCCAGTTACATACTCAGAATCTGTACTACTGCGCAAATAGGCATGTCTCTGTAGGCAAAAAACTCATTTCTGACAAAGTTGCCCAAATGCATCTCAGAAGTGTGCAACATGTTCCCTGAGTTAGAAAACGTCGAGAAACGTTCGTTTCTGCTAGGGCTGTGCTTCTACACATGTATTTGCTGAACGGTGAAAGCGCACACTAAGGTACTTTTCTCCCAGCAAATACACTGTTTCTAAGGAAATGGGAACACACTGAGTAGACACTTGTGGGAGCTACTGTGACTAAAACTGAGCTTCCCTACGCACAGGGAAGCAAGAGAAATGCTGATTTCATCAAGCCCAGTTACATACTCAGAATCTGTACTACTGCGCAAATAGGCATGTCTCTGTAGGCAAAAAACTCATTTCTGACAAAGTTGCCCAAATGCATCTCAGAAGTGTGCAACTTGTTCCCTGAGTTAGAAAACGTCGAGAAACGTTCATTTCTGCTAGGGCTGTGCTTCTACACATGTATTTGCTGAACGGTGAAAGCGCACAGTAAGGCACTTTTCTCCCAGCAAATACACTGTTTCTAAGGAAATGGGAACACACTGAGGAGACACTTGTGGGAGCTACTGTGACTAAAACTGAGCTTCCCTACGCACAGGGAAGCAAGAGAAATGCTGATTTCATCAAGCCCAGTTACATACTCAGAATCTGTACTACTGTGCAAATAGGCATGTCTCTGTAGGCAAAAAACACATTTCGGACAAAGTTGCCCAAATTCATCTCAGAAGTGTGCAACTTGTTCCCTGAGTTAGAAAACGTCGAGAAACGGTCGTTTCTGCTAGCGCTGTGCTTCTACACATGTATTTGCAGAACCGTGAAAGCGCACAGTAATGCACTTTTCTCCCAGCAAATGCACTGTTTCTAAGGAAATGGGAACACACTGAGGAGACACTTGTGGGAGCTACTGTGACTAAAACTGAGCTTCCCTACGCACAGGGAAGCAAGAGAAATGCTGATTTCATCAAGCCCAGTTACATACTCAGAATCTGTACTACTGCGCAAATAGGCATGTCTCTGTAGGCAAAAAACTCATTTCTGACAAAGTTGCCCAAATACATCTCAGAAGTGTGCAACTTGTTCCCTGAGTTAGAAAACGTCGAGAAACGCTCGTTTCTGCTAGCGCTGTGCCTCTACACATGTATTTGCTGAACGGTGAAAGCGCACAGTAATGCACTTTTCTCCCAGCAAATACACTGTTTCTAAGGAAATGGGAACACACTGAGGAGACACTTGTGGGAGCTACTGTGACTAAAACTGAGCTTCCCTACGCACAGGGAAGCAAGAGAAATGCTGATTTCATCACGCCCAGTTACATACTCAGAATCTGTACTACTGCGCATATAGGCATGTCTCTTTAGGCAAAAAAGTAATTTCTGACAAAGTTGCCCAAATGCATCTCAGAAGTGTGCAACTTGTTCCCTGAGTTAGAAAACATCGAGAAACGTTCGTTTCTGCTAGTGCTTTGCTTCTACACATGTATTTTCTGAACGGTGAAAGCGCACAGTAATGCACTTTTCTCCCAGCAAATACACTGTTTCTAAGGAAATGGGAACACACTGAGGAGACACTTGTGGGAGCTACTGTGACTAAAACTGAGCTTTCCTACGCACAGGGAAGCAAGAGAAATGCTGATTTCATCAAGCCCAGTTACATACTCAGAATCTGTACTACTGCGCAAATAGGCATGTCTCTGTAGGCAAAAAACTCATTTCTCTCAAAGTTGCCCAAATGCATCTCAGAAGTGTGCAACTTGTTCCCTGAGTTAGAAAACGTCGAGAAACGTTCGTTTCTGCTAGCGCTGTGCTTCTACACATGTATTTGCTGAACGGTGAAAGCGCACAGTAATGCACTTTTCTCCCAGGAAATACACTGTTTCTAAGGAAATGGGAACACACTGAGGAGACACTTGTGGGAGCTACTGTGACTAAAACTGAGCTTCCCTACGCACAGGGAAGCAAGAGAAATGCTGATTTCATCAAGCCCAGTTACATACTCAGAATCTGTACTACTGCGCAAATAGGCATGTCTCTGTAGGCAAAAAACTCATTTCTGACAAAGTTGCCCAAATGCATCTCAGAAGTGTGCAACATGTTCCCTGAGTTAGAAAACGTCGAGAAACGTTCGTTTCTGCTAGGGCTGTGCTTCTACACATGTATTTGCTGAACGGTGAAAGCGCACACTAAGGTACTTTTCTCCCAGCAAATACACTGTTTCTAAGGAAATGGGAACACACTGAGTAGACACTTGTGGGAGCTACTGTGACTAAAACTGAGCTTCCCTACGCACAGGGAAGCAAGAGAAATGCTGATTTCATCAAGCCCAGTTACATACTCAGAATCTGTACTACTGCGCAAATAGGCATGTCTCTGTAGGCAAAAAACTCATTTCTGACAAAGTTGCCCAAATGCATCTCAGAAGTGTGCAACTTGTTCCCTGAGTTAGAAAACGTCGAGAAACGTTCATTTCTGCTAGGGCTGTGCTTCTACACATGTATTTGCTGAACGGTGAAAGCGCACAGTAAGGCACTTTTCTCCCAGCAAATACACTGTTTCTAAGGAAATGGGAACACACTGAGGAGACACTTGTGGGAGCTACTGTGACTAAAACTGAGCTTCCCTACGCACAGGGAAGCAAGAGAAATGCTGATTTCATCAAGCCCAGTTACATACTCAGAATCTGTACTACTGTGCAAATAGGCATGTCTCTGTAGGCAAAAAACACATTTCGGACAAAGTTGCCCAAATTCATCTCAGAAGTGTGCAACTTGTTCCCTGAGTTAGAAAACGTCGAGAAACGGTCGTTTCTGCTAGCGCTGTGCTTCTACACATGTATTTGCAGAACCGTGAAAGCGCACAGTAATGCACTTTTCTCCCAGCAAATGCACTGTTTCTAAGGAAATGGGAACACACTGAGGAGACACTTGTGGGAGCTACTGTGACTAAAACTGAGCTTCCCTACGCACAGGGAAGCAAGAGAAATGCTGATTTCATCAAGCCCAGTTACATACTCAGAATCTGTACTACTGCGCAAATAGGCATGTCTCTGTAGGCAAAAAACTCATTTCTGACAAAGTTGCCCAAATACATCTCAGAAGTGTGCAACTTGTTCCCTGAGTTAGAAAACGTCGAGAAACGCTCGTTTCTGCTAGCGCTGTGCCTCTACACATGTATTTGCTGAACGGTGAAAGCGCACAGTAATGCACTTTTCTCCCAGCAAATACACTGTTTCTAAGGAAATGGGAACACACTGAGGAGACACTTGTGGGAGCTACTGTGACTAAAACTGAGCTTCCCTACGCACAGGGAAGCAAGAGAAATGCTGATTTCATCACGCCCAGTTACATACTCAGAATCCGTACTACTGCGCATATAGGCATGTCTCTTTAGGCAAAAAAGTAATTTCTGACAAAGTTGCCCAAATGCATCTCAGAAGTGTGCAACTTGTTCCCTGAGTTAGAAAACATCGAGAAACGTTCGTTTCTGCTAGTGCTTTGCTTCTACACATGTATTTTCTGAACGGTGAAAGCGCACAGTAATGCACTTTTCTCCCAGCAAATACACTGTTTCTAAAGAAATGGGAACACACTGAGGAGACACTTGTGGGAGCTACTGTGACTAAAACTGAGCTTCCCTACGCACAGGGAAGCAAGAGAAATGCTGATTTCATCAAGCCCAGTTACATACTCAGAATCTGTACTACTGCGCAAATAGGCATCTCTCTGTAGACAAAAAACTCATTTCTGACAAAGTTGCCCAAATGCATCTCAGAAGTTTGCAACTTGTTCCCTGAGTTAGAAAACGTCGAGAAACGTTCGTTTCTGCTAGGGCTGTGCTTCTACACATGTATTTGCTGAACGGTGAAAGCGCACACTAATGTACTTTTCTCCCAGCAAATACACTGTTTCTAAGGAACTGGGAACACACTTGGGAGACACTTGTGGGAGCTACTGTGACTAAAACTGAGCTTCCCTACGCACAGGGAAGCAAGAGAAATGCTGATTTCATCAAGCCCAGTTACATACTCAGAATCTGTACTACTGCGCAAATAGGCATGTCTCTTTAGGCAAAAAACTCATTTCTGACAAAGTTGCCCAAATGCATCTCAGAAGTGTGAAACTTGTTTCTTGAGTTAGAAAACGTCGAGAAACGTTCGTTTCTGCTAGCACTGTGCTTCTACACATGTATTTGCTGAACGGTGAAAGCCCACAGTAAGGCACTTTTCTCCCAGCAAATACACTGTTTCTAAGGAACTGGGAACACACTGAGGAGACACTTGTGGGAGCTACTGTGACTAAAACTGAGCTTCCCTACGCACAGGGAAGCAAGAGATATGCTGATTTCATCAAGCCCAGTTACATACTCAGAATCTGTACTACTGCGCAAATAGGCATGTCTCTGTAGGCAAAAAACTCATTTCTGACAAAGTTGCCCAAATGCACCTCAGAAGTGTGCAACTTGTTCCCTGAGTTAGAAAACGTCGAGAAACGTTAGTTTCTGCTAGCGCTGTGCCTCTACACATGTATTTGCTGAACGGTGAAAGCGCACAGTAATGCACTTTTCTCCCAGCAAATACACTGTTTCTAAGGAAATGGGAACACACTGAGGAGACACTTGTGGGAGCTACTGTGACTAAAACTGAGCTTCCCTACGCACAGGGAAGCAAGAGAAATGCTGATTTCATCAAGCCCAGTTACATACTCAGAATCTGTACTACTGCGCAAATAGGCATGTCTCTTTAGGCAAAAAACTCATTTCTGACAAAGTTGCCCAAATGCATCTCAGAAGTGTGCAACTTGTTCCCTGAGTTAGAAAACGTCGAGAAACGTTCGTTTCTGCTAGTGCTGTGCTTCTAAACATGGATTTTCTGAACGGTGAAAGCACACAGTAATGCACTTTTCTCCCAGCAAATACACTGTTTCTAAGGAACTGGGAACACACTGAGGAGACACTTGTGGGAGCTACTGTGACTAAAACTGAGCTTCCCTACGCACAGGGAAGCAAGAGAAATGCTGATTTCATCAAGCCCAGTTACATACTCAGAATCTGTATTACTGCGCAAATAGGCATGTCTCTTTAGGCAAAAACTCATTTCTGACAAAGTTGCCCAAATGCATCTCAGAAGTGTGAAACTTGTTTCCTGAGTTAGAAAACGTCGAGAAACGTTCGTTTCTGCTAGCACTGTGCTTCTACACATGTATTTGCTGAACGGTGAAAGCCGACAGTAAGGCACTTTTCTCCCAGCAAATACACTGTTTCTAAGGAAATGGGAACACACTGAGGAGACACTTTTGGGAGCTACTGTGACTAAAACTGAGCTTCCCTACGCACAGGGAAGCAAGAGAAATGCTGATTTCATCCAGCCCAGTTACATACTCAGAATCTGTACTACTGCGCAAATAGGCATGTCTCTGTAGGCAAAAAACTCATTTCTGACAAAGTTGCCCAAATGCATCTCAGAAGTGTGCAACTTGTTCCCTGAGTTAGAAAACGTCGAGAAACGGTCGTTTCTGCTAGCGCTGTGCTTCTACACATGTATTTGCAGAACCGTGAAAGCGCACAGTAATGCACTTTTCTCCCAGCAAATACACTGTTTCTAAGGAAATGGGAACACACTGAGGAGACACTTGTGGGAGCTACTGTGACTAAAACTGAGCTTCCCTACGCACAGGGAAGCAAGAGAAATGCTGATTTCATCAAGCCCAGTTACATACTCAGAATCTGTACTACTGCGCAAATAGGCATGTCTCTGTAGGCAAAAAACTCATTTCTGACAAAGTTGCCCAAATGCACCTCAGAAGTGTGCAACTTGTTCCCTGAGTTAGAAAACGTCGAGAAACGTTCGTTTCTGCTAGCTCTGTGCCTCTACACATGTATTTGCTGAACGGTGAAAGCGCACAGTAATGCACTTTTCTCCCAGCAAATACACTGTTTCTAAGGAAATGGAAACACACTGAGGAGACACTTGTGGGAGCTACTGTGACTAAAACTGAGCTTCCCTACGCTCAGGGAAGCAAGAGAAATGCTGATTTCATCAAGCCCAGTTACATACTCAGAATCTGTACTACTGCGCAAATAGGCATGTCTCTGTAGGCAAAAAACTCATTTCTGACAAAGTTGCCCAAATGCACCTCAGAAGTGTGCAACTTGTTCCCTGAGTTAGAAAACGTCGAGAAACGTTAGTTTCTGCTAGCGCTGTGCCTCTACACATGTATTTGCTGAACGGTGAAAGCGCACAGTAATGCACTTTTCTCCCAGCAAATACACTGTTTCTAAGGAAATGGGAACACACTGAGGAGACACTTGTGGGAGCTACTGTGACTAAAACTGAGCTTCCCTACGCACAGGGAAGCAAGAGAAATGCTGATTTCATCCAGCCCAGTTACATACTCAGAATCTGTACTACTGCGCAAATAGGCATGTCTCTTTAGGCAAAAAACTCATTTCTGACAAAGTTGCCCAAATGCATCTCAGAAGTGTGCAACTTGTTCCCTGAGTTAGAAAACGTCGAGAAACGTTCGTTTCTGCTAGCACTGTGCTTCTACACATGTATTTTCTGAACGGTGAAAGCGCACAGTAATGCACTTTTCTCCCAGCAAATACACTGTTTCTAAAGAAATGGGAACACACTGAGGAGACACTTGTGGGAGCTACTGTGACTCAAACTGAGCTTCCCTACGCACAGGGAAGCAAGAGAAATGCTGATTTCATCAAGCCCAGTTACATACTCAGAATCTGTACAACTGCGCAAATAGGCATGTCTCTGTAGGCAAAAAACTCATTTCTGACAAAGTTGCCCAAATGCATCTCAGAAGTGTGCAACTTGTTCCTTGAGTTAGAAAACGTCGAGAAACCTTCGTTTCTGCTAGGGCTGTGCTTCTACACATGTATTTGCTGAACGGTGAAAGCGCACACTAATGTACTTTTCTCCCAGCAAATACACTGTTTCCAAGGAACTGGGAACACACTGGGGAGACACTTGTGGGAGCTACTGTGACTAAAACTGAGCTTCCCTACGCACAGGGAAGCAAGAGAAATGCTGATTTCATCAAGCCCAGTTACATACTCAGAATCTGTACTACTGCGCAAATAGGCATGTCTCTGTAGGCAAAAAACTCATTTCTGACAAAGTTGCCCAAATGCATCTCAGAAGTGTGCAACTTGTTCCCTGAGTTAGAAAACGTCGAGAAACGTTCGTTTCTGCTAGCGCTGTGCCTCTACACATGTATTTGCTGAACGGTGAAAGCGCACAGTAATGCACTTTTCTCCCAGCAAATACACTGTTTCTAAAGAAATGGGAACACACTGAGGAGACACTTGTGGGAGCTACTGTGACTAAAACTGAGCTTCCCTACGCACAGGGAAGCAAGAGAAATGCTGATTTCATCAAGCCCAGTTACATACTCAGAATCTGTACTACTGCGCAAATAGGCATGTCTCTGTAGGCAAAAAACTCATTTCTGACAAAGTTGCCCAAATGCATCTCAGAAGTGTGCAACTTGTTCCCTGAGTTAGAAAACGTCGAGAAACGGTCGTTTCTGCTAGCGCTGTGCTTCTACACATGTATTTGCAGAACCGTGAAAGCGCACAGTAATGCACTTTTCTCCCAGCAAATACACTGTTTCTAAGGAAATGGGAACACACTGAGGAGACACTTGTGGGAGCTACTGTGACTAAAACTGAGCTTCCCTACGCACAGGGAAGCAAGAGAAATGCTGATTTCATCAAGCCCAGTTACATACTCAGAATCTGTACTACTGCGCAAATAGGCATGTCTCTGTAGGCAAAAAACTCATTTCTGACAAAGTTGCCCAAATGCACCTCAGAAGTGTGCAACTTGTTCCCTGAGTTAGAAAACGTCGAGAAACGTTCGTTTCTGCTAGCTCTGTGCCTCTACACATGTATTTGCTGAACGGTGAAAGCGCACAGTAATGCACTTTTCTCCCAGCAAATACACTGTTTCTAAGGAAATGGAAACACACTGAGGAGACACTTGTGGGAGCTACTGTGACTAAAACTGAGCTTCCCTACGCTCAGGGAAGCAAGAGAAATGCTGATTTCATCAAGCCCAGTTACATACTCAGAATCTGTACTACTGCGCAAATAGGCATGTCTCTGTAGGCAAAAAACTCATTTCTGACAAAGTTGCCCAAATGCACCTCAGAAGTGTGCAACTTGTTCCCTGAGTTAGAAAACGTCGAGAAACGTTAGTTTCTGCTAGCGCTGTGCCTCTACACATGTATTTGCTGAACGGTGAAAGCGCACAGTAATGCACTTTTCTCCCAGCAAATACACTGTTTCTAAGGAAATGGGAACACACTGAGGAGACACTTGTGGGAGCTACTGTGACTAAAACTGAGCTTCCCTACGCACAGGGAAGCAAGAGAAATGCTGATTTCATCCAGCCCAGTTACATACTCAGAATCTGTACTACTGCGCAAATAGGCATGTCTCTTTAGGCAAAAAACTCATTTCTGACAAAGTTGCCCAAATGCATCTCAGAAGTGTGCAACTTGTTCCCTGAGTTAGAAAACGTCGAGAAACGTTCGTTTCTGCTAGCACTGTGCTTCTACACATGTATTTTCTGAACGGTGAAAGCGCACAGTAATGCACTTTTCTCCCAGCAAATACACTGTTTCTAAAGAAATGGGAACACACTGAGGAGACACTTGTGGGAGCTACTGTGACTCAAACTGAGCTTCCCTACGCACAGGGAAGCAAGAGAAATGCTGATTTCATCAAGCCCAGTTACATACTCAGAATCTGTACAACTGCGCAAATAGGCATGTCTCTGTAGGCAAAAAACTCATTTCTGACAAAGTTGCCCAAATGCATCTCAGAAGTGTGCAACTTGTTCCCTGAGTTAGAAAACGTCGAGAAACCTTCGTTTCTGCTAGGGCTGTGCTTCTACACATGTATTTGCTGAACGGTGAAAGCGCACACTAATGTACTTTTCTCCCAGCAAATACACTGTTTCCAAGGAACTGGGAACACACTGGGGAGACACTTGTGGGAGCTACTGTGACTAAAACTGAGCTTCCCTACGCACAGGGAAGCAAGAGAATTGCTGATTTCATCAAGCCCAGTTACATACTCAGAATCTGTACTACTGCGCAAATAGGCATGTCTCTGTAGGCAAAAAACTCATTTCTGACAAAGTTGCCCAAATGCATCTCAGAAGTGTGCAACTTGTTCCCTGAGTTAGAAAACGTCGAGAAACGTTCGTTTCTGCTAGCGCTGTGCCTCTACACATGTATTTGCTGAACGGTGAAAGCGCACAGTAATGCACTTTTCTCCCAGCAAATACACTGTTTCTAAAGAAATGGGAACACACTGAGGAGACACTTGTGGGAGCTACTGTGACTAAAACTGAGCTTCCCTACGCACAGGGAAGCAAGAGAAATGCTGATTTCATCAAGCCCAGTTACATACTCAGAATCTGTACTACTGCGCAAATAGGCATGTCTCTGTAGGCAAAAAACTCATTTCTGACAAAGTTGCCCAAATGCATCTCAGAAGTGTGCAACTTGTTCCCTGAGTTAGAAAACGTCGAGAAACGGTCGTTTCTGCTAGCGCTGTGCTTCTACACATGTATTTGCAGAACCGTGAAAGCGCACAGTAATGCACTTTTCTCCCAGCAAATACACTGTTTCTAATGAAATGGGAACACACTGAGGAGACACTTGTGGGAGCTACTGTGACTAAAACTGAGCTTCCCTACGCACAGGGAAGCAAGAGAAATGCTGATTTCATCAAGCCCAGTTACATACTCAGAATCTGTACTACTGCGCAAATAGGCATGTCTCTGTAGGCAAAAAACTCATTTCTGACAAAGTTGCCCAAATGCACCTCAGAAGTGTGCAACGTGTTCCCTGAGTTAGAAAACGTCGAGAAATGTTCGTTTCTGCTAGCGCTGTGCCTCTACACATGTATTTGCTGAACGGTGAAAGCGCACAGTAATGCACTTTTATCCCAGCAAATACACTGTTTCTAAGGAAATGGAAACACACTGAGGAGACACTTGTGGGAGCTACTGTGACTAAAACTGAGCTTCCCTACGCACAGGGAAACAAGAGAAATGCTGATTTCATCACGCCCAGTTACATACTCAGAATCGGTACTACTGCGCAAATAGGCATGTCTCTTTAGGCAAAAAACTCATTTCTGACAAAGTTGCCCAAATGCATCTCAGAAGTGTGCAACTTGTTCCCTGAGTTAGAAAACGTCGAGAAACGGTCGTTTCTGCTAGCGCTATGCTTCTACACATGTATTTGCTGAACGGTGAAAGCGCACAGTAGTGCACTTTTCTCCCAGCAAATACACTGTTTCTAAGGAAATGGGAACACACTGAGGAGACACTTGTGGGAGCTACTGTGACTAAAACTGAGCTTCCCTATGCACAGGGAAGCAAGAGAAATGCTGATTTCATCCAGCCCAGTTACATACTCAGAATCTGTACTACTGCGCAAATAGGCATGTCTCTGTAGGCAAAAAACTCATTTCTGACAAAGTTGCCCAAATGCATCTCAGAAGTGTGCAACTTGTTCCATGAGTTAGAAAACGTCGAGAAACGTTCGTTTCTGCTAGCGCTGTGCTTCTACACATGTATTTGCTGAACGTTGAAAGCGCACAGTAATGCACTTTTCTCCCAGCAAATACACTGTTTCTAATGAAATGGGAACACACTGAGGAGACACTTGTGGGAGCTACTGTGACTAAAACTGAGCTTCCCTACGCACAGGGAAACAAGAGAAATGCTGATTTCATCACGCCCAGTTACATACTCAGAATCTGTACTACTGCGCAAATAGGCATGTCTCTTTAGGCAAAAAACTCATTTCTGACAAAGTTGCCCAAATGCATCTCAGAAGTGTGCAACTTGTTCCCTGAGGTAGAAAACGTCGAGAAACGGTCGTTTCTGCTAGCGCTGTGCTTCTACACATGTATTTGCTGAACGGTGAAAGCGCACAGTAATGGACTTTTCTCCCAGCAAATACACTGTTTCTAAGGAACTGGGAACACACTGAGGAGACACTTATGGGAGCTACTGTGACTAAAACTGAGCTTCCCTACGCACAGGGAAACAAGAGAAATGCTGATTTCATCACGCCCAGTTACATACTCAGAATCTGTACTACTGCGCAAATAGGCATGTCTCTGTAGGCAAAAAACTCATTTCTGACAAAGTTGCCCAAATGCATCTCAGAAGTGTGCAACTTGTTCCATGAGTTAGAAAACGTCGAGAAACGTTCGTTTCTGCTAGCGCTGTGCTTCTACACATTTATTTGCTGAACGGTGAAAGCGCACAGAAATGCACTTTTCTCCCAGCAAATACACTGTTTCTAATGAAATGGGAACACACTGAGGAGACACTTGTGGGAGCTACTGTGACTAAAACTGAGCTTCCCTACGCACAGGGAAACAAGAGAAATGCTGATTTCATCATGCCCAGTTACATACTCAGAATCTGTACTACTGCGCAAATAGGCATGTCTCTTTAGGCAAAAAACTCATTTCTGACAAAGTTGCCCAAATGCATCTCAGAAGTGTGCAACTTGTTCCCTGAGTTAGAAAACGTCGAGAAACGGTCGTTTCTGCTAGCGCTGTGCTTCTACACATGTATTTGCTGAACGGTGAAAGCGCACAGTAATGCACTTTTCTCCCAGCAAATACACTGTTTCTAAGGAAATGGGAACACACTGAGGAGACACTTGTGGGAGCTACTGTGACTAAAACTGAGCTTCCCTACGCACAGGGAAACAAGAGAAATGCTGATTTCATCACGCCCAGTTACATACTCAGAATCTGTACTACTGCGCAAATAGGCATGTCTCTTTAGGCAAAAAACTCATTTCTGACAAAGTTGCCCAAATGCATCTCAGAAGTGTGCAACTTGTTCCCTGAGTTAGAAAACGTCGAGAAACGGTCGTTTCTGCTAGCGCTGTGCTTCTACACATGTATTTGCAGAACCGTGAAAGCGCACAGTAATGCACTTTTCTCCCAGCAAATACACTGTTTCTAAGGAAATGGGAACACACTGAGGAGACACTTGTGGGAGCTACTGTGACTAAAACTGAGCTTCCCTACGCACAGGGAAGCAAGAGAAATGCTGATTTCATCCAGCCCAGTTACATACTCAGAATCTGTACTACTGCGCAAATAGGCATGTCTCTGTAGGCAAAAAACTCATTTCTGACAAAGTTGCCCAAATGCATCTCAGAAGTGTGCAACTTGTTCCATGAGTTAGAAAACGTCGAGAAACGTTCGTTTCTGCTAGCGCTGTGCTTCTACACATGTATTTGCTGAACGGTGAAAGCGCACAGTAATGCACTTTTCTCCCAGCAAATACACTGTTTCTAATGAAATGGGAACACACTGAGGAGACACTTGTGGGAGCTACTGTGACTAAAACTGAGCTTCCCTACGCACAGGGAAACAAGAGAAATGCTGATTTCATCACGCCCAGTTACATACTCAGAATCTGTACTACTGCGCAAATAGGCATGTCTCTTTAGGCAAAAAACTCATTTCTGACAAAGTTGCCCAAATGCATCTCAGAAGTGTGCAACTTGTTCCCTGCGGTAGAAAACGTCGAGAAACGGTCGTTTCTGCTAGCGCTGTGCTTCTACACATGTATTTGCTGAACGGTGAAAGCGCACAGTAATGGACTTTTCTCCCAGCAAATACACTGTTTCTAAGGAACTGGGAACACACTGAGGAGACACTTGTGGGAGCTACTGTGACTAAAACTGAGCTTCCCTACGCACAGGGAAACAAGAGAAATGCTGATTTCATCACGCCCAGTTACATACTCAGAATCTGTACTACTGCGCAAATAGGCATGTCTCTGTAGGCAAAAAACTCATTTCTGACAAAGTTGCCCAAATGCATCTCAGAAGTGTGCAACTTGTTCCATGAGTTAGAAAACGTCGAGAAACGTTCGTTTCTGCTAGCGCTGTGCTTCTACACATGTATTTGCTGAACGGTGAAAGCGCACAGTAATGCACTTTTCTCCCAGCAAATACACTGTTTCTAATGAAATGGGAACACACTGAGGAGACACTTGTGGGAGCTACTGTGACTAAAACTGAGCTTCCCTACGCACAGGGAAACAAGAGAAATGCTGATTTCATCACGCCCAGTTACATACTCAGAATCTGTACTACTGCGCAAATAGGCATGTCTCTTTAGGCAAAAAACTCATTTCTGACAAAGTTGCCCAAATGCATCTCAGAAGTGTGCAACTTGTTCCCTGAGTTAGAAAACGTCGAGAAACGGTCGTTTCTGCTAGCGCTGTGCTTCTACACATGTATTTGCTGAACGGTGAAAGCGCACAGTAATGCACTTTTCTCCCAGCAAATACACTGTTTCTAAGGAAATGGGAACACACTGAGGAGACACTTGTGGGAGCTACTGTGACTAAAACTGAGCTTCCCTACGCACAGGGAAACAAGAGAAATGCTGATTTCATCACGCCCAGTTACATACTCAGAATCTGTACTACTGCGCAAATAGGCATGTCTCTTTAGGCAAAAAACTCATTTCTGACAAAGTTGCCCAAATGCATCTCAGAAGTGTGTAACTTGTTTCCTGAGTTAGAAAACGTCGAGAAACGGTCGTTTCTGCTAGCGCTGTGCTTCTGCACATGTATTTGCTGAACGGTGAAAGCGCACAGTAATGCACTTTTCTCCCAGCAAATACACTGTTTCTAAGAAAATGGGAACACACTGAGGAGACAATTGTGGGAGCTACTGTGACTAAAACTGAGCTTCCCTACGCACAGGGAAGCAAGAGAAATGCTGATTTCATCAAGCCCAGTTACATACTCAGAATCTGTACTACTGCGCAAATAGGCATGTCTCTGTAGGCAAAAAACTCATTTCTGACAAAGTTGCCCAAATGCATCTCAGAAGTGTGCAACTTGTTCCCTGAGTTAGAAAACGTCGAGAAACGGTCGTTTCTGCTAGTGCTGTGCTTCTACACATGTATTTGCTGAACGGTGAAAGCGCACAGTAATGCACTTTTCTCCCAGCAAATACACTGTTTCTAAGGAAATGGGAACACACTGAGGAGACACTTGTGGGAGCTACTGTGACTAAAACTGAGCTTCCCTACGCACAGGGAAGCAAGAGAAATGCTCATTTCATCCAGCCCAGTTACATACTCAGAATCTGTACTACTGCGCAAATAGGCATGTCTCTGTAGGCAAAAAACTCATTTCTGACAAAGTTGCCCAAATGCATCTCAGAAGTGTGCAACTTGTTCCCTGAGTTAGAAAACGTCGAGAAACGGTCGTTTCTGCTAGCGCTGTGCTTCTACACATGTATTTGCTGAACGGTGAAAGCGCACAGTAGTGCACTTTTCTCCCAGCAAATACACTGTTTCTAAGGAAATGGGAACACACTGAGGAGACACTTGTGGAAGCTACTGTGACTAAAACTGAGCTTCCCTATGCACAGGGAAGCAAGAGAAATGCTGATTTCATCTAGCCCAGTTACATACTCAGAATCTGTACTACTGCGCAAATATGCATGTCTCTGTAGGCAAAAAACTCATTTCTGACAAAGTTGCCCAAATGCATCTCAGAAGTGTGCAACTTGTTCCCTGAGTTAGAAAACGTCGAGAAACATTCGTTTCTGCTAGCACTGTGCTTCTACACATGTATTTGCTGAACGGTGAAAGCCCACAGTAAGGCACTTTTTTCCCAGCAAATACAATGTTTCTAAGGAAATGGGAACACACTGAGGAGACACTTGTGGGAGCTACTGTGACTAAAACTGAGCTTCCCTACGCACAGGGAAGCAAGAGAAATGCTGATTTCATCAAGCCCAGTTACATACTCAGAATCTGTACTACTGCGCAAATAGGCATGTCTCTGTAGGCAAAAAACTCATTTCTGACAAAGTTGCCCAAATGCACCTCAGAAGTGTGCAACTTGTTCCCTGAGTTAGAAAACGTCGAGAAACGTTAGTTTCTGCTAGCCCTGTGCCTCTACACATGTATTTGCTGAACGGTGAAAGCGCACAGTAATGCACTTTTCTCCCAGCAAATACACTGTTTCTAAGGAAATGGGAACACACTGAGGAGACACTTGTGGGAGCTACTGTGACTAAAACTGAGCTTCCCTACGCACAGGGAAGTAAGAGAAATGCTCATTTCATCCAGCCCAGTTACATACTCAGAATCTGTACTACTGCGCAAATAGGCATGTCTCTGTAGGCAAAAAACTCATTTCTGACAAAGTTGCCCAAATGCATCTCAGAAGTGTGCAACTTGTTCCCTGAGTTAGAAAAGGTCGAGAAACGGTCGTTTCTGCTAGCGCTGTGCTTCTACACATGTATTTGCTGAACGGTGAAAGCGCACAGTAGTGCACTTTTCTCCCAGCAAATACACTGTTTCTAAGGAAATGGGAACACACTGAGGAGACACTTGTGGGAGCTAGTGTGACTAAAACTGAGCTTCCCTACGCACAGTGAAGCAAGAGAAATGCTGATTTCATCAAGCCCAGTTACATACTTAGAATCTGTACTACTGCGCAAGTAGGCATGTCTCTTTAGGCAAAAAACTCATTTCTGACAAAGTTGCCCAAATGCATCTCAGAAGTGTGCAACTTGTTCCCTGAGTTAGAAAACGTCGAGAAACGGTCGTTTCCTCTAGCGCTGTGCTTCTACACATGTATTTGCTGAACGGTGAAAGCGCACAGTAATGCACTTTTATCCCAGCAAATACACTGTTTCTAAGGAAATGGGAACACACTGAGGAGACACTTGTGGGAGCTACTGTGACTAAAACTGAGCCCCCTACGCACAGGGAAGCAAGAGAAATGCTGATTTCATCAAGCCCAGTTACATACTCAGACTCTGTACTACTGCGCAAATAGGCATGTCTCTTTAGGCAAAAAACTCATTTCTGACAAAGTTGCCCAAATGCATCTCAGAAGTGTGCAACTTGTTCCCTGAGTTAGAAAACATCGAGAAACGTTCGTTTTTGCTAGCGCTGTGCTTCTACACATGTATTTGCTGAACGGTGAAAGCGCACAGTAATGCACTTTTCTCCCAGCAAATACACTGTTTCTAAGGAAATGGGAACACACTGAGGAGACACTTGTGGGAGCTACTGTGACTAAAACTGTGCTTCCCTACGCACAGGGAAGCAAGAGAAATGCTGATTTCATCAAGCCCAGTTACATACTCAGAATCTGTACTACTGCGCAAATAGGCATGTCTCTTTAGGCAAAAAACTCATTTCTGACAAAGTTGCCCAAATGCATCTCAGAAGTGTGCAACTTGTTCCCTGAGTTAGATAACATCGAGAAACGGTCTTTTCTGCTAGCGCTGTGCTTCTACACATGTACTTGCTGAACGGTGAATGCGCACAGTAATGTACTTTTCTCCCAGCAAATACACTGTTTCTAAGGAAATGGGAACACAATGAGGAGACACTTGTGGGAGCTACTGTGACTAAAACTGAGCTTCCCTACGCACAGGGAAGCAAGAGAAATGGTGATTTCATCAAGCCCAGGTACATACACAGAATCTGTACTACTGCGCAAATAGGCATGTCTCTTTAGGCAAAAAACTCATTTCTGACAAAGTTGCCCAAATGCATCTCAGAAGTGTGCAACCTGTTCCCTGAGTTAGAAAACATCGAGAAACGGTCGTTTCCGCTAGCGCTGTGCTTCTACACATGTATTTGCTGAACGGTGAAAGCGCACAGTAATGCACTTTTCTCCCAGCAAATACACTGTTTCTAAGGAAATGGGAACACACTGAGGAGACACTTGTGGGAGCTAGTGTGACTAAAACTGAGCTTCCCTACGCACAGGGAAGCAAGAGAAATGCTGATTTCATCAAGCCCAGTTACATACTCAGAATCTGTACTACTGCGCAAGTAGGCATGTCTCTTTAGGCAAAAAACTCATTTCTGACAAAGTTGCCCAAATGCATCTCAGAAGTGTGCAACTTGTTCAGTGAGTTAGAAAACATCGAGAAACGTTCGTTTCTGCTAGCGCTGTGCTTCTACACATGTATTTGCTGAACGGTGAAAGCGCACAGTAATGCACTTTTATCCCAACAAATACACTGTTTCTAAGGAAATGGGAACACACTGAGGAGACACTTGTGGGAGCTACTGTGACTAAAACTGAGCCCCCTACGCACAGGGAAGCAAGAGAAATGCTGATTTCATCAAGCCCAGTTACATACTCAGACTCTCTACTACTGTGCAAATAGGCATGTCTCTTTAGGCAAAAAACTCATTTCTGACAAAGTTGCCCAAATGCATCTCAGAAGTGTGCAACTTGTTCCCTGAGTTAGAAAACATCGAGAAACGTTCGTTTCTGTTAGCGTGTGCTTCTACACATGTATTTGCTGAACGGTGAAAGCGCACAGTAATGCACTTTTCTCCCAGGAAATACACTGTTTCTAAGGAAATGGGAACACACTGAGGAGACACTTGT
This sequence comes from Acomys minous, assembly GCF_964271855.1. Lineage (NCBI taxonomy): Eukaryota > Metazoa > Chordata > Mammalia > Rodentia > Muridae > Acomys > Acomys minous. Next base: position 2,847,962 of record NW_028182181.1, read on the forward strand.
GGGAGCTACTGTGACTCAAACTGAGCTTCCCTATGCACCGGGAAGCAAGAGAAATGCTGATTTCATCAAGCCCAGTTACATACTCAGAATCTGTACTAATGCGCAAATAGGCATGTCTCTTTAGGCAAAAAACTCATTTCTGACACAGTTGCCCAAATGCATCTCAGAAGTGTGCAACTTGTTCCCTGAGTTAGATAACATCGAGAAACGGTCTTTTCTGCTAGTGCTGTGCTTCTACACATGTACTTGCTGAACGGTGAATTCGCACAGTAATGTACTTTTCTCCCAGCAAATACACTGTTTCTAAGGAAATGGGAACACAATGAGGAGACACTTGTGGGAGCTACTGTGACTAAAACTGAGCTTCCCTACGCACAGGGAAGCAAGAGAAATGGTGATTTCATCAAGCCCAGTTACATACTCAGAATCTGTACTACTGCGCAATTAGGCATGTCTTTTTAGGCAAAAAACTCATTTCTGACAAAGTTGCCCAAATACATCTCAGAAGTGTGCAACCTGTTCCCTGAGTTAGAAAACATCGAGAAACGGTCGTTTCCGCTAGCGCTGTGCTTCTACACATGTATTTGCTGAACGGTGAAAGCGCACAGTAATGCACTTTTCTCCCAGCAAATACACTGTTTCTAAGGAAATGGGAACACACTGAGGAGACACTTGTGGGAGCTACTGTGACTAAAACTGAGCCCCCTACGCACAGGGAAGCAAGAGAAATGCTGATTTCATCAAGCCCAGTTACATACTCAGACTCTGTACTACTGCGCAAATAGGCATGTCTCTTTAGGCAAAAAACTCATTTCTGACAAAGTTGCCCAAATGCATCTCAGAAGTGTGCAACTTGTTCCCTGATTTAGAAAACATCGAGAAACGTTCGTTTCTGCTAGCGCTGTGCTTCTACACATGTATTTGCTGAAAGGTGAAAGCGCACAGTAATGCACTTTTCTCCCAGGAAATACACTGTTTCTAAGGAAATGGGAACACACTGAGGAGACACTTGTGGGAGCTACTGTGACTCAAACTGAGCTTCCCTACGCACAGGGAAGCAAGAGAAATGCTGATTTCATCAAGCCCAGTTACATACTCAGAATCAGTACTACTGCGCAAATAGGCATGTCTCTTTAGGCAAAAAACTGATTTCTGACAAAGTTGCCCAAATGCATCTCAGAAGTGTGCAACTTGTTCCCTGAGTTAGAAAACATCGAGAAACGGTCTTTTCTGCTAGCGCTGTGCTTCTTCACATGTACTTGTTGAATGGTGAAAGCGCACAGTAATGCACTTTTCTCCCAGCAAATACACTGTTTCTAAGGAAATGGGAACACACTGAGGAGACACTTGTGGGAGCTACTGTGACTAAAACTGAGCTTCCCTACGCACAGGGAAGCAAGAGAAATGCTGATTTCATCAAGCCCAGTTACATACTCAGAATCTGTACTACTGTGCAAATAGGCATGTCTCTTTAGGTAAAAAACTCATTTCTGACAAAGTTGCCCAAATGCATCTCAGAAGTGTGCAACCTGTTCCCTGAGTTAGAAAACATCGAGAAACGGTCGTTTCCGCTAGCGCTGTGCTTCTACACATGTATTTGCTGAATGGTGAAAGCGCACAGTAATGCACTTTTCTCCCAGCAAATACACTGTTTCTAAGGAAATGGGAACACACTGAGGAGACACTTGTGGGAGCTACTGTGACTAAAACTGAGCTTCCCTACGCACAGGGAAGCAAGAGAAATGCTGATTTCATCAAGCCCAGTTACATACTCAGAATCTGTACTACTGCGCAAATAGGCATGTCCCTTTAGGCAAAAAACTCATTTCTGACAAAGTTGCCCAAATGCATCTCAGAAGTGTGCAACTTGTTCCCTGAGTTAGAAAACGTCGAGAAACGGTCGTTTCTGCTAGCTCTGTGCTTCTACACATGTACTAGCTGAACGGTGAAAGCTCACAGTAATGTACTTTTCTCCCAGCAAATACACTGTTTCTAAGGAAATGGGAACACACGGAGGAGACACTTGTGGGAGCTACTGTGACTAAAACTGAGCTTCCCTACGCACAGGGAAGCAAGAGAAATGCCTATTACATCAAGCCCAGTTACATACTCAGAATCTGTACTACTGCGCAAATAGGCATGTCTCTTTAGGCAAAAAACTCATTTTTGACAAAGTTGCCCAAATGCATCTCAGAAGTGTGCAACCTGTTCCCTGAGTTAGAAAACGTCGAGAAACGTTCGTTTCTGCTAGCGCTGTGCTTCTACACATGTATTTGCTGAACGGTGAAAGCGCACAGTAATGCACTTTTCTCCCTGCAAATACACTGTTTCTAAGGAAATGGGAACACACTGAGGAGACACTTGTGGGAGCTACTGTGACTAAAACTGAGCTTCCCTACACACAGGGAAGCAAGAGAAATGCTGATTTCATCAAGCCCAGTTACATACTCAGAATCTGTACCACTGCGCAAATAGGCATGTCTCTGTAGGCAAAAAACTCATTTCTGACAAAGTTGCCCAAATGCATCTCAGAAGTGTGCAACTTGTTCCCTGAGTTAGAAAACGTCGAGAAACGGTCGTTTCTGCTAGCGCTGTGCTTCTACACATGTACTAGCTGAACGGTGATAGCGCACAGTAATGCACTTTTCTCCCAGCAAATACACTGTTTCTAAGGAAATGGGAACACACTGAGGAGACACTTGTGGGAGCTACTGTGACTAAAACTGAGCTTCTCTACGCACAGGGAAGCAAGAGAAATGCTGATTTCATCCAGCCCAGTTACATACTCAGAATCTGTACTACTGTGCAAATAGGCATGTCTCTTTAGGCAAAAAACTTATTTCTGACAAAGTTGCCCAAATGCATCTCAGAAGTGTGCAACTTGTTCCCTGAGTTAGAAAACATCGAGAAACGGTCGTTTCTGCTAGCGCTGTGCTTCTACACATGTATTTGCTGAACGGTGAAAGCACAGAGTAATGCACTTTTCTCCCTGCAAATACACTGTATCTAAGGAAATGGGAACACACTGAGGAGACATTTGTGGGAGCTACTGTGACTAAAACTGAGCTTCCCTACGCACAGGGAAGCAAGAGAAATGCTGATTTCATCAAGCCCAGTTACATACTCAGAATCTGTACTACTGCGCAAATAGGCATGTCTCTGTAGGCAAAAAACTCATTTCTGACAAAGTTGCCCAAATGCATCTCAGAAGTGTGCAACCTGTTCCCTGAGTTAGAAAACATCGAGAAACGGTCGTTTCCGCTAGCGCTGTGCTTCTACACATGTATTTGCTGAACGGTGAAAGCGCACAGTAATGCACTTTTCTCCCAGAAAATACACTGTTTCTAAGGAAATGGGAACACACTGAGGAGACACTTGTGGGAGCTACTGTGACTAAAACTGAGCTTCCTTACGCACAGGGAAGCAAGAGAAATGCTGATTTCATCAAGCCCAGTTACATACTCAGAATCTGTACTACTGAGCAAATAGGCATGTCCCTTTAGGCAAAAAACTCATTTCTGACAAAGTTGCCCAAATGCATCTCAGAAGTGTGCAACTTGTTCCCTGAGTTAGAAAACGTCGAGAAACGGTCGTTTCTGCTAGCGCTGTGCTTCTACACATGTACTAGCTGAACGGTGAAAGCGCACAGTAATGCACTTTTCTCCCAGCAAATACACTGTTTCTAAGGAAATGGGAACACACTGAGGAGACACTTGTGGGAGCTACTGTGACTAAAACTGAGCTTCTCTACGCACAGGGAAGCAAGAGAAATGCTGATTTCATCAAGCCCAGTTACATACTCAGAATCTGTACTACTGCGCAAATAGGCATGTCTCTTTAGGCAAAAAACTTATTTCTGACAAAGTTGCCCAAATGCATCTCAGAAGTGTGCAACTTGTTCCCTGAGTTAGAAAACATCGAGAAACGGTCGTTTCTGCTAGCGCTGTGCTTCTACACATGTATTTGCTGAACGGTGAAAGCACACAGTAATGCACTTTTCTCCCAGCAAATACACTGTTTCTAAGGAAATGGGAACACACTGAGGAGACACTTGTGGGAGCTACTGTGACTAAAACTGAGCTTCCCTACGCACAGGGAAGCAAGAGAAATGCTGATTTCATCAAGCCCAGTTACATACTCAGAATCAGTACTACTGCGCAAATAGGCATGTCTCTTTAGGCAAAAAACTCATTTCGGACAAAGTTGCCCAAATGCATCTCAGAAGTGTGCAACCTGTTCCCTGAGTTAGAAAACGTCGAGAAACGTTCCTTTCTGCTAGCGCTGTGCTTCTACACATGTATTTGCTGAACGGTGAAAGCGCACAGTAATGCCCTTTTCTCCCAGCAAAAACACTGTTTCTAAGGAAATGGGAACACACTGAGGACACACTTGTGGGAGCTACTGTGACTAAAACTGAGCTCCCCTACGCACAGGGAAGCAAGAGAAATGCTGATTTCATCAAGCCCAGTTACGTACTCAGAATCTGTACTACTGCGCTAATAGGCCTGTCTCTGTAGGCAAAAAACTCATTTCTGACAAAGTTGCCCAAATGCATCTCAGAAGTGTGCAACTTGTTCCCTGAGTTAGAAAACATCGAGAAACGTTCGTTTCTGCTAGCGCTGTGCTTCTACAGATGTATTTGCTGAACGGTGAAAGCGCACAGTAATGCACTTTTCTCCCAGCAAATACACTGTTTCTAAGGAAATGGGAACACACTGAGGAGACACTTGTGGGAGCTACTGTGACTAAAACTGAGCTTCCCTACGCACAGGGAAGCAAGAGAAATGCTGATTTCATCAAGCCCAGTTACATACTCAGAATCTGTACCACTGCGCAAATAGGCATGTCTCTTTAGGCAAAAAACTAATTTCTGACAAAGTTGCACAAATGCATCTCAGAAATGTGCAACTTGTTCCCTGAGTTAGAAAACGTCGAGAAACGGTCTTTCTGCTAGCGCTGTGCTTCTACACATGTATTTGCTGAACGGTGAAAGCGCACAGTAATGCACTTTTCTTCCAGCAAATACACTGTTTCTAAGGAAATGGGAACACACTGAGGAGACACTTTTTGGAGCTACTGTGACTAAAACTGAGCTTCCCTACGCAGAGGGAAGCAAGAGAAATGCTGATTTCATCAAGCCCAGTTACATACTCAGAATCTGTACTACTGCTCAAATAGGCATGTCTCTTTAGGCAAAAAACTCATTTCTGACAAAGTTGCCCAAATGCATCTCACAAGTGTGCAACTTGTTCCCTGAGGTAGAAAACGTCGAGAAACGTTCGTTTCTGCTAGCGCTGTGCTTCTACACATGTATTTGCTGAACTGTGAAAGCGCACAGTAATGCACTTTTCTCCCAGCAAATACACTGTTTCTAAGGAAATGGGAACACACTGAGGAGACACTTGTGGGAGCTACTGTGACTAAAACTGAGCTTCTCTACGCACAGGGAAGCAAGAGAAATGCTGATTTCATCAAGCCCAGTTACATACTCAGAATCTGTACTACTGCGCAAATAGGCATGTCTCTTTAGGCAAAAAACTTATTTCTGACAAAGTTGCCCAAATGCATCTCAGAAGTGTGCAACTTGTTCCCTGAGTTAGAAAACGTCGAGAAACGTTCCTTTCTGCTAGCGCTGTGCTTCTACACATGTATTTGCTGAACGGTGAAAGCGCACAGTAATGCCCTTTTCTCCCAGCAAAAACACTGTTTCTAAGGAAATGGGAACACACTGAGGAGACACTTGTGGGAGCTACTGTGACTAAAACTGAGCTTCCCTACGCACAGGGAAGCAAGAGAAATGCTGATTTCATCCAGCCCAGTTACGTACTCAGAATCTGTACTACTGCGCTAATAGGCATGTCTCTGTAGGCAAAAAACTCATTTCTGACAAAGTTGCCCAAATGCATCTCAGAAGTGTGCAACTTGTTCCCTGAGTTAGAAAACATTGAGAAACGTTCGTTTCTGCTAGCGCTGTGCTTCTACACATGTATTTGCTGAACGGTGAAAGCGCACAGTAATGCACTTTTCTCCCAGGAAATACACTGTTTCTAAGGAAATGGGAACACACGGAGGAGACACTTGTGGGAGCTACTGTGACTAAAACTGAGCTTCCCTACGCACAGGGAAGCAAGAGAAATGCCTATTTCATCAAGCCCAGTTACATACTCAGAATCTGTACTACTGCGCATATAGGCATGTCTCTTTAGGCAAAAAACTCATTTTTGACAAAGTTGCCCAAATGCATCTCAGAAGTGTGCAACCTCTTCCCTGAGTTAGAAAACGTCGAGAAACGTTCGTTTCTGCTAGCGCTGTGCTTCTACACATGTATTTGCTGAACGGTGAAAGCGCACAGTAATGCACTTTTCTCCCAGCAAATACACTGTTTCTAAGGAAATGGGAACACACTGAGGAGACACTTGTGGGAGCTACTGTGACTAAAACTGAGTTTCCCTACGCACAGGGAAGCAAGAGAAATGCTGATTTCATCAAGCCCAGTTATATACTCAGAATCTGTACTACTGCGCAAATAGGCATGTCTCTGTAGGCAAAAAACTCATTTCTGACAAAGTTGCCCAAATGCATCTCAGAAGTGTGCAACTTCTTCCCTGAGTTAGAAAACGTCGAGAAACGGTCTTTTCTGTTAGCGCTGTGTTCTACACATGTATTTGCTGAACAGTGAAAGCGCACAGTAATGCACTTTTCTCCCAGCAAATACACTGTTTCTAAGGAAATGGGAACACACTGAGGAGACACTTGTGGGAGCTACTGTGACTAAAACTGAGCTTCCCTACGCACATGGAAGCAAGAGAAATGCTGATTTCATCAAGCCCAGTTACATACTCAGAATCTGTACCACTGCGCAAATAGGCATGTCTCTTTAGGCAAAAAACTCATTTCTGACAAAGTTGCCCAAATGCATCTCAGAAGTGTGCAACTTGTTCCCTGAGTTAGAAAACGGAGAGAAACGGTCGTTTCTGCTAGCGCTGTGCTTCTACACATGTACTAGCTGAACGGTGAAAGCGCACAGTAATGCACTTTTCTCCCAGCAAATACACTGTTTCTAAGGAAATGGGAACACACTGAGGAGACACTTGTGGGAGCTACTGTGACTAAAACTGAGCTTCTCTACGTACAGGGAAGCAAGAGAAATGCTGATTTCATCAAGCCCAGTTACATACTCAGAATCTGTACTACTGCGCAAATAGGCATGTCTCTTTAGGCAAAAAACTTATTTCTGACAAAGTTGCCCAAATGCATCTCAGAAGTGTGCAACTTGTTCCCTGAGTTAGAAAACATCGAGAAACGGTCGTTTCTGCTAGCGCTGTGCTTCTACACATGTATTTGCTGAACGGTGAAAGCTCAGAGTAATGCACTTTTCTCCCAGCAAATACACTGTTTCTAAGGAAATGGGAACACACTGAGGAGACACTTGTGGGAGCTACTGTGACTAAAACTGAGCTTCGCTACGCACAGGGAAGCAAGAGAAATGCTGATTTCATCAAGCCCAGTTACATACTCAGAATCTGTACTACTGCGCAAATAGGCATGTCTCTTTAGGCAAAAAACTCATTTCTGACAAAGTTGCCCAAATGCATCTCAGAAGTGTGCAACCTGTTCCAGGAGTTAGAAAACGTCGAGAAACGTTCCTTTCTGCTAGCGCTGTGCTTCTACACATGTATTTGCTGAACGGTGAAAGCACACAGTAATGCCCTTTTCTCCCAGCAAAAACACTGTTTCTAAGGAAATGGGAACACACTGAGGAGACACTTGTGGGAGCTACTGTGACTAAAACTGAGCTTCCCTACGCACAGGGAAGCAAGAGAAATGCTGATTTCATCCAGCCCAGTTACGTACTCAGAATCTGTACTACTGCGCTAATAGGCATGTCTCTGTAGGCAAAAAACTCATTTCTGACAAAGTTGCCCAAATGCATCTCAGAAGTGTGCAACTTGTTCCCTGAGTTAGAAAACATTGAGAAACGTTCGTTTCTGCTAGCGCTGTGCTTCTACACATGTATTTGCTGAACGGTGAAAGCGCACAGTAATGCACTTTTCTCCCAGCAAATACACTGTTTCTAAGGAAATGGGAACACACGGAGGAGACACTTGTGGGAGCTACTGTGACTAAAACTGAGCTTCCCTACGCACAGGGAAGCAAGAGAAATGCCTATTTCATCAAGCCCAGTTACATACTCAGAATCTGTACTACTGCGCAAATAGGCATGTCTCTTTAGGCAAAAAACTCATTTTTGACAAAGTTGCCCAAATGCATCTCAGAAGTGTGCAACCTGTTCCCTGAGTTAGAAAACGTCGAGAAACGTTCGTTTCTGCTAGCGCTGTGCTTCCACACATGTATTTGCTGAACGGTGAAAGCGCACAGTAATGCACTTTTCTCCCAGCAAATACACTGTTTCTAAGGAAATGGGAACACACTGAGGAGACACTTGTGGGAGCTACTGTGACTAAAACTGAGTTTCCCTACGCACAGGGAAGCAAGAGAAATGCTGATTTCATCAAGCCCAGTTATATACTCAGAATCTGTACTACTGCGCAAATAGGCATGTCTCTGTAGGCAAAAAACTCATTTCTGACAAAGTTGCCCAAATGCATCTCAGAAGTGTGCAACTTGTTCCCTGAGGTAGAAAACGTCGAGAAACGTTCGTTTCTGCTAGCGCTGTGCTTCTACACATGTATTTGCTGAACTGTGAAAGCGCACAGTAATGTACTTTTCTCCCAGCAAATACACTGTTTCTAAGGAAATGGGAACACACTGAGGAGACACTTGTGGGAGCTACTGTGACTAAAACTGAGCTTCTCTACGCACAGGGAAGCAAGAGAAATGCTGATTTCATCAAGCCCAGTTACATACTCAGAATCTGTACTACTGCGCAAATAGGCATGTCTCTTTAGGCAAAAAACTTATTTCTGACAAAGTTGCCCAAATGCATCTCAGAAGTGTGCAACTTGTTCCCTGAGTTAGAAAACGTCGAGAAACGTTCCTTTCTGCTAGCGCTGTGCTTTCACACATGTATTTGCTGAACGGTGAAAGCGCACAGTAATGCCCTTTTCTCCCAGCAAAAACACTGTTTCTAAGGAAATGGGAACACACTGAGGAGACACTTGTGGGAGCTACTGTGACTAAAACTGAGCTTCCCTACGCACAGGGAAGCAAGAGAAATGCTGATTTCATCAAGCCCAGTTACGTACTCAGAATCTGTACTACTGCGCTAATAGGCATGTCTCTGTAGGCAAAAAACTCATTTCTGACAAAGTTGCCCAAATGCATCTCAGAAGTGTGCAACTTGTTCCCTGAGTTAGAAAACATTGAGAAACGTTCGTTTCTGCTAGCGCTGTGCTTCTACACATGTATTTGCTGAACGGTGAAAGCGCACAGTAATGCACTTTTCTCCCAGCAAATACACTGTTTCTAAGGAAATGGGAACACACGGAGGAGACACTTGTGGGAGCTACTGTGACTAAAACTGAGCTTCCCTACGCACAGGGAAGCAAGAGAAATGCCTATTTCATCAAGCCCAGTTACATACTCAGAATCTGTACTACTGCGCAAATAGGCATGTCTCTTTAGGCAAAAAACTCATTTTTGACAAAGTTGCCCAAATGCATCTCAGAAGTGTGCAACCTCTTCCCTGAGTTAGAAAACGTCGAGAAACGTTCGTTTCTGCTAGCGCTGTGCTTCTACACATGTATTTGCTGAATGGTGAAAGCGCACAGTAATGCACTTTTCTCCCAGCAAATACACTGTTTCTAAGGAAATGGGAACACACTGAGGAGACACTTGTGGGAGCTACTGTGACTAAAACTGAGTTTCCCTACGCACAGGGAAGCAAGAGAAATGCTGATTTCATCAAGCCCAGTTATATACTCAGAATCTGTACTACTGCGCAAATAGGCATGTCTCTGTAGGCAAAAAACTCATTTCTGACAAAGTTGCCCAAATGCATCTCAGAAGTGTGCAACTTGTTCCCTGAGTTAGAAAACGTCGAGAAACGGTCTTTTCTGTTAGCGCTGTGTTCCACACATGTATTTGCTGAACAGTGAAAGCGCACAGTAATGCACTTTTCTCCCAGCAAATACACTGTTTCTAAGGAAATGGGAACACACTGAGGAGACACTTGTGGGAGCTACTGTGACTAAAACTGAGCTTCCCTACGCACATGGAAGCAAGAGAAATGCTGATTTCATCAAGCCCAGTTACATACTCAGAATCTGTACCACTGCGCAAATAGGCATGTCTCTTTAGGCAAAAAACTCATTTCTGACAAAGTTGCCCAAATGCATCTCAGAAGTGTGCAACTTGTTCCCTGAGTTAGAAAACGGAGAGAAACGGTCGTTTCTGCTAGCGCTGTGCTTCTACACATGTACTAGCTGAACGGTGAAAGCGCACAGTAATGCACTTTTCTCCCAGCAAATACACTGTTTCTAAGGAAATGGGAACACACTGAGGAGACACTTGTGGGAGCTACTGTGACTAAAACTGAGCTTCTCTACGCACAGGGAAGCAAGAGAAATGCTGATTTCATCAAGCCCAGTTACATACTCAGAATCTGTACTACTGCGCAAATAGGCATGTCTCTTTAGGCAAAAAACTTATTTCTGACAAAGTTGCCCAAATGCATCTCAGAAGTGTGCAACTTGTTCCCTGAGTTAGAAAACATCGAGAAACGGTCGTTTCTGCTAGCGCTGTGCTTCTACACATGTATTTGCTGAACGGTGAAAGCTCAGAGTAATGCACTTTTCTCCCAGCAAATACACTGTTTCTAAGGAAATGGGAACACACTGAGGAGACACTTGTGGGAGCTACTGTGACTAAAACTGAGCTTCGCTACGCACAGGGAAGCAAGAGAAATGCTGATTTCATCAAGCCCAGTTACATACTCAGAATCTGTACTACTGCGCAAATAGGCATGTCTCTTTAGGCAAAAAACTCATTTCTGACAAAGTTGCCCAAATGCATCTCAGAAGTGTGCAACCTGTTCCAGGAGTTAGAAAACGTCGAGAAACGTTCCTTTCTGCTAGCGCTGTGCTTCTACACATGTATTTGCTGAACGGTGAAAGCACACAGTAATGCCCTTTTCTCCCAGCAAAAACACTGTTTCTAAGGAAATGGGAACACACTGAGGAGACACTTGTGGGAGCTACTGTGACTAAAACTGAGCTTCCCTACGCACAGGGAAGCAAGAGAAATGCTGATTTCATCCAGCCCAGTTACGTACTCAGAATCTGTACTACTGCGCTAATAGGCATGTCTCTGTAGGCAAAAAACTCATTTCTGACAAAGTTGCCCAAATGCATCTCAGAAGTGTGCAACTTGTTCCCTGAGTTAGAAAACATTGAGAAACGTTCGTTTCTGCTAGCGCTGTGCTTCTACACATGTATTTGCTGAACGGTGAAAGCGCACAGTAATGCACTTTTCTCCCAGCAAATACACTGTTTCTAAGGAAATGGGAACACACGGAGGAGACACTTGTGGGAGCTACTGTGACTAAAACTGAGCTTCCCTACGCACAGGGAAGCAAGAGAAATGCCTATTTCATCAAGCCCAGTTACATACTCAGAATCTGTACTACTGCGCAAATAGGCATGTCTCTTTAGGCAAAAAACTCATTTTTGACAAAGTTGCCCAAATGCATCTCAGAAGTGTGCAACCTGTTCCCTGAGTTAGAAAACGTCGAGAAACGTTCGTTTCTGCTAGCGCTGTGCTTCCACACATGTATTTGCTGAACGGTGAAAGCGCACAGTAATGCACTTTTCTCCCAGCAAATACACTGTTTCTAAGGAAATGGGAACACACTGAGGAGACACTTGTGGGAGCTACTGTGACTAAAACTGAGTTTCCCTACGCACAGGGAAGCAAGAGAAATGCTGATTTCATCAAGCCCAGTTATATACTCAGAATCTGTACTACTGCGCAAATAGGCATGTCTCTGTAGGCAAAAAACTCATTTCTGACAAAGTTGCCCAAATGCATCTCAGAAGTGTGCAACTTGTTCCCTGAGGTAGAAAACGTCGAGAAACGTTCGTTTCTGCTAGCGCTGTGCTTCTACACATGTATTTGCTGAACTGTGAAAGCGCACAGTAATGTACTTTTCTCCCAGCAAATACACTGTTTCTAAGGAAATGGGAACACACTGAGGAGACACTTGTGGGAGCTACTGTGACTAAAACTGAGCTTCTCTACGCACAGGGAAGCAAGAGAAATGCTGATTTCATCAAGCCCAGTTACATACTCAGAATCTGTACTACTGCGCAAATAGGCATGTCTCTTTAGGCAAAAAACTTATTTCTGACAAAGTTGCCCAAATGCATCTCAGAAGTGTGCAACTTGTTCCCTGAGTTAGAAAACGTCGAGAAACGTTCCTTTCTGCTAGCGCTGTGCTTTCACACATGTATTTGCTGAACGGTGAAAGCGCACAGTAATGCCCTTTTCTCCCAGCAAAAACACTGTTTCTAAGGAAATGGGAACACACTGAGGAGACACTTGTGGGAGCTACTGTGACTAAAACTGAGCTTCCCTACGCACAGGGAAGCAAGAGAAATGCTGATTTCATCAAGCCCAGTTACGTACTCAGAATCTGTACTACTGCGCTAATAGGCATGTCTCTGTAGGCAAAAAACTCATTTCTGACAAAGTTGCCCAAATGCATCTCAGAAGTGTGCAACTTGTTCCCTGAGTTAGAAAACATTGAGAAACGTTCGTTTCTGCTAGCGCTGTGCTTCTACACATGTATTTGCTGAACGGTGAAAGCGCACAGTAATGCACTTTTCTCCCAGCAAATACACTGTTTCTAAGGAAATGGGAACACACGGAGGAGACACTTGTGGGAGCTACTGTGACTAAAACTGAGCTTCCCTACGCACAGGGAAGCAAGAGAAATGCCTATTTCATCAAGCCCAGTTACATACTCAGAATCTGTACTACTGCGCAAATAGGCATGTCTCTTTAGGCAAAAAACTCATTTTTGACAAAGTTGCCCAAATGCATCTCAGAAGTGTGCAACCTCTTCCCTGAGTTAGAAAACGTCGAGAAACGTTCGTTTCTGCTAGCGCTGTGCTTCTACACATGTATTTGCTGAATGGTGAAAGCGCACAGTAATGCACTTTTCTCCCAGCAAATACACTGTTTCTAAGGAAATGGGAACACACTGAGGAGACACTTGTGGGAGCTACTGTGACTAAAACTGAGTTTCCCTACGCACAGGGAAGCAAGAGAAATGCTGATTTCATCAAGCCCAGTTATATACTCAGAATCTGTACTACTGCGCAAATAGGCATGTCTCTGTAGGCAAAAAACTCATTTCTGACAAAGTTGCCCAAATGCATCTCAGAAGTGTGCAACTTGTTCCCTGAGTTAGAAAACGTCGAGAAACGGTCTTTTCTGTTAGCGCTGTGTTCCACACATGTATTTGCTGAACAGTGAAAGCGCACAGTAATGCACTTTTCTCCCAGCAAATACACTGTTTCTAAGGAAATGGGAACACACTGAGGAGACACTTGTGGGAGCTACTGTGACTAAAACTGAGCTTCCCTACGCACATGGAAGCAAGAGAAATGCTGATTTCATCAAGCCCAGTTACATACTCAGAATCTGTACCACTGCGCAAATAGGCATGTCTCTTTAGGCAAAAAACTCATTTCTGACAAAGTTGCCCAAATGCATCTCAGAAGTGTGCAACTTGTTCCCTGAGTTAGAAAACGGAGAGAAACGGTCGTTTCTGCTAGCGCTGTGCTTCTACACATGTACTAGCTGAACGGTGAAAGCGCACAGTAATGCACTTTTCTCCCAGCAAATACACTGTTTCTAAGGAAATGGGAACACACTGAGGAGACACTTGTGGGAGCTACTGTGACTAAAACTGAGCTTCTCTACGCACAGGGAAGCAAGAGAAATGCTGATTTCATCAAGCCCAGTTACATACTCAGAATCTGTACTACTGCGCAAATAGGCATGTCTCTTTAGGCAAAAAACTTATTTCTGACAAAGTTGCCCAAATGCATCTCAGAAGTGTGCAACTTGTTCCCTGAGTTAGAAAACATCGAGAAACGGTCGTTTCTGCTAGCGCTGTGCTTCTACACATGTATTTGCTGAACGGTGAAAGCTCAGAGTAATGCACTTTTCTCCCAGCAAATACACTGTTTCTAAGGAAATGGGAACACACTGAGGAGACACTTGTGGGAGCTACTGTGACTAAAACTGAGCTTCGCTACGCACAGGGAAGCAAGAGAAATGCTGATTTCATCAAGCCCAGTTACATACTCAGAATCTGTACTACTGCGCAAATAGGCATGTCTCTTTAGGCAAAAAACTCATTTCTGACAAAGTTGCCCAAATGCATCTCAGAAGTGTGCAACCTGTTCCAGGAGTTAGAAAACGTCGAGAAACGTTCCTTTCTGCTAGCGCTGTGCTTCTACACATGTATTTGCTGAACGGTGAAAGCACACAGTAATGCCCTTTTCTCCCAGCAAAAACACTGTTTCTAAGGAAATGGGAACACACTGAGGAGACACTTGTGGGAGCTACTGTGACTAAAACTGAGCTTCCCTACGCACAGGGAAGCAAGAGAAATGCTGATTTCATCCAGCCCAGTTACGTACTCAGAATCTGTACTACTGCGCTAATAGGCATGTCTCTGTAGGCAAAAAACTCATTTCTGACAAAGTTGCCCAAATGCATCTCAGAAGTGTGCAACTTGTTCCCTGAGTTAGAAAACATTGAGAAACGTTCGTTTCTGCTAGCGCTGTGCTTCTACACATGTATTTGCTGAACGGTGAAAGCGCACAGTAATGCACTTTTCTCCCAGCAAATACACTGTTTCTAAGGAAATGGGAACACACGGAGGAGACACTTGTGGGAGCTACTGTGACTAAAACTGAGCTTCCCTACGCACAGGGAAGCAAGAGAAATGCCTATTTCATCAAGCCCAGTTACATACTCAGAATCTGTACTACTGCGCAAATAGGCATGTCTCTTTAGGCAAAAAACTCATTTTTGACAAAGTTGCCCAAATGCATCTCAGAAGTGTGCAACCTGTTCCCTGAGTTAGAAAACGTCGAGAAACGTTCGTTTCTGCTAGCGCTGTGCTTCTACACATGTATTTGCTGAACGGTGAAAGCGCACAGTAATGCACTTTTCTCCCAGCAAATACACTGTTTCTAAGGAAATGGGAACACACTGAGGAGACACTTGTGGGAGCTACTGTGACTAAAACTGAGTTTCCCTACGCACAGGGAAGCAAGAGAAATGCTGATTTCATCAAGCCCAGTTACGTACTCAGAATCTGTACTACTGCGCAAATAGGCATGTCTCTGTAGGCAAAAAACTCATTTCTGACAAAGTTGCCCAAATGCATCTCAGAAGTGTGCAACTTGTTCCCTGAGTTAGAAAACGTCGAGAAACGGTCTTTTCTGTTAGCGCTGTGTTCCACACATGTATTTGCTGAACAGTGAAAGCGCACAGTAATGCACTTTTCTCCCAGCAAATACACTGTTTCTAAGGAAATGGGAACACACTGAGGAGACACTTGTGGGAGCTACTGTGACTAAAACTGAGCTTCCCTACGCACATGGAAGCAAGAGAAATGCTGATTTCATCAAGCCCAGTTACATACTCAGAATCTGTACCACTGCGCAAATAGGCATGTCTCTTTAGGCAAAAAACTCATTTCTGACAAAGTTGCCCAAATGCATCTCAGAAGTGTGCAACTTGTTCCCTGAGTTAGAAAACGGAGAGAAACGGTCGTTTCTGCTAGCGCTGTGCTTCTACACATGTACTAGCTGAACGGTGAAAGCGCACAGTAATGCACTTTTCTCCCAGCAAATACACTGTTTCTAAGGAAATGGGAACACACTGAGGAGACACTTGTGGGAGCTACTGTGACTAAAACTGAGCTTCTCTACGCACAGGGAAGCAAGAGAAATGCTGATTTCATCAAGCCCAGTTACATACTCAGAATCTGTACTACTGCGCAAATAGGCATGTCTCTTTAGGCAAAAAACTTATTTCTGACAAAGTTGCCCAAATGCATCTCAGAAGTGTGCAACTTGTTCCCTGAGTTAGAAAACATCGAGAAACGGTCGTTTCTGCTAGCGCTGTGCTTCTACACATGTATTTGCTGAACGGTGAAAGCTCAGAGTAATGCACTTTTCTCCCAGCAAATACACTGTTTCTAAGGAAATGGGAACACACTGAGGAGACACTTGTGGGAGCTACTGTGACTAAAACTGAGCTTCGCTACGCACAGGGAAGCAAGAGAAATGCTGATTTCATCAAGCCCAGTTACATACTCAGAATCTGTACTACTGCGCAAATAGGCATGTCTCTTTAGGCAAAAAACTCATTTCTGACAAAGTTGCCCAAATGCATCTCAGAAGTGTGCAACCTGTTCCAGGAGTTAGAAAACGTCGAGAAACGTTCCTTTCTGCTAGCGCTGTGCTTCTACACATGTATTTGCTGAACGGTGAAAGCACACAGTAATGCCCTTTTCTCCCAGCAAAAACACTGTTTCTAAGGAAATGGGAACACACTGAGGAGACACTTGTGGGAGCTACTGTGACTAAAACTGAGCTTCCCTACGCACAGGGAAGCAAGAGAAATGCTGATTTCATCCAGCCCAGTTACGTACTCAGAATCTGTACTACTGCGCTAATAGGCATGTCTCTGTAGGCAAAAAACTCATTTCTGACAAAGTTGCCCAAATGCATCTCAGAAGTGTGCAACTTGTTCCCTGAGTTAGAAAACATTGAGAAACGTTCGTTTCTGCTAGCGCTGTGCTTCTACACATGTATTTGCTGAACGGTGAAAGCGCACAGTAATGCACTTTTCTCCCAGCAAATACACTGTTTCTAAGGAAATGGGAACACACGGAGGAGACACTTGTGGGAGCTACTGTGACTAAAACTGAGCTTCCCTACGCACAGGGAAGCAAGAGAAATGCCTATTTCATCAAGCCCAGTTACATACTCAGAATCTGTACTACTGCGCAAATAGGCATGTCTCTTTAGGCAAAAAACTCATTTTTGACAAAGTTGCCCAAATGCATCTCAGAAGTGTGCAACCTGTTCCCTGAGTTAGAAAACGTCGAGAAACGTTCGTTTCTGCTAGCGCTGTGCTTCTACACATGTATTTGCTGAACGGTGAAAGCGCACAGTAATGCACTTTTCTCCCAGCAAATACACTGTTTCTAAGGAAATGGGAACACACTGAGGAGACACTTGTGGGAGCTACTGTGACTAAAACTGAGTTTCCCTACGCACAGGGAAGCAAGAGAAATGCTGATTTCATCAAGCCCAGTTATATACTCAGAATCTGTACTACTGCGCAAATAGGCATGTCTCTGTAGGCAAAAAACTCATTTCTGACAAAGTTGCCCAAATGCATCTCAGAAGTGTGCAACTTGTTCCCTGAGTTAGAAAACGTCGAGAAACGGTCTTTTCTGTTAGCGCTGTGCTTCTACACATGTATTTGCTGAACAGTGAAAGCGCACAGTAATGCACTTTTCTCCCAGCAAATACACTGTTTCTAAGGAAATGGGAACACACTGAGGAGACACTTGTGGGAGCTACTGTGACTAAAACTGAGCTTCCCTACGCACATGGAAGCAAGAGAAATGCTGATTTCATCAAGCCCAGTTACATACTCAGAATCTGTACCACTGCGCAAATAGGCATGTCTCTTTAGGCAAAAAACTCATTTCTGACAAAGTTGCCCAAATGCATCTCAGAAGTGTGCAACTTGTTCCCTGAGTTAGAAAACGGAGAGAAACGGTCGTTTCTGCTAGCGCTGTGCTTCTACACATGTACTAGCTGAACGGTGAAAGTGCACAGTAATGCACTCTTCTCCCAGCAAATACACTGTTTCTAAGGAAATGGGAACACACTGAGGAGACACTTGTGGGAGCTACTGTGACTAAAACTGAGCTTCTCTACGCACAGGGAAGCAAGAGAAATGCTGATTTCATCAAGCCCAGTTACATACTCAGAATCTGTACTACTGCGCAAATAGGCATGTCTCTTTAGGCAAAAAACTCATTTCTGACAAAGTTGCCCAAATGCATCTCAGAAGTGTGCAACTTGTTCCCTGAGTTAGAAAACATCGAGAAACGGTCGTTTCTGCTAGCGCTGTGCTTCTACACATGTATTTGCTGAACGGTGAAAGCTCAGAGTAATGCACTTTTCTCCCAGCAAATACACTGTTTCTAAGGAAATGGGAACACACTGAGGAGACACTTGTGGGAGCTACTGTGACTAAAACTGAGCTTCGCTACGCACAGGGAAGCAAGAGTAATGCTGATTTCATCAAGCCCAGTTACATACTCAGAATCTGTACTACTGCGCAAATAGGCATGTCTCTTTAGGCAAAAAACTCATTTCTGACAAAGTTGCCCAAATGCATCTCAGAAGTGTGCAACCTGTTCCAGGAGTTAGAAAACGTCGAGAAACGTTCCTTTCTGCTAGCGCTGTGCTTCTACACATGTATTTGCTGAACGGTGAAAGCACACAGTAATGCCCTTTTCTCCCAGCAAAAACACTGTTTCTAAGGAAATGGGAACACACTGAGGAGACACTTGTGGGAGCTACTGTGACTAAAACTGAGCTTCCCTACGCACAGGGAAGCAAGAGAAATGCTGATTTCATCCAGCCCAGTTACGTACTCAGAATCTGTACTACTGCGCTAATAGGCATGTCTCTGTAGGCAAAAAACTCATTTCTGACAAAGTTGCCCAAATGCATCTCAGAAGTGTGCAACTTGTTCCCTGAGTTAGAAAACATCGAGAAACGTTCGTTTCTGCTAGCTCTGTGCTTCTACACATGTATTTGCTGAACGTTGAAAGCGCACAGTAATGCACTTTTCTCCCAGCAAATACACTGTTTCTAAGGAAATGGGAACACACGGAGGAGACACTTGTGGGAGCTACTGTGACTAAAACTGAGCTTCCCTACGCCCAGGGAAGCAAGAGAAATGCTGATTTCATCAAGCCCAGTTACATACTCAGAATCTGTACTACTGCGCAAATAGGCATGTCTCTTTAGGCAAAAAACTCATTTCTGACAAAGTTGCACAAATGCATCTCAGAAATGTGCAACTTGTTCCCTGAGTTAGAAAACGTCGAGAAACGGTCTTTCTGCTAGCGCTGTGCTTCTACACATGTATTTGCTGAATGGTGAAAGTGCGCAGTAATGCACTTTTCTCCCAGCAAATACAGTTTCTAAGGAAATGGGAACACACTGAGGAGACACTTGTGGGAGCTACTGTGACTAAAACTGAGCTTCCCTACGCACAGGGAAGCAAGAGAAATGCTGATTTCATCAAGCCCAGTTACATACTCAGAATCTGTACTACTGCGCAGATAGGCATGTCTCTTTAGTCAAAAAACTCATTTCTGACAAAGTTGCCCAAATGCTTCTCAGAAGTGTGCAACTTGTTCCCTGAGTTAGAAAACGTCGAGAAACGGTCGTTTCTGCTAGCGCTGTGCTTCTACACATGTATTTGCTGAACGGTGAAAGCGCACAGTAATGCACTTTTCTCCCAGCAAATACACTGTTTCTAAAGAAATGGGAACACACTGAGGAGACACTTGTGGGAGCTACTGTGACTAAAACTGAGCTTCCCTATGCACAGGGAAGCAAGAGAAATGCTGATTTCATCAAGCCCAATTACATACTCAGAATCTGTACTACTGCGCAAATAGGCATGTCTCTGTAGGCAAAAAACTCATTTCGGACAAAGTTGCCCAAATGCATCTCAGAAGTGTGCAACTTGTTCCCTGAGTTAGAAAACGTCGAGAAACGTTCGTTTCTGCTAGCGCTGTGCTTCTACACATGTATTTGCTGAACGGTGAAAGCGCAAAGTAATGCACTTTTCTCCCAGCAAATACACTGTGTCTAAGGAAATGGGAACACACTGAGGAGACACTTGTGGGAGCTACTGTGACTAAAACTGAGCTTCATTACGCACAGGGAAGCAAGAGAAATGCTGATTTCATCAAGCCCAGTTACATACTCAGAATCTGTACTACTGCGCAAATAGGCATGTCTCTTTAGGCAAAAAACTCATTTCTGACAAAGTTGCCCAAATGCATCTCAGAAGTGTGCAACTTGTTCTCTGAGTTAGAAAACGTCGAGAAACGGTTGTTTCTACTAGCGCTGTGCTTCTACACATGTACTTGCTGAACGGTGAAAGCGCACAGTAATGCACTTTTCTCCCAGCAAATACACTGTGTCTAAGGAAATGGGAACACACTGAGGAGACACTTGTGGGAGCTACTGTGACTAAAACTGAGCTTCATTACGCACAGGGAAGCAAGAGAAATGCTGATTTCATCAAGCCCATTTACATACTCAGAATCTGTACTACTGCGCAAATAGGCATGTCTCTTTAGGCAAAAAACTCATTTCTGACAAAGTTGCCCAAATGCATCTCAGAAGTGTGCAACTTGTTCGCTGAGTTAGAAAACGTCGAGAAACGTTCGTTTCTGCTAGCGCTGTGCTTCTACACATGTATTTGCTGAACGGTGAAAGCGCACAGTAATGCACTTTTCTCCCAGCAAATACACTGTTTCTAAGGAAATGGGAACACACTGAGGAGACACTTGTGGGAGCTACTGTGACTAAAACTGAGCTTCCCTACGCACAGGGAAGCAAGAGAAATGCTGATTTCATCAAGCCCAGTTACATACTCAGAATCTGTACTACTGCGCAAATAGGCATGTCTCTTTAGGCAAAAAATTCATTTCTGACAAAGTTGCCCAAATGCTTCTCAGAAGTGTGCAACTAGTTCCCTGAGTTAGAAAACGTCGAGAAACGGTCGTTTCTGCTAGCGCTGTGCTTCTACACATGTATTTGCTGAACGGTGAAAGCGCACAGTAATGCACTTTTCTCCCAGCAAATACACTGTTTCTAAAGAAATGGGAACACACTGAGGAGACACTTGTGGGAGCTACTGTGACTAAAACTGAGCTTCCCTATGCACAGGGAAGCAAGAGAAATGCTGATTTCATCAAGCCCAATTACATACTCAGAATCTGTACTACTGCGCAAATAGGCATGTCTCTGTAGGCAAAAAACTGATTTCGGACAAAGTTGCCCAAATGCATCTCAGAAGTGTGCAACTTGTTCCCTGAGTTAGAAAACGTCGAGAAACATTCGTTTCTGCTAGCACTGTGCTTCTACACATGTATTTGCTGAACGGTGAAAGCGCAAAATAATGCACTTTTCTCCCAGCAAATACACTGTGTCTAAGGAAATGGGAACACACTGAGGAGACACTTGTGGGAGCTACTGTGACTAAAACTGAGCTTCATTACGCACAGGGAAGCAAGAGAAATGCTGATTTCATCAAGCCCAGTTACATACTCAGAATCTGTACTACTGCGCAAATAGGCATGTCTCTTTAGGCAAAAAACTCATTTCTGACAAAGTTGCCCAAATGCATCTCAGAAGTGTGCAACTTGTTCCCTGAGTTAGAAAACGTCGAGAAACGTTCGTTTCTGCTAGCGCTGTGCTTCTACACATGTATTTGCTGAACGGTGAAAGCGCACAGTAATGCACTTTTCTCCCAGCAAATACACTGTTTCTAAGGAAATGGGAACACACTGAGGAGACACTTGTGGGAGCTACTGTGACTAAAACTGAGCTTCCCTACGCACAGGGAAGCAAGAGAAATGCTGATTTCATCAAGCCCAGTTACATACACAGAATCTGTACTACTGCGCAAATAGGCATGTCTCTTTAGGCAAAAAATTCATTTCTGACAAAGTTGCCCAAATGCTTCTCAGAAGTGTGCAACTAGTTCCCTGAGTTAGAAAACGTCGAGAAACGGTCGTTTCTGCTAGCGCTGTGCTTCTACACATGTATTTGCTGAACGGTGAAAGCGCACAGTAATGCACTTTTCTCCCAGCAAATACACTGTTTCTAAAGAAATGGGAACACACTGAGGAGACACTTGTGGGAGCTACTGTGACTAAAACTGAGCTTCCCTATGCACAGGGAAGCAAGAGAAATGCTGATTTCATCAAGCCCAATTACATACTCAGAATCTGTACTACTGCGCAAATAGGCATGTCTCTGTAGGCAAAAAACTGATTTCGGACAAAGTTGCCCAAATGCATCTCAGAAGTGTGCAACTTGTTCCCTGAGTTAGAAAACGTCGAGAAACATTCGTTTCTGCTAGCACTGTGCTTCTACACATGTATTTGCTGAACGGTGAAAGCGCAAAATAATGCACTTTTCTCCCAGCAAATACACTGTGTCTAAGGAAATGGGAACACACTGAGGAGACACTTGTGGGAGCTACTGTGACTAAAACTGAGCTTCATTACGCACAGGGAAGCAAGAGAAATGCTGATTTCATCAAGCCCAGTTACATACTCAGAATCTGTACTACTGCGCAAATAGGCATGTCTCTTTAGGCAAAAAACTCATTTCTGACAAAGTTGCCCAAATGCATCTCAGAAGTGTGCAACTTGTTCTCTGAGTTAGAAAACGTTGAGAAACGGTTGTTTCTACTAGCGCTGTGCTTCTACACATGTACTTGCTGAACGGTGAAAGCGCACAGTAATGCACTTTTCTCCCAGCAAATACACTGTGTCTAAGGAAATGGGAACACACTGAGGAGACACTTGTGGGAGCTACTGTGACTAAAACTGAGCTTCATTACGCACAGGGAAGCAAGAGAAATGCTGATTTCATCAAGCCCATTTACATACTCAGAATCTGTACTACTGCGCAAATAGGCATGTCTCTTTAGGCAAAAAACTCATTTCTGACAAAGTTGCCCAAATGCATCTCAGAAGTGTGCAACTTGTTCCCTGAGTTAGAAAACGTCGAGAAACGTTCGTTTCTGCTAGCGCTGTGCTTCTACACATGTATTTGCTGAACGGTGAAAGCGCACAGTAATGCACTTTTCTCCCAGCAAATACACTGTTTCTAAGGAAATGGGAACACACTGAGGAGACACTTGTGGGAGCTACTGTGACTAAAACTGAGCTTCCCTACGCACAGGGAAGCAAGAGAAATGCTGATTTCATCAAGCCCAGTTACATACTCAGAATCTGTACTACTGCGCAAATAGGCATGTCTCTTTAGGCAAAAAACTCATTTCTGACAAAGTTGCCCAAATGCTTCTCAGAAGTGTGCAACTAGTTCCCTGAGTTAGAAAACGTCGAGAAACGGTCGTTTCTGCTAGCGCTGTGCTTCTACACATGTATTTGCTGAACGGTGAAAGCGCACAGTAATGCACTTTTCTCCCAGCAAATACACTGTTTCTAAAGAAATGGGAACACACTGAGGAGACACTTGTGGGAGCTACTGTGACTAAAACTGAGCTTCCCTATGCACAGGGAAGCAAGAGAAATGCTGATTTCATCAAGCCCAGTTACATACTCAGAATCTGTACTACTGCGCAAATAGGCATGTCTCTGTAGGCAAAAAACTGATTTCAGAAAAAGTTGCCCAAATGCATCTCAGAAGTGTGCAACTTGTTCCCTGAGTTAGAAAACGTCGAGAAACGTTCGTTTCTGCTAGCGCTGTGCTTCTACACATGTATTTGCTGAACGGTGAAAGCGCAAAGTAATGCACTTTTCTCCCAGCAAATACACTGTGTCTAAGGAAATTGGAACACACTGAGGAGACACTTGTGGGAGCTACTGTGACTAAAACTGAGCTTCATTACGCACAGGGAAGCAAGAGAAATGCTGATTTCATCAAGCCCAGTTACATACTCAGAATCTGTACTACTGCGCAAATAGGCATGTCTCTTTAGGCAAAAAACTCATTTCTGACAAAGTTGCCCAAATGCATCTCAGAAGTGTGCAACTTGTTCTCTGAGTTAGAAAACGTCGAGAAACGGTTGTTTCTACTAGCGCTGTGCTTCTACACATGTACTTGCTGAACGGTGAAAGCGCACAGTAATGCACTTTTCTCCCAGCAAATACACTGTGTCTAAGGAAATGGGAACACACTGAGGAGACACTTGTGGGAGCTACTGTGACTAAAACTGAGCTTCATTACGCACAGGGAAGCAAGAGAAATGCTGATTTCATCAAGCCCATTTACATACTCAGAATCTGTACTACTGCGCAAATAGGCATGTCTCTGTAGGCAAAAAACTCATTTCTGACAAAGTTGCCCAAATGCATCTCAGAAGTGTGCAACTTGTTCCCTGAGTTAGAAAACGTCGAGAAACGGTCGTTTCTGCTAGCGCTGTGCTTCTACACATGTATTTGCTGAACGGTGAAAGCGCACAGTAATGCAGTTTACTCGCAGCAAATACACTGTTTCTAAGGAAATGGGAACACACTGAGGAGACACTTGTGGGAGCTACTGTGACTAAAACTGAGCTACCCTACGCAAAGGGAAGCAAGAGAAATACTGATTTCATCAAGCCCAGTTACATACTCAGAATCTGTACTACTGCGCAAATAGGCATGTCTCTTTAGGCAAAAAACTCATTTCTGACAAAGTTGCCCAAATGCATCTCAGAAGTGTGCAACTTGTTCCCTGAGTTAGAAAACGTCGAGAAACGTTCGTTTCTGCTAGCGCTGTGCTTCTACACATGTATTTGCTGAACGGTGAAAGCGCACAGTAATGCACTTTCCTCCCAGCAAATACACTGTTTCTAAGGAAATGGGAACACACTGAGGAGACACTTGTGGGAGCTACTGTGACTAAAACTGAGCTTCCCTACGCACAGGGAAGCAAGAGAAATGCTGATTTCATCAAGCCCAGTTACATACTCAGAAACTGTACTACTGCGCAAATAGGCATGTCTCTTTAGGCAAAAAACTCATTTCTGACAAAGTTGCCCAAATGCATCTCAGAAGTGTGCAACTTGTTCCCTGCGTTAGAAAACGTCGAGAAACAGTCGTTTCTGCTAGCGCTGTGCTTCTACACATGTATTTGCTGAACGGTGAAAGCGCACAGTAATGCACTTTTCTCCCAACAAATACACTGTTTCTAAGGAAATGGGAACACACTGAGGAGACACTTGTGGGAGCTACTGTGACTAAAACTGAGCTTCCCTACGCACAGGGAAGCAAGAGAAATGCTGATTTCATCAAGCCCAGTTACATACTCAGAATCTGTACTACTGCGCAAATAGGCATGTCTCTTTAGGCAAAAAACTCATTTCTGACAAAGTTGCCCAAATGCATCTCAGAAGTGTGCAACTTGTTCCCTGAGTTAGAAAACGTCGAGAAACGTTCGTTTCTGCTAGCGCTGTGCTTCTACACATGTATTTGCTGAACGGTGAAAGCGCACAGTAATGCACTTTTCTCCCAGCAAACACACTGTTTCTAAGGAAATGGGAACACACTGAGGAGAAACTTGTGGGAGCTACTGTGACTAAAACTGAGCTTCCCTATGCACAGGGAAGCAAGAGAAATGCTGATTTCATCAAGCCCAGTTACATATTCAGAATCTGTACTACTGCGCAAATAGGCATGTCTCTTTAGTCAAAAAACTCATTTCTGACAAAGTTGCCCAAATGCTTCTCAGAAGTGTGCAACTTGTTCCCTGAGTTAGAAAACGTCGAGAAACGGTCGTTTCTGCTAGCGCTGTGCTTCTACACATGTATTTGCTGAACGGTGAAAGCGCACAGTAATGCACTTTTCTTCCAGCAAATACAGTTTCTAAGGAAATGGGAACACACTGAGGAGACACTTGTGGGAGCTACTGTGACTAAAACTGAGCTTCCCTACGCACAGGGAAGCAAGAGAAATGCTGATTTCATCAAGCCCAATGACATACTCAGAATCTGTACTACTGCGCAAATAGGCATGTCTCTGTAGGCAAAAAACTCATTTCGGACAAAGTTGCCCAAATGCATCTCAGAAGTGTGCAACTTGTTCCCTGAGTTAGAAAACGTTGAGAAACGTTCGTTTCTGCTAGCGCTGTGCTTCTACACATGTATTTGCTGAACGGTGAAAGCGCACAGTAATGCACTTTTCTCCCAGCTGTTACACTGTTTGTAAGGAAATGGGAACACACTGAGGAGACACTTGTGGGAGCTACAGTGACTAAAACTGAGCTTCCCTACGCACAGGGAAGCAAGAGAAATGCTGATTTCATCAAGCCCAGTTACATACTCAGAATCTGTACTACTGCCAAATAGGCATGTCTCTTTAGGCAAAAAACTCATTTCTGACAAAGTTGCCCAAATGCATCTCAGAAGTGTGCAACTTGTTCCCTGAATTAGCAAACGTCGAGAAACGGTCGTTTCTGCTAGCGCTGTGCTTCTACACATGTATTTGCTGAACGGTGAAAGCACACAGTAATGCACTTTTCTCCCAGCAAATACACTGTTTCTAAAGAAATGGGAACACACTGAGGAGACACTTGTGGGAGCTACTGTGACTAAAACTGAGCTTCCCTACGCACAGGGAAGCAAGAGAAATGCTGATTTCATCAAGCCCAGTTACATACTCAGAATCTGTACTACTGCGCAAATAGGCATGTTTCTTTAGGCAAAAAACTCATTTCTGACAAAGTTGCCCAAATGCATCTCAGAAGTCTGCAACTTGTTCCCTGAGTTAGAAAACGTCGAGAAACGGTCGGTTCTGCTAGCGCTGTGGTTCTACACATGTATTTGCTGAACGGTGAAAGCGCACAGTAATGCACTTTTCTCCCAGCAAATACACTGTTTCTAAGGAAATGGAACACACTGAGGAGACACTTGTGGGAGCTACTGTGACTAAAACTGAGCTTCCCTACGCACAGGGAAACAAGGGAAATGCTGATTTCATCAAGCCCAGATACATACTCAGAATCTGTACTGCTGCGCAAATAGGCATGTCTCTTTAGGAAAAAAACTCATTTCTGACAAAGTTGCCCAAATGCATCTCAGCAGTTTGCAACTTGTTGCTGAGTTAGAAAACGTCGAGAAACGGTCGTTTCTGCTAGCGCTGTGTTTCTACACATGTATTTGCTGAACGGTGAAAGCGCACAGTAATGCACTTTTCTCCCAGCAAATACACTGTTTCTAAGGAAATGGGAACACACTGAGGAGACACTTGTGGGAGCTACTGTGACTAAAACTGAGCTTCCCTACGCACAGGGAAGCAAGAGAAATGCTGATTTCATCAAGCCCAGTTACATACTCAGAATCAGGACTACTGCGCAAATAGGCATGTCTCTTTAGGCAAAAAACTCATATCTGACAAAGTTGCCCAAATGCATTTCAGAAGTGTGCAACTTGTTCCCTGAGTTAGAAAACGTCGAGAAACGGTCGTTTCTGCTAGCGCTGTGCTTCTACACATGTATTTGCTGAACGGTGAAAGCGCACAGTAATGCACTTTTCTCCCAGCAAATACACTGTTTCTAAGGAAATGGGAACACACTGAGGAGACACTTGTGGGAGCTACTGTGACTAAAACTGAGCTTCCCTACGCACAGGGAAGCAAGAGAAATGCTGATTTCATCAAGCCCAGTTACATACTCAGAATCTGTACTACTGCGCAAATAGGCATGTCTCTTTAGGCAAAAAACTCACTTCTGACAAAGTTGCCCAAATGCATCTCAGAAGTGTGCAACTTGTTCCCTGAGTTAGAAAACGTCGAGAAACGTTCGTTTCTGCTAGCGCTGTGCTTCTACACATGTATTTGCTGAACGGTGAAAGCGCACAGTAATGCACTTTTCTCCCAGCAAATACACTGTTTCTAAAGAAATGGGAACACACTGAGGAGACACTTGTGGGAGCTACTGTGACTAAAACTGAGCTTCCCTACGCACAGGGAAGCAAGAGAAATGCTGATTTCATCAAGCCCAGTTACATACTCAGAATCTGTACTACTGCGCAAATAGGCATGTCTTTATAGGCAAAAAACTCATTTCTGACAAAGTTACCCAAATGCATCTCAGAAGTGTGCGACTTGTTCCCTGAGTTAGAAAACGTCGAGAAACGGTCGTTTCTGCTAGCGCTGTGCTTCTACACATGTATTTGCTGAACGGTGAAAGCGCACAGTAATGCACTTCTCTCCCAGCAAATACACTGTTTCTAAGGAAATGGGAACACACTGAGGAGACACTTGTGGGAGCTACTGTGACTAAAACTGAGCTTCCCTACGCACAGGGAAGCAAGAGAAATGCTGATTTCATCAAGCCCAGTTACATACTCAGAATCTGTACTACTGCGCAAATAGGCATGTCTCTTTAGGCAAAAAACTCATTTCTGCAAAGTTGCCCAAATACATCTCAGAAGTGTGCCACTTGTTCCCTGAGTTAGAAAACGTCGAGAAACGGTCGTTTCTGCTAGCACTGTGCTTCTACACTTGTATTTGCTGAACGGTGAAAGCGCACAGTAATTCACTTTTCTCCCAGCAAATACACTGTTTCTAAGGAAATGGGAACACACTGAGGAGACACTTGTGGGAGCTACTGTGACTAAAACTGAGCTTCCCTACGCACAGGGAAGCAAGAGAAATGCTGATTTCATCAAGCCCAGTTACATACTCAGAATCTGTACTACTGCGCAAATAGGCATGTCTCTTTAGGCAAAAACCTCATTTCTGACAAAGTTGCCCAAATGCATCTCAGAAGTGTGCAACTTGTTCCCTGAGTTAGAAAACGTCGAGAAACGGTCGTTTCTGCTAGCACTGTGCTTCTACACATGTATTTGCTGAACGGTGAAAGCGCACAGTAATGCACTTTTCTCCCAGCAAATACACTGTTTCTAAGGAAATGGGAACACACTGAGGAGACACTTGTGGGAGCTACAGTGACTAAAACTGAGCTTCCTACGCAGAGGGAAGCAAGAGAAATGCTGATTTCATCAAGCCCAGTTACATACTCAGAATCTGTACTACTGCGCAAATAGGCATGTCTCTTTAGGCAAAAAACTCATTTCTGACAAAGTTGCCCAAATGCATCTCAGAAGTGTGCATCTTGTTCCATGAGTTAGAAAACGTCGAGAAACCGTCGTTTCTGCTAGCGCTGTGCTTCTACACATGTATCTGCTGAACGGTGAAAGCGCACAGTAATGGACTTTTCTCCCAGCAAATACCCTGTTTCTATGGAAATGGGAACAAACTGAGGAGACACTTGTGGGAGCTACTGTGACTAAAACTGAGATTCCCTACGCACAGGGAAGCAAGAGAAATGCTGATTTCATCAAGCCCAGTTACATACTCAGAATCTGTACTACTGCGCAAATAGGCATGTCTCTTTAGGCAAAAAACTCATTTCTGACAAAGTTGCCCAAATGCATCTCAGAAGTGTGCAACTTGTTCCCTGAGTTAGAAAACGTCGAGAAATGGTCGTTTCTGCTAGCGCTGTGTTTCTACACATATATTTGCTGAACGGTGAAAGCGCACAGTAATGCACTTTTCTCCCAGCAAATACACTGTTTCTAAGGAAATGGGAACACACTGAGGAGACACTTGTGGGAGCTACTGTGACTAAAACTGTGCTTCCCTACGCACAGGGAAGCAAGAGAAATGCTGATTTCATCAAGCCCAGTTACATACTCAGAATCTGTACTACTGCGCAAATAGGCATGTCTCTTTAGGCAAAAACTCATTTCTGACAAAGTTGCCCAAATGCATCTCAGAAGTGTGCATCTTATTCCCTGAGTTAGAAAACGGTGAGAAATGTTCGTTTCTGCTAGCGCTGTGCTTCTACACATGTATTTGCTTAACGGTGAAAGTGCACAGTAATGCACTTTTCTCCCAGCAAATACACTGTTTGTAAGGAAATGGGAACACACTGAGGAGACACTTGTGGGAGATACTGAGACTAAAACTGAGCTTCCCTACGCACAGGGAAGCAAGAGAAATGCTGATTTCATCAAGCCCAGTTACGTACTCAGAATCTGTACTACTGCGCAAATAGGCATGTCTCTGTAGGCAAAAAACTCATTTCTGACAAAGTTGCCCAAATGCATCTCAGAAGTGTGCAACTTGTTCCCTGAGTTAGAAAACTTCGAGAAACGGTCGTTTCTGCTAGCGCTGTGCTTCTACACATGTATTTGCTGAACGGTGAAAGCGCACAGTAATGCACTTTTCTCCCAGCAAATACACTGTTTCTAAGGAAATGGGAACACACTGAGGAGACACTTGTGGGAGCTACTGTGACTAAAACTGAGCTTCCCTACGCACAGGGAAGCAAGAGAAATGCTGATTTCATCAAGCCCAGTTACATACTCAGAATCTGTACTACTGCGCAAATAGGCATGTCTCTATAGGCAAAAAACTCATTTCTGACGAAGTTGCCCAAATGCATCTCAGAAGTGTGCATCTTGTTCCCTGAGTTAGAAAACGGTGAGAAATGGTCGTTTCTCCTACCGCTGTGCTTCTACACATGTATTTGCTGAACGGTGAAAGCGCACAGTAATGCACTTTTCTCCCAGCAAATACACTGTTTCTAAGGAAATGGGAACACACTGAGGAGACACTTGTGGGAGCTACAGTGACTAAAACTGAGCTTCCCTACGCACAGGGAAGCAAGAGAAATGCTGATTTCATCAAGCCCAGTTACATACTCAGAATCTGTACTACTGCCAAATAGGCATGTCTCTTTAGGCAAAAAACTCATTTCTGACAAAGTTGCCCAAATGCATCTCAGAAGTGTGCAACTTGTTCCCTGAATTAGCAAACGTCGAGAAACGGTCGTTTCTGCTAGCGCTGTGCTTCTACACATGTATTTGCTGAACGGTGAAAGCGCACAGTAATGCACTTTTCTCCCAGCAAATACACTGTTTCTAAAGAAATTGGAACACACTGAGCAGACACTTGTGGGAGCTACTGTGACTAAAACTGAGCTTCCCTACGCACAGGGAAGCAAGAGAAATGCTGATTTCATCAAGCCCAGTTACATACTCAGAATCTGTACTACTGCGCAAATAGGCATGTTTCTTTAGGCAAAAAACTCATTTCTGACAAAGTTGCCCAAATGCATCTCAGAAGTGTGCAACTTGATCCCTGAGTTAGAAAACGTCGAGAAACGGTCGGTTCTGCTAGCGCTGTGCTTCTACACATGTATTTGCTGAACGGTGAAAGCGCACAGTAATGCACTTTTCTCCCAGCAAATACACTGTTTCTAAGGAAATGGAACACACTGAGGAGACACTTGTGGGAGCTACTGTGACTAAAACTGAGCTTCCCTACGCACAGGGAAACAAGGGAAATGCTGATTTCATCAAGCCCAGATACATACTCAGAATCTCTACTACTGCGCAAATAGGCATGTCTCTTTAGGAAAAAAACTCATTTCTGACAAAGTTGCCCAAATGCATCTCAGCAGTTTGCAACTAGTTGCTGAGTTAGAAAACGTCGAGAAACGGTCGTTTCTGCTAGCGCTGTGTTTCTACACATGTATTTGCTGAACGGTGAAAGCGCACAGTAATGCACTTTTCTCCCAGCAAATACACTGTTTCGAAGGAAATGGGAACACACTGAGGATACACTTGTGGGAGCTACTGTGACTAAAACTGAGCTTCCCTACGCACAGGGAAGCAAGAGAAATGCTGATTTCATCAAGCCCAGTTACATACTCAGAATCAGGACTACTGCGCAAATAGGCATGTCTCTTTAGGCAAAAAACTCATATCTGACAAAGTTGCCCAAATGCATTTCAGAAGTGTGCAACTTGTTCCCTGAGTTAGAAAACGTCGAGAAACGGTCGTTTCTGCTAGCGCTGTGCTTCTACACATGTATTTGCTGAACGGTGAAAGCGCACAGTAATGCACTTTTCTCCCAGCAAATACACTGTTTCTAAGGAAATGGGAACACACTGAGAAGACACTTGTGGGAGCTACTGTGACTAAAACAGAGCTTCCCTATGCACAGGGAAGCAAGAGAAATGCTGATTTCATCAAGCCCTGTTACATACTCAGAATCAGAACTACTGCGCAAATAGGCATGTCTCTTTAGGCAAAAAACTCATTTCTGACAAAGTTGCCCAAATGCATTTCAGAAGTGTGCAACTTCTTCCCTGAGTTAGAAAACGTCGAGAAACGGTCGTTTCTGCTAGCGCTGTGCTTCTACACATGTATTTGCTGAACGGTGAAAGCGCACAGTAATGCACTTTTCTCCCAGCAAATACACTGTTTCTAAGGAAATGGGAACACACTGAGGAGACACTTGTGGGAGCTACTGTTACTAAAACAGAGCTTCCCTACGCACAGGGAAGCAAGAGAAATGCTGATTTCATCAAGCCCTGTTACATACTCAGAATCTGTACTACTGCGCAAATAGGCATGTCTCTTTAGGCAAAAAACTCATTTCTGACAAAGTTGCCCAAATGCATTTCAGAAGTGTGCAACTTCTTCCCTGAGTTAGAAAACGTCGAGAAACGGTCGTTTCTGCTAGCGCTGTGCTTCTACACATGTATTTGCTGAACGGTGAAAGCGCACAGTAATGCACTTTTCTCCCAGCAAATACACTGTTTCTAAGGAAATGGGAACACACTGAGGAGACACTTGTGGGAGCTACTGTGACTAAAACTGAGCTTCCCTACGCACAGGGAATCAAGAAAAAGGCTGATTTCATCAAGCCCAGTTACATACTCAGAATCTGTACTACTGCGCAAATAGGCATGTCTCTTTAGGCAAAAAACTCATTTCTGCCAAAGTTGCCCAAATGCATCTCAGAAGTGTGCAACTTGTTCCCTGAGGTAGATAACGTCGAGAAACGGCGTTTCTGCTAGAGTTGTGCTTCTACACATGTATTTGCTGAACGGTGAAAGCACACAGTAATGCACTTTTCTCCCAGCAAATACACTGTTTCTAAGGAAATGGGAACACACTGAGGAGACACTTGTGGGACCTACTGTGACTAAAACTGAGCTTCGCTACGCACAGGGAAGCAAGGGAAATGCTGATTTCATCAAGCCCAGTTACATACTATGAATCTGTACTACTGCGCAAATAGGCATGTCTCTTTAGGCAAAAAACTCATTTCTGACAAGGTTGCCCAAATGCATTTCAGAAGTGTGCAACTTGTTCCCTGAGTTAGAAAACATCTAGAAACGGTCGTTTCTGCTAGCGCTGTGCTTCTACACATGTATTTGCTGAACGGTGAAAGCGCACAGTAATGCACTTTTCTCCCAGCAAATACACTGTTTCTAAGGAAATGGGAACACACTGAGGAGACACTTGTGGGAGCTACTGTGACTAAAACTGAGCTTCCCTACGCACAGGGAAGCAAGAGAAATGCTGATTTCATCAAGCCCAGTTACATACTCAGAATCTGTACTACTGCGCAAATAGTCATGTATCTTTAGGCAAAAAACTCATTTCTGACAAAGTTGCCCAAATGCATCTCAGAAGTGTGCAACTTGTTCCCTGAGATAGAAAACGTCGAGAAATGGTCGTTTCTGCTAGCGCTGTGCTTCTACACATGTATTTGCTGAACGGTGAAAGCGCACAGTAATGCACTTTTCTCCCAGCAAATACACTGTTTCTAAGGAAATGGGAACACACTGAGGAGACACTTGTGGGAGCTACTGTGACTAAAACTGAGCTTCCCTACGCACAGGGAATCAAGAAAAAGGCTGATTTCATCAAGCCCAGTTACATAATCAGAATCTGTACTACTGCGCAAATAGGCATGTCTCTTTAGGCAAAAAACTCATTTCTGCCAAAGTTGCCCAAATGCATCTCAGAAGTGTGCAACTTGTTCCCTGAGTTAGATAACGTCGAGAAACGGCGTTTCTGCTAGAGTTGTGCTTCTACACATGTATTTGCTGAACGGTGAAAGCACACAGTAATGCACTTTTATCCCAGCAAATACACTGTTTCTAAGGAAATGGGAACACACTGAGGAGACACTTGTGGGACCTACTGTGACTAAAACTGAGCTTCGCTACGCACAGGGAAGCAAGGGAAATGCTGATTTCATCAAGCCCAGTTACATACTCAGAATCTGTACTACTGCGCAAATAGGCATGTCTCTTTAGGCAAAAAACTCATTTCTGACAAAGTTGCCCAAATGCATTTCAGAAGTGTGCAACTTGTTCCCTGAGTTAGAAAACATCTAGAAACGGTCGTTTCTGCTAGCGCTGTGCTTCTACACATGTATTTGCTGAACGGTGAAAGCACACAGTAATGCACTTTTCTCCCAGCAAATACACTGTTTCTAAGGAAATGGGAACACACTGAGGAGACACTTGTGGGAACTTCTGTGACTAAAACTGAGCTTCCCTACGCACAGGGAAGCAAGAGAAATGCTGATTTCATCAAGCCCAGTTACATACTCAGAATCTGTACTACTGCGCAAATAGGCATGTCTCTTTAGGCAAAAAACTCATTTCTGACAAAGTTGCCCAAATACATCTCAGAAGTGTGCAACTTGTTCCCTCAGTTAGAAAACATCGAGAAACGGTCGTTTCTGCTAGCGCTGTGCTTCTACACATGTATTTGCTGAACGGTGAAAGAGCACAGTAATGCACTATTCTCCCAGCAAATACAATGTTTCTATGGAAATGGGAACACACTTAGGAGACACTTCTGGGAGCTACTGTGACTAAAACTGAGCTTCCTTACGCACAGGGAAGCAAGAGAAATGATGATTTCATCAAGCCTAGTACATACTCAGAATCTGTACTACTCTGCAAATAGGCATGTCTCTGTAGGCAAAAAACTCATTTCTGACAAAGTTGCCCAAATGCATCTCAGAAGTGTGCCACTTGTTCCCTGAGTTAGAAAACGTCGAGAAACGGTCGTTTCTGCTAGCGCTGTGCTTCTACACATGTATTTGCTGAACGGTGAAAGCGCACAGTAATGCACTTTTCTCCCAGCAAATACACTGTTTCTTAGGAAATGGGCACACACTGAGGAGACACTAGTGGGAGCTACTGTGACTAAAACTGAGCTTCCCTACGCACAGGAAAGCGAGAGAAATGCTGATTTCATCAAGCCCAGTTACATACTCAGAATCTGTACTACTGCGCAAATAGGCATGTCTCTGTAGGCAAAAAACTCATTTCTGACAAAGTTGCCCAAATGCATCTCAGAAGTGTGCCACTTGTTCCCTGAGTTAGAAAACGTCGAGAAACGGTCGTTTCTGCTAGCGCTGTGCTTCTACACATGTATTTGCTGAACGGTGAAAGCGCACAGTTATGCACTTTTCTCCCAGCAAATACACTGTTTCTAAGAAACTGGGAACACACTGAGGAGACACTTGTGGGAACTACTGTGACTAAAATTGAGCTTCCCTACGCACAGGGAAGCAAGAGAAATGCTGATTTCATCAAGCCCAGTTACATACTCAGAATCTGTACTACTGCGCAAAGAGGCATGTCTCTGTAGGCAAAAAACTCATTTCTGACAAAGTTGCCCACATGCATCTCAGAAGTGTGCAACTTGTTCCCTGAGTTAGAAAACATTGAGAAACGTTCGTTTCTGCTAGCGCTGTGCTTCTACACGTGTATTTGCTGAACGGTGAAAGCGCACAGTAATGCACTTTTCTCCCAGCAAATACACTGTTTCTAAGGAACTGGGAACACACTGAGGAGACACTTGTGGGAGCTACTGTGACTAAAACTGAGCTTCCCTACGCACAGGGAAGCAAGAGAAATGCTGATTTCATCAAGCCCAGTTACATACTCAGAATCTGTACTACAGCGCAAATAGGCATGTCTCTGTAGGCAAAAAACTCATTTCTGACAAAGTTGCCCAAATGCATCTCAGAAGTGTGCAACTTGTTCCCTGAGTTAGAAAACATCGAGAAACGTTAGTTTCTGCTAGCGCTGTGCTTCTACACATGTATTTGCTGAACGGTGAAAATGCACAGTAATGCACTTTTCTCCCAGCAAATACACTGTTTCTAAGGAACTGGGAACACACTGAGGAGACACTTGTGGGAGCTACTGTTACTAAAACTGAGCTTCCCTACGCACAGGGAAGCAAGAGAAATGCTGATTTCATCAAGCCCAGTTACATACTCAGAATCTGTACTACAGCGCAAATAGGCATGTCTCCGTAGGCAAAAAACTCATTTCTGACAAAGTTGCCCAAATGCATCTCAGAAGTGTGCAACTTGTTCCCTGAGTTAGAAAACATCGAGAAACGTTCGTTTCTGCTAGCGCTGTGCTTCTACACATGTATTTGCTGAACGGTGAAAGCACACAGTAATGCACTTTTCTCCCAGCAAATACACTGTTTCTAAGGAACTGGGAACACACTGAGGAGACACTTGTGGGAGCTACTGTGACTAAAACTGAGCTTCCCTACGCACAGGGAAGCAAGAGAAATGCTGATTTCATCAAGCCCAGTTACATACTCAGAATCTGTACTACTGCGCAAATAGGCATGTCTCTGTAGGCAAAAAACTCATTTCTGACAAAGTTGCCCAAATGCATCTCAGAAGTGTGCAACTTGTTCCCTGAGTTAGAAAACGTCGAGAAACGGTCGTTTCTGCTAGCGTTGTGCTTCTACACATGTATTTGCTGAACGGTGAAAGCGCACAGTAATGCACTTTTCTCCCAGCAAATACACTGTTTCTAAGGAACTGGGAACACACTGAGGAGACACTTGTGGGAGCTACTGTGACTAAAACTGAGCTTCCCTACGCACAGGGAAGCAAGAGAAATGCTGATTTCATCAAGCCCAGTTACATACTCAGAATCTGTACTACTGCGCAAATAGGCATGTCTCTGTAGGCAAAAAACTCATTTCTGACAAAGTTGCCCAAATGCATCTCAGAAGTGTGCAACTTGTTCCCTGAGTTAGAAAACGTCGAGAAACGGTCGTTTCTGCTAGCGTTGTGCTTCTACACATGTATTTGCTGAACGGTGAAAGCGCACAGTAATGCACTTTTCTCCCAGCAAATACACTGTTTCTAAGGAACTGGGAACACACTGAGGAGACACTTGTGGGAGCTACTGTGACTAAAACTGAGCTTCCCTACGCACAGGGAAGCAAGAGAAATGCTGATTTCATCAAGCCCAGTTACATACTCAGAATCTGTACTACTGCGCAAATAGGCATGTCTCTGTAGGCAAAAAACTCATTTCTGACAAAGTTGCCCAAATGCATCTCAGAAGTGTGCAACTTGTTCCCTGAGTTAGAAAACGTCGAGAAACGGTCGTTTCTGCTAGCATTGTGCTTCTACACATGTATTTGCTGAACGGTGAAAGCGCACAGTAATGCACTTTTCTCCCAGCAAATACACTGTTTCTAAGGAACTGGGAACACACTGAGGAGACACTTGTGGGAGCTACTGTGACTAAAACTGAGCTTCCCTACGCACAGGGAAGCAAGAGAAATGCTGATTTCATCAAGCCCAGTTACATACTCAGAATCTGTACTACTGCGCAAATAGGCATGTCTCTGTAGGCAAAAAACTCTTTTCTGACAAAGTTGCCCAAATGCATCTCAGAAGTGTGCAACTTGTTCCCTGAGTTAGAAAACGTCGAGAAACGGTCGTTTCTGCTAGCGTTGTGCTTCTACACATGTATTTGCTGAACGGTGAAAGCGCACAGTAATGCACTTTTCTCCCAGCAAATACACTGTTTCTAAGGAACTGGGAACACACTGAGGAGACACTTGTGGGAGCTACTGTGACTAAAACTGAGCTTCCCTACGCACAGGGAAGCAAGAGAAACGCTGATTTCATCAAGCCCAGTTACATACTCAGAATCTGTACTACTGCGCAAATAGGCATGTCTCTGTAGGCAAAAAACTCATTTCTGACAAAGTTGCCCAAATGCATCTCAGAAGTGTGCAACTTGTTCCCTGAGTTAGAAAACGTCGAGAAACGGTCGTTTCTGCTAGCGTTGTGCTTCTACACATGTATTTGCTGAACGGTGAAAGCGCACAGTAATGCACTTTTCTCCCAGCAAATACACTGTTTCTAAGGAACTGGGAACACACTGAGGAGACACTTGTGGGAGCTACTGTGACTAAAACTGAGCTTCCCTACGCACAGGGAAGCAAGAGAAATGATGATTTCATCAAGCCCAGTTACATACTCAGAATCTGTACTACTGCGCAAATAGGCATGTCTCTGTAGGCAAAAAACTCATTTCTGACAAAGTTGCCCAAATGCATCTCAGAAGTGTGCAACTTGTTCCCTGAGTTAGAAAACGTCGAGAAACGGTCGTTTCTGCTAGCATTGTGCTTCTACACATGTATTTGCTGAACGGTGAAAGCGCACAGTAATGCACTTTTCTCCCAGCAAATACACTGTTTCTAAGGAACTGGGAACACACTGAGGAGACACTTGTGGGAGCTACTGTGACTAAAACTGAGCTTCCCTACGCACAGGGAAGCAAGAGAAATGCTGATTTCATCAAGCCCAGTTACATACTCAGAATCTGTACTACTGCTCAAATAGGCATGTCTCTGTAGGCAAAAAACTCTTTTCTGACAAAGTTGCCCAAATGCATCTCAGAAGTGTGCAACTTGTTCCCTGAGTTAGAAAACGTCGAGAAACGGTCGTTTCTGCTAGCGTTGTGCTTCTACACATGTATTTGCTGAACGGTGAAAGCGCACAGTAATGCACTTTTCTCCCAGCAAATACACTGTTTCTAAGGAACTGGGAACACACTGAGGAGACACTTGTGGGAGCTACTGTGACTAAAACTGAGCTTCCCTACGCACAGGGAAGCAAGAGAAATGCTGATTTCATCAAGCCCAGTTACATACTCAGAATCTGTACTACTGCGCAAATAGGCATGTCTCTGTAGGCAAAAAACTCATTTCTGACAAAGTTGCCCAAATGCATCTCAGAAGTGTGCAACTTGTTCCCTGAGTTAGAAAACGTCGAGAAACGGTCGTTTCTGCTAGCGTTGTGCTTCTACACATGTATTTGCTGAACGGTGAAAGGGCACAGTAATGCACTTTTCTCCCAGCAAATACAATGTTTCTAAGGAACTGGGAACACACTGAGGAGACACTTGTGGGAGCTACTGTGACTAAAACTGAGCTTCCCTACGCACAGGAAAGCAAGAGAAATGCTGATTTCATCAAGCCCAGTTACATACTCAGAATCTGTACTACAGCGCAAATAGGCATGTCTCTGTAGGCAAAAAACTCATTTCTGACAAAGTTGCCCAAATGCATCTCAGAAGTGTGCAACTTGTTCCCTGAGTTAGAAAACATCGAGAAACGTTCGTTTCTGCTAGCGCTGTGCTTCTACACATGTATTTGCTGAACGGTGAAAGCGCACAGTAATGCACTTTTCTCCCAGCAAATACACTGTTTCTAAGGAACTGGGAACACACTGAGGAGACACTTGTGGGAGCTACTGTGACTAAAACTGAGCTTCCCTACGCACAGGGAAGCAAGAGAAATGCTGATTTCATCAAGCCCAGTTACATACTCAGAATCTCTACTACTGCGCAAATAGGCATGTCTCTGTAGGCAAAAAACTCATTTCTGACAAAGTTGCCCAAATGCATCTCAGAAGTGTGCAACTTGTTCCCTGAGTTAGAAAACGTCGAGAAACGGTCGTTTCTGCTAGCGCTGTGCTTCTACACATGTATTTGCTGAACGGTGAAAGCGCACAGTAATGCACTTTTCTCCCAGCAAATTCACTGTTTCTAAGGAACTGGGAACACACTGAGGAGACACTTGTGGGAGCTACTGTGACTAAAACTGAGCTTCCCTACGCACAGGGAAGCAAGAGAAATGCTGATTTCATCAAGCCCAGTTACATACTCAGAATCTGTACTACTGCGCAAATAGGCATGTCTCTGTAGGCAAAAAACTCATTTCGGACAAAGTTGCCCAAATGCATCTCAGAAGTGTGCAACTTGTTCCCTGAGTTAGAAAACGTCGAGAAACGGTCGTTTCTGCTAGCGTTGTGCTTCTACACATGTATTTGCTGAACGGTGAAAGCGCACAGTAATGCACTTTTCTCCCAGCAAATACACTGATTCTAAGGAACTGGGAACACACTGAGGAGACACTTGTGGGAGCTACTGTGACTAAAACTGAGCTTCCCTACGCACAGGGAAGTAAGAGAAATGCTGATTTCATCAAGCCCAGTTACATACTCAGAATCTGTACTACTGCGCAAATAGGCATGTCTCTGTAGGCAAAAAACTCATTTCTGACAAAGTTGCCCAAATGCATCTCAGAAGTGTGCAACTTGTTCCCTGAGTTAGAAACCGTCGAGAAACGGTCGTTTCTGCTAGCGCTGTGCTTCTACACATGTATTTGCTGAACGGTGAAAGCGCACAGTAATGCACTTTTCTCCCAGCAAATACACTGTTTCTAAGGAAATGGGAACACACTGAGAAGACACTTGTGGGAGCTACTGTGACTAAAACTGAGCTTCCCTATGCACAGGGAAGCAAGAGAAATGCTGATTTCATCAAGCCCAGTTACATACTCAGAATCTGTACTACTCTGCAAATAGGCATGTCTCTGTAGGCAAAAAACTCATTTCTGACAAAGTTGCCCAAATGCATCTCAGAAGTGTGCAACTTGTTCCCTGAGTTAGAAAACGTCGAGAAACGGTTGTTTCTGCTAGCGCTGTGCTTCTACACATGTATTTGCTGAACGGTGAAAGCGCACAGTAATGCACTTTTCTCCCAGCAAATACACTGTTTCTAAGGAAATGGGAACACACTGAGGAGACACTTGTGGGAGCTACTGTGACTAAAACTGAGCTTCCCTACACACAGGGAAGCAAGAGAAATGCTGATTTCATCAAGCCCAGTTACATACTCAGATTCTGTACTACTGCGCAAATAGGCATGTCTCTGTAGGCAAAAAACTCATTTCTGACAAAGTTGCCCAAATGCATCTCAGAAGTGTGCAACTTGTTCCCTGAGTTAGAAACCGTCGAGAAACGTTCGTTTCTGCTAGCGCTGTGCTTCTACACATGTATTTGCTGAACGGTGAAAGCGCACAGTAATGCACTTTTCTCCCAGCAAATACACTGTTTCTAAGGAAATGGGAACACACTGAGAAGACACTTGTGGGAGCTACTGTGACTAAAACTGAGCTTCCCTACGCACAGGAAAGCAAGAGAAATGCTGATTTCATCAAGCCCAGTTACATACTCAGAATCTGTACTATTGCGCAAATAGGCATGTCTCTGTAGGCAAAAAACTCATTTCTGACAAAGTTGCCCAAATGCATCTCAGAAGTGTGCCACTTGTTCCCTGAGTTAGAAACCGTCGAGAAACGGTCGTTTCTGCTAGTGCTGTGCTTCTACACATGTATTTGCTGAACGGTGAAAGCGCACAGTAATGCACTTTTCTCCCAGCAAATACACTGTTTCTTAGGAAATGGGAACACACTGAGGAGACACTTGTGGGAGCTACTGTGACTAAAACTGAGCTTCCCTACGCACAGGGAAGCAAGAAAAATGCTGATTTCATCAAGCCCAGTTACATACTCAGAATCTGTACTACTACGCAATTAGGCATGTCTCTGTAGGCAAAAAAATCATTTCTGACAAAGTTGCCCAAATGCATCTCAGAAGTGTGCAACTTGTTCGCTGAGTTAGAAAACGTTGAGAAACGTTCGTTTCTGCTAGCGCTGTGCTTCTACACATGTATTTGCTGAACGGTGAAAGCGCACAGTAATGCACTTTTCTCCCAGCAAATACACTGTTTCTAAGGAACTGGGAACACACTGAGGAGACACTTGTGGGAACTACTGTGACTAAAACTGAGCTTCCCTACGCACAGGGAAGCAAGAGAAATGCTGATTTCATCAAGCCCA
This sequence comes from Acomys minous, assembly GCF_964271855.1. Taxonomy (NCBI): domain Eukaryota; kingdom Metazoa; phylum Chordata; class Mammalia; order Rodentia; family Muridae; genus Acomys; species Acomys minous. The sequence continues at coordinate 2,889,587 of NW_028182181.1, forward strand.
GTTACATACTCAGAATCTGTACTACTGCGCAAAAAGCATGTCTCTGTAGGCAAAAAACTCATTTCTGACAAAGTTGCCCAAATGCATCTCAGAAGTGTGCCACTTGTTCCCTGAGTTAGAAAACGTCGAGAAACGGTCGTTTCTGCTAGTGCTGTGCTTCTACACATGTATTTGCTGAACGGTGAAAGCGCACAGTAATGCACTTTTCTCCCAGCAAATACACTGTTTCTTAGGAAATGGGAACACACTGAGGAGACACTTTTGGGAGCTACTGTGACTAAAACTGAGCTTCCCTACGCACAGGGAAGCAAGAAAAATGCTGATTTCATCAAGCCCAGTTACATACTCAGAATCTGTACTACTGCGCAATTAGGCATGTCTCTGTAGGAAAAAAACTCATTTCTGACAAAGTTGCACAAATGCATCTCAGAAGTGTGCAACTTGTTCCCTGAGATAGAAAACATCGAGAAACGTTCGTTTCTGCTAGCGCTGTGCTTCTACACATGTATTTGCTGAACGGTGAAAGCGCACAGTAATGCACTTTTCTCCCAGCAAATACATTGTTTCTAAGGAAATGGGAACACACTGAGGAGACACTTGTGGGAGCTACTGTGACTAAAACTGAGCTTCCCTACGCACAGGGAAGCAAGAGAAATGCTGATTTCATCAAGCCCAGTTACATACTCAGAATCTGTACTACTGCGTAAATAGGCATGTCTCTGTAGGCAAAAAACTCATTTCTGTCAAAGTTGCCCAAATGCATCTCAGAAGTGTGCAACTTGTTCCCTGAGTTAGAAAACGTGGAGAAACGTTCGTTTCTGCTAGCGCTGTGCTTCTACACATCTATTTGCTGAACGGTGAAAGCGCACAGTAATGCACTTTTCTCCCAGCAAATACACTGTGTCTAAGGAACTGGGAACACACTGAGGAGACACTTGTGGGAGCTACTGTGACTAAAACTGAGCTTCCCTACGCACAGGGAAGTAAGAGAAATGCTGATTTCATCAAGCCCAGTTACATACTCAGAATCTGTACTACTGCGCAAATAGGCATGTCTCTGTAGGCAAAAAACTCATTTCGGACAAAGTTGCCCAAATGCATCTCAGAAGTATGCAACTTGTTCTCTGAGTTAGAAAACGTCGAGAAACGGTCGTTTCTGCTAGCTCTGTGCTTCTACACATGTATTTGCTGAACGGTGAACGCGCACAGTAATGCACTTTTCTCCCAGGAAATACACTGTTTCTAAGGAAATGGAAACACACTGAGGAGACACTTGTGGGAGCTACTGTGGCTAAAACTGAGCTTCCCTACGCACAGGGAAGCAAGAGAAATGCTCATTTCATCAAGCCCAGTTACATACTCAGAATCTGTACTACTGCTCAAATAGGCATGTCTCTGTAGGAAAAAAACTCATTTCTGACAAAGTTGCACAAATGCATCTCAGAAGTGTGCAACTTGTTCCCTGAGATAGAAAACATCGAGAAACGTTCGTTTCTGCTAGCGCTATGCTTCTACACATGTATTTGCTGAACGGTGAAAGTGCACAGTAATGCACTTTTCTCCCAGCAAATACATTGTTTCTAAGGAAATGGGAACACACTGAGGAGACACTTGTGGGAGCTACTGTGACTAAAACTGAGCTTCCCTACGCACAGGGAAGCAAGAGAAATGCTGATTTCATCAAGCCCAGTTACATACTCAGAATCTGTACTACTGCGCAAATAGGCATGTCTCTGTAGGCAAAAAACTCATTTCTGACAAAGTTGCCCAAATGCATCTCAGAAGTGTGCAACTTGTTCCCTGAGTTAGAAAACGTGGAGAAACGTTCGTTTCTGCTAGCGCTGTGCTTCTACACATCTATTTGCTGAACGGTGAAAGCGCACAGTAATGCACTTTTCTCCCAGCAAATACACTGTGTCTAAGGAACTGGGAACACACTGAGGAGACACTTGTGGGAGCTACTGTGACTAAAACTGAGCTTCCCTACGCACAGGGAAGTAAGAGAAATGCTGATTTCATCAAGCCCAGTTACATACTCAGAATCTGTACTACTGCGCAAATAGGCATGTCTCTGTAGGCAAAAAACTCATTTCGGACAAAGTTGCCCAAATGCATCTCAGAAGTGTGCAACTTGTTCCCTGAGTTAGAAACCGTCGAGAAACGGTCGTTTCTGCTAGCGCTGTGCTTCTACACATGTATTTGCTGAACGGTGAAAGCGCACAGTAATGCACTTTTCTCCCAGCAAATACACTGTTTCTAAGGAAATGGGAACACACTGAGGAGACACTTGTGGGAGCTACTGTGACTAAACCTGAGCTTCCCTACGCACAGGGAAGCAAGAGAAATGCTGATTTCATCAAGCCCAGTTACATACTCAGAATCTGTACTACTGCGCAAATAGGCATGTCTCTGTAGGCAAAAAACTCATTTCTGACAAAGTTGCCCAAATGCATCTCAGAAGTGTGCAACTTGTTCCCTGAGTTAGAAAACGTCGAGAAACGGTCGTTTCTGCTAGCGCTGTGCTTCTACACATGTATTTGCTGAACGGTGAAAGCGCACAGTAATGCACTTTTCTCCCAGCAAATACACTGTTTCTAAGGAAATGGGAACACACTGAGGAGACACTTGTGGGAGCTACTGTGACTAAAACTGAGCTTCCCTACGCACAGGGAAGCTAGAGAAATGCTAATTTCATCAAGCCCAGTTACATACTCAGAATCTGTACTACTGTGCAAATAGGCATGTCTCTGTAGGCAAAAAACTCATTTCTGACAAAGTTGCCCAATTGCACCTCAGAAGTGTGCAACTTGTTCCCTGAGTTAGAAAACGTCGAGAAACGGTCGTTTCTGCTAGCGCTGTGCTTCTACACATGTATTTGCTGAACGGTGAAAGGGCACAGTAATGCACTTTTCTCCCAGCAAATACACTGTTTCTAAGGAACTGGAAACACACTGAGGAGACACTTGTGGGAGCTACTGTGACTAAAACTGAGCTTCCCTACGCACAGGAAAGCAAGAGAAATGCTGATTTCATCAAGCCCAGTTACATACTCAGAATCTATACTACTGCGCAAATAGGCATGTCTCTGTAGGCAAAAAACTCATTTCTGATAAAGTTGCCCAAATGCATCTCAGAAGTGTGCCACTTGTTCCCTGAGTTAGAAAACGTCGAGAAACGGTCGTTTCTGCTAGCGCTGTGCTTCTACACATGTATTTGCTGAACGGTGAAAGCGCACAGTAATGCACTTTTCTCCCAGCAAATACACTGTTTCTTAGGAAATGGGAAGACACTGAGGAGACACTTTTGGGAGCTACTGTGACTAAAACTGAGCTTCCCTACGCACAGGGAAGCAAGAAAAATGCTGATTTCATCAAGCCCAGTTACATACTCAGAATCTGTACTACTGCGCAAATATGCATGTCTCTGTACGCAAAAAAATCATTTTGACAAAGTTGCCCAAATGCATCTCAGAAGTGTGCAACTTGTTCGCTGAGTTAGAAAACGTTGAGAAACGTTCATTTCTGCTAACGCTGTGCTTCTACACATGTATTTGCTGAACTGTGAAAGCGCACAGTAATGCACTTTTCTCCCAGCAAATACACTGTTTCTAAGGAAATGTGAACACACTGAGGAGACACTTGTGGGAGCTACTGTGACTAAAACTGAGCTTCCCTACGCACAGGGAAGCAAGAGAAATGCTGATTTCATCAAGCCCAGTTACATACTCAGAATCTGTACTACTGCGCAAATAGGCATGTCTCTTTAGGCAAAAAACTCATTTCTGACAAAGTTGCCCAAATGTATCTCAGAAGTGTGCAACTTTTTCTCTGAGTTAGAAAACGTCGAGAAACGGTCGTTTCTGCTAGCTCTGTGCTTCTACACATGTATTTGCTGAACGGTGAAAGCGCACAGTAATGCACTTTTCTCCCAGCAAATACACTGTTTCTAAGGAAATGGGAACACACTGAGGAGACACTTGTGGGAGCTACTGTGACTAAAACTGAGCTTCCCTACGCACAGGGAAGCAAGAGAAATGCTGATTTCATCAAGCCCAGTTACATACTCAGAATCTGTACTACTGCGCTAATAGGCATGTCTCTTTAGGCAGAAAACTCATTTCTGACAAAGTTGCCCAAATGCATCTCAGAAGTGTGCAACTTCCCTGAGTTTGAAGACGTCGAGAAACGGTCGTTTCTGCTAGCGCTGTGCTTCGACACATGTATTTGCTGAATGGTGAAAGCGCACACTAACGCACTTTTCTCCCAGCAAATACACTGTTTCTAAGGAAATGGGAACACACTGAGGAGACACTTGTGGGAGCTACTGTGACTAAAACTGAGCTTCCCTACGCACAGGGAAGCAAGAGAAATGCTGATTTCCTCAAGCCCAGTTACATACTCAGAATCTGTACTACTGCGCAAATAGGCATGTCTCTTTAGGCAAAAAACTCATTTCTGACAAAGTTGCCCAAATGCATCTCAGAAGTGTGCAACTTGTTCCCTGAGTTAGAAAACGTCGAGAAACATTCGTTTCTGCCAGCGCTGTGCTTCTACACATGTATTTGCTGAACGGTGAAAGCGCACAGTAATGCACTTTTCTCCCAGCAAATACACTGTTTCTAAGGAAATGGGAACACACTGAGGAGACACTTGTGGGAGCTACAGTGACTAAAACTGAGCTTCCCTACGCAAGGGGAAGCAAGAGAAATGCTGATTTCATCAAGCCCAGTTACATACTCAGAATCTGTACTACTGCGCAAATAGGCATGTCTCTTTAGGCAAAAAACTCATTTCTGACAAAGTTGCCCAAATGCATCTCAGAAGTGTGCAACTTGTTCCCTGAGTTAGAAAAGGTCGAGAAACGGTCTTTTCTGCTAGCGCTGTGCTTCTACACATGTATTTGCTGAACGGTGAAAGCGCACAGTAATGCACTTTTCTCCCAGCAAATACACTGTTTCTAAGGAAATGGGAACACACTGAGGAGACACTTGTGGGAGCTACTTTGACTAAAACTGAGCTTCCCTACACACAGGGAAGCAAGAGAAGTGCTGATTTCATCAAGTCTAGTTACATACTCAGAATCTGTACTACTGCCTAAATAGGCATGTCTCTGTAGGCAAAAAACTCATTTCTGACAAAGTTGCCCAAATGCACCTCAGAAGTGTGCAACTTCTTCCCTGAGTTGGAAAACGTCGAGAAACGTTCGTTTCTGCTAGCGCTGTGCTTCTACACATGTATTTGCTGAACGGTGAAAGCGCACAGTAATGCACTTTTCTCCCAGCAAATATACTGTTTCTAAGGAAATTGGAACACACTGAGGAGACACTTGTGGGAGCTACTGTGACTAAAACTGAGCTTCCCAACGCACAGGGAAGCAAGAGAAATGCTGATTTCATCAAGCCCAGTTACATACTCAGAATCTGTACTACTGCGCAAATAGACATGTCTCTTTAGGCAAAAAACTCATTTCTGACAAAGCTGCCCAAATGCATCTCAGAAGTGTGCAACTTGTTCCCTGAGTTACAAAACGTCGAGAAACGGTCGTATCTGCTAGCGCTGTGCTTCTACACATGTATTTGCTGAACGGTGAAAGCGCACAGTAATGCACTTTTCTCCCAACAAATACACATTTTCTAAGGAAATGGGAACACACTGAGGAGACACTTGTGGGAGCTACTGTGACTAAAACTGAGCTTCCCTACGCACAGGGAAGCAAGAGACATGCTGATTTCATCAAGCCCAGTTACATACTCAGAATCTGTACTCATGCGCAAATAGGCATGTCTCTTTAGGCAAAAAACTCATTTCTGACAAAGTTGCCCAAATGCATCTCAGAAGTGTGCAACTTGTTCCCTGAGTTAGAAAACGTCGAGAAACGTTCATTTCTGCTAGCGCTGTGCTTCTACACATGTATTTGCTGAACAGTGAAAGCGCACAGTAATGTACTTTTCTCCCAGCAAATACACTGTTTCTAAGGAATTGGGAACACACTGAGGAGACACTTGTGGGAGCTACTGTGATTAAAACTGAGCTTTCCTACGCACAGGGAAGCAAGAGAAATGCTGATTTCATCAAGCCCAGTTACATACTCAGACTCTGTACTACTGCGCAAATAGGCATGTCTCTTTAGGCAAAAAACTCATTTCTGACAAAGTTGCCCAAATGCATCTCAGAAGTGTGCAACTTGTTCCCTGAGTTAGAAAACGTCGAGAAACGTTCATTTCTGCTAGCGCTGTGCTTCTACACATGTATTTGCTGAACAGTGAAAGCGCACAGTAATGTACTTTTCTCCCAGCAAATACACTGTTTCTAAGGAATTGGGAACACACTGAGGAGACACTTGTGGGAGCTACTGTGATTAAAACTGAGCTTTCCTACGCACAGGGAAGCAAGAGAAATGCTGATTTCATCAAGCCCAGTTACATACTCAGAATCTGTACTACTGCGCAAGTAGGCATGTCTCTGTAGGCAAAAAACTCATTTCTGACAAAGTTGCCCAAATGCATCTCAGAAGTGTGCAACTTGTTCCCTGAGTTAGAAAACGTCGAGAAACGTTCCTTTCTGCTAGCGCTGTGCTTCTACACATGTATTTGCTGAACGGTGAAAGCGCACAGTAATGCACTTTTCTCCCAGCAAATTCACTGTTTCTAAGGAACTGGGAACACACAGAGGAGACACTTGTGGGAGCTACTGTGACTAAAAGTGAGCTTCCCTACGTACAGGGAAGCAAGAGAAATGCTGATTTCATCAAGCCCAGTTACATACTCAGAATCTGTACTACTGCGCAAATAGGCATGTCTCTGTAGGCAAAAAACTCATTTCTGACAAAGTTGCCCAAATGCATCTCAGAAGTGTGCAACTTGTTCCCTGAGTTAGAAAACGTCGAGAAACGTTCGTTTCTGCTAGCGCTGTGCTTCTACACATGTATTTGCTGAACGGTGAAAGCGCACAGTAATGCACTTTTCTCCCAGCAAATACACTGTTTCTAAAGAAATGTGAACACACTGAGGAGACACTTGTGGGAGCTATTGTGACTAAAACTGAGCTTCCCTACGCACAGGGAAGAAAGAGAAAGGCTGATTTCATCAAGCCCAGTTACATACTCAGAATCTGTACTACTGCGCAAATAGGCATGTTTCTGTAGGCAAAAAACTCATTTCTGACAAAGTTGCCCAAATGCATCTCAGAAGTGTGCAACTTGTTCCCTGAGTTAGAAAACGTCGAGAAACGGTCGTTTCTGCTAGCGTTGTGCTTCTACACATGATTTGCTGAACGGAGAAAGCGCACAGTAATGCACTTTTCTCCCAGCAAATACACTGTTTCTAAGGAAATGGGAACACACTGAGGAGACACTTGTGGGAGCTACTGTGACTAAAACTGAGCTTCCCTATGCACAGGGAAGCAAGAGAAATGCTGATTTCATCAAGCCCAGTTACATACTCAGAATCTGTACTACTGCGCAAATAGGCATGTCTCTCTAGGCAAAAAACTCATTTCTGACAAAGTTGCCCAAATGCATCTCAGAAGTGTGCAACCTGTTTCCTGAGTTAGAAAACGTCGAGAAACGTTCGTTTCTGCTAGCGCTGTGCTTCTACACATGTATTTGCTGAACGGTGAAAGCACACAGTAATGCACTTTTCTCCCAGCAAATACACTGTTTCTAAGGAAATGGGAACACACTGAAGAGACACTTGTGGGAGCTACTGTGACTAAAACTGAGCTTCCCTACGCACAGGGAAGCAAGAGAAATGCTGATTTCATCAAGCCCAGTTACATACTCAGAATCTGTACTACTGCGCAAATAGGCATGTCTCTGTAGGCAAAATACTCATTTCTGACAAAGTTGCCCAAATGCATCTAAGAAGTGTGCAACTTTTTCCCTGAGTTAGAAAACGTCGAGAAACGGTCGTTTCTGCTAGCGCTGTGCTTCTACACATGTATTTGCTGAACGGTGAAAGCGCACAGTAATGCACCTTTCTCCCAGCAAATACACTGTTTCTAAGGAAATGGGAACACACTGAGGAGACACTTGTGGGAGCTACTGTGACTAAAACTGAGCTTCCCTACGCACAGGGAAGCAAGAGAAATGCTGATTTCATCAAGCCCAGTTACATACTCAGAATCTGTACTACTGCGCAAATAGGCATGTCTCTTTAGGCAAAAAACTCATTTCTGACAACGTTACCCAAATGCATCTCAGAAGTGTGCAACTTGTTCCCTGAGTTAGAAAACGTCGAGAAACAGTCGTTTCTGCTAGCGCGCTGCTTCTACACATGTATTTGCTGAACGGTGAAAGCGCACAGTGATGCACTTTTCTCCCAGCAAATACACTGTTTCTTACGAAATGGGAACACACTGAGGAGACACTTGGGGAGCTACTGTGACTAAAACTGAGCTTCCCTACGCACAGGGAAGCAAGAGAAATGCTGATGTCATCAAGCCCACTTACATACTCTGAATCTGTACTACTGCGCAAATAGGCATGTCTCTTTAGGCAAAAAACTCATTTCTGACAAAGTTGCCCAAATGCATCTCAGAAGTGTGCAACTTGTTACCTGAGTTAGAAAACGTCGAGAAACTTTCATTTCTGCTAGCGCTGTGCTTCTACACATGTATTTGCAGAACGGTGAAAGCGCACAGTAATGCACTTTTCTCCCAGCAAATACACTGTTTCTAAGGAAATGGGAACACACTGAGGAGACACTTGTGGGAGCTACAGTGACTAAAACTGAGCTTCCCTACGCACAGGGAAGCAAGAGAAATGCTGATTTCATCAAGCCCAGTTACATACTCAGAATCTGTATTACTGCGCAAATAGGCATGTCTCTTTAGGCAAAAAACTCATTTCTGACAAAGTTGCCCAGATGCATCTCAGAAGAGTGCAACTTGTTCCCTGAGTTAGAAAACGTCAAGAAACGGTCGTTTCTGCTAGCGCTGTACTTCTACACATGTATTTGCTGAACGGTGAAAGCACACAGTAATGCACTTTTCTTCCAGCAAATATATTGTTTCTAAAGAAATGGGAACACACTGAGTAGACACTTGTGGGAGCTACTGTGACTAAAACTGAGCTTTACTACGCACAGGGAAGCAAGAGAAATGCTGATTTCATCAAGCCCAGTTACATACTCAGAATCTGTACTACTGCGCAAATAGGCATGTCTCTTTAGGCAAAAAACTCATTTCTGCAAAGTTGCCCAAATACATCTCAGAAGTGTGCCACTTGTTCCCTGAGTTAGAAAACGTCGAGAAACGGTCGTTTCTGCTAGCACTGTGCTTCTACACTTGTATTTGCTGAACGGTGAAAGCGCACAGTAATTCACTTTTCTCCCAGCAAATACACTGTTTCTAAGGAAATGGGAACACACTGAGGAGACACTTGTGGGAGCTACTGTGACTAAAACTGAGCTTCCCTACGCACAGGGAAGCAAGAGAAATGCTGATTTCATCAAGCCCAGTTACATACTCAGAATCTGTACTACTGCGCAAATAGGCATGTCTCTTTAGGCAAAAAACTCATTTCTGACAAAGTTGCCCAAATGCATCTCAGAAGTGTGCAACTTGTTCCCTGAGTTAGAAAACGTCGAGAAACGTTCGTTTCTGCTAGCGCTGTGCTTCTACACATGTATTTGCTGAACGGTGAAAGCGCACAGTAATGCGCTTTTCTCCCAGCAAATACACTGTTTCTAAGGAAATGGGAACACACTGAGGAGACACTTGTGGGAGCTACTGGGACTAAAACTGAGCTTCCGTATGCACAGGGAAGCAAGAGAAATGCTGATTTCATCAAGCCCAGTTACATACTCAGAATCTGTACTACTGCGCAAATAGGCATGTCTCTGTAGGCAAAAAACTCATTTCTGACAAAGTTGCCCAAATGCATCTCAGAAGTGTGCAACTTGTTCCCTGAGTTAGAAAACGTCGAGAAACGTTCGTTTCTGCTAGCGCTGTGCTTCTACACATGTATTTGCTGAACGGTGAAAGCGCACAGTAATGCACTTTTCTCCCAGCAAATACACTGTTTCTAAGGAAATGGGAACACACTGAGGAGACAATTGTGGGAGCTACTATGACTAAAACTGAGCTTCCCTACGCACAGGGAAGCAAGAGAAATGCTGATTTCATCAAGCCCAGTTACATACTCAGAATCTGTACTACTGCGCAAATAGGCATGTCTCTGTAGGCAAAAAACTCATTTCTGACAAAGTTGCCCAAATACATCTCAGAAGTGTGCAACTTGTTCCCTGAGTTAGAAAACGTCGAGAAACGTTCGTTTCTGCTAGCGCTGTGCTTCTACACATGTATTTGCTGAACGGTGAAAGCGCACAGTAATGCACCTTTCTCCCAGCAAATACACTGTTTCTAAGGAAATGGGAACACACTGAGGAGACACTTGTGGGAGCTACTGTGACTAAAACTGAGCTTCCCTACGCACAGGGAAGCAAGAGAAATGCTGATTTCATCAAGCCCAGTTACATACTCAGAATCTGTACTACTGCGCAAATAGGCATGTCTCTTTAGGCAAAAAACTCATTTCTGACAACGTTACCCAAATGCATCTCAGAAGTGTGCAACTTGTTCCCTGAGTTAGAAAACGTCGAGAAACAGTCGTTTCTGCTAGCGCGCTGCTTCTACACATGTATTTGCTGAACGGTGAAAGCGCACAGTGATGCACTTTTCTCCCAGCAAATACACTGTTTCTTACGAAATGGGAACACACTGAGGAGACACTTGGGGAGCTACTGTGACTAAAACTGAGCTTCCCTACGCACAGGGAAGCAAGAGAAATGCTGATGTCATCAAGCCCACTTACATACTCTGAATCTGTACTACTGCGCAAATAGGCATGTCTCTTTAGGCAAAAAACTCATTTCTGACAAAGTTGCCCAAATGCATCTCAGAAGTGTGCAACTTGTTACCTGAGTTAGAAAACGTCGAGAAACTTTCATTTCTGCTAGCGCTGTGCTTCTACACATGTATTTGCAGAACGGTGAAAGCGCACAGTAATGCACTTTTCTCCCAGCAAATACACTGTTTCTAAGGAAATGGGAACACACTGAGGAGACACTTGTGGGAGCTACAGTGACTAAAACTGAGCTTCCCTACGCACAGGGAAGCAAGAGAAATGCTGATTTCATCAAGCCCAGTTACATACTCAGAATCTGTATTACTGCGCAAATAGGCATGTCTCTTTAGGCAAAAAACTCATTTCTGACAAAGTTGCCCAGATGCATCTCAGAAGAGTGCAACTTGTTCCCTGAGTTAGAAAACGTCAAGAAACGGTCGTTTCTGCTAGCGCTGTACTTCTACACATGTATTTGCTGAACGGTGAAAGCACACAGTAATGCACTTTTCTTCCAGCAAATATATTGTTTCTAAAGAAATGGGAACACACTGAGTAGACACTTGTGGGAGCTACTGTGACTAAAACTGAGCTTTACTACGCACAGGGAAGCAAGAGAAATGCTGATGTCAACAAGCCCAGTTACATACTCAGAATCTGTACTACTGCGCAAATAGGCATGTCTCTGTAGGCAAAAAACTCATTTCTGACAAAGTTGCCCAAATGCATCTCAGAAGTGTGCAACTTGTTCCCTGAGTTAGAAAACGTCGAGAAACGGTCGTTTCTGCAAGCGCTGTGCTTCTACACATGTATTTGCTGAACGGTGAAAGCGCACAGTAATGCACTTTTCTCCCAGCAAATACACTATTTCTAAGGAAATGGGACCACACTGAGGAGACACTTGTGGGAGCTACTGTGACTAAAACTGAGCTTCCCTTTGCACAGGGAAGCAAGAGAAATGCTGATTTCATCAAGCCCAGTTACATACTCAGAATCTGTACTACTGCGCAAATAGGCATGTCTCTTTAGTCAAAAAACTCATTTCTGACAAAGTTGCCCAAATGCATCTCAGAAGTGTGCAACTTGTCCCCTGAGTTAGAAAACGTCGAGAAACGGTCGTTTCTGCTAGTACTGTGCTTCTACACATGTATTTGCAGAACGGTGAAAGCACACAGTAGTGCAATTTTCTACCAACAAATACACTGTTTCTAAGGAAATGGGAACACACTGAGGAGACACTTGTGGGAGCTACTGTGACTAAAACTGAGTTTCCCTACACACAGGGAAGCAAGAGAAATGCTGATGTCATCAAGCCCAGTTACATAGTCACAATCTGTACTACTGTGCAAATAGGCATGTCTCTTTAGGCAAAAAACTCATTTCTGACAAAGTTGCCCAAATGCATCTCAGAATTGTGCAACTTGTTCCCTGAGTTAGAAAACGTAGAGAAACGGTCGTTTCTGCTAGCGCTGTGCTTCTACACATGTATTTGCTGAACGGTGAAAGCACACAGTAATGCACTTTTCTCCCAGCAAATACACTGTTTCTAAAAAAATGGGAACACACTGAGGAGACACTTGTGGGACCTACTGTGACTAAAACTGAGCTTCCCTACGCACAGGAAAGCAAGAGAAATGCTGATTTCATCAAGTCCAGTTACATACTCAGAATCTGTACTACTGCGCAAATAGGCATGTCTCTTTAGGCAAAAAATTCATTTCTGACAAAGTTGCCCAAATGCATCTCAGAAGTGTGCAACTTGTTCCCTGAGTTAGAAAATGTCGAGAAACGGTCGTTTCTCCTAGCGCTGTGCTTCTACACATGTATTTGATGAACGGTGAAAGCGCACAGTAGTGCACTTTTATCCCAGCAAATACACTGTTTCTAAGGAAATGGGAACACACTGAGGAGACACTTGTGGGAGCTACTGTGACTAAAACTGAGCTTCCCTACACACAGGGAAGCAAGAAAAATGCTGATGTCATCAAGCCCAGTTACATATTCAGAATCTGTACTACTACGAAGATAGGCATGTCTCTGTAGGCAAAAAACTCATTTCTGACAAAGTTGCCCAAATGCATCTCAGAAGTGTGCAACTTGTTCCCTGAGTTAGAAAACATTGAGAAACGGTCGTTTCGGCAAGCTCTGTGCTTCTACACATGTATTTGCTGAACGGTGAAAGCGCACAGTAATGCACTTTTCTCCTAGTAAATACACTGTTTCTAAGGAAATGGGAACACACTGAGGAGACACTTGTGGGAGCTACTGTGACTAAAACTGAGCTTCCCTACGCACAGGGAAGCAAAAGAAATGCTGATTTCATCAAGCCCAGTTACATACTCAGAATCTGTACTACTGCGCAAATAGGCATGTCTCTTTAGGCAAAAAACTCATTTCTGACAAAGTTGCCCAAATGCATCTCAGAAGTGTGCAACTTGTCCCCTGAGTTAGAAAACGTCGAGAAACGGTCGTTTCTGCTAGTACTGTGCTTCTACACATGTATTTGCAGAACGGTGAAAGCACACAGTAGTGCAATTTTCTACCAACAAATACACTGTTTCTAAGGAAATGGGAACACACTGAGGAGACACTTGTGGGAGCTACTGTGACTAAAACTGAGTTTCCCTACACACAGGGAAGCAAGAGAAATGCTGATGTCATCAAGCCCAGTTACATAGTCACAATCTGTACTACTGTGCAAATAGGCATGTCTCTTTAGGCAAAAAACTCATTTCTGACAAAGTTGCCCAAATGCATCTCAGAATTGTGCAACTTGTTCCCTGAGTTAGAAAACGTAGAGAAACGGTCGTTTCTGCTAGCGCTGTGCTTCTACACATGTATTTGCTGAACGGTGAAAGCACACAGTAATGCACTTTTCTCCCAGCAAATACACTGTTTCTAAAAAAATGGGAACACACTGAGGAGACACTTGTGGGACCTACTGTGACTAAAACTGAGCTTCCCTACGCACAGGAAAGCAAGAGAAATGCTGATTTCATCAAGTCCAGTTACATACTCAGAATCTGTACTACTGCGCAAATAGGCATGTCTCTTTAGGCAAAAAATTCATTTCTGACAAAGTTGCCCAAATGCATCTCAGAAGTGTGCAACTTGTTCCCTGAGTTAGAAAATGTCTGAAACGGTCGTTTCTCCTAGCGCTGTGCTTCTACACATGTATTTGATGAACGGTGAAAGCGCACAGTAGTGCACTTTTATCCCAGCAAATACACTGTTTCTAAGGAAATGGGAACACACTGAGGAGACACTTGTGGGAGCTACTGTGACTAAAACTGAGCTTCCCTACACACAGGGAAGCAAGAAAAATGCTGATGTCATCAAGCCCAGTTACATATTCAGAATCTGTACTACTACGAAGATAGGCATGTCTCTGTAGGCAAAAAACTCATTTCTGACAAAGTTGCCCAAATGCATCTCAGAAGTGTGCAACTTGTTCCCTGAGTTAGAAAACATTGAGAAACGGTCGTTTCGGCAAGCTCTGTGCTTCTACACATGTATTTGCTGAACGGTGAAAGCGCACAGTAATGCACTTTTCTCCTAGTAAATACACTGTTTCTAAGGAAATGGGAACACACTGAGGAGACACTTGTGGGAGCTACTGTGACTAAAACTGAGCTTCCCTACGCACAGGGAAGCAAAAGAAATGCTGATTTCATCAAGCCCAGTTACATACTCAGAATCTGTACTACTGCGCAAATAGGCATGTCTCTTTAGGCAAAAAACTCATTTCTGACAAAGTTGCCCAAATGCATCTCAGAAGTGTGCAACTTGTTCAATGAGTAAGAAAACATCGAAAAACGGTCGTTTCTGCTAGCGCTGTGCTTCTACACATGTATTTGCTGAACGGTGAAAGAGCACAGTAATGCACTTTTCTCCCAGCAAATACACTGTTTCTAAGGAAATGGGAACACACTGAGGAGACACTTGTGGTAGCTACTGTGACTAAAACTGAGCTTCCCTATGCACAGGGAAGCAAGAGAAATGCTGATTTCATCAAGCCCAGTTACATACTCAGAATCTGTACTACTGCACAAATAGGCATGTCTCTTTAGGCAAAAAACTCATTTCTGACAAGGTTGCCCAAATGCATCTCAGAAGTGTGCAACTTGTTCCCTGAGTTAGAAAACGTCGAGAAACGGTCGTTTCTGCTAGCGCTGTGCTTCTACACATGTATTTCCTGAACGGTGAAAGCGCACAGTAATGCACTTTTCTCCCAGCAAATACACTGTTTCTAAGGAAATGGGAACACACTGAGGAGACACTTGTGGGAGCTACTGTGACTAAAACTGAGCTTCCCTATGCACAGGGAAGCAAGAGAAATGCTGATTTCATCAAGCCCAGTTACATACTCAGAATCTGTACTACTGCGCAAATAGGCATGTCTCTTTAGGCAAAAACTCATTTCTGACAAAGTTGCCCAAATGCATCTCAGAAGTGTGCAACTTGTTCCGTGAGTTAGAAAACGTCGAGAAACGGTCGTTTCTGCTAGCGCTGTGCTTCTACACATGTATTTGCTGAACGGTGAAAGCGCACAGTAATGCACTTTTATCCCAGCAAATACACTGTTTCTAAGGAAATGGGAACACCCTGAGGAGACACTTGTGGGAGCTACTGTGACTAAAAGTGAGCTTCCCGACGCACAGGGAAGCAAGAGAAATGCTGATTTCATCAAGCCCAGTTACATACTCAGAATCTGTACTACTGCGAAAATAGGCATGTCTCTTTAGGCAAAAAAATCATTTCTGACAAAGTTGCCCAAATGCATCTCTGAAGTGTGCTTCTTCTTCCCTGCGTTAGAAAACGTCGAGAAACGGTCGTTTCTACTAGCGCTGTGCTTCTACACATGTATTTGCTGAACGGTGAAAGCGCACAGTAATGCACTTTTCTCCCAGCAAATACACTGTTTCTAAGGAAATGGGAACACACTGAGGAGACACTTGTGGGAGCTACAGTGACTAAAACTGAGCTTCCCTACGCACAGGGAAGCAAGAGAAATGCTGATTTCATCAAGCCCAGTTACATACTCAGAATCTGTACTACTGCGCAAATAGGCATGTCTCTTTAGGCAAAAAACTCATTTCTGACAAAGTTGCCCAAATGCATTTCAGAAGTGTGCAACTTGTTCCCTGAGTTAGAAAACGTCGAGAAACGGTCGTTTCTGCTAGCGCTGTGCTTCTACACATGTATTTGCTGAACGGTGAAAGCGCACAGTAATGCACTTTTCTCCCAGCAAATGCACTGTTTCTAAGGAAATGGGAACACACTGAGGAGACACATGTGGGAGCTACAGTGACTATAAACTGAGCTTCCCTATGCACAGGGAAGCAAGAGAAATGCTGATTTCATCAAGCCCAGTTACATACTCAGAATCTGTACTACTGCGCAAATAGGCATGTCTCTTTAGGCAAAAACTCATTTCTGACAAAGTTGCCCAAATGCATCTCAGAAGTGTGCAACTTGTTCCGTGAGTTAGAAAATGTCGAGAAACGGTCGTTTCTGCTAGCGCTGTGCTTCTACACATGTATTTGCTGAACGGTGAAAGCGCACTGTAATGCACTTTTCTCCCAGCAAATACACTGTTTCTAAGGAAATGGGAATACCTTGAGGAGACACTTGTGGGAGCTACTGTGACTAAAAGTGAGCTTCCCTACGCACAGGGAAGCAAGAGAAATGCTGATTTCATCAAGCCCAGTTACATACTCAGAATCTGTACTACTGCGCAAATAGGCATGTCTCTTTAGGCAAAAAACTCATTTCTGACAAAGTTGCCCAAATGCATCTCAGAAGTGTGCAACTTGTTCCCTGAGTTAGAAAACGTCGAGAAACGGTCGTTTCTGCTAGCGCTGTGCTTCTACACATGTATTTGCTGAACGGTGAAAGCGCACAGTAATGCACTTTTCTCCCAGCAAATACACTGTTTCTAAGGAAAGGGGAACACACTGAGGAGACACTTGTGGGAGCTACTATGACTAAAACTGAGCTTCCCTATGCACAGGGAAGCAAGAGAAATGCTGATTTCAACAAGCTCTGTTACATACTCAGAATCTGTACTACTGCGCAAATAGGCATGTCTCTTTAGGCAAAAAACTCATTTCTGACAAAGTTGCCCAAATGCATTTCAGAAGTGTGCAACTTGTTCCCTGAGTTAGAAAACGTCGAGAAACGGTCGTTTCTGCTAGCGCTGTGCTTCTACACATGTATCTGCCGAACGGTGAAAGCGCACAGTAATGCACTTTTCTCCCAGCAAATATACTGTTTCTAAGGAAATGGGAACACACTGAGGAGACACTTGTGGGAGCTACTGTGACTAAAACTGAGCTTCCCTATGCACAGGGAAGCAAGATAAATGCTGATTTCATCAAGCCCAGTTACATACTCAGAATCTGTACTACGGCGCAAATAGGCATGTCTCTTTAGGCAAAAAACTCATTTCTGACAATGTTGCCCAAATGCATCTCTGAAGTGTGCATCTTCTTTCCTGCGTTAGAAAACGTCGAGAAACGGTCGTTTCTACTAGCGCTGTGCTTCTACACATGTATTTGCTGAACAGTGAAAGCGCACAGTAATGCACTTTTCTCCCAGCAAATACACTGTTTCTAAGGAAATGGGAACACACTGAGGAGACACTTGTGGGAGCTACAGTGACTAAAACTGAGCTTCCCTACGCACAGGGAAGCAAGAGAAATGCTGATTTCATCAAGCCCAGTTACATACTCAGAATCTGTACTACTGCGCAAATAGGCATGTCTCTTTAGGCAAAAAACTCATTTCTGACAAAGTTGCCCAAATGCATCTCAGAAGTGTGCAACTTGTTCCCTGAGTTAGAAAACGTCGAGAAACGGTCGATTCTGCTAGCGCTGTGCTTCTACACATGTATTTGCTGAACGGTGAAAGCGCACAGTAATGCACTTTTCTCCCAGCAAATACACTGTTTCTAAGGAAATGGGAACACACTGAGGAGACACTTGTGGGAGCTACTGTGACTAAAACTGAGCTTCCCTATGCACAGGGAAGCAAGAGAAATGCTGATTTCATCAAGCCCTGTTACATACTCAGAAACTGTACTACTGCGCAAATAGGCATGTCTCTTTAGGCAAAAAACTCATTTCTGACAAAGTTGCCCAAATGCATTTCAGAAGTGTGCAACTTGTTCTCTGAGTTAGAAAACGTCGAGAAACGGTCGTTTCTGCTAGCGCTGTGCTTCTACACATGTATTTCCTGAACGGTGAAAGCGCACAGTAATGCACTTTTCTCCCAGCAAATACACTGTTTCTAACGAAATGTGAACACACTGAGGAGACACTTCTGGGAGCTACAGTGACTAAAACTGAGCTTCCCTACGCACAGGGAAGCAAGAGAAATGCTGATTTCATCAAGCCCAGTTACATACTCAGAATCTGTACTACTGCGCAAATAGGCATGTCTCTTTAGGCAAAAACTCATTTCTGACAAAGTTGCCCAAATGCATCTCAGAAGTGAGCAACCTGTTCCGTGAGTTAGAAAACGTCGAGAAACGGTCGTTTCTGCTAGCGCTGTGCTTCTACACATGTATTTGCTGAACGGTGAAAGCGCAGAGTAATGCACTTTTCTCCCAGCAAATATACTGTTTCTAAGGAAATGGGAACACCCTGAGGAGACACTTGTGGGAGCTACTGTGACTAAAACTGAGCTTCCCTACGCACAGGGAAGCAAGAGAAATGCTGATTTCATCAAGCCAGTTACATGCTCAGAATCTGTACTACTGCATAGATAGGCATGTCTCTGTAGGCAAAAAACTCATTTCTGACAAAGTTGCCCAAATGCATCTCAGAAGTGTGCAACTTGTTCCCTGAGTTAGAAAACATTGAGAAACGGTCGTTTCTGCTAACGCTGTGCTTCTACACATGTATTTGCTGAAAGATGAAAGCGCACAGTAATGCACTTTTCTCCCAGCAAATACACTGTTTCTAAGGAAATCGGAACACACTGAGGAGACACTTGTGGGAGCTACAGTGACTAAAACTGAGCTTCCCTAAGCACAGGGAAGCAAGAGAAATGCTGATTTCATCAAGCCCAGTTACATACTCAGAATCTGTACTACTGCGCAAATAGGCATGTCTCTTTAGGCAAAAAACTCATTTCTGATAAAGTTGCCCAAATGCATCTCAGAAGTGTGCAACTTGTTCCCTGAGTTAGAAAACATCGAGAAACGGTCGTTTCGGCTAGCTCTGTGCTTCTACCCATGTATTTGCTGAACCGTGAAAGCGCACAGTAATGCACTTTTCTCCTAGTAAATACACTGTTTCTAAGGAAATGGGAACACACTGAGGAGACACTTGTGGGAGCTACTGTGACTAAAACTGAGCTTCCCTACGCACAGGGAAGCAAGAGAAATGCTGATTTCATCAAGCCCAGTTACATACTCAGAATCTGTACTACTGCGCAAATAGGCATGTCTCTTTAGGCAAAAAACTCATTTCTGACAAAGTTGCCCAAATGCATCTCAGAAGTGTGCAACTTGTTCAATGAGTTAGAAAACGTCGAGAAACGGTCGTATCTGCTGGCGCTGTGCTTCTACACATGTATTTGCTGAACGGTGAAAGAGTACAGTAATGTACTTTTCTCCCAGCAAATACACTGTTTCTAAGGAAATGGGAACACACTGAGGAGACACTTGTGGGAGCTACAGTGACTAAAACTGAGCTTCCCTACGCACAGGGAAGCAAGAGAAATGCTGATTTCATCAAGCCCAGTTACATACTCAGAATCTGTACTACTGCGCAAATAGGCATGTCTCTTTAGGCAAAAAACTCATTTCTGACAAAGTTGCCCAAATGCATCTCAGAAGTGTGCAACTTGTTCCCTGAGTAGAAAACGTCGAGAAACGGTCGTTTCTGCTAGCGCTGTGCTTCTACACATGTATTTGCTGAACGGTGAAAGCGCACAGTAATGCACTTTTCTCCAAGCAAATACACTGTTTCTAAGGAAATGGGAACACACTGAGGAGACACTTGTGGGAGCTACTGTGACTAAAACTGAGCTTCCCTACGCACAGGGAAGCAAGAGAAATGCTGATTTCATCAAGCCAGTTACATGCTCAGAATCTGTACTACTGCATAGATAGGCATGTCTCTTTACGCAAAAAACTGATTTCTGACAAAGTTGCCCAAATGCATCTAAGAAGTGTGCATCTTGTTCCCTGCGTTAAAAAACGTCGAGAAACGGTCGTTTCTGCTAGCGCTGTGCTTCCACACATGTATTTGCTGAACGGTGAAAGCGCACAGTAATGCACTTATCTCCCAGCAAATACACTGTTTCTAAGGAAATGGGAACACACTGAGGAGACACTTGTGGGAGCTACTGTGACTAAAACTGAGCTTCCCTATGCACAGGGAAGCAAGAGAAATGCTGATTTCATCAATCACAGTTACATGCTCAGAATCTGTACTACTGCATAAATAGGCATGTCTCTTTAGGCAAAAAACTCATTTCTGACAAAGTTGCCCAAATGCATCTCAGAAGTGTGCAACTTGTTCCCTGAGTTAGAAAACGTTGAGAAACGGTCGTTTCTGCTAGCGCTGTGCTTCTACACATGTATTTGCTGAACGGTGAAAGCGCACAGTAATGCACTTTTCTCCCAGCAAATACACTGTTTCTAAGGAAATGGGAACACACTGAGGAGACACTTGTGGGAGCTACTGTGACTAAAACTGAGCTTCCCTACGCACAGGGAAGCAAGAGAAATGCTGATTTCATCAAGCCCAGTTACATACTCAGAATCTGTACTACTGCGCAAATAGGCATGTCTCTTTAGGCAAAAAACGCATTTCTGACAAAGTTGCCCAAATGCATCTCAGAAGTGTGCAACTTGTTCCCTGAGTTAGAAAACGTCGAGAAACGGTCGTTTCTGCTAGTGCTGTGCTTCTACACATGTATTTGCTGAACGGTGAAAGCGCACAGTAATGCCCTTTTCTCCAAGCAAATACACTGTTTCTAAGGAAATGGGAACACACTGAGGAGACACTTGTGGGAGCTACTGTGACTAAAACTGAGCTTCCCTACGCACAGGGAAGCAAGAGAAATGCTGATTTCATCAAGCCAGTTACATGCTCAGAATCTGTACTACTGCATATATAGGCATGTCTCTTTACGCAAAAAACTGATTTCTGACAAAGTTGCCCAAATGCATCTAAGAAGTGTGCATCTTGTTCCCTGCGTTAAAAAACGTCGAGAAACGGTCGTTTCTGCTAGCGCTGTGCTTCCACACATGTATTTGCTGAATGGTGAAAGCGCACAGTAATGCACTTATCTCCCAGCAAATACACTGTTTCTAAGGAAATGGGAACACACTGAGGAGACACTTGTGGGAGCTACTGTGACTAAAACTGAGCTTCCCTATGCACAGGGAAGCAAGAGAAATGCTGATTTCATCAAGCACAGTTACATGCTCAGAATCTGTACTACTGCATAAATAGGCATGTCTCTTTAGGCAAAAAACTCATTTCTGACAAAGTTGCCCAAATGCATCTCAGAAGTGTGCAACTTGTTCCCTGAGTTAGAAAACGTTGAGAAACGGTCGTTTCTGCTAGCGCTGTGCTTCTACACATGTATTTGCTGAACGGTGAAAGCGCACAGTAATGCACTTTTCTCCCAGCAAATACACTGTTTCTAAGGAAATGGGAACACACTGAGGAGACACTTGTGGGAGCTACTGTGACTAAAACTGAGCTTCCCTACGCACAGGGAAGCAAGAGAAATGCTGATTTCATCAAGCCCAGTTACATACTCAGAATCTGTACTACTGTGCAAATAGGCATGTCTCTTTAGGCAAAAAACGCATTTCTGACAAAGTTGCCCAAATGCATCTCAGAAGTGTGCAACTTGTTCCCTGAGTTAGAAAACGTCGAGAAACGGTCGTTTCTGCTAGTGCTGTGCTTCTACACATGTATTTGCTGAACGGTGAAAGCGCACAGTAATGCACTTTTCTCCTAGTAAATACAAATTTCTAACGAAATGGGAACACACTGAGGAGACACTTGTGGTAGCTACTGTGACTAAAACTGAGCTTCCCTACGCATAGGGAAGCAAGAGAAATGCTGATTTCATCAAGCCCAGTTACATACTCAGAATCTGTACTACTGCGCAGATAGGCATGTCTCTGTAGGCAAAAAACTCATTTCTGACAAAGTTGCCCAAATGCATCTCAAAAGTGTGCAACTTGTTCCCTGAGTTAGAAAACATTGAGAAACGGTCGTTTCTGCTAACGCTGTGCTTCTACACATGTATTTGCTGAACGGTGAAAGCGCACAGTAATGCACTTTTCTCCCAGCAAATACACTGTTTCTAAGGAAATGGGAACACACTGAGGAGACACTTGTGGGAGCTACAGTGACTAAAACTGAGCTTCCCTACGCACAGGGAAGCAAGAGAAATGCTGATTTCATCAAGCCCAGTTACATACTCAGAATCTGTACTACTGCGCAAATAGGCATGTCTCTTTAGGCAAAAAACTCATTTCTGATAAAGTTGCCCAAACGCATCTCAGAAGTGTGCAAGTTGTTCCCTGAGTTAGAAAACATCGAGAAACGGTCGTTTCGGCTAGCTCTGTGCTTCTACACATGTACTTGCTGAATGGTGAAAGCGCACAGTAATGCACTTTTCTCCTAGTAAATACACTGTTTCTAAGGAAATGGGAACACACTGAGGATACACTTGTTTGAGCTACTGTGACTAAAACTGAGCTTCCCTACGCACAGGGAAGCAAGAGAAATGCTGATTTCATCAAGCCCAGTTACATACTCAGAATCTGTACTACTGCGCAAATAGGCATGTCTCTTTAGGCAAAAAACTCATTTCTGACAAAGTTGCCCAAATGCATCTCAGAAGTGTGCAACTTGTTCAATGAGTTAGAAAACGTCGAGAAACGGTCGTTTCTGCTAGCGCTGTGCTTCTACACATGTATTTACTGAACGGTGAAAGAGTACAGTAATGCACTTTTCTCCCAGCAAATACACTGTGTCTAAGGAAATGGGAACACACTGAGGAGACACTTGTGGGAGCTACAGTGACTAAAACTGAGCTTCCCTACGCACAGGGAAGCAAGAGAAATGCTGATTTCTTCAAGCCCAGTTACATACTCAGAATCTGTACTACTGCGCAAATAGGCATGTCTCTTTAGGCAAAAAACTCATTCCTGACAAAGTTGCCCAAATGCATCTCAGAAGTGTGCAACTTGTTCCCTGAGTAGAAAACGTCGAGAAACGGTCGTTTCTGCTAGCGCTGTGCTTCTACACATGTATTTGCTGAACGGTGAAAGCGCACAGTAATGCACTTTTCTCCCAGCAAATACACTGTCTCTAAGGAAATGGGAACACACTGAGGAGACACTTGTGGGAGCTACTGTGACTAAAACTGAGCTTCCCTACGCACAGGGAAGCAAGAGAAATGCTGATTTCATCAAGCCCAGTTACATACTCAGAATCTGTACTACTGCGCAAATAGGCATGTCTCTTTAGGCAAAAAACTCATTTCTGACAAAGTTGCCCAACTGCATCTCAGAAGTGTGCAACTTGTTCAATGAGTTAGAAAACGTCGAGAAACGGTCCTTTCTGCTAGCGCTGTGCTTCTACACATGTATTTGCTGAACGGTGAAAGCGCACAGTAATGCACTTTTTCCCAGCAAATGCACTGTTTCTAAGGAAATGGGAACACACTGAGGAGACACTTGTGGGAGCTACAGTGACTATAAACTGAGGATCCCTATGCACAGGGAAGCAAGAGAAATGCTGATTTCATCAAGCCCAGTTACATACTCAGAATCTGTACTACTGCGCAAATAGGCATGTCTCTTTAGGCAAAAACTCATTTCTGACAAAATTGCCCAAATGCATCTCAGAAGTGTGCAACTTGTTCCCTGAGTTAGAAAATGTCGAGAAACGGTCGTTTCTGCTAGCGCTGTGCTTCTACACATGTATTTGCTGTACGGTGAAAGCGCACAGTAATGCACTTTTCTCCCAGCAAATACACTGTTTCTAAGGAAATGGGAATACCTTGAGGAGACACTTGTGGGAGCTACAGTGACTATAAACTGAGGATCCCTATGCACAGGGAAGCAAGAGAAATGCTGATTTCATCAAGCCCAGTTACATACTCAGAATCTGTACTACTGCGCAAATAGGCATGTCTCTTTAGGCAAAAACTCATTTCTGACAAAATTGCCCAAATGCATCTCAGAAGTGTGCAACTTGTTCCCTGAGTTAGATAACGTCGAGAAACGGTCGTTTCTGCTAGCGCTGTGCTTCTACACATGTATTTGCTGAACGGTGAAAGCGCACAGTAATGCACTTTTCTCCCAGCAAATACACTGTTTCTAAGGAAATGGGAATACCTTGAGGAGACACTTGTGGGAGCTACTGTGACTAAAAGTGTGCTTCCCTACGCACAGGGAAGCAAGAGAAATGCTGATTTCATCAAGCCCAGTTACATACTCAGAATCTGTACTACTGCGCAAATAGGCATGTCTCTTTAGGCAAAAACTCATTTCTGACAAAATTGCCCAAATGCATCTCAGAAGTGTGCAACTTGTTCCCTGAGTTAGAAAACGTCGAGAAACGGTCGTTTCTGCTAGCGCTGTGCTTCTACACATGTATTTGCTGAACGGTGAAAGCGCACAGTAATGCACTTTTCTCCCAGCAAATACACTGTTTCTAAGGAAATGGGAATACCTTGAGGAGACACTTGTGGGAGCTACAGTGACTATAAACTGAGGATCCCTATGCACAGGGAAGCAAGAGAAATGCTGATTTCATCAAGCCCAGTTACATACTCAGAATCTGTACTACTGCGCAAATAGGCATGTCTCTTTAGGCAAAAACTCATTTCTGACAAAATTGCCCAAATGCATCTCAGAAGTGTGCAACTTGTTCCCTGAGTTAGATAACGTCGAGAAACGGTCGTTTCTGCTAGCGCTGTGCTTCTACACATGTATTTGCTGAACGGTGAAAGCGCACAGTAATGCACTTATCTCCCAGCAAATACACTGTTTCTAAGGAAATGGGAATACCTTGAGGAGACACTTTTGGGAGCTACTGTGACTAAAAGTGTGCTTCCCTACGCACAGGGAAGCAAGAGAAATGCTGATTTCATCAAGCCCAGTTACATACTCAGAATCTGTACTACTGCGCAAATAGGCATGTCTCTTTAGGCAAAAAACTCATTTCTGACAAAGTTGCCCAAATGCATTTCAGAAGTGTGCAACTTGTTCCCTGAGTTAGAAAACGTCGAGAAACGGTCGTTTCTGCTAGCGCTGTGCTTCTACACATGTATTTGCTGAACGGTGAAAGCGCACAGTAATGTACTTTTCTTCCAGCAAATACACTGATTCTAAGGAAATGGGAACACACTGAGGAGACACTTGTGGGAGCTACTGTGACTAAAACTGAGCTTCCCTACGCACAGGGAAGCAAGAGAAATGCTGATTTCATCAAGCCAGTTACATGCTCAGAATCTGTACTACTGCATAGATAGGCATGTCTCTTTAGGCAAAAAACTGATTTCTGACAAAGTTGCCCAAATGCATCTAAGAAGTGTGCATCTTGTTCCCTGCGTTAAAAAACGTCGAGAAACCGTCGTTTCTGCTAGCGCTGTGCTTCTACACATGTATTTGCTGAACGGTGAAAGCGCACAGTAATGCACTTATCTCCCAGCAAATACACTGTTTCTAAGGAAATGGGAACACACTGAGGAGACACTTGTGGGAGCTACTGTGACTAAAACTGAGCTTACCTATGCACAGGGAAGCAAGAGAAATGCTGATTTCATCAAGCACAGTTACATGCTCAGAATCTGTACTACTGCGCAAATAGGCATGTCTCTTTAGGCAAAAAACTCATTTCTGACAAAGTTGCCCAAATGCATCTCAGAAGTGTGCAACTTGTTCCCTGAGTTAGAAAACGTCGAGAAACGGTCGTTTCTGCTAGCACTGTGCTTCTACACATGTATCTGCTGAACGGTGAAAGTGCACAGTAATGCACTTTTCTCCTAGTAAATACAATTTTCTAACGAAATGGGAACACACTGAGGAGACACTTGTGGTAGCTACTGTAACTAAAACTGAGCTTCCCTACGCATAGGGAAGCAAGAGAAATGCTGATTTCATCAAGCCCAGTTACATACTCAGAATCTGTACTACTGCGCAGATAGGCATGTCTCTGTAGGCAAAAAACTCATTTCTGACAAAGTTGCCCAAATGCATCTCAGAAGTGTGCAACTTGTTCCCTGAGTTAGAAAACGTCGAGAAACGGTCGTTTCTGCTAGCGCTGTGCTTCTACACATGTATTTGCTGAACGGTGAAAGAGTACAGTAATGCACTTTTCTCCCAGCAAATACACTGTCTCTAAGGAAATGGGAACACACTGAGGAGACACTTGTGGGAGCTACTGTGACTAAAACTGAGCTTCCCTACGCACAGGGAAGCAAGAGAAATGCTGATTTCATCAAGCCCAGTTACATACTCAGAATCTGTACTACTGCGCAAATAGGCATGTCTCTTTAGGCAAAAAACTCATTTCTGACAAAGTTGCCCAAATGCATCTCTGAAGTGTGCATCTTCTTCCCTGCATTAGAAAACGTCAAGAAACGGTCGTTTCTGCTAGCGCTGTGCTTCTACACATGTATTTGCTGAACGGTGAAAGCGCACAGTAATGCACTTTTCTCCCAGCAAATACACTGTTTCTAAGGAAATGGGAACACACTGAGGAGACACTTGTGGGAGCTACAGTGACTAAAACTGAGCTTCCCTACGCACAGGGAAGCAAGAGAAATGCTGATTTCATCAAGCCAGTTACATGCTCAAAATCTGTACTACTGCATAGATAGGCATGTCTCTTTAGGCAAAAAACTCATTTCTGACAAAGTTGCCCAAATGCATCTAAGAAGTGTGCATCTTGTTCCCTGCGTTAGAAAACGTCGAGAAACGGTCGTTTCTGCTAGCGCTGTGCTTCTACACATGTATTTGCTGAACGGTGAAAGCGCACAGTAATGCACTTTTCTCCCAGCAAATACACTGTTTCTAAGGAAATGGGAACACACTAAGGAGACACTTGTGGGAGCTACTGTGACTAAAACTGAGCTTCCCTACGAACAGGGAAGCAAGAGAAATGCTGATTTCATCAAGCCCAGTTACATGCTCAGAATCTGTACTACTGCATAAATAGGCATGTCTCTTTAGGCAAAAAACTCATTTCTGACAAAGTTGCCCAAATGCATCTCAGAAGTGTGCAACTTGTTCCGTGAGTTAGAAAACGTTGAGAAACGGTCGTTTCTGCTAGCGCTGTGCTTCTACACATGTATTTGCTGAACGGTGAAAGCGCACAGTAATGCACTTTTCTCCCAGCAAATACACTGTTTCTAAGGAAATGGGAACACCCCGAGGAGACACTTGTGGGAGCTACTGTGACTAAAAGTGAGCTTCCCGACGCACAGGGAAGCAAGAGAAATGCTGATTTCATCAAGCCCAGTTACATACTCAGAATCTGTACTACTGCGCAAATAGGCATGTCTCTTTAGGCAAAAAACTCATTTCTGACAAAGTTGCCCAAATGCATCTCTGAAGTGTGCATCTTCTTCCCTGCGTTAGAAAACGTCGTGAAACGGTCGTTTCTGCTAGCGCTGTGCTTCTACACATGTATTTGCTGAACGGTGAAAGCGCACAGTAATGCACTTATCTCCCAGCAAATACACTGTTTCTAAGGAAATGGGAACACACTGAGGAGACACTTGTGGGAGCTACAGTGACTAAAACTGAGCTTCCCTACGCACAGGGAAGCAAGAGAAATGCTGATTTCATCAAGCCCAGTTACATACTCAGAATCTGTACTACTGCGCAAATAGGCGTGTCTCTTTAGGCAAAAACTCATTTCTGACAAAGTTGCCCAAATGCATCTCAGAAGTGTGTAACTTGTTCCCTGAGTTAGAAAACGTCGAGAAATGGTCGTTTCTGCTAGCGCTGTGCTTCTACACATGTAATTACTGAACGGTGAAAGCGCACAGTAATTCACTTTTCTCCCAGCAAATACACTGTTTCTAAGGAAATGGGAACACCCTGAGGAGACACTTGTGGGAGCTACTGTGACTAAAACTGAGCTTCCCTACGCACAGGGAAGCAAGAGAAATGCTGATGTCATCAAGCCCAGTTACATACTCAGAATCTGTACTACTGCGCAAATAGGCATGTCTCTTTAGGCAAAAAACTCATTTCTGACAAAGTTGCCCAAATGCATCTCTGAAATGTGCATCTTGTTCCCTGCGTTAGAAAACGTCGAGAAACGGTCGTTTCTGCTAGCGCTGTGCTTCTACACATGTATTTGCTGAACGGTGAAAGCGCACAGTAATGCACTTTTCTTCCAGCAAATACACTGTTTCTAAGGAAATGGGAACACACTGAGGAGACACTTGTCGGAGCTACTGTGACTAAAACTGAGCTTTTCTACGCACAGGGAAGCAAGAGAAATGCTGATTTCATCAAGCCCAGTTACATGCTCAGAATCTGTACTACTGCATAAATAGGCATGTCTCTTTAGGCAAAAAACTCATTTCTGACAAAGTTGACCAAATGCATCTCAGAAGTGTGCAACTTGTTCCCTGAGTTAGAAAACGTCGAGAACCGGTCGTTTCTGCTAGCGCTGTGCTTCTACACATGTATTTGCTGAACGGTGAAAACGCACAGTAATGCACTTTTCTCCCAGCAAATACACTGTTTCTAAGGAAATGGGAACACACTGAGGAGACACTTGTGGGAGCTACAGTGACTAAAACTGAGCTTCCCTACGCACAGGGAAGCAAGAGAAATGCTGATTTCATCAAGCCCAGTTACATACTCAGAATCTGTACTACTGCGCAAATAGGCATGTCTCTTTAGGCAAAAACTCATTTCTGACAAAGTTGCCCAAATGCATCTCAGAAGTGTGCAACTTGTTCCCTGAGTTAGAAAACGTCGAGAAATGGTTGTTTCTGCTAGCGCTGTGCTTCTACACATGTATTTGCTGAACGGAGAAAGCGCACAGTAATGCACTTTTCTCCCAGCAAATACACTGTTTCTAAGGAAATGGGAACACCCTGAGGAGACACTTGTGCGAGCTACTGTGACTAAAAGTGAGCTTCCCTACGCACAGGGAAGCAAGAGAAATGCTGATTTCATCAAGCCCAGTTACATACTCAGAATCTGTACTACTGCGCAAATAGGCATGTCTCTTTAGGCAAAAAACTCATTTCGGACAAAGTTGCCCAAATGCATCTCAGAAGTGTGCATCTTGTTCCCTGCGTTAGAAAACGTCAAGAAACGGTAGTTTCTGCTAGCGCTGTGCTTCTACACATGTATTTGCTGAACGGTGAAAGCGCACAGTAATGCACTTTTCTCCCAGCAAATATACTGTTTCTAAGAAAATGGGAACACCCTGAGGAGACACTTGTGGGAGCTACTGTGACTAAAACTGAGCTTCCCTACGCACAGGGAAGCAAGAGAAATGCTGATTTCATCAAGCCAGTTACATACTCAGAATCTGTACTACTGCATAGATAGGCATGTCTCTTTAGGCAAAAAACTCATTTCTGACAAAGTTGCCCAAATGCATCTCAGAAGTGTGCAACTTGTTCCCAGAGTTAGAAAACATCGAGAAACGTTCGTTTCTGCTAGCGCTGTGCTTCTACACATGTATTTGCTGAACGGTGAAAGCGCACAGTAATGCGCTTTTCTCCCAGCAAATACACTGTTTCTAAGGAAATGGGAATACACTGAGGAGACACTTGTGGGAGCTACTGTGACTAAAACTGAGCTTCCCTACGCACAGGGAAGCAAGAGAAATGCTGATTTCATCAAGACCAGTTATATACTCAGAATCTGTACTACTGAGCAAATAGGCATGTCTCTTTAGGCAAAAAACTCATTTCTGACAAAGTTGCCCAAATGCATCTCAGAAGAGTGCAATTTGTTCCCTGAGTTAGAAAACGTCGAAAAATGTTCGTTTCTGCTAGCGCTGTGCTTCTACACATGTATTTGCTGAATGGTGAATGCGCACAGTAATGCACTTTTCTCCCAGCAAATACACTGTTTCTAAGGAAATGGGAACACACTGAGGAGACACTTGTGGGAGCTACTGTGACTAAAACTGAGCTTCCCTACGCACAGGGAAGCAAGAGAAATGCTGATTTCATCAAGCCCAGTTACATACTCAGAATCTGTACTACTGCGCAAATAGGCATGTCTCTTTAGGCAAAAAACTCATTTCTGACAAAGTTGCCCAAATGCATCTCAGAAGTGTGCAACTTGTTACCTGAGTTAGAAAACGTCGAGAAACGGTCGTTTCTGCTAGCGCTGTGCTTCTACACACGTATTTGCTGAACGGTGAAAGCGCACAGTAATGCACTTTTCTCCCAGCAAATACACTGTTTCTAAGGAAATGGGAACACACTGAGGAGACACTTGTGGGAGCTACAGTGACTAAAACTGAGCTTCCCTATACACAGGGAAGCAAGAGAAATGCTGATTTCATCAAGCCCAGTTACATACTCAGAATCTGTACTACTGCACAAATAGGCATGTCTCTTTAGGCAAAAAACTCATTTCTGACAAAGTTGCCCAAATGCATCTCAGAAGTGTGCAACTTGTTACCTGAGTTAGAAAACGTCGAGAAACGGTCGTTTCTGATAGCGCTGTGCTTCTACACATGTATTTGCTGAACGGTGAAAGAGCACAGTAATGCACTTTTCTCCCAGCAAATACACTGTTTCTACGGAAATGGGAACACACTGAGGAGACACTTGTGGGAGCTACTGTGACTAAAACTGAGCTTCCCTACGCACAGGGAAGCAAGAGAAATGCTGATTTCATCATGCCCAGTTACCTACTCAGAATCTGTACTACTGCGCAAATAGGCATGTCTCTTTAGGCAAAAAACTCATTTCTGACAAAGTTGCCCAAATGCATCTCAGAAGTGTGCAACTTGTTCCCTGAGTTAGAAAACGTCAAGAAACGTTCGTTTCTGCTAGCGCTGTGCTTCTACACATGTATTTGCTGAACGGTGAAAGAGCACAGTAATGCACTTTTCTCCCAGCAAATACACTGTTTCTAAGGAAATGGGAACACACTGAGGAGAAACTTGTGGGAGCTACTGTGACTAAAACTGAGCTTCCCTACGCACAGGGAAGCAAGAGAAATGTTGATTTCATCAAGCCCAGTTACATATTCAGAATCTGTACTACTGCGCAAATAGGCATGTCTCTGTAGGGAAAAAACTCATTTCTGACAAAGTTGCCCAAATGCATCTCAGAAGTGTGCAACTTGTTCCCTGAGTTAGAAAACGTCGAGAAACGTTCGTTAATGCTAGCGCTTTGCTACTACACATGTATTTGCTGAACGGTGAAAGGGCACAGTAATGCACTTTTCTCCCAGCAAGTACACTGTTTCTAAGGAAATGGGAACACACTGAGGAGACACTTGTGGGAGCTACTGTGACTAAAACTGAGCTTCCCTACGCACAGGGAAGCAAGAGAAATGCTGATTTCCTCAAGCCCAGTTACATACTCAGAATCTGTACTACTGCGCAAATAGGCATGTCTCTTTAGGCAAAAAACTCATTTCTGACAAAGTTGCCCAAATGCATCCCAGAAGTGTGCAACTTTTTCCCTGAGTTAGAAAACGTCGAGAAACGTTCGTTTCTGCTAGCGCTGTGCTTCTACACATGTATTTGCTGAACGGTGAAAGCGCAGAGTAATGCACTTTTCTCCCAGCAAATACACTGTTTGTAAGGAAATGGGAACACACTGAGGAGACACTTGTGGGAGCTACTGTGACTAAAACTGAGCTTCCCTACGCACAGGGAAGCAAGAGAAATGCTGATTTCATCAAGCCCAGTTACATACTCAGAATCTGTACTACTGCGCAAATAGGCATGTCTCTGTAGGCAAAAAACTCATTTCTGACAAAGTTGCCCAAATGCATCTCAGAAGTGTGCAACTTGTTCCCTGAGTTAGAAAACGTCGAGAAACGTTCATTTCTGTTAGCGCTGTCCTTCTACACATGTATTTGCTGAACGGTGAAAGCGCACAGTAATGCACTTTTCTCCCAGCAAATACACTGTTTCTAAGGAAATGGGAACACACTGAGGAGAAACTTGTGGGAGCTACAGTGACTAAAACTGAGCTTCCCTACGCACAGGGAAGCAAGAGAAATGCTGATTTCATCAAGCCCAGTTACATACTCAGAATCTGTACTGCTGCGCAAATAGGCATGTCTCTTTAGGCAAAAAACTCATTTCTGACAAAGTTGCCCAAATGCATCTCTGAAGTGTGCATCTTCTTCCCTGCATTAGAAAACGTCGAGAAACGTTCGTTTCTGCTAGCGCTGTGCTTCTACACATGTATTTGCTGAACGGTGAAAGCACACAGTAATGAACTTTTCTCCCAGCAAATACACTGTTTCTAAGGAAATGGGAACACACTGAGGAGACACTTGTGGTAGCTACTGTGACTAAAACTGAGCTTCCCTACGCACAGGGAAGCAAGAGAAATGCTGATTTCATCAAGCCCAGTTACATACTCAGAATCTGTACTACTGCGCAAATAGGCATGTCTCTTAGGCAAAAAACTCATTTCTAACAAAGTTGCCCAAATGCATCTCAGAAGTGTGCAACATGTTCCCTGAGTTAGAAAACGTCGAGAAACGTTCGTTTCTGCTAGCGCTGTGCTGCTACACATGTATTTGCTGAACGGTGAAAGCACACAGTAATGCACTTTTCTCCCAGCAAATACACTGTTTGTAAGGAAATGGGAACACACTGAGGAGACACTTGTGGGAGCTACTGTGACTAAAACTGAGCTTCCCTACGCACAGGGAAGCAAGAGAAATGCTGATTTCATCAAGCCCAGTTACATACTCAGAATCTGTACTACTGCGCAAATAGGCATGTCTCTGTAGGCAAAAACTCATTTCTGACAAAGTTGCCCAAATGCATCTCAGAAGTGTGCAACTTGTTCCCTGAGTTAGAAAACATCGAGAAACGTTCGTTTCTGCTAGCGCTTTGCTTCTACACATGTATTTGCTGAACGGTGAAAGCGCACAGTAATGCACTTTTCTCCCAGCATATACACTGTTTCTAAGGAAATGGGAACACACTGAGGAGACACTTGTGGGAGCTACTGTGACTAAAACTGAGCTTCCCTACGCACAGGGAAGCAAGAGAAATGCTGATTTCATCAAGCCCAGTTACATACTCAGAATCTGTACTACTGTGCAAATAGGCATGTCTCTTTAGGCAAAAAACTCATTCCTAACAAAGTTGCCCAAATGCATCTCAGAAGTGTGCAACTTGTTCCCTGAGTTAGAAAACGTCGAGAAACGTTCGTTTCTGCTAGCGCTGTGCTTCTACACATGTATTTGCTGAACGGTGAAAGCGCACAGTAATGCACTTTTCTCCCAGCAAATACACTGTTTGTAAGGAAATGGGAACACACTGTGGAGACACTTGTGGGAGCTACTGTGACTAAAACTGAGCTTCCCTACGCACAAGGAAGCAAGAGAAATGCTGATTTCATCAAGCACAGTTACATACTCAGAATCTGTACTACTGCGCAAATAGGCATGTCTCTGTAGGCAAAAAACTCATTTCTGACAAAGTTGCCCAAATGCATCTCAGAAGTGTGCAACTTGTTCCCTGAGTTAGAAAACGTCGAGAAACGTTCATTTCTGTTAGCGCTGTCCTTCTACACATGTAATTGCTGAACGGTGAAAGCGCACAGTAATGCACTTTTCTCCCAGCAAATACACTGTTTCTAAGGAAATGGGAACACACTGAGGAGACACTTGTGGGAGCTACTGTGACTAAAACTGAGCTTCCCTACGCACAGGGAAGCAAGAGAAATGCTGATTTCATCAAGCCCAGTTACATACTCAGAATCTGTACTACTGCGCAAATAGGCATGTCTCTTTAGGCAAAAAACTCATTTCTGACAAAGTTGCCCAAATGCATCTCAGAAGTGTGCAACTTGTTCCCTGAGTTAGAAAACGTCGAGAAACGTTCGTTTCTGCTAGCGCTGTGCTTCTACACATGTATTTGCTGAACGGTGAAAGCGCACAGTAATGAACTTTTCTCCCAGCAAATACACTGTTTCTAAGGAAATGGGAACACACTGAGGAGACACTTGTGGGAGCTACTGTGACTAAAACTGAGCTTCCCTACGCACAGGGAAGCAAGAGAAATGCTGATTTCATCAAGCCCAGTTACATACTCACAATCTGTACTACTGCGCAAATAGGCATGTCTCTGTAGGCAAAAAACTCATTTCTGACAAAGTTGCCCAAATGCATCTCAGAAGTGTGCAACTTGTTCCCTGAGTTAGACAACGTCGAGAAAGGTTGTTTCTGCTAGCGCTGTGCTTCTACACATGTATTTGCTGAACGGTGAAAGCGCACAGTATTGCACTTTTCTCCCAGCAAATACACTGTTTCTAAGGAAATGGGAACACACTGAGGAGAAAGTTGTGGGAGCCACAGTGACTAAAACTGAGCTTCCCTACGCACAGGGAAGCAAGAGAAATGCTGATTTCATCAAGCCCAGTTACATACTCACAATCTGTACTACTGCGCAAATAGGCATGTCTCTGTAGGCAAAAAACTCATTTCTGACAAAGTTGCCCAAATGCATCTCAGAAGTTTGCAATTTGTTCCCTGAGTTAGAAAACGTCGAGAAACGGTCGTTTCAGCTAGCGCTGTGCTTCTACACATGTATTTGCTGAACGGTGAAAGCGCACAGTGATGCACTTTTCTCCCAGCAAATAAACTGTTTCTACGGAACTGGGAACACACTGAGGAGACACTTGTGGGAGCTACTGTGACTAAAACTGAGCTTCCCTACGCACAGGGAAGCAAGAGAAATGCTGATTTCATCAAGCCCAGTTACATACTCAGAATGTGTACTACTGCACAAATAGGCATGTCTCTGTAGGCAAAAAACTCATTTTTGAGAAAGTTACCGAAATGCATCTCAGAAGTGTGCAACTTGTTCCCTGAGTTAGAAAACGTCGAGAAACGGTCGTTTCTGCTAGCGCTGTGCATCTACACATGTATTTGCTGAACGGTGAAAGCGCACAGTAATGCACTTTTCTCCCAGCAAATACACTGATTCTAAGGAAATGGGAACACACTGAGCAGACACTTGTGGGAGCTACTGTGACTAAAACTGAGCTTCCCTACGCACAGGGAAGCAAGAGAAATGCTGATTTCATCAAGCCCAGTTACATACTCAGAATCTGTACTACTGCGCAAATAGGCATGTCTCTGTAGGCAAAAAACTCATTTCTGACAAAGTTGCCCAAATGCATCTCAGAAGTGTGCAACTTGTTCCCTGAGTTAGAAAACGTCGAGAAACGGTCGTTTCAGCTAGCGCTGTGCTTCTACACATGTATTTGCTGAACGGTGAAAGCGCACAGTGATGCACTTTTCTCCCAGCAAATAAACTGTTTCTACGGAACTGGGAACACACTGAGGAGACACTTGTGGGAGCTACTGTGACTAAAACTGAGCTTCCCTACGCACAGGGAAGCAAGAGAAATGCTGATTTCATCAAGCCCAGTTACATACTCAGAATGTGTACTACTGCACAAATAGGCATGTCTCTGTAGGCAAAAAACTCATTTTTGAGAAAGTTACCGAAATGCATCTCAGAAGTGTGCAACTTGGTCCCTGAGTTAGAAAACGTTGAGAAACGGTCGTTTATGCTAGCGCTGTGCTTCTACACATGTATTTGCTGAACGGTGAAAGCGCACAGTAATGCACTTTTCTCCCAGCAAATACACTGTTTCTAAGGAAATGGGAACACACTGAGGAGACACTTGTGGGATCTACTGTGACTAAAACTGAGCTTCCCTACGCACAGGGAAGCAAGAGAAATGCTAATTTCATCAAGCACAGTTACATACTCAGAATCTTTACTACTGCGCAAATAGGCATGTCTCTTTAGGCAAAAAACTCATTTCTGACAAAGTTGCCCAAATGCATATCAGAAGTGTGCAACTTGTTCCCTGAGTTAGAAAACGTCGAGAAACGGTCGTTTCTGCTAGCGCTGTGCTTCTACACATGTATTTGCTGAACGGTGAAAGCGCACAGTAATGCACTTTTCTCCCAGCAAATACACTGTTTCTAAGGAAATGGGAACACACTGAGGAGACACTTGTGGGAGCTACTGTGACTAAACCTGAGCTTCCCTATGCACAGGGAAGCAAGAGAAATGCTAATTTCATCAAGCACAGTTACATACTCAGAATCTGTACTACTGCGCAAATAGGCATGTCTCTGTAGGCAAAAAACTCATTTCTGACAAAGTTGCCCAAATGCATCTCAGAAGTGTGCAACTTGTTCCCTGAGTTAGAAAACGTCGAGAAACGGTCGTTTCTGCTAGCGCTGTGCTTCTACACATGTATTTGCTGAACGGTGAAAGCGCACAGTAATGCACTTTTCTCCCAGCAAATACACTGTTTCTAAGGAAATGGGAACACACTGAGGAGACACTTGTGGGAGCTACTGTGACTAAAACTGAGCTTCCCTACGCACAGGGAAGCAAGAGAAATGCTGATTTCATCAAGCCCAGTTACATACTCAGAATCTGTACTACTGCACAAATAGGCATGTCTCTGTAGGCAAAAAACTCATTTCTGACAAAGTTGCCCAAATGCATCTCAGAAGTGTGCAACTTGTTCCCTGAGTTAGAAAACGTCGAGAAACGGTCGTTTCTGCTAGAGCTGTGCTTCTACACATGTATTTGCTGAACGGTGAAAGCGCACAGTAATGCACTTTACTCCCAGCAAATACACTGTTTCTAAGGAAATGGGAACACACTGAGGAGACACTTGTGGGAGCTACTGTGACTAAAACTGAGCTTCCCTACGCACAGGGAAGCAAGAGAAATGCTGATTTCATCAAACCGAGTTACATACTCATAATCTGTACTACTGCGCAAATAGGCATGTCTCTGTAGGCAAAAAACTCATTTCTGACAAAGTTGCCCAAATGCATCTCAGAAGTGTGCAACTTGTTCCCTGAGTTAGACAACGTCGAGAAAGGTTGTTTCTGCTAGCGCTGTGCTTCTACACATGTATTTGCTGAACGGTGAAAGCGCACAGTAATGCACTTTTCTCCCAGCAAATACACTGTTTCTAAGGAAATGGGAACACACTGAGGAGACACTTGTGGGAGCAACTGTGACTAAAACTGTGCTTCCCTACGCACAGCGAAGCAAGAGAAATGCTGATTTCATCAAGCCCAGTTACATACTCAGAATCTCTACTACTCCGCAAATAGGCATGTCTCTGTAGGCAAAAAACTCATTTCTGACAAAGTTGCCCAAATGCATCTCAGAAGTGTGCAACTTGTTCCCTGAGTTAGAAAACGTCGAGAAACGGTCGTTTCTGCTAGCGTTGTGCTTCTACACATGTATTTGCTGAACGGTGAAAGCACACAGTAATGCACTTTTCTCCCAGCAAATACACTGTTTCTAAGGAAATGGGAACACACTGAGGAGACACTTGTGGGAGCTACAGTGACTAAAACTGAGCTTCCCTACGCACAGGGAAGCAAGAGAAATGCTGATTTCATCCAGCCCAGTTACATAATCAGAATCTGTACTACTGCGCAAATAGGCATGTCTCTGTAGGCAAAAAACTCATTTCTGACAAAGTTGCCCAAATGCATCTCAGAAGTGTGCAACTTGTTCCCTGAGTTAGAAAACGTCGAGAAACGGTCGTTTCTGCTAGAGCTGTGCTTCTACACATGTATTTGCTGAACGGTGAAAGCGCACAGTAATGCACTTTACTCCCAGCAAATACACTGTTTCTAAGGAAATGGGAACACACTGAGGAGACACTTGTGGGAGCTACTGTGACTAAAACTGAGCTTCCCTACGCACAGGGAAGCAAGTGAAATGCTGATTTCATCAAACCGAGTTACATACTCAGAATCTGTACTACCGCGCAAATAGGCATGTCTCTGTAGGCAAAAAACTCATTTCTGACAAAGTTGCCCAAATGCATCTCAGAAGTGTGCAACTTGTTCCCTGAGTTAGAAAACGTCGAGAAACGGTCGTTTCTGCTAGCGCTGTGCTTCTACACATGTATTTGCTGAATGGTGAAAGCGCACAGTAATGCACTTTTCTCCCAGCAAATACACTGTTTCTAAGGAAATGGGAACACACTTATGAGACACTTGTGGGAGCTACTGTGACTAAAACTGAGCTTCCCTACGCACAGGGAAGCAAGAGAAAGGCTGATTTCATCAAGCCCAGTTACATACTCAGAATCTGTACTACTATGCAAATAGGCATCTCTCTTTAGGCAAAAAACTCATTTCTGACAAAGTTGCCCAAATGCATCTCAGAAGTGTGCAACTTGTTCCCTGAGTTAGAAAACGTCGAGAAATGGTCGTTTCTGCTAGTGCTGTGCTTCTACACATGTATTTGCTGAACGGTGAAAGCGCACAGTAATGCACTTTTCTCCCAGCAAATACACTGTTTCTAAGGAAATGGGAACACACTTATGAGACACTTGTGGGAGCTACTGTGACTAAAACTGAGCTTCCCTACGCACAGGGAAGCAAGAGAAAGGCTGATTTCTTCAAGCCCAGTTACATACTCAGAATCTGTACTACTATGCAAATAGGCATGTCTCTTTAGGAAAAAAACTCATTTTGGACAAAGTTGCCCAAATGCATCTCAGAAGTGTGCAACTTGTTCCCTGAGTTAGAAAACGTCGAGAAATGGTCGTTTCTGCTAGTGCTGTGCTTCTACACATGTATTTGCTGAACGGTGAAAGCGCACAGTAATGCACTTTTCTCCCAGCAAATACACTGTTTCTAAGGAAATGGGAACACACTGAGGAGACACTTGTGGGAGCTACTGTGACTAAAACTGAGCTTCCCTACGCACAGGGAAGCAAGAGAAATGCTGATTTCATCAAGCCCAGTTACATACTCAGAATCTGTACTACTGCGCAAATAGGCATGTCTCTGTAGGCAAAAAACTCATTTCTGACAAAGTTGCCCAAATGCATCTCAGAAGTGTGCAACTTGTTCCCTGAGTTAGAAAACGTCGAGAAACGGTCGTTTCTGCTAGAGCTGTGCTTCTACACATGTATTTGCTGAACGGTGAAAGCGCACAGTAATGCACTTTTCTCCCATCAAATACACTGTTTCTAAGGAAATGGGAACACACTGAGGAGACACTTGTGGGAGCAACTGTGACTACAACTGTGCTTCCCTACGCACAGGGAAGCAAGAGAAATGCTGATTTCATCAAGCCCTGTTACATACTCAGAATCTGTACTACTGCGCCAATAGGCATGTCTCTGTAGGCAAAAAACTCATTTCTGACAAAGTTGCCCAAATGCATCTCAGAAGTGTGCAACTTGTTCCCTGCGTTAGAAAATGTCGAGAAACGGTCGTTTCTGCTAGCGCTGTGCTTCTACACATGTATTTGCTGAACGGTGAAAGCGCACAGTAATGCACTTTTCTCCCAGCAAATACACTGTTTCTAAGGAAATGGGAACACACTGAGGAGACACTTGTGGGAGCTACTGTGACTAAAACTGAGCTTCCCTACGCACAGGGAAGCAAGAGAAATGCTGATTTCATCAAGCCCAGTTACATACTCAGAATCTGTACTACTGCGCAAATAGGCATGTCTCTGTAGGCAAAAAACTCATTTCTGACAAAGTTGCCCAAATGCATCTCAGAAGTGTGCAACTTGTTCCCTGAGTTAGAAAACGTCGAGAAACGGTCGTTTCTTCTAGCGTTGTGCTTCTACACATGTATTTGCTGAACGGTGAAAGCACACAGTAATGCACTTTTCTCCCAGCAAATACACTGTTTCTAAGGAAATGGGAACACACTGAGGAGACACTTGTGGGAGCTACTGTGACTAAAACTGAGCTTCCCTACGCACAGGGAAGCAAGAGAAATGCTGATTTCATCAAGCCCAGTTACATACTCAGAATCTGTACTACTGTGCAAATAGGCATGTCTCTGTAGGCAAAAAACTCATTTCTGACAAAGTTGCCCAAATGCATCTCAGAAGTGTGCAACTTTTTCCCTGAGTTAGAAAACGTCGAGAAACGGTCGTTTCTGCTAGCGCTGTGCTTCTACACATGTATTTGCTGAATGGTGAAAGCGCACAGTAATGCACTTTTCTCCCAGCAAATACACTGTTTCTAAGGAAATGGGAACACACTGAGGAGACACTTGTGGGAGCTACTGTGACTAAAACTGAGCTTCCCTACGCACAGGGAAGCAAGAGAAATGCTGATTTCATCAAGCCCAGTTACCTACTCAGAATCTGTACTACTGCGCAAATAGGCATGTCTCTGTAGGCAAAAAACTCATTTCTGACAAAGTTGCACAAATGCATCTCAGAAGTGTGCAACTTGTTCCCTGAGTTAGAAAACGTCGAGAAACGGTCGTTTCTTCTATCGTTGTGCTTCTACACATGTATTTGCTGAACGGTGAAAGCACACAGTAATGCACTTTTCTCCCAGCAAATACACTGTTTCTAAGGAAATGGGAACACACTGAGGAGACACTTGTGGGAGCTACTGTGACTAAAACTGAGCTTCCCTACGCACAGGGAAGCAAGAGAAATGCTGATTTCATCAAGCCCAGTTACATACTCAGAATCTGTACTACTGCGCAAATAGGCATGTCTCTGTAGGCAAAAAACTCATTTCTGACAAAGTTGCCCAAATGCATCTCAGAAGTGTGCAACTTGTTCCCTGAGTTAGAAAACGTCGAGAAAAGTTCGTTTCTGCTAGCGCTGTGCTTCTACACATGTATTTGCTGAACGGTGAAAGCGCACAGTAATGGACTTATCTCCCAGCAAATACACTGTTACTAAGGAACTGGGAACACACTGAGGAGGTACTTGTGGGAGCTACTGTGACTAAAACTGAGCTTCCCTACGCACAGGGAAGCAAGAGAAATGCTGATTTCATCAAGCCCAGTTACATACTCAGAATCTGTACTACTTCGCAAGTAGGCATGTCTCTGTAGGCAAAAAACTAATTTCTGACAAAGTTGCCCAAATGCATCTCAGAAGTGTGCAACTTGTTCCCTGAGTTAGAAAACGTCGAGAAACGGTCGTTTCTGCTAGCGCTGTGCATCTACACATGTATTTGCTGAACGGTGAAAGCGCACAGTAATGCACTTTTCTCCCAGCAAATACAGTGTTTCTAAGGAACAGGGAACACACTGAGGAGACACTTGTGGGAGCTACTGTGACTAAAACTGAGCTTCCCTACGCACAGGGAATCAAGAGAAATGCTGATTTCATCAAGCCCAGTTACATACTCAGAATCTGTACTACTGCGCAAATAGGCATGTCTTTTTAGGCAAAAAACTCATTTCTGACAAAGTTGCCCAAATGCATCTCAGAAGTGTGCGACTTGTTCCCTGAGTTAGAAAACGTCGAGAAACGGTCGTTTCTGCTAGCGCTGTGCTTCTACACATGTATTTGCTGAACGGTGAAAGCGCACAGTAATGCACTTTTCTCCCAGCAAATACACTGTTTCTAAGGAAATGGGAACACACTGAGGAGACACTTGTGGGAGATACTGTGACTAAAACTGAACTTCCCTACGCACAGGGAAGCAAGAGAAATGCTGATTTCATCAAGCCCAGTTACATACTCAGAATCTGTACTACTGCGCAAATAGGCATGTCTCTGTAGGCAAAAAACTCATTTCGGACAAAGTTGCCCAAATGCATCTCAGAAGTGTGCAACTTGTTCCCTGAGTTAGAAAACGTCGAGAAACGGTCGTTTCTGCTAGCGCTGTGCTTCTACACATGTATTAGCTGAACGGTGAAAGCGCACAGTAATGCACTTCTCTCCCAGCAAATACACTGTTTCTAAGGAAATGGGAACACACTGAGGAGACACTTGTGGGAGCTACTGTGACTAAAACTGAGCTTCCCTACGCACAGGGAAGCAAGAGAAATGCTGATTTCATCAAGCCCAGTTAGATACTCAGAATATGTACTACTGCGCAAATAGGCATGTCTCTGTAGGCAAAAAACTCATTTCTGACAAAGTTGCCCAAATGCATCTCAGAAGTGTGCAACTTGTTCCCTGAGTTAGAACACGTCGAGAAACGGTCGTTTCTGCTAGCGCTGTGCTTCTACACATGTATTTGCTGAACGGTGAAAGCGCACAGTAATGCACTTTTCTCCCAGCAAATACACTGTTTCTAAGGAAATGGGAACACACTGAGGAGACACTTGTGGGAGCTACTGTGACTAAAACTGAGCTTCCCTACGCACAGAGAAGCAAGAGAAATGCTGATTTCATCAAGCCCAGTTACATACTCAGAATCTCTACTACTGCACAAATAGGCATGTCTCTGTAGGCAAAAAACTCATTTCTGACAAAGTTGCACAAATGCATCTCAGCAGTGTGCAACTTGTTCCCTGAGTTAGAACACGTCGAGAAACGGTCGTTTCTGCTAGCGTTGTGCTTCTACACATGTATTTGCTGAACGGTGAAAGCGCAGAGTAATGCACTTTTCTCCCAGCAAATACAGTGTTTCTAAGGAACAGGGAACACACTGAGGAGACACTTGTGGGAGCTACTGTGACTAAAACTGAGCTTCCCTACCACAGGGAAGCAAGAGAAATGCTGATTTCATCAAGCCCAGTTACATACTCAGAATCTGTACTACTGCTCAAATAGGCATGTCTCTGTAGGCAAAAAACTCATTTCTGACAAAGTTGCCCAAATGCATCTCAGAAGTGTGCAACTTGTTCCCTGAGTTAGAAAACATCGAGAAACGTTCGTTTCTGCTAGCGCTGTGCTTCTACACATGTATTTGCTGAACGGTGAAAGCGCACAGTAATGCACTTTTCTCCCAGCAAATACACTGTTACTAAGGAACTGGGAACACACTGAGGAGACACTTGTGGGAGCTACTGTGACTAAAACTGTGCTTCCCTACGCACAGGGAAGCAAGAGAAATGCTGATTTCATCAAGCCCAGTTACATACTCAGAATCTGTACTACTGCGCAAGTAGGCATGTCTCTGTAGGCAAAAAACTCATTTCTGACAAAGTTGCCCAAATGCATCTCAGAAGTGTGCGACTTGTTCCGTGAGATAGAAAACGTCGAGAAACGGTCGTTTCTGCTAGCGCTGTGCTTCTACACATGTATTTGCTGAACGGTGAAAGCGCACAGTAATGCACTTTTCTCCCAGCAAATACACTGTTTCTAAGGAAATGGGAACACACTGAGGAGACACTTGTGGGAGCTACTGTGACTAAAACTGAGCTTCCCTACGCACAGGGAAGCAAGAGAAATGCTGATTTCATCAAGCCCAGTTACATACTCAGAATCTGTACTACTGTGCAAATAGG
Source organism: Acomys minous (assembly GCF_964271855.1). Lineage (NCBI taxonomy): Eukaryota > Metazoa > Chordata > Mammalia > Rodentia > Muridae > Acomys > Acomys minous. The sequence continues at coordinate 2,932,857 of NW_028182181.1, forward strand.
CATGTCTCTGTAGGCAAAAAACTCATTTCTGACAAAGTTGCCCAAATGCATCTCAGAAGTGTGCAACTTGTTCCCTGAGTTAGAAAACGTCGAGAAACGGTCGTTTCTGCTAGCGCTGTGCTTCTACACATGTATTTGCTGAACGGTGAAAGCGCACAGTAATGACCTTTTCTCCCAGCAAATACACTGTTTCTAAGGAAATGGGAACACACTGAGGAGACACTTGTGGGAGATACTGTGACTAAAACTGAACTTCCCTACGCACAGGGAAGCAAGAGAAATGCTGATTTCATCAAGCCCAGTTACATACTCAGAATCTGTACTACTGCGCAAATAGGCATGTCTCTGTAGGCAAAAAACTCATTTCGGACAAAGTTGCCCAAATGCATCTCAGAAGTGTGCAACTTGTTCCCTGAGTTAGAAAACGTCGACAAACGGTCGTTTCTGCTAGCGCTGTGCTTCTACACATGTATTAGCTGAACGGTGAAAGCGCACAGTAATGCACTTCTCTCCCAGCAAATACACTGTTTCTAAGGAAATGGGAACACACTGAGGAGACACTTGTGGGAGCTACTGTGACTAAAACTGAGCTTCCCTACGCACAGGGAAGCAAGAGAAATGCTGATTTCATCAAGCCCAGTTACATACTCAGAATCTGTACTACTGCGCAAATAGGCATGTCTCTGTAGGCAAAAAACTCATTTCTGACAAAGTTGCCCAAATGCATCTCAGAAGTGTGCAACTTGTTCCCTGAGTTAGAAAACATCGAGAAACGTTCGTTTCTGCTAGCGCTGTGCTTCTACACATGTATTTGCTGAACGGTGAAAGCGCACAGTAATGCACTTTTCTCCCAGCAAATACACTGTTACTAAGAAACTGGGAACACACTGAGGAGACACTTGTGGGAGCTACTGTGACTAAAACTGTGCTTCCCTACGCACAGGGAAGCAAGAGAAATGCTGATTTCATCAAGCCCAGTTACATACTCAGAATCTGTACTACTGCGCAAGTAGGCATGTCTCTGTAGGCAAAAAACTCATTTCTGACAAAGTTGCCCAAATGCATCTCAGAAGTGTGCGACTTGTTCCCTGAGTTAGAAAACGTCGAGAAACGGTCGTTTCTGCTAGCGCTGTGCTTCTACACATGTATTTGCTGAACGGTGAAAGCGCACAGTAATGCACTTTTCTCCCAGCAAATACACTGTTACTACGGAACTGGGAACACACTGAGGAGACACTTGTGGGAGCTACTGTGACTAAAACTGAGCTTCCCTACGCACAGGGAAGCAAGAGAAATGCTGATTTCATCAAGCCCAGTTACATACTCAGAATCTGTACTACTGCGCAAATAGGCATGTCTCTGTAGGCAAAAAACTCATTTCTGACAAAGTTGCCCAAATGCATCTCAGAAGTGTGCAACTTGTTCCCTGAGTTAGAAAACGTCGAGAAACGGTCGTTTCTGCTAGCGCTGTGCTTCTACACATGTATTTGCTGAACGGGGAAAGCGCACAGTAATGACCTTTTCTCCCAGCAAATACACTGTTTCTAAGGAAATGGGAACACACTGAGGAGACACTTGTGGGAGATACTGTGACTAAAACTGAACTTCCCTACGCACAGGGAAGCAAGAGAAATGCTGATTTCATCAAGCCCAGTTACATACTCAGAATCTGTACTACTGCGCAAATAGGCATGTTTCTGTAGGCAAAAAACTCATTTCGGACAAAGTTGCCCAAATGCATCTCAGAAGTGTGCAACTTGTTCCCTGAGTTAGAAAAGGTCGAGAAACGGTCGTTTCTGCTAGCGCTGTGCTTCTACACATGTATTAGCTGAACGGTGAAAGCGCACAGTAATGCACTTCTCTCCCAGCAAATACACTGTTTCTAAGGAAATGGGAACACACTGAGGAGACACTTGTGGGAGCTACTGTGACTAAAACTGAGCTTCCCTACGCACAAGGAAGCAAGAGAAATGCTGATTTCATCAAGCCCAGTTAGATACTCAGAATCTGTACTACTGCGCAAATAGGCATGTCTCTGTAGGCAAAAAACTCATTTCTGACAAAGTTGCCCAAATGCATCTCAGAAGTGTGCAACTTGTTCCCTGAGTTAGAAAACGTCGAGAAACGGTCGTTTCTGCTAGCGCTGTGCTTCTACACATGTATTTGCTGAACGGTGAAAGCGCACAGTAATGCACTTTTCTCCCAGCAAATACACTGTTTCTAAGGAAATGGGAACACACTGAGGAGACACTTGTGGGAGCTACTGTGACTAAAACTGAGCTTCCCTACGCACAGAGAAGCAAGAGAAATGCTGATTTCATCAAGCCCAGTTACATACTCAGAATCTCTACTACTGCACAAATAGGCATGTCTCTGTAGGCAAAAAACTCATTTCTGACAAAGTTGCACAAATGCATCTCAGCAGTGTGCAACTTGTTCCCTGAGTTAGAACACGTCGAGAAACGGTCGTTTCTGCTAGCGTTGTGCTTCTACACATGTATTTGCTGAATGGTGAAAGCGCACAGTAATGCACTTTTCTCCCAGCAAATACACTGTTTCTAAGGAAATGGGAACACACTTAGGAGACACTTGTGGGAGCTACTGTGACTAAAACTGAGCTTCCCTACGCACAGGGAAGCAAGAGAAAGGCTGATTTCATCAAGCCCTGTTACATACTCAGAATCTGTACTACTGCGCAAATAGGCATGTCTCTGTAGGCAAAAAACTCATTTCAGACAAAGTTGCCCAAATGCATCTCAGAATTGTGCAACTTGTTCCCTGAGTTAGAAAACGTCGAGAAACGGTCGTTTCTGCTAGCGCTGTGCTTCTACACATGTATTTGCTGAACGGTGAAAGCGCACAGTAATGCACTTTTCTCCCAGCAAATACACTGTTTCTAAGGAACTGGGAACACACTGAGGAGACACTTGTGGGAGCTACTGTGACTAAAACTGAGCTTCCCTACGCACAGGGAAGCAAGAGAAATGCTGATTTCATCAAGCCCAGTTACATACTCAGAATCTGTACTACTGCGCAATTAGGCATTTCTCTGTAGGCAAAAAACTCATTTCGGACAAAGTTGCCCAAATGCATCTCAGAAGTGTGCAACTTGCTCCCTGAGTTAGAAAACATCGAGAAACGTTCGTTTCTGCTAGCGCTGTGCTTCTACACATGTATTTGCTGAACGGTGAAAGCGCACAGTAATGCACTTTTCTCCCAGCAAATACACTGTTACTAAGGACTGGGAACACACTGAGGAGACACTTGTGGGAGCTACTGTGACTAAAACTGAGCTTCCCTACGCACAGGGAAGCAAGAGAAATGCTGATTTCATCCAGCCCAGTTACATACTCAGAATCTGTACTACTGCGCAAGTAGGCATGTCTCTGTAGGCAAAAAACTCATTTCTGACAAAGTTGCCCACATGCATCTCAGAAGTGTGCAACTTGTTCCCTGAGTTAGAAAACGTCGAGAAACGTTCCTTTCTGCTAGCGCTGTGCTTCTACACATGTATTTGCTGAACGGTGAAAGCGCACAGTAATGCACTTTTCTCCCAGCAAATTCACTGTTTCTAAGGAACTGGGAACACACAGAGGAGACACTTGTGGGAGCTACTGTGACTAAAAGTGAGCTTCCCTACGCACAGGGAAGCAAGAGAAATGCTGATTTCATCAAGCCCAGTTACATACTCAGAATCTGTACTACTGCGCAAATAGGCATGTCTCTGTAGGCAAAAAACTCATTTCTGACAAAGTTGCCCAAAAGCATCTCAGAAGTGTGCAACTTGTTCCCTGAGATAGAAAACGTCGAGAAACGGTCGTTTCTGCTAGCGTTGTGCTTCAACACATGATTTGCTGAACGGAGAAAGCACACAGTAATGCACTTTTCTCCCAGCAAATACACTGTTTCTAAGGAAATGGGAACACACTGAGGAGACACTTGTGGGAGCTACTGTGACTAAAACTGAGCTTCCCTACGCACAGGGAAGCAAGAGAAATGCTGATTTCATCAAGCCCAGTTACATACTCAGAATCTGTACTACTGCGCAAATAGGCATGTCTCTCTAGGCAAAAAACTCATTTCTGACAAAGTTGCCCAAATGCATCTCAGAAGTGTGCAACCTGTTTCCTGAGTTAGAAAACGTCGAGAAACGTTTGTTTCTGCTAGCGCTGTGCTTCTACACATGTATTTGCTGAACGGTGAAATCACACAGTAATGCACTTTTCTCCCAGCAAATACACTGTTTCTAAGGAAATGGGAACACACTGAGGAGACACTTGTGGGAGCTACTGTGACTAAAACTGAGCTTCCCTACGCACAGGGAAGCAAGAGAAATGCTGATTTCATCAAGCCCAGTTACATACTCAGAATCTGTACTACTGCGCAAATAGGCATGTCTGTGTAGGCAAAAAACTCATTTCTGACAAAGTTGCCCAAATGCATCTAAGAAGTGTGCAACTTTTTCCCTGAGTTAGAAAACGTCGAGAAACGGTCGTTTCTGCTAGCGCTGTGCTTCTACACATGTATTTGCTGAACGGTGAAAGCGCACAGTAATGCACTTTTCTCCCAGCAAATACACTGTTTCTAAGGAACTAGGAACACACTGAGGAGACACTTGTGGGAGCTACTGTCACTAAAAGTGAGCTTCCCTACGCACAGGGAAGCAAGAGAAATGCTGATTTCATCAAGCCCAGTTACATACTCAGAATCTCTACTACTCCGCAAATAGGCATGTCTCTGTAGGCAAAAAACTCATTTCTGACAAAGTTGCCCAAATGCATCTCAGAAGTGTGCAACTTGTTCCCTGAGTTAGAAAACGTCGAGAAAAGGTCGTTTCTGCTAGCGTTGTGCTTCTACACATGTATTTGCTGAACGGTGAAAGCACACAGTAATGCACTTTTCTCCCAGCAAATACACTGTTTCTAAGGAAATGGGAACACACTGAGGAGACACTTGTGGGAGCTACTGTGACTAAAACTGAGCTTCCCTACGCACAGGGAAGCAAGAGAAATGCTGATTTCATCAAGCCCAGTTACATACTCAGAATCTGTACTACTGCGCAAATAGGCATGTCTCTGTAGGCAAAAAACTCATTTCTGACAAAGTTGCCCAAATGCATCTCAGAAGTGTGCAACTTGTTCCCTGAGTTAGAAAACGTCGAGAAACGGTCGTTTCTGCTAGCGCTGTGCATCTACACATGTATTTGCTGAACGGTGAAAGCGCAGAGTAATGCACTTTTTTCCCAGCAAATACAGTGTTTCTAAGGAACAGGGAACACACTGAGGAGACACTTGTGGGAGCTACTGTGACTAAAACTGAGCTTCCCTACGCACAGGGAAGCAAGAGAAATGCTGATTTCATCAAGCCCAGTTACATACTCAGAATCTGTACTACTGCTCAAATAGCCATGTCTCTGTAGGCAAAAAACTCATTTCTGACAAAGTTGCCCAAATGCATCTCAGAAGTGTGCAACTTGTTCCCTGAGTTAGAAAACATCGAGAAGCGTTCGTTTCTGCTAGCGCTGTGCTTCTACACATGTATTTGCTGAACGGTGAAAGCGCACAGTAATGCACTTTTCTCCCAGCAAATGCACTGTTACTAAGGAACTGGGAACACACTGAGGAGACACTTGTGGGAGCTAATGTGACTAAAACTGAGCTTCCCTACGCACAGGGAAGCAAGAGAAATGCTGATTTCATCAAGCCCAGTTACATACTCAGAATCTGTACTACTGCGCAAATAGGCATGTCTCTGTAGGCAAAAAACTCATTTCTGACAAAGTTGCCCAAATGCATCTCAGAAGTGTGCAACTTGTTCCCTGAGTTAGAAAACGTCGAGAAACGGTCGTTTCTGCTAGCGCTGTGCTTCTACACATGTATTTGCTGAACGGTGAAAGCGCACAGTAATGCACTTTTCTCCCAGCAAATACACTGTTTCTAAGGAAATGGGAACACACTGAGGAGACACTTGTGGGAGCTACTGTGACTAAAACTGAGCTTCCCTACGCACAGGGAAGCAAGAGAAATGCTGATTTCATCAAGCCCAGTTACATACTCAGAATCTGTACTACTGCGCAAATAGGCATGTCTCTGTAGGCAAAAAACTCATTTCTGACAAAGTTGCCCAAATGCATCTCAGAAGTGTGCAACTTGTTCCCTGAGTTAGAAAACGTCGAGAAACGGTCGTTTCTGCTAGCGCTGTGCTTCTACACATGTATTTGCTGAACGGTGAAAGCGCACAGTAATGCACTTTTCTCCCAGCAAATACACTGTTTCTAAGGAAATGGGAACACACTGAGGAGACACTTGTGGGAGCTACTGTGACTAAAACTGAGCTTCCCTACGCACAGGGAAGCAAGAGAAATGCTGATTTCATCAATTCCAGTTACATACTCAGAATCTCTACTACTGCGCAAATAGGCATGTCTCTGTAGGCAAAAAACTCATTTCTGACAAAGTTGCACAAATGCATCTCAGAAGTGTGCAACTTGTTCCCTGAGTTAGAAAACGTCGAGAAACGTTCGTTTCTCCTAGCGCTGTGCTTCTACACATGTATTTGCTGAACGGTGAAAGCGCACAGTAATGCACTTTTTTCCCAGCAAATACACTGTTTCTAAAGAAATGTGAACACACTGAGGAGACACTTGTGGGAGCTATTGTGACTAAAACTGAGCTTCCCTACGCACAGGGAAGCAAGAGAAAGGCTGATTTCATCAAGCCCAGTTACATACTCAGAATCTGTACTACTGCGCAAATAGGCATGTTTCTGTAGGCAAAAAACTCATTTCTGACAAAGTTGCCCAAATGCATCTCAGAAGTGTGCAACTTGTTCCCTGAGTTAGAAAACTTCGAGAAACTGTCGTTTCTGCTAGCGCTGTGCTTCTACACATGTATTTGCTGAACGGTGAAAGCACACAGTAATGTACTTTTCTCCCAGCAAATACACTGTTTCTAAGGAAATAGGAACACACTGAGGAGACACTTGTGGGAGCTACTGTGACTAAAACTGAGCTTCCCTAAGCACAGGGAAGCAAGAGAAATGCTGATTTCATCAAGCCCAGTTACATACTCAGAATCTGTACTACTGCGCAAATAGGCATGTCTCTGTAGGCAAAAAACTCATTTCGGACAAAGTTGCCCAAATGCATCTCAGAAGTGTGCAACTTGTTCCCTGAGTTAGAAAACGTCGAGAAACGTTCGTTTCTCCTAGCGCTGTGCTTCTACACATGTATTTGCTGAACGGTGAAAGCGCACAGTAATGCAGTTTTCTCCCAGCAAATACACTGTTTCTAAAGAAATGTGAACACACTGAGGAGACACTTGTGGGAGCTACTGTGACTAAAACTGAGCTTCCCTACGCACAGGGAAGCAAGAGAAAGGCTGATTTCATCAAGCCCAGTTACATACTCAGAATCTGTACTACTGCGCAAATAGGCATGTCTCTGTAGGCAAAAAACTCATTTCTGACAAAGTTGCCCAAATGCATCTCAGAAGTGTGCAACTTGTTCCCTGAGTTAGAAAACGTCGAGAAACGGTCGTTTCTGCTAGCGTTGTGCTTCTACACATGTATTTGCTGAACGGTGAAAGCACACAGTAATGCACTTTTCTCCCAGCAAATACACTGTTTCTAAGGAAATGGGAACACACTGAGGAGACACTTGTGGGAGCTACTGTGACTAAAACTGAGCTTCCCTACGCACAGGGAAGCAAGAGAAATGCTGATTTCATCAAGCCCAGTTACATACTCAGAATCTGTACTACTGCGCAAATAGGCATGTCTCTGTAGGCAAAAAACTCATTTCTGACAAAGTTGCCCAAATGCATCTCAGAAGTGTGCAACTTGTTCCCTGAGTTAGAAAACGTCGAGAAACGGTCGTTTCTGCTAGCGCTGTGCATCTACACATGTATTTGCTGAACGGTGAAAGCGCAGAGTAATGCACTTTTTTCCCAGCAAATACAGTGTTTCTAAGGAACAGGGAACACACTGAGGAGACACTTGTGGGAGCTACTGTGACTAAAACTGAGCTTCCCTACGCACAGGGAAGCAAGAGAAATGCTGATTTCATCAAGCCCAGTTACATACTCAGAATCTGTACTACTGCTCAAATAGCCATGTCTCTGTAGGCAAAAAACTCATTTCTGACAAAGTTGCCCAAATGCATCTCAGAAGTGTGCAACTTGTTCCCTGAGTTAGAAAACGTCGAGAAGCGTTCGTTTCTGCTAGCGCTGTGCTTCTACACATGTATTTGCTGAACGGTGAAAGCGCACAGTAATGCACTTTTCTCCCAGCAAATGCACTGTTACTAAGGAACTGGGAACACACTGAGGAGACACTTGTGGGAGCTACTGTGACTAAAACTGAGCTTCCCTACGCACAGGGAAGCAAGAGAAATGCTGATTTCATCAAGCCCAGTTACATACTCAGAATCTGTACTACTGCGCAAATAGGCATGTCTCTGTAGGCAAAAAACTCATTTCTGACAAAGTTGCCCAAATGCATCTCAGAAGTGTGCAACTTGTTCCCTGAGTTAGAAAACGTCGAGAAACGGTCGTTTCTGCTAGCGCTGTGCTTCTACACATGTATTTGCTGAACGGTGAAAGCGCACAGTAATGCACTTTTCTCCCAGCAAATACACTGTTTCTAAGGAAATGGGAACACACTGAGGAGACACTTGTGGGAGCTACTGTGACTAAAACTGAGCTTCCCTACGCACAGGGAAGCAAGAGAAATGCTGATTTCATCAAGCCCAGTTACATACTCAGAATCTGTACTACTGCGCAAATAGGCATGTCTCTGTAGGCAAAAAACTCATTTCTGACAAAGTTGCCCAAATGCATCTCAGAAGTGTGCAACTTGTTCCCTGAGTTAGAAAACGTCGAGAAACGGTCGTTTCTGCTAGCGCTGTGCTTCTACACATGTATTTGCTGAACGGTGAAAGCGCACAGTAATGCACTTTTCTCCCAGCAAATACACTGTTTCTAAGGAAATGGGAACACACTGAGGAGACACTTGTGGGAGCTACTGTGACTAAAACTGAGCTTCCCTACGCACAGGGAAGCAAGAGAAATGCTGATTTCATCAATTCCAGTTACATACTCAGAATCTCTACTACTGCGCAAATAGGCATGTCTCTGTAGGCAAAAAACTCATTTCTGACAAAGTTGCACAAATGCATCTCAGAAGTGTGCAACTTGTTCCCTGAGTTAGAAAACGTCGAGAAACGTTCGTTTCTCCTAGCGCTGTGCTTCTACACATGTATTTGCTGAACGGTGAAAGCGCACAGTAATGCACTTTTTTCCCAGCAAATACACTGTTTCTAAAGAAATGTGAACACACTGAGGAGACACTTGTGGGAGCTATTGTGACTAAAACTGAGCTTCCCTACGCACAGGGAAGCAAGAGAAAGGCTGATTTCATCAAGCCCAGTTACATACTCAGAATCTGTACTACTGCGCAAATAGGCATGTTTCTGTAGGCAAAAAACTCATTTCTGACAAAGTTGCCCAAATGCATCTCAGAAGTGTGCAACTTGTTCCCTGAGTTAGAAAACTTCGAGAAACTGTCGTTTCTGCTAGCGCTGTGCTTCTACACATGTATTTGCTGAACGGTGAAAGCACACAGTAATGTACTTTTCTCCCAGCAAATACACTGTTTCTAAGGAAATAGGAACACACTGAGGAGACACTTGTGGGAGCTACTGTGACTAAAACTGAGCTTCCCTAAGCACAGGGAAGCAAGAGAAATGCTGATTTCATCAAGCCCAGTTACATACTCAGAATCTGTACTACTGCGCAAATAGGCATGTCTCTGTAGGCAAAAAACTCATTTCGGACAAAGTTGCCCAAATGCATCTCAGAAGTGTGCAACTTGTTCCCTGAGTTAGAAAACGTCGAGAAACGTTCGTTTCTCCTAGCGCTGTGCTTCTACACATGTATTTGCTGAACGGTGAAAGCGCACAGTAATGCAGTTTTCTCCCAGCAAATACACTGTTTCTAAAGAAATGTGAACACACTGAGGAGACACTTGTGGGAGCTACTGTGACTAAAACTGAGCTTCCCTACGCACAGGGAAGCAAGAGAAAGGCTGATTTCATCAAGCCCAGTTACATACTCAGAATCTGTACTACTGCGCAAATAGGCATGTCTCTGTAGGCAAAAAACTCATTTCTGACAAAGTTGCCCAAATGCATCTCAGAAGTGTGCAACTTGTTCCCTGAGTTAGAAAACGTCGAGAAACGGTCGTTTCTGCTAGCGTTGTGCTTCTACACATGATTTGCTGAACGGAGAAAGCGCACAGTAATGCACTTTTCTCCCAGCAAATACACTGTTTCTAAGGAAATGGGAACACACTGAGGAGACACTTGTGGGAGCTACTGTGACTAAAACTGAGCTTCCCTACGCACAGGGAAGCAAGAGAAATGCTGATTTCATCAAGCCCAGTTACATACTCAGAATCTGTACTACTGCGCAAATAGGCATGTCTCTCTAGGCAAAAAACTCATTTCTGACAAAGTTGCCCAAATGCATCTCAGAAGTGTGCAACCTGTTTCCTGAGTTAGAAAACGTCGAGAAACGTTCGTTTCTGCTAGCGCTGTGCTTCTACACATGTATTTGCTGAACGGTGAAAGCACACAGTAATGCACTTTTCTCCCAGCAAATACACTGTTTCTAAGGAAATGGGAACACACTTAGGAGACACTTGTGGGAGCTACTGTGACTAAAACTGAGCTTCCCTACGCACAGGGAAGCAAGAGAAATGCTGATTTCATCAAGCCCAGTTACATACTCAGAATCTGTACTACTGCGCAAATAGGCATGTCTCTGTAGGCAAAAAACTCATTTCTGACAAGTTGCCCAAATGCATCTAAGAAGTGTGCAACTCTTTCCCTGAGTTAGAAAACGTCGAGAAACGGTCGTTTCTGCTAGCGCTGTGCTTCTACACATGTATTTGCTGAACGGTGAAAGCGCACAGTAATGCACTTTTCTCCCAGCAAATACACTGTTTCTAAGGAACTAGGAACACACTGAGGAGACACTTGTGGGAGCTACTGTCACTAAAAGTGAGCTTCCCTACGCACAGGGAAGCAAGAGAAATGCTGATTTCATCAAGCCCAGTTACATACTCAGAATCTGTACTACTGCGCAAATAGGCATGTCTCTGTAGGCAAAAAACTCATTTCTGACAAAGTTGCCCAAATGCATCTCAGAAGTGTGCAACTTGTTCCCTGAGTTAGAAAACGTCGAGAAACGGTCGTTTCTGCTAGCGCTGTGCTTCTACACTTGTATTTGCTGAACGGTGAAAGCGCACAGTAATGCACTTTTCTCCCAGCAAATACACTGTTTCTAAGGAAATGGGAACACACTGAGGAGACACTTGTGGGAGCTACTGTGACTAAAACTGAGCTTCCCTACGCACAGGGAAGCAAGAGAAATGCTGATTTCATCAAGCCCAGTTACATACTCAGAATCTGTACTACTGCGCAAATAGGCATGTCTCTGTAGGCAAAAAACTCATTTCTGACAAAGTTGCCCAAATGCATCTCAGAAGTGTGCAACCTGTTCCCTGAGTTAGAAAACGTCGAGAAACGTTCGTTTCTGCTAGCGCTGTGCTTCTACACATGTATTTGCTAAACGGTGAAAGCGCACAGTAATGCACTTTTCTCCCAGCAAATACACTGTTTCTAAGGAAATGGGAACACACTGAGGAGACACTTGTGGGAGCTACTGTGACTAAAACTGAGCTTCCCTATGCACAGGGAAGCAAGAGAAATGCTGAATTCATCCAGCCCAGTTACATACTCAGAATCTGTACTACTGCGCAAATAGGCATGTCTCTTTAGGCAAAAAACTCATTTCTGACAAAGTTGCCCAAATGCATCTCAGAAGTGTGCAACTTGTTCCCTGAGTTAGAAAACGTCGAGAAACGTTCGTTTCTGCTAGCGCTGTGCTTCTACACATGTATTTGCTGAACGGTGAAAGCGCACAGTAATTCACCTTTCTCCCAGCAAATACACTGTTTCTAAGGAAATGGGAACACACTGAGGAGACACTTGTGGGAGATACTGTGACTAAAACTGAGCTTCCCTACGCACAGGGAAGCAAGAGAAATGCTGATTTCATCAAGCCCAGTTACATACTCAGAATCTCTACTACTGCGCAAATAGGCATGTCTCTGTAGGCAAAAAACTCATTTCTGACAAAGTTGCCCAAATGCATCTCAGAAGTGTGCAACTTATTCCATGAGTTTGAAAACGTCGAGAAACGGTCGTTTCTGCTAGCGTTGTGCTTCTACACATGTATTTGCTGAACGGTGAAAGCGCACAGTAATGCACTTTTCTCCCAGCAAATACACTGTTTCTAAGGAAATGGGAACACACTGAGGAGACACTTGTGGGAGCAACTGTGACTAAAACTGTGCTTCCCTACGCACTGGGAAGCAAGAGAAATGCTGATTTCATCAAGCCCAGTTACATACTCAGAATCTGTACTACTGCGCAAATAGGCATGTCTCTCTAGGCAAAAAACTCATTTCTGACAAAGTTGCCCAAATGCATCTCAGAAGTGTGCAACTTGTTCCCTGAGTTAGAAAACGTCGAGAAACGGTCGTTTCTGCTAGCGCTGTGCTTCTACACATGTATTTGCTGAACGGTGAAAGCGCACAGTAATGCACTTTTCTCCCAGCAAATACACTGTTTCTAAGGAAATGGGAACACACTGAGGAGACACTTGTGGGAGCTACTGTGACTAAAACTGAGCTTCCCTACGCACAGGGAAGCAAGAGAAATGCTGATTTCATCAAGCCCAGTTACATACTCAGAATCTGTACTACTGCGCAAATAGGCATGTCTCTGTAGGCAAAAAACTCATTTCGGACAAAGTTGCACAAATGCATCTCAGAACTGTGCAACTTGTTCCCCTTAGTTAGAAAACGTCGAGAAACGGCCGTTTCTGCTAGGGCTGTGCTTCTACACATGTATTTGCTGAACGGTGAAAGCGCACAGTAATTCACCTTTCTCCCAGCAAATACACTGTTTCTAAGGAAATGGGAACACACTGAGGAGACACTTGTGGGAGATACTGTGACTAAAACTGAGCTTCCCTACGCACAGGGAAGCAAGAGAAATGCTGATTTCATCAAGCCCAGTTACATACTCAGAATCTCTACTACTGCGCAAATAGGCATGTCTCTGTAGGCAAAAAACTCATTTCTGACAAAGTTGCCCAAATGCATCTCAGAAGTGTGCAACTTATTCCATGAGTTTGAAAACGTCGAGAAACGGTCGTTTCTGCTAGCGTTGTGCTTCTACACATGTATTTGCTGAACGGTGAAAGCGCACAGTAATGCACTTTTCTCCCAGCAAATACACTGTTTCTAAGGAAATGGGAACACACTGAGGAGACACTTGTGGGAGCAACTGTGACTAAAACTGTGCTTCCCTAAGCACTGGGAAGCAAGAGAAATGCTGATTTCATCAAGCCCAGTTACATACTCAGAATCTGTACTACTGCGCAAATAGGCATGTCTCTCTAGGCAAAAAACTCATTTCTGACAAAGTTGCCCAAATGCATCTCAGAAGTGTGCAACTTGTTCCCTGAGTTAGAAAACGTCGAGAAACGGTCGTTTCTGCTAGCGCTGTGCTTCTACACATGTATTTGCTGAACGGTGAAAGCGCACAGTAATGCACTTTTCTCCCAGCAAATACACTGTTTCTAAGGAAATGGGAACACACTGAGGAGACACTTGTGGGAGCTACTGTGACTAAAACTGAGCTTCCCTACGCACAGGGAAGCAAGAGAAATGCTGATTTCATCAAGCCCAGTTACATACTCAGAATCTGTACTACTGCGCAAATAGGCATGTCTCTGTAGGCAAAAAACTCATTTCGGACAAAGTTGCACAAATGCATCTCAGAACTGTGCAACTTGTTCCCCTTAGTTAGAAAACGTCGAGAAACGGCCGTTTCTGCTAGCGTTGTGCTTCTACACATGTATTTGCTGAACGGTGAAAGCGCACAGTAATGCACTTTTCTCCCAGCAAATACACTGTTTCTAAGGAAATGGGAACACACTGAGGAGACACTTGTGGGAGCTACTGTGACTAAAACTGAGCTTCCCTACGCACAGGGAAGCAAGAGAAATGCTGATTTCATCAAGCCCAGTTACATACTCAGAATCTGTACTACTGCGCAAGTAGGCACGTCTCTGTAGGCAAAAAACTCATTTCTGACAAAGTTGCCCAAATGCATCTCAGAAGTGTGCAACTTGTTCCCTGAGTTAGAAAATGTCGAGAAACGGTCTTTTCTGCTAGCGCTGTGCTTCTACACATGTATTTGCTGAACGGTGAAAGCGCACAGTAATGCACTTTTCTCCCAGCAAATACACTGTTTCTAAGGAAATGGGAACACACTGAGGAGACACTTGTGGGAGCTACTGTGACTAAAACTGAGCTTTCCTACGCACAGGGAAGCAAGAGAAATGCTGATTTCATCAAGCCCAGTTACATACTCAGAATCTGTACTACTGCGCAAATAGGCATGTCTCTGTAGGCAAAAAACTCATTTCTGACAAAGTTGCCCAAATGCATCTCAGAAGTGTGCAACTTGTTCCCTGAGTTAGAAAACGTCGAGAAACGGTTGTTTCGGCTAGCTTTGTGCTTCTACACATGTATTTGCTGAACGGTGAAAGCGCACTGTAATGCACTTTTCTCCCAGCAAATACACTGTTTCTAAGGAAATGGGAACACACTGAGGAGACACTTGTGGGAGCTACTGTGACTAAAACTGAGCTTCCCTACGCACAGGGAAGCAAGAGAAATGCTCATTTCATCAAGCCCAGTTACATACTCAGAATCTGTACTACTGCGCAAATAGGCATGTCTCTGTAGGCAAAAAACTCATTTCTGACAAAGTTGCCCAAATGCATCTCAGAAGTGTGCAACTTGTTCCCTGAGTTAGAAAATGTCGAGAAACGGTCGTTTCTGCTAGCGCTGTGCTTCTACACATGTATTTGCTGAACGGTGAAAGAGCACAGTAATGCACTTTTCTCCCAGCAAATACACTGTTTCTAAGAAAATGGGAACACACTGAGGAGACACTTGTGGGAGCTACTGTGACTAAAACTGAGCTTCCCTACGCACAGGGAAGCAAGAGAAATGCTGATTTCATCAAGCCCAGTTACATACTCAGAATCTGTACTACTGCGCAAATAGACATGTCTATGTAGGCAAAAAACTCATTTCTGACAAAGTTGCCCAAATGCATCTCAGAAGTGTGCAACCTTTTCCCTGAGTTAGTAAAAGTCGAGAAACGTTTGTTTTCTGCTAGAGCTGTGCTTCTACACATGTATTTGCTGAACGGTGAAAGCGCAGAGTAATGCACTTTTCTCCCAGCAAATACAGTGTTTCTAAGGAACAGGGAACACACTGAGGAGACACTTGTGGGAGCTACTGTGACTAAAACTGAGCATCCCTACGCACAGGGAAGCAAGAGAAATGCTGATTTCATCAAGCCCAGTTACATACTCAGAATCTATACTACTGCGCAAATAGGCATGTCTCTTTAGGCAAAAAACTCATTTCTGACAAAGTTGCCCAAATGCATCTCAGAAGTGTTCAACTTCTTCCCTGAGTTAGAAAACGTCGAGAAACGGTCGTTTCTGCTAGCGCTGTGCTTCTACACTTGTATTTGCTGAACGGTGAAAGCGCACAGTAATGTACTTTTCTCCCAGCAAATACACTGTTTCTAAGGAACTGGGAACACACTGAGGAGACACTTGTGGGAGCTACTGTGACTAAAACTGAGCTTCCCTACGCACAGGGAAGCATGAGAAATGCTGATTTCATCAGCCCAGTTACATACTAATAATCTGTACTACTGCGCAAATAGGCATGTCTCTGTAGGAAAAAAACTGATTTTTGACAAAGTTGCCCAAATGCATCCCAGAAGTGTGCAACTTGTTCCCTGAGTTAGAAAACGTCGAGAAACGGTCGTTTCTGCTAGCGCTGTGCTTCTACACATATATTTGCTGAACGGTGAAAGCGCATAGTAATGCACTTTTCTCCCAGCAAATACACTGTTTCTAAGGAAATGGGAACACACTGAGGAGACACTTGTGGGAGCTACTGTGACTAAAACTGAGCTTCCCTACGCACAGGGAAGCAAGAGAAATGCTGATTTCATCCAGCCCAGTTACATACTCAGAATCTGTACTACTGCGCAAATAGGCATGTCTCTGTAGGCAAAAAACTCATTTCTGACAAAGTTGCCCAAATGCATCTCAGAAGTGTGCAACTTGTTCCCTGAGTTAGAAAACGTCGAGAAACGGTCGTTTCTGCTAGCGCTGTGCTTCTACACATGTATTTGCTGAACGGTGAAAGCGCACAGTAATGCACTTTTCTCCCAGCAAATACACTGTTTCTAAGGAAATGGGAACACACTGAGGAGACACTTGTGGGAGCTACTGTGACTAAAACTGAGCTTCCCTATGCACAGGGAAGCAAGAGAAATGCTGATTTCATCAAGCCCAGTTACATACTCAGAATCTGTACTACTGCGCAAATAGGCATGTCTCTTTAGGCAAAAAACTCATTTCTGACAAAGTTGCCCAAATGCATCTCAGAAGTGTGCAACTTGTTCCCTGAGTTAGAAAACGTTGAGAAACAGTCGTTTCTGCTAGCGCTGTGCTTCTACACATGTATTTGCTGAACGGTGAAAGCGCACAGTGATGCACTTTTCTCCCAGCAAATACACTGTTTCTAAGGAAATGGGAACACACTGAGGAGACACTTGTGGGAGCTCCTGTGACTAAAACTGAGCTTCCCTACGCACAGGGAAGCAAGAGAAATGCTGATTTAATCAAGCCCTGTTACATACTCAGAATCAGTACTACTGCGCAAATAGGCATGTCTCTGTAGGCAAAAAACTCATTTCTGACAAAGTTGCCCAAATGCATCTCAGAAGTGTGCCACTTGTTCCCTGAGTTAGAAAACGTCGAGAAACGTTCGTTTCTGCTAGCGATGTGCTTCTACACATGTATTTGATGAACGGTGAAAGCGCACAGTAATGCACTTTTCACCCAGCAAATACACTGTTTCTAAGGAAATGGGAACACACTGAGGAGACACTTGTGGGAGCTACTGTGACTAAAACTGAGCTTCCCTACGCACAGGTAGCAAGAGAAATGCTGATGTCATCAAGCCCAGTTACATACTCAGAATCTGTACTACTGCGCAAATAGGCATGTCTCTGTAGGCAAAAAACTCATTTTTGAGAAAGTTACCCAAATGCATCTCAGAAGTGTGCAACTTGTTCCCTGAGTTAGAAAACGTCGAGAAACGTTCGTTTCTGCTAGCGCTGTGCTTCTACACATGTATTTGCTGAACGGTGAAAGCGCACAGTAATGCACTTTTCTCCCAGCAAATACACTGTTTCTAAGGAAATGGGAACACACTGAGGAGACACTTGTGGGAGCTACTGTGACTAAAACTGAGCTTCCCTACGCACAGGGAAGCAAGAGAAATGCTGATTTCATCAAGCCCAGTTACATACTCAGAATCTGTACTACTGCGCAAATAGGCATGTCTCTGTAGGCAAAAAACTCATTTCTGACAAAGTTGCCCAAATGCATCTCAGAAGTGTGCAAATTGTTCCCTGAGTTAGAAAACGTTGAGAAACGTTCGTTTCTGCTAGCGCTGTGCTTCAACACATGTATTTGCTGAACGTGAAAGCGCACAGTAATGCACTTTTCTCCCAGCAAATACACTGTTACTAAGGAAATGGGAGCACACTGAGGAGACACTTGTGCGAGCTACTGTGACTAAAACTGAGCTTCCCTACGCACAGGGAAGCAAGAGAAATGCTGATTTCATCAAGCCCAGTTACATACTCAGAATCTGTACTACTGCGCAAATAGGCATGTCTCTGTAGGCAAAAAACTCATTTCTGACAAAGTTGGCCAAATGCATCTCAGAAGTGTGCAACTTGTTCCCTGAGTTAGAAAACGTCGAGAAACGGTCGTTTCTGCTAGCGCTGTGCTTCTACACATGTATTTGCTGAATGGTGAAAGCGCACAGTAATGCACTTTTCTCCCAGCAAATACACTGTTTCTAAGGAAATGGGAACACACTGAGGAGACACTTGTGGGAGCTACTATGACTAAAACTGAGCTTCCCTACCCACAGGGAAGCAAGAGAAATGCTGATTTCATCAAGCCCAGTTACATACTCAGAATCTGTACTACTGCGCAAATAGGCATGTCTCTGTAGGCAAAAAACTCATTTCTGACAAAGTTGCCCAAATGCATCTCAGAAGTGTGCCACTTGTTCCCTGAGTTAGAAAATGTCGAGAAACGTTCGTTTCTGCTAGCGCTGTGCTTCTACATATGTATTTGCTGAACGGTGAAAGCGCACAGTAATGCACTTTTCTCCCAGCAAATACACTGTTTCTAAGGAAATGGGAACACACTGAGGAGACACTTGTGGGAGGTACTGTGACTAAAACTGAGCTTCCCTACGCACAGGGAAGCAAGAGAAATGCTGATTTCATCAAGCCCAGTTACATACTCAGATTCTGTACTACTGCGCAAATAGGCATGTCTCTGTAGGCAAAAAACTCATTTTTGAGAAAGTTACCCAAATGCATCTCAGAAGTGTGCAACTTGTTCCCTGAGTTAGAAAACGTCGAGATACGTTCGTTTCTGCTAGCGCTGTGCTTCTACACATGTATTTGCTGAACTGTGAAAGTGCACAGTAATGCACTTTTCTCCCAGCAAATACACTGTTTCTAAGGAAATGGGAACACACTGAGGAGACACTTGTGGGAGCTACTGTGACTAAAACTGAGCTTTTCTACGCACAGGGAAGCAAGAGAAATGCTGATTTCATCAAGCCCAGTTACATACTCAGAATCTGTACTACGGCGCAAATAGGCATGTCTCTTTAGGCAAAAAACTCATTTCTGACAAAGTTGCCCAAATGCATCTCAGAAGTGTGCCACTGGTTCCCTGAGATAGAAAACGTCGAGAAACGGTCGTTTCAGCTAGCGCTGTCCTTCTACATATGTATTTGCTGAACGGTGAAAGCGCACAGTAATGCACTTTTCTCCCAGCAAATACACTGTTTCTAAGGAAATGGGAACACACTGAGGAGACACTTGTGGGAGCTACTGTGACTAAAACTGAGCTTCCCTACGCACAGGGAAGCAAGAGAAATGCTGATTTCATCAAGCCCAGTTACATACTCAGAATCTGTACTACTGCGCAAATAGGCATGTCTCTGTAGGCAAAAAACTCATTTCTGACAAAGTTGCCCAAATGCATCTCAGAAGTGTGCAACTTGTTCCCTGAGTTAGAAAACGTCGAGAAACGGTCGTTTCTGCTAGCGCTGTGCTTCTACACATGTATTTGCTGAACGGTGAAAGCGCACAGTAATGCACTTTTCTCCCAGCAAATACACTGTTTCTAAGGAAATGGGAACACACTGAGGAGACACTTGTGGGAGCTACTGTGACTAAAACTGAGCTTCCCTACGCACAGGGAAGCAAGAGAAATGCTGATTTCATCAAGCCCAGTTACATACTCAGAATCTGTACTACTGCGCAAATAGGCATGTCTCTGAAGGCAAAAAACTCATTTCTGACAAAGTTGCCCAAATGCATCTCAGAAGTGTGCAACTTGTTCCCTGAGTTAGAAAACGTCGAGAAACAGTCGTTTCTGCTAGCGCTGTGCTTCTACACATGTATTTGCTGAACGGTGAAAGCGCACAGTAATGCACTTTTCTCCCAGCAAATACACTGTTTCTAAGGAAATGGGAACACACTGAGGAGACACTTGTGGGAGCTACTGTGACTAAAACTGAGCTTCCCTACGCACAGGGAAGCAAGAGAAATGCTGATTTCATCAAGCCCAGTTACATACTCAGAATCTGTACTACTGCGCAAATAGGCATGTCTCTGTAGGCAAAAAACTCATTTCTGACAAAGTTGCCCAAATGCATCTCAGAAGTGTGCAACTTGTTCCCTGAGTTAGAAAACGTCGAGAAACGTTTGTTTCTGCTAGCGCTGTGCTTCTACACATGTATTTGCTGAACGGTGAAAGCGCACAGTAATGCACTTTTCTCCCAGCAAATACACTGTTTCTAAGGAAATGGGAACACACTGAGGAGACACTTGTGGGAGCTACTGGGACTAAAACTGAGCTTCCCTACGCACAGGGAAGCAAGAGAAATGCTGATTTCATCAAGCCCAGTAACATACTCAGAATCTCTACTACTGCGCAAATAGGCATGTCTCTGTACGCAAAAAACTCATTTTTGAGAAAGTTACCCAAATGCATCTCAGAAGTGTGCAACTTGTTCCCTGAGTTAGAAAACGTCGAGAAACGGTCGTTTCTGCTAGCGCTGTGCTTCTACACATGTATTTGCTGAACGGTGAAAGCACACAGTAATGCACTTTTCTCCCAGCAAATACACTGTTTCTAAGGAAATGGGAACACACTGAGGAGACACTTGGGGGAGATACTGTGACTAAAAGTGAGCTTCCCTACGCACAGGGAAGCAAGAGAAATGCTGATTTCATAAAGCCCAGTTACATACTCAGAATCTTTACTACTGCGCAAATAGGCATGTCTCTGTAGGCAAAAAACTCATTTCTGACAAAGTTGCCCAAATGCATCTCAGAAGTGTGCAACTTGTTCCCTGAGTTAGAAAACGTCGAGAAACGTTCGTTTCTGCTAGCGATGTGCTTCTACACATGTATTTGCTGAACGGTGAAAGCGCACAGTAATGCACTTTTCTCCCAGCAAATACACTGTTTCTAAGGAAATGGGAACACACTGAGGAGACACTTGTGGGAGCTACTGTGACTAAAACTGAGCTTCCCTACGCACAGGGAAGCAAGAGAAATGCTGATTTCATCAAGCCCAGTTACATACTCAGAATCTGTACTACTGCGCAAATAGGCATGTCTCTGTAGGCAAAAAACTCATTTCTGACAAAGTTGCCCAAATGTATCTCAGAAGTGTGCAACTTGTTCTCTGAGTTAGAAAACGTCGAGAAACGGTCTTTTCTGCTAGCGCTGTGCTTCTACACATGTACTTGCTGAACGGTGAAAGCACAGAGTAATGCACTTTTATCCCAGCAAATACACTGTTTCTAAGGAAATGGGAACACACTGAGGAGACACTTGTGGGAGCTACTGTGACTAAAACTGAGCTTCCCTACGCACAGGGAAGCAAGAGAAATGCTAATTTCATCAAGCCCAGTTACATACACAGAATATGTACTACGGCACAAATAGGCATGTCTCTGTAGGCAAAAATCTCCTTTCTGACAAAGTTGCCCAAATGCATCTCAGAAGTGTGCAACTTGTTCCCTGTGTTAGAAACCGTCAAGAAACGTTCGTTTCTGCTAGCGCTGTGCTTCTACACATGTATTTGCTGAACGGTGAAAGCGCACAGTAATGCACTTTTCTCCCAGCAAATACACTGTTTCTAAGGAAATGGGAACACACTGAGGAGACACTTGTGGGAGCTACTGTGACTAAAACTGAGCTTCCCTACGCACAGGGAAGCAAGAGAAATGCTGATTTCATCAAGCCCAGTTACATACTCAGAATCTGTACTACTGCGCAAATAGGCATGTCTCTGTAGGCAAAAAACTCATTTCTGACAAAGTTGCCCAAATGCATCTCAGAAGTGTGCAACTTGTTCCCTGAGTTAGAAAACGTCGAGAAACGGTTGTTTCTGCTAGCGCTGTGCTTCTACAAATGTATTTGCTGAACGGTGAAAGCGCACAGTAATGCACTTTTCTCCTAGCAAATACACTGTTTCTACGGAAATGGGAACACACTAAGGAGACACTTGTGGGAGCTACTGTGACTAAAACTGAGCTTCCCTACGCACAGGGAAGCAAGAGAAATGCTGATTTCATCAAGCCCAGTTACATACTCAGAATCTGTACTACTGCGCAAATAGGCATGTCTCTTTAGGCAAAAAACTCATTTCTGACAAAGTTGCCCAAATGCATCTCAGAAGTGTGCAACTTGTTCCCTGAGTTAGAAAATGTCGAGAAACGTTCGTTTCTGCTAGCGCTGTGCTTCTACACATGTATTTGCTGAACGGTGAAAGCGCACAGTAATGCACTTTTCTCCCAGCAAATACACTGTTTCTAAGGAAATGGGAACACACTGAGGAGACACTTGTGGGAGCTACTGTGACTAAAACTGAGCTTCCCTACGCACAGGGAAGCAAGAGAAATGCTGATTTCATCAAGCCCAGTTACATACTCAGAATCTGTACTACTGCGCAAATAGGCATATCTCTGTAGGCAAAAAACTCATTTCTGACAAAGTTGCCCAAATGCATCTCAGAAGTGTGAAACTTGTTCCCTGAGTTAGAAAACGTCGAGAAACGTTCGTTTCTGCTAGCGCTGTGCTTCTACACATGTATTTGCTGAACGGTGAAAGCGCACAGTAATGCACTTTTCTCCCAGCAAATACACTGTTTCTAAGGAAATGGGAACACACTGAGGAGACACTTGTGGGAGCTACTGGGACTAAAACTGAGCTTCCCTACGCACAGGGAAGCAAGAGAAATGCTGATTTCATCAAGCCCAGTAACATACTCAGAATCTCTACTACTGCGCAAATAGGCATGTCACTGTACGCAAAAAACTCATTTTTGAGAAAGTTACCCAAATGCATCTCAGAAGTGTGCAACTTGTTCTCTGAGTTAGAAAACGTCGAGAAACGGTCGTTTCTGCTAGCGCTGTGCTTCTACACATGTACTTGCTGAACGGTGGAAGTGCACAGTAATGCACTTTTCTCCCAGCAAATACACTGTTTCTAAGTAAATGGGAACACACTGAGGAGACACTTGTGGGAGCTACTGTGACTAAAACTGAGCTTCCCTACGCACAGGGAAGCAAGAGAAATGCTGATTTCATCCAGCCCAGTTACATACTCAGAATCTGTACTACTGCGCAAATAGGCATGTCTCTGTAGGCAAAAAACTCATTTCGGACAAAGTTGCCCAAATGCATCTCAGAAGTGTGCAACTTGCTCCCTGAGTTAGAAAACGTCGAGAAACGGTCGTTTCTGCTAGCGCTGTGCTTCTACACATGTATTTGCTGAACGGTGAAAGCGCACAGTAATGCACTTTTCTCCCAGCAAATACACTCTTTCTAAGGAAATGGGAACACACTGAGGAGACACTTGTGGGAGCTACTGGGACTAAAACTGAGCTTCCCTACGCACAGGGAAGCAAGAGAAATGCTGTTTTCATCAAGCCCAGTTACATACTCAGAATCTGTACTACTGCGCAAATAGGCATGTCTCTGTCGGCAAAAAACTCATTTCTGACAAAGTTGCCCAAATGCATCTCAGAAGTGTGCCACTTGTTCCCTGAGTTAGAAAACGTCGAGAAACGGTCGTTTCAGCTAGCGCTGTGCTTCTACACATGTATTTGCTGAACGTTGAAAGCGCACAGTAATGCACATTTCTCCCAGCAAAAACACTGTTTCTAAGGAAATGGGAACACACTGAGGAGACACTTGTGGGAGCTCCTGTGACTAAAACTGAGCTTCCCTACGCACAGGGAAGCAAGAGAAATGCTGATTTCATCCAGCCCAGTTACATACTCAGAATCTGTACTACTGCGCAAATAGGCATGTCTCTTTAGGCAAAAAACTCATTTCTGACAAAGTTGCCCAAATGCATCTCAGAAGTGTGCAACTTGTTCCCTGAGTTAGAAAATGTCGAGAAACGTTCGTTTCTGCTAGCGCTGTGCTTCTACACATGTATTTGCTGAACGGTGAAAGCGCACAGTAATGCACTTTTCTCCCAGCAAATACACTGTTTCTAAGGAAATGGGAACACACTGAGGAGACACTTGTGGGAGCTACTGTGACTAAAACTGAGCTTCCCTACGCACAGGGAAGCAAGAGAAATGCTGATTTCATCAAGCCCAGTTACATACTCAGAATCTGTACTACTGCGCAAATAGGCATATCTCTGTAGGCAAAAAACTCATTTCTGACAAAGTTGCCCAAATGCATCTCAGAAGTGTGAAACTTGTTCCCTGAGTTAGAAAACGTCGAGAAACGTTCGTTTCTGCTAGCGCTGTGCTTCTACACATGTATTTGCTGAACGGTGAAAGCGCACAGTAATGCACTTTTCTCCCAGCAAATACACTGTTTCTAAGGAAATGGGAACACACTGAGGAGACACTTGTGGGAGCTACTGGGACTAAAACTGAGCTTCCCTACGCACAGGGAAGCAAGAGAAATGCTGATTTCATCAAGCCCAGTAACATACTCAGAATCTCTACTACTGCGCAAATAGGCATGTCATTGTACGCAAAAAACTCATTTTTGAGAAAGTTACCCAAATGCATCTCAGAAGTGTGCAACTTGTTCTCTGAGTTAGAAAACGTCGAGAAACGGTCGTTTCTGCTAGCGCTGTGCTTCTACACATGTACTTGCTGAACGGTGGAAGTGCACAGTAATGCACTTTTCTCCCAGCAAATACACTGTTTCTAAGTAAATGGGAACACACTGAGGAGACACTTGTGGGAGCTACTGTGACTAAAACTGAGCTTCCCTACGCACAGGGAAGCAAGAGAAATGCTGATTTCATCCAGCCCAGTTACATACTCAGAATCTGTACTACTGCGCAAATAGGCATGTCTCTGTAGGCAAAAAACTCATTTCGGACAAAGTTGCCCAAATGCATCTGAGAAGTGTGCAACTTGCTCCCTGAGTTAGAAAACGTCGAGAAACGGTCGTTTCTGCTAGCGCTGTGCTTCTACACATGTATTTGCTGAACGGTGAAAGCGCACAGTAATGCACTTTTCTCCCAGCAAATACACTCTTTCTAAGGAAATGGGAACACACTGAGGAGACACTTGTGGGAGCTACTGGGACTAAAACTGAGCTTCCCTACGCACAGGGAAGCAAGAGAAATGCTGTTTTCATCAAGCCCAGTTACATACTCAGAATCTGTACTACTGCGCAAATAGGCATGTCTCTGTCGGCAAAAAACTCATTTCTGACAAAGTTGCCCAAATGCATCTCAGAAGTGTGCCACTTGTTCCCTGAGTTAGAAAACGTCGAGAAACGGTCGTTTCAGCTAGCGCTGTGCTTCTACACATGTATTTGCTGAACGTTGAAAGCGCACAGTAATGCACATTTCTCCCAGCAAAAACACTGTTTCTAAGGAAATGGGAACACACTGAGGAGACACTTGTGGGAGCTACTGTGACTAAAACTGAGCTTCCCTACGCACAGGGAAGCAAGAGAAATGCTGATTTCATCCAGCCCAGTTACATACTCAGAATCTGTACTACTGCGCAAATAGGCATGTCTCTTTAGGCAAAAAACTAATTTCTGACAAAGTTGCCCAAATGCATCTCAGAAGTATGCAACTTGTTCCCTGAGTTAGAAAACGTCGAGAAACGGTCGTTTCTGCTAGCGCTGTGCTTCTACACATGTATTTGCTGAACGGTGAAAGCGCACAGTAATGCACTTTTCTCCCAGCAAATACACTGTTTCTAAGGAAATGGGAACACACTGAGGAGACACTTGTGGGAGCTACTGTGACTAAAAGTGAGCTTCCCTACGCACAGGGAAGCAAGAGAAATGCTGATTTCATCAAGCCCAGTTACATACTCAGAATCTGTACTACTGCGCAAATAGGCATGTCTCTGTAGGCAAAAAACTCATTTCTGACAAAGTTGCCCAAATGCATCTCAGAAGTGTGCAACTTGTTCCCTGAGTTAGAAAACGTCGAGAAACCTTCGTTTTTGCTAGCGCTGTGCTTCTACACATGTATTTGCTGAACGGTGAAAGCGCACAGTAATGCACTTTTCTCCCAGCAAATACACTGTTTCTAAGGAACTGGGAACACACTGAGGAGACACTTGTGGGAACTACTGTGACTAAAACTGAGCTTCCCTACGCACAGGCAAGCAAGAGAAATGCTGATTTCATCAAGCCCAGTTACATACTCAGAATCTGTACTATTGCGCAAATAGGCAAGTCTCTGTAGGCAAAAAACTCATTTCTGACAAAGTTGCCCAAATGCATCTCAGAAGTGTGCAACTTGTTCCCTGAGTTAGAAAACGTCGAGAAACGGTCGTTTCTGCTGGCGCTGTGCTTCTACACATGTATTTGCTGAACGGTGAAAGCGCACAGTAATGCACTTTTCTCCCAGCAAATACACTGTTTCTAAGGAAATGGGAACACACTGAGGAGACACTTGTGGGAGCTACTGTGACTAAAACTGAGCTTCCCTACGCACAGGGAAGCAAGAGAAATGCTGATTTCATCAAGCCCAGTTACATACTCAGAATCTGTACTACTGCGCAAATAGGCATGTCTCTGTAGAGAAAAAAATCATTTTTGAGAAAGTTACCCAAATGCATCTCAGAAGTGTGCAACTTGTTCCCTGAGTTAGATAACGTTGAGAAACGTTCGTTTCTGCTAGCGCTGTGCTTCTTCACATGTATTTGCTGAACGGTGAATGCGCACAGTAATGCACTTTTCTCCCAGCAAATACACTGTTTCTAAGGAACTGGGAACACACTGAGGAGACACTTGTGGGAGCTACTGTGACTAAAAATGAGCTTCCCTACGCACAGGGAAGCAAGAGAATGCTGATTTCATCAAGCCCAGTTACCTACTCAGAATCTGTACTACTGCGCAAATAGGCATGTCTCTTTAGGCAAAAAACTCATTTCGGACAAAGTTGCCCAAATGCATCTCAGAAGTGTGCAACTTGTTCCCTGAGTTAGAAAACGTCGAGAAACGGTCGTTTCTGCTAGCGCTGTGCTTCTACACATGTATTTGCTGAACGGTGAAAGCGCACAGTAATACACTTTTCTCCCAGCAAATACACTGTTTCTAAGGAACTGGGAACACACTGAGGAGACACTTGTGGGAGCTACTGTGACTAAAACTGAGCTTCCCTACGCACAGGGAAGCAAGAGAAATGCTGATTTCATCAAGCCCAGTTACATACTCAGAATCTGTACTACTGCGCAGATAGGCATGTCTCTGTAGGCAAAAAATTCATTTCTGACAAAGTTGCCCAAATGCATCTCAGAAGTGTGCCACTTGTTCCCTGAGTTAGAAAACGTCGAGAAACGGTCGTTTCTGCTAGCGCTGTGCTTCTACACATGTATTTGCTGAACGGTGAAAGCGCACAATAATGCACTTTTCTCCCAGCAAATACACTGTTTCTAAGGAAAAGGGAACACACTGAGGAGACACTTGTGGGAGCTACTGTGACTAAAACTGAGCTTCCCTACACACAGGGAAGCAAGAGAAATGCTGATTTCATCAAGCCCAGTTACATAATCAGAATCTGTACTACTGCGCAAATAGGCATGTCTCTTTAGGCAAAAAACTCATTTCTGACAAAGTTGCCCAAATGCATCTCAGAAGTGTGCAACTTGTTCCTGAGTTAGAAAACGTCGAGAAACGGTCATTTCTGCTACCGCTGTGCTTCTACACATGTATTTGCTGAACGGTGAAAGCGCACAGTAATGCACTTTTCTCCCAGCAAATACACTGTTTCTAAGGAAATGGGAACACACTGAGGAGACACTTGTGGGAGCTACTGTGACTAAAACTGAGCTTCCCTACGCACAGGGAAGCAAGAGAAATGCTGATTTCATCAAGCCCAGTTACATACTCAGAATCTGTACTACTGCGCAAATAGGCATGTCTCTGTAGGCAAAAAACTCATTTCTGACAAGTTGCCCAAATGCATGTCAGAAGTGTGCAACTTGTTCCCTGAGTTAGAAAACGTCGAGAAACGGTCTTTTCTGCTAGCGCTGTGCTTCTACACATGTATTTGCTGAACGGTGAAAGCGCACAGTAATGCACTTTTCTCCCAGCAAATACACTGTTTCTAAGGAAATGGGAACACACTGAGGAGACACTTGTGGGAGCTACTGTGACTAAAACTGAGCTTCCCTACGCACAGGGAAGCAAGAGAAATGCTGATTTCATCAAGCCCAGTTACATACTCAGAATCTGTACTACTGCGCAAATAGGCATGTCTCTGTAGGCAAAAAACTCATTTCTGACAAAGTTGCCCAAATGCATCTCAGAAGTGTGCCACTTGTTCCCTGAGTTAGAAAACGTCGAGAAACGTTCGTTTCAGCTAGCGCTGTGCTTCTACACGTGTATTTGCTGAACGGTGAAAGCGCACAGTAATGCACTTTTCTCCCAGCAAATACACTGTTTCTAAGGAACTGGGAACACACTGAGGAGACACTTGTGAGAGCAACTGTGACTAAAACTGAGCTTCCCTACGCACAGGGAAGCAAGAGAAATGCTGATTTCATCAAGCCCAGTTACATACTCAGAATCTGTACTACTGCGCAAATAGGCATGTCTCTGTAGACAAAAAAATCATTTTTGAGAAAGTTACCCAAATGCATCTCAGAAGTGTGCAACTTGTTCCCTGAGTTAGAAAACGTCGAGAAACGTTCGTTTCTGCTAGCGCTGTGCTTCTACACATGTATTTGCTGAACGGTGAAAGCGCACAGTAATGCACTTTTCTCCCAGCAAATACACTGTTTCTAAGGAACTGGGAACACACTGAGGAGACACTTGTGGGAGCTACTGTGACTAAAACTGAGCTTCCCTACGCACAGGGAAGCAAGAGAAATGCTGATTTCATCAAGCCCAGTTACATACTCAGAATCTGTACTACTGCGCAAATAGGCATGTCTCTTTAGGCAAAAAACGCATTTCGGACAAAGTTGCCCAAATGCATCTCAGAAGTGTGCAACTTGTTCCCTGAGTTAGAAAACGTCGAGAAACGGTCGTTTCTGCTAGCGCTGTGCTTCTACACATGTATTTGCTGAACGGTGAAAGCGCACAGTAATGCACTTTTCTCCCAGCAAATACACTGTTTCTAAGGAAATGGGAACACACTGAGGAGACACTTGTGGGAGCTACTGTGACTAAAACTGAGCTTCCGTACGCACAGGGAAGCAAGAGAAATGCTGATTTCATCAAGCCCAGTTACATACTCAGAATCTGTATTACTGCGCAAATAGGCATGTCTCTTTAGGCAAAAAACTCATTTCTGACAAAGTTGCCCAAATGCATCTCAGAAGTGTGCAACTTGTTCCCTGAGTTAGAAAACGTCGAGAAACGGTCGTTTCTGCTAGCGCTGTGCTTCTACACATGTATTTGCTGAACGGTGAAAGCGCACAGTAATGCACTTTTCTCCCAGCAAATACACTGTTTCTAAGGAAATGGGAACACACTGAGGAGACACTTGTGGGAGCTACTGTGACTAAAACTGAGCTTCCCTACGCACAGGGAAGCAAGAGAAATGCTGATTTCATCAAGCCCAGTTACATACTCAGAATCTGTACTACTGCGCAAATAGGCATGTCTCTGTAGACAAAAAAATCATTTTTGAGAAAGTTACCCAAATGCATCTCAGAAGTGTGCAACTTGTTCCCTGAGTTAGAAAACGTCGAGAAACGTTCGTTTCTGCTAGCGCTGTGCTTCTACACATGTATTTGCTGAACGGTGAAAGCGCACAGTAATGCACTTTTCTCCCAGCAAATACAATGTTTCTAAGGAACTGGGAACACACTGAGGAGACACTTGTGGGAGCTACTGTGACTAAAACTGAGCTTCCCTACGCACAGGGAAGCAAGAGAATGCTGATTTCATCAAGCCCAGTTACATACTCAGAATCTGTACTACTGCGCAAATAGGCATGTCTCTTTAGGCAAAAAACGCATTTCGGACAAAGTTGCCCAAATGCATCTCAGAAGTGTGCAACTTGTTCCCTGAGTTAGAAAACGTCGAGAAACGGTCGTTTCTGCTAGCGCTGTGCTTCTACACATGTATTTGCTGAACGGTGAAAGCGCACAATAATGCACTTTTCTCCCAGCAAATACACTGTTTCTAAGGAAATGGGAACACACTGAGGAGACACTTGTGGGAGCTACTGTGACTAAAACTGAGCTTCTGTACGCACAGGGAAGCAAGAGAAATGCTGATTTCATCAAGCCCAGTTACATACTCAGAATCTGTATTACTGCGCAAATAGGCATGTCTCTTTAGGCAAAAAACTCATTTCTGACAAAGTTGCCCAAATGCATCTCAGAAGTGTGCAACTTGTTCCCTGAGTTAGAAAACGTCGAGAAACGGTCGTTTCTGCTAGCGCTGTGCTTCTACACATGTATTTGCTGAACGGTGAAAGCGCACAGTAATGCACTTTTTTCCCAGCAAATACACTGTTTCTAAGGAAATGGGAACACACTGAGGAGACACTTGTGGGAGCTACTGTGACTAAAACTGAGCTTCCTTACGCACAGGGAAGCAAGAGAAATGCTGATTTCATCAAGCCCAGTTACATACTCAGAATCTGTACTACTGCGCAAATAGGCATGTCTCTTTAGGCAAAAAACTCATTTCTGACAAAGTTGCCCAAATGCATCTCAGAAGTGTGTAACTTGTTCCCTGAGTTAGAAAACGTCGAGAATCGGTCGTTTCAGTTGGCGCTGTGCTTCTACACATGTATTTGTTGAACGGTGAAAGCGCACAGTAATGCACTTTTCTCCCAGCAAATACACTGTTTCTAATGAAATGGGAACACACTGAGGAGACACTTGTGGGAGCTACTGTGACTAAAACTGAGCTTCCCTACGCACAGGGAAGCAAGAGAAATGCTGATTTCATCAAGCCCAGTTACATACTCAGAATCTGTACTACTGCGCAAATAGGCATGTCTCTGTAGGCAAAAAACTCATTTCTGAAAAAGTTGCACAAATGCATCTCAGAAGTGTGCAACTTGTTCCCTGAGTTAGAAAACGTCGAGAAACGGTCGTTTCTGCTAGCGTTGTGCTTCTACACATGTATTTGCTGAACGGTGAAAGCGCACAGTAATGCACTTTTCTCCCAGCAAATACACTGTTTCTAAAGAAATGGGAACACACTGAGGAGACACTTGAGGGCGCTACTGTGACTAAAACTGAGCTTCCCTACGCACAGGGAAGCAAGAGAAATGCTGATTTCATCAAGCCCAGTTACATACTCAGAATCTGTACTACTGCGCAAATACGCATGTCTCTGTAGGCAAAAAACTCATTTCTGACAAAGTTCCCCAAATGCATCTCAGAAGTGTGCAACTTGTTCCCTGAGTTAGAAAACGTCGAGAAACGTTCGTTTCTGCTAGCGCTGTGCTTCTACACATGTATTTGCTGAACGGTGAAAGCGCACAGTAATGCACTTTTCTCCCAGCAAATACAGTGTTTCTAAGGAACTGGGAACACACTGAGGAGACACTTGTGGGAGCTACTGTGACTAAAACTGAGCTTCCCTACGCACAGGGAAGCAAGAGAAATGCTGATTTCATCAAGCCCAGTTACATACTCACAATCTGTACTACTGCGCAAATAGGCATGTCTCTGTAGGCAAAAAACTCATTTCTGACAAAGTTGCCCAAATGCATCTCAGAAGTGTGCAACTTGTTCCCTGAGTTAGAAAACATCGAGAAATGTTCGTTTCTGCTAGCACTGTGCTTCTACACATGTATTTGCTGAACGGTGAAAGCGCACAGTAATGCACTTTTCTCCCAGCAAATACACTGTTTCTAAGGAACTGGGAACACACTGAGGAGACACTTGTGGGAGCTACTGTGACTAAAACTGAGCTTCCCTACGCACAGGGAAGCAAGAGAAATGCTGATTTCATCAAGCCCAGTTACATACTCAGAATCTGTACTACTGCGCAAATAGGCATGTCTCTGTAGGCAAAAAACTCATTTCTGACAAAGTTGCCCAAATGCATCTCAGAAGTGTGCAACTTGTTCCCTGAGTTAGAAAACGTCGAGAAACGGTCGTTTCTGCTAGCGCTGTGCTTCTACACATGTATTTGCTGAACGGTGAAAGCGCACAGTAATGCACTTTTCTCCCAGCAAATACAGTGTTTCTAAGGAACTGGGAACACACTGAGGAGACACTTGTGGGAGCTACTGTGACTAAAACTGAGCTTCCCTACGCACAGGGAAGCAAGAGAAATGCTGATTTCATCAAGCCCAGTTACATACTCAGAATCTCTACTACTGCGCAAATAGGCATGTCTCTGTAGGCAAAAAACTCATTTTTGACAAAGTTGCCCAAATGCATCTCAGAAGTGTGCAACTTGTTCCCTGAGTTAGAAAACATCGAGAAATGTTCGTTTCTGCTAGCACTGTGCTTCTACACATGTATTTGCTGAACGGTGAAAGCGCACAGTAATGCACTTTTCTCCCAGCAAATACACTGTTTCTAAGGAACTGGGAACACACTGAGGAGACACTTGTGGGAGCTACTGTGACTAAAACTGAGCTTCCCTACGCACAGGGAAGCAAGAGAAATGCCGATTTCATCAAGCCCAGTTACATACTCAGAATCTGTACTACTGCGCAAATAGGCATGTCTCTGTAGGCAAAAAACTCATTTCGGACAAAGTTGCCCAAATGCATCTCAGAAGTGTGCAACTTGTTCCCTGAGTTAGAAAACGTCGAGAAACGGTCGTTTTTGCTAGCGTTGTGCTTCTACACATGTATTTGCTGAACGGTGAAAGCGCACAGTAATGCACTTTTCTCCCAGCAAATACACTGTTTCTAAGGAAATGGGAACACACTGAGGAGACACTTGTGGGAGCTACTATGACTAAAACTGAACTTCCCTACGCACAGGGAAGCAAGAGAAATGCCGATTTCATCAAGCCCAGTTCCATACTCAGAATCTGTACTACTGCGCAAATAGGCATGTCTCTGTAGGCAAAAAACTCATTTCTGACAAAGTTGCCCAAATGCATCTCAGAAGTGTGCAACTTGTTCCCTGAGTTAGAAAACGTCGAGAAACGGTCGTTTCTGCTAGCGTTGTGCTTCTACACATGTATTTGCTGAACGGTGAAAGCGCACAGTAATGCACTTTTCTCCCAGCAAATACACTGTTTCTAAAGAAATGGGAACACACGGAGGAGACACTTGTGGGAGCTACTGTGACTAAAACTGAGCTTCCCTACGCACAGGGAAGCAAGAGAAATGCTGATTTCATCAAGCCCAGTTACATACTCAGAATCTGTACTACTGCGCAAATAGGCATGTCTCTGTAGGCAAAAAACTCATTTCTGACAAAGTTGCCCAAATGCAACTCAGAAGTGTGCAACTTGTTCCCTGAGTTAGAAAACGTCGAGAAACGGTCGTTTCTGCTAGCGCTGTGCTTCTACACATGTATTTGCTGAACGGTGAAAGCGCACAGTAATGCACTTTTCTCCCAGCAAATACAGTGTTTCTAAGAAACTGGGAACACACTGAGGAGACACTTGTGGGAGCTACTGTGACTAAAACTGAGCTTCCCTACGCACAGGGAAGCAAGAGAAATGCTGATTTCATCAAGCCCAGTTACATACTCAGAATCTGTACTACTGCGCAAATAGGCATGTCTCTGTAGGCAAAAAACTCATTTCTGACAAAGTTGTCCAAATGCATCTCAGAAGTGTGCAACTTGTTCCCTCAGTTAGAAAACATCAAGAAATGTTCGTTTCTGCTAGCACTGTGCTTCTACACATGTATTTGCTGAACGGTGAAAGCGCACAGTAATGCACATTTCTCCCAGCAAATACACTGTTTCTAAGGAACTGGGAACACACTGAGGAGACACTTGTGGGAGCTACTGTGACTAAAACTGAGCTTCCCTACGCACAGGGAAGCAAGAGAAATGCTGATTTCATCAAGACCAGTTACATACTCAGAATCTGTACTACTGCGCAAATAGGCATGTCTCTGTAGGCAAAAAACTCATTTCTGACAAATTTGCCCAAATGCATCTCAGAAGTGTGCAACTTGTTCCCTGAGTTAGAAAACGTCGAGAAACGGTCGTTTCTCCTAGCGCTGTGCTTCTACACATGTATTTGCTGAACGGTGAAAGCGCACAGTAATGCACTTTTCTCCCAGCAAATACAGTGTTTCTAAGGAACTGGGAACACACTGAGGAGACACTTGTGGGAGCTACTGTGACTAAAACTGAGCTTCCCTACGCACAGGGAAGCAAGAGAAATGCTGATTTCATCAAGCCCAGTTACATACTCAGAATCTGTACTACTGCGCAAATAGGCATGTCTCTTAAGGCAAAAAACTCATTTCTGACAAAGTTGCCCAAATGCATCTCAGAAGTGTGCAACTTGTTCCCTGAGTTAGAAAACGTCGAGAAACGGTTGTTTTTGCTAGCGCTGTGCTTCTACACATGTATTTGCTGAAGGGTGAAAGCGCACAGTAATTCACTTTTCTCCCAGCAAATACACTGTTTCTAAGGAACTGGGAACACACTGAGGAGACACTTGTGGGAGCTACTGTGACTAAAACTGAGCTTCCCTACGCACAGGGAAGCAAGAGAAATGCTGATTTCATCAAGCCCAGTTACATACTCACAATCTGTACTACTGCGCAAATAGGCATGTCTCTTTAGGCAAAAAACTCATTTCTGACAAATTTTCCCAAATGCATCTCAGAAGTGTGCCACTTGTTCCCTGAGTTAGAAAACGTCGAGAAATGGTCATTTCTGCTAGCGATGTGCTTCTACACATGTATTTGCTGAACGGTGAACGCCCACAGTAACGCACTTTTCTCCCAGCAAATACACTGTTTCTAAGGAAATGGGAACACACTGAGGAGACACTTGTGGGAGCTACTGTGACTAAAACTGAGCTTCCCTACGCACAGGGAAGCAAGAGAAATGCTGATTTCATCAAGCCCAGTTACATACTCAGAATCTGTACTACTGCACAAATAGGCATGTCTCTGTCGGCAAAAAACTCATTTCTGACAAAGTTGCCCAAATGCATCTCAGAAGTGTGCAACTTGTTCCCTGAGTTAGAAAACGTCGAGAAACGGTCGTTTCTGCTAGCGCTGTGCTTCTACACATGTATTTGCTGAACGTTGAAAGCACACAGTAATGCACATTTCTCCCAGCAAAAACACTGTTTCTAAGGAAATGGGAACACACTGAGGAGACACTTGTGGGAGCTACTGTGACTTAAACTGAGCTTCCCTACGCACAGGGAAGCAAGAGAAATGCTGATTTCATCAAGCCCAGTTACATACTCAGAATCTGTACTACTGCGCAAATAGGCATGTCTCTTAAGGCAAAAAACTCATTTCTGACAAAGTTGCCCAAATGCATCTCAGAAGTGTGCAACTTGTTCCCTGAGTTAGAAAACGTCGAGAAACGGTCGTTTCTGCTAGCGCTGTGCTTCTACACATGTATTTGCTGAACGGTGAAAGCGCACAGTAATGGACTTTTCTCCCAGCAAATACACTGTTTCTAAGGAACTGGGAACACACTGAGGAGACACTTGTGGGAGCTACTGTGACTAAAACTGAGCTTCCCTACGCACAGGGAAGCAAGAGAAATGCTGATTTCATCAAGCCCAGTTACATACTCACAATCTGTACTACTGCGCAAATAGGCATGTCTCTTTAGGCAAAAAACTCATTTCTGACAAATTTTCCCAAATGCATCTCAGAAGTGTGCCACTTGTTCCCTGAGTTAGAAAACGTCGAGAAATGGTCATTTCTGCTAGCGATGTGCTTCTACACATGTATTTGCTGAACGGTGAACGCCCACAGTAACGCACTTTTCTCCCAGCAAATACACTGTTTCTAAGGAAATGGGAACACACTGAGGAGACACTTGTGGGAGCTACTGTGACTAAAACTGAGCTTCCCTACGCACAGGGAAGCAAGAGAAATGCTGATTTCATCAAGCCCAGTTACATACTCAGAATCTGTACTACTGCACAAATAGGCATGTCTCTGTCGGCAAAAAACTCATTTCTGACAAAGTTGCCCAAATGCATCTCAGAAGTGTGCAACTTGTTCCCTGAGTTAGAAAACGTCAAGAAACGGTCGTTTCTGCTAGCGCTGTGCTTCTACACATGTATTTGCTGAACGTTGAAAGCACACAGTAATGCACATTTCTCCCAGCAAAAACACTGTTTCTAAGGAAATGGGAACACACTGAGGAGACACTTGTGGGAGCTACTGTGACTTAAACTGAGCTTCCCTATGCACAGGGAAGCAAGAGAAATGCTGATTTCATCAAGCCCAGTTACATACTCAGAATCTGTACTACTGCGCAAATAGGCATGTCTCTTAAGGCAAAAAACTCATTTCTGACAAAGTTGCCCAAATGCATCTCAGAAGTGTGCAACTTGTTCCCTGAGTTAGAAAACGTCGAGAAACGGTCGTTTCTGCTAGCGCTGTGCTTCTACACATGTATTTGCTGAACGGTGAAAGCGCACAGTAATGGACTTTTCTCCCAGCAAATACACTGTTTCTAAGGAACTGGGAACACACTGAGGAGACACTTGTGGGAGCTACTGTGACTAAAACTGAGCTTCCCTACGCACAGGGAAGCAAGAGAAATGCTGATTTCATCATGCCCAGTTACATACTCAGAACCTGTACTACTCCGCAAATAGGCATGTCTCTCTAGGCAAAAAACTCATTTCTGACAAAGTTGCCCAAATGCATGTCAGAAGTGTGCAACTTGTTCCCTGAGTTAGAAAACGTCGAGAAACGGTAGTTTCTGCTAGCGCTGTGCTTCTACACATGTATTTGCTGAACGGTGAAAGCGCACAGTAATGCACTTTTCTCCCAGCAAATACACTGTTTCTAAGGAAATGGGAACAAACTGAGGAGACACTTGTGGGAGCTACTGTGACTAAAACTGAGCTTCCCTACGCACAGGGAAGCTAGAGAAATGCTGATTTCATCAAGCCCAGTTACATACACAGAATCTGTACTACTGCGCAAATAGGCATGTCTCTGTAGGCAAAAAACTCATTTCTGACAAAGTTGCCCAAATGCACCTCAGAAGTGTGCAACTTGTTCCCTGAGTTAGAAAACGTCGAGAAACGGTCGTTTCTGCTAGCGATGTGCTTCTACACATGTATTTGCTGAACGGTGAATGCCCACAGTAACGCACTTTTCTCCCAGCAAATACACTGTTTCTAAGGAAATGGGAACACACTGAGGAGACACTTGTGGGAGCTACTGTGACTAAAACTGAGCTTCCCTACGCACAGGGAAGCAAGAGAAATGCTGATTTCATCAAGCCCAGTTACATACTCAGAATCTGTACTACTGCGCAAATAGGCATGTCTCTGTAGGCAAAAAACTCATTTCTGACAAAGTTGCCCAAATGCATCTCAGAAGTGTGCAACTTGTTCCCTGAGTTAGAAAACGTCGAGAAACGGTAGTTTCTGCTAGTGTTGTGCTTCTACACATGTATTTGCTGAACGGTGAAAGCGCACAGTAATGCACTTTTCTCCCAGCAAATACACTGTTTCTAAGGAAATGGGAACACACTGAGGAGACACTTGTGGGAGCTACGGTGACTAAACCTGAGCTTCCCTACGCACAGGGAAGCAAGAGAAATGCTGATTTCATCAAGCCCAGTTACATACTCAGAATCTGTACTACTGCGCAAATAGGCATGTCTCTGTAGGCAAAAAACTCATTTCTGACAAAGTTGCCCAAATGCATGTCAGAAGTGTGCAACTTGTTCCCTGAGTTAGAAAACGTCGAGAAACGGTAGTTTCTGCTAGCGCTGTGCTTCTACACATGTATTTGCTGAACGGTGAAAGCGCACAGTAATGCACTTTTCTCCCAGCAAATACACTGTTTCTAAGGAAATGGGAACACACTGAAGAGACACTTGTGGGAGCTACGGTGACTAAACCTGAGCTTCCCTACGCACAGGGAAGCAAGAGAAATGCTGATTTCATCCAGCCCAGTTAC
Source organism: Acomys minous (assembly GCF_964271855.1). Classification (NCBI taxonomy): domain Eukaryota; kingdom Metazoa; phylum Chordata; class Mammalia; order Rodentia; family Muridae; genus Acomys; species Acomys minous. Next base: position 2,970,673 of record NW_028182181.1, read on the forward strand.
ATACTCAGAATCTGTACTACTGCGCAAATAGGCATGTCTCTGTAGGCAAAAAACTCATTTCTGACAAAGTTGCCCAAATGCATGTCAGAAGTGTGCAACTTGTTCCCTGAGTTAGAAAACGTCGAGAAACGGTAGTTTCTGCTAGCGCTGTGCTTCTACACATGTATTTGCTGAACGGTGAAAGCGCACAGTAATGCAATTTTCTCCCAGCAAATACACTGTTTCTAAGGAAATGGGAACACACTGAGGAGACACTTGTGGGAGCTACTGTGACTAAAACTGAGCTTCCCTACGCACAGGGAAGCTAGAGAAATGCTGATTTCATCAAGCCCAGTTACATACTCAGAATCTGTACTACTGCGCAAATAGGCATGTCTCTGTAGGCAAAAAACTCATTTCTGACAAAGTTGCCCAAATGCACCTCAGAAGTGTGCAACTTGTTCCCTGAGTTAAAAAACGTCGAGAAACGGTCGTTTCTGCTAGCGATGTGCTTCTACACATGTATTTGCTGAACGGTGAACGCCCACAGTAACGCACTTTTCTCCCAGCAAATACACTGTTTCTAAGGAAATGGGAACACACTGAGGAGACACTTGTGGGAGCTACTGTGACTAAAATTGAGCTTCCCTACGCACAGGGAAGCAAGAGAAATGCTGATTTCATCAAGCCCAGTTACATACTCAGAATCTGTACTATTGCGCAAATAGGCATGTCTCTTTAGGCAAACAACTCATTTCTGACAAAGTTGCCCAAATGCATCTCAGACGTGTGCAATATGTTCCCTGAGTTTGAAAACGTGGAGAAACGGTAGTTTCTGCTAGCGCTGTGCTTCTACACATGAATTTGCTGAACGGTGAAAGCGCACAGTAATGCACTTTTCTCCCAGCAAATACACTGTTTCTAAGGAAATGGGAACACACTGAGGAGACACTTGTGGGAGCTACTGTGACTAAAACTGAGCTTCCCAACGCACAGGGAAGCAAGAGAAATGCTGATTTCATCAAGCCCAGTTACATACTCAGAATCTGTACTACTGCGCAAATAGGCATGTCTCTGTAGGCAAAAAACTCATTTCTGACAAAGTTGCCCAAATGCATCTCAGAAGTGTGCAACTTGTTCCCTGAGTTAGAAAACGTCGAGAAACGGTCCTTTCTGCTAGCACTGTGCTTCTACACATGTATTTGCTGAACGTTGAAAGCACACAGTAATGCACATTTCTCCCAGCAAAAACACTGTTTCTAAGGAAATGGGAACACACTGAGGAGACACTTGTGGGAGCTACTGTGACTAAAACTGAGCTTCCCTACGCACAGGGAAGCACGAGAAATGCTGATTTCATGCAGCCCAGTTACATACTCAGAATCTGTACTACTGCGCAAATAGGCATGTCTCTGTAGGCAAAAAACTCATTTCTGACAAAGTTGCGCAAATGCATCTCAGAAGTGTGCACTTGTTCCCTGAGTTAGAAAACGTCGAGAAACGGTCGTTTCTGCTAGCGCTGTGCTTCTACACATGAATTTGCTGAACGGTGAAAGCGCACAGTAATGCACTTTTCTCCCAGCAAATACACTGTTTCTAAGGAAATGGGAACACACTGAGGAGACACTTGTGGGAGCTACTGTGACTAAAACTGAGCTTCCCTACGCACAGGGAAGCAAGAGAAATGCTGATTTCATCAAGCCCAGTTACATACTCAGAATCTGTACTATTGCGCAAATAGGCATGTCTCTTTAGGCAAAAAACTCATTTCTGACAAAGTTGCCCAAATGCATCTCAGAAGTGTGCAACTTGTTCCCTGAGTTTGAAAACGTGGAGAAACGGTAGTTTCTGCTAGCGATGTGCTTCTACACATGTATTTGCTGAACGATGAAAGCGCACAGTAATGCACTTTTCTCCCAGCAAATACACTGTTTCTAAGGAAATGGGAACACACTGAGGAGACACTTGTGGGAGCTACTGTGACAAAAACTGAGCTTCCCTACGCACAGGGAAGCAAGAGAAATGCTGATTTCATCAAGCCCAGTTACATATTCAGAATCTGTACTACTGCGCAAATAGGCATGCCTCTGTAGGCAAAAAACTCATTTCTGACAAAGTTGCCCAAATGCACCTCAGAAGTGTGCAACTTGTTCCCTGAGTTAGAAAACGTCGAGAAACGATCGTTTCTGCTAGCGATGTGCTTCTACACATGTATTTGCTGAACGGTGAAAGCCCACAGTAACACAGTTTTCTCCCAGCAAATACACTGTTTCTAAGGAAATGGGAACACACTGAGGAGACACTTGTGGGAGCTACTGTGACTAAAACTGAGCTTCCCTACGCACAGGGAAGCAAGAGAAATGCTGATTTCATCAAGCCCAGTTACATACTCAGAATCTGTACTACTGCACAAATAGGCATGTCTCTGTCGACAAAAAACTCATTTCTGACAAAGTTGCCCAAATGCATCTCAGAAGTGTGCAACTTGTTCCCTGAGTTAGAAAACGTCGAGAAACGGTCGTTTCTGCTAGCGCTGTGCTTCTACACATGTATTTGCTGAACGGTGAAAGCGCACAGTAATGCACTTTTCTCCCAGCAAATACACTGTTTCTAAGGAACTGGGAACACACTGAGGAGACACTTGTGGGAGCTACTGTGACTAAAACTGAGCTTCCCTACGCACAGGGAAGCAAGAGAAATGCTGATTTCATCAAGCCCAGTTACATACTCAGAATCTGTACTACTGGGCAAATAGGCATGTCTCTGTAGGCAAAAAACTCATTTCTGACAAAGTTGCCCAAATGCATCTCAGAAGTGTGCAACTTGTTCCCTGAGTTAGAAAACGTCGAGAAACGGTCGTTTCAGCTAGCGCTGTGCTTCTACACATGTATTTGCTGAACGGTGAAAGCGCACAGTAATGCACTTTTCTCCCAGCAAATACACTGTTTCTAAGGAAATGGGAACACACTGAGGAGACACTTGTGGGAGCTACTGTGACTAAAACTGAGCTTCCCTACGCACAGGGAAGCAAGAGAAATGCTGATTTCATCAAGCCCAGTTACATACTCAGAATCTGTACTACTGCGCAAATAGACATGTCTCTGTAGGCAAGAAACTCATTTCTGACAAAGTTGCCCAAATGCATCTCAGAAGTGTGCAACCTGTTCCCTGAGTTAGAAAACGTCAAGAAACGTTCGTTTCTGCTAGCGCTGTGCTTCTACACATGTATTTGCTGAATGGTGAATGCGCACAGTAATGCACTTTTCTCCCAGCAAATACACTGTTTCTAAGGAACTGGGAACACACTGAGGAGACACTTGTGGGAGCTACTGTGACTAAAACTGAGCTTCCCTACGCACAGGGAAGCAAGAGAAATGCTGATTTCATCAAGCCCAGTTACATACTCAGAATCTGTACTACTGCGCAAATAGGCATGTCTCTGTAGGCAAAAAACTCATTTCTGACAAAGTTGCCCAAATGCATCTCAGAAGTGTGCAACTTGTTCCCTGAGTTAGAAAACGTCGAGAAACGGTCGTTTCAGCTAGCGCTGTGCTTCTACACATGTATTTGCTGAACGTTGAAAGCGCACAGTAATGCACATTTCTCCCAGAAAAACACTGTTTCTAAGGAAATGGGAACACACTGAGGAGACACTTGTGGGAGCTACTGTGACTAAAACTGAGCTTCCCTACGCACAGGAAAGCAAGAGAAATGCTGATTTCATCAAGCCCAGTTACATACTTAGAATCTGTACTACTGCGCAAATAGGCATGTCTCTGTAGGCAAAAAACTCATTTCTGACAAAGTTGCCCAAATGCATCTCAGAAGTGTGCAACTTCTTCCGTGAATTAGAAAACGTAGAGAAACGGCCGTTTCTGCTAGCGCTGTGCTTCTACACATGTATTTGTTGAACGGTGAAAGCGCACAGTAATGCACTTTTCTCTCAGCAAATACACTGTTTCTAAGGAAATGGGAACACACTGAGGAGACACTTGTGGGAGCTACTGTGACTAAAACTGAGCTTCCCTACGCACAGGGAAGCAAGAGAAATGCTGATTTCATCAAGCCCAGTTACATACTCAGAATCTGTACTACTGCGCAAATAGACATGTCTCTGTAGGGAAGAAACTCATTTCTGACAAAGTTGCCCAAATGCATCTCAGAAGTGTGCAACCTGTTCCCTGAGTTAGAAAACGTCGAGAAACGTTCGTTTCTGCTAGCGCTGTGCTTCTACACATGTATTTGCTAAATGGTGAAAGCGCACAGTAATGCACTTTTCTCCCAGAAAATACACTGTTTCTAAGGAACTGGGAACACACTGAGGAGACACTTGTGGGAGCTACTGTGACTAAAACTGAGCTTCACTACACACAGGGAAGCAAGAGAAATGCTGATTTCATCAAGCCCAGTTACATACTCAGAATCTGTACTACTGCGCAAATAGACATGTCTCTGTAGGCAAAAAACTCATTTCTGACAAAGTTGCCCAAATGCATCTCAGAAGTGTGCAACCTGTTCCCTGAGTTAGAAAACGTCGAGAAACGGTCGTTTCTGCTAGCGCTGTGCTTCTACACATGTATTTGCTGAACGGTGAAAGCGCACAGTAATGCACTTTTCTCCCAGCAAATACACTGTTTCTAAGGAAATGGGAACACACTGAGGAGACACTTGTGGGAGCTACTGTGACTAAAACTGAGCTTCCCTACGCACAGGGAAGCAAGAGAAATGCTGATTTCATCAAGCCCAGTTACATACTCAGAATCTGTACTACTGCGCAAATAGGCATGTCTCTGTAGGCAAAAAACTCATTTCTGACAAAGTTGCCCAAATGCATCTCAGAAGTGTGCAACTTCTTCCCTGAGTTAGAAATCGTCGAGAAACGGTCATTTCTGCTAGCGCTGTGCTTCTACACATGTATTTGCTGAACGTTGAAAGCGCACAGTAATGCACATTTCTCCCAGCAAATACACTGTTTCTAAGGAAATGGGAACACACTGAGGAGACACTTGTGGGAGCTACTGTGACTAAAACTGAGCTTCCCTACGCACAGGGAAGCAAGAGAAATGCTGATTTCATAAAGCCCAGTTACATACTCAGAATCTGTACTACTGCGCAAATAGGCATGTCTCTGTAGGCAAAAAACTCATTTCTGACAAAGTTGCCCAAATGCATCTCAGAAGTGTGCAACTTGTTCCCTGAGTTAGAAAACGTCGAGAAACGTTCGTTTCTGCTAGCGCTGTGCTTCTACACATGTATTTGCTGAATGGTGAAAGCGCACAGTAATGCACTTTTCTCCCAGCAAATACACTGTTTCTAAGGAACTGGGAACACACTGAGGAGACACTTGTGGGAGCTACTGTGACTAAAACTGAGCTTCCCTACGCACAGGGAAGCAAGAGAAATGCTGATTTCATCAAGCCCAGTTACATACTCAGATTCTGTACTACTGCGCAAATAGGCATGTCTCTGTAGGCAAAAAACTCATTTCTGACAAAGTTGCCCAAATGCATCTCAGAAGTGTGCAACCTGTTCCCTGAGTTAGAAAACGTCGAGAAACGTTCGTTTCTGCTAGCGCTGTGCTTCTACACATGTATTTGCTGAACGGTGAAAGCGCACAGTAATGCACTTTTCTCCCAGCAAATACACTGTATCTAAGGAACTGGGAACACACTGAGGAGACACTTGTGGGAGCTACTGTGACTAAAACTGAGCTTCCTTACGCACAGGGAAGCAAGAGAAATGCTGATTTCATCCAGCCCAGTTACATACTCAGATTCTGTACTACTGCGCAAATAGACTTGTCTCTGTAGGCAAAAAACTGATTTCTGACAAAGTTGCCCAAATGCATCTCAGAAGTGTGCAACCTGTTCCCTGAGTTAGAAAACGTCGAGAAACGTTCGTTTCTGCTAGCGCTGTGCTTCTACACATGTATTTGCTGAACGGTGAAAGCGCACAGTAATGCACTTTTCTCCCAGCAAATACACTGTTTCTAAGGAAATGGGAACACACTGAGGAGACACTTGTGGGAGCTACTGTGACTAAAACTGAGCTTCCCTACGCACAGGGAAGCAAGAGAAATGCTGATTTCATCAAGCCCAGTTACATACTCAGAATCTGTACTACTGCACAAATAGACATGTCTCTGTAGGCAAAAAACTGATTTCTGACAAAGTTGCCCAAATGCATCTCAGAAGTGTGCAACCTGTTCCCTGAGTTAGAAAACGTCGAGAAACGTTCGTTTCTGCTAGCGCTGTGCTTCTACACATGTATTTGCTGAACGGTGAAAGCGCACAGTAATGCACTTTTCTCCCAGCAAATACACTGTTTCTAAGGAAATGGGAACACACTGAGGAGACACTTGTGGGAGCTACTGTGACTAAAACTGAGCTTCCCTACGCACAGGGAAGCAAGAGAAATGCTGATTTCATCAAGCCCAGTTACATACTCAGAATCTGTACTACTGCGCAAATAGGCATGTCTCTTTAGGCAAAAAACTCATTTCTGACAAAGTTGCCCAAATGCATCTCAGAAGTGTGCAACTTGTTCCCTGAGATAGAAAACGTTGAGAAACGTTCGTTTCTGCTAGCGCTGTGCTTCTACACATGTATTTGCTGAAGGGTGAAAGCGCACAGTGATGCACTTTTCTCCCAGCAAATACACTGTTTCTAAGGAAATGGGAACACACTGAGGAGACACTTGTGGGAGCTACTGTGACTAAAACTGAGCTTCCCTACGCACAGGGAAGCAAGAGAAATGCTGATTTCATCAAGCCCAGTTACATACTCAGAATATGTACTACTGCGCAAATAGGCATGTCTCTGTAGGCAAAAAACTCATTTCGGACAAAGTTGCCCAAATGCATCTCAGAAGTGTGCAACTTGTTCCCTGAGTTAGAAAACGTCGAGAAACGGTCGTTTCTGCTAGCGATGTGCTTCTACACATGTATTTGCTGAACGGTGAAAGCGCACAGTAATGCACTTTTCTCCCAGCAAATACACTGTTTCCAAGGAACTGGGAACACACTGAGGAGACACTTGTGGGAGCTACTGTGACTAAAACTGAGCTTCCCTACGCACAGGGAAGCAAGAGAAATGCTGATTTCATCAAGCCCAGTTACATACTCAGAATCTGTACTACTGCGCAAATAGGCATGTCTCTGTAGGCAAAAAACTCATTTCTGACAAAGTTGCCCAAATGCATCTCAGAAGTGTGCAACTTGTTCCCTGAGTTAGAAACCGTCGAGAAACGGTCGTTTCTGCTAGCGCTGTGCTTCTACACATGTATTTGCTGAACGGTGAAAGCACACAGTAATGCACTTTTCTCCCTGCAAATACACTGTTTCTAAGGAAATGGGAACACACTGAGGAGACACTTGTGGGAGCTACTGTGACTAAAACTGAGCTTCCCTACGCACAGGGAAGCAAGAGAAATGCTGATTTCATCAAGCCCAGTTACATACTCAGAATCTGTACTACTGCGCAAATAGGCATGTCTCTGTAGGCAAAAAACTCATTTCTGACAAAGTTGCCCAAATGCATCTCAGAAGTGTGCAACTTGTTCCCTGAGTTAGAAAACGTCGAGAAACGTTCGTTTCTGCTAGCGCTGTGCTTCTACACATGTATTTGCTGAACGGTGAAAGCGCACAGTAATGCACTTTTCTCCCAGCAAATACACTGTTTCTAAGGAAATGGGAACACACTGAGGAGACACTTGTGGGAGCTACTGTGACTAAAACTGAGCTTCCCTACGCACAGGGAAGCAAGAGAAATGCTGATTTCATCAAGCCCAGTTACATACTCAGAATCTGTACTACTGCGCAAATAGGCATGTCTCTTTAGGCAAAAAACTCATTTCTGACAAAGTTGCCCAAATGCATCTCAGAAGTGTGCAACTTGTTCCCTGAGTTAGAAAACGTTGAGAAACGTTCGTTTCTGCTAGCGCTGTGCTTCTACACATGTATTTGCTGAACGGTGAAAGCTCACAGTGATGCACTTTTCTCCCAGCAAATACACTGTTTCTAAGGAAATGGGAACACACTGAGGAGACACTTGTGGGAGCTACTGTGACTAAAACTGAGCTTCCCTACGCACAGGGAAGCAAGAGAAATGCTGATTTCATCAAGCCCACTTACATACTCAGAATATGTACTACTGCGCAAATAGGCATGTCTCTGTAGGCAAAAAACTCATTTCTGACAAAGTTGCCCAAATGCATCTCAGAAGTGTGCAACTTGTTCCCTGAGTTAGAAAACGTCGAGAAACGTTCGTTTCTGCTAGCGCTGTGCTTCTACACATGTATTTGCTGAACGGTGAAAGCGCACAGTAATGCACTTTTCTCCCAGCAAATACACTGTTTCCAAGGAACTGGGAACACACTGAGGAGACACTTGTGGGAGCTACTGTGACTAAAACTGAGCTTCCCTATGCACAGGGAAGCAAGAGAAATGCTGATTTCATCAAGCCCAGTTACATACTCAGAATCTGTACTACTGCGCAAATAGGCATGTCTCTGTAGGCAAAAAACTCATTTCTGACAAAGTTGCCCAAATGCATCTCAGAAGTGTGCAACTTGTTCCCTGAGTTAGAAACCGTCGAGAAACGGTCGTTTCTGCTAGCGCTGTGCTTCTACACATGTATTTGCTGAACGGTGAAAGCGCACAGTAATGCACTTTTCTCCCAACAAATACAATGTTTCTAAGGAAATGAGAACACACTGAGGAGACACTTGTGGGAGCTACTGTGACTAAAACTGAGCTTCCCTACGCACAGGGAAGCAAGAGAAATGCGGATTTCATCAAGCCCAGTTACATACTCAGAATCTGTACTACTGCGCAAATAGGCATGTCTCTGTCGGCAAAAAACTCATTTTTGAGAAAGTTACCCAAATGCATCTCAGAAGTGTCCAACTTGTTCCCTGAGTTAGAAAACGTCGAGAAACGGTCGTTTCTGCTAGCGCTGTGCTTCTACACATGTATTTGCTGAACGGTGAAAGTGCACATTAATGCACTTTTCTCCCAGCAAATACACTGTTTCTAAGGAAATGGGAACACACGGAGGAGACACTTGTGGGAGCTACTGTGACTAAAACTGAGCTTCCCTACGCACAGGGAAGCAAGAGAAATGCTGATTTCATCAAGCCCAGTTACATACTCAGGATCTGTACTACTGCGCAAATAGGCATGTCTCTTTAGGCAAAAAACTCATTTCTGACAAAGTTGCCCAAATGCATCTCAGAAGTGTGCAACTTGTTCCCTGAGTTAGAAAACGTTGAGAAACGTTCGTTTCTGCTAGCGCTGTGCTTCTACACATGTATTTGCTGAACGGTGAAAGCGCACAGTGATGCACTTTTCTCCCAGCAAATACACTGTTTCTAAGGAAATGGGAACACACTGAGGAGACACTTGTGGGAGCTACTGTAACTAAAACTGAGCTTCCCTATGCACTGGGAAGGAAGAGAAATGCTGATTTCATCAAGCCCAGTTACATACTCAGAATCTGTACTACTGCACAAATAGGCATGTCTCTGTAGGCAAAAAACTCATTTCTGACAAAGTTGCCCAAATGCATGTCAGAAGTGTGCAACTTGTTTCCTGAGTTAGAAAACGTCGAGAAACGGTAGTTTCTGCTAGCGCTGTGCTTCTACACATGTATTTGCTGAACGGTGAAAGCGCACAGTAATGCACTTTTCTCCCAGCAAATACACTGTTTCTAAGGAAATGGGAACACACTGAGGAGACACTTGTGGGAGCTACTGTGACTAAAACTGAGCTTCCCTATGCACAGGGAAGCAAGAGAAATGCTGATTTCATCAAGCCCAGTTACATACTCAGAATCTGTACTACTGCGCAAATAGGCCTGTCTCTGTAGGCAAAAAACTCATTTCTGACAAAGTTGCCCAAATGCATCTCAGAAGTGTGCAACTTGTTCCCTGAGATAGAAAACGTCGAGAAACGGTCGTTTCAGCTAGCGCTGTGCTTCTACACATGTATTTGCTGAACGGTGAAAGCGCACAGTAATGCACTTTTCTCCCAGCAAATACACTGTTTCTAAGGAAATGGGAACACACTGAGGAGACACTTGTGGGAGCTACTGTGACTAAAACTGAGCTTCCCTACGCACAGGGAAGCAAGAGAAATGCTGATTTCATCAAGCCCAGTTACATACTCAGAATCTGTACTACTGCGCAAATAGGCATGTCTCTGTAGGCAAAAAACTCATTTCTGACAAAGTTGCCCAAATGCATCTCAGAAGTGTGCAACTTGTTCCCTGAGTTAGAAAACATCGAGAAACATTCGTTTCTGCTAGCGCTGTGCTTCTACACATGTATTTCCTGAACGGTGAAAGCGCACAGTAATGCACTTTTCTCCCAGCAAATACACTGTTTCCAAGGAACTGGGAACACACTGAGGAGACACTTGTGGGAGCTACTGTGACTAAAACTGAGCTTCCCCACGCACAGGGAAGCAAGAGAAATGCTGATTTCATCAAGCCCAGTTACATACTCAGAATCTGTACTACTGCGCAAATAGGCATGTCTCTTTAGGCAAAAAATTCATTTCTGACAAAGTTGCCCAAATGCATCTCAGAAGTGTGCAACTTGTTCCCTGAGTTAGAAAACGTCGAGAAACGTTCGTTTCTGCTAGCGCTGTGCTTCTACACATGTATTTGCTGAACGATGAAAGCGCACAGTGATGCACTTTTCTCCCAGAAAATACACTGTTTCTAAGGAACTGGGAACACACTGAGGAGACACTTGTGGGAGCTACTGTGACTAAAACTGAGCTTCCCTACGCACAGGGAAGCAAGAGAAATGCTGATTTCATCAAGCCCAGTTACATACTCAGAATCTGTACTACTGCGCAAATAGGCATGTCACTGTAGGCAAAAAACTCATCTCTGACAAAGTTGCCCAAATGCATCTCAGAAGTGTGCAACTTGTTGCCTGAGTTAGAAAACGTCGAGAAACGGTCGTTTCTGGCTAGCGCTGTGCTTCTACACATGTATTTGCTGAACGGTGAAAGCGCACAGTAATGCACTTTTCTCCCAGCAAATACACTGTTTCTAAGGAAATGGGAACACACTGAGGAGACACTTGTGGGAGCTACTGTGACTAAAACTGAGCTTCCCTACGAACAGGGAAGCAAGAGAAATGCTGATTTCATCAAACCGAGTTACATACTCAGAATCTGTACTACTGCGCAAATAGGCATGTCTCTGTAGGCAAAAAACTCATTTCTGACACAGTTGCCCAAATGCATCTCAGAAGTGTGCAACTTGTTCCCTGAGTTAGAAAACGTCGAGAAACGTTCGTTTCTGCTAGCGCTGTGCTTCTACACATGTATTTGCTGAACGGTGAAAGCGCACAGTAATGCACTTTTCTCCCAGCAAATACACTGTTTCTAAGGAAATGGGAACACACTGAGGAGACACTTGTGGGAGCTACTGTGACTAAAACTGAGCTTCCCTACGCACAGGGAAGCAAGAGAAATGCTGATTTCATCAAGCCCAGTTACATACTCAGAATCTGTACTACTGCGCAAATAGGCATGTCTCTTTAGGCAAAAAACTCATTTCTGACAAAGTTGCCCAAATGCATCTCAGAAGTGTGCAACTTGTTCCCTGAGTTAGAAAACGTTGAGAAACGTTAGTTTCTGCTAGCGCTGTGCTTCTACACATGTATTTGCTGAACGGTGAAAGCGCACAGTGATGCACTTTTCTCCCAGCAAATACAGTTTCTAAGGAAATGGGAACACACTGAGGAGACACTTGTGGGAGCTACTGTGACTAAAACTGAGCTTCACTACGCACAGGGAAGCAAGAGAAATGCTGATTTCATCAAGCCCAGTTACATACTCAGAATCTGTACTACTGCGCAAATAGGCATGTCTCTGTAGGCAAAAAACTCATTTCTGACAAAGTTGCCCAAATGCATCTCAGAAGTGTGCAACTTGTTCCCTGAGTTAGAAAACGTCGAGAAACCGTCGTTTCTGCTAGCGCTGTGCTTCTACACATGTATTTCCTGAACGGTGAAAGCGCACAGTAATGCACTTTTCTCCCAGCAAATACACTGTTTCTAAGGAAATGGGAACACACTGAGGAGACACTTGTGGGAGCTACTGTGACTAAAACTGAGCTTCCCTACGCACCGGGAAGCAAGAGAAATGCTGATTTCATCAAGCCCAGTTACATACTCAGAATATGTACTACTGCGCAAATAGGCATGTCTCTTTAGGCAAAAAACTCATTTCTGACAAAGTTGCCCAAATGCATCTCAGAAGTGTGCAACTTGTTCCCTGAGTTAGAAAACGTCGAGAAACGTTCGTTTCTGCTAGCGCTGTGCTTCTACACATGTATTTGCTGAACGGTGAAAGCGCACAGTAATGCACTTTTCTCCCAGCAAATACACTGTTTCTAAGGAAATGGGAACACACTGAGGAGACACTTGTGGGAGCTACTGTGACTAAAACTGAGCTTCCCTACGCACCGGGAAGCAAGAGAAATGCTGATTTCATCAAGCCCAGTTACATACTCAGAATCTGTACTACTGCGCAAATAGGCATGTCTCTGTAGGCAAAAAACTCATTTCTGACAAAGTTGCCCAAATGCATCTCAGAAGTGTGCAACTTGTTCCCTGAGTTAGAAAACGTTGAGAAACGTTCGTTTCTGCTAGCGCTGTTCTTCTACACATGTATTTGCTGAACGGTGAAAGCGCACAGTGATGCACTTTTCTCCCAGCAAATACACTGTTTCTAAGGAAATGGGAACACACTGAGGAGACACTTGTGGGAGCTACTGTAACTAAAACTGAGCTTCCCTATGCACTGGGAAGGAAGAGAAATGCTGATTTCATCACGCCCAGTTACATACTCAGAATCTGTACTACTGCGCAAATAGGCATGTCTCTGTAGGCAAAAAACTCATTTCTGACAAAGTTGCCCAAATGCATGTCAGAAGTGTGCAACTTGTTCCCTGAGTTAGAAAACGTCGAGAAACGGTAGTTTCTGCTAGCGCTGTGCTTCTACACATGTATTTGCTGAACGGTGAAAGCGCACAGTAATGTACTTTTCTCCCAGCAAATACACTGTTTCTAAGGAAATGGGAACACACTGAGGAGACACTTGTGGGAGCTACTGTGACTAAAACTGAGCTTCCCTACGCACAGGGAAGCAAGAGAACTGCTGATTTCATCAAGCCCAGTTACATACTCAGAATCTGTACTACTGCGCAAATAGGCATGTCTCTGTAGGCAAAAAACTCATTTCTGACAAAGTTGCCCAAATGCATCTCAGAAGTGTGCAACTAGTTCCCTGAGATAGAAAACATCGAGAAACGGTCGTTTCAGATAGCGCTGTGCTTCTACACATGTATTTGCTGAACGGTGAAAGCGCACAGTAATGCACTTTTCTCCCAGCAAATACACTGTTTCCAAGGAAATGGGAACACACTGAGGAGACACTTGTGGGAGCTACTGTGACTAAAACTGAGCTTCCCTATGCACAGGGAAGCAAGAGAAATGCTGATTTCATCAGGCCCAGTTACATACACAGAATCTGTAGTATTGCGCAAATAGGCATGTCTCTGTAGGCAAAAAACTCATTTCTGACAAAGTTGCCCAAATGCATCTCAGAAGTGTGCAACTTGTTCCCTGAGTTAGAAAACGTCGAGAATCGGTCATTTCTGCTAGCGCTGTGCTTCTACACATGTATTTGCTGAACGGTGAAAGCGCACAGTAATGCACTTTTCTCCCAGCAAATACACTGTTTCTAAGGAAATGGGAACACACTGAGGAGACACTTGTGGGAGCTACTGTGACTAAAACTGAGCTTCCCTACGAACAGGGAAGCAAGAGAAATGCTGATTTCATCAAGCCCAGTTACATACTCAGAATATGTACTACTGTGCAAATACGCATATCTCTGTAGCCAAAAAACTCATTTCTGACAAAGTTGCCCAAATGCATCTCAGAGGTGTTCAACTTGTTCCCTGAGTTAGAAAACATCGAGAAACGTTCGTTTCTGCTAGCGCTGTGCTTCTACACATGTATTTGCTGAACGGTGAAAGCGCACAGTAATGCACTTTTCTCCCAGCAAATACACTGTTTCCAAGGAAATGGGAACACACTGAGGAGACACTTGTGGGAGCTACTGTGACTAAAACTGAGCTTCTCTACGCACAGGGAAGCAAGAGAAATGCTGATTTCATTAAGCCCACTTACATACTCAGAATCTGTACTACTGCGCAAATAGGCATGTCTCTGTAGGCAAAAAACTCATTCCTGACAAAGTTGCCCAAATGCATCTCAGAAGTGTGCAACTTGTTCCCTGAGTTAGAAAACGTCGAGAAACGGTCGTTTCAGCTAGCGCTGTGCTTCTACACATGTATTTGCTGAACGGTGAAAGCGCACAGTAATGCACTTTTCTCCCAGCAAATACACTGTTTCTAAGGAACTGGGAACACACTGAGGAGACACTTGTGGGAGCTACTGTGACTAAAACTGAGCTTCCCTACGCACAGGGAAGCAAGAGAAATTCTGATATCATCAAGCCCAGTTACATACTCAGAATCTGACCTACTGCGCAAATAGGCATGTCTCTGTAGGCAAAAAACTCATTTCTGACAAAGTTGCCCAAATGCATCTCAGAAGTGTGCAACTTGTTCCCTGGGTGAGAAAACTTCGAGAAACGGTCGTTTCTGCTAGCGCTGTGCTTCAACACATGTACTTGCTGAACGGTGAAAGCACACAGTAATGCTCTTTTTTAACAGCAAATACACTGTTTCTAAGGAAATGGGAACACACTGAGGAGACACTTGTGGGAGCTAATGTCACTAAAACTGTGCGTCCCTACGCTCAGGGAAGCAAGAGAAATGCTGATTTCATCAAGCCTAGTTACATACTCAGAATCTGTAGTACTGCGCAAATAGGCATGTCTCTGTAGGCAAAAATCTCCTTTATGACAAAGTTGCCCAAATGCATCTCAGAAGCGTGCAACTTGTTCCCTGAGTTAGAAAACGTCGAGAAACGTTCGTTTCTTCTAGCGCTGTGCTTCTGCACATGTATTTGAAGAACGGTGAAAGCGCACAGTAATGCACTTTTCTCCCAGCAAATACACTGTTTCTAAGGAAATGGGAACACACTGAGGAGACACTTGTGGGAGCTACTGTGACTAAAACTGAGCTTCCCTATGCACAGGGAAGCAAGAGAAATGCTGATTTCATCAAGCCCAGTTACATACTAAGAATCTGTACTACTGCGCAAATAGGCATGTCTCTGTAGGCAAAAAACTCATTTCTGACAAAGTTGCCCAAATGCATCTCAGAAGTGTGCAACTTGTTCCCTGAGTTAGAAAACGTCGAGAAACGTTCGTTTCTGCTAGCGCTGTGCTTCTACACATGTATTTGCTGAACGGTGAAAGCGCACAATAATGCACTTTTCTCCCAGCAAATACACTGTAACTAAGGAAATGGAAACACACTGAGGAGACACTTGTGGGAGCTACTGGGACTAAAACTGAGCTTCCCTATGCACAGGGAAGCAAGAGAAATGCTGATTTCATCAAGCCCAGTTACATACTCAGAATCTGTACTACTGCGCAAATAGGCATGTCTCTGTAGGCAAAAAACTCATTTCTGACAAAGTTGCCCAAATGCTTCTCAGAAGTGTGCAACTTGTTTTCTGATTAGAAAACGTCGAGAAACGTTCTTTTCTGCTAGCGCTGTGCTTCTACACATGTATTTGCTGAAAGGTGAAAGCACACAGTAATGCACTTTTCTCCCAGCAAATACACTGTTTCTAAGGAAATGGGAACACACTGAGGAGACACTTGTGGGAGCTACTGTGACTAAAACTGAGCTTCCCTACGCTCAGGGAAGCAAGAGAAATGCTGATTTCATCAAGCCCAGTTACATACTCAGAATCTGTACTACTGCGCAAATAGGCATGTCTCTGTAGGCAAAAAACTCATTTCGGACAAAGTTGCCCAAATGCATCTCAGAAGTGTGCAACTTGTTCCCTGAGTTAGAAAACGTCGAGAAACGTTCGTTTCTGCTAGCGCTGTGCTTCTACACATGTATTTGCTGAATGGTGAAAGCGCACAGTAATGCACTTTTCTCCCAGCAAATACACTGTTTCTAAGGAAATGGGAACACACTCAGGAGACACTTGTGGGAGCTACTGGGACTAAAACTGAGCTTCCCTACGCACAGGGAAGCAAGAGAAATGCTGATTTCATCAAGCCCAGTTACATACTCAGAATCTGTACTACTGCGCAAATAGGCATGTCTCTGTAGGCAAAAAACTCATTTCTGACAAAGTTGCCCAAATGCATCTCAGAAGTGTGCAACTTGTTCCCTGAGTTAGAAAACGTCGAGTAACGTTCGTTTCTGCTAGCGCTGTGCTTCTACACATGTATTTGCTGAACGGTGAAAGCGCACAGTAATGCGCTTTTCTCCCGGCAAATACACTGTTTCTAAGGAAATGGGAACACACTGAGGAGACACTTGTGGGAGCTACTGGGACTAAAACTGAGCTTCCCTATGCACAGGGAAGCAAGAGAAATGCTGATTTCATCAAGCCCAGTTACATACTCAGAATCTGTACTACTGCGCAAATAGGCATGTCTCTGTAGGCAAAAAACTCATTTCTGACAAAGTTGCCCAAATGCATCTCAGAAGTGTGCAACTTGTTCCCTGAGTTAGAAAACGTCGAGAAACGTTCGTTTCTGCTAGCGCTGTGCTTCTACACATGTATTTGCTGAACGGTGAAAGCGCACAGTAATGCACTTTTCTCCCAGCAAATACACTGTTTCTAAGGAAATGGGAACACACTGAGGAGACAATTGTGGGAGCTACTGTGACTAAAACTGAGCTTCCCTACGCACAGGGAAGCAAGAGAAATGCTGATTTCATCAAGCCCAGTTACATACTCAGAATCTGTACTACTGCGCAAATAGGCATGTCTCTGTAGGCAAAAAACTCATTTCTGACAAAGTTGCCCAAATGCATCTCAGAAGTGTGCAACTTGTTCCCTGAGTTAGAAAACGTCGAGAAACGTTCGTTTCTGCTAGCGCTGTGCTTCTACACATGTATTTGCTGAACGGTGAAAGCGCACAGTAATGCACTTTTCTCCCAGCAAATACACTGTTTCTAAGGAAATGGGAACACACTGAGGAGACACTTGTGGGAGCTACTGGGACTAAAACTGAGCTTCCCTACGCACAGGGAAGCAAGAGAAATGCTGATTTCATCAAGCCCAGTTACATACTCAGAATCTGTACTACTGCGCAAATAGGCATGTCTCTGTAGGCAAAAAACTCATTTCTGACAAAGTTGCCCAAATGCATCTCAGAAGTGTGCAACTTGTTCCCTGAGTTAGAAAACGTCGAGTAACGTTCGTTTCTGCTAGCGCTGTGCTTCTACACATGTATTTGCTGAACGGTGAAAGCGCACAGTAATGCGCTTTTCTCCCAGCAAATACACTGTTTCTAAGGAAATGGGAACACACTGAGGAGACACTTGTGGGAGCTACTGGGACTAAAACTGAGCTTCGCTATGCACAGGGAAGCAAGAGAAATGCTGATTTCATCAAGCCCAGTTACATACTCAGAATCTGTACTACAGCGCAAATAGGCATGTCTCTGTAGGCAAAAAACTCATTTCTGACAAAGTTGCCCAAATTCATCTCAGAAGTGTGCAACTTGTTCCCTGAGTTAGAAAACGTCGAGAAACGTTCGTTTCTGCTAGCGCTGTGCTTCTACACATGTATTTGCTGAACGGTGAAAGCGCACAGTAATGCACTTTTCTCCCAGCAAATACACTGTAACTAAGGAAATGGAAACACACTGAGGAGACACTTGTGGGAGCTACTGGGACTAAAACTGAGCTTCCCTATGCACAGGGAAGCAAGAGAAATGCTGATTTCATCAAGCCCAGTTACATACTCAGAATCTGTACTACTGCGCAAATAGGCATGTCTCTGTAGGCAAAAAAATCATTTCTGACAAAGTTGCCCAAATGCATCTCAGAAGTGTGCAACTTGTTCCGTGAGTTAGAAAACGTCGAGAAACGTTCCTTTCTGCTAGCGCTGTGCTTCTACACATGTATTTGCTGAACGGTGAAAGCGCACAGTAATGCACTTTTCTCCCAGCAAACACACTGTTTCTAAGGAAATGGGAACACACTGAGGAGACAATTGTGGGAGCTACTATGACTAAAACTGAGCTTCCCTACGCACAGGGAAGCAAGAGAAATGCTGATTTCATCAAGCCCAGTTACATACTCAGAATCTGTACTACAGCGCAAATAGGCATGTCTCTGTAGGCAAAAAACTCATTTCTGACAAAGTTGCCCAAATGCTTCTCAGAAGTGTGCAACTTGTTTTCTGAGTTAGAAAACGTCGAGAAACGTTCTTTTCTGCCAGCGCTGTGCTTCTACACATGTATTTGCTGAACGGTGAAAGCGCACAGTAATGCACTTTTCTCCCAGCAAATACACTGTTTCTAAGGAAATGGGAACACACTGAGGAGACACTTGTGGGAGCTACTGTGACTAAAACTGAGCTTCCCTACGCACAGGGAAGCAAGAGAAATGCTGATTTCATCAAGCCCAGTTACATACTCAGAATCTGTACTACTGCGCAAATAGGCATGTCTCTGTAGGCAAAAAACTCATTTCTGACAAAGTTGCCCAAATGCTTCTCAGAAGTGTGCAACTTGTTTTCTGAGTTAGAAAACGTCGAGAAACGTTCTTTTCTGCTAGCGCTGTGCTTCTACACATGTATTTGCTGAACGGTGAAAGCGCACAGTAATGCACTTTTCTCCCAGCAAATACACTGTTTCTAAGGAACTGGGAACACACTGAGGAGACACTTGTGGGAGCTACTGTGACTAAAACTGAGCTTCCCTACGCACAGGGAAGCAAGATAAATGCTGATTTCATCAAGCCCAGTTACCTACTCAGAATCTGTACTACAGCGCAAATAGGCATGTCTCTGTAGGCAAAAAACTCATTTCTGACAAAGTTGCCCAAATGCATCTCAGAAGTGTGCAACTTGTTCCCTGAGTTAGAAAATGTCGAGAAACGGTCGTTTCAGCCAGCGCTGTGCTTCTACACATGTATTTGCTGAACGGTTAAAGCGCACAGTAATGCGCTTTTCTCCCAGCAAATACACTGTTTCTAAGGAAATGGGAACACACTGAGGAGACACTTGTGGGAGCTACTGTGACTAAAACTGAGCTTCCCTACGCAAAGGGAAGCAAGAGAAATGCTGATTTCATCAAGCCCAGTTACCTACTCAGAATCTGTACTACTGCGCAAATAGGCATGTCTCTGTAGGCAAAAAACTCATTTCTGACAAAGTTGCCCAAATGCATCTCAGAAGTGTGCCACTTGGTCCCTGAGTTAGAAAACGTCGAGAAACGGTCGTTTCAGCCAGCTCTGTGCTTCTACACATGTATTTGCTGAACGGTGAAAGCGCACAGTAATGCACTTTTCTCCCAGCAAATACACTGTTTCTAAGGAAATGGGAACACACTGAGGAGACACTTGTGGGAGCTACTGTGACTAAAACTGAGCTTCCCTACGCACAGGGAAGCAAGAGAAATGCTGATTTCATCAAGCCCAGTTACATACTCAGAATCTGTACTACTGCGCAAATAGGCATGTCTCTGTAGGCAAAAAACTCATTTTTGAGAAAGTTACCCAAATGCATCTCAGAAGTGTGCAACTTGTTCCCTGAGTTAGAAAACATCGAGAAACGTTCGTTTCTGGAAGCACTGTGCTTCTACACATGTATTTGCTGAATGGTGAAAGCGCACAGTAATGCACTTTTATCCCAGCAAATACACTGTTTCTAAGGAAATGGGAACACACTGAGGAGACACTTGTGGGAGCTGCTGTGACTAAAACTGAGCTTCCCTACGACCAGGGAAGCAAGAGAAATGCTGATTTCATCAAGCCCAGTTACCTACTCAGAATCTGTACTACTGCGCAAATAGGCATGTCTCTGTAGGCAAAAAACTCATTTCTGACATAGTTGCCCAAATGTATCTCAGAAGTGTGCAACTTCTTCCCTGAGTTAGAAAACGTCGAGAAACGGTCGTTTCTGCTAGCGCTGTGCTTCTACACATGTATTTGCTGAACGATGAAAGCTCACAGTAATGCACTTTTCTCCCAGCAAATACACTGTTTCTAAGCAAATGGGAACACACTGAGGAGACACTTGTGGGAGCTACTGTGACTAAAACTGAGCTTCCCTACGCACAGGGAAGCAAGAGAAATGCTGATTTCTTCAAGCCTAGTTACCTACTCAGAATCTCTACTACTGCGCAAATAGGCATGTCTCTGTAGGCAAAAAACTCATTTCTGACAAAGTTGCCCAAATGCATCTCAGAAGTGTGCAACTTGTTCCCTGAGTTAGAAAACGTCGAGAAACGGTCGTTTCTGCTAGCGTTGTGCTTCTACACATGTATTTGCTGAACGGTGAAAGCGCACAGTAATGCACTTTTCCTCCAGCAAATACACTGTTTCTAAGGAAATGGGAACACACTGAGGAGACACTTGTGGGAGCTACTGTGACTAAAACTGAGCTTCCCTACGCACAGGGAAGCAAGAGAAATGCTGATTTCATCAAGCCCAGTTACATACTCAGAATCTGTACTACTGCGCAAATAGGCATGTCTCTGTAGGCAAAAAACTCATTTCTGACAAAGTTGCCCAAATGCATCTCAGAAGTGTGCAACTTTTTCCCTGAGTTAGAAAACGTCGAGAAATGGTCGTTTCTGCTAGCGCTGTGCTTCTACACATGTATTTGCTGAACGGTGAAAGCGCACAGTAATACACTTTTCTCCCAGCAAATACACTGTTTCTAAGGAAATGGGAACACACTGAGGGGACACTTGTGGGAGCTACTGTGACTAAAACTGAGCTTCCCTACGCACAGGGAAGCAAGAGAAATGCTGATTTCTTCAAGCCCAGTTACCTACTCAGAATCTGTACTACTGCGCAAATAGGCATGTCTCTGTAGGCAAAAAACTCATTTCTGACAAAGTTGCCCAAATGCATCTCAGAAGTGTGCAACTTGTTCCCTGAGTTAGAAAACGTCGAGAAACGGTCGTTTCTGCTAGCGCTGTGCTTCTACACATGTATTTGCTGAACGGTGAAAGCGCACAGTAATGCACTTTTCTCCCAGCAAATACACTGTTTCTAAGGAAATGGGAACACACTGAGGAGACACTTGTGGGAGCTACTGTGACTAAAACTGAGCTTCCCTACGCACAGGGAAGCAAGAGAAATGCTGATTTCATCAAGCCCAGTTACATACTCAGAATCTGTACTACTGCGCAAATAGGCATGTCTCTGTAGGCAAAAAACTCATTTCTGACAAAGTTGCCCAAATGCATCTCAGAAGTGTGCAACTTGTTCCCTGAGTTAGAAAACGTCGAGAAACGGTCGTTTCTGCTAGCGCTGTGCTTCTACACAGGTATTTGCTGAACAGTGAAAGCGCACAGTAATGCACTTTTCTCCCAGCAAATACACTGTTTCTAAGGAAATGGGAACACACTGAGGAGACACTTGTGGGAGCTACTGTGACTAAAACTGAGCTTCCCTACGCACAGGGAAGCAAGAGAAATGCTGATTTCATCAAGCCCAGTTACATACTCAGAATCTCTACTACTGCGCAAATAGGCATGTCTCTGTAGGCAAAAAACTCATTTCTGACAAAGTTGCCCAAATGCATCTCAGAAGTGTGCAACTTGTTCCCTGAGTTAGAAAACATCGAGAAACGTTCGTTTCTGCTAGCGCTGTGCTTCTACACATGAATTTGCTGAACGGTGAAAGCGCACAGTAAGGCACTTTTCTCCCAGCAAATACACTGTTTCTAAGGAACTGGGAACACACTGAGGAGACACTTGTGGGAGCTACTGTGACTAAAACTGAGCTTCCCTACGCACAGGGAAGCAAGAGAAATGCTGATTTCATCAAGCCCAGTTACATACTCAGAATCTGTACTACTTCGCAAATAGGCATGTCTCTGTAGGCAAAAAAATTCATTTCTGACAATGTTGCCCAAATGCATCTCAGAAGTGTGCAACTTGTTCCCTGAGTTAGAAAACGTAGAGAAACGTTCGTTTCTGCTAGCGCTGTGCTTCTACACATGAATTTGCTGAACGGTGAAAGCGCACAGTAAGGCACTTTTCTCCCAGCAAATACACTGTTTCTAAGGAACTGGGAACACACTCAGGAGACACTTGTGGGAGCTACTGTGACTACAACTGAGCTTCCCTACGCACAGGGAAGCAAGAGAAATGCTGATTTCATCAAGCCCAGTTACATACTCAGAATCTGTACTACTTCGCAAATAGGCATGTCTCTGTAGGCAAAAAACTCATTTCTGACAAAGTTGCCCAAATGCATCTCAGAAGTGTGCAACTTGTTCCCTGAGTTAGAAAACGTCGAGAAACGTTCGTTTCTGCTAGCGCTGTGCTTCTACACATGTATTTGCTGAACGGTGAAAGCGCACAGTAATGCACTTTTCTCCCAGCAAATACACTGTTTCTAAGGAAATGGGAACACACTGAGGGGACACTTGTGGGAGCCACTGTGACTAAAACTGAGCGTCCCCACGCACAGGGAAGCAAGAGAAATGCTGATTTCATCAAGCCCAGTTACCTACTCAGAATCTGTACTACTGCCCAAATAGGCATGTCTCTGTAGGCAAAAAACTCATTTCTGACAAAGTTGCCCAAATGCATCTCAGAAGTGTGCAACTTGTTCCCTGGGTGAGAAAACTTCGAGAAACGGTCGTTTCTGCTAGCGCTGTGCTTCAACACATGTACTTGCTGAACGGTGAAAGCACACAGTAATGCTCTTTTTTAACAGCAAATACACTGTTTCTAAGGAAATGGGAACACACTGAGGAGACACTTGTGGGAGCTAATGTCACTAAAACTGTGCGTCCCTACGCTCAGGGAAGCAAGAGAAATGCTGATTTCATCAAGCCTAGTTACATACTCAGAATCTGTAGTACTGCGCAAATAGGCATGTCTCTGTAGGCAAAAATCTCCTTTATGACAAAGTTGCCCAAATGCATCTCAGAAGCGTGCAACTTGTTCCCTGAGTTAGAAAACGTCGAGAAACGTTCGTTTCTTCTAGCGCTGTGCTTCTGCACATGTATTTGAAGAACGGTGAAAGCGCACAGTAATGCACTTTTCTCCCAGCAAATACACTGTTTCTAAGGAAATGGGAACACACTGAGGAGACACTTGTGGGAGCTACTGTGACTAAAACTGAGCTTCCCTATGCACAGGGAAGCAAGAGAAATGCTGATTTCATCAAGCCCAGTTACATACTAAGAATCTGTACTACTGCGCAAATAGGCATGTCTCTGTAGGCAAAAAACTCATTTCTGACAAAGTTGCCCAAATGCATCTCAGAAGTGTGCAACTTGTTCCCTGAGTTAGAAAACGTCGAGAAACGTTCGTTTCTGCTAGCGCTGTGCTTCTACACATGTATTTGCTGAACGGTGAAAGCGCACAATAATGCACTTTTCTCCCAGCAAATACACTGTAACTAAGGAAATGGAAACACACTGAGGAGACACTTGTGGGAGCTACTGGGACTAAAACTGAGCTTCCCTATGCACAGGGAAGCAAGAGAAATGCTGATTTCATCAAGCCCAGTTACATACTCAGAATCTGTACTACTGCGCAAATAGGCATGTCTCTGTAGGCAAAAAACTCATTTCTGACAAAGTTGCCCAAATGCTTCTCAGAAGTGTGCAACTTGTTTTCTGAGTTAGAAAACGTCGAGAAACGTTCTTTTCTGCTAGCGCTGTGCTTCTACACATGTATTTGCTGAAAGGTGAAAGCACACAGTAATGCACTTTTCTCCCAGCAAATACACTGTTTCTAAGGAAATGGGAACACACTGAGGAGACACTTGTGGGACCTACTGTGACTAAAACTGAGCTTCCCTACACACAGGGAAGCAAGAGAAATGCTGATTTCATCAAGCCCAGTTACATACTCAGAATCTGTACTACTGCGCAAATAGGCATGTCTCTGTAGGCAAAAAACTCATTTCGGACAAAGTTGCCCAAATGCATCTCAGAAGTGTGCAACTTGTTCCCTGAGTTAGAAAACGTCGAGAAACGTTCGTTTCTGCTAGCGCTGTGCTTCTACACATGTATTTGCTGAATGGTGAAAGCGCACAGTAATGCACTTTTCTCCCAGCAAATACACTGTTTCTAAGGAAATGGGAACACACTCAGGAGACACTTGTGGGAGCTACTGTGACTAAAACTGAGCTTCCCTATGCACAGGGAAGAAAGAGAAATGCTGATTTCATCAAGCCCAGTTACATACTAAGAATCTGTACTACTGCGCAAATAGGCATGTCTCTGTAGGCAAAAAACTCATTTCGGACAAAGTTGCCCAAATGCATCTCAGAAGTGTGCAACTTGTTCCCTGAGTTAGAAAACGTCGAGAAACGTTCGTTTCTGCTAGCGCTGTGCTTCTACACATGTATTTGCTGAACGGTGAAAGCGCACAGTAATGCACTTTTCTCCCAGCAAATACGCTGTAACTAAGGAACTGGGAACACACTGAGGAGACACTTGTGGGAGCTACTGGGACTAAAACTGAGCTTCCCTATGCACAGGGAAGCAAGAGAAATGCTGATTTCATCAAGCCCAGTTACATACTCAGAATCTGTACTACTGCGCAAATAGGCATGTCTCTGTAGGCAAAAAACTCATTTCTGACAAAGTTGCCCAAATGCTTCTCAGAAGTGTGCAACTTGTTTTCTGAGTTAGAAGACGTCGAGAAACGTTCTTTTCAGCTAGCGCTGTGCTTCTACACATGTATTTGCTGAACGGTGAAAGCGCACAGTAATGCACTTTTCTCCCAGCAAATACACTGTTTCTAAGGAAATGGGAACACACTGAGGAGACACTTGTGGGAGCTACTGTGACTAAAACTGAGCTTCCCTACGCTCAGGGAAGCAAGAGAAATGCTGATTTCATCAAGCCCAGTTACATACTCAGAATCTGTACTACTGCGCAAATAGGCATGTCTCTGTAGGCAAAAAACTCATTTCGGACAAAGTTGCCCAAATGCATCTCAGAAGTGTGCAACTTGTTCCCTGAGTTAGAAAACGTCGAGAAACGTTCGTTTCTGCTAGCGCTGTGCTTCTACACATGTATTTGCTGAATGGTGAAAGCGCACAGTAATGCACTTTTCTCCCAGCAAATACACTGTTTCTAAGGAAATGGGAACACACTCAGGAGACACTTGTGGGAGCTACTGGGACTAAAACTGAGCTTCCCTACGCACAGGGAAGCAAGAGAAATGCTGATTTCATCAAGCCCAGTTACATACTCAGAATCTGTACTACTGCGCAAATAGGCATGTCTCTGTAGGCAAAAAACTCATTTCTGACAAAGTTGCCCAAATGCATCTCAGAAGTGTGCAACTTGTTCCCTGAGTTAGAAAACGTCGAGTAACGTTCGTTTCTGCTAGCGCTGTGCTTCTACACATGTATTTGCTGAACGGTGAAAGCGCACAGTAATGCGCTTTTCTCCCGGCAAATACACTGTTTCTAAGGAAATGGGAACACACTGAGGAGACACTTGTGGGAGCTACTGGGACTAAAACTGAGCTTCCCTATGCACAGGGAAGCAAGAGAAATGCTGATTTCATCAAGCCCAGTTACATACTCAGAATCTGTACTACTGCGCAAATAGGCATGTCTCTGTAGGCAAAAAACTCATTTCTGACAAAGTTGCCCAAATGCATCTCAGAAGTGTGCAACTTGTTCCCTGAGTTAGAAAACGTCGAGAAACGTTCGTTTCTGCTAGCGCTGTGCTTCTACACATGTATTTGCTGAACGGTGAAAGCGCACAGTAATGCACTTTTCTCCCAGCAAATACACTGTTTCTAAGGAAATGGGAACACACTGAGGAGACAATTGTGGGAGCTACTGTGACTAAAACTGAGCTTCCCTACTCACAGGGAAGCAAGAGAAATGCTGATTTCATCAAGCCCAGTTACATACTCAGAATCTGTACTACTGCGCAAATAGGCATGTCTCTGTAGGCAAAAAACTCATTTCTGACAAAGTTGCCCAAATGCATCTCAGAAGTGTGCAACTTGTTCCCTGAGTTAGAAAACGTCGAGAAACGTTCGTTTCTGCTAGCGCTGTGCTTCTACACATGTATTTGCTGAACGGTGAAAGCGCACAGTAATGCACTTTTCTCCCAGCAAATACACTGTTTCTAAGGAAATGGGAACACACTGAGGAGACACTTGTGGGAGCTACTGGGACTAAAACTGAGCTTCCCTACGCACAGGGAAGCAAGAGAAATGCTGATTTCATCAAGCCCAGTTACATACTCAGAATCTGTACTACTGCGCAAATAGGCATGTCTCTGTAGGCAAAAAACTCATTTCTGACAAAGTTGCCCAAATGCATCTCAGAAGTGTGCAACTTGTTCCCTGAGTTAGAAAACGTCGAGTAACGTTCGTTTCTGCTAGCGCTGTGCTTCTACACATGTATTTGCTGAACGGTGAAAGCGCACAGTAATGCGCTTTTCTCCCAGCAAATACACTGTTTCTAAGGAAATGGGAACACACTGAGGAGACACTTGTGGGAGCTACTGGGACTAAAACTGAGCTTCGCTATGCACAGGGAAGCAAGAGAAATGCTGATTTCATCAAGCCCAGTTACATACTCAGAATCTGTACTACAGCGCAAATAGGCATGTCTCTGTAGGCAAAAAACTCATTTCTGACAAAGTTGCCCAAATTCATCTCAGAAGTGTGCAACTTGTTCCCTGAGTTAGAAAACGTCGAGAAACGTTCGTTTCTGCTAGCGCTGTGCTTCTACACATGTATTTGCTGAACGGTGAAAGCGCACAGTAATGCACTTTTCTCCCAGCAAATACACTGTAACTAAGGAAATGGAAACACACTGAGGAGACACTTGTGGGAGCTACTGGGACTAAAACTGAGCTTCCCTATGCACAGGGAAGCAAGAGAAATGCTGATTTCATCAAGCCCAGTTACATACTCAGAATCTGTACTACTGCGCAAATAGGCATGTCTCTGTAGGCAAAAAAATCATTTCTGACAAAGTTGCCCAAATGCATCTCAGAAGTGTGCAACTTGTTCCGTGAGTTAGAAAACGTCGAGAAACGTTCCTTTCTGCTAGCGCTGTGCTTCTACACATGTATTTGCTGAACGGTGAAAGCGCACAGTAATGCACTTTTCTCCCAGCAAACACACTGTTTCTAAGGAAATGGGAACACACTGAGGAGACAATTGTGGGAGCTACTATGACTAAAACTGAGCTTCCCTACGCACAGGGAAGCAAGAGAAATGCTGATTTCATCAAGCCCAGTTACATACTCAGAATCTGTACTACAGCGCAAATAGGCATGTCTCTGTAGGCAAAAAACTCATTTCTGACAAAGTTGCCCAAATGCTTCTCAGAAGTGTGCAACTTGTTTTCTGAGTTAGAAAACGTCGAGAAACGTTCTTTTCTGCCAGCGCTGTGCTTCTACACATGTATTTGCTGAACGGTGAAAGCGCACAGTAATGCACTTTTCTCCCAGCAAATACACTGTTTCTAAGGAAATGGGAACACACTGAGGAGACACTTGTGGGAGCTACTGTGACTAAAACTGAGCTTCCCTACGCACAGGGAAGCAAGAGAAATGCTGATTTCATCAAGCCCAGTTACATACTCAGAATCTGTACTACTGCGCAAATAGGCATGTCTCTGTAGGCAAAAAACTCATTTCTGACAAAGTTGCCCAAATGCTTCTCAGAAGTGTGCAACTTGTTTTCTGAGTTAGAAAACGTCGAGAAACGTTCTTTTCTGCTAGCGCTGTGCTTCTACACATGTATTTGCTGAACGGTGAAAGCGCACAGTAATGCACTTTTCTCCCAGCAAATACACTGTTTCTAAGGAACTGGGAACACACTGAGGAGACACTTGTGGGAGCTACTGTGACTAAAACTGAGCTTCCCTACGCACAGGGAAGCAAGATAAATGCTGATTTCATCAAGCCCAGTTACCTACTCAGAATCTGTACTACAGCGCAAATAGGCATGTCTCTGTAGGCAAAAAACTCATTTCTGACAAAGTTGCCCAAATGCATCTCAGAAGTGTGCAACTTGTTCCCTGAGTTAGAAAATGTCGAGAAACGGTCGTTTCAGCCAGCGCTGTGCTTCTACACATGTATTTGCTGAACGGTTAAAGCGCACAGTAATGCGCTTTTCTCCCAGCAAATACACTGTTTCTAAGGAAATGGGAACACACTGAGGAGACACTTGTGGGAGCTACTGTGACTAAAACTGAGCTTCCCTACGCAAAGGGAAGCAAGAGAAATGCTGATTTCATCAAGCCCAGTTACCTACTCAGAATCTGTACTACTGCGCAAATAGGCATGTCTCTGTAGGCAAAAAACTCATTTCTGACAAAGTTGCCCAAATGCATCTCAGAAGTGTGC
Organism: Acomys minous; assembly: GCF_964271855.1. Taxonomy (NCBI): domain Eukaryota; kingdom Metazoa; phylum Chordata; class Mammalia; order Rodentia; family Muridae; genus Acomys; species Acomys minous. The sequence continues at coordinate 2,999,158 of NW_028182181.1, forward strand.
CACTTGGTCCCTGAGTTAGAAAACGTCGAGAAACGGTCGTTTCAGCCAGCTCTGTGCTTCTACACATGTATTTGCTGAACGGTGAAAGCGCACAGTAATGCACTTTTCTCCCAGCAAATACACTGATTCTAAGGAAATGGGAACACACTGAGGAGACACTTGTGGGAGCTACTGTGACTAAAACTGAGCTTCCCTACGCACAGGGAAGCAAGAGAAATGCTGATTTCATCAAGCCCAGTTACATACTCAGAATCTGTACTACTGCGCAAATAGGCATGTCTCTGTAGGCAAAAAACTCATTTTTGAGAAAGTTACCCAAATGCATCTCAGAAGTGTGCAACTTGTTCCCTGAGTTAGAAAACATCGAGAAACGTTCGTTTCTGGAAGCACTGTGCTTCTACACATGTATTTGCTGAATGGTGAAAGCGCACAGTAATGCACTTTTATCCCAGCAAATACACTGTTTCTAAGGAAATGGGAACACACTGAGGAGACACTTGTGGGAGCTGCTGTGACTAAAACTGAGCTTCCCTACGACCAGGGAAGCAAGAGAAATGCTGATTTCATCAAGCCCAGTTACCTACTCAGAATCTGTACTACTGCGCAAATAGGCATGTCTCTGTAGGCAAAAAACTCATTTCTGACATAGTTGCCCAAATGTATCTCAGAAGTGTGCAACTTCTTCCCTGAGTTAGAAAACGTCGAGAAACGGTCGTTTCTGCTAGCGCTGTGCTTCTACACATGTATTTGCTGAACGATGAAAGCTCACAGTAATGCACTTTTCTCCCAGCAAATACACTGTTTCTAAGCAAATGGGAACACACTGAGGAGACACTTGTGGGAGCTACTGTGACTAAAACTGAGCTTCCCTACGCACAGGGAAGCAAGAGAAATGCTGATTTCTTCAAGCCTAGTTACCTACTCAGAATCTCTACTACTGCGCAAATAGGCATGTCTCTGTAGGCAAAAAACTCATTTCTGACAAAGTTGCCCAAATGCATCTCAGAAGTGTGCAACTTGTTCCCTGAGTTAGAAAACGTCGAGAAACGGTCGTTTCTGCTAGCGTTGTGCTTCTACACATGTATTTGCTGAACGGTGAAAGCGCACAGTAATGCACTTTTCCTCCAGCAAATACACTGTTTCTAAGGAAATGGGAACACACTGAGGAGACACTTGTGGGAGCTACTGTGACTAAAACTGAGCTTCCCTACGCACAGGGAAGCAAGAGAAATGCTGATTTCATCAAGCCCAGTTACATACTCAGAATCTGTACTACTGCGCAAATAGGCATGTCTCTGTAGGCAAAAAACTCATTTCTGACAAAGTTGCCCAAATGCATCTCAGAAGTGTGCAACTTTTTCCCTGAGTTAGAAAACGTCGAGAAATGGTCGTTTCTGCTAGCGCTGTGCTTCTACACATGTATTTGCTGAACGGTGAAAGCGCACAGTAATACACTTTTCTCCCAGCAAATACACTGTTTCTAAGGAAATGGGAACACACTGAGGGGACACTTGTGGGAGCTACTGTGACTAAAACTGAGCTTCCCTACGCACAGGGAAGCAAGAGAAATGCTGATTTCTTCAAGCCCAGTTACCTACTCAGAATCTGTACTACTGCGCAAATAGGCATGTCTCTGTAGGCAAAAAACTCATTTCTGACAAAGTTGCCCAAATGCATCACAGAAGTGTGCAACTTGTTCCCTGAGTTAGAAAACGTCGAGAAACGGTCGTTTCTGCTAGCGCTGTGCTTCTACACATGTATTTGCTGAACGGTGAAAGCGCACAGTAATGCACTTTTCTCCCAGCAAATACACTGTTTCTAAGGAAATGGGAACACACTGAGGAGACACTTGTGGGAGCTACTGTGACTAAAACTGAGCTTCCCTACGCACAGGGAAGCAAGAGAAATGCTGATTTCATCAAGCCCAGTTACATACTCAGAATCTGTACTACTGCGCAAATAGGCATGTCTCTGTAGGCAAAAAACTCATTTCTGACAAAGTTGCCCAAATGCATCTCAGAAGTGTGCAACTTGTTCCCTGAGTTAGAAAACGTCGAGAAACGGTCGTTTCTGCTAGCGCTGTGCTTCTACACATGTATTTGCTGAACAGTGAAAGCGCACAGTAATGCACTTTTCTCCCAGCAAATACACTGTTTCTAAGGAAATGGGAACACACTGAGGAGACACTTGTGGGAGCTACTGTGACTAAAACTGAGCTTCCCTACGCACAGGGAAGCAAGAGAAATGCTGATTTCATCAAGCCCAGTTACATACTCAGAATCTCTACTACTGCGCAAATAGGCATGTCTCTGTAGGCAAAAAACTCATTTCTGACAAAGTTGCCCAAATGCATCTCAGAAGTGTGCAACTTGTTCCCTGAGTTAGAAAACATCGAGAAACGTTCGTTTCTGCTAGCGCTGTGCTTCTACACATGAATTTGCTGAACGGTGAAAGCGCACAGTAAGGCACTTTTCTCCCAGCAAATACACTGTTTCTAAGGAACTGGGAACACACTGAGGAGACACTTGTGGGAGCTACTGTGACTAAAACTGAGCTTCCCTACGCACAGGGAAGCAAGAGAAATGCTGATTTCATCAAGCCCAGTTACATACTCAGAATCTGTACTACTTCGCAAATAGGCATGTCTCTGTAGGCAAAAAAATTCATTTCTGACAATGTTGCCCAAATGCATCTCAGAAGTGTGCAACTTGTTCCCTGAGTTAGAAAACGTAGAGAAACGTTCGTTTCTGCTAGCGCTGTGCTTCTACACATGAATTTGCTGAACGGTGAAAGCGCACAGTAAGGCACTTTTCTCCCAGCAAATACACTGTTTCTAAGGAACTGGGAACACACTCAGGAGACACTTGTGGGAGCTACTGTGACTAAAACTGAGCTTCCCTACGCACAGGGAAGCAAGAGAAATGCTGATTTCATCAAGCCCAGTTACATACTCAGAATCTGTACTACTTCGCAAATAGGCATGTCTCTGTAGGCAAAAAACTCATTTCTGACAAAGTTGCCCAAATGCATCTCAGAAGTGTGCAACTTGTTCCCTGAGTTAGAAAACGTCGAGAAACGTTCGTTTCTGCTAGCGCTGTGCTTCTACACATGTATTTGCTGAACGGTGAAAGCGCACAGTAATGCACTTTTCTCCCAGCAAATACACTGTTTCTAAGGAAATGGGAACACACTGAGGGGACACTTGTGGGAGCCACTGTGACTAAAACTGAGCGTCCCCACGCACAGGGAAGCAAGAGAAATGCTGATTTCATCAAGCCCAGTTACCTACTCAGAATCTGTACTACTGCCCAAATACACATGTCTCTGTAGGCAAAAAACTCATTTCTGACAAAGTTGCCCAAATGCATCTCAGAAGTTTGCAACTTGTTCCCTGAATTAGAAAACGTCGAGAAACGGTCGTTTCTGCTAGCGCTGTGCTTCTACACATGTATTTGCTGAACGGTGAAAGCGCACAGTAATGCACTTTTCTCCCAGCAAATACACTGTTTCTAAGGAAATGGGAACACACTGAGGAGACACTTGTGGGAGCTACTGTGACTAAAACTGAGCTTCCCTACGCACAGGGAAGCAAGAGAAATGCTGATTTCATCAAGCCCAGTTACATACACAGAATCTGTACTACTGCGCAAATAGGCATGTCTCTGTAGGCAAAAAACTCATTTCTGACAAAGTTGCCCAAATGCATCTCAGAAGTGTGCAACTTGTTCCCTGAGTTAGAAAACATCGGGAAACGTTCGTTTCTGCTAGCGCTGTGCTTCTACACATGAATTTGCTGAACGGTGAAAGCGCACAGTAATGCACTTTTCTCCCAGCAAATACACTGTTTCTAAGGAACTGGGAACACACTGAGGAGACACTTGTGGGAGCTACTGTGACTAAAACTGAGCTTCCCTACGCACAGGGAAGCAAGAGAAATGCTGATTTCATCAAGCCCAGTTACATACTCAGAATCTGTACTACTGCTCAAATAGGCATGTCTCTGTAGGCAAAAAACTCATTTCTGACAAAGTTGCCCAAATGCATCTCAGAAGTGTGCAACTTGTTCCCTGAGTTAGAAAACGTTGAGAAACGGTCGTTTCTACTAGCGTTGTGCTTCTACACATGTATTTGCTGAACGGTGAAAGCACACAGTAATGCACTTTTCTCCCAGGAAATACACTGTTTCTAAGGAAATGGGAACACACTGAGGAGACACTTGTGGGAGCTACTGTGACTAAAACTGAGCTTCCCTACGCACAGGAAGCAAGAGAAATGCTGATTTCATCACGTCCAGTTACATACTCAGAATCTGTACTACTGCGCAAATAGGCATGTCTCTGTAGGCAAAAAACTCATTTCTGACAATGTTGCCCAAATGCATCTCAGAAGTGTGCAACTTGTTCCCTGAGTTAGAAAACGTCGAGAAACGGTCGTTTCTGCTAGTGCTGTGCTTCTACACATGTATTTGCTGAACGGTGACAGCGCACAGTAATGCACTTTTCTCCCAGCAAATACACTGTTTCTAAGGAAATGGGAACACACTGAGGGGACACTTGTGGGAGCTACTGTGACTAAAACTGAGCTTCCCTACGCACAGGGAAGCAAGAGAAATGCTGATTTCATCAAGCCCAGTTACCTACTCAGAATCTGTTCTACTGCGCAAATAGGCATGTCTCTGTAGGCAAAAAACTCATTTCTGACAAAGTTGCCCAAATGCATCTCAGAAGTGTGCAACTTGTTCCCTGAGTTAGAAAACGTCGAGAAACGGTCGTTTCTGCTAGCGCTGTGCTTCTACACATGTATTTGCTGAACGGTGAAAGCGCACAGTAATGCACTTTTCTCCCAGCAAATACACTGTTTCTAAGGAAATGGGAACACACTGAGAAGACACTTGTGGGAGCTACTGTGACTAAAACTGAGCTTTCCTACGCACAGGGAAGCAAGAGAAATGCTGATTTCATCAAACCGAGTTACATACTCAGAATCTGTACTACTGCGCAAATAGGCATGTCTCTGTAGGCAAAAATCTCTTTTCTGACAAAGTTGCCCAAATGCATCTCAGAAGTGTGCAACTTGTTCCCTGAGTTAGAGAACGTCGAGAAACGGTCGTTTCTGCTAGCGCTGTGCTTCTACACATGTATTTGCTGAACGGTGAAAGCGCACAGTAATGCACTTTTCTCCCAGCAAATACACTGTTTCTAAGGAAATGGGAACACACTGAGGAGACACTTGTGGGAGCTACTGTGACTAAAACTGAGCTTCCCTACGCACAGGGAAGCAAGAGAAATGCTGATTTCATCAAGCCCAGTTACATACTCAGAATCTGTACTACTGCTCAAATAGGCATGTCTCTGTAGGCAAAAAACTCATTTCTGACAAAGTTGCCCAAATGCATCTCAGAAGTGTGCAACTTGTTCCCTGAGTTAGAAAACGTTGAGAAACGGTCGTTTCTACTAGCGTTGTGCTTCTACACATGTATTTGCTGAACGGTGAAAGCGCACAGTAATGCACTTTTCTCCCAGGAAATACACTGTTTCTAAGGAAATGGGAACACACTGAGGAGACACTTGTGGGAGCTACTGTGACTAAAACTGAGCTTCCCTACGCACAGGGAAGCAAGAGAAATGCTGATTTCACCCAGCCCAGTTACATACTCAGAATCTGTACTACTGCGCAAATAGGCATGTCTCTGTAGGCAAAAAGCTCATTTCTGACAAAGTTGCCCAAATACATCTCAGAAGTGTGCAACTTGTTCCCTGAGTTAGAAAACGTCGAGAAACGGTCGTTTCTGCTAGTGCTGTGCTTCTACACATGTATTTGCTGAACGGTGACAGCGCACAGTAATGCACTTTTCTCCCAGCAAATACACTGTTTCTAAGGAAATGGGAACACACTGAGGGGACACTTGTGGGAGCTACTGTGACTAAAACTGAGCTTCCCTACGCACAGGGAAGCAAGAGAAATGCTGATTTCATCAAGCCCAGTTACCTACTCAGAATCTGTACCCTGCGCAAATAGGCATGTCTCTGTAGGCTAAAAACTCATTTCTGACAAAGTTGCCCAAATGCATCTCAGAAGTGTGCAACTTGTTCCCTGATTTAGAAAAAGTCGAGTAACGGTCGTTTCTGCTAGCGCTGTGCTTCTACACATGTATTTGCTGAACGGTGAAAGCGCACAGTAATGCACTTTTCTCCCAGCAAATACACTGTTTCTAAGGAAATGGGAACACACTGAGGAGACACTTGTGGGAGCTACTGTGACTAAAACTGAGCTTTCCTACGCACAGGGAAGCAAGAGAAATGCTGCTTTCATCAAACCGAGTTACATACTCAGAATCTGTACTACTGCGCAAATAGGCATGTCTCTGTAGGCAAAAAACACATTTCTGACAAAGTTGCCCAAATGCATCTCAGAAGTGTGCAACTTGTTCCCTGAGTTAGAGAACGTCGAGAAACGGTCGTTTCTGCTAGCGCTGTGCTTCTACTCATGTATTTGCTGAACGGTGAAAGCGCACAGTAATGCACTTTTCTCCCAGCAAATACACTGTTTCTAAGGAAATGGGAACACACTGAGGGGACACTTGTGGGAGCTACTGTGACTAAAACTGAGCTTCCCTTCGCACAGGGAAGCAAGAGAAATGCTGATTTCATCAAGCCCAGTTACATACTCAGAATCTGTACTACTGCGCAAATAGGCATGTCTCTGTAGGCAAAAAACTCATTTCTGACAAAGTTGCCCAAATGCATCTCAGAAGTGTGCTACTTGTTCCCTGAGTTAGAAAACGTCGAGAAACGGTCGTTTCTGCTAGCGCTGTGCTTCTACACATATATTTGCTGAACGGTGAAAGCGCACAGTAATGCACTTTTCTCCCAGCAAATACACTGTTTCTAAGGAAATGGGAACACACTGAGGAGACACTTGTGGGAGCTACTGTGACTAAAACTGAGCTTCCCTACGCACAGGGAAGCAAGAGAAATGCTGATTTCACCCAGCCCAGTTACATACTCAGAATCTGTACTACTGCGAAAATAGGCATGTCTCTGTAGGCAAAAAGCTCATTTCTGACAAAGTTGCCCAAATACATCTCAGAAGTGTGCAACTTGTTCCCTGAGTTAGAAAACGTCGAGAAACGGTCATATCTGCTAACGCTGTGCTTCTACACATGTATTTGCTGAACGGTGAAAGCGCACAGTAATGCACTTTTCTCCCAGCAAATACACTGTTTCTAAGGAAATGGGAACACACTGAGGAGACATTTGTGGGAGCTACTGTGACTAAAACTGAGCTTCCCTACGCACAGGGAAGCAAGAGAAATGCTGATTTCATCAAGCCCAGTTACATACTCAGAATCTGTACTACTATGCAAATAGGCATGTCTCTGTAGGCAAAAAACTCATTTCTGACAAAGTTGCCCAAATGCATCTCAGAAGTGTGCAACTTCTTCCCTGAGTTAGAAAACTTTGAGAAACGGTCTTTTCTGCTAGCGCTGTGCTTCTACACATGTATTTGCTGAACGGTGAAAGCGCACAGTAATGCACTTTTCTCCCAGCAAATACACTGTTTCTAAGGAACTGGGAACACACTGAGGAGACACTTGTGGGAGCTACTGTGACTAATACTGAGCTTCCCTACGCACAGGGAAGCAAGAGAAATGCTGATTTCATCAAGCCCAGTTACATACTCAGAATCTGTACTACTGCGCAAATAGGCATGTCTCTGTAGGCAAAAAACTCATTTCTGACAAAGTTGCCCAAATGCATCTCAGAAGTGTGCAACTTGTTCCCTGAGTTAGAAAACGTCGAGAAACGGTCATATCTGCTAATGCTGTGCTTCTACACATGTATTTGCTGAACGGTGAAAGCGCACAGTAATGCACTTTTCTCCCAGCAAATACACTGTTTCTAAGGAAATGGGAACACACTGAGGAGACACTTGTGGGAGCTACTGTGACTAAAACTGAGCTTCCCTACGCACAGGAAAGCAAGAGAAATGCTGATTTCATCAAGCCCAGTTACATACTCAGAATCTGTACTACTGCGCAAATAGGCATGTCTCTTTAGGCAAAAAACTCATTTCTGACAAAGTTGCCCAAATGCATCTCAGAAGTGTGCCACTTGTTCCCTGAGTTAGAAAACGTCGAGAAACGGTCATATCTGCTAACGCTGTGCTTCTAAACATGTATTTGCTGAACGGTGAAAGCGCACAGTAATGCACTTTTCTCCCAGCAAATACACTGTTTCTAAGGAAATGGGAACACACTGATGAGACACTTGTGGGAGCTACTGTGACTAAAACTGAGCTTCCCTACACACAGGGAAACAAGAGAAATGCTGATTTCATCAAGCCCAGTTACATACTCAGAATCTGTACTACTGTGCAAATAGGCATGTCTCTGTAGGCAAAAAACTCATTTCTGACAAAGTTGCCCAAATGCATCTCAGAAGTGTGCAACTTGTTACCTGAGTTAGAAAACGTCGAGAAACGGTCGTTTCTGCTAGCGCTGTGCTTCTACACATGTATTTGCTGAACGGTGAAAGCGCACAGTAATGCACTTTTCTCCCAGCAAATACACTGTTTCTAAGGAACTGGGAACACACTGAGGAGACACTTGTGGGAGCTACTGTGACTAAAACTGAGCTTCCCTATGCACAGGGAAGCAAGAGAAATGCTGATTTCATTAAGCCCAGTTACATACTCAGAATCTGTACTACTGCGCAAAAAGGCATGTCTCTGTAGGCAAAAAACTCATTTCTGACAAAGTTGACCAAATGCATCTCAGAAGTGTGCAACTTGTTCCCTGAGTTAGAAAACGTCGAGAAACGGTCATATCTGCTAACGCTGTGCTTCTACACATGTATTTGCTGAACGGTGAAAGCGCACAGTAATGCACTTTTCTCCCAGCAAATACACTGTTTCTAAGGAAATGGGAACACACTGAGGAGACACTTGTGGGAGCTACTGGGACTAAAACTGAGCTTCCCTACGCACAGGAAAGCAAGAGAAATGCTGATTTCATCAAGCCCAGTTACATACTCAGAATCTGTACTACTGCGCAAATAGGCATGTCTCTGTAGGCAAAAAACACATTTCTGACAAAGTTGCCCAAATGCATCTCAGAAGTGTGTCACTTGTTCCCTGAGTTAGAAAACGTCGAGAAATGGTCATATCTGCTAACGCTGTGCTTCTACACATGTATTTGCTGAACGGTGAAAGCACACAGTAATGCACTTTTCTCCCAGCAAATACACTGTTTCTAAGGAAATGGGAACACACTGAGGAGACACTTGTGGGAGCTACTGTGACTAAAACTGAGCTTCCCTATGCACAGGAAAGCAAGAGAAATGCTGATTTCATCAAGCCCAGTTACATACTCAGAATCTGTACTACTGCGCAAATAGGCATGTCTCTTTAGGCAAAAAACTCATTTCTGACAAAGTTGCCCAAATGCATCTCAGAAGTGTGCCACTTGTTCCCTGAGTTAGAAAACGTCGAGAAATGGTCATATCTGCTAACGCTGTGCTTCTACACATGTATTTGCTGAACAGTGAAAGCGCACAGTAATGCACTTTTCTCCCAGCAAATACACTGTTTCTAAGGAAATGGGAACACACTGAGGAGACACTTGTGGGAGCTACTGTGACTAAAACTGAGCTTCCCTACGCACAGGGAAGCAAGAGAAATGCTGATTTCATCAAGCCCAGTTACATACTCAGAATCTGTACTACTGCGCAAATAGGCATGTCTCTCTAGGCAAAAAACTCTTTTCTGACAAAGTTGCACGAATGCATCTCAGAAGTGTGAAACTTGTTCCCTGAGTTAGAAAACGTCGAGAAACGGTCGTATCTGCTAGCACTGTGCTTCTACACATGTATTTGCTGAACGGTGAAAGCACACAGTAATGCACGTTTCTCCCAGCAAATACACTGTTTCTAAGGAAATGGGAACACACTGAGGAGACACTTGTGGGAGCTACTGTGACTAAAACTGAGCTTCTCTACGCACAGGAAAGCAAGAGAAATGCTGATTTCATCAAGCCCAGTTACATACTCAGAATCTATACTACTGCGCAAATAGGCATGTGTCTGTAGGCAAAAAACTCATTTCTGACAATGTTGCCCAAATGCATCTCAGAAGTGTGTAACTTGTTCCCTGAGTTAGAAAACGTCGAGAAACGTTCGTTTCTGCTAGCGCTGTGCTTCTACACATGTATTTGCTGAACGGTGAAAGCGCACAGTAATGCACTTTTCTCCCAGCAAATACACTGTTTCTGAGGAACTGGGAACACACTGAGGAGACACTTGTGGGAGCTACTGTGACTAAAACTGAGCTTCCCTACGCACAGGGAAGCAAGAGAAATGCTGATTTCATCAAGCCCAGTTACATACTCAGAATCTGTACTACTGCACAAATAGGCATGTCTCTGTAGGCCAAAAATCATTTCTGACAAAGTTGCCCAAATGCATCTCAGAAGTGTGCAACTTGTTCCCTGAGTTAGAAAACGTCGAGAAACGTTCGTTTCTGCTAGCGCTGTGCTTCTACACATGTATTTGCTGAACGGTGAAAGCGCACAGTAATGCACTTTTCTCCCAGCAAATACACTGTTTCTAAGGAACTGGGAACACACTGAGGAGACACTTGTGGGAGCTACTGTGACTAAAACTGAGCTTCCCTACGCACAGGGAAGCAATAGAAATGCTGATTTCATCAAGCCCAGTTACATACTCAGAATCTGTACTACTGCGCAAATAGGCATGTCTCATTAGGCAAAAAACTCATTTCTGACAAAGTTGCCCAAATGCATCTCAGAAGTGTGCCACTTGTTCCCTGAGTTAGAAAACGTCGAGAAACGGTCATATCTGCTAACGCTGTGCTTCTACACATGTATTTGCTGAACGGTGAAAGCGCACAGTAATGCACTTTTCTCCCAGCAAATACACTGTTTCTAAGGAAATGGGAACACACTGAGGAGACACTTGTGGGAGCTACTGTGACTAAAACTGAGCTTCCCTACGCACAGGGAAGCAAGAGAAATGCTGATTTCATCAAGCCCAGTTACATACTCAGAATCTGTACTATGTGCAAATAGGCATGTCTCTGTAGGCAAAAAACTCATTTCTGACAAAGTTGCCCAAATGCATCTCAGAAGTGTGCAACTTGTTCCCTGAGTTAGAAAACGTCGAGAAATGGTCATATCTGCTAACGCTGTGCTTCTACACATGTATTTGCTGAACGGTGAAAGCGCACAGTAATGCACTTTTCTCCCAGCAAATACACTGTTTCTAAGGAAATGGGAACACACTGAGGAGACACTTGTGGGAGCTACTGTGACTAAAACTGAGCTTCCCTACGCACAGGGAAGCAAGAGATATGCTGATTTCATCAAGCCCAGTTACATACTCAGAATCTGTACTACTGCGCAAATAGGCATGTGTCTGTAGGCAAAAAACTCATTTCTGACAAAGTTGCCCAAATGCATCTCAGAAGTGTGCAACTTGTTCCCTGAGTTAGAAAATGTCGAGAAACGGTCGTATCTGCTAGCGCTGTGCTTCTACACATGTATTTGCTGAACGGTGAAAGCGCACAGTAATGCACTTTTCTCCCAGCAAATACACTGTTTCTAAGGAAATGGGAACACACTGAGGAGACACTTGTGGGAGCTACTGTGACTAAAACTGAGCTTCTCTACGCACAGGGAAGCAAGAGAAATGCTGATTTCATCAAGCCCAGTTACATACTCAGAATCCTTACTACTGCGCAAATAGGCATGAATCTGTAGGCAAAAAACTCATTTCTGACAATGTTGCCCAAATGCATCTCAGAAGTGTGCAACTTGTTCCCTGAGTTAGAAAACGTCGAGAAACATTCGTTTCTGCTAGGGCTGTGCTTCTACACATGTATTTGCTGAACGGTGAAAGCGCACAGTAATGCACTTTTCTCCCAGCAAATACACTGTTTCTAAGTAACTGGGAACACACTGAGGAGACACTTGTGGGAGCTACTGTGACTAAAACTGAGCTTCCCTACGCCCAGGGAAGCAAGAGAAATGCTGATTTCATCAAGCCCAGTTACATACTCAGAATCTGTACTACTGCGCAAATAGGCATGTCTCGTTAGGCAAAAAACTCATTTCTGACAAAGTTGCCCAAATGCATCTCAGAAGTGTGCCACTTGTTCCCTGAGTTAGAAAACGTCGAGAAATCGTCATATCTGCTAACGCTGTGCTTCTACACATGTATTTGCTGAACGGTGAAAGCGCACAGTAATGCACTTTTCTCCCAGCAAATACACTGTTTCTAAGGAAATGGGAACACACTGAGGAGACACTTGTGGGAGCTACTGTGACTAAAACTGAGCTTCCCTACGCACAGGGAAGCAAGAGATATGCTGATTTCATCAAGCCCAGTTACATACTCAGAATCTGTACTACTGCGCAAATAGGCATGTGTCTGTAGGCAAAAAACTCATTTCTGACAAAGTTGCCCAAATGCATCTCAGAAGTGTGCAACTTGTTCCCTGAGTTAGAAAACGTCGAGAAACGGTCGTATCTGCTAGCGCTGTGCTTCTACACATGTATTTGCTGAACGGTGAAAGCGCACAGTAATGCACTTTTCTCCCAGCAAATACACTGTTTCTAAGGAAATGGGAACACACTGAGGAGACACTTGTGGGAGCTACTGTGACTAAAACTGAGCTTCTCTACGCACAGGGAAGCAAGAGAAATGCTGATTTCATCAAGCCCAGTTACATACTCAGAATCTGTACTACTGCGCAAATAGGCATGAATCTGTAGGCAAAAAACTCATTTCTGACAAAGTTGCCCAAATGCATCTCAGAAGTGTGCAACTTGTTCCCTGAGTTTGAAAACGTCGAGAAACGGTCGTTTCTGCTAGCGCTGTGCATCTACACATGTATTTGCTGAACGGTGAAAGCGCACAGTAATGCACTTTTCTCCCAGCAAATACACTGTTTCTAAGGAAATGGGAACACACTGAGGAGACACTTGTGGGAGCTACTGTGACTAAAACTGAGCTTCCCTACGCACAGGGAAGCAAGAGAAATGCTGATTTCATCAAGCCCAGTTACATACTCAGAATCTGTACTACTGCACAAATAGGCATGTCTCTGTAGGCCAAAACTCATTTCTGACAAAGTTGCCCAAATGCATCTCAGAAGTAAGCAACTTGTTCCCTGAGTTGGAAAACGTCGAGAAACGTTCGTTTCTGCTAGCGCTGTGCTTCTACACATGTATTTGCTGAACGGTGAAAGCGCACAGTAATGCACTTTTCTCCCAGCAAATACACTGTTTCTAAGGAACTGGGAACACACTGAGGAGACACTTGTGGGAGCTACTGTGACTAAAACTGAGCTTCCCTACGCACAGGGAAGCAAGAGAAATGCTGATTTCATCAAGCCCAGTTACATACTCAGAATCTGTACTACTGCGCAAATAGGCATGTCTCGTTAGGCAAAAAACTCATTTCTGACAAAGTTGCCCAAATGCATCTCAGAAGTGTGCCACTTGTTCCCTGAGTTAGAAAACGTCGAGAAACGGTCATATCTGCTAACGCTGTGCTTCTACACATGTATTTGCTGAACGGTGAAAGCGCACAGTAATGCACTTTTCTCCCAGCAAATACACTGTTTCTAAGGAAATGGGAACACACTGAGGAGACACTTGTGGGAGCTACTGTGACTAAAACTGAGCTTCCCTACGCACAGGGAAGCAAGAGAAATGCTGATTTCATCAAGCCCAGTTACATACTCAGAATCTGTACTACTGTGCAAATAGGCATGTCTCTGTAGGCAAAAAACTCATTTCTGACAAAGTTGCCCAAATGCATCTCAGAAGTGTGCAACTTGTTCCCTGAGTTAGAAAACGTCGAGAAATGGTCATATCTGCTAACGCTGTGCTTCTACACATGTATTTGCTGAACGGTGAAAGCGCACAGTAATGCACTTTTCTCCCAGCAAATACACTGTTTCTAAGGAAATGGGAACACACTGAGGAGACACTTGTGGGAGCTACTGTGACTAAAACTGAGCTTCCCTACGCACAGGGAAGCAAGAGATATGCTGATTTCATCAAGCCCAGTTACATACTCAGAATCTGTACTACTGCGCAAATAGGCATGTGTCTGTAGGCAAAAAACTCATTTCTGACAAAGTTGCCCAAATGCATCTCAGAAGTGTGCAACTTGTTCCCTGAGTTAGAAAACGTCGAGAAACGGTCGTATCTGCTAGCGCTGTGCTTCTACACATGTATTTGCTGAACGGTGAAAGCGCACAGTAATGCACTTTTCTCCCAGCAACTACACTGTTTCTAAGGAAATGGGAACACACTGAGGAGACACTTGTGGGAGCTACTGTGACTAAAACTGAGCTTCTCTACGCACAGGGAAGCAAGAGAAATGCTGATTTCATCAAGCCCAGTTACATACTCAGAATCCTTAGTACTGCGCAAATAGGCATGAATCTGTAGGCAAAAAACTCATTTCTGACAATGTTGCCCAAATGCATCTCAGAAGTGTGCAACTTGTTCCCTGAGTTAGAAAACGTCGAGAAACATTCGTTTCTGCTAGGGCTGTGCTTCTACACATGTATTTGCTGAACGGTGAAAGCGCACAGTAATGCACTTTTCTCCCAGCAAATACACTGTTTCTAAGTAACTGGGAACACACTGAGGAGACACTTGTGGGAGCTACAGTGACTAAAACTGAGCTTCCCTACGCACAGGGAAGCAAGAGAAATGCTGATTTCATCAAGCCCAGTTACATACTCAGAATCTGTACTACTTCGCAAATAGGCATGTCTCGTTAGGCAAAAAACTCATTTCTGACAAAGTTGCCCAAATGCATCTCAGAAGTGTGCCACTTGTTCCCTGAGTTAGAAAACGTCGAGAAATCGTCATATCTGCTAACGCTGTGCTTCTACACATGTATTTGCTGAACGGTGAAAGCGCACAGTAATGCACTTTTCTCCCAGCAAATACACTGTTTCTAAGGAAATGGGAACACACTGAGGAGACACTTGTGGGAGCTACTGTGACTAAAACTGAGCTTCCCTACGCACAGGGAAGCAAGAGAAATGCTGATTTCATCAAGCCCAGTTACATACTCAGAATCTGTACTACTGTGCGAATAGGCATGTCTCTGTAGGCAAAAAACTCATTTCTGACAAAGTTGCCCAAATGCATCTCAGAAGTGTGCCACTTGTTCTCTGAGTTAGGAAAACGTTGAGAAACGGTCTTTTCTGCTAGCGCTGTGCTTCTACACATGTATTTGTTGAACGGTGAAAGCGCACAGTAATGCACTTTTCTCCCAGCAAATACACTGTTTCTAAGGAAATGGGAACACACTGAGGAGACACTTGTGGGAGCTACTGTGACTAAAACTGAGCTTCCCTACGCACAGGGAAGCAAGAGAAATGCTGATTTCATCAAGCCCAGTTACATACTCAGAATCTGTACTACTGCGCAAATAGGCATGTCTCTTTAGGCAAAAAACTCATTTCTGACAAAGATGCCCAAATGCATCTCAGAAGTGTGCAACTTGTTCCCTGAGTTAGAAAACGTCGAGAAACATTCGTTTCTGCTAGCACTGTGCTCCTACACATGTAATTGCTGAACGGTGAAAGCGCACACTAATGTACTTTTCTCCCAGCAAATACACTGTTTCTAAGGAAATGGGAACACACTGAGGAGACACTTGTGGGAGCTACTGTGACTAAAACTGAGCTTCCCTACGCACAGGGAAGCAAGAGAAATGCTGATTTCATCAAGCCCAGTTACATACTCAGAATCTGTACTACTGTGCAAATAGGCATGACTCTGTAGGCAAAAACTCATTTCGGACAAAGTTGCCCAAATGCATCTCAGAAGTGTGCAACTTGTTCCCTGAGTTAGAAAACTTTGAGAAATGGTCTTTTCTACTAGCGCTGTGCTTCTACACATGTATTTGCTGAACGGTGAAAGCGCACAGTAATGCACTTTTCTCCCAGCAAATACACTGTTTCTAAGGAAATGGGAACACACTGAGGAGACACTTGTGGGAGCTACTGTGACTAAAACTGAGCTTCCCTTCGCACAGGGAAGCAAGAGAAATGCTGATTTCATCAAGCCCAGTTACATACTCAGAATCTGTACTACTGCGCAAATAGGCATGAATCTGTAGGCAAAAAACTCATTTCTGACAAAGTTGCCCAAATGCATCTCAGAAGTGTGCAACTTGTTCCCTGAGTTTGAAAACGTCGAGAAACGGTCGTTTCTGCTAGCGCTGTGCATCTACACATGTATTTGCTGAACGGTGAAAGCGCACAGTAATGCACTTTTCTCCCAGCAAATACACTGTTTCTAAGGAAATGGGAACACACTGAGGAGACACTTGTGGGAGCTACTGTGACTAAAACTGAGCTTCCCTACGCACAGGGAAGCAAGAGAAATGCTGATTTCATCAAGCCCAGTTACATACTCAGAATCTGTACTACTGCGCAAATAGGCATGTCTCTTTAGGCAAAAAACTCATTTCTGACAAAGTTGCCCAAATGCATCTCAGAAGTGTGCAACTTGTTCCCTGAGTTAGAAAACGTCGATAAACGGTCATATCTGCTAACGCTGTGCTTCTACACATGTATTTGTTGAACGGTGAAAGCGCACAGTAATGCACTTTTCTCCCAGCAAATACTCTGTTTCTAAGGAAATGGGAACACACTAAGGAGACACTTGTGGGAGCTACTGTGACTAAAACTGGGCTTCCCTACGCACAGGTGAGCAAGAGAAATGCTGATTTCATCAAGCCCAGTTACATGCTCAGAATCTGTACTACTGCACAAATAGGCAGGAATCTGTAGGCAAAAAACTCATTTCTGACAAAGTTGCCCATATGCATCTCAGAAGTGTGCAACTTGTTCCCTGAGTTAGAAAACGTAGAGAAACGGTCGTTTCTGCTAGCGCTGTGCTTCTACACATGTATTTGCTGAACGGTGAAAGCGCACAGTAATGCACTTTTCTCCCAGCAAATACACTGTTTCTAAGAAAATGGGAACACACTGAGGAGACACTTGTGGGAGCTACTGTGACTAAAAGTGAGCTTCCCTACGCACAGGGAAGCAAGAGAAATGCTGATTTCATCAAGCCCAGTTACATACTCATAATCTGTACTACTATGCAAATAGGCATGTCTCTGTAGGCAAAAAACTCATTTCGGACAAAGTTGCCAAATGCATCTCAGAAGTGTGCAACTTGTTCCCTGAGTTAGAAAACGTCGAGAAACGGTCGTTTCTGCTAGCGCTGTGCTTCTACACATGTATTTGCTGAACGGTGAAAGCGCACAGTAATGCACTTTTCTTCCAGCAAATACACTGTTTCTAAGGAAATGGGAACACACTGAGGAGACACTTGTGGGAGCTACTGTGACTAAAACTGAGCTTCCCTACGCACAGGGAAGCAAGATAAATGCTGATTTCATCAAGCCCAGTTACATACTCAGAATCTGTACTACTGCGCAAATTGGCAAGAATCTGTAGGCAAAAAATTCATTTCTGACAAAGTTGCCCAAATGCATCTCAGAAGTGTGCAACTTGTTCCCTGAGTTAGAAAACGTCGAGAAACGGTCGTTTCTGCTAGCGCTGTGCATCTACACATGTATTTGCTGAACGGTGAAAGCGCATAGTAATGCACTTTTCCCCCAGCAAATACACTGTTTCTAAGGAAATGGGAACACACTGAGGAGACACTTGTGGGAGCTACTGTGACTAAAACTGAGCTTCCCTACGCACAGGGAAGCAAGAGAAATGCTGATTTCATCAAGCCCAGTTACATACTCAGAATCTGTACTACTGCGCAAATAGGCATGTCTCTGTAGGCAAAAAACTCATTTCTGACAAAGTTGCCCAAATGGATCTCAGAAGTGTGCAACTTGTTCCCTGAGTTAGAAAACGTCGAGAAACGTTCGTTTCTGCTAGCGCTGTGCTTCTACACATGTATTTGCTGAACGGTGAAAGCGCACAGTAATGCACTTTTCTCCCAGCAAATACACTGTTTCTAAGGAACTGGGAACACACTGAGGAGACACTTGTGGGAGCTACTGTGACTAAAAGTGAGCTTCCCTACGCACAGGGAAGCAAGAGAAATGCTGATTTCATCAAGCCCAGTTACATACTCAGAATCTGTACTACTGCGCAAATAGGCATGTCTCTTTAGGCAAAAAACTCATTTCTGACAAAGTTGCCCAAATGCATCTCAGAAGTGTGCATCTTGTTCCCTGAGTTAGAAAACGTCGAGAAACGTTCGTTTCTGCTAGCGCTGTGCTTCTACACATGTATTTGCTGAACGGTGAAAGCGCACAGTAATGCACTTTTCTCCCAGCAAATACACTGTTTCTAAGGAAATGGGAACACACTGAGGAGACACTTGTGGGAGCTACTGTGACTAAAACTGAGCTTCCCTACGCACAGGGAAGCAAGAGAAATGCTGATTTCATCAAGCCCAGTTACATACTCAGAATCTGTACTACTGTGCAAATAGGCATGTCTCTTTAGGCAAAAAACTCATTTCTGACAAAGTTGCCCAAATGCATCTCAGAAGTGTGCAACTTGTTCCCTGAGTTAGAAAACGTCGAGAAACGGTCGTTTCTGCTAGCGCTGTGCTTCTACACATGTATTTGCTGAACGGTGAAAGCGCACAGTAATGCACTTTTCTCCCAGCAAATACACTGTTTCTAAGGAAATGGGAACACACTGAGGAGACACTTGTGGGAGCTACTGTGACTAAAACTGAGCTTCCCTACGCACAGGGAAGCAAGAGAAATGCTGATTTCATCAAGCCCAGTTACATACTCAGAATCTGTACTACTGCGCAAATAGGCATGTCTCTTTAGGCAAAAAACTCATTTCTGACAAAGTTGCCCAAATGCATCTCAGAAGTGTGCAACTTGTTCCCTGAGTTAGAAAACGTCGAGAAACGGTCGTTTCTGCTAGCGCTGTGCTTCTACACATGTATTTGCTGAACGGTGAAAGCGCACAGTAATGCACTTTTCTCCCAGCAAATACACTGTTTCTAAGGAAATGGGAACACACTGAGGAGACACTTGGGGGAGCTACTGTGACTAAAACTGAGCTTCCCTACGCACAGGGAAGCAAGAGAAATGCTGATTTCATCAAGCCCAGTTACAGACTCAGAATCTGTACTAATGCACAAATAGGCATGTCTCTGTAGGCAAAAAACTCATTTCTGACAAAGTTGCCCAAATGTATCTCAGAAGTGTGCAACTTGTTCCCTGAGTTAGAAAACGTCGAGAAACGGTCGTTTCTGCTAGCGCTGTGCTTCTACACATGTATTTGCTGAACGGTGAAAGCGCACAGTAATGCACTTTTCTCCTAGCAAATACACTGTTTCCAAGGAAATGGGAACACACTGAGGAGACACTTGTGGGAGCTACTGTGACTAAAACAGAGCTTCCCTATGCACAGGGAAGGAAGAGAAATGCATATTTCATCAAGCCCTGTTACATACTCAGAATCTGTACTACTGCGCAAATAGGCATGTGTCTTTAGGCAAAAAACTCATTTCTGACAAAGTTGCCCAAATGCATTTCAGAAGTGTGCAACTTGTTCCCTGAGTTAGAAAACATCGAGAAACGGTCGTTTCTGCTAGCGCTGTGCTTCTACAGATGTATTTGCTGAACGGTGAAAGCACACAGTAATGCACTTTTCTCCCAGCAAATACACTGTTTCTAAGGAAATGGGAAAACACTGAGGAGACACTTGTGGGAGCTACTGTGACTAAAACTGAGCTTCCCTATGCACAGGGAAGCAAGAGAAATGCTGATTTCATCAAGCCCAGTTACATACTCAGAATCTGTACTACTGCGCAAATAGGCATGTCTCTTTAGGCAAAAAACTCATTTCTGACACAGTTGCCCAAATGCATCTCAGAAGTGTGCAACTTGTTCCCTGAGTTACATAACGTCGAGAAACGGTGTTTCTGCTAGAGTTGTGCTTCTACACATGTATTTGCTGAACGGTGAAAGCGCACAGTAATGCACTTTTCTCCCAGCAAATACACTGTTTCTAAGGAAATGGGAACACACTGAGGAGACACTTGTGGGACCTACTGTGACTAAAACTGAGCTTCCCTACGCACAGGGAAGCAAGGGAAATGCTGATTTCACCAAGCCCAGTTACATACTCAGAATCTGTACTACTGCGCATATAGGCATGTCTCTTTAGGCAAAAAACTCAATACTGACAAAGTTGCCCAAATGCATCTCAGAAGTGTGCAACTTGTTCCCTGAGTTAGAAAACGTCGAGAAACGGTCGTTTCTGCTAGCGCTGTGCTTCTACACATGTATTTACTGAACGGTGAAAGCGCACAGTAATGCACTTTTCTCCCAGCAAATACACTGTTTCTAAGGAAATGGGAACACACTGAGGAGACACTTGTGGGAGCTACTGTGACTAAAACTGAGCTTCCCTACGCACAGGGAAGCAAGAGAAATGCTGATTTCATCAAGCCCAGTTACATACTCAGAATCTGTACTACTGCGCAAATAGGCATGTCTCTTTAGGCAAAAAACTCATTTCTGACAAAGTTGCCCAAATGCATCTCAGAAGTGTGCAATTTGTTCCCTGAGTTAGAAAACGTCGAGAAACGGTCGTTTCTGCTAGCGCTGTGCTTCTACACATGTATTTGCTGAACGGTGAAAGCGCACAGTAATGCACTTTTCTCCCAGCAAATACACTGTTTCTAAGGAAATGGGAACACACTGAGGAGACACTTGTGGGAGCTACTGTGACTAAAACTGAGCTTCCCTATGCACAGGGAAGCAAGAGAAATGCTGATTTCATCAAGCCCAGTTACATACTCAGAATCTGTACTACTGCTCAAATAGGCATGTCTCTTTAGGCAAAAAACTCATTTCTGACAAAGTTGCCCAAATGCATCTCAGAAGTGTGCAACTTGTTCCCTGAGTTAGAAAACGTCGAGAATCGGTCGTTTCTGCTAGCGCTGTGCTTCTACACATGTATTTGATGAACGGTGAAAGCGCACAGTAATGCACTTTTCTCCCAGCAAATACACTGTTTCTAAGGAAATGGGAACAAACTGAGGAGACACTTGTGGGAGCTACTGTGACTAAAACTGAGATTCCCTACGCACAGGGAAGCAAGAGAAATGCTGATTTCATCAAGCCCAGTTACAGACTCAGAATCTGTACTAATGCGCAAATAGGCATGTCGCTTTAGGCAAACAACTCATTTCTGACAAAGTTGCCCAAATGCATCTCAGAAGTGTGCAACTTGTTCCCTGAGTTAGAAAACGTCGAGAAACGGTCGTTTCTGCTAGCGCTGTGCTTCTACACATGTATTTGCTGAACGGTGAAAGCGCACAGTAATGCACTTTTCTCCTAGCGAATACACTGTTTCCAAGGAAATGGGAACACACTGAGGAGACACTTGTGGGAGCTACTGTGACTAAAACAGAGCTTCCCTATGCACAGGGAAGCACGAGAAATGCTGATTTCATCAAGCCCTGTTACATACTCAGAATCTGTACTACTGCGCAAATAGGCATGTCTCTTTAGGCAAAAAACTCATTTCTGACAAAATTGCCCAAATGCATTTCAGAAGTGTGCAACTTGTTCCCTGAGTTAGAAAACATCGAGAAACGGTCGTTTCTGCTAGCGCTGTGCTTCTACACATGTATTTGCTGAACGGTGAAAGCGCACAGTAATGCACTTTTCTCCCAGCAAATACACTGTTTCCAAGGAAATGGGAACACACTGAGGAGACACTTGTGGGAGCTACTGTGACTAAAACTGAGCCCCCTACGCACAGGGAAGCAAGAGAAATGCTGATTTCATCAAGCCCAGTTACATACTCAGACTCTGTACTACTGCGCAAATAGGCATGTCTCTTTAGGCAAAAAACTCATTTCTGACAAAGTTGCCCAAATGCATCTCAGAAGTGTGCAACTTGTTCCCTGATTTAGAAAACATCGAGAAACGTTCGTTTCTGCTAGCGCTGTGCTTCTACACATGTATTTGCTGAAAGGTGAAAGCGCACAGTAATGCACTTTTCTCCCAGGAAATACACTGTTTCTAAGGAAATGGGAACACACTGAGGAGACACTTGTGGGAGCTACTGTGACTCAAACTGAGCTTCCCTACGCACAGGGAAGCAAGAGAAATGCTGATTTCATCAAGCCCAGTTACATACTCAGAATCAGTACTACTGCGCAAATAGGCATGTCTCTTTAGGCAAAAAACTGATTTCTGACAAAGTTGCCCATATGCATCTCAGAAGTGTGCAACTTGTTCCCTGAGTTAGAAAACATCGAGAAACGGTCTTTTCTGCTAGCGCTGTGCTTCTTCACATGTACTTGCTGAATGGTGAAAGCGCACAGTAATGCACTTTTCTCCCAGCAAATACACTGTTTCTAAGGAAATGGGAACACACTGAGGAGACACTTGTGGGAGCTACTGTGACTAAAACTGAGCTTCCCTACGCACAGGGAAGCAAGAGAAATGCTGATTTCATCAAGCCCAGTTACATACTCAGAATCTGTACTACTGTGCAAATAGGCATGTCTCTTTAGGCAAAAAACTCATTTCTGACAAAGTTGCCCAAATGCATCTCAGAAGTGTGCAACCTGTTCCCTGAGTTAGAAAACATCGAGAAACGGTCGTTTCCGCTAGCGCTGTGCTTCTACACATGTATTTGCTGAACGGTGAAAGCGCACAGTAATGCACTTTTCTCCCAGCAAATACACTGTTTCTAAGGAAATGGGAACACACTGAGGAGACACTTGTGGGAGCTACTGTGACTAAAACTGAGCTTCCCTACGCACAGGGAAGCAAGAGAAATGCTGATTTCATCAAGCCCAGTTACATACTCAGAATCTGTACTACTGCGCAAATAGGCATGTCCCTTTAGGCAAAAAACTCATTTCTGACAAAGTTGCCCAAATGCATCTCAGAAGTGTGCAACTTGTTCCCTGAGTTAGAAAACGTCGAGAAACGGTCGTTTCTGCTAGCTCTGTGCTTCTACACATGTACTAGCTGAACGGTGAAAGCGCACAGTAATGTACTTTTCTCCCAGCAAATACACTGTTTCTAAGGAAATGGGAACACACGGAGGAGACACTTGTGGGAGCTACTGTGACTAAAACTGAGCTTCCCTACGCACAGGGAAGCAAGAGAAATGCCTATTACATCAAGCCCAGTTACATACTCAGAATCTGTACTACTGCGCAAATAGGCATGTCTCTTTAGGCAAAAAACTCATTTTTGACAAAGTTGCCCAAATGCATCTCAGAAGTGTGCAACCTGTTCTCTGAGTTAGAAAACGTCGAGAAACGTTCGTTTCTGCTAGCGCTGTGCTTCTACACATGTATTTGCTGAACGGTGAAAGCGCACAGTAATGCACTTTTCTCCCTGCAAATACACTGTTTCTAAGGAAATGGGAACACACTGAGGAGACACTTGTGGGAGCTACTGTGACTAAAACTGAGCTTCCCTACACACAGGGAAGCAAGAGAAATGCTGATTTCATCAAGCCCAGTTACATACTCAGAATCTGTACCACTGCGCAAATAGGCATGTCTCTGTAGGCAAAAAACTCATTTCTGACAAAGTTGCCCAAATGCATCTCAGAAGTGTGCAACTTGTTCCCTGAGTTAGAAAACGTCGAGAAACGGTCGTTTCTGCTAGCGCTGTGCTTCTACACATGTACTAGCTGAACGGTGAAAGCGCACAGTAATGCACTTTTCTCCCAGCAAATACACTGTTTCTAAGGAAATGGGAACACACTGAGGAGACACTTGTGGGAGCTACTGTGACTAAAACTGAGCTTCCCTACGCACAGGGAAGCAAGAGAAATGCTGATTTCATCAAGCCCAGTTACATACTCAGAATCTGTACTACTGCGCAAATAGGCATGTCTCTGTAGGCAAAAAACTCATTTCTGACAAAGTTGCCCAAATGCATCTCAGAAGTGTGCAACCTGTTCCCTGAGTTAGAAAACATCGAGAAACGGTCGTTTCCGCTAGCGCTGTGCTTCTACACATGTATTTGCTGAACGGTGAAAGCGCACAGTAATGCACTTTTCTCCCAGCAAATACACTGTTTCTAAGGAAATGGGAACACACTGAGGAGACACTTGTGGGAGCTACTGTGACTAAAACTGAGCTTCCTTACGCACAGGGAAGCAAGAGAAATGCTGATTTCATCAAGCCCAGTTACATACTCAGAATCTGTACTACTGAGCAAATAGGCATGTCCCTTTAGGCAAAAAACTCATTTCTGACAAAGTTGCCCAAATGCATCTCAGAAGTGTGCAACTTGTTCCCTGAGTTAGAAAACGTCGAGAAACGGTCGTTTCTGCTAGCGCTGTGCTTCTACACATGTACTAGCTGAACGGTGAAAGCGCACAGTAATGCACTTTTCTCCCAGCAAATACACTGTTTCTAAGGAAATGGGAACACACTGAGGAGACACTTGTGGGAGCTACTGTGACTAAAACTGAGCTTCTCTACGCACAGGGAAGCAAGAGAAATGCTGATTTCATCAAGCCCAGTTACATACTCAGAATCTGTACTACTGCGCAAATAGGCATGTCTCTTTAGGCAAAAAACTTATTTCTGACAAAGTTGCCCAAATGCATCTCAGAAGTGTGCAACTTGTTCCCTGAGTTAGAAAACATCGAGAAACGGTCGTTTCTGCTAGCGCTGTGCTTCTACACATGTATTTGCTGAACGGTGAAAGCACACAGTAATGCACTTTTCTCCCAGCAAATACACTGTTTCTAAGGAAATGGGAACACACTGAGGAGACACTTGTGGGAGCTACTGTGACTAAAACTGAGCTTCCCTACGCACAGGGAAGCAAGAGAAATGCTGATTTCATCAAGCCCAGTTACATACTCAGAATCAGTACTACTGCGCAAATAGGCATGTCTCTTTAGGCAAAAAACTCATTTCGGACAAAGTTGCCCAAATGCATCTCAGAAGTGTGCAACCTGTTCCCTGAGTTAGAAAACGTCGAGAAACGTTCCTTTCTGCTAGCGCTGTGCTTCTACACATGTATTTGCTGAACGGTGAAAGCGCACAGTAATGCCCTTTTCTCCCAGCAAAAACACTGTTTCTAAGGAAATGGGAACACACTGAGGACACACTTGTGGGAGCTACTGTGACTAAAACTGAGCTCCCCTACGCACAGGGAAGCAAGAGAAATGCTGATTTCATCAAGCCCAGTTACGTACTCAGAATCTGTACTACTGCGCTAATAGGCCTGTCTCTGTAGGCAAAAAACTCATTTCTGACAAAGTTGCCCAAATGCATCTCAGAAGTGTGCAACTTGTTCCCTGAGTTAGAAAACATCGAGAAACGTTCGTTTCTGCTAGCGCTGTGCTTCTACAGATGTATTTGCTGAACGGTGAAAGCGCACAGTAATGCACTTTTCTCCCAGCAAATACACTGTTTCTAAGGAAATGGGAACACACTGAGGAGACACTTGTGGGAGCTACTGTGACTAAAACTGAGCTTCCCTACGCACAGGGAAGCAAGAGAAATGCTGATTTCATCAAGCCCAGTTACATACTCAGAATCTGTACCACTGCGCAAATAGGCATGTCTCTTTAGGCAAAAAACTCATTTCTGACAAAGTTGCACAAATGCATCTCAGAAGTGTGCAACTTGTTCCCTGAGTTACATAACGTCGAGAAACGGTGTTTCTGCTAGAGTTGTGCTTCTACACATGTATTTGCTGAACGGTGAAAGCGCACAGTAATGCACTTTTCTCCCAGCAAATACACTGTTTCTAAGGAAATGGGAACACACTGAGGAGACACTTGTGGGACCTACTGTGACTAAAACTGAGCTTCCCTACGCACAGGGAAGCAAGGGAAATGCTGATTTCACCAAGCCCAGTTACATACTCAGAATCTGTACTACTGCGCATATAGGCATGTCTCTTTAGGCAAAAAACTCAATACTGACAAAGTTGCCCAAATGCATCTCAGAAGTGTGCAACTTGTTCCCTGAGTTAGAAAACGTCGAGAAACGGTCGTTTCTGCTAGCGCTGTGCTTCTACACATGTATTTACTGAACGGTGAAAGCGCACAGTAATGCACTTTTCTCCCAGCAAATACACTGTTTCTAAGGAAATGGGAACACACTGAGGAGACACTTGTGGGAGCTACTGTGACTAAAACTGAGCTTCCCTACGCACAGGGAAGCAAGAGAAATGCTGATTTCATCAAGCCCAGTTACATACTCAGAATCTGTACTACTGCGCAAATAGGCATGTCTCTTTAGGCAAAAAACTCATTTCTGACAAAGTTGCCCAAATGCATCTCAGAAGTGTGCAATTTGTTCCCTGAGTTAGAAAACGTCGAGAAACGGTCGTTTCTGCTAGCGCTGTGCTTCTACACATGTATTTGCTGAACGGTGAAAGCGCACAGTAATGCACTTTTCTCCCAGCAAATACACTGTTTCTAAGGAAATGGGAACACACTGAGGAGACACTTGTGGGAGCTACTGTGACTAAAACTGAGCTTCCCTATGCACAGGGAAGCAAGAGAAATGCTGATTTCATCAAGCCCAGTTACATACTCAGAATCTGTACTACTGCTCAAATAGGCATGTCTCTTTAGGCAAAAAACTCATTTCTGACAAAGTTGCCCAAATGCATCTCAGAAGTGTGCAACTTGTTCCCTGAGTTAGAAAACGTCGAGAATCGGTCGTTTCTGCTAGCGCTGTGCTTCTACACATGTATTTGATGAACGGTGAAAGCGCACAGTAATGCACTTTTCTCCCAGCAAATACACTGTTTCTAAGGAAATGGGAACACACTGAGGAGACACTTGTGGGAGCTACTGTGACTAAAACTGAGATTCCCTACGCACAGGGAAGCAAGAGAAATGCTGATTTCATCAAGCCCAGTTACAGACTCAGAATCTGTACTAATGCGCAAATAGGCATGTCGCTTTAGGCAAACAACTCATTTCTGACAAAGTTGCCCAAATGCATCTCAGAAGTGTGCAACTTGTTCCCTGAGTTAGAAAACGTCGAGAAACGGTCGTTTCTGCTAGCGCTGTGCTTCTACACATGTATTTGCTGAACGGTGAAAGCGCACAGTAATGCACTTTTCTCCTAGCGAATACACTGTTTCCAAGGAAATGGGAACACACTGAGGAGACACTTGTGGGAGCTACTGTGACTAAAACAGAGCTTCCCTATGCACAGGGAAGCACGAGAAATGCTGATTTCATCAAGCCCTGTTACATACTCAGAATCTGTACTACTGCGCAAATAGGCATGTCTCTTTAGGCAAAAAACTCATTTCTGACAAAATTGCCCAAATGCATTTCAGAAGTGTGCAACTTGTTCCCTGAGTTAGAAAACATCGAGAAACGGTCGTTTCTGCTAGCGCTGTGCTTCTACACATGTATTTGCTGAACGGTGAAAGCGCACAGTAATGCACTTTTCTCCCAGCAAATACACTGTTTCCAAGGAAATGGGAACACACTGAGGAGACACTTGTGGGAGCTACTGTGACTAAAACTGAGCCCCCTACGCACAGGGAAGCAAGAGAAATGCTGATTTCATCAAGCCCAGTTACATACTCAGACTCTGTACTACTGCGCAAATAGGCATGTCTCTTTAGGCAAAAAACTCATTTCTGACAAAGTTGCCCAAATGCATCTCAGAAGTGTGCAACTTGTTCCCTGATTTAGAAAACATCGAGAAACGTTCGTTTCTGCTAGCGCTGTGCTTCTACACATGTATTTGCTGAAAGGTGAAAGCGCACAGTAATGCACTTTTCTCCCAGGAAATACACTGTTTCTAAGGAAATGGGAACACACTGAGGAGACACTTGTGGGAGCTACTGTGACTCAAACTGAGCTTCCCTACGCACAGGGAAGCAAGAGAAATGCTGATTTCATCAAGCCCAGTTACATACTCAGAATCAGTACTACTGCGCAAATAGGCATGTCTCTTTAGGCAAAAAACTGATTTCTGACAAAGTTGCCCAAATGCATCTCAGAAGTGTGCAACTTGTTCCCTGAGTTAGAAAACATCGAGAAACGGTCTTTTCTGCTAGCGCTGTGCTTCTTCACATGTACTTGCTGAATGGTGAAAGCGCACAGTAATGCACTTTTCTCCCAGCAAATACACTGTTTCTAAGGAAATGGGAACACACTGAGGAGACACTTGTGGGAGCTACTGTGACTAAAACTGAGCTTCCCTACGCACAGGGAAGCAAGAGAAATGCTGATTTCATCAAGCCCAGTTACATACTCAGAATCTGTACTACTGTGCAAATAGGCATGTCTCTTTAGGCAAAAAACTCATTTCTGACAAAGTTGCCCAAATGCATCTCAGAAGTGTGCAACCTGTTCCCTGAGTTAGAAAACATCGAGAAACGGTCGTTTCCGCTAGCGCTGTGCTTCTACACATGTATTTGCTGAACGGTGAAAGCGCACAGTAATGCACTTTTCTCCCAGCAAATACACTGTTTCTAAGGAAATGGGAACACACTGAGGAGACACTTGTGGGAGCTACTGTGACTAAAACTGAGCTTCCCTACGCACAGGGAAGCAAGAGAAATGCTGATTTCATCAAGCCCAGTTACATACTCAGAATCTGTACTACTGCGCAAATAGGCATGTCCCTTTAGGCAAAAAACTCATTTCTGACAAAGTTGCCCAAATGCATCTCAGAAGTGTGCAACTTGTTCCCTGAGTTAGAAAACGTCGAGAAACGGTCGTTTCTGCTAGCTCTGTGCTTCTACACATGTACTAGCTGAACGGTGAAAGCGCACAGTAATGTACTTTTCTCCCAACAAATACACTGTTTCTAAGGAAATGGGAACACACGGAGGAGACACTTGTGGGAGCTACTGTGACTAAAACTGAGCTTCCCTACGCACAGGGAAGCAAGAGAAATGCCTATTACATCAAGCCCAGTTACATACTCAGAATCTGTACTACTGCGCAAATAGGCATGTCTCTTTAGGCAAAAAACTCATTTTTGACAAAGTTGCCCAAATGCATCTCAGAAGTGTGCAACCTGTTCTCTGAGTTAGAAAACGTCGAGAAACGTTCGTTTCTGCTAGCGCTGTGCTTCTACACATGTATTTGCTGAACGGTGAAAGCGCACAGTAATGCACTTTTCTCCCTGCAAATACACTGTTTCTAAGGAAATGGGAACACACTGAGGAGACACTTGTGGGAGCTACTGTGACTAAAACTGAGCTTCCCTACACACAGGGAAGCAAGAGAAATGCTGATTTCATCAAGCCCAGTTACATACTCAGAATCTGTACCACTGCGCAAATAGGCATGTCTCTGTAGGCAAAAAACTCATTTCTGACAAAGTTGCCCAAATGCATCTCAGAAGTGTGCAACTTGTTCCCTGAGTTAGAAAACGTCGAGAAACGGTCGTTTCTGCTAGCGCTGTGCTTCTACACATGTACTAGCTGAACGGTGAAAGCGCACAGTAATGCACTTTTCTCCCAGCAAATACACTGTTTCTAAGGAAATGGGAACACACTGAGGAGACACTTGTGGGAGCTACTGTGACTAAAACTGAGCTTCTCTACGCACAGGGAAGCAAGAGAAATGCTGATTTCATCCAGCCCAGTTACATACTCAGAATCTGTACTACTGTGCAAATAGGCATGTCTCTTTAGGCAAAAAACTTATTTCTGACAAAGTTGCCCAAATGCATCTCAGAAGTGTGCAACTTGTTCCCTGAGTTAGAAAACACCTGAAACGGTCGTTTCTGCTAGCGCTGTGCTTCTACACATGTATTTGCTGAACGGTGAAAGCACAGAGTAATGCACTTTTCTCCCTGCAAATACACTGTATCTAAGGAAATGGGAACACACTGAGGAGACATTTGTGGGAGCTACTGTGACTAAAACTGAGCTTCCCTACGCACAGGGAAGCAAGAGAAATGCTGATTTCATCAAGCCCAGTTACATACTCAGAATCTGTACTACTGCGCAAATAGGCATGTCTCTGTAGGCAAAAAACTCATTTCTGACAAAGTTGCCCAAATGCATCTCAGAAGTGTGCAACCTGTTCCCTGAGTTAGAAAACATCGAGAAACGGTCGTTTCCGCTAGCGCTGTGCTTCTACACATGTATTTGCTGAACGGTGAAAGCGCACAGTAATGCACTTTTCTCCCAGCAAATACACTGTTTCTAAGGAAATGGGAACACACTGAGGAGACACTTGTGGGAGCTACTGTGACTAAAACTGAGCTTCCTTACGCACAGGGAAGCAAGAGAAATGCTGATTTCATCAAGCCCAGTTACATACTCAGAATCTGTACTACTGAGCAAATAGGCATGTCTCTTTAGGCAAAAAACTCATTTTTGACAAAGTTGCCCAAATGCCTCTCAGAAGTGTGCAACCTGTTCCCTGAGTTAGAAAACGTCGAGAAACGTTCCTTTCTGCTAGCGCTGTGCTTCTACACATGTATTTGCTGAACGGTGAAAGCGCACAGTAATGCCCTTTTCTCCCAGCAAAAACACTGTTTCTAAGGAAATGGGAACACACTGAGGACACACTTGTGGGAGCTACTGTGACTAAAACTGAGCTCCCCTACGCACAGGGAAGCAAGAGAAATGCTGATTTCATCAAGCCCAGTTACGTACTCAGAATCTGTACTACTGCGCTAATAGGCCTGTCTCTGTAGGCAAAAAACTCATTTCTGACAAAGTTGCCCAAATGCATCTCAGAAGTGTGCAACTTGTTCCCTGAGTTAGAAAACGTCGAGAAACGGTCGTTTCTGCTAGCGCTGTGCTTCTACACATGTATTTGCTGAACGGTGAAAGCACAGAGTAATGCACTTTTCTTCCAGCAAATACACTGTTTCTAAGGAAATGGGAACACACTGAGGAGACACTTTTTGGAGCTACTGTGACTAAAACTGAGCTTCCCTACGCAGAGGGAAGCAAGAGAAATGCTGATTTCATCAAGCCCAATTACATACTCAGAATCTGTACTACTGCTCAAATAGGCATGTCTCTTTAGGCAAAAAACTCATTTCTGACAAAGTTGCCCAAATGCATCTCAGAAGTGTGCAACTTGTTCCCTGAGGTAGAAAACGTCGAGAAACGTTCGTTTCTGCTAGCGCTGTGCTTCTACACATGTATTTGCTGAACTGTGAAAGCACACAGTAATGCACTTTTCTCCCAGCAAATACACTGTTTCTAAGGAAATGGGAACACACTGAGGAGACACTTGTGGGAGCTACTGTGACTAAAACTGAGCTTCTCTACGCACAGGGAAGCAAGAGAAATGCTGATTTCATCAAGCCCAGTTACATACTCAGAATCTGTACTACTGCGCAAATAGGCATGTCTCTTTAGGCAAAAAACTTATTTCTGACAAAGTTGCCCAAATGCATCTCAGAAGTGTGCAACTTGTTCCCTGAGTTAGAAAACGTCGAGAAACGTTCCTTTCTGCTAGCGCTGTGCTTCTACACATGTATTTGCTGAACGGTGAAAGCGCACAGTAATGCACTTTTCTCCCAGCAAATACACTGTTTCTAAGGAAATGGGAACACACTGAGGAGACACTTGTGGGAGCTACTGTGACTAAAACTGAGCTTCCCTACGCACAGGGAAGCAAGAGAAATGCTGATTTCATCAAGCCCAGTTACGTACTCAGAATCTGTACTACTGCGCTAATAGGCATGTCTCTGTAGGCAAAAAACTCATTTCTGACAAAGTTGCCCAAATGCATCTCAGAAGTGTGCAACTTGTTCCCTGAGTTAGAAAACATTGAGAAACGTTCGTTTCTGCTAGCGCTGTGCTTCTACACATGTATTTGCTGAACGGTGAAAGCGCACAGTAATGCACTTTTCTCCCAGCAAATACACTGTTTCTAAGGAAATGGGAACACACGGAGGAGACACTTGTGGGAGCTACTGTGACTAAAACTGAGCTTCCCTACGCACAGGGAAGCAAGAGAAATGCCTATTTCATCAAGCCCAGTTACATACTCAGAATCTGTACTACTGCGCATATAGGCATGTCTCTTTAGGCAAAAAACTCATTTTTGACAAAGTTGCCCAAATGCATCTCAGAAGTGTGCAACCTCTTCCCTGAGTTAGAAAACGTCGAGAAACGTTCGTTTCTGCTAGCGCTGTGCTTCTACACATGTATTTGCTGAACGGTGAAAGCGCACAGTAATGCACTTTTCTCCCAGCAAATACACTGTTTCTAAGGAAATGGGAACACACTGAGGAGACACTTGTGGGAGCTACTGTGACTAAAACTGAGTTTCCCTACGCACAGGGAAGCAAGAGAAATGCTGATTTCATCAAGCCCAGTTATATACTCAGAATCTGTACTACTGCGCAAATAGGCATGTCTCTGTAGGCAAAAAACTCATTTCTGACAAAGTTGCCCAAATGCATCTCAGAAGTGTGCAACTTGTTCCCTGAGTTAGAAAACGTCGAGAAACGGTCTTTTCTGTTAGCGCTGTGCTTCTACACATGTATTTGCTGAACAGTGAAAGCGCACAGTAATGCACTTTTCTCCCAGCAAATACACTGTTTCTAAGGAAATGGGAACACACTGAGGAGACACTTGTGGGAGCTACTGTGACTAAAACTGAGCTTCCCTACGCACATGGAAGCAAGAGAAATGCTGATTTCATCAAGCCCAGTTACATACTCAGAATCTGTACCACTGCGCAAATAGGCATGTCTCTTTAGGCAAAAAACTCATTTCTGACAAAGTTGCCCAAATGCATCTCAGAAGTGTGCAACTTGTTCCCTGAGTTAGAAAACGGAGAGAAACGGTCGTTTCTGCTAGCGCTGTGCTTCTACACATGTACTAGCTGAACGGTGAAAGCGCACAGTAATGCACTTTTCTCCCAGCAAATACACTGTTTCTAAGGAAATGGGAACACACTGAGGAGACACTTGTGGGAGCTACTGTGACTAAAACTGAGCTTCTCTATGCACAGGGAAGCAAGAGAAATGCTGATTTCATCAAGCCCAGTTACATACTCAGAATCTGTACTACTGCGCAAATAGGCATGTCTCTTTAGGCAAAAAACTCATTTCTGACAAAGTTGCCCAAATGCATCTCAGAAGTGTGCAACCTGTTCCAGGAGTTAGAAAACGTCGAGAAACGTTCCTTTCTGCTAGCGCTGTGCTTCTACACATGTATTTGCTGAACGGTGAAAGCACACAGTAATGCCCTTTTCTCCCAGCAAAAACACTGTTTCTAAGGAAATGGGAACACACTGAGGAGACACTTGTGGGAGCTACTGTGACTAAAACTGAGCTTCCCTACGCACAGGGAAGCAAGAGAAATGCTGATTTCATCCAGCCCAGTTACGTACTCAGAATCTGTACTACTGCGCTAATAGGCATGTCTCTGTAGGCAAAAAACTCATTTCTGACAAAGTTGCCCAAATGCATCTCAGAAGTGTGCAACTTGTTCCCTGAGTTAGAAAACATTGAGAAACGTTCGTTTCTGCTAGCGCTGTGCTTCTACACATGTATTTGCTGAACGGTGAAAGCGCACAGTAATGCACTTTTCTCCCAGCAAATACACTGTTTCTAAGGAAATGGGAACACACGGAGGAGACACTTGTGGGAGCTACTGTGACTAAAACTGAGCTTCCCTACGCACAGGGAAGCAAGAGAAATGCCTATTTCATCAAGCCCAGTTACATACTCAGAATCTGTACTACTGCGCAAATAGGCATGTCTCTTTAGGCAAAAAACTCATTTTTGACAAAGTTGCCCAAATGCATCTCAGAAGTGTGCAACCTGTTCCCTGAGTTAGCAAACGTCGAGAAACGTTCGTTTCTGCTAGCGCTGTGCTTCTACACATGTATTTGCTGAACGGTGAAAGCGCACAGTAATGCACTTTTCTCCCAGCAAATACACTGTTTGTAAGGAAATGGGAACACACTGAGGAGACACTTGTGGGAGCTACTGTGACTAAAACTGAGTTTCCCTACGCACAGGGAAGCAAGAGAAATGCTGATTTCATCAAGCCCAGTTATATACTCAGAATCTGTACTACTGCGCAAATAGGCATGTCTCTGTAGGCAAAAAACTCATTTCTGACAAAGTTGCCCAAATGCATCTCAGAAGTGTGCAACTTGTTCCCTGAGGTAGAAAACGTCGAGAAACGTTCGTTTCTGCTAGCGCTGTGCTTCTACACATGTATTTGCTGAACTGTGAAAGCGCACAGTAATGCACTTTTCTCCCAGCAAATACACTGTTTCTAAGGAAATGGGAACACACTGAGGAGACACTTGTGGGAGCTACTGTGACTAAAACTGAGCTTCTCTACGCACAGGGAAGCAAGAGAAATGCTGATTTCATCAAGCCCAGTTACATACTCAGAATCTGTACTACTGCGCAAATAGGCATGTCTCTTTAGGCAAAAAACTTATTTCTGACAAAGTTGCCCAAATGCATCTCAGAAGTGTGCAACTTGTTCCCTGAGTTAGAAAACGTCGAGAAACGTTCCTTTCTGCTAGCGCTGTGCTTTCACACATGTATTTGCTGAACGGTGAAAGCGCACAGTAATGCCCTTTTCTCCCAGCAAAAACACTGTTTCTAAGGAAATGGGAACACACTGAGGAGACACTTGTGGGAGCTACTGTGACTAAAACTGAGCTTCCCTACGCACAGGGAAGCAAGAGAAATGCTGATTTCATCAAGCCCAGTTACGTACTCAGAATCTGTACTACTGCGCTAATAGGCATGTCTCTGTAGGCAAAAAACTCATTTCTGACAAAGTTGCCCAAATGCATCTCAGAAGTGTGCAACTTGTTCCCTGAGTTAGAAAACATTGAGAAACGTTCGTTTCTGCTAGCGCTGTGCTTCTACACATGTATTTGCTGAACGGTGAAAGCGCACAGTAATGCACTTTTCTCCCAGCAAATACACTGTTTCTAAGGAAATGGGAACACACGGAGGAGACACTTGTGGGAGCTACTGTGACTAAAACTGAGCTTCCCTACGCACAGGGAAGCAAGAGAAATGCCTATTTCATCAAGCCCAGTTACATACTCAGAATCTGTACTACTGCGCAAATAGGCATGTCTCTTTAGGCAAAAAACTCATTTTTGACAAAGTTGCCCAAATGCATCTCAGAAGTGTGCAACCTCTTCCCTGAGTTAGAAAACGTCGAGAAACGTTCGTTTCTGCTAGCGCTGTGCTTCTACACATGTATTTGCTGAATGGTGAAAGCGCACAGTAATGCACTTTTCTCCCAGCAAATACACTGTTTCTAAGGAAATGGGAGCACACTGAGGAGACACTTGTGGGAGCTACTGTGACTAAAACTGAGTTTCCCTACGCACAGGGAAGCAAGAGAAATGCTGATTTCATCAAGCCCAGTTATATACTCAGAATCTGTACTACTGCGCAAATAGGCATGTCTCTGTAGGCAAAAAACTCATTTCTGACAAAGTTGCCCAAATGCATCTCAGAAGTGTGCAACTTGTTCCCTGAGTTAGAAAACGTCGAGAAACGGTCTTTTCTGTTAGCGCTGTGCTTCTACACATGTATTTGCTGAACAGTGAAAGCGCACAGTAATGCACTTTTCTCCCAGCAAATACACTGTTTCTAAGGAAATGGGAACACACTGAGGAGACACTTGTGGGAGCTACTGTGACTAAAACTGAGCTTCCCTACGCACATGGAAGCAAGAGAAATGCTGATTTCATCAAGCCCAGTTACATACTCAGAATCTGTACCACTGCGCAAATAGGCATGTCTCTTTAGGCAAAAAACTCATTTCTGACAAAGTTGCCCAAATGCATCTCAGAAGTGTGCAACTTGTTCCCTGAGTTAGAAAACGGAGAGAAACGGTCGTTTCTGCTAGCGCTGTGCTTCTACACATGTACTAGCTGAACGGTGAAAGCGCACAGTAATGCACTTTTCTCCCAGCAAATACACTGTTTCTAAGGAAATGGGAACACACTGAGGAGACACTTGTGGGAGCTACTGTGACTAAAACTGAGCTTCTCTACGCACAGGGAAGCAAGAGAAATGCTGATTTCATCAAGCCCAGTTACATACTCAGAATCTGTACTACTGCGCAAATAGGCATGTCTCTTTAGGCAAAAAACTTATTTCTGACAAAGTTGCCCAAATGCATCTCAGAAGTGTGCAACTTGTTCCCTGAGTTAGAAAACATCGAGAAACGGTCGTTTCTGCTAGCGCTGTGCTTCTACACATGTATTTGCTGAACGGTGAAAGCTCAGAGTAATGCACTTTTCTCCCAGCAAATACACTGTTTCTAAGGAAATGGGAACACACTGAGGAGACACTTGTGGGAGCTACTGTGACTAAAACTGAGCTTCGCTACGCACAGGGAAGCAAGAGAAATGCTGATTTCATCAAGCCCAGTTACATACTCAGAATCTGTACTACTGCGCAAATAGGCATGTCTCTTTAGGCAAAAAACTCATTTCTGACAAAGTTGCCCAAATGCATCTCAGAAGTGTGCAACCTGTTCCAGGAGTTAGAAAACGTCGAGAAACGTTCCTTTCTGCTAGCGCTGTGCTTCTACACATGTATTTGCTGAACGGTGAAAGCACACAGTAATGCCCTTTTCTCCCAGCAAAAACACTGTTTCTAAGGAAATGGGAACACACTGAGGAGACACTTGTGGGAGCTACTGTGACTAAAACTGAGCTTCCCTACGCACAGGGAAGCAAGAGAAATGCTGATTTCATCCAGCCCAGTTACGTACTCAGAATCTGTACTACTGCGCTAATAGGCATGTCTCTGTAGGCAAAAAACTCATTTCTGACAAAGTTGCCCAAATGCATCTCAGAAGTGTGCAACTTGTTCCCTGAGTTAGAAAACATTGAGAAACGTTCGTTTCTGCTAGCGCTGTGCTTCTACACATGTATTTGCTGAACGGTGAAAGCGCACAGTAATGCACTTTTCTCCCAGCAAATACACTGTTTCTAAGGAAATGGGAACACACGGAGGAGACACTTGTGGGAGCTACTGTGACTAAAACTGAGCTTCCCTACGCACAGGGAAGCAAGAGAAATGCCTATTTCATCAAGCCCAGTTACATACTCAGAATCTGTACTACTGCGCAAATAGGCATGTCTCTTTAGGCAAAAAACTCATTTTTGACAAAGTTGCCCAAATGCATCTCAGAAGTGTGCAACCTGTTCCCTGAGTTAGAAAACGTCGAGAAACGTTCGTTTCTGCTAGCGCTGTGCTTCTACACATGTATTTGCTGAACGGTGAAAGCGCACAGTAATGCACTTTTCTCCCAGCAAATACACTGTTTCTAAGGAAATGGGAACACACTGAGGAGACACTTGTGGGAGCTACTGTGACTAAAACTGAGTTTCCCTACGCACAGGGAAGCAAGAGAAATGCTGATTTCATCAAGCCCAGTTATATACTCAGAATCTGTACTACTGCGCAAATAGGCATGTCTCTGTAGGCAAAAAACTCATTTCTGACAAAGTTGCCCAAATGCATCTCAGAAGTGTGCAACTTGTTCCCTGAGTTAGAAAACGTCGAGAAACGGTCTTTTCTGTTAGCGCTGTGCTTCTACACATGTATTTGCTGAACAGTGAAAGCGCACAGTAATGCACTTTTCTCCCAGCAAATACACTGTTTCTAAGGAAATGGGAACACACTGAGGAGACACTTGTGGGAGCTACTGTGACTAAAACTGAGCTTCCCTACGCACATGGAAGCAAGAGAAATGCTGATTTCATCAAGCCCAGTTACATACTCAGAATCTGTACCACTGCGCAAATAGGCATGTCTCTTTAGGCAAAAAACTCATTTCTGACAAAGTTGCCCAAATGCATCTCAGAAGTGTGCAACTTGTTCCCTGAGTTAGAAAACGGAGAGAAACGGTCGTTTCTGCTAGCGCTGTGCTTCTACACATGTACTAGCTGAACGGTGAAAGTGCACAGTAATGCACTCTTCTCCCAGCAAATACACTGTTTCTAAGGAAATGGGAACACACTGAGGAGACACTTGTGGGAGCTACTGTGACTAAAACTGAGCTTCTCTACGCACAGGGAAGCAAGAGAAATGCTGATTTCATCAAGCCCAGTTACATACTCAGAATCTGTACTACTGCGCAAATAGGCATGTCTCTTTAGGCAAAAAACTTATTTCTGACAAAGTTGCCCAAATGCATCTCAGAAGTGTGCAACTTGTTCCCTGAGTTAGAAAACATCGAGAAACGGTCGTTTCTGCTAGCGCTGTGCTTCTACACATGTATTTGCTGAACGGTGAAAGCTCAGAGTAATGCACTTTTCTCCCAGCAAATACACTGTTTCTAAGGAAATGGGAACACACTGAGGAGACACTTGTGGGAGCTACTGTGACTAAAACTGAGCTTCGCTACGCACAGGGAAGCAAGAGTAATGCTGATTTCATCAAGCCCAGTTACATACTCAGAATCTGTACTACTGCGCAAATAGGCATGTCTCTTTAGGCAAAAAACTCATTTCTGACAAAGTTGCCCAAATGCATCTCAGAAGTGTGCAACCTGTTCCAGGAGTTAGAAAACGTCGAGAAACGTTCCTTTCTGCTAGCGCTGTGCTTCTACACATGTATTTGCTGAACGGTGAAAGCACACAGTAATGCCCTTTTCTCCCAGCAAAAACACTGTTTCTAAGGAAATGGGAACACACTGAGGAGACACTTGTGGGAGCTACTGTGACTAAAACTGAGCTTCCCTACGCACAGGGAAGCAAGAGAAATGCTGATTTCATCCAGCCCAGTTACGTACTCAGAATCTGTACTACTGCGCTAATAGGCATGTCTCTGTAGGCAAAAAACTCATTTCTGACAAAGTTGCCCAAATGCATCTCAGAAGTGTGCAACTTGTTCCCTGAGTTAGAAAACATCGAGAAACGTTCGTTTCTGCTAGCTCTGTGCTTCTACACATGTATTTGCTGAACGTTGAAAGCGCACAGTAATGCACTTTTCTCCCAGCAAATACACTGTTTCTAAGGAAATGGGAACACACGGAGGAGACACTTGTGGGAGCTACTGTGACTAAAACTGAGCTTCCCTACGCCCAGGGAAGCAAGAGAAATGCTGATTTCATCAAGCCCAGTTACATACTCAGAATCTGTACTACTGCGCAAATAGGCATGTCTCTTTAGGCAAAAAACTCATTTTTGACAAAGTTGCCCAAATGCATCTCAGAAGTGTGCAACCTGTTCCCTGAGTTAGAAAACGTCGAGAAACGTTCGTTTCTGCTAGCGCTGTGCTTCTACACATGTATTTGCTGAACGGTGAAAGCGCACAGTAATGTACTTTTCTCCCAGCAAATACACTGTTTCTAAGGAAATGGGAACACACTGAGGAGACACTTGTGGGAGCTACTGTGACTAAAACTGAGCTTCCCTACGCACAGGGAAGCAAGAGAAATGCTGATTTCATCAAGCCCAGTTACATACTCAGAATCTGTACCACTGCGCAAATAGGCATGTCTCTTTAGGCAAAAAACTCATTTCTGACAAAGTTGCACAAATGCATCTCAGAAATGTGCAACTTGTTCCCTGAGTTAGAAAACGTCGAGAAACGGTCTTTCTGCTAGCGCTGTGCTTCTACACATGTATTTGCTGAATGGTGAAAGTGCGCAGTAATGCACTTTTCTCCCAGCAAATACAGTTTCTAAGGAAATGGGAACACACTGAGGAGACACTTGTGGGAGCTACTGTGACTAAAACTGAGCTTCCCTACGCACAGGGAAGCAAGAGAAATGCTGATTTCATCAAGCCCAGTTACATACTCAGAATCTGTACTACTGCGCAGATAGGCATGTCTCTTTAGTCAAAAAACTCATTTCTGACAAAGTTGCCCAAATGCTTCTCAGAAGTGTGCAACTTGTTCCCTGAGTTAGAAAACGTCGAGAAACGGTCGTTTCTGCTAGCGCTGTGCTTCTACACATGTATTTGCTGAACGGTGAAAGCGCACAGTAATGCACTTTTCTCCCAGCAAATACACTGTTTCTAAAGAAATGGGAACACACTGAGGAGACACTTGTGGGAGCTACTGTGACTAAAACTGAGCTTCCCTATGCACAGGGAAGCAAGAGAAATGCTGATTTCATCAAGCCCAATTACATACTCAGAATCTGTACTACTGCGCAAATAGGCATGTCTCTGTAGGCAAAAAACTCATTTCGGACAAAGTTGCCCAAATGCATCTCAGAAGTGTGCAACTTGTTCCCTGAGTTAGAAAACGTCGAGAAACGTTCGTTTCTGCTAGCGCTGTGCTTCTACACATGTATTTGCTGAACGGTGAAAGCGCAAAGTAATGCACTTTTCTCCCAGCAAATACACTGTGTCTAAGGAAATGGGAACACACTGAGGAGACACTTGTGGGAGCTACTGTGACTAAAACTGAGCTTCATTACGCACAGGGAAGCAAGAGAAATGCTGATTTCATCAAGCCCAGTTACATACTCAGAATCTGTACTACTGCGCAAATAGGCATGTCTCTTTAGGCAAAAAACTCATTTCTGACAAAGTTGCCCAAATGCATCTCAGAAGTGTGCAACTTGTTCTCTGAGTTAGAAAACGTCGAGAAACGGTTGTTTCTACTAGCGCTGTGCTTCTACACATGTACTTGCTGAACGGTGAAAGCGCACAGTAATGCACTTTTCTCCCAGCAAATACACTGTGTCTAAGGAAATGGGAACACACTGAGGAGACACTTGTGGGAGCTACTGTGACTAAAACTGAGCTTCATTACGCACAGGGAAGCAAGAGAAATGCTGATTTCATCAAGCCCATTTACATACTCAGAATCTGTACTACTGCGCAAATAGGCATGTCTCTTTAGGCAAAAAACTCATTTCTGACAAAGTTGCCCAAATGCATCTCAGAAGTGTGCAACTTGTTCCCTGAGTTAGAAAACGTCGAGAAACGTTCGTTTCTGCTAGCGCTGTGCTTCTACACATGTATTTGCTG
This sequence comes from Acomys minous, assembly GCF_964271855.1. Lineage (NCBI taxonomy): Eukaryota > Metazoa > Chordata > Mammalia > Rodentia > Muridae > Acomys > Acomys minous. The sequence continues at coordinate 3,040,120 of NW_028182181.1, forward strand.
AACGGTGAAAGCGCACAGTAATGCACTTTTCTCCCAGCAAATACACTGTTTCTAAGGAAATGGGAACACACTGAGGAGACACTTGTGGGAGCTACTGTGACTAAAACTGAGCTTCCCTACGCACAGGGAAGCAAGAGAAATGCTGATTTCATCAAGCCCAGTTACATACTCAGAATCTGTACTACTGCGCAAATAGGCATGTCTCTTTAGGCAAAAAATTCATTTCTGACAAAGTTGCCCAAATGCTTCTCAGAAGTGTGCAACTAGTTCCCTGAGTTAGAAAACGTCGAGAAACGGTCGTTTCTGCTAGCGCTGTGCTTCTACACATGTATTTGCTGAACGGTGAAAGCGCACAGTAATGCACTTTTCTCCCAGCAAATACACTGTTTCTAAAGAAGTGGGAACACACTGAGGAGACACTTGTGGGAGCTACTGTGACTAAAACTGAGCTTCCCTATGCACAGGGAAGCAAGAGAAATGCTGATTTCATCAAGCCCAATTACATACTCAGAATCTGTACTACTGCGCAAATAGGCATGTCTCTGTAGGCAAAAAACTGATTTCGGACAAAGTTGCCCAAATGCATCTCAGAAGTGTGCAACTTGTTCCCTGAGTTAGAAAACGTCGAGAAACATTCGTTTCTGCTAGCACTGTGCTTCTACACATGTATTTGCTGAACGGTGAAAGCGCAAAGTAATGCACTTTTCTCCCAGCAAATACACTGTGTCTAAGGAAATGGGAACACACTGAGGAGACACTTGTGGGAGCTACTGTGACTAAAACTGAGCTTCATTACGCACAGGGAAGCAAGAGAAATGCTGATTTCATCAAGCCCAGTTACATACTCAGAATCTGTACTACTGCGCAAATAGGCATGTCTCTTTAGGCAAAAAACTCATTTCAGACAAAGTTGCCCAAATGCATCTCAGAAGTGTGCAACTTGTTCTCTGAGTTAGAAAACGTCGAGAAACGGTTGTTTCTACTAGCGCTGTGCTTCTACACATGTACTTGCTGAACGGTGACAGCGCACAGTAATGCACTTTTCTCCCAGCAAATACACTGTGTCTAAGGAAATGGGAACACACTGAAGAGACACTTGTGGGAGCTACTGTGACTAAAACTGAGCTTCATTACGCACAGGGAAGCAAGAGAAATGCTGATTTCATCAAGCCCATTTACATACTCAGAATCTGTACTACTGCGCAAATAGGCATGTCTCTGTAGGCAAAAAACTCATTTCTGACAAAGTTGCCCAAATGCATCTCAGAAGTGTGCAACTTGTTCCCTGAGTTAGAAAACGTCGAGAAACGGTCGTTTCTGCTAGCGCTGTGCTTCTACACATGTATTTGCTGAACGGTGAAAGCGCACAGTAATGCAGTTTACTCGCAGCAAATACACTGTTTCTAAGGAAATGGGAACACACTGAGGAGACACTTGTGGGAGCTACTGTGACTAAAACTGAGCTACCCTACGCACAGGGAAGCAAGAGAAATGCTGATTTCATCAAGCCCAGTTACATACTCAGAATCTGTACTACTGCGCAAATAGGCATGTCTCTTTAGGCAAAAAACTCATTTCTGACAAAGTTGCCCAAATGCATCTCAGAAGTGTGCAACTTGTTCCCTGAGTTAGAAAACGTAGAGAAAAGTTCGTTTCTGCTAGCGCTGTGCTTCTACACATGTATTTGCTGAACGGTGAAAGCGCACAGTAATGCACTTTTCTCCCAGCAAATACACTGTTTCTAAGGAAATGGGAACACACTGAGGAGACACTTGTGGGAGCTACTGTGACTAAAACTGAGCTTCCCTACGCACAGGGAAGCAAGAGAAATGCTGATTTCATCAAGCCCAGTTACATACTCAGAAACTGTACTACTGCGCAAATAGGCATGTCTCTTTAGGCAAAAAACTCATTTCTGACAAAGTTGCCCAAATGCATCTCAGAAGTGTGCAACTTGTTCCCTGAGTTAGAAAACGTCGAGAAACAGTCGTTTCTGCTAGCGCTGTGCTTCTACACATGTATTTGCTGAACGGTGAAAGCGCACAGTAATGCACTTTTCTCCCAACAAATACACTGTTTCTAAGGAAATGGGAACACACTGAGGAGACACTTGTGGGAGCTACTGTGACTAAAACTGAGCCCCCTACGCACAGGGAAGCAAGAGAAATGCTGATTTCATCAAGCCCAGTTACATACTCAGAATCTGTACTACTGCGCAAATAGGCATGTCTCTTTAGGCAAAAAACTCATTTCTGACAAAGTTGCCCAAATGCATCTCAGAAGTGTGCAACTTGTTCCCTGAGTTAGAAAACGTCGAGAAACAGTCGTTTCTGCTAGCGCTGTGCTTCTACACATGTATTTGCTGAACGGTGAAAGCGCACAGTAATGCACTTTTCTCCCAACAAATACACTGTTTCTAAGGAAATGGGAACACACTGAGGAGACACTTGTGGGAGCTACTGTGACTAAAACTGAGCCCCCTACGCACAGGGAAGCAAGAGAAATGCTGATTTCATCAAGCCCAGTTACATACTCAGAATCTGTACTACTGCGCAAATAGGCATGTCTCTTTAGGCAAAAAACTCATTTCTGACAAAGTTGCCCAAATGCATCTCAGAAGTGTGCAACTTGTTCCCTGAGTTAGAAAACGTCGAGAAACGTTCGTTTCTGCTAGCGCTGTGCTTCTACACATGTATTTGCTGAACGGTGAAAGCGCACAGTAATGCACTTTTCTCCCAGCAAACACACTGTTTCTAAGGAAATGGGAACACACTGAGGAATAACTTGTGGGAGCTACTGTGACTAAAACTGAGCTTCCCTATGCACAGGGAAGCAAGAGAAATGCTGATTTCATCAAGCCCAGTTACATACTCAGAATCTGTACTACTGCGCAAATAGGCATGTCTCTTTAGTCAAAAAACTCATTTCTGACAAAGTTGCCCAAATGCTTCTCAGAAGTGTGCAACTTGTTCCCTGAGTTAGAAAACGTCGAGAAACGGTCGTTTCTGCTAGCGCTGTGCTTCTACACATGTATTTGCTGAACGGTGAAAGCGCACAGTAATGCACTTTTCTTCCAGCAAATACAGTTTCTAAGGAAATGGGAACACACTGAGGAGACACTTGTGGGAGCTACTGTGACTAAAACTGAGCTTCCCTACGCACAGGAAAGCAAGAGAAATGCTGATTTCATCAAGCCCAGTTACATACTCAGAATCAGGACTACTGCGCAAATAGGCATGTCTCTTTAGGCAAAAAACTCATTTCTGACAAAGTTGCCCAAATGCATCTCAGAAGTGTGCAACTTGTTCCCTGAGTTAGAAAACGTCGAGAAACGGTCGTTTCTGCTAGCGCTGTGCTTCTACACATGTATTTGCTGAACGGTGAAGGCGCACAGTAATGCACTTTTCTCCCAGCAAATACACTGTGTCTAAGGAAATGGGAACACAGTGAGGAGACACTTGTGGGAGGTACTGTGACTAAAACTGAGCTTCCCTATGCACAGGGAAGCAAGAGAAATGCTGATTCCATCAAGCCCAGTTACATACTCCGAATCTGTACTACTGCGCAAATAGGCATGTCTCTGTAGGCAAAAAACTCATTTCTGACAAAGTTTCCCAAATACATCTCCGAAGTGTGCAACTTGTTCCCTGAGTTAGAAAGCGTCGAAAAACGGTCGTTTCTGCTAGCGCTGTGCTTCTACACATGAATTTGCTGAACGGTGAAAGCGCACAGTAATGCACTTTTCTCCCAGCAAACACACTGTTTCTAAGGAAATGGGAACACACTGAGGAGAAACTTGTGGGAGCTACTGTGACTAAAACTGAGCTTCCCTACGCACAGGGAAGCAAGAGAAATGCTGATTTCATCAAGCCCAGTTACATACTCAGAATCTGTACTACTGCGCAGATAGGCATGTCTCTTTAGTCAAAAAACTCATTTCTGACAAAGTTGCCCAAATGCTTCTCAGAAGTGTGCAACTTGTTCCCTGAGTTAGAAAACGTCGAGAAACGGTCGTTTCTGCTAGCGCTGTGCTTCTACACATGTATTTGCTGAACGGTGAAAGCGCACAGTAATGCACTTTTCTCCCAGCAAATACACTGTTTCTAAAGAAATGGGAACACACTGAGGAGACACTTGTGGGAGCTACTGTGACTAAAACTGAGCTTCCCTATGCACAGGGAAGCAAGAGAAATGCTGATTTCATCAAGCCCAATTACATACTCAGAATCTGTACTACTGCGCAAATAGGCATGTCTGTGTAGGCAAAAAACTCATTTCGGACAAAGTTGCCCAAATGCATCTCAGAAGTGTGCAACTTGTTCCCTGAGTTAGAAAACGTCGAGAAACGTTCGTTTCTGCTAGCGCTGTGCTTCTACACATGTATTTGCTGAACGGTGAAAGCGCAAAGTAATGCACTTTTCTCCCAGCAAATACACTGTGTCTAAGGAAATTGGAACACACTGAGGAGACACTTGTGGGAGCTACTGTGACTAAAACTGAGCTTCATTACGCACAGGGAAGCAAGAGAAATGCTGATTTCATCAAGCCCAGTTACATACTCAGAATCTGTACTACTGCGCAAATAGGCATGTCTCTTTAGGCAAAAAACTCATTTCTGACAAAGTTGCCCAAATGCATCTCAGAAGTGTGCAACTTGTTCTCTGAGTTAGAAAACGTTGAGAAACGGTTGTTTCTACTAGCGCTGTGCTTCTACACATGTACTTGCTGAACGGTGAAAGCGCACAGTAATGCACTTTTCTCCCAGCAAATACACTGTGTCTAAGGAAATGGGAACACACTGAGGAGACACTTGTGGGAGCTACTGTGACTAAAACTGAGCTTCATTACGCACAGGGAAGCAAGAGAAATGCTGATTTCATCAAGCCCATTTACATACTCAGAATCTGTACTACTGCGCAAATAGGCATGTCTCTTTAGGCAAAAAACTCATTTCTGACAAAGTTGCCCAAATGCATCTCAGAAGTGTGCAACTTGTTCCCTGAGTTAGAAAACGTCGAGAAACGTTCGTTTCTGCTAGCGCTGTGCTTCTACACATGTATTTGCTGAACGGTGAAAGCGCACAGTAATGCACTTTTCTCCCAGCAAATACACTGTTTCTAAGGAAATGGGAACACACTGAGGAGACACTTGTGGGAGCTACTGTGACTAAAACTGAGCTTCCCTACGCACAGGGAAGCAAGAGAAATGCTGATTTCATCAAGCCCAGTTACATACTCAGAATCTGTACTACTGCGCAAATAGGCATGTCTCTTTAGGCAAAAAACTCATTTCTGACAAAGTTGCCCAAATGCTTCTCAGAAGTGTGCAACTAGTTCCCTGAGTTAGAAAACGTCGAGAAACGGTCGTTTCTGCTAGCGCTGTGCTTCTACACATGTATTTGCTGAACGGTGAAAGCGCACAGTAATGCACTTTTCTCCCAGCAAATACACTGTTTCTAAAGAAATGGGAACACACTGAGGAGACACTTGTGGGAGCTACTGTGACTAAAACTGAGCTTCCCTATACACAGGGAAGCAAGAGAAATGCTGATTTCATCAAGCCCAGTTACATACTCAGAATCTGTACTACTGCGCAAATAGGCATGTCTCTGTAGGCAAAAAACTGATTTCGGAAAAAGTTGCCCAAATGCATCTCAGAAGTGTGCAACTTGTTCCCTGAGTTAGAAAACGTCGAGAAACGTTCGTTTCTGCTAGCGCTGTGCTTCTACACATGTATTTGCTGAACGGTGAAAGCGCAAAGTAATGCACTTTTCTCCCAGCAAATACACTGTGTCTAAGGAAATTGGAACACACTGAGGAGACACTTGTGGGAGCTACTGTGACTAAAACTGAGCTTCATTACGCACAGGGAAGCAAGAGAAATGCTGATTTCATCAAGCCCAGTTACATACTCAGAATCTGTACTACTGCGCAAATAGGCATGTCTCTTTAGGCAAAAAACTCATTTCTGACAAAGTTGCCCAAATGCATCTCAGAAGTGTGCAACTTGTTCTCTGAGTTAGAAAACGTCGAGAAACGGTTGTTTCTACTAGCGCTGTGCTTCTACACATGTACTTGCTGAACGGTGAAAGCGCACAGTAATGCACTTTTCTCCCAGCAAATACACTGTGTCTAAGGAAATGGGAACACACTGAGGAGACACTTGTGGGAGCTACTGTGACTAAAACTGAGCTTCCCTACGCACAGGGAAGCAAGAGAAATGCTGATTTCATCAAGCCCATTTACATACTCAGAATCTGTACTACTGCGCAAATAGGCATGTCTCTGTAGGCAAAAAACTCATTTCTGACAAAGTTGCCCAAATGCATCTCAGAAGTGTGCAACTTGTTCCCTGAGTTAGAAAACGTCGAGAAACGGTCGTTTCTGCTAGCGCTGTGCTTCTACACATGTATTTGCTGAATGGTGAAAGCGCACAGTAATGCAGTTTACTCGCAGCAAATACACTGTTTCTAAGGAAATGGGAACACACTGAGGAGACACTTGTGGGAGCTACTGTGACTAAAACTGAGCTACCCTACGCAAAGGGAAGCAAGAGAAATGCTGATTTCATCAAGCCCAGTTACATACTCAGAATCTGTACTACTGCGCAAATAGGCATGTCTCTTTAGGCAAAAAACTCATTTCTGACAAAGTTGCCCAAATGCATCTCAGAAGTGTGCAACTTGTTCCCTGAGTTAGAAAACGTCGAGAAACGTTCGTTTCTGCTAGCGCTGTGCTTCTACACATGTATTTGCTGAACGGTGAAAGCGCACAGTAATGCACTTTCCTCCCAGCAAATACACTGTTTCTAAGGAAATGGGAACACACTGAGGAGACACTTGTGGGAGCTACTGTGACTAAAACTGAGCTTCCCTACGCACAGGGAAGCAAGAGAAATGCTGATTTCATCAAGCCCAGTTACATACTCAGAAACTGTACTACTGCGCAAATAGGCATGTCTCTTTAGGCAAAAAACTCATTTCTGACAAAGTTGCCGAAATGCATCTCAGAAGTGTGCAACTTGTTCCCTGAGTTAGAAAACGTCGAGAAACAGTCGTTTCTGCTAGCGCTGTGCTTCTACACATGTATTTGCTGAACGGTGAAAGCGCACAGTAATGCACTTTTCTCCCAACAAATACACTGTTTCTAAGGAAATGGGAACACACTGAGGAGACACTTGTGGGAGCTACTGTGACTAAAACTGAGCTTCCCTACGCACAGGGAAGCAAGAGAAATGCTGATTTCATCAAGCCCAGTTACATACTCAGAATCTGTACTACTGCGCAAATAGGCATGTCTCTTTAGGCAAAAAACTCATTTCTGACAAAGTTGCCCAAATGCATCTCAGAAGTGTGCAACTTGTTCCCTGAGTTAGAAAACGTCGAGAAACGTTCGTTTCTGCTAGCGCTGTGCTTCTACACATGTATTTGCTGAACGGTGAAAGCGCACAGTAATGCACTTTTCTCCCAGCAAACACACTGTTTCTAAGGAAATGGGAACACACTGAGGAGAAACTTGTGGGAGCTACTGTGACTAAAACTGAGCTTCCCTATGCACAGGGAAGCAAGAGAAATGCTGATTTCATCAAGCCCAGTTACATATTCAGAATCTGTACTACTGCGCAAATAGGCATGTCTCTTTAGTCAAAAAACTCATTTCTGACAAAGTTGCCCAAATGCTTCTCAGAAGTGTGCAACTTGTTCCCTGAGTTAGAAAACGTCGAGAAACGGTCGTTTCTGCTAGCGCTGTGCTTCTACACATGTATTTGCTGAACGGTGAAAGCGCACAGTAATGCACTTTTCTTCCAGCAAATACAGTTTCTAAGGAAATGGGAACACACTGAGGAGACACTTGTGGGAGCTACTGTGACTAAAACTGAGCTTCCCTACGCACAGGGAAGCAAGAGAAATGCTGATTTCATCAAGCCCAATGACATACTCAGAATCTGTACTACTGCGCAAATAGGCATGTCTTTATAGGCAAAAAACTCATTTCTGACAAAGTTACCCAAATGCATCTCAGAAGTGTGCGACTTGTTCCCTGAGTTAGAAAACGTCGAGAAACGGTCGTTTCTGCTAGCGCTGTGCTTCTACACATGTATTTGCTGAACGGTGAAAGCGCACAGTAATGCACTTTTCTCCCAGCAAATACACTGTTTCTAAGGAAATGGGAACACACTGAGGAGACACTTGTGGGAGCTACTGTGACTAAAACTGAGCTTCCCTACGCACAGGGAAGCAAGAGAAATGCTGATTTCATCAAGCCCAGTTACATACTCAGAATCTGTACTACTGCGCAAATAGGCATGTCTCTTTAGGCAAAAAACTCATTTCTGCAAAGTTGCCCAAATACATCTCAGAAGTGTGCCACTTGTTCCCTGAGTTAGAAAACGTCGAGAAACGGTCGTTTCTGCTAGCACTGTGCTTCTACACTTGTATTTGCTGAACGGTGAAAGCGCACAGTAATTCACTTTTCTCCCAGCAAATACACTGTTTCTAAGGAAATGGGAACACACTGAGGAGACACTTGTGGGAGCTACTGTGACTAAAACTGAGCTTCCCTACGCACAGGGAAGCAAGAGAAATGCTGATTTCATCAAGCCCAGTTACATACTAAGAATCTGTACTACTGCGAAAATAGGCATGTCTCTTTAGGCAAAAACCTCATTTCTGACAAAGTTGCCCAAATGCATCTCAGAAGTGTGCAACTTGTTCCCTGAGTTAGAAAACGTCGAGAAACGGTCGTTTCTGCTAGCACTGTGCTTCTACACATGTATTTGCTGAACGGTGAAAGCGCACAGTAATGCACTTTTCTCCCAGCAAATACACTGTTTCTAAGGAAATGGGAACACACTGAGGAGACACTTGTGGGAGCTACAGTGACTAAAACTGAGCTTCCTACGCAGAGGGAAGCAAGAGAAATGCTGATTTCATCAAGCCCAGTTACATACTCAGAATCTGTACTACTGCGCAAATAGGCATGTCTCTTTAGGCAAAAACCTCATTTCTGACAAAGTTGCCCAAATGCATCTCAGAAGTGTGCATCTTGTTCCATGAGTTAGAAAACGTCGAGAAACCGTCGTTTCTGCTAGTGCTGTGCTTCTACACATGTATCTGCTGAACGGTGAAAGCGCACAGTAATGGACTTTTCTCCCAGCAAATACCCTGTTTCTATGGAAATGGGAACAAACTGAGGAGACACTTGTGGGAGCTACTGTGACTAAAACTGAGATTCCCTACGCACAGGGAAGCAAGAGAAATGCTGATTTCATCAAGCCCAGTTACATACTCAGAATCTGTACTACTGCGCAAATAGGCATGTCTCTTTAGGCAAAAAACTCATTTCTGACAAAGTTGCCCAAATGCATCTCAGAAGTGTGCAACTTGTTCCCTGAGTTAGAAAACGTCGAGAAATGGTCGTTTCTGCTAGCGCTGTGTTTCTACACATATATTTGCTGAACGGTGAAAGCGCACAGTAATGCACTTTTCTCCCAGCAAATACACTGTTTCTAAGGAAATGGGAACACACTGAGGAGACACTTGTGGGAGCTACTGTGACTAAAACTGTGCTTCCCTACGCACAGGGAAGCAAGAGAAATGCTGATTTCATCAAGCCCAGTTACATACTCAGAATCTGTACTACTGCGCAAATAGGCATGTCTCTTTAGGCAAAAACTCATTTCTGACAAAGTTGCCCAAATGCATCTCAGAAGTGTGCATCTTGTTCCCTGAGTTAGAAAACTGTGAGAAATGTTCGTTTCTGCTAGCGCTGTGCTTCTACACATGTATTTGCTTAACGGTGAAAGTGCACAGTAATGCACTTTTCTCCCAGCAAATACACTGTTTGTAAGGAAATGGGAACACACTGAGGAGACACTTGTGGGAGATACTGTGACTAAAACTGAGCTTCCCTACGCACAGGGAAGCAAGAGAAATGCTGATTTCATCAAGCCCAGTTACGTACTCAGAATCTGTACTACTGCGCAAATAGGCATGTCTCTGTAGGCAAAAAACTCATTTCTGACAAAGTTGCCCAAATGCATCTCAGAAGTGTGCAACTTGTTCCCTGAGTTAGAAAACTTCGAGAAACGGTCGTTTCTGCTAGCGCTGTGCTTCTACACATGTATTTGCTGAACGGTGAAAGCGCACAGTAATGCACTTTTCTCCCAGCAAATACACTGTTTCTAAGGAAATGGGAACACACTGAGGAGACACTTGTGGGAGCTACTGTGACTAAAACTGAGCTTCCCTACGCACAGGGAAGCAAGAGAAATGCTGATTTCATCAAGCCCAGTTACATACTCAGAATCTGTACTACTGCGCAAATAGGCATGTCTCTATAGGCAAAAAACTCATTTCTGACGAAGTTGCCCAAATGCATCTCAGAAGTGTGCATCTTGTTCCCTGAGTTAGAAAACGGTGAGAAATGGTCGTTTCTCCTACCGCTGTGCTTCTACACATGTATTTGCTGAACGGTGAAAGCGCACAGTAATGCACTTTTCTCCCAGCAAATACACTGTTTCTAAGGAAATGGGAACACACTGAGGAGACACTTGTGGGAGCTACAGTGACTAAAACTGAGCTTCCCTACGCACAGGGAAGCAAGAGAAATGCTGATTTCATCAAGCCCAGTTACATACTCAGAATCTGTACTACTGCCAAATAGGCATGTCTCTTTAGGCAAAAAACTCATTTCTGACAAAGTTGCCCAAATGCATCTCAGAAGTGTGCAACTTGTTCCCTGAATTAGCAAACGTCGAGAAACGGTCGTTTCTGCTAGCGCTGTGCTTCTACACATGTATTTGCTGAACGGTGAAAGCACACAGTAATGCACTTTTCTCCCAGCAAATACACTGTTTCTAAAGAAATTGGAACACACTGAGCAGACACTTGTGGGAGCTACTGTGACTAAAACTGAGCTTCCCTACGCACAGGGAAGCAAGAGAAATGCTGATTTCATCAAGCCCAGTTACATACTCAGAATCTGTACTACTGCGCAAATAGGCATGTTTCTTTAGGCAAAAAACTCATTTCTGACAAAGTTGCCCAAATGCATCTCAGAAGTGTGCAACTTGATCCCTGAGTTAGAAAACGTCGAGAAACGGTCGGTTCTGCTAGCGCTGTGCTTCTACACATGTATTTGCTGAACGGTGAAAGCGCACAGTAATGCACTTTTCTCCCAGCAAATACACTGTTTCTAAGGAAATGGAACACACTGAGGAGACACTTGTGGGAGCTACTGTGACTAAAACTGAGCTTCCCTACGCACAGGGAAGCAAGAGAAATGCTGATTTCATCAAGCCCAGTTACATACTCAGAATCTGTACTACTGCGCAAATAGGCATGTCTCTTTAGGCAAAAAACTCATTTCTGCAAAGTTGCCCAAATACATCTCAGAAGTGTGCCACTTGTTCCCTGAGTTAGAAAACGTCGAGAAACGGTCGTTTCTGCTAGCACTGTGCTTCTACACTTGTATTTGCTGAACGGTGAAAGCGCACAGTAATTCACTTTTCTCCCAGCAAATACACTGTTTCTAAGGAAATGGGAACACACTGAGGAGACACTTGTGGGAGCTACTGTGACTAAAACTGAGCTTCCCTACGCACAGGGAAGCAAGAGAAATGCTGATTTCATCAAGCCCAGTTACATACTCAGAATCTGTACTACTGCGCAAATAGGCATGTCTCTTTAGGCAAAAACCTCATTTCTGACAAAGTTGCCCAAATGCATCTCAGAAGTGTGCAACTTGTTCCCTGAGTTAGAAAACGTCGAGAAACGGTCGTTTCTGCTAGCACTGTGCTTCTACACATGTATTTGCTGAACGGTGAAAGCGCACAGTAATGCACTTTTCTCCCAGCAAATACACTGTTTCTAAGGAAATGGGAACACACTGAGGAGACACTTGTGGGAGCTACAGTGACTAAAACTGAGCTTCCTACGCAGAGGGAAGCAAGAGAAATGCTGATTTCATCAAGCCCAGTTACATACTCAGAATCTGTACTACTGCGCAAATAGGCATGTCTCTTTAGGCAAAAACCTCATTTCTGACAAAGTTGCCCAAATGCATCTCAGAAGTGTGCATCTTGTTCCATGAGTTAGAAAACGTCGAGAAACCGTCGTTTCTGCTAGTGCTGTGCTTCTACACATGTATCTGCTGAACGGTGAAAGCGCACAGTAATGGACTTTTCTCCCAGCAAATACCCTGTTTCTATGGAAATGGGAACAAACTGAGGAGACACTTGTGGGAGCTACTGTGACTAAAACTGAGATTCCCTACGCACAGGGAAGCAAGAGAAATGCTGATTTCATCAAGCCCAGTTACATACTCAGAATCTGTACTACTGCGCAAATAGGCATGTCTCTTTAGGCAAAAAACTCATTTCTGACAAAGTTGCCCAAATGCATCTCAGAAGTGTGCAACTTGTTCCCTGAGTTAGAAAACGTCGAGAAATGGTCGTTTCTGCTAGCGCTGTGTTTCTACACATATATTTGCTGAACGGTGAAAGCGCACAGTAATGCACTTTTCTCCCAGCAAATACACTGTTTCTAAGGAAATGGGAACACACTGAGGAGACACTTGTGGGAGCTACTGTGACTAAAACTGTGCTTCCCTACGCACAGGGAAGCAAGAGAAATGCTGATTTCATCAAGCCCAGTTACATACTCAGAATCTGTACTACTGCGCAAATAGGCATGTCTCTTTAGGCAAAAACTCATTTCTGACAAAGTTGCCCAAATGCATCTCAGAAGTGTGCATCTTGTTCCGTGAGTTGGAAAACGGTGAGAAATGTTCGTTTCTGCTAGCGCTGTGCTTCTACACATGTATTTGCTTAACGGTGAAAGTGCACAGTAATGCACTTTTCTCCCAGCAAATACACTGTTTGTAAGGAAATGGGAACACACTGAGGAGACACTTGTGGGAGATACTGTGACTAAAACTGAGCTTCCCTACGCACAGGGAAGCAAGAGAAATGCTGATTTCATCAAGCCCAGTTACGTACTCAGAATCTGTACTACTGCGCAAATAGGCATGTCTCTGTAGGCAAAAAACTCATTTCTGACAAAGTTGCCCAAATGCATCTCAGAAGTGTGCAACTTGTTCCCTGAGTTAGAAAACTTCGAGAAACGGTCGTTTCTGCTAGCGCTGTGCTTCTACACATGTATTTGCTGAACGGTGAAAGCGCACAGTAATGCACTTTTCTCCCAGCAAATACACTGTTTCTAAGGAAATGGGAACACACTGAGGAGACACTTGTGGGAGCTACTGTGACTAAAACTGAGCTTCCCTACGCACAGGGAAGCAAGAGAAATGCTGATTTCATCAAGCCCAGTTACATACTCAGAATCTGTACTACTGCGCAAATAGGCATGTCTCTATAGGCAAAAAACTCATTTCTGACGAAGTTGCCCAAATGCATCTCAGAAGTGTGCATCTTGTTCCCTGAGTTAGAAAACGGTGAGAAATGGTCGTTTCTCCTACCGCTGTGCTTCTACACATGTATTTGCTGAACGGTGAAAGCGCACAGTAATGCACTTTTCTCCCAGCAAATACACTGTTTCTAAGGAAATGGGAACACACTGAGGAGACACTTGTGGGAGCTACAGTGACTAAAACTGAGCTTCCCTACGCACAGGGAAGCAAGAGAAATGCTGATTTCATCAAGCCCAGTTACATACTCAGAATCTGTACTACTGCCAAATAGGCATGTCTCTTTAGGCAAAAAACTCATTTCTGACAAAGTTGCCCAAATGCATCTCAGAAGTGTGCAACTTGTTCCCTGAATTAGCAAACGTCGAGAAACGGTCGTTTCTGCTAGCGCTGTGCTTCTACACATGTATTTGCTGAATGGTGAAAGCACACAGTAATGCACTTTTCTCCCAGCAAATACACTGTTTCTAAGGAAATGGAACACACTGAGGAGACACTTGTGGGAGCTACTGTGACTAAAACTGAGCTTCCCTACGCACAGGGAAACAAGGGAAATGCTGATTTCATCAAGCCCAGATACATACTCAGAATCTCTACTACTGCGCAAATAGGCATGTCTCTTTAGGAAAAAAACTCATTTCTGACAAAGTTGCCCAAATGCATCTCAGCAGTTTGCAACTAGTTGCTGAGTTAGAAAACGTCGAGAAACGGTCGTTTCTGCTAGCGCTGTGCTTCTACACATGTATTTGCTGAACGGTGAAAGCGCACAGTAATGCACTTTTCTCCCAGCAAATACACTGTTTCTAAGGAAATGGGAACACACTGAGAAGACACTTGTGGGAGCTACTGTGACTAAAACAGAGCTTCCCTATGTACAGGGAAGCAAGAGAAATGCTGATTTCATCAAGCCCTGTTACATACTCAGAATCAGAACTACTGCGCAAATAGGCATGTCTCTTTAGGCAAAAAACTCATTTCTGACAAAGTTGCCCAAATGCATTTCAGAAGTGTGCAACTTCTTCCCTGAGTTAGAAAACGTCGAGAAACGGTCGTTTCTGCTAGCGCTGTGATTCTACACATGTATTTGCTGAACGGTGAAAGCGCACAGTAATGCACTTTTCTCCCAGCAAATACACTGTTTCTAAGGAAATGGGAACACACTGAGGAGACACTTGTGGGAGCTACTGTTACTAAAACAGAGCTTCCCTACGCACAGGGAAGCAAGAGAAATGCTGATTTCATCAAGCCCTGTTACATACTCAGAATCTGTACTACTGCGCAAATAGGCATGTCTCTTTAGGCAAAAAACTCATTTCTGACAAAGTTGCCCAAATGCATTTCAGAAGTGTGCAACTTCTTCCCTGAGTTAGAAAATGTCGAGAAACGGTCGTTTCTGCTAGCGCTGTGCTTCTACACATGTATTTGCTGAACGGTGAAAGCGCACAGTAATGCACTTTTCTCCCAGCAAATACACTGTTTCTAAGGAAATGGGAACACACTGAGGAGACACTTGTGGGAGCTACTGTGACTAAAACTGAGCTTCCCTACGCACAGGGAATCAAGAAAAAGGCTGATTTCATCAAGCCCAGTTACATACTCAGAATCTGTACTACTGCGCAAATAGGCATGTCTCTTTAGGCAAAAAACTCATTTCTGCCAAAGTTGCCCAAATGCATCTCAGAAGTGTGCAACTTGTTCCCTGAGTTAGATAACGTCGAGAAACGGCGTTTCTGCTAGAGTTGTGCTTCTACACATGTATTTGCTGAACGGTGAAAGCACACAGTAATGCACTTTTCTCCCAGCAAATACACTGTTTCTAAGGAAATGGGAACACACTGAGGAGACACTTGTGGGACCTACTGTGACTAAAACTGAGCTTCGCTACGCACAGGGAAGCAAGGGAAATGCTGATTTCATCAAGCCCAGTTACATACTCAGAATCTGTACTACTGCGCAAATAGGCATGTCTCTTTAGGCAAAAAACTCATTTCTGACAAGGTTGCCCAAATGCATTTCAGAAGTGTGCAACTTGTTCCCTGAGTTAGAAAACATCTAGAAACGGTCGTTTCTGCTAGCGCTGTGCTTCTACACATGTATTTGCTGAACGGTGAAAGCGCACAGTAATGCACTTTTCTCCCAGCAAATACACTGTTTCTAAGGAAATGGGAACACACTGAGGAGACACTTGTGGGAGCTACTGTGACTAAAACTGAGCTTCCCTACGCACAGGGAAGCAAGAGAAATGCTGATTTCATCAAGCCCAGTTACATACTCAGAATCTGTACTACTGCGCAAATAGTCATGTATCTTTAGGCAAAAAACTCATTTCTGACAAAGTTGCCCAAATACATCTCAGAAGTGTGCAACTTGTTCCCTGAGATAGAAAACGTCGAGAAATGGTCGTTTCTGCTAGCGCTGTGCTTCTACACATGTATTTGCTGAACGGTGAAAGCGCACAGTAATGCACTTTTCTCCCAGCAAATACACTGTTTCTAAGGAAATGGGAACACACTGAGGAGACACTTGTGGGAGCTACTGTGACTAAAACTGAGCTTCCCTACGCACAGGGAATCAAGAAAAAGGCTGATTTCATCAAGCCCAGTTACATACTCAGAATCTGTACTACTGCGCAAATAGGCATGTCTCTTTAGGCAAAAAACTCATTTCTGCCAAAGTTGCCCAAATGCATCTCAGAAGTGTGCAACTTGTTCCCTGAGTTAGATAACGTCGAGAAACGGCGTTTCTGCTAGAGTTGTGCTTCTACACATGTATTTGCTGAACGGTGAAAGCACACAGTAATGCACTTTTCTCCCAGCAAATACACTGTTTCTAAGGAAATGGGAACACACTGAGGAGACACTTGTGGGACCTACAGTGACTAAAACTGAGCTTCGCTACGCACAGGGAAGCAAGGGAAATGCTGATTTCATCAAGCCCAGTTACATACTCAGAATCTGTACTACTGCGCAAATAGGCATGTCTCTTTAGGCAAAAAACTCATTTCTGACAAAGTTGCCCAAATGCATTTCAGAAGTGTGCAACTTGTTCCCTGAGTTAGAAAACATCTAG
Source organism: Acomys minous (assembly GCF_964271855.1). Classification (NCBI taxonomy): domain Eukaryota; kingdom Metazoa; phylum Chordata; class Mammalia; order Rodentia; family Muridae; genus Acomys; species Acomys minous. Next base: position 3,056,616 of record NW_028182181.1, read on the forward strand.
AAACGGTCGTTTCTGCTAGCGCTGTGCTTCTACACATGTATTTGCTGAACGGTGAAAGCACACAGTAATGCACTTTTCTCCCAGCAAATACACTGTTTCTAAGGAAATGGGAACACACTGAGGAGACACTTGTGGGAGCTACTGTGACTAAAACTGAGCTTCCCTACGCACAGGGAAGCAAGAGAAATGCTGATTTCATCAAGCCCAGTTACATACTCAGAATCTGTACTACTGCGCAAATAGTCATGTATCTTTAGGCAAAAAACTCATTTCTGACAAAGTTGCCCAAATGCATCTCAGAAGTGTGCAACTTGTTCCCTGAGATAGAAAACGTCGAGAAATGGTCGTTTCTGCTAGCGCTGTGCTTCTACACATGTATTTGCTGAACGGTGAAAGCGCACAGTAATGCACTTTTCTCCCAGCAAATACACTGCTTCTAAGGAAATGGGGACACACTGAGGAGACACTTGTGGGAGCTACTGTGACTAAAACTGAGCTTCCCTACGCACAGGGAATCAAGAAAAAGGCTGATTTCATCAAGCCCAGTTACATACTCAGAATCTGTACTACTGCGCAAATAGGCATTTCTCTTTAGGCAAAAAACTCATTTCTGCCAAAGTTGCCCAAATGCATCTCAGAAGTGTGCAACTTGTTCCCTGAGTTAGATAACGTCGAGAAACGGCGTTTCTGCTAGAGTTGTGCTTCTACACATGTATTTGCTGAACGGTGAAAGCACACAGTAATGCACTTTTCTCCCAGCAAATACACTGTTTCTAAGGAAATGGGAACACACTGAGGAGACACTTGTGGGACCTACTGTGACTAAAACTGAGCTTCGCTACGCACAGGGAAGCAAGGGAAATGCTGATTTCATCAAGCCCAGTTACATACTCAGAATCTGTACTACTGCGCAAATAGGCATGTCTCTTTAGGCAAAAAACTCATTTCTGACAAAGTTGCCCAAATGCATCTCAGAAGTGTGCAACTTGTTCCCTGAGTTAGAAAACATCTAGAAACGGTCGTTTCTGCTAGCGCTGTGCTTCTACACATGTATTTGCTGAACGGTGAAAGCACACAGTAATGCACTTTTCTCCCAGCAAATACACTGTTTCTAAGGAAATGGGAACACACTGAGGAGACACTTGTGGGAGCTACTGTGACTAAAACTGAGCTTCCCTACGCACAGGGAAGCAAGAGAAATGCTGATTTCATCAAGCCCAGTTACATACTCAGAATCTGTACTACTGCGCAAATAGTCATGTATCTTTAGGAAAAAAACTCATTTCTGACAAAGTTGCCCAAATGCATCTCAGAAGTGTGCAACTTGTTCCCTGAGATAGAAAACGTCGAGAAATGGTCGTTTCTGCTAGCGCTGTGCTTCTACACATGTATTTGCTGAACGGTGAAAGCGCACAGTAATGCACTTTTCTCCTAGCAAATACACTGTTTCTAAGGAAATGGGAACACACTGAGGAGACACTTGTGGGAGCTACTGTGACTAAAACTGAGCTTCCCTACGCACAGGGAAGCAAGAGAAATGCTGATTTCATCAAGCCCAGTTACATACTCAGAATCTGTACTACTGCGCAAATAGGCATGTCTCTTTAGGCAAAAAACTCATTTCTGACAAAGTTGCCCAAATGCATCTCAGAAGTGTGCAACTTGTTCCCTGAGTTAGATAACGTCGAGAAACGGCGTTTCTTCTAGAGTTGTGCTGCTACACATGTATTTGCTGAACGGTGAAAGCACACAGTAATGCACTTTTCTCCCAGCAAATACACTGTTTCTAAGGAACTGGGAACACACTGAGGAGACACTTGTGGGACCCACTGTGACTAAAACTGAGCTTCCCTACGCACAGGGAAGCAAGGGAAATGCTGATTTCATCAAGCCCAGTTACATACTCAGAATCTGTACTACTGCGCAAATAGGCATGTCTCTTTAGGCAAAAAACTCTTTTCTGACAAAGTTGCCCAAATGCATCTCAGAAGTGTGCAACTTTTTCCCTGAGTTAGAAAACATCGAGAAACGGTCGTTTCTGCTAGCGCTGTGCTTCTACACATGTATTTGCTGAACGGTGAAAGCGCACAGTAATGCACTTTTCTCCCAGCAAATACACTGTTTCTAAGGAAATGGGAACACACTGAGGAGACACTTGTGGGAGCTACTGTGACTAAAACTGAGCTTCCCTACGCACAGGGAAGCAAGAGAAATGCTGATTTCATCAAGCCCAGTTACATACTCAGAATCTGTACTAATGCGCAAATAGGCATGTCTCTTTAGGCAAAAAAAGAATTTCTGACAAAGTTACCCAAATGCATCTCAGAAGTGTGCAACTTGTTCCCTGAGTTAGAAAACGTCGAGAAACGTTCGTTTCTGCTAGCGCTGTGCTTCTACACATGTATTTGCTGAACGGTGAAAGCGCACAGTAATGCACTTTTCTCCCAGTAAATATACTGTTTCTAAGGAAATGGGACCACACTGAGGAGACACTTGTGGGAGCTACTGTGACTAAAACTGAGCTTCCCTACGCACAGGGAAGCAAGAGAAATGCTGATTTCATCAAGCCCAGTTACATACTCAGAATCTGTACTACTGCGCAAATAGGCATGTCTCTTTAGGCAAAAAACTCATTTCTGACAAAGTTGCCCAAATGCATCTCAGAAGTGTGCAACTTGTTCCCTGAGTTAGAAACGTCGAGAAACGGTCGTTTCTGCTAGCGCTGTGCTTCTACACATGTATTTGCTGAACGGTGAAAGCGCACAGTAATGCACTTTTCTCCCAGCAAATACACTGTTTCTAAGGAATTGGGAAAACACTGAGGAGACACTTGTGGGAACTTCTGTGACTAAAACTGAGCTTCCCTACGCACAGGGAAGCAAGAGAAATGCTGATTTCATCAAGCCCAGTTACATACTCAGAATCTGTACTACTGCGCAAATAGGCATGTCTCTTTAGGCAAACAACTCATTTCTGACAAAGTTGCCCAAATACATCTCAGAAGTGTGCAACTTGTTCCCTCAGTTAGAAAACATCGAGAAACGGTCGTTTCTGCTAGCGCTGTGCTTCTACACATGTATTTGCTGAACGGTGAAAGAGCACAGTAATGCACTATTCTCCCAGCAAATACAATGTTTCTATGGAAATGGGAACACACTTAGGAGACACTTCTGGGAGCTACTGTGACTAAAACTGAGCTTCCTTACGCACAGGGAAGCAAGAGAAATGATGATTTCATCAAGCCTAGTACATACTCAGAATCTGTACTACTCTGCAAATAGGCATGTCTCTGTAGGCAAAAAACTCATTTCTGACAAAGTTGCCCAAATGCATCTCAGAAGTGTGCAACTTGTTCCCTGAGTTAGAAAACGTCGAGAAACGGTCGTTTCTGCTAGCGCTGTGCTTCTACACATGTATTTGCTGAACGGTGAAAGCGCACAGTAATGCACTTTTCTCCCAGCAAATACACTGTTTCTTAGGAAATGGGCACACACTGAGGAGACACTAGTGGGAGCTACTGTGACTAAAACTGAGCTTCCCTACGCACAGGAAAGCGAGAGAAATGCTGATTTCATCAAGCCCAGTTACATACTCAGAATCTGTACTACTGCGCAAATAGGCATGTCTCTGTAGGCAAAAAACTCATTTCTGACAAAGTTGCCCAAATGCATCTCAGAAGTGTGCCACTTGTTCCCTGAGTTAGAAAACGTCGAGAAACGGTCGTTTCTGCTAGCGCTGTGCTTCTACACATGTATTTGCTGAACGGTGAAAGCGCACAGTTATGCACTTTTCTCCCAGCAAATACACTGTTTCTAAGAAACTGGGAACACACTGAGGAGACACTTGTGGGAACTACTGTGACTAAAATTGAGCTTCCCTACGCACAGGGAAGCAAGAGAAATGCTGATTTCATCAAGCCCAGTTACATACTCAGAATCTGTACTACTGCGCAAAGAGGCATGTCTCTGTAGGCAAAAAACTCATTTCTGACAAAGTTGCCCACATGCATCTCAGAAGTGTGCAACTTGTTCCCTGAGTTAGAAAACATTGAGAAACGTTCGTTTCTGCTAGCGCTGTGCTTCTACACATGTATTTGCTGAACGGTGAAAGCGCACAGTAATGCACTTTTCTCCCAGCAAATACACTGTTTCTAAGGAACTGGGAACACACTGAGGAGACACTTGTGGGAGCTACTGTGACTAAAACTGAGCTTCCCTACGCACAGGGAAGCAAGAGAAATGCTGATTTCATCAAGCCCAGTTACATACTCAGAATCTGTACTACAGCGCAAATAGGCATGTCTCTGTAGGCAAAAAACTCATTTCTGACAAAGTTGCCCAAATGCATCTCAGAAGTGTGCAACTTGTTCCCTGAGTTAGAAAACATCGAGAAACGTTAGTTTCTGCTAGCGCTGTGCTTCTACACATGTATTTGCTGAACGGTGAAAATGCACAGTAATGCACTTTTCTCCCAGCAAATACACTGTTTCTAAGGAACTGGGAACACACTGAGGAGACACTTGTGGGAGCTACTGTTACTAAAACTGAGCTTCCCTACGCACAGGGAAGCAAGAGAAATGCTGATTTCATCAAGCCCAGTTACATACTCAGAATCTGTACTACAGCGCAAATAGGCATGTCTCTGTAGGCAAAAAACTCATTTCTGACAAAGTTGCCCAAATGCATCTCAGAAGTGTGCAACTTGTTCCCTGAGTTAGAAAACATCGAGAAACGTTCGTTTCTGCTAGCGCTGTGCTTCTACACATGTATTTGCTGAACGGTGAAAGCACACAGTAATGCACTTTTCTCCCAGCAAATACACTGTTTCTAAGGAACTGGGAACACACTGAGGAGACACTTGTGGGAGCTACTGTGACTAAAACTGAGCTTCCCTACGCACAGGGAAGCAAGAGAAATGCTGATTTCATCAAGCCCAGTTACATACTCAGAATCTGTACTACTGCGCAAATAGGCATGTCTCTGTAGGCAAAAAACTCATTTCTGACAAAGTTGCCCAAATGCATCTCAGAAGTGTGCAACTTGTTCCCTGAGTTAGAAAACGTCGAGAAACGGTCGTTTCTGCTAGCGTTGTGCTTCTACACATGTATTTGCTGAACGGTGAAAGCGCACAGTAATGCACTTTTCTCCCAGCAAATACACTGTTTCTAAGGAACTGGGAACACACTGAGGAGACACTTGTGGGAGCTACTGTGACTAAAACTGAGCTTCCCTACGCACAGGGAAGCAAGAGAAATGCTGATTTCATCAAGCCCAGTTACATACTCAGAATCTGTACTACTGCGCAAATAGGCATGTCTCTGTAGGCAAAAAACTCATTTCTGACAAAGTTGCCCAAATGCATCTCAGAAGTGTGCAACTTGTTCCCTGAGTTAGAAAACGTCGAGAAACGGTCGTTTCTGCTAGCGTTGTGCTTCTACACATGTATTTGCTGAACGGTGAAAGCGCACAGTAATGCACTTTTCTCCCAGCAAATACACTGTTTCTAAGGAACTGGGAACACACTGAGGAGACACTTGTGGGAGCTACTGTGACTAAAACTGAGCTTCCCTACGCACAGGGAAGCAAGAGAAATGCTGATTTCATCAAGCCCAGTTACATACTCAGAATCTGTACTACTGCGCAAATAGGCATGTCTCTGTAGGCAAAAAACTCATTTCTGACAAAGTTGCCCAAATGCATCTCAGAAGTGTGCAACTTGTTCCCTGAGTTAGAAAACGTCGAGAAACGGTCGTTTCTGCTAGCGTTGTGCTTCTACACATGTATTTGCTGAACGGTGAAAGCGCACAGTAATGCACTTTTCTCCCAGCAAATACACTGTTTCTAAGGAACTGGGAACACACTGAGGAGACACTTGTGGGAGCTACTGTGACTAAAACTGAGCTTCCCTACGCACAGGGAAGCAAGAGAAATGCTGATTTCATCAAGCCCAGTTACATACTCAGAATCTGTACTACTGCGCAAATAGGCATGTCTCTGTAGGCAAAAAACTCATTTCTGACAAAGTTGCCCAAATGCATCTCAGAAGTGTGCAACTTGTTCCCTGAGTTAGAAAACGTCGAGAAACGGTCGTTTCTGCTAGCGTTGTGCTTCTACACATGTATTTGCTGAACGGTGAAAGCGCACAGTAATGCACTTTTCTCCCAGCAAATACACTGTTTCTAAGGAACTGGGAACACACTGAGGAGACACTTGTGGGAGCTACTGTGACTAAAACTGAGCTTCCCTACGCACAGGGAAGCAAGAGAAATGCTGATTTCATCAAGCCCAGTTACATACTCAGAATCTGTACTACTGCGCAAATAGGCATGTCTCTGTAGGCAAAAAACTCATTTCTGACAAAGTTGCCCAAATGCATCTCAGAAGTGTGCAACTTGTTCCCTGAGTTAGAAAACGTCGAGAAACGGTCGTTTCTGCTAGCGTTGTGCTTCTACACATGTATTTGCTGAACGGTGAAAGGGCACAGTAATGCACTTTTCTCCCAGCAAATACAATGTTTCTAAGGAACTGGGAACACACTGAGGAGACACTTGTGGGAGCTACTGTGACTAAAACTGAGCTTCCCTACGCACAGGAAAGCAAGAGAAATGCTGATTTCATCAAGCCCAGTTACATACTCAGAATCTGTACTACAGCGCAAATAGGCATGTCTCTGTAGGCAAAAAACTCATTTCTGACAAAGTTGCCCAAATGCATCTCAGAAGTGTGCAACTTGTTCCCTGAGTTAGAAAACATCGAGAAACGGTCGTTTCTGCTAGCGCTGTGCTTCTACACATGTATTTGCTGAACGGTGAAAGCGCACAGTAATGCACTTTTCTCCCAGCAAATACACTGTTTCTAAGGAACTGGGAACACACTGAGGAGACACTTGTGGGAGCTACTGTGACTAAAACTGAGCTTCCCTACGCACAGGGAAGCAAGAGAAATGCTGATTTCATCAAGCCCAGTTACATACTCAGAATCTCTACTACTGCGCAAATAGGCATGTCTCTGTAGGCAAAAAACTCATTTCTGACAAAGTTGCCCAAATGCATCTCAGAAGTGTGCAACTTGTTCCCTGAGTTAGAAAACGTCGAGAAACGGTCGTTTCTGCTAGCGTTGTGCTTCTACACATGTATTTGCTGAACGGTGAAAGGGCACAGTAATGCACTTTTCTCCCAGCAAATACACTGTTTCTAAGGAACTGGGAACACACTGAGGAGACACTTGTGGGAGCTACTGTGACTAAAACTGAGCTTCCCTACGCACAGGAAAGCAAGAGAAATGCTGATTTCATCAAGCCCAGTTACATACTCAGAATCTGTACTACTGCGCAAATAGGCATGTCTCTGTAGGCAAAAAACTCATTTCTGACAAAGTTGCCCAAATGCATCTCAGAAGTGTGCAACTTGTTCCCTGAGTTAGAAAACATCGAGAAACGTTCGTTTCTGCTAGCGCTGTGCTTCTACACATGTATTTGCTGAACGGTGAAAGCGCACAGTAATGCACTTTTCTCCCAGCAAATACACTGTTTCTAAGGAACTGGGAACACACTGAGGAGACACTTGTGGGAGCTACTGTGACTAAAACTGAGCTTCCCTACGCACAGGGAAGCAAGAGAAATGCTGATTTCATCAAGCCCAGTTACATACTCAGAATCTCTACTACTGCGCAAATAGGCATGTCTCTGTAGGCAAAAAACTCATTTCTGACAAAGTTGCCCAAATGCATCTCAGAAGTGTGCAACTTGTTCCCTGAGTTAGAAAACGTCGAGAAACGGTCGTTTCTGCTAGCGTTGTGCTTCTACACATGTATTTGCTGAACGGTGAAAGGGCACAGTAATGCACTTTTCTCCCAGCAAATACACTGTTTCTAAGGAACTGGGAACACACTGAGGAGACACTTGTGGGAGCTACTGTGACTAAAACTGAGCTTCCCTATGCACAGGGAAGCAAGAGAAATGCTGATTTCATCAAGCCCAGTTACATACTCAGAATCTGTACTACTGCGCAAATAGGCATGTCTCTGTAGGCAAAAAACTCATTTCTGACAAAGTTGCCCAAATGCATCTCAGAAGTGTGCAACTTGTTCCCTGAGTTAGAAAACATCGAGAAACGTTCGTTTTTGCTAGCGCTGTGCTTCTACACATGTATTTGCTGAACGGTGAAAGCGCACAGTAATGCACTTTTCTCCCAGCAAATACACTGTTTCTAAGGAACTGGGAACACACTGAGGAGACACTTGTGGGAGCTACTGTGACTAAAACTGAGCTTCCCTACGCACAGGGAAGCAAGAGAAATGCTGATTTCATCAAGCCCAGTTACATACTCAGAATCTGTACTACTGCGCAAATAGGCATGTCTCTGTAGGCAAAAAACTCATTTCGGACAAAGTTGCCCAAATGCATCTCAGAAGTGTGCAACTTGTTCCCTGAGTTAGAAAACGTCGAGAAACGGTCGTTTCTGCTAGCGTTGTGCTTCTACACATGTATTTGCTGAACGGTGAAAGCGCACAGTAATGCACTTTTCTCCCAGCAAATACACTGATTCTAAGGAACTGGGAACACACTGAGGAGACACTTGTGGGAGCTACTGTGACTAAAACTGAGCTTCCCTACGCACAGGGAAGTAAGAGAAATGCTGATTTCATCAAGCCCAGTTACATACTCAGAATCTGTACTACTGCGCAAATAGGCATGTCTCTGTAGGCAAAAAACTCATTTCTGACAAAGTTGCCCAAATGCATCTCAGAAGTGTGCAACTTGTTCCCTGAGTTAGAAACCGTCGAGAAACGGTCGTTTCTGCTAGCGCTGTGCTTCTACACATGTATTTGCTGAATGGTGAAAGCGCACAGTAATGCACTTTTCTCCCAGCAAATACACTGTTTCTAAGGAAATGGGAACACACTGAGAAGACACTTGTGGGAGCTACTGTGACTAAAACTGAGCTTCCCTACGCACAGGGAAGCAAGAGAAATGCTGATTTCATCAAGCCCAGTTACATACTCAGAATCTGTACTACTCTGCAAATAGGCATGTCTCTGTAGGCAAAAAACTCATTTCTGACAAAGTTGCCCAAATGCATCTCAGAAGTGTGCAACTTGTTCCCTGAGTTAGAAAACGTCGAGAAACGGTTGTTTCTGCTAGCGCTGTGCTTCTACACATGTATTTGCTGAACGGTGAAAGCGCACAGTAATGCACTTTTCTCCCAGCAAATACACTGTTTCTAAGGAAATGGGAACACACTGAGGAGACACTTGTGGGAGCTACTGTGACTAAAACTGAGCTTCCCTACACACAGGGAAGCAAGAGAAATGCTGATTTCATCAAGCCCAGTTACATACTCAGAATCTGTACTACTGCGCAAATAGGCATGTCTCTGTAGGCAAAAAACTCATTTCTGACAAAGTTGCCCAAATGCATCTCAGAAGTGTGCAACTTGTTCCCTGAGTTAGAAACCGTCGAGAAACGTTCGTTTCTGCTAGCGCTGTGCTTCTACACATGTATTTGCTGAACGGTGAAAGCGCACAGTAATGCACTTTTCTCCCAGCAAATACACTGTTTCTAAGGAAATGGGAACACACTGAGAAGACACTTGTGGGAGCTACTGTGACTAAAACTGAGCTTCCCTACGCACAGGAAAGCAAGAGAAATGCTGATTTCATCAAGCCCAGTTACATACTCAGAATCTGTACTATTGCGCAAATAGGCATGTCTCTGTAGGCAAAAAACTCATTTCTGACAAAGTTGCCCAAATGCATCTCAGAAGTGTGCCACTTGTTCCCTGAGTTAGAAACCGTCGAGAAACGGTCGTTTCTGCTAGTGCTGTGCTTCTACACATGTATTTGCTGAACGGTGAAAGCGCACAGTAATGCACTTTTCTCCCAGCAAATACACTGTTTCTTAGGAAATGGGAACACACTGAGGAGACACTTGTGGGAGCTACTGTGACTAAAACTGAGCTTCCCTACGCACAGGGAAGCAAGAAAAATGCTGATTTCATCAAGCCCAGTTACATACTCAGAATCTGTACTACTACGCAATTAGGCATGTCTCTGTAGGCAAAAAAATCATTTCTGACAAAGTTGCCCAAATGCATCTCAGAAGTGTGCAACTTGTTCGCTGAGTTAGAAAACGTTGAGAAACGTTCGTTTCTGCTAGCGCTGTGCTTCTACACATGTATTTGCTGAACGGTGAAAGCGCACAGTAATGCACTTTTCTCCCAGCAAATACACTGTTTCTAAGGAACTGGGAACACACTGAGGAGACACTTGTGGGAACTACTGTGACTAAAACTGACCATCCCTACGCACAGGGAAGCAAGAGAAATGCTGATTTCATCAAGCCCAGTTACATACTCAGAATCTGTACTACTGCGCAAAAAGCATGTCTCTGTAGGCAAAAAACTCATTTCTGACAAAGTTGCCCATATGCATCTCAGAAGTGTGCAACTTGTTCACTGAGTTAGAAAACGTCGAGAAACGTTCGTTTTTCCAGCGCTGTGCTTCTACACATGTATTTGCTGAACGGTGAAAGCGCACAGTAATGCACTTTTCTCCCAGCAAATACACTGATTCTAAGGAACTGGGAACACACTGAGGAGACACTTGTGGGAGCTACTGTGACTAAAACTGAGCTTCCCTACGCACAGGGAAGTAAGAGAAATGCTGATTTCATCAAGCCCAGTTACATACTCAGAATCTGTACTACTCTGCAAATAGGCATGTCTCTGTAGGCAAAAAACTCATTTCGGACAAAGTTGCCCAAATGCATCTCAGAAGTGTGCAACATGTTCCCTGAGTTAGAAACCGTCGAGAAACGGTCGTTTCTGCTAGCGCTGTGCTTCTACACATGTATTTGCTGAACGGTGAAAGTGCACAGTAATGCACTTTTCTCCCAGCAAATACACTGTTTCTAAGGAAATGGGAACACACTGAGAAGACACTTGTGGGAGCTACTGTGACTAAAACTGAGCTTCCCTACGCACAGGGAAGCAAGAGAAATGCTGATTTCATCAAGCCCAGTTACATACTCAGAATCTGTACTACTCTGCAAATAGGCATGTCTCTGTAGGCAAAAAACTCATTTCTGACAAAGTTGCCCAAATGCATCTCAGAAGTGTGCCACTTGTTCCCTGAGTTAGAAAACGTCGAGAAACGGTCGTTTCTGCTAGTGCTGTGCTTCTACACATGTATTTGCTGAACGGTGAAAGCGCACAGTAATGCACTTTTCTCCCAGCAAATACACTGTTTCTTAGGAAATGGGAACACACTGAGGAGACACTTTTGGGAGCTACTGTGACTAAAACTGAGCTTCCCTACGCACAGGGAAGCAAGACAAGTGCTGATTTCATCAAGCCCAGTTACATACTCAGAATCTGTACTACTGCGCAAATAGGCATGTCTCTTTAGGCAAAAAACTCATTTCTGACAAAGTTGCCCAAATGCATCTCAGAAGTGTGCAACTTGTTCCCTGAGTTAGAAAACGTCGAGAAACGTTCGTTTCTGCTAGCGCTGTGCTTCTACACATGTATTTGCTGAAAGGTGAAAGTGCCCAGTAATGCACTTTTCTCCCAGCAAATACACTGTTTCTAAGGAAATGGGAACACACTGAGGAGACACTTGTGGGAGCTACTGTGACTAAAACTGAGCTTCCCTACGCACAGGGAAGCAAGAGAAATGCTGATTTCATCAAGCCCAGTTACATACTCAGAATCTGTACTACTGCGCAAATAGGCATGTCTCTGTAGGCAAAAAACTCATTTCTGGCAAAGTTGCCCAGATGCATCTCAGAAGTGTGCAACTTGTTCCCTGAGTTAGAAAACATCGAGAAACGGTCTTTTCTGCTAGCGCTGTGCTTCTACACATGTATTTGCTGAACGGTGAAAGCGCACAGTAATGCACTTTTCTCCCAGCAAATATACTGTTTCTAAGGAAATGGGAACACACTGAGGAGACACTTGTGGGAGCTACAGTGACTAAAACTGAGCTTCCCTACGCACAGGGAAGCAAGAGAAATGCTTATTTCATCAAGCCCAGTTACATACTCAGAATCTCTACTACAGCGCAAATAGGCATGTCTCTGTAGGCAAAAAACTCATTTCTGACAAAGTTGCCCAAATGCATCTCAGAAGTGTGCAACTTGTTCCCTGAGTTAGAAAACGTCGAGAAACGGTCGTTTCTGCTAGCGCTGTGCGTCTACACATGTATTTGCTGAACGGTGAAAGCGCACAGTAATGCACTTTTCTCCCAGCAAAAACACTGTTTCGAAGGAAATGGGAACACACTGAGGAGACACTTGTGGAAGCTACAGTGACTAAAACTGAGCTTCCCTACGCACAGGGAAGCAAGAGAAATGCTGATTTCATCAAGCCCAGTTACATACTCAGAATCTGTACTACTGCGCAAATAGGCATGTCTCTGTAGGCAAAAAACTCATTTCTGACAAAGTTGCCCGAATGCATCTCAGAAGTGTGCAACTTTTTCCCTGAGTTAGAAAACGTCGAGAAGCGGTCGTTTCTGCTAGCGCTGTGCTTCTACACATGTATTTGCTGAACGGTGAAAGCGCACAGTAATGCACTTTTCTCCCAGCAAATACACTGTTTCTAAGGAAATGGGAACACACTGAGGAGACACTTGTGGGAGCTACTGTGACTAAAACTGAGCTTCCCGACGCACAGGGAAGCAAGAGAAATGCTGATTTCATCAAGCCCAGTTACATACTCAGAATCTTTACTAGTGCGCAAAGAGGCATGTCTCTTTAGGCAAAAAACTCATTTCTGGCAAAGTTGCCCAGATGCATCTCAGAAGTGTGCAACTTGTTCCCTGAGTTAGAAAACGTCGAGAAACGGTCTTTTCTGCTAGCGCTGTGCTTCTACACATGTATTTGCTGAACGGTGAAAGCGCACAGTAATGCACTTTTCTCCCAGCAAATATACTGTTTCTAAGGAAATGGGAACACACTGAGGAGACACTTGTGGGAGCTACAGTGACTAAAACTGAGCTTCCCTACGCACAGGGAAGCAAGAGAAATGCTGATTTCATCAAGCCCAGTTACATACTCAGAATCTCTACTACAGCGCAAATAGGCATGTCTCTGTAGGCAAAAAACTCATTTCTGACAAAGTTGCCCAATTGCATCTCAGAAGTGTGCAACTTGTTCCCTGAGTTAGAAAACGTCGAGAAACGGTCGTTTCTGCTAGCGCTGTGCGTCTACACATGTATTTGCTGAACGGTGAAAGCACACAGTAATGCACTTTTCTCCCAGCAAATATACTGTTTCTAAGGAAATGGGAACACACTGAGGAGACACTTGTGGGAGCTACTGTGACTAAAACTGAGCTTCCCTACGCACAGGGAAGCAAGACAAATGCTGATTTCATCAAGCCCAGTAACATACTCAGAATCTGTACTACTGCGCAAATAGGCATGTCTCTTTAGGCAAAAAACTCATTTCTGACAAAGTTGCCCAAATGCATCTCAGAAGTGTGCAACTTGTTCCCTGAGTTAGAAAACGTCGAGAAACGTTCGTTTCTGCTAGCGCTGTGCTTCTACACATGTATTTGCTGAAAGGTGAAAGTGCCCAGTAATGCACTTTTCTCCCAGCAAATACACTGTTTCTAAGGAAATGGGAACACACTGAGGAGACACTTGTGGGAGCTACTGTGACTAAAACTGAGCTTCCCTACGCACAGGGAAGCAAGAGAAATGCTGATTTCATCAAGCCCTGTTACATACTCAGAATCTGCACTACTGCGCAAATAGGCATGTCTCTTTAGGCAAAAAACTCATTTCTGACAAAGTTGCCCAAATGCATCTCAGAAGTGTGCAACTTGTTCCCTGAGTTAGAAAACGTCGAGAAACGGTCGTTTCTGCTAGGGCTGTGCGTCTACACAAGTATTTGCTGAACGGTGAAAGCGTACAGTAATGCACTTTTCTCCCAGCAAAAACACTGTTTCGAAGGAAATGGGAACACACTGAGGAGACACTTGTGGAAGCTACAGTGACTAAAACTGAGCTTCCCTACGCACAGGGAAGCAAGAGAAATGCTGATTTCATCAAGCCCAGTTACATACTCAGAATCTGTACTACTGCGCAAATAGGCATGTCTCTGTAGGCAAAAAACTCATTTCTGACAAAGTTGCCCAAATGCATCTCAGAAGTGTGCAACTTTTTCCCTGAGTTAGAAAACGTCGAGAAGCGGACGTTTCTGCTAGCGCTGTGCTTCTACACATGTATTTGCTGAACGGTGAAAGCGCACAGTAATGCACTTTTCTCCCAGCAAATACACTGTTTCTAAGGAAATGGGAACACACTGAGGAGACACTTGTGGGAGCTACTGTGACTAAAACTGAGCTTCCCGACGCACAGGGAAGCAAGAGAAATGCTGATTTCATCAAGCCCAGTTACATACTCAGAATCTGTACTAGTGCGCAAAGAGGCATGTCTCTTTAGGCAAAAAACTCATTTCTGACAAAGTTGCCCAAATGCATCTCAGAAGTGTGCAACTTGTTCCCTGAGTTAGAAAACGTGGAGAAACGTTCGTTTCTGCTAGCGCTGTGCTTCTACACATGTATTTGCTGAATGGTGAAAGCGCACAGTAATGCACTTTTCTCCCAGCAAATACACTGTTTCTAAGGAAATGGGAACACACTGAGGAGACACTTGTGGGAGCTACTGTGACTAAAACTGAGCTTCCCTACGCACAGGGAAGCAAGAGAAATGCTGATTTCATCAAGCCCAGTTACATACTCAGAATCTGTACTACTGCGCAAATAGGCATGTCTCTGTAGAAAAAACTCATTTCTGACAAAGTTGCCCAAATGCATCTCAGAAGTGTGCAACTTGTTCCCTGAGTTAGAAAACGTCGAGAAACGGTCGTTTCTGCTAGCGCTGTGCTTCTACACATGTACTTGCTGAACGGTGAAAGCGCACAGTAATGCACTTTTCTCCCAGCAAATACACTGTTTCTAAGGAAATGGGAACACACTGAGGAGACACTTGTGGGAGCTACTGTGGCTAAAACTGAGCTTCCCTACGCACAGGGAAGCAAGAGAAATGCTGATTTCATCAAGCCCAGTTACATACTCAGAATCTGTACTACTGCGCAAATAGGCATGTCTCTGTAGGCAAAAAACTCATTTCTGACAAAGTTGCCCAAATGCATCTCAGAAGTGTGCAACTTGTTCCCTGAGTTAGAAAACGTCGAGAAACGTTCGTTTCTGCTAGCGCTGTGCTTCTACACATGTATTTGCTGAACAGTGAAAGCGCACAGTAATGCACTTTTCTCCCAGCAAATACACTGTTTCTAAGGAAATGGGAACACACTGAGGAGACACTTGTGGGAGCTACTGGGACTAAAACTGAGCTTCCCTACGCACAGGGAAGCAAGAGGAATGCTGATTTCATCAGGCCCAGTTACATACTCAGAATCTATACTACTGTGCAAATAGGCATGTCTCTTTAGGCAAAAAACTCATTTCTGACAAAGTTGCCCAAATGCATCTCAGAAGTGTGCAACTTGTCCCTGAGTTAGAAAACGTCGAGAAACGTTCGTTTCTGCTAGCGTTGTTCTTCTACACATGTATTTGCTGAACGGTGAAAGCGCACAGTAATGCACTTTTCTCCCAGCAAATACACTGTTTCTAAGGAAATGGGAACACACTGAGGAGACACTTGTGGGAGCTACTGTGACTAAAACTGAGCTTCCCTACACACAGGGAAGCAAGAGAAATGCTGTTTTCATCAAGCCCAGTTACATACTCAGAATCTGTACTACTGCGCAAATAGGCATGTCTCTGTAGGCAAAAAACTCATTTCTGACAAAGTTGCCCAAATGCATCTCAGAAGTGTGCATCTTGTTCCGTGAGTTAGAAAACGTCGAGAAACGTTCGTTTCTGCTAGCGCTGTGCTTCTACACATGTATTTGCTGAACGGTGAAAGCCCACAGTAATGCACTTTTCTCCCAGCAAATACACTGTTTCTAAGGAAATGGGTACACACTGAGCAGACACTTGTGGGAGCTACTGTGACTAAAACTGAGCTTCCCTACGCACAGGGAAGCAAGAGAAATGCTGATTTCATCAAGCCCAGTTACATACTCAGAATCTGTACTACTGCGCAAATAGGCATGTCTCTGTAGGCAAAAAACTCATTTCTGACAAAGTTGCCCAAATGCATCTCAGAAGTGTGCAACTTGTTCTCTGAGTTAGAAAACATCGAGAAACGGTCGTTTCTGCTAGCGCTGTGCTTCTACACATGTATTTGCTGAACGGTGAAAGCGCACAGTAATGCACTTTTCTCCCAGCAAATACACTGTTTCTAAGGAAATGGGAACACACTGAGGAGACACTTGTGGGAGCTACTGTGACTAAAACTGAGCTTACCTACGCACAGGGAAGCAAGAGAAATGCTGATTACATCCAGCCCAGTTACATACTCAGAATCTGTACTACTGCGCAAATAGGCATGTCTCTGTAGGCAAAAAACTCATTTCTGACAAAGTTGCCCAAATGCATCTCAGAAGTGTGCAACTTGTTCCCTGAGTTAGAAAACGTCGAGAAACGTTCGTTTCTGCTAGCGCTGTGCTTCTACACATGTATTTGCTGAACGGTGAAAGCGCACAGTAATGCACTTTTCTCCCAGCAAATACACTGTTTCTAAGGAAATGGGAACACACTGAGACACTTCTGGGAGCTACAGTGACTAAAACTGAGCTTCCCTACGCACAGGGAAGCAAGAGAAATGCTGATTTCATCAAGCCCAGTTACATACTCAGAATCTGTACTACTGCGCTAATAGGCATGTCTCTGTAGGAAAAAAACTCATTTCTGACAAAGTTGCCCAAATGCATCTCAGAAGTGTGCAACTTGTTCCCTGAGTTAGAAAACATTGAGAAACGTTCGTTTCTGCTAGCGCTGTGCTTCTACACATGTATTTGCTGAACGGTGAAAGCGCACAGTAATGCACTTTTCTCCCAGCAAATACACTGTTTCTAAGGAAATGGGAACACACTGAGGAGACACTTGTGGGAGCTACTGTGACTAAAACTGAGCTTCCCTACGCACAGAGAAGCAAGAGAAATGCTGATTTCATCAAGCCCAGTTATATACTCAGAATCTATATTACTGCGCAAATAGGCATGTCTCTGTAGGCAAAAAACTCATTTATGACGAAGTTGCCCAAATGCATCTCAGAAGTGTGCAACTTGTTCCCTGAGTTAGAAAACGTCGAGAAACGTTCGTTTCTGCTAGCGCTGTGCTTCTACACATGTATTTGCTGAACGGTGAAAGCGCACAGTAATGCACTTTTCTCCCAGCAAATACACTGTTTCTAAGGAAATGGGAACACACTGAGGAGACACTTGTGGGAGCTACTGTGACTAAAACTGAGCTTCCCTACGCACAGGGAAGCAAGAGAAATGCTGATTTCATCAAGCCCAGTTACATACTCAGAATCTATACTACTGTGCAAATAGGCATGTCTCTTTAGGCAAAAAACTCATTTCTGACAAAGTTGCCCAAATGCATCTCAGAAGTGTGCAACTTATTCCCTGAGTTAGAAAACGTCGAGAAACATTCGTTTCTGCTAGCGCTGTGCTTCTACACATGTATTTGCTGAACGGTGAAAGCGCACAGTAATGCACTTTTCTCCCAGCAAATACACTGTTTCTAAGGAAATGGGAACACACTGAGGAGACACTTGTGGGAGCTACTGTGACTAAAATTGAGCTTCCCTACGCACAGGGAAGCAAGAGAAATGCTGATTTCATCAAGCCCAGTTACATACTCAGAATCTGTACTACTGCGCAAAAAGGGATGTCTCTGTAGAAAAAACTCATTTCTGACAAAGTTGCCCAAATGCATCTCAGATGTGTGAAACTTGTTCCCTGAGTTAGAAAACGTCGAGAAACGTTCGTTTCTGCTAGCGCTGTGCTTCTACACATGTATTTGCTGAACGGTGAAGCAAACAGTAATGCAGTTTTCTCCCAGCAAATACACTGTTTCTAAGGAAATGGGAACACACTGAAGAGACACACGTGGGAGCTATTGTGACTAAAACTGAGCTTCCCTATGCACAGGGAAGCAAGAGAAATGCTGATTTCATCAAGCCCAGTTACATACTCAGAATCTATACTACTGCGCAAATAGGCATGTCTCTGTAGGCAAAAAACTCATTTATGACAAAGTTGCACAAATGCATCTCAGAAGTGTGCAACTTGTTCCCTGAGTTAGAAAACGTCGAGAAACGTTCGTTTCTGCTAGCGCTGTGCTTCTACACATGTATTTGCTGAACGGTGAAAGCGCACAGTAATGCACTTTTCTCCCAGCAAATACACTGTTTCTAAGGAAATGGGAACACACTGAGGAGACATTTGTGGGAGCTACTGTGACTAAAACTGAGCTTACCTAAGCACAGGGAAGCAAGAGAAATGCTGATTTCATCAAGCCCAGTTACATACTCAGAATCTGTACTACTGCGCAAATAGGCATGTCTCTTTAGGCAAAAAACTCATTTCTGACAAAGTTGCCCAAATGCATCTCAGAAGTGTGCATCTTGTTCCGTGAGTTAGAAAACGTCGAGAAACGTTCGTTTCTGCTAGCGCTGTGCTTCTACACATGTATTTGCTGAACGGTGAAAGCCCACAGTAATGCACTTTTCTCCCAGCAAATACACTGTTTCTAAGGAAATGGGTACACACTGAGCAGACACTTGTGGGAGCTACTGTGACTAAAACTGAGCTTCCCTACGCACAGGGAAGCAAGACAAATGCTGATTTCATCAAGCCCAGTTACATACTCAGAATCTGTACTACTGCGCAAATAGGCATGTCTCTGTAGGCAAAAAACTCATTTCTGACAAAGTTGCCCAAATGCATCTCAGAAGTGTGCAACTTGTTCTCTGAGTTAGAAAACGTCGAGAAACGGTCGTTTCTGCTAGCGCTGTGCTTCTACACATGTATTTGCTGAACGGTGAAAGCGCACAGTAATGCACTTTTCTCCCAGCAAATACACTGTTTCTAAGGAAATGGGAACACACTGAGGAGACACTTGTGGGAGCTACTGTGACTAAAACTGAGCTTACCTACGCACAGGGAAGCAAGAGAAATGCTGATTACATCCAGCCCAGTTACATACTCAGAATCTGTACTACTGCGCAAATAGGCATGTCTCTGTAGGCAAAAAACTCATTTCTGACAAAGTTGCCCAAATGCATCTCAGAAGTGTGCAACTTGTTCCCTGAGTTAGAAAACGTCGAGAAACGTTTGTTTCTGCTAGCGCTGTGCTTCTACACATGTATTTGCTGAACGGTGAAAGCGCACAGTAATGCACTTTTCTCCCAGCAAATACACTGTTTCTAAGGAAATGGGAACACACTGAGACACTTCTGGGAGCTACAGTGACTAAAACTGAGCTTCCCTACGCACAGGGAAGCAAGAGAAATGCTGATTTCATCAAGCCCAGTTATATACTCAGAATCTGTACTACTGCGCTAATAGGCATGTCTCTGTAGGAAAAAAACTCATTTCTGACAAAGTTGCCCAAATGCATCTCAGAAGTGTGCAACTTGTTCCCTGAGTTAGAAAACATTGAGAAACGTTCGTTTCTGCTAGCGCTGTGCTTCTACACATGTATTTGCTGAACGGTGAAAGCGCACAGTAATGCACTTTTCTCCCAGCAAATACACTGTTTCTAAGGAAATGGGAACACACTGAGGAGACACTTGTGGGAGCTACTGTGACTAAAACTGAGCTTCCCTACGCACAGGGAAGCAAGAGAAATGCTGATTTCATCAAGCCCAGTTATATACTCAGAATCTATATTACTGGGCAAATAGGCATGTCTCTGTAGGCAAAAAACTCATTTATGACAAAGTTGCCCAAATGCATCTCAGAAGTGTGCAACTTGTTCCCTGAGTTAGAAAACGTCGAGAAACGTTCGTTTCTGCTAGCGCTGTGCTTCTACACATGTATTTGCTGAACGGTGAAAGCGCACAGTAATGCACTTTTCTCCCAGCAAATACACTGTTTCTAAGGAAATGGAAACACACTGAGGAGACACGTGTGGGAGCTACTGTGACTAAAACTGAGCTTACCTAAGCACAGGGAAGCAAGAGAAATGCTGATTTCATCAAGCCCAGTTACATACTCAGAATCTGTACTACTGCGCAAATAGGCATGTCTCTGTAGGCAAAAAACTCATTTCTGACAAAGTTGCCCAAATGCATCTCAGAAGTGTGCAACTTGTTCCCTGAGTTAGAAAACGTCGAGAAACGTTCGTTTCTGCTAGCGCTGTGCTTCTACACATGTATTTGCTGAACGGTGAAAGCGCACAGTAATGCACTTTTCTCCCAGCAAATACACTGTTTCTAAGGAAATGGGAACACACTGAGGAGACACTTGTGGGAGCTACTGTGACTAAAACTGAGCTTGCCTACGCACAGGGAAGCAAGAGAAATGCTGATTTCATCAAGCCCAGTTACATACTCAGAATCTATACTACTGTGCAAATAGGCATGTCTCTTTAGGCAAAAAACTCATTTCTGACAAAGTTGCCCAAATGCATCTCAGAAGTGTGCAACTTATTCCCTGAGTTAGAAAACGTCGAGAAACGTTCGTTTCTGCTAGCGCTGTGCTTCTACACATGTATTTGCTGAACGGTGAAAGCGCACAGTAATGCACTTTTCTCCCAGCAAATACACTGTTTCTAAGGAAATGGGAACACACTGAGGAGACACTTGTGGGAGCTACTGTGACTAAAATTGAGCTTCCCTACGCACAGGGAAGCAAGAGAAATGCTGATTTCATCAAGCCCAGTTACATACTCAGAATCTGTACTACTGCGCAAAAAGGGATGTCTCTGTAGAAAAAACTCATTTCTGACAAAGTTGCCCAAATGCATCTCAGATGTGTGAAACTTGTTCCCTGAGTTAGAAAACGTCGAGAAACGTTCGTTTCTGCTAGCGCTGTGCTTCTACACATGTATTTGCTGAACGGTGAAGCAAACAGTAATGCAGTTTTCTCCCAGCAAATACACTGTTTCTAAGGAAATGGGAACACACTGAAGAGACACACGTGGGAGCTATTGTGACTAAAACTGAGCTTCCCTACGCACAGGGAAGCAAGAGAAATGCTGATTTCATCAAGCCCAGTTACATACTCAGAATCTATACTACTGCGCAAATAGGCATGTCTCTGTAGGCAAAAAACTCATTTATGACAAAGTTGCACAAATGCATCTCAGAAGTGTGCAACTTGTTCCCTGAGTTAGAAAACGTCGAGAAACGTTCGTTTCTGCTAGCGCTGTGCTTCTACACATGTATTTGCTGAACGGTGAAAGCGCACAGTAATCCACTTTTCTCCCAGCAAATACACTGTTTCTAAGGAAATGGGAACACACTGAGGAGACACTTGTGGGAGCTACTGTGACTAAAACTGAGCTTCCCTACGCACAGGGAAGCAAGAGAAATGCTGATTTCATCAAGCCCAGTTACATACTCAGAATCTGTACTACTGCGCAAATAGGCATGTCTCTGTAGGCAAAAAACTCATTTCTGACAAAGTTGCCCAAATGCATCTCAGAAGTGTGCAACTTGTTCCCTGAGTTAGAAAACGTCGAGAAACGTTCGTTTCTGCTAGCGCTGTGCTTCTACACATGTATTTGCTGAACGGTGAATGCGCACAGTAATGCACTTTTCTTCCAGCAAATACACTGTTTCTAAGGAAATGGGAACACACTGAGGAGACACTTGTGCGAGCTACTGTGACTAAAACTGAGCTTCCCTACGCACAGGGAAGCAAGAGAAATGCTGATTTCATCAAGCCCAGTTACATACTCAGAATCTATACTACTGCGCAAATAGGCATGTCTCTTTAGGCAAAAAACTCATTTCTGACAAAGTTGCCCAAATGCATCTCAGAAGTGTGCAACTTGTTCCCTGAGTTAGAAAACGTCGAGAAACGTTCGTTTCTGCTAGCGCTGTGCTTCTACACATGTATTTGCTGAACGGTGAAAGCGCACAGTAATGCACTTTTCTCCCAGCAAATACACTGTTTCTAAGGAAATGGGAACACACTGAGGAGACACTTGTGGGAGCTACTGTGACTAAAACTGAGCTTACCTAATCACAGGGAAGCAAGAGAAATGCTGATTTCATCAAGCCCAGTTACATACTCAGAATCTATACTACTGTGCAAATAGGCATGTCTCTTTAGGCAAAAAACTCATTTCTGACAAAGTTGCCCAAATGCATCTCAGAAGTGTGCAACTTGTTCCCTGAGTTAGAAAACGTCGAGAAACGTTCGTTTCTGCTAGCGCTGTGCTTCTACACAGGTATTTGCTGAACGGTGAAAGCGCACAGTAATGCACTTTTCTCCCAGCAAATACACTGTTTCTAAGGAAATGGGAACACACTGAGGAGACACTTGTGGGAGCTACTGTGACTAAAACTGAGCTTCCCTACGCACAGGGAAGCAAGACAAATGCTGATTTCATCAAGCCCAGTTACATACTCAGAATCTATACTACTGTGCAAATAGGCATGTCTCTTTAGGCAAAAAACTCATTTCTGACAAAGTTGCCCAAATGCATCTCAGAAGTGTGCAACTTGTTCCCTGAGTTAGAAAACGTCGAGAAACGTTCGTTTCTGCTAGCGCTGTGCTTCTACACAGGTATTTGCTGAACGGTGAAAGCGCACAGTAATGCACTTTTCTCCCAGCAAATACACTGTTTCTAAGGAAATGGGAACACACTGAGGAGACACTTGTGGGAGCTACTGTGACTAAAACTGAGCTTCCCTACGCACAGGGAAGCAAGAGAAATGCTGATTTCATCAAGCCCAGTTACATACTCAGAATCTGTACTACTGCGCAAAAAGGCATGTCTCTGTAGAAAAAACTCATTTCTGACAAAGTTGCCCAAATGCATCTCAGAAGTGTGCAACTTGTTCCCTGAGTTAGAAAACGTCGAGAAACGTTCGTTTCTGCTAGCGCTGTGCTTCTACACATGTATTTGCTGAACGGTGAAGCAAACAGTAATGCAGTTTTCTCCCAGCAAATACACTGTTTCTAAGGAAATGGGAACACACTGAAGAGACACACGTGGGAGCTATTGTGACTAAAACTGAGCTTCCCTACGCACAGGGAAGCAAGAGAAATGCTGATTTCATCAAGCCCAGTTACATACTCAGAATCTATACTACTGCGCAAATAGGCATGTCTCTTTAGGCAAAAAACTCATTTATGACAAAGTTGCCCAAATGCATCTCAGAAGTGTGCAACTTGTTCCCTGAGTTAGAAAACGTCGAGAAACGTTCGTTTCTGCTAGCGCTGTGCTTCTACACATGTATTTGCTGAACGGTGAAAGCGCACAGTAATGCACTTTTCTCCCACCAAATACACTGTTTCTAAGGAAATGGGAACACACTGAGGAGACACTTGTGGGAGCTACTGTGACTAAAACTGAGCTTACCTAAGCACAGGGAAGCAAGAGAAATGCTGATTTCATCAAGCCCAGTTACATACTCAGAATCTGTACTACTGCGCAAATAGGCATGTCTCTTTAGGCAAAAAACCCATTTCTGACAAAGTTGCCCAAATGCATCTCAGAAGTGTGCAACTTGTTCCCTGAGTTAGAAAACGTCGAGAAACGTTCGTTTCTGCTAGCGCTGTGCTTCTACACATGTATTTGCTGAACGGTGAAAGCGCACAGTAATGCACTTTTCTTCCAGCAAATACACTGTTTCTAAGGAAATGGGAACACACTGAGGAGACACTTGTGGGAGCTACTGTGACTAAAACTGAGCTTCCCTACGCACAGGGAAGCAAGAGAAATGCTGATTTCATCAAGCCCAGTTACATACTCAGAATCTATACTACTGCGCAAATAGGCATGTCTCTGTAGGCAAAAAACTCATTTATGACAAAGTTGCCCAAATGCATCTCAGAAGTGTGCAACTTGTTCCCTGAGTTAGAAAACGTCGAGAAACCTTCGTTTCTGCTAGCGCTGTGCTTCTACACATGTATTTGCTGAACGGTGAAAGCGCACAGTAATGCACTTTTCTCCCAGCAAATACACTGTTTCTAAGGAAATGGGAACACACTGAGGAGACACTTGTGGGAGCTACTGTGACTAAAACTGAGCTTTCCTACGCACAGGGAAGCAAGAGAAATGCTGATTTCATCAAGCCCAGTTACATACTCAGAATCTATACTACTGTGCAAATAGGCATGTCTCTTTAGGCAAAAAACTCATTTCTGACAAAGTTGCCCAAATGCATCTCAGAAGTGTGCAACTTATTCCCTGAGTTAGAAAA
This sequence comes from Acomys minous, assembly GCF_964271855.1. Taxonomy (NCBI): domain Eukaryota; kingdom Metazoa; phylum Chordata; class Mammalia; order Rodentia; family Muridae; genus Acomys; species Acomys minous. The sequence continues at coordinate 3,080,921 of NW_028182181.1, forward strand.
CGTCGAGAAACGTTCGTTTCTGCTAGCGCTGTGCTTCTACACATGTATTTGCTGAACGGTGAAAGCGCACAGTAATGCACTTTTCTCCCAGCAAATACACTGTTTCTAAGGAAATGGGAACACACTGAGGAGACACTTGTCGGAGCTACTGTGACTAAAACTGAGCTTCCCTACGCACAGGGAAGCAAGAGAAATGCTGATTTCATCAAGCCCAGTTACATACTCAGAATCTATACTACTGCGCAAATAGGCATGTCTCTGTAGAAAAAACTCATTTCTGACAAAGTTGCCCAAATGCATCTCAGATGTGTGAAACTTGTTCCCTGTGTTAGAAAACGTCGAGAAACGTTCGTTTCTGCTAGCGCTGTGCTTCTACACATGTATTTGCTGAACGGTGAAGCAAACAGTAATGCAGTTTTCTCCCAGCAAATACACTGTTTCTAAGGAAATGGGAACACACTGAAGAGACACACGTGGGAGCTATTGTGACTAAAACTGAGCTTCCCTACGCACAGGGAAGCAAAAGAAATGCTGATTTCATCAAGCCCTGTTACATACTCAGAATCTGTACTACTGCGCAAAAAGGCATGTCTCTGTAGAAAAAACTCATTTCTGACAAAGTTGCCCAAATGCATCTCAGATGTGTGAAACTTGTTCCCTGAGTTAGAAAACGTCCAGAAACGTTCGTTTCTGCTAGCGCTGTGCTTCTACACATGTATTTGCTGAACGGTGAAGCAAACAGTAATGCAGTTTTCTCCCAGCAAATACACTGTTTCTAAGGAAATGGGAAAACACTGAAGAGACACACGTGGGAGCTATTGTGACTAAAACTGAGCTTCCCTACGCACAGGGAATCAAGAGAAATGCTGATTTCATCAAGCCCAGTTACATACTCAGAATCTGTACTACTGCGCAAATAGGCATGTCTCTTTAGGCAAAAAACTCATTTCTGACAAAGTTGCCCAAATGCATCTCAGAAGTGTGCAACTTGTTCCCTGAGTTAGAAAACGTCGAGAAACGTTCGTTTCTGCTAGCGCTGTGCTTCTACACATGTATTTGCTGAACGGTGAAAGCGCACAGTAGTGTGCACTTTTCTCCCACCAAATACACTGTTTCTAAGGAAATGGGAACACACTGAGGAGACACTTGTGGGAGCTACTGTAACTAAAACTGAGCTTACCTAAGCACAGGGAAGCAAGAGAAATGCTGATTTCATCAAGCCCAGTTACATACTCAGAATCTGTACTACTGCGCAAGTAGGCATGTCTCTTTAAGCAAAAAACTCATTTCTGACAAAGTTGCCCAAATGCATCTCAGAAGTGTGCAACTTGTTCCCTGAGTTAGAAAACGTCGAGAAACGTTCGTTTCTGCTAGCGCTGTGCTTCTACACATGTATTTGCTGAACGGTGAAAGCGCACAGTAATGCACTTTTCTTCCAGCAAATACACTGTTTCTAAGGAAATGGGAACACACTGAGGAGACACTTGTGGGAGCTACTGTGACTAAAACTGAGCTTCCCTACGCACAGGGAAGCAAGAGAAATGCTGATTTCATCAAGCCCAGTTACATACTCAGAATCTATACTACTGCGCAAATAGGCATGTCTCTGTAGGCAAAAAACTCATTTATGACAAAGTTGCCCAAATGCATCTCAGAAGTGTGCAACTTGTTCCCTGAGTTAGAAAACGTCGAGAAACGTTCGTTTCTGCTAGCGCTGTGCTTCTACACATGTATTTGCTGAACGGTGAAAGCGCACAGTAATGCACTTTTCTCCCAGCAAATACACTGTTTCTAAGGAAATGGGAACACACTGAGGAGACACTTGTGGGAGCTACAGTGACTAAAACTGAGCTTCCCTATGCACAGGGAAGCAAGAGAAATGCTGATTTCATCAAGCCCAGTTACATACTCAGAATCTATACTACTGTGCAAATAGGCATGTCTCTTTAGGCAAAAAACTCATTTCTGACAAAGTTGCCCAAATGCATCTCAGAAGTGTGCAACTTATTCCCTGAGTTAGAAAACGTCGAGAAACGTTCGTTTCTGCTAGCGCTGTGCTTCTACACATGTATTTGCTGAACGGTGAAAGCGCACAGTAATGCACTTTTCTCCCAGCAAATACACTGTTTCTAAGGAACTGGGAACACACTGAGGAGACACTTGTGGGAGCTACTGTGACTAAAACTGAGCTTCCCTACGCACAGGGAAGCAAGAGAAATGCTGATTTCATCAAGCCCAGTTACATACTCAGAATCTATACTACTGTGCAAATAGGCATGTCTCTTTAGGCAAAAAACTCATTTCTGACAAAGTTGCCCAAATGCATCTCAGAAGTGTGCAACTTGTTCCCTGAGTTAGAAAACGTCGAGAAACGGTCGTTTCTGCTAGCGCTGTGCTTCTAGACATGTATTTGCTGAAAGGTGAAAGCGCACAGTAATGCACATTTCTCCCAGCAAATACACTGTTTCTAAGGAAATGGGAACACACTGAGGAGACACTTGTGGGAGCTACTGTGACTAAAACTGAGCTTCCCTACGCACAGTTAAGCAAGAGAAATGCTGATTTCATCAAGCCCAGTTACATACTCAGAATCTGTACTACTGCGCAAATAGGCATGTCTCTGTAGGCAAAAAACTCATTTCTGACAAAGTTGCCCAAATGAATCTCAGAAGTGTGCAACTTGTTCCCTGAGTTAGAAAACGTCGAGAAACGGTCGTTTCTGCTAGCGCTGTGCGTCTACACATGTATTTGCTGAACGGTGAAAGAACACAGTAATGCACTTTTCTCCCAGCAAATACACTGTTTCTAAGAAAATGGGAACACACTGAGGAGACACTTGTGGGAGCTACTGTGACTAAAACTGAGCTTCCCTACGCACAGGGAAGCAAGACAAATGCTGATTTCATCAAGCCCAGTTACATACTCAGAATCTGTACTACTGCGCAAATAGGCATGTCTCTTTAGGCAAAAAACTCATTTCTGACGAAGTTACCCAAATGCATCTCAGAAGTGTGAAACTTGTTCATGGAGTTAGAAAACGTCGAGAAACTTTCGTTTCTGCTAGCGCTGTGCTTCTACACATGTATTTGCTGAACGGTGAAAGCGCACAGTAATGCACTTTTCTCCCAGCAAATACACTGTTTCTAAGGAAATGGAAACACACTGAGGAGACACTTGTGGGACCTACTGTGACTAAAACTGAGCTTCCCTACGCACAGGGAAGCAAGAGAAATGCTGATTTCATCAAGCCCAGTTACATACTCAGAATCTGTACAACTGCGCAAATAGTCATGTCTCTTTAGGCAAAAAACTCATTTCTGACAAAGTTGCCCAAATGCATCTCAGAAGTGTGCATCTTTTTCCCTGAGTTAGAAAACGTTGAGAAATGGTCGTTTCTGCTAGCGCTGTGCTTCTACACATGTATTTGCTGAATGGTGAAAGCGCACAGTAATGCACTTTTCTCCCAGCAAATACACTGTTTCTAAGGAAATGGGAACACACTGAGGAGACACTTGTCGGAGCTACCGTGACTAAAACAGTGCATCCCTACGCACAGGGAAGCAAGAGAAATGCTGATTTCATCAAGCCCAGTTACATACTCAGAATCTGTACTACTGCGCAAATAGGCATGTCTCTTTAGGCAAAAAACTCATTTCTGACAAAGTTGCCCAAATGCATCTCAGAAGTGTGCAACTTGTTCCCTTAGTTAGAAAACATCGAGAAACGGTCGTTTCTGCTAGCGCTGTGCTTCTACACATGTATTTGCTGAATGGTGAAAGCGCACAGTAATGCACTTTTCTCCCAGCAAATACACTGTTTCTAAGGAAATGGGAACACACTGAGACACTTGTGGAAGCTACAGTGACTAAAACTGAGCTTCCCTACGCAAGGGGAAGCAAGAGAAATGCTGATTTCATCAAGCCCAGTTACATACTCAGAATCTGTACTACTGCATGAATAGGCATGTCTCTTTAGGCAAAAAACTCATTTCTGACAAAGTTGCCCAAATGCATCTCAGAAGTTTGCAACTTGTTCCCTGAGTTAGAAAACGTCGAGAAACGGTCGTTTCTGCTAGCGCTGTGCTTCTAGACATGTATTTGCTGAAAGGTGAAAGCGCACAGTAATGCACATTTCTCCCAGCAAATACACTGTTTCTAAGGAAATGGTAACACACTGAGGAGACACTTGTGGGAGCTACTGTGACTAAAACTGAGCTTCCCTACGCACAGGGAAGCAAGAGAAATGCTGATTTCATCCAGCCCAGTTACATACTCAGAATCTGTACTACTGCGCAAATAGGAATGTCTCTGTAGGCAAAAAACTCATTTCTGACAAAGTTGCCCAAATGCATCTCAGAAGTGTGCAACTTGTTCCCTGAGTTAGAAAACGTCGAGAAACGGTCGTTTCTGCTACCGCTGTGCGTCTACACATGTATTTGCTGAACGGTGAAAGAACACAGTAATGCACTTTTCTCCCAGCAAATACACTGTTTCTAAGGAAATGGGAACACACTGAGGAGACACTTGTGGGAGCTACTGTGACTAAAACTGAGCTTCCCTACGCACAGGGAAGCAAAAGAAATGCTGATTTCATCAAGCCCAGTTACATACTCAGAATCTGTACTACTGCGCAAATAGGCATGTCTCTTTAGGCAAAAAACTCATTTCTGACAAAGTTGCCCAAATGCATCTCAGAAGTGTGCAACTTGGTCCCTGAGTTAAAAAACGTCGAGAAACGTTCGTTTCTGCTAGCGCTGTGCTTCTACACATGTATTTGCTGAACGGTGAAAGTGCACAGTAATGAACTTTTCTCCAAGCAAATACACTGTTTCTAAGGAAATGGGAACACACTGAGGAGACACTTGTGGGAGCTACTGTGACTAAAACTGAGCTTCCCTACGCACAGGGAAGCAAGAGAAATGCTGATTTCATCAAGCCCAGTTACATACTCAGAATCTGTACTACTGCGCAAATAGGCATGTCTCTTTAGGCAAAAAACTCATTTCTGACGAAGTTACCCAAATGCATCTCAGAAGTGTGAAACTTGTTCATGGAGTTAGAAAACGTCGAGAAACTTTCGTTTCTGCTAGCGCTGTGCTTCTACACATGTATTTGCTGAACGGTGAAAGCGCACAGTAATGCACTTTTCTCCCAGCAAATACACTGTTTCTAAGGAAATGGAAACACACTGAGGAGACACTTGTGGGACCTACTGTGACTAAAACTGAGCTTCCCTACGCACAGGGAAGCAAGAGAAATGCTGATTTCATCAAGCCCAGTTACATACTCAGAATCTGTACTACTGCGCAAATAGGCATGTCTCTGTAGGCAAAAAACTCATTTCTGACAAAGTTGCCCAAATGTATCTCAGAAGTGTGCAACTTGTTCCCTGAGTTAGAAAACGTCGAGAAACGTTCGTTTCTGCTAGCGCTGTGCTTCTACACATGTATTTGCTGAACGTTGAAAGCGCACAGTAATGCACTTTTCTCCCAGCAAATACACTGTTTCTAAGGAAATGGGAACACACTGAGGAGACACTTGTGGGAGCTACTGTGACTAAAACTGAGCTTCCCTACGCACAGGGAAGCAAGAGAAATGATGATTTCATTCAGCCCAGTTACAAACTCAGAATCTGTACTACTGCGTGAATAGGCAGGTCTCTGTAGGCAAAAAACTCATTTCTGACAAAGTTGCCCAAATGCATCTCAGAAGTGTGCAACTTGTTCCCTGATTTAGAAAACGTCGAGAAATGTTCGTTTCTGCTAGCGCTGTGCTTCTACACATGTATTTGCTGAACGGTGAAAGCGCACAGTAATGCACTTTTCTCCCAGCAAATACACTGTTTCTAAGGAAATGGGAACACACTGAGACACTTGTGGGAGCTACAGTGACTAAAACTGAGCTTCTCTACGCAAGGGGAAGCAAGAGAAATGCTGATTTCATCAAGCCCAGTTACATACTCAGAATCTGTACTACTGCATGAATAGGCATGTCTCTTTAGGCAAAAAACTCATTTCTGACAAAGTTGCCCAAATGCATCTCAGAAGTTTGCAACTTGTTCCCTGAGTTAGAAAACGTCGAGAAACGGTCGTTTCTGTTAGCACTGTGCTTCTACACATGTATTTGCTGAAAGGTGAAAGCGCACAGTAATGCACATTTCTCCCAGCAAATACACTGTTTCTAAGGAAATGGGAACACACTGAGGAGACACTTGTGGGAGCTACTGTGACTAAAACAGAGCTTCCCTACGCACACGGAAGCAAGAGAAATGATGATTTCATTCAGCCCAGTTACAAACTCAGAATCTGTACTACTGCGTGAATAGGCAGGTCTCTGTAGGCAAAAAACTCATTTCTGACAAAGTTGCCCAAATGCATTCCAGAAGTGTGCAACTTGTTCCCTGAGTTAGAAAACGTCGAGAAACGTTCGTTTCTGCTAGCGCTGTGCTTCTACACATGTATTTGCTGAACGGTGAAGCGAACAGTAATGCAGTTTTCTCCCAGCAAATACACTGTTTCTAAGGAAATGGGAACACACTGAAGAGACACACGTGGGAGCTATTGTGACTAAAACTGAGCTTCCCTACGCACAGGGAAGCAAGAGAAATGCTGATTTCATCAAGCCCTGTTACATACTCAGAATCTGTACTACTGCGCAAATAGGCATGTCTCTTTAGGCAAAAAACTCATTTCTGACAAAGTTGCCCAAATGCATCTCAGAAGTGTGCAATTTGTTCCCTGACTTAGAAAACGTCGAGAAATGGTCGTTTCTGCTAGTGCTGTGCTTCTACACATGTACTTGCTGAACGGTGAAAGCGCACAGTAATGCACTTTTCTCCCAGCAAATACACTGTTTCTAAGGAAATGGGAACACACTGAGGAGACACTTGTGGGAGCTACTGTGACTAAAACTGAGCTTCCCTACGCACAGGGAAGCAAGAGAAATGCTGATTTCATCCAGCCCAGTTACATACTCAGAATCTGTACTACTGCGCAAATAGGCATGTCTCTTTAGGCAAAAAACTCATTTCTGACAAAGTTGCCCAAATGCATCTCAGAAGTGTGCAACTTGTTCTCTGAGTTAGAAAACGTCGGGACACGGTCTTTTCTGCTAGCGCTGTGCTTCTACACATGTACTTGCTGAACGGTGAAAGCGCACAGTAATGCACTTTTCTCCCAGCAAATACACTGTTTCTAAGGAAATGGGAACACACTGAGGAGACACTTGTGGGAGCTACTGTGACTAAAACTGAGCTTCCCTATGCACAGGGAAGCAAGAGAAATGCTGATTTCATCAAGCCCTGTTACATACTCAGAATCTGTACTACTGCGCAAATAGGCATGTCTCTTTAGGCAAAAAACTCATTTCTGACAAAGTTGCCCAAATGCATCTCAGAAGTGTGCATCTTGTTCCGTGAGTTATAAAACGTCGAGAAACGTTCGTTTCTGCTAGCGCTGTGCTTCTACACATGTATTTGCTGAACGGTGAAAGCCCACAGTAATGCACTTTTCTCCCAGCAAATACACTGTTTCTAAGAAAATGGGTACACACTGAGCAGACACTTGTGGGAGCTACTGTGAGTAAAACTGAGCCTCCTTATGCACAGGGAAGCAAGACAAATGCTGATTTCATCAAGCCCAGTTACATACTCAGAATCTGTACTACTGCGCAAATAGGCATGTCTCTGTAGGCAAAAAACTCATTTCTGACAAAGTTGCCCAAATGCATCTCAGAAGTGTGCAACTTGTTCCCTGAGTTAGAATACGTCGAGAAACGGTCGTTTCTGCTAGCGCTGTGCTTCTCCACATGTATTTGCTGAACGGTGAAAGCGCACAGTAATGCACTTTTCTCCCAGCAAATACACTGTTTCTAAGGAAATGGGAACACACTGAGGAGACACTTGTGGGAGCTACTGTGACTAAAACTGAGCTTCCCTACGCACAGGGAAGCAAAAGAAATGCTGATTTGATCAAGCCCAGTTACATACTCAGAATCTATACTACTGTGCAAATAGGCATGTCTCTTTAGGCAAAAAACTCATTTCTGACAAAGTTGCCCAAATGCATCTCAGAAGTGTGCAACTTGTTCCCTGATTTAGAAAATGTCGAGAAACGTTCGTTTCTGCTAGCGCTGTGCTTCTACACATGTATTTGCTGAACGGTGAAAGCGCACAGTAATGCACTTTTCTCCCAGCAAATACACTGTTTCTAAGGAAATGGGAACACACTGAGGAGACACTTGTGGGAGCTACTGTGACTAAAACTGAGCTTCCCTACGCACAGGGAAGCAAGAGAAATGCTGATTTCATCAAGCCCTGATACATACTCAGAATCTGTACTACTGCGCAAATAGGCATGTCTCTTTAGGCAAAAAACTCATTTCTGACAAAGTTGCCCAAATGCATCTCAGAAGTGTGCATCTTGTTCCGTGAGTTATAAAACGTCGAGAAACGTTCGTTTCTGCTAGCGCTGTGCTTCTACACATGTATTTGCTGAACGGTGAAAGCCCACAGTAATGCACTTTTCTCCCAGCAAATACACTGTTTCTAAGAAAATGGGTACACACTGAGCAGACACTTGTGGGAGCTACTGTGACTAAAACTGAGCCTCCTTATGCACAGGGAAGCAAGACGAATGCTGATTTCATCAAGCCCAGTTACATACTCAGAATCTGTACTACTGCGCAAATAGGCATGTCTCTGTAGGCAAAAAACTCATTTCTGACAAAGTTGCCCAAATGCATCTCAGAAGTGTGCAACTTGTTCCCTGAGTTAGAAAACGTCGAGACACGGTCTTTTCTGCTAGCGCTGTGCTTCTACACATGTACTTGCTGAACGGTGAAAGTGCACAGTAATGCACTTTTCTCCCAGCAAATACACTGTTTCTAAGGAAATGGGAACACACTGAGGAGACACTTGTGGGAGCTACTGTGACTAAAACTGAGCTTCCCTACGCACAGGGAAGCAAGAGAAATGCTGATTTCTTCAAGCCCAGTTACATATTCAGAATCTGTACTACTGCGCAAATAGGCATATCTCTGTAGGCAAAAAACTCATTTCTGATAAAGTTGCCCAAATGCATCTCAGAAGTGTGCAACTTGTTCTCTGAGTTAGAAAACGTCGAGACACGGTCTTTTCTGCTTTCGCTGTGCTTCTACACATGTACTTGCTGAACGGTGAAAGTGCACAGTAATGCACTTTTCTGCCAGCAAATACACTGTTTCTAAGGAAATGGGAACACACTGAGGAGACACTTGTGGGAGCTACTGTGACTAAAACTGAGCTTCCCTACGCACAGGGAAGCAAGAGAAATGCTGATTTCATCCAGCCCAGTTACAAACTCAGAATCTGTACTACTGCGTGAATAGGCAGGTCTCTGTAGGCAAAAAACTCATTTCTGACAAAGTTGCCCAAATGCATCTCAGAAGTGTGCAACTTGTTCCCTGAGTTAGAAAACGTCGAGAAATGTTCGTTTCTGCTAGCGCTGTGCTTCTACACATGTATTTGCTGAACGGTGAAAGCGCACAGTAATGCACTTTTCTCCCAGCAAATACACTGTTTCTAAGGAAATGGGAACACACTGAGGAGACACTTGTGGGAGCTACAGTGACTAAAACTGAGCTTCCCTACGCAAGGGGAAGCAAGAGAAATGCTGATTTCATCAAGCCCAGTTACATATTCAGAATCTGTACTATTGCGCAAATAGGCATGTCTCTTTAGGCAAAAAACTCATTTCTGACAAAGTTGCCCAAATGCATCTCAGAAGTGTGCAACTCGTTCCCAGAGTTAGAAAACGTCGAGAAACGTTCGATTCTGCTAGCGCTGTGCTTCTACACATGTATTTGTTGTACGGTGAAAGCGCAAAATAATGCCCTTTTCTCCCAGCAAATACACTGTTTCTAAGGAAATGGGAACACACTGAGGAGACACTTGTGGGACCTACTGTGACTAAAACTGAGCTTCCCTACGCACAGGGAAGCAAGAGAAATGCTGATTTCATCAAGCCCAGTTACATACTCAGAATCTGTACTACTGCGCAAATAGGCATGTCTCTGTAGGCAAAAAACTCATTTCTGACAAAGTTGCCCAAATGTATCTCAGAAGTGTGCAACTTGTTCCCTGAGTTAGAAAACGTCGAGAAACGTTCGTTTCTGCTAGCGCTGTGCTTCTACACATGTATTTGCTGAACGGTGAAAGCGCACAGCAATGCACTTTTCTCCCAGCAAATACACTGTTTCTAAGGAAATGGGAACACACTGAGACACTTGTGGGAGCTACAGTGACTAAAACTGAGCTTCCCTACGCAAGGGGAAGCAAGAGAAATGCTGATTTCATCAAGCCCAGTTACATACTCAGAATCTGTACTACTGCGCAAATAGGCATGTCTCTTTAGGCAAAAAAAACTCATTTCTGACAAAGTTGCCCAAATGCATCTCAGAAGTTTGCAACTTGTTCCCTGACTTAGAAAACGTCGAGAAACGGTCGTTTCTGCTAGCGCTGTGCTTCTACACATGTATTCGCTGAAAGGTGAAAGCGCACAGTAATGCACATTTCTCCCAGCAAATACACTATTTCTAAGGAAATGGGAACACACTGAGGAGACACTTGTGGGAGCTACTGTGACTAAAACTGAGCTTCCCTACGCACAGGGAAGCAAGAGAAATGCTGATTTCATCAAGCCCAGTTACATACTCAGAATCTGTACTACTGCACAAATAGGCATGTCTCTGTAGGCAAAAAACTCATTTCTGACAAAGTTGCCCAAATGCATCTCAGAAGTGTGCAACTTGTTCCCTGAGTTAGAAAAAGTCGAGAAACGGTCGTTTCTGCTAGCGCTGTGCGTCTACACATGTATTTGCTGAACGGTGAAAGAACACAGTAATGCACTTTTCTCCCAGCAAATACACTGTTTCTAAGGAAATGGGAACACACTGAGGAGACACTTGTGGGAGCTACTGTGACTAAAACTGAGCTTCCCTATGCACAGGGAAGCAAGACAAATACTGATTTCATCAAGCCCAGTTACATACTCAGAATCTGTACTACTGCGCAAATAGGCATGTCTCTTTAGGCAAAAAACTCATTTCTGACAAAGTTGCCCAAATGCATCTCAGAAGTGTGCAACTTGGTCCCTGAGTTAAAAAACGTCGAGAAACGTTCGTTTCTGCTAGCGCTGTGCTTCTACACATGTATTTGCTGAACGGTGAAAGCGCACAGAAATGCACTTTTCTCCCAGCAAATACACTGTTTCTAAGGAAATGGGAACACACTGAGGAGACACTTGTGGGAGCTACTGTGACTAAAACTGAGCTTCCCGACGCACAGGGAAGCAAGAGAAATGCTGATTTCATCAAGCCCAGTTACATACTCAGAATCTGTACTACTTACTGCGCAAATAGGCATGTCTCCCTAGGCAAAAAACTCATTTCTGACAAAGTTGCCCAAATGTATCTCAGAAGTGTGCAACTTGTTCCCTGAGTTAGAAAACGTCGAGAAACGTTCGTTTCTGCTAGCGCTGTGCTTCTACACATGTATTTGCTGAACGGTGAAGCGAACAGTAATGCAGTTTTCTCCCAGCAAATACACTGTTTCTAAGGAAATGGGAACACACTGAAGAGACACACGTGGGAGCTATTGTGACTAAAACTGAGCTTCCCTATGCACAGGGAAGCAAGAGAAATGCTGATTTCATCAAGCCCTGTTACATACTCAGAATCTGTACTACTGCGCAAATAGGCATGTCTCTGTAGGCAAAAAACTCATTTCTGACAAAGTTGCCCAAATGCATCTCAGAAGTGTGCAACTTGTTCCCTGACTTAGAAAACGTCGAGAAATGGTCGTTTCTGCTAGTGCTGTGCTTCTACACATGTACTTGCTGAACGGTGAAAGCGCACAGTAATGCACTTTTCTCCCAGCAAATACACTGTTTCTAAGGAAATGGGAACACACTGAGGAGACACTTGTGGGAGCTACTGTGACTAAAACTGAGCTTCCCTACGCACAGGGAAGCAAGAGAAATGCTGATTTCATCCAGCCCAGTTACATACTCAGAATCTGTACTACTGCGCAAATAGGCATGTCTCTTTAGGCAAAAAACTCATTTCTGACAAAGTTGCCCAAATGCATCTCAGAAGTGTGCAACTTGTTCTCTGAGTTAGAAAACGTCGAGACACGGTCTTTTCTGCTAGCGCTGTGCTTCTACACATGTACTTGCTGAACGGTGAAAGTGCACAGTAATGCACTTTTCTCCCAGCAAATACACTGTTTCTAAGGAAATGGGAACACACTGAGGAGACACTTGTGGGAGCTACTGTGACTAAAACTGAGCTTCCCTACGCACAGGGAAGCAAGAGAAATGCTGATTTCATCAAGCCCAGTTACATACTCAGAATCTATACTACTGTGCAAATAGACATGTCTCTTTAGGCAAAAAACTCATTTCTGACAAAGTTGCCCAAATGCATCTCAGAAGTGTGCAACTTGTTCCCTGAGTTAGAAAACGTCGAGAAACGGTCGTTTCTGCTAGCGCTGTGCGTCTACACATGTATTTGCTGAATGGTGAAAGAACACAGTAATGCACTTTTCTCCCAGCAAATACACTGTTTCTAAGGAAATGGGAACACACTGAGGAGACACTTGTGGGAGCTACTGTGACTAAAACTGAGCTTCCCTACGCACAGGGAAGCAAGACAAATGCTGATTTAATCAAGCCCAGTTACATACTCAGAATCTGTACTACTGCGCAAATAGGCATGTCTCTGTAGGCAAAAAACTCATTTCTGACAAAGTTGCCCAAATGTATCTCAGAAGTGTGCAACTTGTTCCCTGAGTTAGAAAACGTCGAAGAAACGTTCGTTTCTGCTAGCGCTGTGCTTCTACACATGTATTTGCTGAACGGTGAAAGCGCACAGTAATGCACTTTTCTCCCAGCAAATACACTGTTTCTAAGGAAATGGGAACACACTGAGGAGACACTTGTGGGAGCTACTGTGACTAAAACTGAGCTTCCCGACGCACAGGGAAGCAAGAGAAATGCTGATTTCATCAAGCCCAGTTACATACTCAGAATCTGTACTACTGCGCAAATAGGCATGTCTCCCTAGGCAAAAAACTCATTTCTGACAAAGTTGCCCAAATGCATCTCAGAAGTGTGCAACTTGTTCCCTGAGTTAGAAAACGTCGAGAAACGTTCGTTTCTGCTAGCGCTGTGCTTCTACACATGTATTTGCTGAACGGTGAAGCGAACAGTAATGCAGTTTTCTCCCAGCAAATACACTGTTTCTAAGGAAATGGGAACACACTGAAGAGACACACGTGGGAGCTATTGTGACTAAAACTGAGCTTCCCTATGCACAGGGAAGCAAGAGAAATGCTGATTTCATCAAGCCCATTTACATACTCAGAATCTGTACTACTGCGCAAATAGGCATGTCTCTTTAGGCAAAAAACTCATTTCTGACAAAGTTGCCCAAATGCATCTCAGAAGTGTGCAACTTGTTCCCTGACTTAGAAAACGTCGAGAAATGGTCGTTTCTGCTAGTGCTGTGCTTCTACACATGTACTTGCTGAACGGTGAAAGCGCACAGTAATGCACTTTTCTCCCAGCAAATACACTGTTTCTAAGGAAATGGGAACACACTGAGGAGACACTTGTGGGAGCTACTGTGACTAAAACTGAGCTTCCCTACGCACAGGGAAGCAAGAGAAATGCTGATTTCATCCAGCCCAGTTACATACTCAGAATCTGTACTACTGCGCAAATAGGCATGTCTCTTTAGGCAAAAAACTCATTTCTGACAAAGTTGCCCAAATGCATCTCAGAAGTGTGCAACTTGTTCTCTGAGTTAGAAAACGTCGAGACACGGTCTTTTCTGCTAGCGCTGTGCTTCTACACATGTACTTGCTGAACGGTGAAAGTGCACAGTAATGCACTTTTCTCCCAGCAAATACACTGTTTCTAAGGAAATGGGAACACACTGAGGAGACACTTGTGGGAGCTACTGTGACTAAAACTGAGCTTCCCTACGCACAGGGAAGCAAGAGAAATGCTGATTTCATCAAGCCCAGTTACATACTCAGAATCTATTCTACTGCGCAAATAGGCATGTCTCTGTAGGCAAAAACTCATTTATGACAAAGTTGCCCAAATGCATCTCAGATGTGTGCATCTTGTTCCCTGAGTTAGAAAACGTCGAGAAACGTTCGTTTCTGCTAGCGCTGTGCTTCTACACATGTATTTGCTGAACGGTGAAAGCGCACAGTAATGCACTTTTCTCCCAGCAAATACACTGTTTCTAAGGAAATGGGAACACACTGAGACACTTGTGGGAGCTACAGTGACTAAAACTGAGCTTCCCTACGCACAGGGAAGCAAGAGAAATGCTGATTTCATCAACCCAGTTACATACTCAGAATCTGTACTACTGCGCAAATAGGCATGTCTCATTAGGCAAAAAACTCATTTCTGACAAAGTTGCCCAAATGCATCTCAGAAGTGTGCAACTTGTTCCCTGAGTTAGAAAACTTCGAGAAACGGTCGTTTCTGCTAGCGCTGTTCTTCTACACATGTATTTGCTGAACGGTGAAGTCGCACAGTAATGCACTTTTCTCCCAGCAAATACACTGTTTCTAAGGAAATGGGAACACACTGAGGAGACACTTGTGGGAGCAACTGTGACTAAAACTGAGCTTCCCTACGCACAGGGAAGCAAGAGAAATGCTGATTTCATCCAGCCCAGTTACATACTCAGAATCTGTAATACTGCGCCAATAGGCATGTCTCTGTAGGCAAAAAACTCATTTCTGACAAAGTTGCCCAAATGCATCTCAGAAGTGTGCAACTTGTTCCCTGAGTTAGAAAACGTCGAGAAACGTTCGTTTCTGCTAGCGCTGTGCTTCTACACATGTATTTGCTGAACGGTGAAAGCGCACAGTAATGCACTTTTCTCCTAGCAAATACACTGTTTCTAAGGAAATGGGAACACACTGAGGAGACACTTGTGGGAGCTACTGTGCCTAAAACTGAGCTTCCCTACGCACAGGGATGCAAGAGAAATGCTGATTTCATCAAGCCCAGTTACATACTCAGAATCTGTACTACTGCGCAAATAGGCATGTCTCTTTAGGCAAAAAACTCATTTCTGACAAAGTTGCCCAAATGCATCTCAGAAGTGTGCAACTTGTTCCCTGAGTTAGAAAACATCGAGAAACGGTCGTTTCTGCTAGCGCTGTGCTTCTACACATGTACTTGCTGAACGGTGAAAGCGCACAGTAATGCACTTTTCTCCCAGCAAATACACTGTTTCTAAGGAAATGGGAACACACTGAGGAGACACTTGTGGGAGCTACTGTGACTAAAACTGAGCTTCCCTACGCACAGGTAAGCAAGAGAAATGCTGATTTCATCAACCCAGTTACATACTCAGACTCTGTACTACTGCGCAAATAGGCATGTCTCTTTAGGCAAAAAACTCATTTCTGACAAAGTTCCCCAAATGCATCTCAGAAGTGTGCAACTTGTTCCCTGAGTTAGAAAACGTCGAGAAACGTTCGTTTCTGCTAGTGCTGTGCTTCTACACATGTATTTGCTGAACGGTGAAAGCGCACAGTAATGCACTTTTCTCCCAGCAAATACACTGTTTCTAAGGAACTGGGAACACACTGAGGAGACACTTGTGAGAGCTACTGTTACTAAAAGTGAGCTTCCCTACGCACAGGGAAGCAAGAGAAATGCTGATATCATCAGGCCCAGTTACATACTCAGAATCTGTACTACTACGCAAATAGGCATGTCTCTGTAGGCAAAAAACTCATTTCTGACAAAGTTGCCCAAATGCATCTCAGAAGTGTGCAACTTGTTGCCTGAGTTAGAAAACGTCGAGAAACGGCCGTTTCTGCTAGCGCTGTGCTTCTACACATGTATTTGCTGAACGGTGAAAGCGCACAGTAATGCACTTTTCTCCCAGGAAATACACTGTTTCTAAGGAAATGGGAACACACTGAGGAGACACTTGTGGGAGCTACTGTGACTAAAACTGAGCTTCCGTAAGCACAGGGAAGCAAGAGAATGCTGATTTCATCAAGCCCAGTTACATACTCAGAATCTGTACTACTGCGCAAATAGGCATGTCTCTGTAGGCAAGAAACTCATTTCTGACAAAGTTGCCCAAATGCATCTCAGAAGTGTGCAACTTGTTCCCTGAGTTAGAAAATGTCGAGAAACGTTCGTTTCTGCTAGCGCTGTTCTTCTACACATGTATTTGCTGAACGGTGAAAGCGCACAGTAATGCACTTTTCTCCCAGCAAATACACTGTTTCTAAGGAAATGGGAACACACTGACGAGACACTTGTGGGAGCTACTGTGACTAAAACTGAGCTTCCCTATGCACAGGGAAGCAATAGAAATGCTGATTTCATCAAGCCCAGTTCATACTCAGAAATTGTACTACTGCGCAAATAGGCATGTCTCTTTAGGCAAAAAACTCATTTCTGACAAAGTTGGCCAAATGCATCTCAGAAGTGTGCATCTTGTTCTGTGAGTTAGAAAACGTTGAGAAACGTTCGTTTCTGCTAGTGCTGTGCTTCTACACATGTATTTGCTGAACGGTGAAAGCCCACAGTAATGCACTTTTCTCCCAGCAAATACACTGTTTCTAAGGAAATGGGTACACACTGAGCAGACACTTGTGGGAGCTACTGTGACTAAAACTGAGCTTACCTACGCACAGGGAAGCAAGAGAAATGCTGATATCATCAGGCCCAGTTACATACTCAGAATCTGTACTACTACGCAAATAGGCATGTCTCTGTAGGCAAAAAACTCATTTCTGATAAAGTTGCCCAAATGCATCTCAGAAGTGTGCAACTTGTTGCCTGAGTTAGAAAACGTCGAGAAACGGCCGTTTCTGCTTACGCTGTGCTTCTACACATGTATTTGCTGAACGGTGAAAGCGCACAGTAATGCACTTTTCTCCCAGCAAATACACTGTTTCTAAGGAAATGGGAACACACTGAGGAGACACTTGTGGGAGCTACTGTGACTAAAACTGAGCTTCCGTAAGCACAGGGAAGCAAGAGAATGCTGATTTCATCAAGCCCAGTTACATACTCAGAATCTGTACTACTGCGCAAATAGGCATGTCTCTGTAGGCAAGAAACTCATTTCTGACAAAGTTGCCCAAATGCATCTCAGAAGTGTGCAACTTGTTCCCTGAGTTAGAAAATGTCGAGAAACGTTCGTTTCTGCTAGCGCTGTTCTTCTACACATGTATTTGCTGAACGGTGAAAGCGCACAGTAATGCACTTTTCTCCCAGCAAATACACTGTTTCTAAGGAAATGGGAACACACTGAGGAGACACTTGTGGGAGCTACTGTGACTAAAACTGAGCTTCCCTACGCACAGGGAAGCAAGAGAAATGCTGATTTCATCAAGCCCAGTTACTTACTCAGAAATTGTACTACTGCGCAAATAGGCATGTCTCTTTAGGCAAAAAACTCATTTCTGACAAAGTTGCCCAAATGCATCTCAGAAGTGTGCATCTTGTTCCGTGAGTTAGAAAACGTTGAGAAACGTTCGTTTCTGCTAGTGCTGTGCTTCTACACATGTATTTGCTGAACGGTGAAAGCCCACAGTAATGCACTTTTCTCCCAGCAAATACACTGTTTCTAAGGAAATGGGTACACACTGAGCAGACACTTGTGGGAGCTACTGTGACTAAAACTGAGCTTCCCTACGCACAGGGAAGCAAGAGAAATGCTGATTTCATCAAGCCCAGTTACATACTCAGAATCTGTACTACTGCGCAAATAGGCATGTCTCTGTAGGCAAAAAACTCATTTCTGACAAAGTTGCCCAAATGCATCTCAGAAGTGTGCAACTTGTTCCCTGAGCTAGAAATCGTCGAGAAACATTCCTTTCTGCTAGCGCTGTGCTTCTACACATGTTTTTGCTCAACGGTGAAAGCGCATAGTAATGCACGTTTCTCCCAGCAAATACACTGTTTCTAAGGAACTGGGAACACACTGAGGAGACACTTGTGGGAGCTACTGTGACTAAAACTGAGCTTCCCTACGCACAGGGAAGCAAGAGAAATGCTGATTTCATCAAGCCCAGTTACATACTCAGAATCTGTACTACTGCGCAAATAGGCTTGTCTCTGTAGGCAAAAAACTCATTTCTGACAAAGTTGCCCAAATGCATCTCAGAAGTGTGCCACTTGTTCCCTGAGTTAGAAAACGTCGAGAAACGGTCATTTCTGCTAGCGCTGTGCTTCTACACATGTATTTGCTGAACGGTGAAAGCGCACAGTAATCCACTTTTCTCCCAGCAAATACACTGTTTCTAAGGAACTGGGAACACACTGAGGAGACAGTTGTGGGAGCTACTGTGACTAAAACTGAGCTTCCATACGCACAGGGAAGCTAGAGAAATGCTGATTTCATCAAGCCCAGTTACATACTCAGAATCTGTACTACTGCGCAAATAGGCATGTCTCTGTAGGCAAAAAACTCATTTCTGACAAAGTTGCCCAAATGCATCTCAGAAGTGTGCAACTTGTTCCCTGAGTTAGAAAACATCGAGAAACGTTCGTTTCTGCTAACGCTATGCTTCTACACATGTATTTGCTGAACGGTGAAAATGCACAGTACTGCACTTTTCTCCCAGCAAATACACTGTTTCTAAGGAAATGGTAACACACTGAGGAGACACTTGTGGGAGCTACTGTGACTAAAACTGAGCTTCCCTACGCACAGGGAAGCAAGAGAAATGCTGATTTCATCAACCCAGTTACATACTCAGACTCTGTACTACTGCGCAAATAGGCATGTCTCTTTAGGCAAAAAACTCATTTCTGACAAAGTTGCCCAAATGCATCTCAGAAGTGTGCAACTTGTTCCCTGAGTTAGAAAACGTCGAGAAACGTTCGTTTCTGCTAGTGCTGTGCTTCTACACATGTATTTGCTGAACGGTGAAAGCGCACAGTAATGCACTTTTCTCCCAGCAAATACACTGTTTCTAAGGAACTGGGAACACACTGAGGAGACACTTGTGGGAGCTACTGTTACTAAAAGTGAGCTTTCCTACGCACAGGGAAGCAAGAGAAATGCTGATATCATCAGGCCCAGTTACATACTCAGAATCTGTACTACTACGCAAATAGGCATGTCTCTGTAGGCAAAAAACTCATTTCTGACAAAGTTGCCCAAATGCATCTCAGAAGTGTGCAACTTGTTGCCTGAGTTAGAAAACGTCGAGAAACGGCCGTTTCTGCTAGCGCTGTGCTTCTACACATGTATTTGCTGAACGGTGAAAGCGCACAGTAATGCACTTTTCTCCCAGCAAATACACTGTTTCTAAGGAAATGGGAACACACTGAGGAGACACTTGTGGGAGCTACTGTGACTAAAACTGAGCTTCCGTAAGCACAGGGAAGCAAGAGAATGCTGATTTCATCAAGCCCAGTTACATACTCAGAATCTGTACTACTGCGCAAATAGGCATGTCTCTGTAGGCAAGAAACTCATTTCTGACAAAGTTGCCCAAATGCATCTCAGAAGTGTGCAACTTGTTCCCTGAGTTAGAAAATGTCGAGAAACGTTCGTTTCTGCTAGCGCTGTTCTTCTACACATGTATTTGCTGAACGGTGAAAGCGCACAGTAATGCACTTTTCTCCCAGCAAATACACTGTTTCTAAGGAAATGGGTACACACTGAGCAGACACTTGTGGGAGCTACTGTGACTAAAACTGAGCTTCCCTACGCACAGGGAAGCAAGAGAAATGCTGATTTCATCAAGCCCAGTTACATACTCAGAATCTGTACTACTGCGCAAATAGGCATGTCTCTGTAGGCAAAAAACTCATTTCTGACAAAGTTGCCCAAATGCATCTCAGAAGTGTGCAACTTGTTCCCTGAGCTAGAAATCGTCGAGAAACATTCCTTTCCGCTAGCGCTGTGCTTCTACACATGTTTTTGCTCAACGGTGAAAGCGCATAGTAATGCACGTTTCTCCCAGCAAATACACTGTTTCTAAGGAACTGGGAACACACTGAGGAGACACTTGTGGGAGCTACTGTGACTAAAACTGAGCTTCCCTACGCACAGGGAAGCAAGAGAAATGCTGATTTCATCAAGCCCAGTTACATACTCAGAATCTGTACTACTGCGCAAATAGGCTTGTCTCTGTAGGCAAAAAACTCATTTCTGACAAAGTTGCCCAAATGCATCTCAGAAGTGTGCCACTTGTTCCGTGAGTTAGAAAACGTCGAGAAACGGTCATTTCTGCTAGCGCTGTGCTTCTACACATGTATTTGCTGAACGGTGAAAGCGCACAGTAATCCACTTTTCTCCCAGCAAATACACTGTTTCTAAGGAACTGGGAACACACTGAGGAGACAGTTGTGGGAGCTACTGTGACTAAAACTGAGCTTCCATACGCACAGGGAAGCTAGAGAAATGCTGATTTCATCAAGCCCAGTTACATACTCAGAATCTGTACTACTGCGCAAATAGGCATGTCTCTGTAGGCAAAAAACTCATTTCTGACAAAGTTGCCCAAATGCATCTCAGAAGTGTGCAACTTGTTCCCTGAGTTAGAAAACATCGAGAAACGTTCGTTTCTGCTAACGCTATGCTTCTACACATGTATTTGCTGAACGGTGAAAATGCACAGTACTGCACTTTTCTCCCAGCAAATACACTGTTTCTAAGGAAATGGTAACACACTGAGGAGACACTTGTGGGAGCTACTGTGACTAAAACTGAGCTTCCCTACGCACAGGGAAGCAAGACAAATGCTGATTTCATCAAGCCCAGTTACATACTCAGAATCTGTACTACTGCGCAAATAGGCATGTCTCTGTAGGCAAAATACTCATTTCTGACAAAGTTGCCCAAATGCATCTCAGAAGTGTGCAACTTGTACCCTGAGTTAGAAAACGTCGAGAAACGGTCGTTTCTGCTAGGGCTGTGCTTCTACACATGTATTTGCTGAACGGTGAAAGCGCACAGTAATGCACTTTTCTCCCAGCAAATACACTGTTTCTAAGGAAATGGGAACACACTGAGGAGACACTTGTGGGAGCTACTGTGACTAAAACTGAGCTTTCCTACGCACAGGGAAGCAAGAGAAATGCTGATTTCATCAAACCGAGTTACATACTCAGAATCTGTACTACTGCGCAAATAGGCATGTCTCTGTAGGCAAAAAACTCATTTCTGACAAAGTTGCCCAAATGCATCTCAGAAGAGTGCAACTTGTTCCCTGAGTTAGAAAACGTCGAGAAACGGTCGTTTCTGCTAGTGCTGTGCTTCTACACATGTATTTGCTGAACGGTGAAAGCGCACAGTAATGCACTTTTCTCCCAGCAAATACACTGGTTCTAAGGAAATGGGAACACACTGAGGAGACACTTGTGGGAGCTATTGTGACTAAAACTGAGCTTCCCTAAGCACAGGGAAGCAAGAGAAATGCTGATTTCATCAAGCCCAGTTACATACTCAGAATCTGTACTACTGCGCAAATAGGCATGTCTCTGTAGGCAAAAAACTCATTTCTGACAATGTTGCCCAAATGCATCTCAGAAGTGTGCAACTTGTTCCCTGAGTTAGAAAACGTCGAGAAACGTTCGTTTCTGCTAGCGCTGTGCTTCTACACATGTATTTGCTGAACGGTGAAAGCGCACAGTAATGCACTTTTCTCCCAGCAAATACACTGTGTCTAAGGAAATGGGAACACACTGAGGAGACACTTGTGGGAGCTACTGTGAATAAAACTGAGCTTCCCTACGCACAGGGAAGCAAGAGAAATGCTGATTTCATCAAGTCCAGTTACATACTCAGAATCTGTACTACTGCGCAAATAGGCATGTCTCTGTAGGCAAAAAACTCATTTCTGACAAAGTTGCCCAAATGCATCTCAGAAGTGTGCAACTTGTTCCCTGAGTTAGAAAACGTCGAGAAACGTTCGTTTCTGCTAGGGCTTTGCTTCTACACATGTATTTGCTGAACGGTGAAAGCGCACAGTAATGCACTTTTCTCCCAGCAAATACACTGGTTCTAAGGAAATGGGAACACACTGAGGAGACACTTGTGGGAGCTATTGTGACTAAAACTGAGCTTCCCTAAGCACAGGGAAGCAAGAGAAATGCTGATTTCATCAAGCCCAGTTACATACTCAGAATCTGTACTACTGCGCAAATAGGCATGTCTCTGTAGGCAAAAAACTCATTTCTGACAATGTTGCCCAAATGCATCTCAGAAGTGTGCAACTTGTTCCCTGAGTTAGAAAACGTCGAGAAACGTTCGTTTCTGCTAGCGCTGTGCTTCTACACATGTATTTGCTGAACGGTGAAAGCGCACAGTAATGCACTTTTCTCCCAGCAAATACACTGTGTCTAAGGAAATGGGAACACACTGAGGAGACACTTGTGGGAGCTACTGTGAATAAAACTGAGCTTCCCTACGCACAGGGAAGCAAGAGAAATGCTGATTTCATCAAGTCCAGTTACATACTCAGAATCTGTACTACTGCGCAAATAGGCATGTCTCTGTAGGCAAAAAACTCATTTCTGACAAAGTTGCCCAAATGCATCTCAGAAGTGTGCAACTTGTTCCCTGAGTTAGAAAACGTCGAGAAACGTTCGTTTCTGCTAGGGCTTTGCTTCTACACATGTATTTGCTGAACGGTGAAAGCGCACAGTAATGCACTTTTCTCCCAGCAAATACACTGGTTCTAAGGAAATGGGAACACACTGAGGAGACACTTGTGGGAGCTACTGTGACTAAAACTGAGCTTCCCTACGCACAGGGAAGCAAGAGAAATCTGATTTCATCAAGCCCAGTTACATACTCAGAATCTGTACTACTGCGCAAATAGGCATGTCTCTGTAGGCAAAAAACTCATTTCTGACAAAGTTGCCAAATGCATCTCAGAAGTGTGCAACTTGTTCCCTGAGTTACAAAACGTCGAGAAACGGTCGTTTCAGCTAGCGCTGTGCTTCTACACATGTATTTGCTGAACGGTGAAAGCGCACAGTAATGCACTTTTCTCCCAGCAAATACACTGTTTCTAAGGAAATGGGAACACACTGAGGAGACACTTGTGGGAGCTACTGTGACTAAAACTGAGCTTCCCTACGCACAGGGAAGCAAGAGAAATGCTGATTTCATCAAGCCCAGTTACATACTCAGAATCTGTACTACTGCGCAAATAGGCATGTCTCTGTAGGCAAAAAACTCATTTCTGACAAAGTTGCCCAAATGCATCTCAGAAGTGTGCCACTTGTTCCCTGAGTTAGAAAACGTCGAGAAACGGTCGTTTCAGCTAGCGCTGTGCTTCTACACATGTATTTGCTGAACGGTGAAAGCGCACAGTAATGCACTTTTCTCCCAGCAAATACACTGTTTCTAAGGAAATGGGAACACACTGAAGAGACACTTGTGGGAGCTACTGTGACTAAAACTGAGCTTCCCTACGCACAGGGAAGCAAGAGAAATGCTGATTTCATCCAGCCCAGTTACATACTCAGAATCTGTACTATTGCGCAAATAGGCATGTCTCTGTAGGCAAAAAACTCATTTCTGACAAAGTTGCCCAAATGCATCTCAGAAGTGTGCAACTTGTTCCCTGAGTTAGAAAACGTCGAGAAACGGTCGTTTCTGCTAGCGCTGTGCTTCTACACATGTATTTGCTAAACGGTGAAAGCGCACAGTAATGCACTTTTCTCCCAGCAAATACACTGTTTCTAAGGAACTGGGAACACACTGAGGAGACACTTGTGGGAGCTACTGTGACTAAAACTGAGCTTCCCTACGCACAGGGAAGCAAGAGAAATGCTGATTTCATCAAGCCCAGTTACATACTCAGAATCTGTACTATTGCGCAAATAGGCATGTCTCTGTAGGCAAAAAACTCATTTCTGACAAAGTTGCCCAAATGCATCTCAGAAGTGTGCAACTTTTTCCCTGAGATAGAAAACATCGAGAAACGTTCGTTTCTGCTAGCGCTGTGCTTCTACACATGTATTTGCTGAACGGTGAAAGCACACAGTAATGCACTTTTCTCCCAGCAAATACACTGTTTCTAAGGAAATGGGAACACACTGAGGAGACACTTGTGGGAGCTACTGTGACTAAAACTGAGCTTCCCTACGCACAGGGAAGCAAGAGAAATGCTGATTTCATCAAGCCCAGTTACATACTCAGAATCTGTACTACTGCGCAAATAGGCATGTCTCTGTAGGCAAAAAACTCATTTCAGACAAAGTTGCCCAAATGCATCTCAGAAGTGTGCAACTTGTTCCCTGAGTTAGAAAACTTCGAGAAACGTTCGTTTCTGCTAGCGCTGTGCTTCTACACATGTATTTGCTGAACGGTGAAAGCGCACAGTAATGCACTTTTCTCCCAGCAAATACACTGGTTCTAAGGAAATGGGAACACACTGAGGAGACACTTGTGGGAGCTACTGTGACTAAAACTGAGCTTCCCTACGCACAGGGAAGCAAGAGAAATGCTGATTTCATCAAGCCCAGTTACATACTCAGAATCTGTACTACTGCGCAAATAGGCATGTCTCTGTAGGCAAAAAACTCATTTCTGACAAAGTTGCCCAAATGCATCTCAGAAGTGTGCAACTTGTTCCCTGAGTTAGAAAACGTCGAGAAACGGTCGTTTCTGCTAGCGCTGTGCTTCTACACATGTATTTGCTGAACGGTGAAAGCGCACATTAATGCACTTTTCTCCCAGCAAATACACTGTGTCTAAGGAAATGGGAACACACTGAGGAGACACTTGTGGGAGCTACTGTGACTAAAACTGAGCTTCCCTACGCACAGGGAAGCAAGAGAAATGCTGATTTCATTAAGTCCAGTTACATACTCAGAATCTGTACTACTGCGCAAATAGGCATGTCTCTGTAGGCAAAAAACTCATTTCTGACAAAGTTGCCCAAATGCATCTCAGAAGTGTGCAACTTGTTCCCTGAGTTAGAAAACGTCGAGAAACGTTCGTTTCTGCTAGCGCTGTGCTTCTACACATGTATTTGCTGAACGGTGAAAGCGCACAGTAATGCACTTTTCTCCCAGCAAATACACTGGTTCTAAGGAAATGGGAACACACTGAGGAGACACTTGTGGGAGCTACTGTGACTAAAACTGAGCTTCCCTACGCACAGGGAAGCAAGAGAAATGCTGATTTCATCCAGCCCAGTTACATACTCAGAATCTGTACTACTGCGCAAATAGGCATGTTTCTGTAGGCAAAAAACTCATTTCTGACAAAGTTGCCCAAATGCATCTCAGAAGTGTGCCACTTGTTCCCTGAGTTAGAAAACGTCGAGAAACGGTCGTTTCAGCTAGCGCTGTGCTTCTACACATGTATTTGTTGAACGGTGAAAGGGCACAGTAATGCACTTTTCTCCCAGCAAATACACTGTTTCTAAGGAAATGGGAACACACTGAGGAGACACTTGTGGGAGCTACTGTGACTAAAACTGAGCTTCCCTACGCACAGGGAAGCAAGAGAAATGCTGATTTCATCAAGCCAAGTTACATACTCAGAATCTGTACTACTGCGCAAATAGGCATGTCTCTGTAGGCAAAATACTCATTTCTGACAAAGTTGCCCAAATGCATCTCAGAAGTGTGCAACTTGTTCCCTGAGTTAGAAAACGTCGAGAAACGTTCTTTTCTGCTAGCGCTGTGCTTCTACACATATATTTGCTGAACGGTGAAAGCGCACAGTAATGCACTTTTCTCCCAGCAAATACACTGTTTCTAAGGAAATGGAAACACACTGAGGAGACACTTGTGGGAGCTACTGTGACTAAAACTGAGCTTCCCTATGCACAGGGAAGCAAGAGAAATGCTGATTTCATCCAGCCCAGTTACATACTCAGAATCTGTACTATTGCGCAAATAGGCATGTCTCTGTAGGCAAAAAACTCATTTCTTACAAAGTTGCCCAAATGCATCTCAGAAGTGTGCAACTTGTTCCCTGAGTTAGAAAACGTCGAGAAACGGTCGTTTCTGCTAGCGCTGTGCTTCTACACATGTATTTGCTGAACGGTGAAAGCGCACAGTAATGCACTTTTCTCCCAGCAAATACACTGTTTCTAAGGAACTGGGAACACACTGAGGAGACACTTGTGGGAGCTACTGTGACTAAAACTGAGCTTCCCTACGCACAGGGAAGCAAGAGAAATGCTGATTTCATCAAGCCCAGTTACATACTCAGAATCTGTACTACTGCGCAAATAGGCATGTCTCTGTAGGCAAAAAACTCATTTCTGACAAAGTTGCCCAAATGCATCTCAGAAGTGTGCAACTTGTTCCCTGAGTTAGAAAACGTCGAGAAACGGTCGTTTCTGCTAGCATTGTGCTTCTACACATGTATTTGCTGAACGGTGAAAGCGCACAGTAATGCACTTTTCTCCCAGCAAATACACTGTTTCTAAGGAAATGGGAACACACTGAGGAGACACTTGTGGGAGCTACTGTGACTAAAACTGAGCTTCCCTACGCACAGGGAAGCAAGAGAAAGGCTGATTTCATCAAGCCCAGTTACATACTCAGAATCTGTACTACTGCGCAAATAGGCATGCCTCTGTAGGCAAAAAACTCATTTCTGACAAAGTTGCCCAAATGCATCTCAGAAGTGTGCAACTTGTTCCCTGAGTTAGAAAACGTCGAGAAACGTTCGTTTCTGCTAGCGCTGTGCTTCTACACATGTATTTGCTGAACGGTGAAAGCGCACAGTAATGCACTTTTCTCCCAGCAAATACACTGTTTCTAAAGAAATGGGAACACACTGAGGAGACACTTGTGGGAGCTACTGTGACTAAAACTGAGCTTCCGTACGCACAGGGAAGCAAGAGAAATGCTGATTTCATCAAGCCCAGTTACATACTCAGAATCTGTACTACTGCGCAAATAGGCATGTCTCTGTAGGCAAAAAACTCATTTCTGACAAAGTTGCCCAAATGCATCTCAGAAGTGTGCAACTTGTTCCCTGAGTTAGAAAACGTCGAGAAACGTTCGTTTCTGCTAGGGCTGTGCTTCTACACATGTATTTGCTGAACGGTGAAAGCGCACACTAATGTACTTTTCTCCCAGCAAATACACTGTTTCTAAGGAACTGGGAACACACTGAGGAGACACTTGTGGGAGCTACTGTGACTAAAACTGAGCTTCCCTACACACAGGGAAGCAAGAGAAATGCTGATTTCATCAAGCCCAGTTACATACTCAGAATCTGTACTACTGCGCAAATAGGCATGTCTCTTTAGGCAAAAAACTCATTTCGGACAAAGTTGCCCAAATGCATCTCAGAAGTGTGAAACTTGTTTCCTGAGTTAGAACACATCGAGAAACGTTCGTTTCTGCTAGCACTGTGTTTCTACACATGTATTTGCTGAACGGTGAAAGCGCACAGTAAGGCACTTTTCTCCCAGCAAATACACTGTTTCTAAGGAAATGGAAACACACTGAGGAGACACTTGTGGGAGCTACTGTGACTAAAACTGAGCTTTCCTACGCACAGGGAAGCAAGAGAAATGCTGATTTCATCAAACCGAGTTACATATTCAGAATCTGTACTACTGCACAAATAGGCATGTCTCTGTAGGCAAAAAACTCATTTCTCACAAAGTTGCCCAAATGCATCTCAGAAGAGTGCAACTTGTTCCCTGAGTTAGAAAACGTCGAGAAACGTTCGTTTCTGCTAGTGCTGTGCTTCTACACATGTATTTGCTGAACGGTGAAAGCGCACAGTAATGCACTTTTCTCCCAGCAAATACACTGTTTCTAAGGAAATGGGAACACACTGAGGAGACACTTGTGGGAGCTACTGTGACTAAAACTGAGCTTCCCTACGCACAGGGAAGCAAGAGAAATGCTCATTTCATCAAGCCCAGTTACATACTCAGAATCTGTACTACTGCGCAAATAGGCATGTCTCTGTAGGCAAAAAACTCATTTCTGACAAAGTTGCCCAAATGCATCTCAGAAGTGTGCAACTTGTTCCCTGAGTTAGAAAACGTCGAGAAACGGTCGTTTCTGCTAGCATTGTGCTTCTACACATGTATTTGCTGAACGGTGAAAGCGCACAGTAATGCACTTTTCTCCCAGCAAATACACTGGTTCTAAGGAAATGGGAACACACTGAGGAGACACTTGTGGGAGCTACTGTGACTAAAACTGAGCTTCCCTACGCACAGGGAAGCAAGAGAAATGCTCATTTCATCAAGCCCAGTTACATACTCAGAATCTGTACTACTGCGCAAATAGGCATGTCTCTGTAGGCAAAAAACTCATTTCTGACAAAGTTGCCCAAATGCATCTCAGAAGTGTGCAACTTGTTCCCTGAGTTAGAAAACGTCGAGAAACGGTCGTTTCTGCTAGCATTGTGCTTCTACACATGTATTTGCTGAACGGTGAAAGCGCACAGTAATGCACTTTTCCCCCAGCAAATACACTGGTTCTAAGGAAATGGGAACACACTGAGGAGACACTTGTGGGAGCTACTGTGACTAAAACTGAGCTTCCCTACGCACAGGGAAGCAAGAGAAAGGCTGATTTCATCAAGCCCAGTTACATACTCAGAATCTGTACTACTGCGCAAATAGGCATGTCTCTGTAGGCAAAAACCTCATTTCTGACAAAGTTGCCCAAATGCATCTCAGGAGTGTGCAACTTGTTCCCTGAGTTAGAAAACGTCGAGAAACGTTCGTTTCTGCTAGCGCTGTGCTTCTACACATGTATTTGCTGAACGGTGAAAGCGCACAGTAATGCACTTTTCTCCCAGCAAATACACTGGTTCTAAGGAAATGGGAACACACTGAGGAGACACTTGTGGGAGCTACTGTGACTAAAACTGAGCTTCCGTACGCACAGGGAAGCAAGAGAAATGCTGATTTCATCAAGCCCAGTTACATACTCAGAATCTGTACTACTGCGCAAATAGGCATGTCTCTGTAGGCAAAAAACTCATTTCTGACAAAGTTGCCCAAATGCATCTCAGAAGTGTGCAACTTGTTCCCTGAGTTAGAAAACGTCGAGAAACCTTCGTTTCTGCTAGGGCTGTGCTTCTACACATGTATTTGCTGAACGGTGAAAGCGCACACTAATGTACTTTTCTCCCAGCAAATACACTGTTTCTAAGGAACTGGGAACACACTGAGGAGACACTTGTGGGAGCTACTGTGACTAAAACTGAGCTTCCCTACACACAGGGAAGCAAGAGAAATGCTGATTTCATCAAGCCCAGTTACATACTCAGAATCTGTACTACTGCGCAAATAGGCATGTCTCTTTAGGCAAAAAACTCATTTCGGACAAAGTTGCCCAAATGCATCTCAGAAGTGTGAAACTTGTTTCCTGAGTTAGAACACATCGAGAAACGTTCGTTTCTGCTAGCACTGTGCTTCTACACATGTATTTGCTGAACGGTGAAAGCGCACAGTAAGGCACTTTTCTCCCAGCAAATACACTGGTTCTAAGGAAATGGGAACACACTGAGGAGACACTTGTGGGAGCTACTGTGACTAAAACTGAGCTTTCCTACGCACAGGGAAGCAAGAGAAATGCTGATTTCATCAAACCGAGTTACATACTCAGAATCTGTACTACTGCGCAAATAGGCATGTCTCTGTAGGGAAAAAACTCATTTCTCACAAAGTTGCCCAAATGCATCTCAGAAGAGTGCAACTTGTTCCCTGAGTTAGAAAACGTCGAGAAACGGTCATTACTGCTAGCATTGTGCTTCTACACATGTATTTGCTGAACGGTGAAAGCGCACAGTAATGCACTTTTCTCCCAGCAAATACACTGTTTCTAAGGAAATGGGAACACACTGAGGAGACACTTGTGGGAGCTACTGTGACTAAAACTGAGCTTTCCTACGCACAGGGAAGGAAAAGAAATGCTGATTTCATCAAGCCCAGTTACATACTCAGAATCTGTACTACTGCGCAAATAGGCATGTCTCTGTAGGCAAAAAACTCATTTCTCTCAAAGTTGCCCAAATGCATCTCAGAAGTGTGCAACTTGTTCCCTGAGTTAGAAAACGTCGAGAAACGTTCGTTTCTGCTAGCGCTGTGCTTCTACACATGTATTTGCTGAACGGTGAAAGCAAACAGTAATGCGCTTTTCTCCCAGCAAATACACTGTTTCTAAGGAAATGGGAACACACTGAGGAGACACTTGTGGGAGCTACTGTGACTAAAACTGAGCTTCCGTACGCACAGGGAAGCAAGAGAAATGCTGATTTCATCAAGCCCAGTTACATACTCAGAATCTGTACTACTGCGCAAATAGGCATGTCTCTGTAGGCAAAAAACTCATTTCTGACAAAGTTGCCCAAATGCATCTCAGAAGTGTGCAACTTGTTCCCTGAGTTAGAAAACGTCGAGAAACCTTCGTTTCTGCTAGGGCTGTGCTTCTACACATGTATTTGCTGAACGGTGAAAGCGCACACTAATGTACTTTTCTCCCAGCAAATACACTGTTTCTAAGGAACTGGGAACACACTGAGGAGACACTTGTGGGAGCTACTGTGACTAAAACTGAGCTTCCCTACACACAGGGAAGCAAGAGAAATGCTGATTTCATCAAGCCCAGTTACATACTCAGAATCTGTACTACTGCGCAAATAGGCATGTCTCTTTAGGCAAAAAACTCATTTCGGACAAAGTTGCCCAAATGCATCTCAGAAGTGTGAAACTTGTTTCCTGAGTTAGAACACATCGAGAAACGTTCGTTTCTGCTAGCACTGTGCTTCTACACATGTATTTGCTGAACGGTGAAAGCGCACAGTAAGGCACTTTTCTCCCAGCAAATACACTGTTTCTAAGGAAATGGGAACACACTGAGGAGACACTTGTGGGAGCTACTGTGACTAAAACTGAGCTTTCCTACGCACAGGGAAGCAAGAGAAATGCTGATTCCATCAAACCGAGTTACATACTCAGAATCTGTACTACTGTGCAAATAGGCATGTCTCTGTAGGGAAAAAACTCATTTCTCACAAAGTTGCCCAAATGCATCTCAGAAGAGTGCAACTTGTTCCCTGAGTTAGAAAACGTCGAGAAACGGTCATTACTGCTAGCCTTGTGCTTCTACACATGTATTTGCTGAACGGTGAAAGCGCACAGTAATGCACTTTTCTCCCAGCAAATACACTGTTTCTAAGGAAATGGGAACACACTGAGGAGACACTTGTGGGAGCTACTGTGACTAAAACTGAGCTTTCCTACGCACAGGGAAGGAAAAGAAATGCTGATTTCATCAAGCCCAGTTACATACTCAGAATCTGTACTACTGCGCAAATAGGCATGTCTCTGTAGGCAAAAAACTCATTTCTCTCAAAGTTGCCCAAATGCATCTCAGAAGTGTGCAACTTGTTCCCTGAGTTAGAAAACGTCGAGAAACGTTCGTTTCTGCTAGCGCTGTGCTTCTACACATGTATTTGCTGAACGGTGAAAGCAAACAGTAATGCGCTTTTCTCCCAGCAAATACACTGTTTCTAAGGAAATGGGAACACACTGAGGAGACACTTGTGGGAGCTACTGTGACTAAAACTGAGCTTCCCTACGCACAGGGAAGCAAGAGAAATGCTCATTTCATCAAGCCCAGTTACATACTCAGAATCTGTACTACTGCGCAAATAGGCATGTCTCTGTAGGCAAAAAACTCATTTCTGACAAAGTTGCCCAAATGCATCTCAGAAGTGTGCAACTTGTTCCCTGAGTTAGAAAACGTCGAGAAACGGTCGTTTCTGCTAGCATTGTGCTTCTACACATGTATTTGCTGAACGGTGAAAGCGCACAGTAATGCACTTTTCTCCCAGCAAATACACTGTTTCTAAGGAAATGGGAACACACTGAGGAGACACTTGTGGGAGCTACTGTGACTAAAACTGAGCTTCCCTACGCACAGGGAAGCAAGAGAAAGGCTGATTTCATCAAGCCCAGTTACATACTCAGAATCTGTACTACTGCGCAAATAGGCATGCCTCTGTAGGCAAAAAACTCATTTCTGACAAAGTTGCCCAAATGCATCTCAGAAGTGTGCAACTTGTTCCCTGAGTTAGAAAACGTCGAGAAACGTTCGTTTCTGCTAGCGCTGTGCTTCTACACATGTATTTGCTGAACGGTGAAAGCGCACAGTAATGCACTTTTCTCCCAGCAAATACACTGTTTCTAAAGAAATGGGAACACACTGAGGAGACACTTGTGGGAGCTACTGTGACTAAAACTGAGCTTCCGTACGCACAGGGAAGCAAGAGAAATGCTGATTTCATCAAGCCCAGTTACATACTCAGAATCTGTACTACTGCGCAAATAGGCATGTCTCTGTAGGCAAAAAACTCATTTCTGACAAAGTTGCCCAAATGCATCTCAGAAGTGTGCAACTTGTTCCCTGAGTTAGAAAACGTCGAGAAACGTTCGTTTCTGCTAGGGCTGTGCTTCTACACATGTATTTGCTGAACGGTGAAAGCGCACACTAATGTACTTTTCTCCCAGCAAATACACTGTTTCTAAGGAACTGGGAACACACTGAGGAGACACTTGTGGGAGCTACTGTGACTAAAACTGAGCTTCCCTACACACAGGGAAGCAAGAGAAATGCTGATTTCATCAAGCCCAGTTACATACTCAGAATCTGTACTACTGCGCAAATAGGCATGTCTCTTTAGGCAAAAAACTCATTTCGGACAAAGTTGCCCAAATGCATCTCAGAAGTGTGAAACTTGTTTCCTGAGTTAGAACACATCGAGAAACGTTCGTTTCTGCTAGCACTGTGCTTCTACACATGTATTTGCTGAACGGTGAAAGCGCACAGTAAGGCACTTTTCTCCCAGCAAATACACTGTTTCTAAGGAAATGGGAACACACTGAGGAGACACTTGTGGGAGCTACTGTGACTAAAACTGAGCTTTCCTACGCACAGGGAAGCAAGAGAAATGCTGATTTCATCAAACCGAGTTACATATTCAGAATCTGTACTACTGCACAAATAGGCATGTCTCTGTAGGCAAAAAACTCATTTCTCACAAAGTTGCCCAAATGCATCTCAGAAGAGTGCAACTTGTTCCGTGAGTTAGAAAACGTCGAGAAACGGTCGTTTCTGCTAGTGCTGTGCTTCTACACATGTATTTGCTGAACGGTGAAAGCGCACAGTAATGCACTTTTCTCCCAGCAAATACACTGTTTCTAAGGAAATGGGAACACACTGAGGAGACACTTGTGGGAGCTACTGTGACTAAAACTGAGCTTCCCTACGCACAGGGAAGCAAGAGAAATGCTCATTTCATCAAGCCCAGTTACATACTCAGAATCTGTACTACTGCGCAAATAGGCATGTCTCTGTAGGCAAAAAACTCATTTCTGACAAAGTTGCCCAAATGCATCTCAGAAGTGTGCAACTTGTTCCCTGAGTTAGAAAACGTCGAGAAACGGTCGTTTCTGCTAGCATTGTGCTTCTACACATGTATTTGCTGAACGGTGAAAGCGCACAGTAATGCACTTTTCTCCCAGCAAATACACTGGTTCTAAGGAAATGGGAACACACTGAGGAGACACTTGTGGGAGCTACTGTGACTAAAACTGAGCTTCCCTACGCACAGGGAAGCAAGAGAAATGCTCATTTCATCAAGCCCAGTTACATACTCAGAATCTGTACTACTGCGCAAATAGGCATGTCTCTGTAGGCAAAAAACTCATTTCTGACAAAGTTGCCCAAATGCATCTCAGAAGTGTGCAACTTGTTCCCTGAGTTAGAAAACGTCGAGAAACGGTCGTTTCTGCTAGCATTGTGCTTCTACACATGTATTTGCTGAACGGTGAAAGCGCACAGTAATGCACTTTTCCCCCAGCAAATACACTGGTTCTAAGGAAATGGGAACACACTGAGGAGACACTTGTGGGAGCTACTGTGACTAAAACTGAGCTTCCCTACGCACAGGGAAGCAAGAGAAAGGCTGATTTCATCAAGCCCAGTTACATACTCAGAATCTGTACTACTGCGCAAATAGGCATGTCTCTGTAGGCAAAAACCTCATTTCTGACAAAGTTGCCCAAATGCATCTCAGAAGTGTGCAACTTGTTCCCTGAGTTAGAAAACGTCGAGAAACGTTCGTTTCTGCTAGCGCTGTGCTTCTACACATGTATTTGCTGAACGGTGAAAGCGCACAGTAATGCACTTTTCTCCCAGCAAATACACTGTTTCTAAAGAAATGGGAACACACTGAGGAGACACATGTGGGAGCTACTGTGACTAAAACTGAGCTTCCGTACGCACAGGGAAGCAAGAGAAATGCTGATTTCATCAAGCCCAGTTACATACTCAGAATCTGTACTACTGCGCAAATAGGCATGTCTCTGTAGGCAAAAAACTCATTTCTGACAAAGTTGCCCAAATGCATCTCAGAAGTGTGCAACTTGTTCCCTGAGTTAGAAAACGTCGAGAAACCTTCGTTTCTGCTAGGGCTGTGCTTCTACACATGTATTTGCTGAACGGTGAAAGCGCACACTAATGTACTTTTCTCCCAGCAAATACACTGTTTCTAAGGAACTGGGAACACACTGAGGAGACACTTGTGGGAGCTACTGTGACTAAAACTGAGCTTCCCTACACACAGGGAAGCAAGAGAAATGCTGATTTCATCAAGCCCAGTTACATACTCAGAATCTGTACTACTGCGCAAATAGGCATGTCTCTTTAGGCAAAAAACTCATTTCGGACAAAGTTGCCCAAATGCATCTCAGAAGTGTGAAACTTGTTTCCTGAGTTAGAACACATCGAGAAACGTTCATTTCTGCTAGCACTGTGCTTCTACACATGTATTTGCTGAACGGTGAAAGCGCACAGTAAGGCACTTTTCTCCCAGCAAATACACTGTTTCTAAGGAAATGGGAACACACAGAGGAGACACTTGTGGGAGCTACTGTGACTAAAACTGAGCTTTCCTACGCACAGGGAAGCAAGAGAAATGCTGATTTCATCAAACCGAGTTACATACTCAGAATCTGTACTACTGCGCAAATAGGCATGTCTCTGTAGGGAAAAATCTCATTTCTCACAAAGTTGCCCAAATGCATCTCAGAAGAGTGCAACTTGTTCCCTGAGTTAGAAAACGTCGAGAAACGGTCATTACTGCTAGCATTGTGCTTCTACACATGTATTTGCTGAACGGTGAAAGCGCACAGTAATGCACTTTTCTCCCAGCAAATACACTGTTTCTAAGGAAATGGGAACACACTGAGGAGACACTTGTGGGAGCTACTGTGACTAAAACTGAGCTTTCCTACGCACAGGGAAGGAAAAGAAATGCTGATTTCATCAAGCCCAGTTACATACTCAGAATCTGTACTACTGCGCAAATAGGCATGTCTCTGTAGGCAAAAAACTCATTTCTCTCAAAGTTGCCCAAATGCATCTCAGAAGTGTGCAACTTGTTCCCTGAGTTAGAAAACGTCGAGAAACGTTCGTTTCTGCTAGCGCTGTGCTTCTACACATGTATTTGCTGAACGGTGAAAGCGCACAGTAATGCACTTTTCTCCCAGGAAATACACTGTTTCTAAAGAAATGGGAACACACTGAGGAGACACTTGTGGGAGCTACTGTGACTAAAACTGAGCTTCCCTACGCACAGGGAAGCAAGAGAAATGCTGATTTCATCAAGCCCAGTTACATACTCAGAATCTGTACTACTGCGCAAATAGGCATGTCTCTGTAGGCAAAAAACTCATTTCTGACAAAGTTGCCCAAATGCATCTCAGAAATGTGCAACATGTTCCGTGAGTTAGAAAACGTCGAGAAACGGTCGTTTCTGCTAGGGCTGTGCTTCTACACATGTATTTGCTGAACGGTGAAAGAGCACACTAATGTACTTTTCTCCCAGCAAATACACTGTTTCTAAGGAAATGGGAACACACTGAGGAGACACTTGTGGGAGCTACTGTGACTAAAACTGAGCTTCCCTACGCACAGGGAAGCAAGAGAAATGCTGATTTCATCAAGCCCAGTTACATACTCAGAATCTGTACTACTGCGCAAATAGGCATGTCTCTGTAGGCAAAAAACTCATTTCTGACAAAGTTGCCCAAATGCATCTCAGAAGTGTGCAACTTGTTCCCTGAGTTAGAAAACGTCGAGAAACGTTCGTTTCTGCTAGGGCTGTGCTTCTACACATGTATTTGCTGAACGGTGAAAGCGCACAGTAAGGCACTTTTCTCCCAGCAAATACACTGTTTCTAAGGAAATGGGAACACACTGAGGAGACACTTGTGGGAGCTACTGTGACTAAAACTGAGCTTCCCTACGCACAGGGAAGCAAGAGAAATGCTGATTTCATCAAGCCCAGTTACATACTCAGAATCTGTACTACTGTGCAAATAGGCATGTCTCTGTAGGCAAAAAACACATTTCGGAAAAGGTGCCCAAATTCATCTCAGAAGTGTGCAACTTGTTCCCTGAGTTAGAAAACGTCGAGAAACGGTCGTTTCTGCTAGCGCTGTGCTTCTACATATGTATTTGCAGAACCGTGAAAGCGCACAGTAATGCACTTTTCTCCCAGCAAATGCACTGTTTCTAAGGAAATGGGAACACACTGAGGAGACACTTGTGGGAGCTACTGTGACTAAAACTGAGCTTCCCTACGCACAGGGAAGCAAGAGAAATGCTGATTTCATCAAGCCCAGTTACATACTCAGAATCTGTACTACTGCGCAAATAGGCATGTCTCTGTAGGCAAAAAACTCATTTCTGACAAAGTTGCCCAAATGCATCTCAGAAGTGTGCAACTTGTTCCCTGAGTTAGAAAACGTCGAGAAACGCTCGTTTCTGCTAGCGCTGTGCCTCTACACATGTATTTGCTGAACGGTGAAAGCGCACAGTAATGCACTTTTCTCCCAGCAAATACACTGTTTCTAAGGAAATGGGAACACACTGAGGAGACACTTGTGGGAGCTACTGTGACTAAAACTGAGC
The DNA here is from genome assembly GCF_964271855.1 of Acomys minous. Taxonomy (NCBI): domain Eukaryota; kingdom Metazoa; phylum Chordata; class Mammalia; order Rodentia; family Muridae; genus Acomys; species Acomys minous. The sequence goes on from NW_028182181.1 coordinate 3,117,906, forward strand.
TTCCCTACGCACAGGGAAGCAAGAGAAATGCTGATTTCATCACGCCCAGTTACATACTCAGAATCTGTACTACTGCGCATATAGGCATGTCTCTTTAGGCAAAAAAGTAATTTCTGACAAAGTTGCCCAAATGCATCTCAGAAGTGTGCAACTTGTTCCCTGAGTTAGAAAACATCGAGAAACGTTCGTTTCTGCTAGTGCTTTGCTTCTACACATGTATTTTCTGAACGGTGAAAGCGCACAGTAATGCACTTTTCTCCCAGCAAATACACTGTTTCTAAGGAAATGGGAACACACTGAGGAGACACTTGTGGGAGCTACTGTGACTAAAACTGAGCTTTCCTACGCACAGGGAAGCAAGAGAAATGCTGATTTCATCAAGCCCAGTTACATACTCAGAATCTGTACTACTGCGCAAATAGGCATGTCTCTGTAGGCAAAAAACTCATTTCTCTCAAAGTTGCCCAAATGCATCTCAGAAGTGTGCAACTTGTTCCCTGAGTTAGAAAACGTCGAGAAACGTTCGTTTCTGCTAGCGCTGTGCTTCTACACATGTATTTGCTGAACGGTGAAAGCGCACAGTAATGCACTTTTCTCCCAGGAAATACACTGTTTCTAAGGAAATGGGAACACACTGAGGAGACACTTGTGGGAGCTACTGTGACTAAAACTGAGCTTCCCTACGCACAGGGAAGCAAGAGAAATGCTGATTTCATCAAGCCCAGTTACATACTCAGAATCTGTACTACTGCGCAAATAGGCATGTCTCTGTAGGCAAAAAACTCATTTCTGACAAAGTTGCCCAAATGCATCTCAGAAGTGTGCAACATGTTCCCTGAGTTAGAAAACGTCGAGAAACGTTCGTTTCTGCTAGGGCTGTGCTTCTACACATGTATTTGCTGAACGGTGAAAGCGCACACTAATGTACTTTTCTCCCAGCAAATACACTGTTTCTAAGGAAATGGGAACACACTGAGGAGACACTTGTGGGAGCTACTGTGACTAAAACTGAGCTTCCCTACGCACAGGGAAGCAAGAGAAATGCTGATTTCATCAAGCCCAGTTACATACTCAGAATCTGTACTACTGCGCAAATAGGCATGTCTCTGTAGGCAAAAAACTCATTTCTGACAAAGTTGCCCAAATGCATCTCAGAAGTGTGCAACTTGTTCCCTGAGTTAGAAAACGTCGAGAAACGTTCATTTCTGCTAGGGCTGTGCTTCTACACATGTATTTGCTGAACGGTGAAAGCGCACAGTAAGGCACTTTTCTCCCAGCAAATACACTGTTTCTAAGGAAATGGGAACACACTGAGGAGACACTTGTGGGAGCTACTGTGACTAAAACTGAGCTTCCCTACGCACAGGGAAGCAAGAGAAATGCTGATTTCATCAAGCCCAGTTACATACTCAGAATCTGTACTACTGTGCAAATAGGCATGTCTCTGTAGGCAAAAAACACATTTCGGACAAAGTTGCCCAAATTCATCTCAGAAGTGTGCAACTTGTTCCCTGAGTTAGAAAACGTCGAGAAACGGTCGTTTCTGCTAGCGCTGTGCTTCTACACATGTATTTGCAGAACCGTGAAAGCGCACAGTAATGCACTTTTCTCCCAGCAAATGCACTGTTTCTAAGGAAATGGGAACACACTGAGGAGACACTTGTGGGAGCTACTGTGACTAAAACTGAGCTTCCCTACGCACAGGGAAGCAAGAGAAATGCTGATTTCATCAAGCCCAGTTACATACTCAGAATCTGTACTACTGCGCAAATAGGCATGTCTCTGTAGGCAAAAAACTCATTTCTGACAAAGTTGCCCAAATGCATCTCAGAAGTGTGCAACTTGTTCCCTGAGTTAGAAAACGTCGAGAAACGCTCGTTTCTGCTAGCGCTGTGCCTCTACACATGTATTTGCTGAACGGTGAAAGCGCACAGTAATGCACTTTTCTCCCAGCAAATACACTGTTTCTAAGGAAATGGGAACACACTGAGGAGACACTTGTGGGAGCTACTGTGACTAAAACTGAGCTTCCCTACGCACAGGGAAGCAAGAGAAATGCTGATTTCATCACGCCCAGTTACATACTCAGAATCTGTACTACTGCGCATATAGGCATGTCTCTTTAGGCAAAAAAGTAATTTCTGACAAAGTTGCCCAAATGCATCTCAGAAGTGTGCAACTTGTTCCCTGAGTTAGAAAACATCGAGAAACGTTCGTTTCTGCTAGTGCTTTGCTTCTACACATGTATTTTCTGAACGGTGAAAGCGCACAGTAATGCACTTTTCTCCCAGCAAATACACTGTTTCTAAAGAAATGGGAACACACTGAGGAGACACTTGTGGGAGCTACTGTGACTAAAACTGAGCTTCCCTACGCACAGGGAAGCAAGAGAAATGCTGATTTCATCAAGCCCAGTTACATACTCAGAATCTGTACTACTGCGCAAATAGGCATGTCTCTGTAGGCAAAAAACTCATTTCTCTCAAAGTTGCCCAAATGCATCTCAGAAGTGTGCAACTTGTTCCCTGAGTTAGAAAACGTCGAGAAACGTTCGTTTCTGCTAGCGCTGTGCTTCTACACATGTATTTGCTGAACGGTGAAAGCGCACAGTAATGCACTTTTCTCCCAGGAAATACACTGTTTCTAAGGAAATGGGAACACACTGAGGAGACACTTGTGGGAGCTACTGTGACTAAAACTGAGCTTCCCTACGCACAGGGAAGCAAGAGAAATGCTGATTTCATCAAGCCCAGTTACATACTCAGAATCTGTACTACTGCGCAAATAGGCATGTCTCTGTAGGCAAAAAACTCATTTCTGACAAAGTTGCCCAAATGCATCTCAGAAGTGTGCAACATGTTCCCTGAGTTAGAAAACGTCGAGAAACGTTCGTTTCTGCTAGGGCTGTGCTTCTACACATGTATTTGCTGAACGGTGAAAGCGCACACTAATGTACTTTTCTCCCAGCAAATACACTGTTTCTAAGGAAATGGGAACACACTGAGGAGACACTTGTGGGAGCTACTGTGACTAAAACTGAGCTTCCCTACGCACAGGGAAGCAAGAGAAATGCTGATTTCATCAAGCCCAGTTACATACTCAGAATCTGTACTACTGCGCAAATAGGCATGTCTCTGTAGGCAAAAAACTCATTTCTGACAAAGTTGCCCAAATGCATCTCAGAAGTGTGCAACTTGTTCCCTGAGTTAGAAAACGTCGAGAAACGCTCGTTTCTGCTAGCGCTGTGCCTCTACACATGTATTTGCTGAACGGTGAAAGCGCACAGTAATGCACTTTTCTCCCAGCAAATACACTGTTTCTAAGGAAATGGGAACACACTGAGGAGACACTTGTGGGAGCTACTGTGACTAAAACTGAGCTTCCCTACGCACAGGGAAGCAAGAGAAATGCTGATTTCATCACGCCCAGTTACATACTCAGAATCTGTACTACTGCGCATATAGGCATGTCTCTTTAGGCAAAAAAGTAATTTCTGACAAAGTTGCCCAAATGCATCTCAGAAGTGTGCAACTTGTTCCCTGAGTTAGAAAACATCGAGAAACGTTCGTTTCTGCTAGTGCTTTGCTTCTACACATGTATTTTCTGAACGGTGAAAGCGCACAGTAATGCACTTTTCTCCCAGCAAATACACTGTTTCTAAAGAAATGGGAACACACTGAGGAGACACTTGTGGGAGCTACTGTGACTAAAACTGAGCTTCCCTACGCACAGGGAAGCAAGAGAAATGCTGATTTCATCAAGCCCAGTTACATACTCAGAATCTGTACTACTGCGCAAATAGGCATCTCTCTGTAGACAAAAAACTCATTTCTGACAAAGTTGCCCAAATGCATCTCAGAAGTGTGCAACTTGTTCCCTGAGTTAGAAAACGTCGAGAAACGTTCGTTTCTGCTAGGGCTGTGCTTCTACACATGTATTTGCTGAACGGTGAAAGCGCACACTAATGTACTTTTCTCCCAGCAAATACACTGTTTCTAAGGAACTGGGAACACACTGGGGAGACACTTGTGGGAGCTACTGTGACTAAAACTGAGCTTCCCTACGCACAGGGAAGCAAGAGAAATGCTGATTTCATCACGCCCAGTTACATACTCAGAATCTGTACTACTGCGCAAATAGGCATGTCTCTTTAGGCAAAAAACTCATTTCTGACAAAGTTGCCCAAATGCATCTCAGAAGTGTGCAACTTGTTCCCTGAGTTAGAAAACGTCGAGAAACGTTCGTTTCTGCTAGTGTGTGCTTCTAAACATGGATTTTCTGAACGGTGAAAGCGCACAGTAATGCACTTTTCTCCCAGCAAATACACTGTTTCTAAGGAACTGGGAACACACTGAGGAGACACTTGTGGGAGCTACTGTGACTAAAACTGAGCTTCCCTACGCACAGGGAAGCAAGAGAAATGCTGATTTCATCAAGCCCAGTTACATACTCAGAATCTGTACTACTGCGCAAATAGGCATGTCTCTTTAGGCAAAAACTCATTTCTGACAAAGTTGCCCAAATGCATCTCAGAAGTGTGAAACTTGTTTCCTGAGTTAGAAAACGTCGAGAAACGTTCGTTTCTGCTAGCACTGTGCTTCTACACATGTATTTGCTGAACGGTGAAAGCCCACAGTAAGGCACTTTTCTCCCAGCAAATACACTGTTTCTAAGGAAATGGGAACACACTGAGGAGACACTTTTGGGAGCTACTGTGACTAAAACTGAGCTTCCCTACGCACAGGGAAGCAAGAGAAATGCTGATTTCATCAAGCCCAGTTACATACTCAGAATCTGTACTACTGCGCAAATAGGCATGTCTCTGTAGGCAAAAAACTCATTTCTGACAAAGTTGCCCAAATGCATCTCAGAAGTGTGCAACTTGTTCCCTGAGTTAGAAAACGTCGAGAAACGGTCGTTTCTGCTAGCGCTGTGCTTCTACACATGTATTTGCAGAACCGTGAAAGCGCACAGTAATGCACTTTTCTCCCAGCAAATACACTGTTTCTAAGGAAATGGGAACACACTGAGGAGACACTTGTGGGAGCTACTGTGACTAAAACTGAGCTTCCCTACGCACAGGGAAGCAAGAGAAATGCTGATTTCATCAAGCCCAGTTACATACTCAGAATCTGTACTACTGCGCAAATAGGCATGTCTCTGTAGGCAAAAAACTCATTTCTGACAAAGTTGCCCAAATGCACCTCAGAAGTGTGCAACTTGTTCCCTGAGTTAGAAAACGTCGAGAAACGTTCGTTTCTGCTAGCTCTGTGCCTCTACACATGTATTTGCTGAACGGTGAAAGCGCACAGTAATGCACTTTTCTCCCAGCAAATACACTGTTTCTAAGGAAATGGAAACACACTGAGGAGACACTTGTGGGAGCTACTGTGACTAAAACTGAGCTTCCCTACGCTCAGGGAAGCAAGAGAAATGCTGATTTCATCAAGCCCAGTTACATACTCAGAATCTGTACTACTGCGCAAATAGGCATGTCTCTGTAGGCAAAAAACTCATTTCTGACAAAGTTGCCCAAATGCACCTCAGAAGTGTGCAACTTGTTCCCTGAGTTAGAAAACGTCGAGAAACGTTAGTTTCTGCTAGCGCTGTGCCTCTACACATGTATTTGCTGAACGGTGAAAGCGCACAGTAATGCACTTTTCTCCCAGCAAATACACTGTTTCTAAGGAAATGGGAACACACTGAGGAGACACTTGTGGGAGCTACTGTGACTAAAACTGAGCTTCCCTACGCACAGGGAAGCAAGAGAAATGCTGATTTCATCCAGCCCAGTTACATACTCAGAATCTGTACTACTGCGCAAATAGGCATGTCTCTTTCGGCAAAAAACTCATTTCTGACAAAGTTGCCCAAATGCATCTCAGAAGTGTGCAACTTGTTCCCTGAGTTAGAAAACGTCGAGAAACGTTCGTTTCTGCTAGCACTGTGCTTCTACACATGTATTTTCTGAACGGTGAAAGCGCACAGTAATGCACTTTTCTCCCAGCAAATACACTGTTTCTAAAGAAATGGGAACACACTGAGGAGACACTTGTGGGAGCTACTGTGACTCAAACTGAGCTTCCCTACGCACAGGGAAGCAAGAGAAATGCTGATTTCATCCAGCCCAGTTACATACTCAGAATCTGTACTACTGCGCAAATAGGCATGTCTCTGTAGGCAAAAAACTCATTTCTGACAAAGTTGCCCAAATGCACCTCAGAAGTGTGCAACTTGTTCCCTGAGTTAGAAAACGTCGAGAAACGTTAGTTTCTGCTAGCGCTGTGCCTCTACACATGTATTTGCTGAACGGTGAAAGCGCACAGTAATGCACTTTTCTCCCAGCAAATACACTGTTTCTAAGGAAATGGGAACACACTGAGGAGACACTTGTGGGAGCTACTGTGACTAAAACTGAGCTTCCCTACGCACAGGGAAGCAAGAGAAATGCTGATTTCATCCAGCCCAGTTACATACTCAGAATCTGTACTACTGCGCAAATAGGCATGTCTCTTTAGGCAAAAAACTCATTTCTGACAAAGTTGCCCAAATGCATCTCAGAAGTGTGCAACTTGTTCCCTGAGTTAGAAAACGTCGAGAAACGTTCGTTTCTGCTAGCACTGTGCTTCTACACATGTATTTTCTGAACGGTGAAAGCGCACAGTAATGCACTTTTCTCCCAGCAAATACACTGTTTCTAAAGAAATGGGAACACACTGAGGAGACACTTGTGGGAGCTACTGTGACTCAAACTGAGCTTCCCTACGCACAGGGAAGCAAGAGAAATGCTGATTTCATCAAGCCCAGTTACATACTCAGAATCTGTACAACTGCGCAAATAGGCATGTCTCTGTAGGCAAAAAACTCATTTCTGACAAAGTTGCCCAAATGCATCTCAGAAGTGTGCAACTTGTTCCCTGAGTTAGAAAACGTCGAGAAACCTTCGTTTCTGCTAGGGCTGTGCTTCTACACATGTATTTGCTGAACGGTGAAAGCGCACACTAATGTACTTTTCTCCCAGCAAATACACTGTTTCCAAGGAACTGGGAACACACTGGGGAGACACTTGTGGGAGCTACTGTGACTAAAACTGAGCTTCCCTACGCACAGGGAAGCAAGAGAAATGCTGATTTCATCAAGCCCAGTTACATACTCAGAATCTGTACTACTGCGCAAATAGGCATGTCTCTGTAGGCAAAAAACTCATTTCTGACAAAGTTGCCCAAATGCATCTCAGAAGTGTGCAACTTGTTCCCTGAGTTAGAAAACGTCGAGAAACGTTCGTTTCTGCTAGCGCTGTGCCTCTACACATGTATTTGCTGAACGGTGAAAGCGCACAGTAATGCACTTTTCTCCCAGCAAATACACTGTTTCTAAAGAAATGGGAACACACTGAGGAGACACTTGTGGGAGCTACTGTGACTAAAACTGAGCTTCCCTACGCACAGGGAAGCAAGAGAAATGCTGATTTCATCAAGCCCAGTTACATACTCAGAATCTGTACTACTGCGCAAATAGGCATGTCTCTGTAGGCAAAAAACTCATTTCTGACAAAGTTGCCCAAATGCATCTCAGAAGTGTGCAACTTGTTCCCTGAGTTAGAAAACGTCGAGAAACGGTCGTTTCTGCTAGCGCTGTGCTTCTACACATGTATTTGCAGAACCGTGAAAGCGCACAGTAATGCACTTTTCTCCCAGCAAATACACTGTTTCTAAGGAAATGGGAACACACTGAGGAGACACTTGTGGGAGCTACTGTGACTAAAACTGAGCTTCCCTACGCACAGGGAAGCAAGAGAAATGCTGATTTCATCAAGCCCAGTTACATACTCAGAATCTGTACTACTGCGCAAATAGGCATGTCTCTGTAGGCAAAAAACTCATTTCTGACAAAGTTGCCCAAATGCACCTCAGAAGTGTGCAACTTGTTCCCTGAGTTAGAAAACGTCGAGAAACGTTCGTTTCTGCTAGCTCTGTGCCTCTACACATGTATTTGCTGAACGGTGAAAGCGCACAGTAATGCACTTTTCTCCCAGCAAATACACTGTTTCTAAGGAAATGGAAACACACTGAGGAGACACTTGTGGGAGCTACTGTGACTAAAACTGAGCTTCCCTACGCTCAGGGAAGCAAGAGAAATGCTGATTTCATCAAGCCCAGTTACATACTCAGAATCTGTACTACTGCGCAAATAGGCATGTCTCTGTAGGCAAAAAACTCATTTCTGACAAAGTTGCCCAAATGCACCTCAGAAGTGTGCAACTTGTTCCCTGAGTTAGAAAACGTCGAGAAACGTTAGTTTCTGCTAGCGCTGTGCCTCTACACATGTATTTGCTGAACGGTGAAAGCGCACAGTAATGCACTTTTCTCCCAGCAAATACACTGTTTCTAAGGAAATGGGAACACACTGAGGAGACACTTGTGGGAGCTACTGTGACTAAAACTGAGCTTCCCTACGCACAGGGAAGCAAGAGAAATGCTGATTTCATCCAGCCCAGTTACATACTCAGAATCTGTACTACTGCGCAAATAGGCATGTCTCTTTAGGCAAAAAACTCATTTCTGACAAAGTTGCCCAAATGCATCTCAGAAGTGTGCAACTTGTTCCCTGAGTTAGAAAACGTCGAGAAACGTTCGTTTCTGCTAGCACTGTGCTTCTACACATGTATTTTCTGAACGGTGAAAGCGCACAGTAATGCACTTTTCTCCCAGCAAATACACTGTTTCTAAAGAAATGGGAACACACTGAGGAGACACTTGTGGGAGCTACTGTGACTCAAACTGAGCTTCCCTACGCACAGGGAAGCAAGAGAAATGCTGATTTCATCAAGCCCAGTTACATACTCAGAATCTGTACAACTGCGCAAATAGGCATGTCTCTGTAGGCAAAAAACTCATTTCTGACAAAGTTGCCCAAATGCATCTCAGAAGTGTGCAACTTGTTCCCTGAGTTAGAAAACGTCGAGAAACCTTCGTTTCTGCTAGGGCTGTGCTTCTACACATGTATTTGCTGAACGGTGAAAGCGCACACTAATGTACTTTTCTCCCAGCAAATACACTGTTTCCAAGGAACTGGGAACACACTGGGGAGACACTTGTGGGAGCTACTGTGACTAAAACTGAGCTTCCCTACGCACAGGGAAGCAAGAGAAATGCTGATTTCATCAAGCCCAGTTACATACTCAGAATCTGTACTACTGCGCAAATAGGCATGTCTCTGTAGGCAAAAAACTCATTTCTGACAAAGTTGCCCAAATGCATCTCAGAAGTGTGCAACTTGTTCCCTGAGTTAGAAAACGTCGAGAAACGTTCGTTTCTGCTAGCGCTGTGCCTCTACACATGTATTTGCTGAACGGTGAAAGCGCACAGTAATGCACTTTTCTCCCAGCAAATACACTGTTTCTAAAGAAATGGGAACACACTGAGGAGACACTTGTGGGAGCTACTGTGACTAAAACTGAGCTTCCCTACGCACAGGGAAGCAAGAGAAATGCTGATTTCATCAAGCCCAGTTACATACTCAGAATCTGTACTACTGCGCAAATAGGCATGTCTCTGTAGGCAAAAAACTCATTTCTGACAAAGTTGCCCAAATGCATCTCAGAAGTGTGCAACTTGTTCCCTGAGTTAGAAAACGTCGAGAAACGGTCGTTTCTGCTAGCGCTGTGCTTCTACACATGTATTTGCAGAACCGTGAAAGCGCACAGTAATGCACTTTTCTCCCAGCAAATACACTGTTTCTAAGGAAATGGGAACACACTGAGGAGACACTTGTGGGAGCTACTGTGACTAAAACTGAGCTTCCCTACGCACATGGAAGCAAGAGAAATGCTGATTTCATCAAGCCCAGTTACATACTCAGAATCTGTACTACTGCGCAAATAGGCATGTCTCTTTAGGCAAAAAACTCATTTCTGACAAAGTTGCCCAAATGCACCTCAGAAGTGTGCAACGTGTTCCCTGAGTTAGAAAACGTCGAGAAATGTTCGTTTCTGCTAGCGCTGTGCCTCTACACATGTATTTGCTGAACGGTGAAAGCGCACAGTAATGCACTTTTCTCCCAGCAAATACACTGTTTCTAAGGAAATGGAAACACACTGAGGAGACACTTGTGGGAGCTACTGTGACTAAAACTGAGCTTCCCTACGCACAGGGAAACAAGAGAAATGCTGATTTCATCCAGCCCAGTTACATACTCAGAATCGGTACTACTGCGCAAATAGGCATGTCTCTTTAGGCAAAAAACTCATTTCTGACAAAGTTGCCCAAATGCATCTCAGAAGTGTGCAACTTGTTCCCTGAGTTAGAAAACGTCGAGAAACGGTCGTTTCTGCTAGCGCTATGCTTCTACACATGTATTTGCTGAACGGTGAAAGCGCACAGTAGTGCACTTTTCTCCCAGCAAATACACTGTTTCTAAGGAAATGGGAACACACTGAGGAGACACTTGTGGGAGCTACTGTGACTAAAACTGAGCTTCCCTATGCACAGGGAAGCAAGAGAAATGCTGATTTCATCCAGCCCAGTTACATACTCAGAATCTGTACTACTGCGCAAATAGGCATGTCTCTGTAGGCAAAAAACTCATTTCTGACAAAGTTGCCCAAATGCATCTCAGAAGTGTGCAACTTGTTCCATGAGTTAGAAAACGTCGAGAAACGGTCGTTTCTGCTAGCGCTGTGCTTCTACACATGTATTTGCTGAACGGTGAAAGCGCACAGTAATGCACTTTTCTCCCAGCAAATACACTGTTTCTAATGAAATGGGAACACACTGAGGAGACACTTGTGGGAGCTACTGTGACTAAAACTGAGCTTCCCTACGCACAGGGAAACAAGAGAAATGCTGATTTCATCACGCCCAGTTACATACTCAGAATCTGTACTACTGCGCAAATAGGCATGTCTCTTTAGGCAAAAAACTCATTTCTGACAAAGTTGCCCAAATGCATCTCAGAAGTGTGCAACTTGTTCCCTGAGGTAGAAAACGTCGAGAAACGGTCGTTTCTGCTAGCGCTGTGCTTCTACACATGTATTTGCTGAACGGTGAAAGCGCACAGTAATGGACTTTTCTCCCAGCAAATACACTGTTTCTAAGGAACTGGGAACACACTGAGGAGACACTTGTGGGAGCTACTGTGACTAAAACTGAGCTTCCCTACGCACAGGGAAACAAGAGAAATGCTGATTTCATCACGCCCAGTTACATACTCAGAATCTGTACTACTGCGCAAATAGGCATGTCTCTGTAGGCAAAAAACTCATTTCTGACAAAGTTGCCCAAATGCATCTCAGAAGTGTGCAACTTGTTCCATGAGTTAGAAAACGTCGAGAAACGTTCGTTTCTGCTAGCGCTGTGCTTCTACACATGTATTTGCTGAACGGTGAAAGCGCACAGTAATGCACTTTTCTCCCAGCAAATACACTGTTTCTAATGAAATGGGAACACACTGAGGAGACACTTGTGGGAGCTACTGTGACTAAAACTGAGCTTCCCTACGCACAGGGAAACAAGAGAAATGCTGATTTCATCACGCCCAGTTACATACTCAGAATCTGTACTACTGCGCAAATAGGCATGTCTCTTTAGGCAAAAAACTCATTTCTGACAAAGTTGCCCAAATGCATCTCAGAAGTGTGCAACTTGTTCCCTGAGTTAGAAAACGTCGAGAAACGGTCGTTTCTGCTAGCGCTGTGCTTCTACACATGTATTTGCTGAACGGTGAAAGCGCACAGTAATGCACTTTTCTCCCAGCAAATACACTGTTTCTAAGGAAATGGGAACACACTGAGGAGACACTTGTGGGAGCTACTGTGACTAAAACTGAGCTTCCCTACGCACAGGGAAACAAGAGAAATGCTGATTTCATCACGCCCAGTTACATACTCAGAATCTGTACTACTGCGCAAATAGGCATGTCTCTTTAGGCAAAAAACTCATTTCTGACAAAGTTGCCCAAATGCATCTCAGAAGTGTGTAACTTGTTCCCTGAGTTAGAAAACGTCGAGAAACGGTCGTTTCTGCTAGCGCTGTGCTTCTGCACATGTATTTGCTGAACGGTGAAAGCGCACAGTAATGCACTTTTCTCCCAGCAAATACACTGTTTCTAAGAAAATGGGAACACACTGAGGAGACAATTGTGGGAGCTACTGTGACTAAAACTGAGCTTCCCTACGCACAGGGAAGCAAGAGAAATGCTGATTTCATCAAGCCCAGTTACATACTCAGAATCTGTACTACTGCGCAAATAGGCATGTCTCTGTAGGCAAAAAACTCATTTCTGACAAAGTTGCCCAAATGCATCTCAGAAGTGTGCAACTTGTTCCCTGAGTTAGAAAACGTCGAGAAACGGTCGTTTCTGCTAGTGCTGTGCTTCTACACATGTATTTGCTGAACGGTGAAAGCGCACAGTAATGCACTTTTCTCCCAGCAAATACACTGTTTCTAAGGAAATGGGAACACACTGAGGAGACACTTGTGGGAGCTACTGTGACTAAAACTGAGCTTCCCTACGCACAGGGAAGCAAGAGAAATGCTCATTTCATCCAGCCCAGTTACATACTCAGAATCTGTACTACTGCGCAAATAGGCATGTCTCTGTAGGCAAAAAACTCATTTCTGACAAAGTTGCCCAAATGCATCTCAGAAGTGTGCAACTTGTTCCCTGAGTTAGAAAACGTCGAGAAACGGTCGTTTCTGCTAGCGCTGTGCTTCTACACATGTATTTGCTGAACGGTGAAAGCGCACAGTAGTGCACTTTTCTCCCAGCAAATACACTGTTTCTAAGGAAATGGGAACACACTGAGGAGACACTTGTGGAAGCTACTGTGACTAAAACTGAGCTTCCCTATGCACAGGGAAGCAAGAGAAATGCTGATTTCATCTAGCCCAGTTACATACTCAGAATCTGTACTACTGCGCAAATATGCATGTCTCTGTAGGCAAAAAACTCATTTCTGACAAAGTTGCCCAAATGCATCTCAGAAGTGTGCAACTTGTTCCCTGAGTTAGAAAACGTCGAGAAACATTCGTTTCTGCTAGCACTGTGCTTCTACACATGTATTTGCTGAACGGTGAAAGCCCACAGTAAGGCACTTTTCTCCCAGCAAATACAATGTTTCTAAGGAAATGGGAACACACTGAGGAGACACTTGTGGGAGCTACTGTGACTAAAACTGAGCTTCCCTACGCACAGGGAAGCAAGAGAAATGCTGATTTCATCAAGCCCAGTTACATACTCAGAATCTGTACTACTGCGCAAATAGGCATGTCTCTGTAGGCAAAAAACTCATTTCTGACAAAGTTGCCCAAATGCACCTCAGAAGTGTGCAACTTGTTCCCTGAGTTAGAAAACGTCGAGAAACGTTAGTTTCTGCTAGCGCTGTGCCTCTACACATGTATTTGCTGAACGGTGAAAGCGCACAGTAATGCACTTTTCTCCCAGCAAATACACTGTTTCTAAGGAAATGGGAACACACTGAGGAGACACTTGTGGGAGCTACTGTGACTAAAACTGAGCTTCCCTACGCACAGGGAAGTAAGAGAAATGCTCATTTCATCCAGCCCAGTTACATACTCAGAATCTGTACTACTGCGCAAATAGGCATGTCTCTGTAGGCAAAAAACTCATTTCTGACAAAGTTGCCCAAATGCATCTCAGAAGTGTGCAACTTGTTCCCTGAGTTAGAAAAGGTCGAGAAACGGTCGTTTCTGCTAGCGCTGTGCTTCTACACATGTATTTGCTGAACGGTGAAAGCGCACAGTAGTGCACTTTTCTCCCAGCAAATACACTGTTTCTAAGGAAATGGGAACACACTGAGGAGACACTTGTGGGAGCTAGTGTGACTAAAACTGAGCTTCCCTACGCACAGTGAAGCAAGAGAAATGCTGATTTCATCAAGCCCAGTTACATACTTAGAATCTGTACTACTGCGCAAGTAGGCATGTCTCTTTAGGCAAAAAACTCATTTCTGACAAAGTTGCCCAAATGCATCTCAGAAGTGTGCAACTTGTTCCCTGAGTTAGAAAACGTCGAGAAACGGTCGTTTCTGCTAGCGCTGTGCTTCTACACATGTATTTGCTGAACGGTGAAAGCGCACAGTAATGCACTTTTATCCCAGCAAATACACTGTTTCTAAGGAAATGGGAACACACTGAGGAGACACTTGTGGGAGCTACTGTGACTAAAACTGAGCCCCCTACGCACAGGGAAGCAAGAGAAATGCTGATTTCATCAAGCCCAGTTACATACTCAGACTCTGTACTACTGCGCAAATAGGCATGTCTCTTTAGGCAAAAAACTCATTTCTGACAAAGTTGCCCAAATGCATCTCAGAAGTGTGCAACCTGTTCCCTGAGTTAGAAAACATCGAGAAACGGTCGTTTCCGCTAGCGCTGTGCTTCTACACATGTATTTGCTGAACGGTGAAAGCGCACAGTAATGCACTTTTCTCCCAGCAAATACACTGTTTCTAAGGAAATGGGAACACACTGAGGAGACACTTGTGGGAGCTACTGTGACTAAAACTGAGCTTCCCTACGCACAGGGAAGCAAGAGAAATGCTGATTTCATCAAGCCCAGTTACATACTCAGAATCTGTACTACTGCGCAAATAGGCATGTCTCTTTAGGCAAAAAACTCATTTCTGACAAAGTTGCCCAAATGCATCTCAGAAGTGTGCAACTTGTTCCCTGAGTTAGATAACGTCGAGAAATGGTCTTTTCTGCTAGCGCTGTGCTTCTACACATGTACTTGCTGAACGGTGAATGCGCACAGTAATGCACTTTTCTCCCAGCAAATACACTGTTTCTAAGGAAATGGGAACACAATGAGGAGACACTTGTGGGAGCTACTGTGACTAAAACTGAGCTTCCCTACGCACAGGGAAGCAAGAGAAATGGTGATTTCATCAAGCCCAGGTACATACTCAGAATCTGTACTACTGCGCAATTAGGCATGTCTCTTTAGGCAAAAAACTCATTTCTGACAAAGTTGCCCAAATGCATCTCAGAAGTGTGCAACCTGTTCCCTGAGTTAGAAAACATCGAGAAACGGTCGTTTCCGCTAGCGCTGTGCTTCTACACATGTATTTGCTGAACGGTGAAAGCGCACAGTAATGCACTTTTCTCCCAGCAAATACACTGTTTCTAAGGAAATGGGAACACACTGAGGAGACACTTGTGGGAGCTACTGTGACTAAAACTGAGCTTCCCTACACACAGGGAAGCAAGAGAAATGCTGATTTCATCCAGCCCAGTTACATACTCAGAATCTGTACTACTGCGCAAATAGGCATGTCTCTGTAGGCAAAAAAACTCATTTCTGACAAAGTTGCCCAAATGCATCTCAGAAGTGTGCAACTTGTTCCCTGAGTTAGAAAACGTCGAGAAACGGTCGTTTCTGCTAGCGCTGTGCTTCTACACATGTATTTGCTGAACGGTGAAAGCGCACAGTAATGCACTTTTATCCCAGCAAATACACTGTTTCTAAGGAAATGGGAACACACTGAGGAGACACTTGTGGGAGCTAGTGTGACTAAAACTGAGCTTCCCTACGCACAGTGAAGCAAGAGAAATGCTGATTTCATCAAGCCCAGTTACATACTCAGAATCTGTACTACTGCGCAAGTAGGCATGTCTCTTTAGGCAAAAAACTCATTTCTGACAAAGTTGCCCAAATGCATCTCAGAAGTGTGCAACTTGTTCAGTGAGTTAGAAAACATCGAGAAACGTTCGTTTCTTCTAGCGCTGTGCTTCTACACATGTATTTGCTGAACGGTGAAAGCGCACAGTAATGCACTTTTATCCCAACAAATACAATGTTTCTAAGGAAATGGGAACACACTGAGGAGACACTTGTGGGAGCTACTGTGACTAAAACTGAGCCCCCTACGCAAAGGGAAGCAAGAGAAATGCTGATTTCATCAAGCCCAGTTACATACTCAGACTCTCTACTACTGTGCAAATAGGCATGTATCTTTAGGCAAAAAACTCATTTCTGACAAAGTTGCCCAAATGCATCTCAGAAGTGTGCAACTTGTTCCCTGAGTTAGAAAACATCGAGAAACGTTCGTTTCTGTTAGCGTGTGCTTCTACACAGGTATTTGCTGAACGGTGAAAGCGCACAGTAATGCACTTTTCTCCCAGGAAATACACTGTTTCTAAGGAAATGGGAACACACTGAGGAGACACTTGTGGGAGCTACTGTGACTCAAACTGATCTTCCCTATGCACCGGGAAGCAAGAGAAATGCTGATTTCATCAAGCCCAGTTACATACTCAGAATCTGTACTACTGCGCAAATAGGCATGTCTCTTTAGGCAAAAAACTCATTTCTGACACAGTTGCCCAAATGCATCTCAGAAGTGTGCAACTTGTTCCCTGAGTTAGATAACATCGAGAAACGCTCTTTTCTGCTAGCGCTGTGCTTCTACACATGTACTTGCTGAACGGTGAATTCGCACAGTAATGTACTTTTCTCCCAGCAAATACACTGTTTCTAAGGAAATGGGAACACAATGAGGAGACACTTGTGGGAGCTACTGTGACTAAAACTGAGCTTCCCTACGCACAGGGAAGCAAGAGAAATGGTGATTTCATCAAGCCCAGTTACATACTCAGAATCTGTACTACTGCGCAATTAGGCATGTCTTTTTAGGCAAAAAACTCATTTCTGACAAAGTTGCCCAAATACATCTCAGAAGTGTGCAACCTGTTCCCTGAGTTAGAAAACATCGAGAAACGGTCGTTTCCGCTAGCGCTGTGCTTCTACACATGTATTTGCTGAACGGTGAAAGCGCACAGTAATGCACTTTTCTCCCAGCAAATACACTGTTTCTAAGGAAATGGGAACACACTGAGGAGACACTTGTGGGAGCTACTGTGACTAAAACTGAGCCCCCTACGCACAGGGAAGCAAGAGAAATGCTGATTTCATCAAGCCCAGTTACATACTCAGACTCTGTACTACTGCGCAAATAGGCATGTCTCTTTAGGCAAAAAACTCATTTCTGACAAAGTTGCCCAAATGCATCTCAGAAGTGTGCAACTTGTTCCCTGATTTAGAAAACATCGAGAAACGTTCGTTTCTGCTAGCGCTGTGCTTCTACACATGTATTTGCTGAAAGGTGAAAGCGCACAGTAATGCACTTTTCTCCCAGGAAATACACTGTTTCTAAGGAAATGGGAACACACTGAGGAGACACTTGTGGGAGCTACTGTGACTCAAACTGAGCTTCCCTACGCACAGGGAAGCAAGAGAAATGCTGATTTCATCAAGCCCAGTTACATACTCAGAATCAGTACTACTGCGCAAATAGGCATGTCTCTTTAGGCAAAAAACTGATTTCTGACAAAGTTGCCCAAATGCATCTCAGAAGTGTGCAACTTGTTCCCTGAGTTAGAAAACATCGAGAAACGGTCTTTTCTGCTAGCGCTGTGCTTCTTCACATGTACTTGCTGAATGGTGAAAGCGCACAGTAATGCACTTTTCTCCCAGCAAATACACTGTTTCTAAGGAAATGGGAACACACTGAGGAGACACTTGTGGGAGCTACTGTGACTAAAACTGAGCTTCCCTACGCACAGGGAAGCAAGAGAAATGCTGATTTCATCAAGCCCAGTTACATACTCAGAATCTGTACTACTGTGCAAATAGGCATGTCTCTTTAGGCAAAAAACTCATTTCTGACAAAGTTGCCCAAATGCATCTCAGAAGTGTGCAACCTGTTCCCTGAGTTAGAAAACATCGAGAAACGGTCGTTTCCGCTAGCGCTGTGCTTCTACACATGTATTTGCTGAACGGTGAAAGCGCACAGTAATGCACTTTTCTCCCAGCAAATACACTGTTTCTAAGGAAATGGGAACACACTGAGGAGACACTTGTGGGAGCTACTGTGACTAAAACTGAGCTTCCCTACGCACAGGGAAGCAAGAGAAATGCTGATTTCATCAAGCCCAGTTACATACTCAGAATCTGTACTACTGCGCAAATAGGCATGTCCCTTTAGGCAAAAAACTCATTTCTGACAAAGTTGCCCAAATGCATCTCAGAAGTGTGCAACTTGTTCCCTGAGTTAGAAAACGTCGAGAAACGGTCGTTTCTGCTAGCTCTGTGCTTCTACACATGTACTAGCTGAACGGTGAAAGCGCACAGTAATGTACTTTTCTCCCAGCAAATACACTGTTTCTAAGGAAATGGGAACACACGGAGGAGACACTTGTGGGAGCTACTGTGACTAAAACTGAGCTTCCCTACGCACAGGGAAGCAAGAGAAATGCCTATTACATCAAGCCCAGTTACATACTCAGAATCTGTACTACTGCGCAAATAGGCATGTCTCTTTAGGCAAAAAACTCATTTTTGACAAAGTTGCCCAAATGCATCTCAGAAGTGTGCAACCTGTTCCCTGAGTTAGAAAACGTCGAGAAACGTTCGTTTCTGCTAGCGCTGTGCTTCTACACATGTATTTGCTGAACGGTGAAAGCGCACAGTAATGCACTTTTCTCCCTGCAAATACACTGTTTCTAAGGATATGGGAACACACTGAGGAGACACTTGTGGGAGCTACTGTGACTAAAACTGAGCTTCCCTACACACAGGGAAGCAAGAGAAATGCTGATTTCATCAAGCCCAGTTACATACTCAGAATCTGTACCACTGCGCAAATAGGCATGTCTCTGTAGGCAAAAAACTCATTTCTGACAAAGTTGCCCAAATGCATCTCAGAAGTGTGCAACTTGTTCCCTGAGTTAGAAAACGTCGAGAAACGGTCGTTTCTGCTAGCGCTGTGCTTCTACACATGTACTAGCTGAACGGTGAAAGCGCACAGTAATGCACTTTTCTCCCAGCAAATACACTGTTTCTAAGGAAATGGGAACACACTGAGGAGACACTTGTGGGAGCTACTGTGACTAAAACTGAGCTTCTCTACGCACAGGGAAGCAAGAGAAATGCTGATTTCATCCAGCCCAGTTACATACTCAGAATCTGTACTACTGTGCAAATAGGCATGTCTCTTTAGGCAAAAAACTTATTTCTGACAAAGTTGCCCAAATGCATCTCAGAAGTGTGCAACTTGTTCCCTGAGTTAGAAAACATCGAGAAACGGTCGTTTCTGCTAGCGCTGTGCTTCTACACATGTATTTGCTGAACGGTGAAAGCACAGAGTAATGCACTTTTCTCCCTGCAAATACACTGTATCTAAGGAAATGGGAACACACTGAGGAGACATTTGTGGGAGCTACTGTGACTAAAACTGAGCTTCCCTACGCACAGGGAAGCAAGAGAAATGCTGATTTCATCAAGCCCAGTTACATACTCAGAATCTGTACTACTGCGCAAATAGGCATGTCTCTGTAGGCAAAAAACTCATTTCTGACAAAGTTGCCCAAATGCATCTCAGAAGTGTGCAACCTGTTCCCTGAGTTAGTAAACATCGAGAAACGGTCGTTTCCGCTAGCGCTGTGCTTCTACACATGTATTTGCTGAACGGTGAAAGCGCACAGTAATGCACTTTTCTCCCAGCAAATACACTGTTTCTAAGGAAATGGGAACACACTGAGGAGACACTTGTGGGAGCTACTGTGACTAAAACTGAGCTTCCTTACGCACAGGGAAGCAAGAGAAATGCTGATTTCATCAAGCCCAGTTACATACTCAGAATCTGTACTACTGAGCAAATAGGCATGTCCCTTTAGGCAAAAAACTCATTTCTGACAAAGTTGCCCAAATGCATCTCAGAAGTGTGCAACTTGTTCCCTGAGTTAGAAAACGTCGAGAAACGGTCGTTTCTGCTAGCGCTGTGCTTCTACACATGTACTAGCTGAACGGTGAAAGCGCACAGTAATGCACTTTTCTCCCAGCAAATACACTGTTTCTAAGGAAATGGGAACACACTGAGGAGACACTTGTGGGAGCTACTGTGACTAAAACTGAGCTTCTCTACGCACAGGGAAGCAAGAGAAATGCTGATTTCATCAAGCCCAGTTACATACTCAGAATCTGTACTACTGCGCAAATAGGCATGTCTCTTTAGGCAAAAAACTTATTTCTGACAAAGTTGCCCAAATGCATCTCAGAAGTGTGCAACTTGTTCCCTGAGTTAGAAAACATCGAGAAACGGTCGTTTCTGCTAGCGCTGTGCTTCTACACATGTATTTGCTGAACGGTGAAAGCACACAGTAATGCACTTTTCTCCCAGCAAATACACTGTTTCTAAGGAAATGGGAACACACTGAGGAGACACTTGTGGGAGCTACTGTGACTAAAACTGAGCTTCCCTACGCACAGGGAAGCAAGAGAAATGCTGATTTCATCAAGCCCAGTTACATACTCAGAATCAGTACTACTGCGCAAATAGGCATGTCTCTTTAGGCAAAAAACTCATTTCGGACAAAGTTGCCCAAATGCATCTCAGAAGTGTGCAACCTGTTCCCTGAGTTAGAAAACGTCGAGAAACGTTCCTTTCTGCTAGCGCTGTGCTTCTACACATGTATTTGCTGAACGGTGAAAGCGCACAGTAATGCCCTTTTCTCCCAGCAAAAACACTGTTTCTAAGGAAATGGGAACACACTGAGGACACACTTGTGGGAGCTACTGTGACTAAAACTGAGCTCCCCTACGCACAGGGAAGCAAGAGAAATGCTGATTTCATCAAGCCCAGTTACGTACTCAGAATCTGTACTACTGCGCTAATAGGCCTGTCTCTGTAGGCAAAAAACTCATTTCTGACAAAGTTGCCCAAATGCATCTCAGAAGTGTGCAACTTGTTCCCTGAGTTAGAAAACATCGAGAAACGTTCGTTTCTGCTAGCGCTGTGCTTCTACAGATGTATTTGCTGAACGGTGAAAGCGCACAGTAATGCACTTTTCTCCCAGCAAATACACTGTTTCTAAGGAAATGGGAACACACTGAGGAGACACTTGTGGGAGCTACTGTGACTAAAACTGAGCTTCCCTACGCACAGGGAAGCAAGAGAAATGCTGATTTCATCAAGCCCAGTTACATACTCAGAATCTGTACCACTGCGCAAATAGGCATGTCTCTTTAGGCAAAAAACTCATTTCTGACAAAGTTGCACAAATGCATCTCAGAAATGTGCAACTTGTTCCCTGAGTTAGAAAACGTCGAGAAACGGTCTTTCTGCTAGCGCTGTGCTTCTACACATGTATTTGCTGAACGGTGAAAGCGCACAGTAATGCACTTTTCTTCCAGCAAATACACTGTTTCTAAGGAAATGGGAACACACTGAGGAGACACTTTTTGGAGCTACTGTGACTAAAACTGAGCTTCCCTACGCAGAGGGAAGCAAGAGAAATGCTGATTTCATCAAGCCCAGTTACATACTCAGAATCTGTACTACTGCTCAAATAGGCATGTCTCTTTAGGCAAAAAACTCATTTCTGACAAAGTTGCCCAAATGCATCTCAGAAGTGTGCAACTTGTTCCCTGAGGTAGAAAACGTCGAGAAACGTTCGTTTCTGCTAGCGCTGTGCTTCTACACATGTATTTGCTGAACTGTGAAAGCGCACAGTAATGCACTTTTCTCCCAGCAAATACACTGTTTCTAAGGAAATGGGAACACACTGAGGAGACACTTGTGGGAGCTACTGTGACTAAAACTGAGCTTCCCTACGCACAGGGAAGCAAGAGAAATGCCTATTTCATCAAGCCCAGTTACATACTCAGAATCTGTACTACTGCGCATATAGGCATGTCTCTTTAGGCAAAAAACTCATTTTTGACAAAGTTGCCCAAATGCATCTCAGAAGTGTGCAACCTCTTCCCTGAGTTAGAAAACGTCGAGAAACGTTCGTTTCTGCTAGCGCTGTGCTTCTACACATGTATTTGCTGAACGGTGAAAGCGCACAGTAATGCACTTTTCTCCCAGCAAATACACTGTTTCTAAGGAAATGGGAACACACTGAGGAGACACTTGTGGGAGCTACTGTGACTAAAACTGAGTTTCCCTACGCACAGGGAAGCAAGAGAAATGCTGATTTCATCAAGCCCAGTTATATACTCAGAATCTGTACTACTGCGCAAATAGGCATGTCTCTGTAGGCAAAAAACTCATTTCTGACAAAGTTGCCCAAATGCATCTCAGAAGTGTGCAACTTGTTCCCTGAGTTAGAAAACGTCGAGAAACGGTCTTTTCTGTTAGCGCTGTGCTTCTACACATGTATTTGCTGAACAGTGAAAGCGCACAGTAATGCACTTTTCTCCCAGCAAATACACTGTTTCTAAGGAAATGGGAACACACTGAGGAGACACTTGTGGGAGCTACTGTGACTAAAACTGAGCTTCCCTACGCACATGGAAGCAAGAGAAATGCTGATTTCATCAAGCCCAGTTACATACTCAGAATCTGTACCACTGCGCAAATAGGCATGTCTCTTTAGGCAAAAAACTCATTTCTGACAAAGTTGCCCAAATGCATCTCAGAAGTGTGCAACTTGTTCCCTGAGTTAGAAAACGGAGAGAAACGGTCGTTTCTGCTAGCGCTGTGCTTCTACACATGTACTAGCTGAACGGTGAAAGCGCACAGTAATGCACTTTTCTCCCAGCAAATACACTGTTTCTAAGGAAATGGGAACACACTGAGGAGACACTTGTGGGAGCTACTGTGACTAAAACTGAGCTTCTCTATGCACAGGGAAGCAAGAGAAATGCTGATTTCATCAAGCCCAGTTACATACTCAGAATCTGTACTACTGCGCAAATAGGCATGTCTCTTTAGGCAAAAAACTCATTTCTGACAAAGTTGCCCAAATGCATCTCAGAAGTGTGCAACCTGTTCCAGGAGTTAGAAAACGTCGAGAAACGTTCCTTTCTGCTAGCGCTGTGCTTCTACACATGTATTTGCTGAACGGTGAAAGCACACAGTAATGCCCTTTTCTCCCAGCAAAAACACTGTTTCTAAGGAAATGGGAACACACTGAGGAGACACTTGTGGGAGCTACTGTGACTAAAACTGAGCTTCCCTACGCACAGGGAAGCAAGAGAAATGCTGATTTCATCCAGCCCAGTTACGTACTCAGAATCTGTACTACTGCGCTAATAGGCATGTCTCTGTAGGCAAAAAACTCATTTCTGACAAAGTTGCCCAAATGCATCTCAGAAGTGTGCAACTTGTTCCCTGAGTTAGAAAACATTGAGAAACGTTCGTTTCTGCTAGCGCTGTGCTTCTACACATGTATTTGCTGAACGGTGAAAGCGCACAGTAATGCACTTTTCTCCCAGCAAATACACTGTTTCTAAGGAACTGGGAACACACTGAGGAGACACTTGTGGGAGCTACTGTGACTAAAACTGAGCTTCCCTACGCACAGGGAAGCAAGAGAAATGCCTATTTCATCAAGCCCAGTTACATACTCAGAATCTGTACTACTGCGCAAATAGGCATGTCTCTTTAGGCAAAAAACTCATTTTTGACAAAGTTGCCCAAATGCATCTCAGAAGTGTGCAACCTCTTCCCTGAGTTAGAAAACGTCGAGAAACGTTCGTTTCTGCTAGCGCTGTGCTTCTACACATGTATTTGCTGAACGGTGAAAGCGCACAGTAATGCACTTTTCTCCCAGCAAATACACTGTTTCTAAGGAAATGGGAACACACTGAGGAGACACTTGTGGGAGCTACTGTGACTAAAACTGAGTTTCCCTACGCACAGGGAAGCAAGAGAAATGCTGATTTCATCAAGCCCAGTTATATACTCAGAATCTGTACTACTGCGCAAATAGGCATGTCTCTGTAGGCAAAAAACTCATTTCTGACAAAGTTGCCCAAATGCATCTCAGAAGTGTGCAACTTGTTCCCTGAGTTAGAAAACGTCGAGAAACGGTCTTTTCTGTTAGCGCTGTGCTTCTACACATGTATTTGCTGAACAGTGAAAGCGCACAGTAATGCACTTTTCTCCCAGCAAATACACTGTTTCTAAGGAAATGGGAACACACTGAGGAGACACTTGTGGGAGCTACTGTGACTAAAACTGAGCTTCCCTACGCACATGGAAGCAAGAGAAATGCTGATTTCATCAAGCCCAGTTACATACTCAGAATCTGTACCACTGCGCAAATAGGCATGTCTCTTTAGGCAAAAAACTCATTTCTGACAAAGTTGCCCAAATGCATCTCAGAAGTGTGCAACTTGTTCCCTGAGTTAGAAAACGGAGAGAAACGGTCGTTTCTGCTAGCGCTGTGCTTCTACACATGTACTAGCTGAACGGTGAAAGTGCACAGTAATGCACTCTTCTCCCAGCAAATACACTGTTTCTAAGGAAATGGGAACACACTGAGGAGACACTTGTGGGAGCTACTGTGACTAAAACTGAGCTTCTCTACGCACAGGGAAGCAAGAGAAATGCTGATTTCATCAAGCCCAGTTACATACTCAGAATCTGTACTACTGCGCAAATAGGCATGTCTCTTTAGGCAAAAAACTTATTTCTGACAAAGTTGCCCAAATGCATCTCAGAAGTGTGCAACTTGTTCCCTGAGTTAGAAAACATCGAGAAACGGTCGTTTCTGCTAGCGCTGTGCTTCTACACATGTATTTGCTGAACGGGGAAAGCTCAGAGTAATGCACTTTTCTCCCAGCAAATACACTGTTTCTAAGGAAATGGGAACACACTGAGGAGACACTTGTGGGAGCTACTGTGACTAAAACTGAGCTTCGCTACGCACAGGGAAGCAAGAGTAATGCTGATTTCATCAAGCCCAGTTACATACTCAGAATCTGTACTACTGCGCAAATAGGCATGTCTCT
This sequence comes from Acomys minous, assembly GCF_964271855.1. Taxonomy (NCBI): domain Eukaryota; kingdom Metazoa; phylum Chordata; class Mammalia; order Rodentia; family Muridae; genus Acomys; species Acomys minous. The sequence continues at coordinate 3,142,668 of NW_028182181.1, forward strand.
TTAGGCAAAAAACTCATTTCTGACAAAGTTGCCCAAATGCATCTCAGAAGTGTGCAACCTGTTCCAGGAGTTAGAAAACGTCGAGAAACGTTCCTTTCTGCTAGCGCTGTGCTTCTACACATGTATTTGCTGAACGGTGAAAGCACACAGTAATGCCCTTTTCTCCCAGCAAAAACACTGTTTCTAAGGAAATGGGAACACACTGAGGAGACACTTGTGGGAGCTACTGTGACTAAAACTGAGCTTCCCTACGCACAGGGAAGCAAGAGAAATGCTGATTTCATCCAGCCCAGTTACGTACTCAGAATCTGTACTACTGCGCTAATAGGCATGTCTCTGTAGGCAAAAAACTCATTTCTGACAAAGTTGCCCAAATGCATCTCAGAAGTGTGCAACTTGTTCCCTGAGTTAGAAAACATCGAGAAACGTTCGTTTCTGCTAGCTCTGTGCTTCTACACATGTATTTGCTGAACGTTGAAAGCGCACAGTAATGCACTTTTCTCCCAGCAAATACACTGTTTCTAAGGAAATGGGAACACACAGAGGAGACACTTGTGGGAGCTACTGTGACTAAAACTGAGCTTCCCTACGCCCAGGGAAGCAAGAGAAATGCTGATTTCATCAAGCCCAGTTACATACTCAGAATCTGTACTACTGCGCAAATAGGCATGTCTCTTTAGGCAAAAAACTCATTTTTGACAAAGTTGCCCAAATGCATCTCAGAAGTGTGCAACCTGTTCCCTGAGTTAGAAAACGTCGAGAAACATTCGTTTCTGCTAGCGCTGTGCTTCTACACATGTATTTGCTGAACGGTGAAAGCGCACAGTAATGTACTTTTCTCCCAGCAAATACACTGTTTCTAAGGAAATGGGAACACACTGAGGAGACACTTGTGGGAGCTACTGTGACTAAAACTGAGCTTCCCTACGCACAGGGAAGCAAGAGAAATGCTGATTTCATCAAGCCCAGTTACATACTCAGAATCTGTACCACTGCGCAAATAGGCATGTCTCTTTAGGCAAAAAACTCATTTCTGACAAAGTTGCACAAATGCATCTCAGAAATGTGCAACTTGTTCCCTGAGTTAGAAAACGTCGAGAAACGGTCTTTCTGCTAGCGCTGTGCTTCTACACATGTATTTGCTGAATGGTGAAAGTGCGCAGTAATGCACTTTTCTCCCAGCAAATACAGTTTCTAAGGAAATGGGAACACACTGAGGAGACACTTGTGGGAGCTACTGTGACTAAAACTGAGCTTCCCTACGCACAGGGAAGCAAGAGAAATGCTGATTTCATCAAGCCCAGTTACATACTCAGAATCTGTACTACTGCGCAGATAGGCATGTCTCTTTAGTCAAAAAACTCATTTCTGACAAAGTTGCCCAAATGCTTCTCAGAAGTGTGCAACTTGTTCCCTGAGTTAGAAAACGTCGAGAAACGGTCGTTTCTGCTAGCGCTGTGCTTCTACACATGTATTTGCTGAACGGTGAAAGCGCACAGTAATGCACTTTTCTCCCAGCAAATACACTGTTTCTAAAGAAATGGGAACACACTGAGGAGACACTTGTGGGAGCTACTGTGACTAAAACTGAGCTTCCCTATGCACAGGGAAGCAAGAGAAATGCTGATTTCATCAAGCCCAATTACATACTCAGAATCTGTACTACTGCGCAAATAGGCATGTCTCTGTAGGCAAAAAACTCATTTCGGACAAAGTTGCCCAAATGCATCTCAGAAGTGTGCAACTTGTTCCCTGAGTTAGAAAACGTCGAGAAACGTTCGTTTCTGCTAGCGCTGTGCTTCTACACATGTATTTGCTGAACGGTGAAAGCGCAAAGTAATGCACTTTTCTCCCAGCAAATACACTGTGTCTAAGGAAATGGGAACACACTGAGGAGACACTTGTGGGAGCTACTGTGACTAAAACTGAGCTTCATTACGCACAGGGAAGCAAGAGAAATGCTGATTTCATCAAGCCCAGTTACATACTCAGAATCTGTACTACTGCGCAAATAGGCATGTCTCTTTAGGCAAAAAACTCATTTCTGACAAAGTTGCCCAAATGCATCTCAGAAGTGTGCAACTTGTTCTCTGAGTTAGAAAACGTCGAGAAACGGTTGTTTCTACTAGCGCTGTGCTTCTACACATGTACTTGCTGAACGGTGAATGCGCACAGTAATGCACTTTTCTCCCAGCAAATACACTGTGTCTAAGGAAATGGGAACATACTGAGGAGACACTTGTGGGAGCTACTGTGACTAAAACTGAGCTTCATTACGCACAGGGAAGCAAGAGAAATGCTGATTTCATCAAGCCCATTTACATACTCAGAATCTGTACTACTGCGCAAATAGGCATGTCTCTTTAGGCAAAAAACTCATTTCTGACAAAGTTGCCCAAATGCATCTCAGAAGTGTGCAACTTGTTCCCTGAGTTAGAAAACGTCGAGAAACGTTCGTTTCTGCTAGCGCTGTGCTTCTACACATGTATTTGCTGAACGGTGAAAGCGCACAGTAATGCACTTTTCTCCCAGCAAATACACTGTTTCTAAGGAAATGGGAACACACTGAGGAGACACTTGTGGGAGCTACTGTGACTAAAACTGAGCTTCCCTACGCACAGGGAAGCAAGAGAAATGCTGATTTCATCAAGCCCAGTTACATACTCAGAATCTGTACTACTGCGCAAATAGGCATGTCTCTTTAGGCAAAAAATTCATTTCTGACAAAGTTGCCCAAATGCTTCTCAGAAGTGTGCAACTAGTTCCCTTAGTTAGAAAACGTCGAGAAACGGTCGTTTCTGCTAGCGCTGTGCTTCTACACATGTATTTGCTGAACGGTGAAAGCGCACAGTAATGCACTTTTCTCCCAGCAAATACACTGTTTCTAAAGAAATGGGAACACACTGAGGAGACACTTGTGGGAGCTACTGTGACTAAAACTGAGCTTCCCTATGCACAGGGAAGCAAGAGAAATGCTGATTTCATCAAGCCCAATTACATACTCAGAATCTGTACTACTGCGCAAATAGGCATGTCTCTGTAGGCAAAAAACTGATTTCGGACAAAGTTGCCCAAATGCATCTCAGAAGTGTGCAACTTGTTCCCTGAGTTAGAAAACGTCGAGAAACATTCGTTTCTGCTAGCACTGTGCTTCTACACATGTATTTGCTGAACGGTGAAAGCGCAAAGTAATGCACTTTTCTCCCAGCAAATACACTGTGTCTAAGGAAATGGGAACACACTGAGGAGACACTTGTGGGAGCTACTGTGACTAAAACTGAGCTTCATTACGCACAGGGAAGCAAGAGAAATGCTGATTTCATCAAGCCCAGTTACATACTCAGAATCTGTACTACTGCGCAAATAGGCATGTCTCTTTAGGCAAAAAACTCATTTCTGACAAAGTTGCCCAAATGCATCTCAGAAGTGTGCAACTTGTTCTCTGAGTTAGAAAACGTCGAGAAACGGTTGTTTCTACTAGCGCTGTGCTTCTACACATGTACTTGCTGAACGGTGAAAGCGCACAGTAATGCACTTTTCTCCCAGCAAATACACTGTGTCTAAGGAAATGGGAACACACTGAGGAGACACTTGTGGGAGCTACTGTGACTAAAACTGAGCTTCATTACGCACAGGGAATCAAGAGAAATGCTGATTTCATCAAGCCCATTTACATACTCAGAATCTGTACTACTGCGCAAATAGGCATGTCTCTGTAGGCAAAAAACTCATTTCTGACAAAGTTGCCCAAATGCATCTCAGAAGTGTGCAACTTGTTCCCTGAGTTAGAAAACGTCGAGAAACGGTCGTTTCTGCTAGCGCTGTGCTTCTACACATGTATTTGCTGAACGGTGAAAGCGCACAGTAATGCAGTTTACTCGCAGCAAATACACTGTTTCTAAGGAAATGGGAACACACTGAGGAGACACTTGTGGGAGCTACTGTGACTAAAACTGAGCTACCCTACGCACAGGGAAGCAAGAGAAATGCTGATTTCATCAAGCCCAGTTACATACTCAGAATCTGTACTACTGCGCAAATAGGCATGTCTCTTTAGGCAAAAAACTCATTTCTGACAAAGTTGCCCAAATGCATCTCAGAAGTGTGCAACTTGTTCCCTGAGTTAGAAAACGTCGAGAAACGTTCGTTTCTGCTAGCGCTGTGCTTCTACACATGTATTTGCTGAACGGTGAAAGCGCACAGTAATGCACTTTTCTCCCAGCAAATACACTGTTTCTAAGGAAATGGGAACACACTGAGGAGACACTTGTGGGAGCTACTGTGACTAAAACTGAGCTTCCCTACGCACAGGGAAGCAAGAGAAATGCTGATTTCATCAAGCCCAGTTACATACTCAGAAACTGTACTACTGCGCAAATAGGCATGTCTCTTTAGGCAAAAAACTCATTTCTGACAAAGTTGCCCAAATGCATCTCAGAAGTGTGCAACTTGTTCCCTGAGTTAGAAAACGTCGAGAAACAGTCGTTTCTGCTAGCGCTGTGCTTCTACACATGTATTTGCTGAACGGTGAAAGCGCACAGTAATGCACTTTTCTCCCAACAAATACACTGTTTCTAAGGAAATGGGAACACACTGAGGAGACACTTGTGGGAGCTACTGTGACTAAAACTGAGCCCCCTACGCACAGGGAAGCAAGAGAAATGCTGATTTCATCAAGCCCAGTTACATACTCAGAATCTGTACTACTGCGCAAATAGGCATGTCTCTTTAGGCAAAAAACTCATTTCTGACAAAGTTGCCCAAATGCATCTCAGAAGTGTGCAACTTGTTCCCTGAGTTAGAAAACGTCGAGAAACGTTCGTTTCTGCTAGCGCTGTGCTTCTACACATGTATTTGCTGAACGGTGAAAGCGCACAGTAATGCACTTTTCTCCCAGCAAACACACTGTTTCTAAGGAAATGGGAACACACTGAGGAATAACTTGTGGGAGCTACTGTGACTAAAACTGAGCTTCCCTATGCACAGGGAAGCAAGAGAAATGCTGATTTCATCAAGCCCAGTTACATACTCAGAATCTGTACTACTGCGCAAATAGGCATGTCTCTTTAGTCAAAAAACTCATTTCTGACAAAGTTGCCCAAATGCTTCTCAGAAGTGTGCAACTTGTTCCCTGAGTTAGAAAACGTCGAGAAACGGTCGTTTCTGCTAGCGCTGTGCTTCTACACATGTATTTGCTGAACGGTGAAAGCGCACAGTAATGCACTTTTCTTCCAGCAAATACAGTTTCTAAGGAAATGGGAACACACTGAGGAGACACTTGTGGGAGCTACTGTGACTAAAACTGAGCTTCCCTACGCACAGGGAAGCAAGAGAAATGCTGATTTCATCAAGCCCAGTTACATACTCAGAATCAGGACTACTGCGCAAATAGGCATGTCTCTTTAGGCAAAAAACTCATTTCTGACAAAGTTGCCCAAATGCATCTCAGAAGTGTGCAACTTGTTCCCTGAGTTAGAAAACGTCGAGAAACGGTCGTTTCTGCTAGCGCTGTGCTTCTACACATGTATTTGCTGAACGGTGAAGGCGCACAGTAATGCACTTTTCTCCCAGCAAATACACTGTGTCTAAGGAAATGGGAACACAGTGAGGAGACACTTGTGGGAGGTACTGTGACTAAAACTGAGCTTCCCTATGCACAGGGAAGCAAGAGAAATGCTGATTCCATCAAGCCCAGTTACATACTCCGAATCTGTACTACTGCGCAAATAGGCATGTCTCTGTAGGCAAAAAACTCATTTCTGACAAAGTTTCCCAAATACATCTCCGAAGTGTGCAACTTGTTCCCTGAGTTAGAAAGCGTCGAAAAACGGTCGTTTCTGCTAGCGCTGTGCTTCTACACATGTATTTGCTGAACGGTGAAAGCGTACAGTAATGCACTTTTCTCCCAGCAAACACACTGTTTCTAAGGAAATGGGAACACACTGAGGAGAAACTTGTGGGAGCTACTGTGACTAAAACTGAGCTTCCCTACGCACAGGGAAGCAAGAGAAATGCTGATTTCATCAAGCCCAGTTACATACTCAGAATCTGTACTACTGCGCAGATAGGCATGTCTCTTTAGTCAAAAAACTCATTTCTGACAAAGTTGCCCAAATGCTTCTCAGAAGTGTGCAACTTGTTCCCTGAGTTAGAAAACGTCGAGAAACGGTCGTTTCTGCTAGCGCTGTGCTTCTACACATGTATTTGCTGAACGGTGAAAGCGCACAGTAATGCACTTTTCTCCCAGCAAATACACTGTTTCTAAAGAAATGGGAACACACTGAGGAGACACTTGTGGGAGCTACTGTGACTAAAACTGAGCTTCCCTATGCACAGGGAAGCAAGAGAAATGCTGATTTCATCAAGCCCAATTACATACTCAGAATCTGTACTACTGCGCAAATAGGCATGTCTCTGTAGGCAAAAAACTCATTTCGGACAAAGTTGCCCAAATGCATCTCAGAAGTGTGCAACTTGTTCCCTGAGTTAGAAAACGTCGAGAAACGTTCGTTTCTGCTAGCGCTGTGCTTCTACACATGTATTTGCTGAACGGTGAAAGCGCAAAGTAATGCACTTTTCTCCCAGCAAATACACTGTGTCTAAGGAAATTGGAACACACTGAGGAGACACTTGTGGGAGCTACTGTGACTAAAACTGAGCTTCATTACGCACAGGGAAGCAAGAGAAATGCTGATTTCATCAAGCCCAGTTACATACTCAGAATCTGTACTACTGCGCAAATAGGCATGTCTCTTTAGGCAAAAAACTCATTTCTGACAAAGTTGCCCAAATGCATCTCAGAAGTGTGCAACTTGTTCTCTGAGTTAGAAAACGTTGAGAAACGGTTGTTTCTACTAGCGCTGTGCTTCTACACATGTACTTGCTGAATGGTGAAAGCGCACAGTAATGCACTTTTCTCCCAGCAAATACACTGTGTCTAAGGAAATGGGAACACACTGAGGAGACACTTGTGGGAGCTACTGTGACTAAAACTGAGCTTCATTACGCACAGGGAAGCAAGAGAAATGCTGATTTCATCAAGCCCATTTACATACTCAGAATCTGTACTACTGCGCAAATAGGCATGTCTCTTTAGGCAAAAAACTCATTTCTGACAAAGTTGCCCAAATGCATCTCAGAAGTGTGCAACTTGTTCCCTGAGTTAGAAAACGTCGAGAAACGTTCGTTTCTGCTAGCGCTGTGCTTCTACACATGTATTTGCTGAACGGTGAAAGCGCACAGTAATGCACTTTTCTCCCAGCAAATACACTGTTTCTAAGGAAATGGGAACACACTGAGGAGACACTTGTGGGAGCTACTGTGACTAAAACTGAGCTTCCCTACGCACAGGGAAGCAAGAGAAATGCTGATTTCATCAAGCCCAGTTACATACTCAGAATCTGTACTACTGCGCAAATAGGCATGTCTCTTTAGGCAAAAAACTCATTTCTGACAAAGTTGCCCAAATGCTTCTCAGAAGTGTGCAACTAGTTCCCTGAGTTAGAAAACGTCGAGAAACGGTCGTTTCTGCTAGCGCTGTGCTTCTACACATGTATTTGCTGAACGGTGAAAGCGCACAGTAATGCACTTTTCTCCCAGCAAATACACTGTTTCTAAAGAAATGGGAACACACTGAGGAGACACTTGTGGGAGCTACTGTGACTAAAACTGAGCTTCCCTATGCACAGGGAAGCAAGAGAAATGCTGATTTCATCAAGCCCAGTTACATACTCAGAATCTGTACTACTGCGCAAATAGGCATGTCTCTGTAGGCAAAAAACTGATTTCGGAAAAAGTTGCCCAAATGCATCTCAGAAGTGTGCAACTTGTTCCCTGAGTTAGAAAACGTCGAGAAACGTTCGTTTCTGCTAGCGCTGTGCTTCTACACATGTATTTGCTGAACGGTGAAAGCGCAAAGTAATGCACTTTTCTCCCAGCAAATACACTGTGTCTAAGGAAATTGGAACACACTGAGGAGACACTTGTGGGAGCTACTGTGACTAAAACTGAGCTTCATTACGCACAGGGAAGCAAGAGAAATGCTGATTTCATCAAGCCCAGTTACATACTCAGAATCTGTACTACTGCGCAAATAGGCATGTCTCTTTAGGCAAAAAACTCATTTCTGACAAAGTTGCCCAAATGCATCTCAGAAGTGTGCAACTTGTTCTCTGAGTTAGAAAACGTCGAGAAACGGTTGTTTCTACTAGCGCTGTGCTTCTACACATGTACTTGCTGAACGGTGAAAGCGCACAGTAATGCACTTTTCTCCCAGCAAATACACTGTGTCTAAGGAAATGGGAACACACTGAGGAGACACTTGTGGGAGCTACTGTGACTAAAACTGAGCTTCATTACGCACAGGGAAGCAAGAGAAATGCTGATTTCATCAAGCCCATTTACATACTCAGAATCTGTACTACTGCGCAAATAGGCATGTCTCTGTAGGCAAAAAACTCATTTCTGACAAAGTTGCCCAAATGCATCTCAGAAGTGTGCAACTTGTTCCCTGAGTTAGAAAACGTCGAGAAACGGTCGTTTCTGCTAGCGCTGTGCTTCTACACATGTATTTGCTGAACGGTGAAAGCGCACAGTAATGCAGTTTACTCGCAGCAAATACACTGTTTCTAAGGAAATGGGAACACACTGAGGAGACACTTGTGGGAGCTACTGTGACTAAAACTGAGCTACCCTACGCAAAGGGAAGCAAGAGAAATGCTGATTTCATCAAGCCCAGTTACATACTCAGAATCTGTACTACTGCGCAAATAGGCATGTCTCTTTAGGCAAAAAACTCATTTCTGACAAGCCCAAATGCATCTCAGAAGTGTGCAACTTGTTCCCTGAGTTAGAAAACGTCGAGAAACGTTCGTTTCTGCTAGCGCTGTGCTTCTACACATGTATTTGCTGAACGGTGAAAGCGCACAGTAATGCACTTTCCTCCCAGCAAATACACTGTTTCTAAGGAAATGGGAACACACTGAGGAGACACTTGTGGGAGCTACTGTGACTAAAACTGAGCTTCCCTACGCACAGGGAAGCAAGAGAAATGCTGATTTCATCAAGCCCAGTTACATACTCAGAAACTGTACTACTGCGCAAATAGGCATGTCTCTTTAGGCAAAAAACTCATTTCTGACAAAGTTGCCCAAATGCATCTCAGAAGTGTGCAACTTGTTCCCTGAGTTAGAAAACGTCGAGAAACAGTCGTTTCTGCTAGCGCTGTGCTTCTACACATGTATTTGCTGAACGGTGAAAGCGCACAGTAATGCACTTTTCTCCCAACAAATACACTGTTTCTAAGGAAATGGGAACACACTGAGGAGACACTTGTGGGAGCTACTGTGACTAAAACTGAGCTTCCCTACGCACAGGGAAGCAAGAGAAATGCTGATTTCATCAAGCCCAGTTACATACTCAGAATCTGTACTACTGCGCAAATAGGCATGTCTCTTTAGGCAAAAAACTCATTTCTGACAAAGTTGCCCAAATGCATCTCAGAAGTGTGCAACTTGTTCCCTGAGTTAGAAAACGTCGAGAAACGTTCGTTTCTGCTAGCGCTGTGCTTCTACACATGTATTTGCTGAACGGTGAAAGCGCACAGTAATGCACTTTTCTCCCAGCAAACACACTGTTTCTAAGGAAATGGGAACACACTGAGGAGAAACTTGTGGGAGCTACTGTGACTAAAACTGAGCTTCCCTATGCACAGGGAAGCAAGAGAAATGCTGATTTCATCAAGCCCAGTTACATATTCAGAATCTGTACTACTGCGCAAATAGGCATGTCTCTTTAGTCAAAAAACTCATTTCTGACAAAGTTGCCCAAATGCTTCTCAGAAGTGTGCAACTTGTTCCCTGAGTTAGAAAACGTCGAGAAACGGTCGTTTCTGCTAGCGCTGTGCTTCTACACATGTATTTGCTGAACGGTGAAAGCGCACAGTAATGCACTTTTCTTCCAGCAAATACAGTTTCTAAGGAAATGGGAACACACTGAGGAGACACTTGTGGGAGCTACTGTGACTAAAACTGAGCTTCCCTACGCACAGGGAAGCAAGAGAAATGCTGATTTCATCAAGCCCAATGACATACTCAGAATCTGTACTACTGCGCAAATAGGCATGTCTCTGTAGGCAAAAAACTCATTTCGGACAAAGTTGCCCAAATGCATCTCAGAAGTGTGCAACTTGTTCCCTGAGTTAGAAAACGTTGAGAAACGTTCGTTTCTGCTAGCGCTGTGCTTCTACACATGTATTTGCTGAACGGTGAAAGCGCACAGTAATGCACTTTTCTCCCAGCAAATACACTGTTTCTAAGGAAATGGGAACACACTGAGGAGACACTTGTGGGAGCTACTGTGACTAAAACTGAGCTTCCCTACGCACAGGGAAGCAAGAGAAATGCTGATTTCATCAAGCCCAGTTACATACTCAGAATCTGTACTACTGCGCAAATAGGCATGTCTCTTTAGGCAAAAACCTCATTTCTGACAAAGTTGCCCAAATGCATCTCAGAAGTGTGCAACTTGTTCCCTGAGTTAGAAAACGTCGAGAAACGGTCGTTTCTGCTAGCACTGTGCTTCTACACATGTATTTGCTGAACGGTGAAAGCGCACAGTAATGCACTTTTCTCCCAGCAAATACACTGTTTCTAAGGAAATGGGAACACACTGAGGAGACACTTGTGGGAGCTACAGTGACTAAAACTGAGCTTCCTACGCAGAGGGAAGCAAGAGAAATGCTGATTTCATCAAGCCCAGTTACATACTCAGAATCTGTACTACTGCGCAAATAGGCATGTCTCTTTAGGCAAAAAACTCATTTCTGACAAAGTTGCCCAAATGCATCTCAGAAGTGTGCATCTTGTTCCATGAGTTAGAAAACGTCGAGAAACTGTCGTTTCTGCTAGCGCTGTGCTTCTACACATGTATCTGCTGAACGGTGAAAGCGCACAGTAATGGACTTTTCTCCCAGCAAATACCCTGTTTCTATGGAAATGGGAACAAACTGAGGAGACACTTGTGGGAGCTACTGTGACTAAAACTGAGATTCCCTACGCACAGGGAAGCAAGAGAAATGCTGATTTCATCAAGCCCAGTTACATACTCAGAATCTGTACTACTGCGCAAATAGGCATGTCTCTTTAGGCAAAAAACTCATTTCTGACAAAGTTGCCCAAATGCATCTCAGAAGTGTGCAACTTGTTCCCTGAGTTAGAAAACGTCGAGAAATGGTCGTTTCTGCTAGCGCTGTGTTTCTACACATATATTTGCTGAACGGTGAAAGCGCACAGTAATGCACTTTTCTCCCAGCAAATACACTGTTTCTAAGGAAATGGGAACACACTGAGGAGACACTTGTGGGAGCTACTGTGACTAAAACTGTGCTCCCCTACGCACAGGGAAGCAAGAGAAATGCTGATTTCATCAAGCCCAGTTACATACTCAGAATCTGTACTACTGCGCAAATAGGCATGTCTCTTTAGGCAAAAAACTCATTTCTGACAAAGTTGCCCAAATGCATCTCAGAAGTGTGCATCTTGTTCCATGAGTTAGAAAACGTCGAGAAACTGTCGTTTCTGCTAGCGCTGTGCTTCTACACATGTATCTGCTGAACGGTGAAAGCGCACAGTAATGGACTTTTCTCCCAGCAAATACCCTGTTTCTATGGAAATGGGAACAAACTGAGGAGACACTTGTGGGAGCTACTGTGACTAAAACTGAGATTCCCTACGCACAGGGAAGCAAGAGAAATGCTGATTTCATCAAGCCCAGTTACATACTCAGAATCTGTACTACTGCGCAAATAGGCATGTCTCTTTAGGCAAAAAACTCATTTCTGACAAAGTTGCCCAAATGCATCTCAGAAGTGTGCAACTTGTTCCCTGAGTTAGAAAACGTCGAGAAATGGTCGTTTCTGCTAGCGCTGTGTTTCTACACATATATTTGCTGAACGGTGAAAGCGCACAGTAATGCACTTTTCTCCCAGCAAATACACTGTTTCTAAGGAAATGGGAACACACTGAGGAGACACTTGTGGGAGCTACTGTGACTAAAACTGTGCTCCCCTACGCACAGGGAAGCAAGAGAAATGCTGATTTCATCAAGCCCAGTTACATACTCAGAATCTGTACTACTGCGCAAATAGGCATGTCTCTTTAGGCAAAAACTCATTTCTGACAAAGTTGCCCAAATGCATCTCAGAAGTGTGCATCTTGTTCCCTGAGTTAGAAAACGGTGAGAAATGTTCGTTTCTGCTAGCGCTGTGCTTCTACACATGTATTTGCTTAACGCTGAAAGTGCACAGTAATGCACTTTTCTCCCAGCAAATACACTGTTTGTAAGGAAATGGGAACACACTGAGGAGACACTTGTGGGAGCTACAGTGACTAAAACTGAGCTTCCCTACGCACAGGGAAGCAAGAGAAATGCTGATTTCATCAAGCCCAGTTACATACTCAGAATCTGTACTACTGCCAAATAGGCATGTCTCTTTAGGCAAAAAACTCATTTCTGACAAAGTTGCCCAAATGCATCTCAGAAGTGTGCAACTTGTTCCCTGAATTAGCAAACGTCGAGAAACGGTCGTTTCTGCTAGCGCTGTGCTTCTACACATGTATTTGCTGAACGGTGAAAGCACACAGTAATGCACTTTTCTCCCAGCAAATACACTGTTTCTAAAGAAATGGGAACACACTGAGGAGACACTTGTGGGAGCTACTGTGACTAAAACTGAGCTTCCCTACGCACAGGGAAGCAAGAGAAATGCTGATTTCATCAAGCCCAGTTACATACTCAGAATCTGTACTACTGCGCAAATAGGCATGTTTCTTTAGGCAAAAAACTCATTTCTGACAAAGTTGCCCAAATGCATCTCAGAAGTCTGCAACTTGTTCCCTGAGTTAGAAAACGTCGAGAAACGGTCGGTTCTGCTAGCGCTGTGGTTCTACACATGTATTTGCTGAACGGTGAAAGCGCACAGTAATGCACTTTTCTCCCAGCAAATACACTGTTTCTAAGGAAATGGAACACACTGAGGAGACACTTGTGGGAGCTACTGTGACTAAAACTGAGCTTCCCTACGCACAGGGAAACAAGGGAAATGCTGATTTCATCAAGCCCAGATACATACTCAGAATCTGTACTGCTGCGCAAATAGGCATGTCTCTTTAGGAAAAAAACTCATTTCTGACAAAGTTGCCCAAATGCATCTCAGCAGTTTGCAACTTGTTGCTGAGTTAGAAAACGTCGAGAAACGGTCGTTTCTGCTAGCGCTGTGTTTCTACACATGTATTTGCTGAACGGTGAAAGCGCACAGTAATGCACTTTTCTCCCAGCAAATACACTGTTTCTAAGGAAATGGGAACACACTGAGGAGACACTTGTGGGAGCTACTGTGACTAAAACTGAGCTTCCCTACGCACAGGGAAGCAAGAGAAATGCTGATTTCATCAAGCCCAGTTACATACTCAGAATCAGGACTATTGCGCAAATAGGCATGTCTCTTTAGGCAAAAAACTCATATCTGACAAAGTTGCCCAAATGCATTTCAGAAGTGTGCAACTTGTTCCCTGAGTTAGAAAACGTCGAGAAACGGTTGTTTCTGCTAGCGCTGTGCTTCTACACATGTATTTGCTGAACGGTGAAAGCGCACAGTAATGCACTTTTCTCCCAGCAAATACACTGTTTCTAAGGAAATGGGAACACACTGAGGAGACACTTGTGGGAGCTACTGTGACTAAAACTGAGCTTCCCTACGCACAGGGAAGCAAGAGAAATGCTGATTTCATCAAGCCCAGTTACATACTCAGAATCTGTACTACTGCGCAAATAGGCATGTCTCTTTAGGCAAAAAACTCACTTCTGACAAAGTTGCCCAAATGCATCTCAGAAGTGTGCAACTTGTTCCCTGAGTTAGAAAACGTCGAGAAACGTTCGTTTCTGCTAGCGCTGTGCTTCTACACATGTATTTGCTGAACGGTGAAAGCGCACAGTAATGCACTTTTCTCCCAGCAAATACACTGTTTCTAAAGAAATGGGAACACACTGAGGAGACACTTGTGGGAGCTACTGTGACTAAAACTGAGCTTCCCTACGCACAGGGAAGCAAGAGAAATGCTGATTTCATCAAGCCCAGTTACATACTCAGAATCTGTACTACTGCGCAAATAGGCATGTCTTTATAGGCAAAAAAACTCATTTCTGACAAAGTTACCCAAATGCATCTCAGAAGTGTGCGACTTGTTCCCTGAGTTAGAAAACGTCGAGAAACGGTCGTTTCTGCTAGCGCTGTGCTTCTACACATGTATTTGCTGAACGGTGAAAGCGCACAGTAATGCACTTTTCTCCCAGCAAATACACTGTTTCTAAGGAAATGGGAACACACTGAGGAGACACTTGTGGGAGCTACTGTGACTAAAACTGAGCTTCCCTACGCACAGGGAAGCAAGAGAAATGCTGATTTCATCAAGCCCAGTTACATACTCAGAATCTGTACTACTGCGCAAATAGGCATGTCTCTTTAGGCAAAAAACTCATTTCTGCAAAGTTGCCCAAATACATCTCAGAAGTGTGCCACTTGTTCCCTGAGTTAGAAAACGTCGAGAAACGGTCGTTTCTGCTAGCACTGTGCTTCTACACTTGTATTTGCTGAACGGTGAAAGCGCACAGTAATGCACTTTTCTCCCAGCAAATACACTGTTTCTAAGGAAATGGGAACACACTGAGGACACACTTGTGGGAGCTACTGTGACTAAAACTGAGCTTCCCTACGCACAGGGAAGCAAGAGAAATGCTGATTTCATCAAGCCCAGTTACATACTCAGAATCTGTACTACTGCGCAAATAGGCATGTCTCTTTAGGCAAAAACCTCATTTCTGACAAAGTTGCCCAAATGCATCTCAGAAGTGTGCAACTTGTTCCCTGAGTTAGAAAACGTCGAGAAACGGTCGTTTCTGCTAGCACTGTGCTTCTACACATGTATTTGCTGAACGGTGAAAGCGCACAGTAATGCACTTTTCTCCCAGCAAATACACTGTTTCTAAGGAAATGGGAACACACTGAGGAGACACTTGTGGGAGCTACAGTGACTAAAACTGAGCTTCCTACGCAGAGGGAAGCAAGAGAAATGCTGATTTCATCAAGCCCAGTTACATACTCAGAATCTGTACTACTGCGCAAATAGGCATGTCTCTTTAGGCAAAAACCTCATTTCTGACAAAGTTGCCCAAATGCATCTCAGAAGTGTGCATCTTGTTCCATGAGTTAGAAAACGTCGAGAAACCGTCGTTTCTGCTAGTGCTGTGCTTCTACACATGTATCTGCTGAACGGTGAAAGCGCACAGTAATGGACTTTTCTCCCAGCAAATACCCTGTTTCTATGGAAATGGGAACAAACTGAGGAGACACTTGTGGGAGCTACTGTGACTAAAACTGAGATTCCCTATGCACAGGGAAGCAAGAGAAATGCTGATTTCATCAAGCCCAGTTACATACTCAGAATCTGTACTACTGCGCAAATAGGCATGTCTCTTTAGGCAAAAAACTCATTTCTGACAAAGTTGCCCAAATGCATCTCAGAAGTGTGCAACTTGTTCCCTGAGTTAGAAAACGTCGAGAAATGGTCGTTTCTGCTAGCGCTGTGTTTCTACACATATATTTGCTGAACGGTGAAAGCGCACAGTAATGCACTTTTCTCCCAGCAAATACACTGTTTCTAAGGAAATGGGAACACACTGAGGAGACACTTGTGGGAGCTACTGTGACTAAAACTGTGCTTCCCTATGCACAGGGAAGCAAGAGAAATGCTGATTTCATCAAGCCCAGTTACATACTCAGAATCTGTACTACTGCGCAAATAGGCATGTCTCTTTAGGCAAAAACTCATTTCTGACAAAGTTGCCCAAATGCATCTCAGAAGTGTGCATCTTGTTCCCTGAGTTAGAAAACGGTGAGAAATGTTCGTTTCTGCTAGCGCTGTGCTTCTACACATGTATTTGCTTAACGGTGAAAGTGCACAGTAATGCACTTTTCTCCCAGCAAATACACTGTTTGTAAGGAAATGGGAACACACTGAGGAGACACTTGTGGGAGATACTGTGACTAAAACTGAGCTTCCCTACGCACAGGGAAGCAAGAGAAATGCTGATTTCATCAAGCCCAGTTACGTACTCAGAATCTGTACTACTGCGCAAATAGGCATGTCTCTTTAGGCAAAAAACTCATTTCTGACAAAGTTGCCCAAATGCATCTCAGAAGTGTGCAACTTGTTCCCTGAGTTAGAAAACTTCGAGAAACGGTCGTTTCTGCTAGCGCTGTGCTTCTACACATGTATTTGCTGAACGGTGAAAGCGCACAGTAATGCACTTTTCTCCCAGCAAATACACTGTTTCTAAGGAAATGGGAACACACTGAGGAGACACTTGTGGGAGCTACTGTGACTAAAACTGAGCTTCCCTACGCACAGGGAAGCAAGAGAAATGCTGATTTCATCAAGCCCAGTTACATACTCAGAATCTGTACTACTGCGCAAATAGGCATGTCTCTATAGGCAAAAAACTCATTTCTGACGAAGTTGCCCAAATGCATCTCAGAAGTGTGCATCTTGTTCCCTGAGTTAGAAAACGGTGAGAAATGTTCGTTTCTCCTACCGCTGTGCTTCTACACATGTATTTGCTGAACGGTGAAAGCGCACAGTAATGCACTTTTCTCCCAGCAAATACACTGTTTCTAAGGAAATGGGAACACACTGAGGAGACACTTGTGGGAGCTACAGTGACTAAAACTGAGCTTCCCTACGCACAGGGAAGCAAGAGAAATGCTGATTTCATCAAGCCCAGTTACATACTCAGAATCTGTACTACTGCCAAATAGGCATGTCTCTTTAGGCAAAAAACTCATTTCTGACAAAGTTGCCCAAATGCATCTCAGAAGTGTGCAACTTGTTCCCTGAATTAGCAAACGTCGAGAAACGGTCGTTTCTGCTAGCGCTGTGCTTCTACACATGTATTTGCTGAACGGTGAAAGCACACAGTAATGCACTTTTCTCCCAGCAAATACACTGTTTCTAAAGAAATTGGAACACACTGAGCAGACACTTGTGGGAGCTACTGTGACTAAAACTGAGCTTCCCTACGCACAGGGAAGCAAGAGAAATGCTGATTTCATCAAGCCCAGTTACATACTCAGAATCTGTACTACTGCGCAAATAGGCATGTTTCTTTAGGCAAAAAACTCATTTCTGACAAAGTTGCCCAAATGCATCTCAGAAGTGTGCAACTTGATCCCTGAGTTAGAAAACGTCGAGAAACGGTCGGTTCTGCTAGCGCTGTGCTTCTACACATGTATTTGCTGAACGGTGAAAGCGCACAGTAATGCACTTTTCTCCCAGCAAATACACTGTTTCTAAGGAAATGGAACACACTGAGGAGACACTTGTGGGAGCTACTGTGACTAAAACTGAGCTTCCCTACGCACAGGGAAGCAAGAGAAATGCTGATTTCATCAAGCCCAGTTACATACTCAGAATCTGTACTACTGCGCAAATAGGCATGTCTCTTTAGGCAAAAAACTCATTTCTGCAAAGTTGCCCAAATACATCTCAGAAGTGTGCCACTTGTTCCCTGAGTTAGAAAACGTCGAGAAACGGTCGTTTCTGCTAGCACTGTGCTTCTACACTTGTATTTGCTGAACGGTGAAAGCGCACAGTAATTCACTTTTCTCCCAGCAAATACACTGTTTCTAAGGAAATGGGAACACACTGAGGAGACACTTGTGGGAGCTACTGTGACTAAAACTGAGCTTCCCTACGCACAGGGAAGCAAGAGAAATGCTGATTTCATCAAGCCCAGTTACATACTCAGAATCTGTACTACTGCGCAAATAGGCATGTCTCTTTAGGCAAAAACCTCATTTCTGACAAAGTTGCCCAAATGCATCTCAGAAGTGTGCAACTTGTTCCCTGAGTTAGAAAACGTCGAGAAACGGTCGTTTCTGCTAGCACTGTGCTTCTACACATGTATTTGCTGAACGGTGAAAGCGCACAGTAATGCACTTTTCTCCCAGCAAATACACTGTTTCTAAGGAAATGGGAACACACTGAGGAGACACTTGTGGGAGCTACAGTGACTAAAACTGAGCTTCCTACGCAGAGGGAAGCAAGAGAAATGCTGATTTCATCAAGCCCAGTTACATACTCAGAATCTGTACTACTGCGCAAATAGGCATGTCTCTTTAGGCAAAAACCTCATTTCTGACAAAGTTGCCCAAATGCATCTCAGAAGTGTGCATCTTGTTCCATGAGTTAGAAAACGTCGAGAAACCGTCGTTTCTGCTAGTGCTGTGCTTCTACACATGTATCTGCTGAACGGTGAAAGCGCACAGTAATGGACTTTTCTCCCAGCAAATACCCTGTTTCTATGGAAATGGGAACAAACTGAGGAGACACTTGTGGGAGCTACTGTGACTAAAACTGAGATTCCCTACGCACAGGGAAGCAAGAGAAATGCTGATTTCATCAAGCCCAGTTACATACTCAGAATCTGTACTACTGCGCAAATAGGCATGTCTCTTTAGGCAAAAAACTCATTTCTGACAAAGTTGCCCAAATGCATCTCAGAAGTGTGCAACTTGTTCCCTGAGTTAGAAAACGTCGAGAAATGGTCGTTTCTGCTAGCGCTGTGTTTCTACACATATATTTGCTGAACGGTGAAAGCGCACAGTAATGCACTTTTCTCCCAGCAAATACACTGTTTCTAAGGAAATGGGAACACACTGAGGAGACACTTGTGGGAGCTACTGTGACTAAAACTGTGCTTCCCTACGCACAGGGAAGCAAGAGAAATGCTGATTTCATCAAGCCCAGTTACATACTCAGAATCTGTACTACTGCGCAAATAGGCATGTCTCTTTAGGCAAAAACTCATTTCTGACAAAGTTGCCCAAATGCATCTCAGAAGTGTGCATCTTGTTCCCTGAGTTGGAAAACGGTGAGAAATGTTCGTTTCTGCTAGCGCTGTGCTTCTACACATGTATTTGCTTAACGGTGAAAGTGCACAGTAATGCACTTTTCTCCCAGCAAATACACTGTTTGTAAGGAAATGGGAACACACTGAGGAGACACTTGTGGGAGATACTGTGACTAAAACTGAGCTTCCCTACGCACAGGGAAGCAAGAGAAATGCTGATTTCATCAAGCCCAGTTACGTACTCAGAATCTGTACTACTGCGCAAATAGGCATGTCTCTGTAGGCAAAAAACTCATTTCTGACAAAGTTGCCCAAATGCATCTCAGAAGTGTGCAACTTGTTCCCTGAGTTAGAAAACTTCGAGAAACGGTCGTTTCTGCTAGCGCTGTGCTTCTACACATGTATTTGCTGAACGGTGAAAGCGCACAGTAATGCACTTTTCTCCCAGCAAATACACTGTTTCTAAGGAAATGGGAACACACTGAGGAGACACTTGTGGGAGCTACTGTGACTAAAACTGAGCTTCCCTACGCACAGGGAAGCAAGAGAAATGCTGATTTCATCAAGCCCAGTTACATACTCAGAATCTGTACTACTGCGCAAATAGGCATGTCTCTATAGGCAAAAAACTCATTTCTGACGAAGTTGCCCAAATGCATCTCAGAAGTGTGCATCTTGTTCCCTGAGTTAGAAAACGGTGAGAAATGGTCGTTTCTCCTACCGCTGTGCTTCTACACATGTATTTGCTGAACGGTGAAAGCGCACAGTAATGCACTTTTCTCCCAGCAAATACACTGTTTCTAAGGAAATGGGAACACACTGAGGAGACACTTGTGGGAGCTACAGTGACTAAAACTGAGCTTCCCTACGCACAGGGAAGCAAGAGAAATGCTGATTTCATCAAGCCCAGTTACATACTCAGAATCTGTACTACTGCCAAATAGGCATGTCTCTTTAGGCAAAAAACTCATTTCTGACAAAGTTGCCCAAATGCATCTCAGAAGTGTGCAACTTGTTCCCTGAATTAGCAAACGTCGAGAAACGGTCGTTTCTGCTAGCGCTGTGCTTCTACACATGTATTTGCTGAACGGTGAAAGCACACAGTAATGCACTTTTCTCCCAGCAAATACACTGTTTCTAAAGAAATTGGAACACACTGAGCAGACACTTGTGGGAGCTACTGTGACTAAAACTGAGCTTCCCTACGCACAGGGAAGCAAGAGAAATGCTGATTTCATCAAGCCCAGTTACATACTCAGAATCTGTACTACTGCGCAAATAGGCATGTTTCTTTAGGCAAAAAACTCATTTCTGACAAAGTTGCCCAAATGCATCTCAGAAGTGTGCAACTTGATCCCTGAGTTAGAAAACGTCGAGAAACGGTCGGTTCTGCTAGCGCTGTGCTTCTACACATGTATTTGCTGAACGGTGAAAGCGCACAGTAATGCACTTTTCTCCCAGCAAATACACTGTTTCTAAGGAAATGGAACACACTGAGGAGACACTTGTGGGAGCTACTGTGACTAAAACTGAGCTTCCCTACGCACAGGGAAGCAAGAGAAATGCTGATTTCATCAAGCCCAGTTACATACTCAGAATCTGTACTACTGCGCAAATAGGCATGTCTCTTTAGGCAAAAAACTCATTTCTGCAAAGTTGCCCAAATACATCTCAGAAGTGTGCCACTTGTTCCCTGAGTTAGAAAACGTCGAGAAACGGTCGTTTCTGCTAGCACTGTGCTTCTACACTTGTATTTGCTGAACGGTGAAAGCGCACAGTAATTCACTTTTCTCCCAGCAAATACACTGTTTCTAAGGAAATGGGAACACACTGAGGAGACACTTGTGGGAGCTACTGTGACTAAAACTGAGCTTCCCTACGCACAGGGAAGCAAGAGAAATGCTGATTTCATCAAGCCCAGTTACATACTCAGAATCTGTACTACTGCGCAAATAGGCATGTCTCTTTAGGCAAAAACCTCATTTCTGACAAAGTTGCCCAAATGCATCTCAGAAGTGTGCAACTTGTTCCCTGAGTTAGAAAACGTCGAGAAACGGTCGTTTCTGCTAGCACTGTGCTTCTACACATGTATTTGCTGAACGGTGAAAGCGCACAGTAATGCACTTTTCTCCCAGCAAATACACTGTTTCTAAGGAAATGGGAACACACTGAGGAGACACTTGTGGGAGCTACAGTGACTAAAACTGAGCTTCCTACGCAGAGGGAAGCAAGAGAAATGCTGATTTCATCAAGCCCAGTTACATACTCAGAATCTGTACTACTGCGCAAATAGGCATGTCTCTTTAGGCAAAAACCTCATTTCTGACAAAGTTGCCCAAATGCATCTCAGAAGTGTGCATCTTGTTCCATGAGTTAGAAAACGTCGAGAAACCGTCGTTTCTGCTAGTGCTGTGCTTCTACACATGTATCTGCTGAACGGTGAAAGCGCACAGTAATGGACTTTTCTCCCAGCAAATACCCTGTTTCTATGGAAATGGGAACAAACTGAGGAGACACTTGTGGGAGCTACTGTGACTAAAACTGAGATTCCCTACGCACAGGGAAGCAAGAGAAATGCTGATTTCATCAAGCCCAGTTACATACTCAGAATCTGTACTACTGCGCAAATAGGCATGTCTCTTTAGGCAAAAAACTCATTTCTGACAAAGTTGCCCAAATGCATCTCAGAAGTGTGCAACTTGTTCCCTGAGTTAGAAAACGTCGAGAAATGGTCGTTTCTGCTAGCGCTGTGTTTCTACACATATATTTGCTGAACGGTGAAAGCGCACAGTAATGCACTTTTCTCCCAGCAAATACACTGTTTCTAAGGAAATGGGAACACACTGAGGAGACACTTGTGGGAGCTACTGTGACTAAAACTGTGCTTCCCTACGCACAGGGAAGCAAGAGAAATGCTGATTTCATCAAGCCCAGTTACATACTCAGAATCTGTACTACTGCGCAAATAGGCATGTCTCTTTAGGCAAAAACTCATTTCTGACAAAGTTGCCCAAATGCATCTCAGAAGTGTGCATCTTGTTCCCTGAGTTGGAAAACGGTGAGAAATGTTCGTTTCTGCTAGCGCTGTGCTTCTACACATGTATTTGCTTAACGGTGAAAGTGCACAGTAATGCACTTTTCTCCCAGCAAATACACTGTTTGTAAGGAAATGGGAACACACTGAGGAGACACTTGTGGGAGATACTGTGACTAAAACTGAGCTTCCCTACGCACAGGGAAGCAAGAGAAATGCTGATTTCATCAAGCCCAGTTACGTACTCAGAATCTGTACTACTGCGCAAATAGGCATGTCTCTGTAGGCAAAAAACTCATTTCTGACAAAGTTGCCCAAATGCATCTCAGAAGTGTGCAACTTGTTCCCTGAGTTAGAAAACTTCGAGAAACGGTCGTTTCTGCTAGCGCTGTGCTTCTACACATGTATTTGCTGAACGGTGAAAGCGCACAGTAATGCACTTTTCTCCCAGCAAATACACTGTTTCTAAGGAAATGGGAACACACTGAGGAGACACTTGTGGGAGCTACTGTGACTAAAACTGAGCTTCCCTACGCACAGGGAAGCAAGAGAAATGCTGATTTCATCAAGCCCAGTTACATACTCAGAATCTGTACTACTGCGCAAATAGGCATGTCTCTATAGGCAAAAAACTCATTTCTGACGAAGTTGCCCAAATGCATCTCAGAAGTGTGCATCTTGTTCCCTGAGTTAGAAAACGGTGAGAAATGGTCGTTTCTCCTACCGCTGTGCTTCTACACATGTATTTGCTGAACGGTGAAAGCGCACAGTAATGCACTTTTCTCCCAGCAAATACACTGTTTCTAAGGAAATGGGAACACACTGAGGAGACACTTGTGGGAGCTACAGTGACTAAAACTGAGCTTCCCTACGCACAGGGAAGCAAGAGAAATGCTGATTTCATCAAGCCCAGTTACATACTCAGAATCTGTACTACTGCCAAATAGGCATGTCTCTTTAGGCAAAAAACTCATTTCTGACAAAGTTGCCCAAATGCATCTCAGAAGTGTGCAACTTGTTCCCTGAATTAGCAAACATCGAGAAACGGTCGTTTCTGCTAGCGCTGTGCTTCTACACATGTATTTGCTGAACGGTGAAAGCACACAGTAATGCACTTTTCTCCCAGCAAATACACTGTTTCTAAAGAAATTGGAACACACTGAGCAGACACTTGTGGGAGCTACTGTGACTAAAACTGAGCTTCCCTACGCACAGGGAAGCAAGAGAAATGCTGATTTCATCAAGCCCAGTTACATACTCAGAATCTGTACTACTGCGCAAATAGGCATGTTTCTTTAGGCAAAAAACTCATTTCTGACAAAGTTGCCCAAATGCATCTCAGAAGTGTGCAACTTGATCCCTGAGTTAGAAAACGTCGAGAAACGGTCGGTTCTGCTAGCGCTGTGCTTCTACACATGTATTTGCTGAACGGTGAAAGCGCACAGTAATGCACTTTTCTCCCAGCAAATACACTGTTTCTAAGGAAATGGAACACACTGAGGAGACACTTGTGGGAGCTACTGTGACTAAAACTGAGCTTCCCTACGCACAGGGAAACAAGGGAAATGCTGATTTCATCAAGCCCAGATACATACTCAGAATCTCTACTACTGCGCAAATAGGCATGTCTCTTTAGGAAAAAAACTCATTTCTGACAAAGTTGCCCAAATGCATCTCAGCAGTTTGCAACTAGTTGCTGAGTTAGAAAACGTCGAGAAACGGTCGTTTCTGCTAGCGCTGTGTTTCTACACATGTATTTGCTGAACGGTGAAAGCGCACAGTAATGCACTTTTCTCCCAGCAAATACACTGTTTCGAAGGAAATGGGAACACACTGAGGAGACACTTGTGGGAGCTACTGTGACTAAAACTGAGCTTCCCTACGCACAGGGAACCAAGAGAAATGCTGATTTCATCAAGCCCAGTTACATACTCAGAATCAGGACTACTGCGCAAATAGGCATGTCTCTTTAGGCAAAAAACTCATATCTGACAAAGTTGCCCAAATGCATTTCAGAAGTGTGCAACTTGTTCCCTGAGTTAGAAAACGTCGAGAAACGGTCGTTTCTGCTAGCGCTGTGCTTCTACACATGTATTTGCTGAACGGTGAAAGCGCACAGTAATGCACTTTTCTCCCAGCAAATACACTGTTTCTAAGGAAATGGGAACACACTGAGAAGACACTTGTGGGAGCTACTGTGACTAAAACAGAGCTTCCCTATGCACAGGGAAGCAAGAGAAATGCTGATTTCATCAAGCCCTGTTACATACTCAGAATCAGAACTACTGCGCAAATAGGCATGTCTCTTTAGGCAAAAAACTCATTTCTGACAAAGTTGCCCAAATGCATTTCAGAAGTGTGCAACTTCTTCCCTGAGTTAGAAAACGTCGAGAAACGGTCGTTTCTGCTAGCGCTGTGCTTCTACACATGTATTTGCTGAACGGTGAAAGCGCACAGTAATGCACTTTTCTCCCAGCAAATACACTGTTTCTAAGGAAATGGGAACACACTGAGGAGACACTTGTGGGAGCTACTGTTACTAAAACAGAGCTTCCCTACGCACAGGGAAGCAAGAGAAATGCTGATTTCATCAAGCCCTGTTACATACTCAGAATCTGTACTACTGCGCAAATAGGCATGTCTCTTTAGGCAAAAAACTCATTTCTGACAAAGTTGCCCAAATGCATTTCAGAAGTGTGCAACTTCTTCCCTGAGTTAGAAAACGTCGAGAAACGGTCGTTTCTGCTAGCGCTGTGCTTCTACACATGTATTTGCTGAACGGTGAAAGCGCACAGTAATGCACTTTTCTCCCAGCAAATACACTGTTTCTAAGGAAATGGGAACACACTGAGGAGACACTTGTGGGAGCTACTGTGACTAAAACTGAGCTTCCCTACGCACAGGGAATCAAGAAAAAGGCTGATTTCATCAAGCCCAGTTACATACTCAGAATCTGTACTACTGCGCAAATAGGCATGTCTCTTTAGGCAAAAAACTCATTTCTGCCAAAGTTGCCCAAATGCATCTCAGAAGTGTGCAACTTGTTCCCTGAGTTAGATAACGTCGAGAAACGGCGTTTCTGCTAGAGTTGTGCTTCTACACATGTATTTGCTGAACGGTGAAAGCACACAGTAATGCACTTTTCTCCCAGCAAATACACTGTTTCTAAGGAAATGGGAACACACTGAGGAGACACTTGTGGGACCTACTGTGACTAAAACTGAGCTTCGCTACGCACAGGGAAGCAAGGGAAATGCTGATTTCATCAAGCCCAGTTACATACTCAGAATCTGTACTACTGCGCAAATAGGCATGTCTCTTTAGGCAAAAAACTCATTTCTGACAAGGTTGCCCAAATGCATTTCAGAAGTGTGCAACTTGTTCCCTGAGTTAGAAAACATCTAGAAACGGTCGTTTCTGCTAGCGCTGTGCTTCTACACATGTATTTGCTGAACGGTGAAAGCGCACAGTAATGCACTTTTCTCCCAGCAAATACACTGTTTCTAAGGAAATGGGAACACACTGAGGAGACACTTGTGGGAGCTACTGTGACTAAAACTGAGCTTCCCTACGCACAGGGAAGCAAGAGAAATGCTGATTTCATCAAGCCCAGTTACATACTCAGAATCTGTACTACTGCGCAAATAGTCATGTATCTTTAGGCAAAAAACTCATTTCTGACAAAGTTGCCCAAATGCATCTCAGAAGTGTGCAACTTGTTCCCTGAGATAGAAAACGTCGAGAAATGGTCGTTTCTGCTAGCGCTGTGCTTCTACACATGTATTTGCTGAACGGTGAAAGCGCACAGTAATGCACTTTTCTCCCAGCAAATACACTGTTTCTAAGGAAATGGGAACACACTGAGGAGACACTTGTGGGAGCTACTGTGACTAAAACTGAGCTTCCCTACGCACAGGGAATCAAGAAAAAGGCTGATTTCATCAAGCCCAGTTACATACTCAGAATCTGTACTACTGCGCAAATAGGCATGTCTCTTTAGGCAAAAAACTCATTTCTGCCAAAGTTGCCCAAATGCATCTCAGAAGTGTGCAACTTGTTCCCTGAGTTAGATAACGTCGAGAAACGGCGTTTCTGCTAGAGTTGTGCTTCTACACATGTATTTGCTGAACGGTGAAAGCACACAGTAATGCACTTTTCTCCCAGCAAATACACTGTTTCTAAGGAAATGGGAACACACTGAGGAGACACTTGTGGGACCTACTGTGACTAAAACTGAGCTTCGCTACGCACAGGGAGGAAGGGAAAAGCTGATTTCATCAAGCCCAGTTACATACTCAGAATCTGTACTACTGCGCAAATAGGCATGTCTCTTTAGGCAAAAAACTCATTTCTGACAAAGTTGCTCAAATGCATTTCAGAAGTGTGCAACTTGTTCCCTGAGTTAGAAAACATCTAGAAACGGTCGTTTCTGCTAGCGCTGTGCTTCTACACATGTATTTGCTGAACGGTGAAAGCACACAGTAATGCACTTTTCTCCCAGCAAATACACTGTTTCTAAGGAAATGGGAACACACTGAGGAGACACTTGTGGGAGCTACTGTGACTAAAACTGAGCTTCCCTACGCACAGGGAAGCAAGAGAAATGCTGATTTCATCAAGCCCAGTTACATACTCAGAATCTGTACTACTGCGCAAATAGTCATGTATCTTTAGGCAAAAAACTCATTTCTGACAAAGTTGCCCAAATGCATCTCAGAAGTGTGCAACTTGTTCCCTGAGATAGAAAACTTCGAGAAATGGTCGTTTCTGCTAGCGCTGTGCTTCTACACATGTATTTGCTGAACGGTGAAAGCGCACAGTAATGCACTTTTCTCCCAGCAAATACACTGCTTCTAAGGAAATGGGGACACACTGAGGAGACACTTGTGGGAGCTACTGTGACTAAAACTGAGCTTCCCTACGCACAGGGAATCAAGAAAAAGGCTGATTTCATCAAGCCCAGTTACATACTCAGAATCTGTACTACTGCGCAAATAGGCATTTCTCTTTAGGCAAAAAACTCATTTCTGCCAAAGTTGCCCAAATGCATCTCAGAAGTGTGCAACTTGTTCCCTGAGTTAGATAACGTCGAGAAACGGCGTTTCTGCTAGAGTTGTGCTTCTACACATGTATTTGCTGAACGGTGAAAGCACACAGTAATGCACTTTTCTCCCAGCAAATACACTGTTTCTAAGGAAATGGGAACACACTGAGGAGACACTTGTGGGAGCTACTGTGACTAAAACTGAGCTTCGCTACGCACAGGGAAGCAAGGGAAATGCTGATTTCATCAAGCCCAGTTACATACTCAGAATCTGTACTACTGCGCAAATAGGCATGTATCTTTAGGAAAAAAACTCATTTCTGACAAAGTTGCCCAAATGCATCTCAGAAGTGTGCAACTTGTTCCCTGAGATAGAAAACGTCGAGAAATGGTCGTTTCTGCTAGCGCTGTGCTTCTACACATGTATTTGCTGAACGGTGAAAGCGCACAGTAATGCACTTTTCTCCTAGCAAATACACTGTTTCTAAGGAAATGGGAACACACTGAGGAGACACTTGTGGGAGCTACTGTGACTAAAACTGAGCTTCCCTACGCACAGGGAAGCAAGAGAAATGCTGATTTCATCAAGCCCAGTTACATACTCAGAATCTGTACTACTGCGCAAATAGGCATGTCTCTTTAGGCAAAAAACTCATTTCTGACAAAGTTGCCCAAATGCATCTCAGAAGTGTGCAACTTGTTCCCTGAGTTAGATAACGTCGAGAAACGGCGTTTCTTCTAGAGTTGTGCTGCTACACATGTATTTGCTGAACGGTGAAAGCACACAGTAATGCACTTTTCTCCCAGCAAATACACTGTTTCTAAGGAACTGGGAACACACTGAGGAGACACTTGTGGGACCCACTGTGACTAAAACTGAGCTTCCCTACGCACAGGGAAGCAAGGGAAATGCTGATTTCATCAAGCCCAGTTACATACTCAGAATCTGTACTACTGCGCAAATAGGCATGTCTCTTTAGGCAAAAAACTCTTTTCTGACAAAGTTGCCCAAATGCATCTCAGAAGTGTGCAACTTTTTCCCTGAGTTAGAAAACATCGAGAAACGGTCGTTTCTGCTAGCGCTGTGCTTCTACACATGTATTTGCTGAACGGTGAAAGCGCACAGTAATGCACTTTTCTCCCAGCAAATACACTGTTTCTAAGGAAATGGGAACACACTGAGGAGACACTTGTGGGAGCTACTGTGACTAAAACTGAGCTTCCCTACGCACAGGGAAGCAAGAGAAATGCTGATTTCATCAAGCCCAGTTACATACTCAGAATCTGTACTAATGCGCAAATAGGCATGTCTCTTTAGGCAAAAAAAGAATTTCTGACAAAGTTACCCAAATGCATCTCAGAAGTGTGCAACTTGTTCCCTGAGTTAGAAAACGTCGAGAAACGTTCGTTTCTGCTAGCGCTGTGCTTCTACACATGTATTTGCTGAACGGTGAAAGCGCACAGTAATGCACTTTTCTCCCAGTAAATATACTGTTTCTAAGGAAATGGGACCACACTGAGGAGACACTTGTGGGAGCTACTGTGACTAAAACTGAGCTTCCCTACGCACAGGGAAGCAAGAGAAATGCTGATTTCATCAAGCCCAGTTACATACTCAGAATCTGTACTACTGCGCAAATAGGCATGTCTCTTTAGGCAAAAAACTCATTTCTGACAAAGTTGCCCAAATGCATCTCAGAAGTGTGCAACTTGTTCCCTGAGTTAGAAACGTCGAGAAACGGTCGTTTCTGCTAGCGCTGTGCTTCTACACATGTATTTGCTGAACGGTGAAAGCGCACAGTAATGCACTTTTCTCCCAGCAAATACACTGTTTCTAAGGAATTGGGAAAACACTGAGGAGACACTTGTGGGAACTTCTGTGACTAAAACTGAGCTTCCCTACGCACAGGGAAGCAAGAGAAATGCTGATTTCATCAAGCCCAGTTACATACTCAGAATCTGTACTACTGCGCAAATAGGCATGTCTCTTTAGGCAAAAAACTCATTTCTGACAAAGTTGCCCAAATACATCTCAGAAGTGTGCAACTTGTTCCCTCAGTTAGAAAACATCGAGAAACGGTCGTTTCTGCTAGCGCTGTGCTTCTACACATGTATTTGCTGAACGGTGAAAGAGCACAGTAATGCACTATTCTCCCAGCAAATACAATGTTTCTATGGAAATGGGAACACACTTAGGAGACACTTCTGGGAGCTACTGTGACTAAAACTGAGCTTCCTTACGCACAGGGAAGCAAGAGAAATGATGATTTCATCAAGCCTAGTACATACTCAGAATCTGTACTACTCTGCAAATAGGCATGTCTCTGTAGGCAAAAAACTCATTTCTGACAAAGTTGCCCAAATGCATCTCAGAAGTGTGCCACTTGTTCCCTGAGTTAGAAAACGTCGAGAAACGGTCGTTTCTGCTAGCGCTGTGCTTCTACACATGTATTTGCTGAACGGTGAAAGCGCACAGTAATGCACTTTTCTCCCAGCAAATACACTGTTTCTTAGGAAATGGGCACACACTGAGGAGACACTAGTGGGAGCTACTGTGACTAAAACTGAGCTTCCCTACGCACAGGAAAGCGAGAGAAATGCTGATTTCATCAAGCCCAGTTACATACTCAGAATCTGTACTACTGCGCAAATAGGCATGTCTCTGTAGGCAAAAAACTCATTTCTGACAAAGTTGCCCAAATGCATCTCAGAAGTGTGCCACTTGTTCCCTGAGTTAGAAAACGTCGAGAAACGGTCGTTTCTGCTAGCGCTGTGCTTCTACACATGTATTTGCTGAACGGTGAAAGCGCACAGTTATGCACTTTTCTCCCAGCAAATACACTGTTTCTAAGAAACTGGGAACACACTGAGGAGACACTTGTGGGAACTACTGTGACTAAAATTGAGCTTCCCTACGCACAGGGAAGCAAGAGAAATGCTGATTTCATCAAGCCCAGTTACATACTCAGAATCTGTACTACTGCGCAAAGAGGCATGTCTCTGTAGGCAAAAAACTCATTTCTGACAAAGTTGCCCACATGCATCTCAGAAGTGTGCAACTTGTTCCCTGAGTTAGAAAACATTGAGAAACGTTCGTTTCTGCTAGCGCTGTGCTTCTACACATGTATTTGCTGAACGGTGAAAGCGCACAGTAATGCACTTTTCTCCCAGCAAATACACTGTTTCTAAGGAACTGGGAACACACTGAGGAGACACTTGTGGGAGCTACTGTGACTAAAACTGAGCTTCCCTACGCACAGGGAAGCAAGAGAAATGCTGATTTCATCAAGCCCAGTTACATACTCAGAATCTGTACTACAGCGCAAATAGGCATGTCTCTGTAGGCAAAAAACTCATTTCTGACAAAGTTGCCCAAATGCATCTCAGAAGTGTGCAACTTGTTCCCTGAGTTAGAAAACATCGAGAAACGTTAGTTTCTGCTAGCGCTGTGCTTCTACACATGTATTTGCTGAACGGTGAAAATGCACAGTAATGCACTTTTCTCCCAGCAAATACACTGTTTCTAAGGAACTGGGAACACACTGAGGAGACACTTGTGGGAGCTACTGTTACTAAAACTGAGCTTCCCTACGCACAGGGAAGCAAGAGAAATGCTGATTTCATCAAGCCCAGTTACATACTCAGAATCTGTACTACAGCGCAAATAGGCATGTCTCTGTAGGCAAAAAACTCATTTCTGACAAAGTTGCCCAAATGCATCTCAGAAGTGTGCAACTTGTTCCCTGAGTTAGAAAACATCGAGAAACGTTCGTTTCTGCTAGCGCTGTGCTTCTACACATGTATTTGCTGAACGGTGAAAGCACACAGTAATGCACTTTTCTCCCAGCAAATACACTGTTTCTAAGGAACTGGGAACACACTGAGGAGACACTTGTGGGAGCTACTGTGACTAAAACTGAGCTTCCCTACGCACAGGGAAGCAAGAGAAATGCTGATTTCATCAAGCCCAGTTACATACTCAGAATCTGTACTACTGCGCAAATAGGCATGTCTCTGTAGGCAAAAAACTCATTTCTGACAAAGTTGCCCAAATGCATCTCAGAAGTGTGCAACTTGTTCCCTGAGTTAGAAAACGTCGAGAAACGGTCGTTTCTGCTAGCGTTGTGCTTCTACACATGTATTTGCTGAACGGTGAAAGCGCACAGTAATGCACTTTTCTCCCAGCAAATACACTGTTTCTAAGGAACTGGGAACACACTGAGGAGACACTTGTGGGAGCTACTGTGACTAAAACTGAGCTTCCCTACGCACAGGGAAGCAAGAGAAATGCTGATTTCATCAAGCCCAGTTACATACTCAGAATCTGTACTACTGCGCAAATAGGCATGTCTCTGTAGGCAAAAAAATCATTTCTGACAAAGTTGCCCAAATGCATCTCAGAAGTGTGCAACTTGTTCCCTGAGTTAGAAAACGTCGAGAAACGGTCGTTTCTGCTAGCGTTGTGCTTCTACACATGTATTTGCTGAACGGTGAAAGCGCACAGTAATGCACTTTTCTCCCAGCAAATACACTGTTTCTAAGGAACTGGGAACACACTGAGGAGACACTTGTGGGAGCTACTGTGACTAAAACTGAGCTTCCCTACGCACAGGGAAGCAAGAGAAATGCTGATTTCATCAAGCCCAGTTACATACTCAGAATCTGTACTACAGCGCAAATAGGCATGTCTCTGTAGGCAAAAAACTCTTTTCTGACAAAGTTGCCCAAATGCATCTCAGAAGTGTGCAACTTGTTCCCTGAGTTAGAAAACGTCGAGAAACGGTCGTTTCTGCTAGCGTTGTGCTTCTACACATGTATTTGCTGAACGGTGAAAGCGCACAGTAATGCACTTTTCTCCCAGCAAATACACTGTTTCTAAGGAACTGGGAACACACTGAGGAGACACTTGTGGGAGCTACTGTGACTAAAACTGAGCTTCCCTACGCACAGGGAAGCAAGAGAAATGCTGATTTCATCAAGCCCAGTTACATACTCAGAATCTGTACTACTGCGCAAATAGGCATGTCTCTGTAGGCAAAAAACTCATTTCTGACAAAGTTGCCCAAATGCATCTCAGAAGTGTGCAACTTGTTCCCTGAGTTAGAAAACGTCGAGAAACGGTCGTTTCTGCTAGCGTTGTGCTTCTACACATGTATTTGCTGAACGGTGAAAGGGCACAGTAATGCACTTTTCTCCCAGCAAATACACTGTTTCTAAGGAACTGGGAACACACTGAGGAGACACTTGTGGGAGCTACTGTGACTAAAACTGAGCTTCCCTATGCACAGGGAAGCAAGAGAAATGCTGATTTCATCAAGCCCAGTTACATACTCAGAATCTGTACTACTGCGCAAATAGGCATGTCTCTGTAGGCAAAAAACTCATTTCTGACAAAGTTGCCCAAATGCATCTCAGAAGTGTGCAACTTGTTCCCTGAGTTAGAAAACATCGAGAAACGTTCGTTTCTGCTAGCGCTGTGCTTCTACACATGTATTTGCTGAACGGTGAAAGCGCACAGTAATGCACTTTTCTCCCAGCAAATACACTGTTTCTAAGGAACTGGGAACACACTGAGGAGACACTTGTGGGAGCTACTGTGACTAAAACTGAGCTTCCCTACGCACAGGGAAGCAAGAGAAATGCTGATTTCATCAAGCCCAGTTACATACTCAGAATCTGTACTACTGCGCAAATAGGCATGTCTCTGTAGGCAAAAAACTCATTTCGGACAAAGTTGCCCAAATGCATCTCAGAAGTGTGCAACTTGTTCCCTGAGTTAGAAAACGTCGAGAAACGTTCGTTTCTGCTAGCGTTGTGCTTCTACACATGTATTTGCTGAACGGTGAAAGCGCACAGTAATGCACTTTTCTCCCAGCAAATACACTGATTCTAAGGAACTGGGAACACACTGAGGAGACACTTGTGGGAGCTACTGTGACTAAAACTGAGCTTCCCTACGCACAGGGAAGTAAGAGAAATGCTGATTTCATCAAGCCCAGTTACATACTCAGAATCTGTACTACTGCGCAAATAGGCATGTCTCTGTAGGCAAAAAACTCATTTCTGACAAAGTTGCCCAAATGCATCTCAGAAGTGTGCAACTTGTTCCCTGAGTTAGAAACCGTCGAGAAACGGTCGTTTCTGCTAGCGCTGTGCTTCTACACATGTATTTGCTGAACGGTGAAAGCGCACAGTAATGCACTTTTCTCCCAGCAAATACACTGTTTCTAAGGAAATGGGAACACACTGAGAAGACACTTGTGGGAGCTACTGTGACTAAAACTGAGCTTCCCTACGCACAGGGAAGCAAGAGAAATGCTGATTTCATCAAGCCCAGTTACATACTCAGAATCTGTACTACTCTGCAAATAGGCATGTCTCTGTAGGCAAAAAACTCATTTCTGACAAAGTTGCCCAAATGCATCTCAGAAGTGTGCAACTTGTTCCCTGAGTTAGAAAACGTCGAGAAACGGTTGTTTCTGCTAGCGCTGTGCTTCTACACATGTATTTGCTGAACGGTGAAAGCGCACAGTAATGCACTTTTCTCCCAGCAAATACACTGTTTCTAAGGAAATGGGAACACACTGAGGAGACACTTGTGGGAGCTACTGTGACTAAAACTGAGCTTCCCTACACACAGGGAAGCAAGAGAAATGCTGATTTCATCAAGCCCAGTTACATACTCAGAATCTGTACTACTGCGCAAATAGGCATGTCTCTGTAGGCAAAAAACTCATTTCTGACAAAGTTGCCCAAATGCATCTCAGAAGTGTGCAACTTGTTCCCTGAGTTAGAAACCGTCGAGAAACGTTCGTTTCTGCTAGCGCTGTGCTTCTACACATGTATTTGCTGAACGGTGAAAGCGCACAGTAATGCACTTTTCTCCCAGCAAATACACTGTTTCTAAGGAAAGGGGAACACACTGAGAAGACACTTGTGGGAGCTACTGTGACTAAAACTGAGCTTCCCTACGCACAGGAAAGCAAGAGAAATGCTGATTTCATCAAGCCCAGTTACATACTCAGAATCTGTACTATTGCGCAAATAGGCATGTCTCTGTAGGCAAAAAACTCATTTCTGACAAAGTTGCCCAAATGCATCTCAGAAGTGTGCAACTTGTTCCCTGAGTTAGAAAACATCGAGAAACGTTCGTTTCTGCTAGCGCTGTGCTTCTACACATGTATTTGCTGAACGGTGAAAGCACACAGTAATGCACTTTTCTCCCAGCAAATACACTGTTTCTAAGGAACTGGGAACACACTGAGGAGACACTTGTGGGAGCTACTGTGACTAAAACTGAGCTTCCCTACGCACAGGGAAGCAAGAGAAATGCTGATTTCATCAAGCCCAGTTACATACTCAGAATCTGTACTACTGCGCAAATAGGCATGTCTCTGTAGGCAAAAAACTCATTTCTGACAAAGTTGCCCAAATGCATCTCAGAAGTGTGCAACTTGTTCCCTGAGTTAGAAAACGTCGAGAAACGGTCGTTTCTGCTAGCGTTGTGCTTCTACACATGTATTTGCTGAACGGTGAAAGCGCACAGTAATGCACTTTTCTCCCAGCAAATACACTGTTTCTAAGGAACTGGGAACACACTGAGGAGACACTTGTGGGAGCTACTGTGACTAAAACTGAGCTTCCCTACGCACAGGGAAGCAAGAGAAATGCTGATTTCATCAAGCCCAGTTACATACTCAGAATCTGTACTACTGCGCAAATAGGCATGTCTCTGTAGGCAAAAAAATCATTTCTGACAAAGTTGCCCAAATGCATCTCAGAAGTGTGCAACTTGTTCCCTGAGTTAGAAAACGTCGAGAAACGGTCGTTTCTGCTAGCGTTGTGCTTCTACACATGTATTTGCTGAACGGTGAAAGCGCACAGTAATGCACTTTTCTCCCAGCAAATACACTGTTTCTAAGGAACTGGGAACACACTGAGGAGACACTTGTGGGAGCTACTGTGACTAAAACTGAGCTTCCCTACGCACAGGGAAGCAAGAGAAATGCTGATTTCATCAAGCCCAGTTACATACTCAGAATCTGTACTACAGCGCAAATAGGCATGTCTCTGTAGGCAAAAAACTCTTTTCTGACAAAGTTGCCCAAATGCATCTCAGAAGTGTGCAACTTGTTCCCTGAGTTAGAAAACGTCGAGAAACGGTCGTTTCTGCTAGCGTTGTGCTTCTACACATGTATTTGCTGAACGGTGAAAGCGCACAGTAATGCACTTTTCTCCCAGCAAATACACTGTTTCTAAGGAACTGGGAACACACTGAGGAGACACTTGTGGGAGCTACTGTGACTAAAACTGAGCTTCCCTACGCACAGGGAAGCAAGAGAAATGCTGATTTCATCAAGCCCAGTTACATACTCAGAATCTGTACTACTGCGCAAATAGGCATGTCTCTGTAGGCAAAAAACTCATTTCTGACAAAGTTGCCCAAATGCATCTCAGAAGTGTGCAACTTGTTCCCTGAGTTAGAAAACGTCGAGAAACGGTCGTTTCTGCTAGCGTTGTGCTTCTACACATGTATTTGCTGAACGGTGAAAGGGCACAGTAATGCACTTTTCTCCCAGCAAATACACTGTTTCTAAGGAACTGGGAACACACTGAGGAGACACTTGTGGGAGCTACTGTGACTAAAACTGAGCTTCCCTATGCACAGGGAAGCAAGAGAAATGCTGATTTCATCAAGCCCAGTTACATACTCAGAATCTGTACTACTGCGCAAATAGGCATGTCTCTGTAGGCAAAAAACTCATTTCTGACAAAGTTGCCCAAATGCATCTCAGAAGTGTGCAACTTGTTCCCTGAGTTAGAAAACATCGAGAAACGTTCGTTTCTGCTAGCGCTGTGCTTCTACACATGTATTTGCTGAACGGTGAAAGCGCACAGTAATGCACTTTTCTCCCAGCAAATACACTGTTTCTAAGGAACTGGGAACACACTGAGGAGACACTTGTGGGAGCTACTGTGACTAAAACTGAGCTTCCCTACGCACAGGGAAGCAAGAGAAATGCTGATTTCATCAAGCCCAGTTACATACTCAGAATCTGTACTACTGCGCAAATAGGCATGTCTCTGTAGGCAAAAAACTCATTTCGGACAAAGTTGCCCAAATGCATCTCAGAAGTGTGCAACTTGTTCCCTGAGTTAGAAAACGTCGAGAAACGGTCGTTTCTGCTAGCGTTGTGCTTCTACACATGTATTTGCTGAACGGTGAAAGCGCACAGTAATGCACTTTTCTCCCAGCAAATACACTGATTCTAAGGAACTGGGAACACACTGAGGAGACACTTGTGGGAGCTACTGTGACTAAAACTGAGCTTCCCTACGCACAGGGAAGTAAGAGAAATGCTGATTTCATCAAGCCCAGTTACATACTCAGAATCTGTACTACTGCGCAAATAGGCATGTCTCTGTAGGCAAAAAACTCATTTCTGACAAAGTTGCCCAAATGCATCTCAGAAGTGTGCAACTTGTTCCCTGAGTTAGAAACCGTCGAGAAACGGTCGTTTCTGCTAGCGCTGTGCTTCTACACATGTATTTGCTGAACGGTGAAAGCGCACAGTAATGCACTTTTCTCCCAGCAAATACACTGTTTCTAAGGAAATGGGAACACACTGAGAAGACACTTGTGGGAGCTACTGTGACTAAAACTGAGCTTCCCTACGCACAGGGAAGCAAGAGAAATGCTGATTTCATCAAGCCCAGTTACATACTCAGAATCTGTACTACTCTGCAAATAGGCATGTCTCTGTAGGCAAAAAACTCATTTCTGACAAAGTTGCCCAAATGCATCTCAGAAGTGTGCAACTTGTTCCCTGAGTTAGAAAACGTCGAGAAACGGTTGTTTCTGCTAGCGCTGTGCTTCTACACATGTATTTGCTGAACGGTGAAAGCGCACAGTAATGCACTTTTCTCCCAGCAAATACACTGTTTCTAAGGAAATGGGAACACACTGAGGAGACACTTGTGGGAGCTACTGTGACTAAAACTGAGCTTCCCTACACACAGGGAAGCAAGAGAAATGCTGATTTCATCAAGCCCAGTTACATACTCAGAATCTGTACTACTGCGCAAATAGGCATGTCTCTGTAGGCAAAAAACTCATTTCTGACAAAGTTGCCCAAATGCATCTCAGAAGTGTGCAACTTGTTCCCTGAGTTAGAAACCGTCGAGAAACGTTCGTTTCTGCTAGCGCTGTGCTTCTACACATGTATTTGCTGAACGGTGAAAGCGCACAGTAATGCACTTTTCTCCCAGCAAATACACTGTTTCTAAGGAAAGGGGAACACACTGAGAAGACACTTGTGGGAGCTACTGTGACTAAAACTGAGCTTCCCTACGCACAGGAAAGCAAGAGAAATGCTGATTTCATCAAGCCCAGTTACATACTCAGAATCTGTACTATTGCGCAAATAGGCATGTCTCTGTAGGCAAAAAACTCATTTCTGACAAAGTTGCCCAAATGCATCTCAGAAGTGTGCCACTTGTTCCCTGAGTTAGAAACCGTCGAGAAACGGTCGTTTCTGCTAGTGCTGTGCTTCTACACATGTATTTGCTGAACGGTGAAAGCGCACAGTAATGCACTTTTCTCCCAGCAAATACACTGTTTCTTAGGAAATGGGAACACACTGAGGAGACACTTGTGGGAGCTACTGTGACTAAAACTGAGCTTCCCTACGCACAGGGAAGCAAGAAAAATGCTGATTTCATCAAGCCCAGTTACATACTCAGAATCTGTACTACTACGCAATTAGGCATGTCTCTGTAGGCAAAAAAATCATTTCTGACAAAGTTGCCCAAATGCATCTCAGAAGTGTGCAACTTGTTCGCTGAGTTAGAAAACGTTGAGAAACGTTCGTTTCTGCTAGCGCTGTGCTTCTACACATGTATTTGCTGAACGGTGAAAGCGCACAGTAATGCACTTTTCTCCCAGCAAATACACTGTTTCTAAGGAACTGGGAACACACTGAGGAGACACTTGTGGGAACTACTGTGACTAAAACTGACCATCCCTACGCACAGGGAAGCAAGAGAAATGCTGATTTCATCAAGCCCAGTTACATACTCAGAATCTGTACTACTCTGCAAATAGGCATGTCTCTGTAGGCAAAAAACTCATTTCGGACAAAGTTGCCCAAATGCATCTCAGAAGTGTGCAACATGTTCCCTGAGTTAGAAACCGTCGAGAAACGGTCGTTTCTGCTAGCGCTGTGCTTCTACACATGTATTTGCTGAACGGTGAAAGTGCACAGTAATGCACTTTTCTCCCAGCAAATACACTGTTTCTAAGGAAATGGGAACACACTGAGAAGACACTTGTGGGAGCTACTGTGACTAAAACTGAGCTTCCCTACGCACAGGGAAGCAAGAGAAATGCTGATTTCATCAAGCCCAGTTACATACTCAGAATCTGTACTACTCTGCAAATAGGCATGTCTCTGTAGGCAAAAAACTCATTTCTGACAAAGTTGCCCAAATGCATCTCAGAAGTGTGCCACTTGTTCCCTGAGTTAGAAAACGTCGAGAAACGGTCGTTTCTGCTAGTGCTGTGCTTCTACACATGTATTTGCTGAACGGTGAAAGCGCACAGTAATGCACTTTTCTCCCAGCAAATACACTGTTTCTTAGGAAATGGGAACACACTGAGGAGACACTTTTGGGAGCTACTGTGACTAAAACTGAGCTTCCCTACGCACAGGGAAGCAAGAAAAATGCTGATTTCATCAAGCCCAGTTACATACTCAGAATCTGTACTACTGCGCAATTAGGCATGTCTCTGTAGGAAAAAAACTCATTTCTGACAAAGTTGCACAAATGCATCTCAGAAGTGTGCAACTTGTTCCCTGAGATAGAAAACATCGAGAAACGTTCGTTTCTGCTAGCGCTGTGCTTCTACACATGTATTTGCTGAACGGTGAAAGCGCACAGTAATGCACTTTTCTCCCAGCAAATACATTGTTTCTAAGGAAATGGGAACACACTGAGGAGACACTTGTGGGAGCTACTGTGACTAAAACTGAGCTTCCCTACGCACAGGGAAGCAAGAGAAATGCTGATTTCATCAAGCCCAGTTACATACTCAGAATCTGTACTACTGCGTAAATAGGCATGTCTCTGTAGGCAAAAAACTCATTTCTGTCAAAGTTGCCCAAATACATCTCAGAAGTGTGCAACTTGTTCCCTGAGTTAGAAAACGTGGAGAAACGTTCGTTTCTGCTAGCGCTGTGCTTCTACACATCTATTTGCTGAACGGTGAAAGCGCACAGTAATGCACTTTTCTCCCAGCAAATACACTGTGTCTAAGGAACTGGGAACACACTGAGGAGACACTTGTGGGAGCTACTGTGACTAAAACTGAGCTTCCCTACGCACAGGGAAGTAAGAGAAATGCTGATTTCATCAAGCCCAGTTACATACTCAGAATCTGTACTACTGCGCAAATAGGCATGTCTCTGTAGGCAAAAAACTCATTTCGGACAAAGTTGCCCAAATGCATCTCAGAAGTGTGCAACTTGTTCTCTGAGTTAGAAAACGTCGAGAAACGGTCGTTTCTGCTAGCTCTGTGCTTCTACACATGTATTTGCTGAACGGTGAACGCGCACAGTAATGCACTTTTCTCCCAGGAAATACACTGTTTCTAAGGAAATGGAAACACACTGAGGAGACACTTGTGGGAGCTACTGTGGCTAAAACTGAGCTTCCCTACGCACAGGGAAGCAAGAGAAATGCTCATTTCATCAAGCCCAGTTACATACTCAGAATCTGTACTACTGCGCAAATAGGCATGTCTCTGTAGGAAAAAAACTCATTTCTGACAAAGTTGCACAAATGCATCTCAGAAGTGTGCAACTTGTTCCCTGAGATAGAAAACATCGAGAAACGTTCGTTTCTGCTAGCGCTATGCTTCTACACATGTATTTGCTGAACGGTGAAAGTGCACAGTAATGCACTTTTCTCCCAGCAAATACATTGTTTCTAAGGAAATGGGAACACACTGAGGAGACACTTGTGGGAGCTACTGTGACTAAAACTGAGCTTCCCTACGCACAGGGAAGCAAGAGAAATGCTGATTTCATCAAGCCCAGTTACATACTCAGAATCTGTACTACTGCGCAAATAGGCATGTCTCTGTAGGCAAAAAACTCATTTCTGTCAAAGTTGCCCAAATGCATCTCAGAAGTGTGCAACTTGTTCCCTGAGTTAGAAAACGTGGAGAAACGTTCGTTTCTGCTAGCGCTGTGCTTCTACACATCTATTTGCTGAACGGTGAAAGCGCACAGTAATGCACTTTTCTCCCAGCAAATACACTGTGTCTAAGGAACTGGGAACACACTGAGGAGACACTTGTGGGAGCTACTGTGACTAAAACTGAGCTTCCCTACGCACAGGGAAGTAAGAGAAATGCTGATTTCATCAAGCCCAGTTACATACTCAGAATCTGTACTACTGCGCAAATAGGCATGTCTCTGTAGGCAAAAAACTCATTTCGGACAAAGTTGCCCAAATGCATCTCAGAAGTGTGCAACTTGTTCTCTGAGTTAGAAAACGTCGAGAAACGGTCGTTTCTGCTAGCTCTGTGCTTCTACACATGTATTTGCTGAACGGTGAACGCGCACAGTAATGCACTTTTCTCCCAGGAAATACACTGTTTCTAAGGAAATGGAAACACACTGAGGAGACACTTGTGGGAGCTACTGTGGCTAAAACTGAGCTTCCCTACGCATAGGGAAGCAAGAGAAATGCTCATTTCATCAAGCCCAGTTACATACTCAGAATCTGTACTACTGCGCAAATAGGCATGTCTCTGTAGGAAAAAAACTCATTTCTGACAAAGTTGCACAAATGCATCTCAGAAGTGTGCAACTTGTTCCCTGAGATAGAAAACATCGAGAAACGTTCGTTTCTGCTAGCGCTATGCTTCTACACATCTATTTGCTGAACGGTGAAAGCGCACAGTAATGCACTTTTCTCCCAGCAAATACACTGTGTCTAAGGAACTGGGAACACACTGAGGAGACACTTGTGGGAGCTACTGTGACTAAAACTGAGCTTCCCTACGCACAGGGAAGTAAGAGAAATGCTGATTTCATCAAGCCCAGTTACATACTCAGAATCTGTACTACTGCGCAAATAGGCATGTCTCTGTAGGCAAAAAACTCATTTCGGACAAAGTTGCCCAAATGCATCTCAGAAGTGTGCAACTTGTTCCCTGAGTTAGAAACCGTCGAGAAACGGTCGTTTCTGCTAGCGCTGTGCTTCTACACATGTATTTGCTGAACGGTGAAAGCGCACAGTAATGCACTTTTCTCCCAGCAAATACACTGTTTCTAAGGAAATGGGAACACACTGAGGAGACACTTGTGGGAGCTACTGTGACTAAACCTGAGCTTCCCTACGCACAGGGAAGCAAGAGAAATGCTCATTTCATCAAGCCCAGTTACATACTCAGAATCTGTACTACTGCGCAAATAGGCATGTCTCTGTAGGAAAAAAACTCATTTCTGACAAAGTTGCACAAATGCATCTCAGAAGTGTGCAACTTGTTCCCTGAGATAGAAAACATCGAGAAACGTTCGTTTCTGCTAGCGCTATGCTTCTACACATGTATTTGCTGAACGGTG
The DNA here is from genome assembly GCF_964271855.1 of Acomys minous. Lineage (NCBI taxonomy): Eukaryota > Metazoa > Chordata > Mammalia > Rodentia > Muridae > Acomys > Acomys minous. The sequence continues at coordinate 3,184,342 of NW_028182181.1, forward strand.
AAAGTGCACAGTAATGCACTTTTCTCCCAGCAAATACATTGTTTCTAAGGAAATGGGAACACACTGAGGAGACACTTGTGGGAGCTACTGTGACTAAAACTGAGCTTCCCTACGCACAGGGAAGCAAGAGAAATGCTGATTTCATCAAGCCCAGTTACATACTCAGAATCTGTACTACTGCGCAAATAGGCATGTCTCTGTAGGCAAAAAACTCATTTCTGTCAAAGTTGCCCAAATGCATCTCAGAAGTGTGCAACTTGTTCCCTGAGTTAGAAAACGTGGAGAAACGTTCGTTTCTGCTAGCGCTGTGCTTCTACACATCTATTTGCTGAACGGTGAAAGCGCACAGTAATGCACTTTTCTCCCAGCAAATACACTGTGTCTAAGGAACTGGGAACACACTGAGGAGACACTTGTGGGAGCTACTGTGACTAAAACTGAGCTTCCCTACGCACAGGGAAGTAAGAGAAATGCTGATTTCATCAAGCCCAGTTACATACTCAGAATCTGTACTACTGCGCAAATAGGCATGTCTCTGTAGGCAAAAAACTCATTTCGGACAAAGTTGCCCAAATGCATCTCAGAAGTGTGCAACTTGTTCTCTGAGTTAGAAAACGTCGAGAAACGGTCGTTTCTGCTAGCTCTGTGCTTCTACACATGTATTTGCTGAACGGTGAACGCGCACAGTAATGCACTTTTCTCCCAGGAAATACACTGTTTCTAAGGAAATGGAAACACACTGAGGAGACACTTGTGGGAGCTACTGTGGCTAAAACTGAGCTTCCCTACGCATAGGGAAGCAAGAGAAATGCTCATTTCATCAAGCCCAGTTACATACTCAGAATCTGTACTACTGCGCAAATAGGCATGTCTCTGTAGGAAAAAAACTCATTTCTGACAAAGTTGCACAAATGCATCTCAGAAGTGTGCAACTTGTTCCCTGAGATAGAAAACATCGAGAAACGTTCGTTTCTGCTAGCGCTATGCTTCTACACATCTATTTGCTGAACGGTGAAAGCGCACAGTAATGCACTTTTCTCCCAGCAAATACACTGTGTCTAAGGAACTGGGAACACACTGAGGAGACACTTGTGGGAGCTACTGTGACTAAAACTGAGCTTCCCTACGCACAGGGAAGTAAGAGAAATGCTGATTTCATCAAGCCCAGTTACATACTCAGAATCTGTACTACTGCGCAAATAGGCATGTCTCTGTAGGCAAAAAACTCATTTCGGACAAAGTTGCCCAAATGCATCTCAGAAGTGTGCAACTTGTTCCCTGAGTTAGAAACCGTCGAGAAACGGTCGTTTCTGCTAGCGCTGTGCTTCTACACATGTATTTGCTGAACGGTGAAAGCGCACAGTAATGCACTTTTCTCCCAGCAAATACACTGTTTCTAAGGAAATGGGAACACACTGAGGAGACACTTGTGGGAGCTACTGTGACTAAACCTGAGCTTCCCTACGCACAGGGAAGCAAGAGAAATGCTGATTTCATCAAGCCCAGTTACATACTCAGAATCTATACTACTGCGCAAATAGGCATGTCTCTGTAGGCAAAAAACTCATTTCTGATAAAGTTGCCCAAATGCATCTCAGAAGTGTGCCACTTGTTCCCTGAGTTAGAAAACGTCGAGAAACGGTCGTTTCTGCTAGCGCTGTGCTTCTACACATGTATTTGCTGAACGGTGAAAGCGCACAGTAATGCACTTTTCTCCCAGCAAATACACTGTTTCTTAGGAAATGGGAAGACACTGAGGAGACACTTTTGGGAGCTACTGTGACTAAAACTGAGCTTCCCTACGCACAGGGAAGCAAGAAAAATGCTGATTTCATCAAGCCCAGTTACATACTCAGAATCTGTACTACTGCGCAAATAGGCATGTCTCTGTACGCAAAAAAATCATTTTGACAAAGTTGCCCAAATGCATCTCAGAAGTGTGCAACTTGTTCGCTGAGTTAGAAAACGTTGAGAAACGTTCATTTCTGCTAACGCTGTGCTTCTACACATGTATTTGCTGAACTGTGAAAGCGCACAGTAATGCACTTTTCTCCCAGCAAATACACTGTTTCTAAGGAAATGTGAACACACTGAGGAGACACTTGTGGGAGCTACTGTGACTAAAACTGAGCTTCCCTACGCACAGGGAAGCAAGAGAAATGCTGATTTCATCAAGCCCAGTTACATACTCAGAATCTGTACTACTGCGCAAATAGGCATGTCTCTTTAGGCAAAAAACTCATTTCTGACAAAGTTGCCCAAATGCATCTCAGAAGTGTGCAACTTTTTCTCTGAGTTAGAAAACGTCGAGAAACGGTCGTTTCTGCTAGCGCTGTGCTTCTACCCATGTATTTGCTGAACGGTGAAAGCGCACAGTAATGCACTTTTCTCCCAGCAAATACACTGTTTCTAAGGAAATGGGAACACACTGAGGAGACACTTGTGGGAGCTACTGTGACTAAAACTGAGCTTCCCTATGCACAGGGAAGCAAGAGAAATGCTGATTTCATCAAGCCCAGTTACATACTCAGAATCTGTACTCATGCGCAAATAGGCATGTCTCTGTAGGCAAAAAACTCATTTCTCACAAAGTTGCCCAAATGCATCTCAGAAGTGTGCAACTTGTTCCCTGAGTTAGAAAATATCGAGAAACGGTCTTTTCTGCTAGCGCTGTGCTTCTACACATGTATTTGCTGAAAGGTGAAAGCGCATAGTAATGCACTTTTCTCCCAGCAAATACACTGTTTCTAAGGAAATGGGAACACACTGAGGAGACACTTGTGGGAGCTACTGTGACTAAAACAGAACTTCCCTACGCACAGGGAAGCAAGAGAAATGCTGATTTCATCAAGCCCAGTTACATACTCAGAATCTGTACTCATGTGCAAATAGGCATGTCTCTTTAGGCAAAAAACTCATTTCTGACAAAGTTGCCCAAATGCATCTCAGAAGTGTGCAACTTGTTCCCTGAGTTAGAAAACGTCGAGAAACGGTCGTTTCTGCTAGCGCTGTGCTTCTACACATGTATTTGCTGAACGGTGAAAGCGCAGAGTAATGCACTTTTCTCCCAGCAAATATACTGTTTCTAAGGAAATGGGAACACCCTGAGGAGACACTTGTGGGAGCTACTGTGACTAAAACTGAGCTTCCCTACGCACAGGGAAGCAAGAGAAATGCTGATTTCATCAAGCCAGTTACATGCTCAGAATCTGTACTACTGCATAGATAGGCATGTCTCTGTAGGCAAAAAACTCATTTCTGACAAAGTTGCCCAAATGCATCTCAGAAGTGTGCAACTTGTTCCCTGAGTTAGAAAACAGTGAGAAACGGTCGTTTCTGCTAACGCTGTGCTTCTACACATGTATTTGCTGAACGATGAAAGCGCACAGTAATGCACTTTTCTCCCAGCAAATACACTGTTTCTAAGGAAATCGGAACACACTGAGGAGACACTTGTGGGAGCTACAGTGACTAAAACTGAGCTTCCCTACGCACAGGGAAGCAAGAGAAATGCTGATTTCATCAAGCCCAGTTACATACTCAGAATCTGTACTACTGCGCAAATAGGCATGTCTCTTTAGGCAAAAAACTCATTTCTGATAAAGTTGCCCAAATGCATCTCAGAAGTGTGCAACTTGTTCCCTGAGTTAGAAAACATCGAGAAACGGTCGTTTCGGCTAGCTCTGTGCTTCTACCCATGTATTTGCTGAACCGTGAAAGCGCACAGTAATGCACTTTTCTCCTAGTAAATACACTGTTTCTAAGGAAATGGGAACACACTGAGGAGACACTTGTGGGAGCTACTGTGACTAAAACTGAGCTTCCCTACGCACAGGGAAGCAAGAGAAATGCTGATTTCATCAAGCCCAGTTACATACTCAGAATCTGTACTACTGCGCAAATAGGCATGTCTCTTTAGGCAAAAAACTCATTTCTGACAAAGTTGCCCAAATGCATCTCAGAAGTGTGCAACTTGTTCAATGAGTTAGAAAACGTCGAGAAACGGTCGTATCTGCTGGCGCTGTGCTTCTACACATGTATTTGCTGAACGGTGAAAGAGTACAGTAATGTACTTTTCTCCCAGCAAATACACTGTTTCTAAGGAAATGGGAACACACTGAGGAGACACTTGTGGGAGCTACAGTGACTAAAACTGAGCTTCCCTACGCACAGGGAAGCAAGAGAAATGCTGATTTCATCAAGCCCAGTTACATACTCAGAATCTGTACTACTGCGCAAATAGGCATGTCTCTTTAGGCAAAAAACTCATTTCTGACAAAGTTGCCCAAATGCATCTCAGAAGTGTGCAACTTGTTCCCTGAGTAGAAAACGTCGAGAAACGGTCGTTTCTGCTAGCGCTGTGCTTCTACACATGTATTTGCTGAACGGTGAAAGCGCACAGTAATGCACTTTTCTCCAAGCAAATACACTGTTTCTAAGGAAATGGGAACACACTGAGGAGACACTTGTGGGAGCTACTGTGACTAAAACTGAGCTTCCCTACGCACAGGGAAGCAAGAGAAATGCTGATTTCATCAAGCCAGTTACATGCTCAGAATCTGTACTACTGCATAGATAGGCATGTCTCTTTACGCAAAAAACTGATTTCTGACAAAGTTGCCCAAATGCATTTAAGAAGTGTGCATCTTGTTCCCTGCGTTAAAAAACGTCGAGAAACGGTCGTTTCTGCTAGCGCTGTGCTTCCACACATGTATTTGCTGAACGGTGAAAGCGCACAGTAATGCACTTATCTCCCAGCAAATACACTGTTTCTAAGGAAATGGGAACACACTGAGGAGACACTTGTGGGAGCTACTGTGACTAAAACTGAGCTTCCCTATGCACAGGGAAGCAAGAGAAATGCTGATTTCATCAATCACAGTTACATGCTTAGAATCTGTACTACTGCATAAATAGGCATGTCTCTTTAGGCAAAAAACTCATTTCTGACAAAGTTGCCCAAATGCATCTCAGAAGTGTGCAACTTGTTCCCTGAGTTAGAAAACGTTGAGAAACGGTCGTTTCTGCTAGCGCTGTGCTTCTACACATGTATTTGCTGAACGGTGAAAGCGCACAGTAATGCACTTTTCTCCCAGCAAATACACTGTTTCTAAGGAAATGGGAACACACTGAGGAGACACTTGTGGGAGCTACTGTGACTAAAACTGAGCTTCCCTACGCACAGGGAAGCAAGAGAAATGCTGATTTCATCAAGCCCAGTTACATACTCAGAATCTGTACTACTGCGCAAATAGGCATGTCTCTTTAGGCAAAAAACGCATTTCTGACAAAGTTGCCCAAATGCATCTCAGAAGTGTGCAACTTGTTCCCTGAGTTAGAAAACGTCGAGAAACGGTCGTTTCTGCTAGTGCTGTGCTTCTACACATGTATTTGCTGAACGGTGAAAGCGCACAGTAATGCACTTTTCTCCAAGCAAATACACTGTTTCTAAGGAAATGGGAACACACTGAGGAGACACTTGTGGGAGCTACTGTGACTAAAACTGAGCTTCCCTACGCATAGGGAAGCAAGAGAAATGCTGATTTCATCAAGCCCAGTTACATACTCAGAATCTGTACTACTGCGCAGATAGGCATGTCTCTGTAGGCAAAAAACTCATTTCTGACAAAGTTGCCCAAATGCATCTCAAAAGTGTGCAACTTGTTCCCTGAGTTAGAAAACATTGAGAAACGGTCGTTTCTGCTAACGCTGTGCTTCTACACATGTATTTGCTGAACGGTGAAAGCGCACAGTAATGCACTTTTCTCCCAGCAAATACACTGTTTCTAAGGAAATGGGAACACACTGAGGAGACACTTGTGGGAGCTACAGTGACTAAAACTGAGCTTCCCTACGCACAGGGAAGCAAGAGAAATGCTGATTTCATCAAGCCCAGTTACATACTCAGAATCTGTACTACTGCGCAAATAGGCATGTCTCTTTAGGCAAAAAACTCATTTCTGATAAAGTTGCCCAAACGCATCTCAGAAGTGTGCAACTTGTTCCCTGAGTTAGAAAACATCGAGAAACGGTCGTTTCGGCTAGCTCTGTGCTTCTACACATGTACTTGCTGAATGGTGAAAGCGCACAGTAATGCACTTTTCTCCTAGTAAATACACTGTTTCTAAGGAAATGGGAACACACTGAGGATACACTTGTTTGAGCTACTGTGACTAAAACTGAGCTTCCCTACGCACAGGGAAGCAAGAGAAATGCTGATTTCATCAAGCCCAGTTACATACTCAGAATCTGTACTACTGCGCAAATAGGCATGTCTCTTTAGGCAAAAAACTCATTTCTGACAAAGTTGCCCAAATGCATCTCAGAAGTGTGCAACTTGTTCAATGAGTTAGAAAACGTCGAGAAACGGTCGTTTCTGCTAGCGCTGTGCTTCTACACATGTATTTACTGAACGGTGAAAGAGTACAGTAATGCACTTTTCTCCCAGCAAATACACTGTTTCTAAGGAAATGGGAACACACTGAGGAGACACTTGTGGGAGCTACAGTGACTAAAACTGAGCTTCCCTACGCACAGGGAAGCAAGAGAAATGCTGATTTCTTCAAGCCCAGTTACATACTCAGAATCTGTACTACTGCGCAAATAGGCATGTCTCTTTAGGCAAAAAACTCATTCCTGACAAAGTTGCCCAAATGCATCTCAGAAGTGTGCAACTTGTTCCCTGAGTAGAAAACGTCGAGAAACGGTCGTTTCTGCTAGCGCTGTGCTTCTACACATGTATTTGCTGAACGGTGAAAGCGCACAGTAATGCACTTTTCTCCCAGCAAATACAGTGTTTCTAAGGAACTGGGAACACACTGAGGAGACACTTGTGGGAGCTACTGTGACTAAAACTGAGCTTCCCTACGCACAGGGAAGCAAGAGAAATGCTGATTTCATCAAGCCCAGTTACATACTCAGAATCTGTACTACTGCGCAAATAGGCATGTCTCTTTAGGCAAAAAACTCATTTCTGACAAAGTTGCCCAACTGCATCTCAGAAGTGTGCAACTTGTTCAATGAGTTAGAAAACGTCGAGAAACGGTCCTTTCTGCTAGCGCTGTGCTTCTACACATGTATTTGCTGAACGGTGAAAGCGCACAGTAATGCACTTTTTCCCAGCAAATGCACTGTTTCTAAGGAAATGGGAACACACTGAGGAGACACTTGTGGGAGCTACAGTGACTATAAACTGAGGATCCCTATGCACAGGGAAGCAAGAGAAATGCTGATTTCATCAAGCCCAGTTACATACTCAGAATCTGTACTACTGCGCAAATAGGCATGTCTCTTTAGGCAAAAACTCATTTCTGACAAAATTGCCCAAATGCATCTCAGAAGTGTGCAACTTGTTCCCTGAGTTAGAAAATGTCGAGAAATGGTCGTTTCTGCTAGCGCTGTGCTTCTACACATGTATTTGCTGAACGGTGAAAGCGCACAGTAATGCACTTTTCTCCCAGCAAATACACTGTTTCTAAGGAAATGGGAATACCTTGAGGAGACACTTGTGGGAGCTACAGTGACTATAAACTGAGGATCCCTATGCACAGGGAAGCAAGAGAAATGCTGATTTCATCAAGCCCAGTTACATACTCAGAATCTGTACTACTGCGCAAATAGGCATGTCTCTTTAGGCAAAAACTCATTTCTGACAAAATTGCCCAAATGCATCTCAGAAGTGTGCAACTTGTTCCCTGAGTTAGATAACGTCGAGAAACGGTCGTTTCTGCTAGCGCTGTGCTTCTACACATGTATTTGCTGAACGGTGAAAGCGCACAGTAATGCACTTTTCTCCCAGCAAATACACTGTTTCTAAGGAAATGGGAATACCTTGAGGAGACACTTGTGGGAGCTACTGTGACTAAAAGTGTGCTTCCCTACGCACAGGGAAGCAAGAGAAATGCTGATTTCATCAAGCCCAGTTACATACTCAGAATCTGTACTACTGCGCAAATAGGCATGTCTCTTTAGGCAAAAACTCATTTCTGACAAAATTGCCCAAATGCATCTCAGAAGTGTGCAACTTGTTCCCTGAGTTAGAAAACGTCGAGAAACGGTCGTTTCTGCTAGCGCTGTGCTTCTACACATGTATTTGCTGAACGGTGAAAGCGCACAGTCATGCACTTTTCTCCCAGCAAATACACTGTTTCTAAGGAAATGGGAATACCTTGAGGAGACACTTGTGGGAGCTACAGTGACTATAAACTGAGGATCCCTATGCACAGGGAAGCAAGAGAAATGCTGATTTCATCAAGCCCAGTTACATACTCAGAATCTGTACTACTGCGCAAATAGGCATGTCTCTTTAGGCAAAAACTCATTTCTGACAAAATTGCCCAAATGCATCTCAGAAGTGTGCAACTTGTTCCCTGAGTTAGATAACGTCGAGAAACGGTCGTTTCTGCTAGCGCTGTGCTTCTACACATGTATTTGCTGAACGGTGAAAGCGCACAGTAATGCACTTATCTCCCAGCAAATACACTGTTTCTAAGGAAATGGGAATACCTTGAGGAGACACTTTTGGGAGCTACTGTGACTAAAAGTGTGCTTCCCTACGCACAGGGAAGCAAGAGAAATGCTGATTTCATCAAGCCCAGTTACATACTCAGAATCTGTACTACTGCGCAAATAGGCATGTCTCTTTAGGCAAAAAACTCATTTCTGACAAAGTTGCCCAAATGCATTTCAGAAGTGTGCAACTTGTTCCCTGAGTTAGAAAACGTCGAGAAACGGTCGTTTCTGCTAGCGCTGTGCTTCTACACATGTATTTGCTGAACGGTGAAAGCGCACAGTAATGTACTTTTCCTCCAGCAAATACACTGTTTCTAAGGAAATGGGAACACACTGAGGAGACACTTGTGGGAGCTACTGTGACTAAAACTGAGCTTCCCTATGCACAGGGAAGCAAGAGAAATGCTGATTTCATCAAGCTCTGTTACATACTCAGAATCTGTACTACTGCGCAAATAGGCATGTCTCTTTAGGCAAAAAACTCATTTCTGACAAAGTTGCCCAAATGCATTTCAGAAGTGTGCAACTTGTTCCCTGAGTTAGAAAACGTCGAGAAACGGTCGTTTCTGCTAGCGCTGTGCTTCTACACATGTATTTGCTGAACGGTGAAAGCGCACAGTAATGCACTTTTCTTCCAGCAAATACACTGTTTCTAAGGAAATGGGAACACACTGAGGAGACACTTGTGGGAGCTACAGTGACTAAAACTGAGCTTCCCTACGCACAGGGAAGCAAGAGAAATGCTGATTTCATCAAGCACAGTTACATACTCAGAATCTGTACTACTGCGCAAATAGGCATGTCTCTTTAGGCAAAAAACTCATTTCTGACAAAGTTGCCCAAATGCATCTCAGAAGTGTGCAACTTGTTCCCTGAGTAGAAAACGTCGAGAAACGGTCGTTTCTGCTAGCGCTGTGCTTCTACACATGTATTTGCTGAACGGTGAAAGCGCACAGTAATGCACTTTTCTCCCAGCAAATACACTGTTTCTAAGGAAATGGGAACACACTGAGGAGACACTTGTGGGAGCTACTGTGACTAAAACTGAGCTTCCCTACGCACAGGGAAGCAAGAGAAATGCTGATTTCATCAAGCCAGTTACATGCTCAGAATCTGTACTACTGCATAGATAGGCATGTCTCTTTAGGCAAAAAACTGATTTCTGACAAAGTTGCCCAAATGCATCTAAGAAGTGTGCATCTTGTTCCCTGTGTTAAAAAACGTCGAGAAACCGTCGTTTCTGCTAGCGCTGTGCTTCTACACATGTATTTGCTGAACGGTGAAAGCGCACAGTAATGCACTTATCTCCCAGCAAATACACTGTTTCTAAGGAAATGGGAACACACTGAGGAGACACTTGTGGGAGCTACTGTGACTAAAACTGAGCTTACCTATGCACAGGGAAGCAAGAGAAATGCTGATTTCATCAAGCACAGTTACATGCTCAGAATCTGTACTACTGCGCAAATAGGCATGTCTCTTTAGGCAAAAAACTCATTTCTGACAAAGTTGCCCAAATGCATCTCAGAAGTGTGCAACTTGTTCCCTGAGTTAGAAAACGTCGAGAAACGGTCGTTTCTGCTAGCACTGTGCTTCTACACATGTATCTGCTGAACGGTGAAAGTGCACAGTAATGCACTTTTCTCCTAGTAAATACAATTTTCTAACGAAATGGGAACACACTGAGGAGACACTTGTGGTAGCTACTGTGACTAAAACTGAGCTTCCCTACGCATAGGGAAGCAAGAGAAATGCTGATTTCATCAAGCCCAGTTACATACTAAGAATCTGTACTACTGCGCAGATAGGCATGTCTCTGTAGGCAAAAAACTCATTTCTGACAAAGTTGCCCAAATGCATTTCAGAAGTGTGCAACTTGTTCCCTGAGTTAGAAAACGTCGAGAAACGGTCGTTTCTGCTAGTGCTGTGCTTCTACACATGTATTTGCTGAACGGTGAAAGCGCACAGTAATGCACTTTTCTTCCAGCAAATACACTGTTTCTAAGGAAATGGGAACACACTGAGGAGACACTTGTGGGAGCTACAGTGACTAAAACTGAGCTTCCCTACGCACAGGGAAGCAAGAGAAATGCTGATTTCATCAAGCACAGTTACATACTCAGAATCTGTACTACTGCGCAAATAGGCATGTCTCTTTAGGCAAAAAACTCATTTCTGACAAAGTTGCCCAAATGCATCTCAGAAGTGTGCAACTTGTTCCCTGAGTAGAAAACGTCGAGAAACGGTCGTTTCTGCTAGCGCTGTGCTTCTACACATGTATTTGCTGAACGGTGAAAGCGCACAGTAATGCACTTTTCTCCCAGCAAATACACTGTTTCTAAGGAAATGGGAACACACTGAGGAGACACTTGTGGGAGCTACTGTGACTAAAACTGAGCTTCCCTACGCACAGGGAAGCAAGAGAAATGCTGATTTCATCAAGCCAGTTACATGCTCAGAATCTGTACTACTGCATAGATAGGCATGTCTCTTTAGGCAAAAAACTGATTTCTGACAAAGTTGCCCAAATGCATCTAAGAAGTGTGCATCTTGTTCCCTGCGTTAAAAAACGTCGAGAAACCGTCGTTTCTGCTAGCGCTGTGCTTCTACACATGTATTTGCTGAACGGTGAAAGCGCACAGTAATGCACTTATCTCCCAGCAAATACACTGTTTCTAAGGAAATGGGAACACACTGAGGAGACACTTGTGGGAGCTACTGTGACTAAAACTGAGCTTACCTATGCACAGGGAAGCAAGAGAAATGCTGATTTCATCAAGCACAGTTACATGCTCAGAATCTGTACTACTGCGCAAATAGGCATGTCTCTTTAGGCAAAAAACTCATTTCTGACAAAGTTGCCCAAATGCATCTCAGAAGTGTGCAACTTGTTCCCTGAGTTAGAAAACGTCGAGAAACGGTCGTTTCTGCTAGCACTGTGCTTCTACACATGTATCTGCTGAACGGTGAAAGTGCACAGTAATGCACTTTTCTCCTAGTAAATACAATTTTCTAACGAAATAGGAACACACTGAGGAGACACTTGTGGTAGCTACTGTGACTAAAACTGAGCTTCCCTACGCATAGGGAAGCAAGAGAAATGCTGATTTCATCAAGCCCAGTTACATACTCAGAATCTGTACTACTGCGCAGATAGGCATGTCTCTGTAGGCAAAAAACTCATTTCTGACAAAGTTGCCCAAATGCATCTCAGAAGTGTGCAACTTGTTCCCTGAGTTAGAAAACGTCGAGAAACGGTCGTTTCTGCTAGCGCTGTGCTTCTACACATGTATTTGCTGAACGGTGAAAGACTACAGTAATGCACTTTTCTCCCAGCAAATACACTGTCTCTAAGGAAATGGGAACACACTGAGGAGACACTTGTGGGAGCTACTGTGACTAAAACTGAGCTTCCCTACGCACAGGGAAGCAAGAGAAATGCTGATTTCATCAAGCCCAGTTACATACTCAGAATCTGTACTACTGCGCAAATAGGCATGTCTCTTTAGGCAAAAAACTCATTTCTGACAAAGTTGCCCAAATGCATCTCTGAAGTGTGCATCTTCTTCCCTGCATTAGAAAACGTCAAGAAACGGTCGTTTCTGCTAGCGCTGTGCTTCTACACATGTATTTGCTGAACGGTGAAAGCGCACAGTAATGCACTTTTCTCCCAGCAAATACACTGTTTCTAAGGAAATGGGAACACACTGAGGAGACACTTGTGGGAGCTACAGTGACTAAAACTGAGCTTCCCTACGCACAGGGAAGCAAGAGAAATGCTGATTTCATCAAGCCAGTTACATGCTCAAAATCTGTACTACTGCATAGATAGGCATGTCTCTTTAGGCAAAAAACTCATTTCTGACAAAGTTGCCCAAATGCATCTAAGAAGTGTGCATCTTGTTCCCTGCGTTAGAAAACGTCGAGAAACGGTCGTTTCTGCTAGCGCTGTGCTTCTACACATGTATTTGCTGAACGGTGAAAGCGCACAGTAATGCACTTTTCTCCCAGCAAATACACTGTTTCTAAGGAAATGGGAACACCCCGAGGAGACACTTGTGGGAGCTACTGTGACTAAAAGTGAGCTTCCCGACGCACAGGGAAGCAAGAGAAATGCTGATTTCATCAAGCCCAGTTACATACTCAGAATCTGTACTACTGCGCAAATAGGCATGTCTCTTTAGGCAAAAAACTCATTTCTGACAAAGTTGCCCAAATGCATCTCTGAAGTGTGCATCTTCTTCCCTGCGTTAGAAAACGTCGTGAAACGGTCGTTTCTGCTAGCGCTGTGCTTCTACACATGTATTTGCTGAACGGTGAAAGCGCACAGTAATGCACTTATCTCCCAGCAAATACACTGTTTCTAAGGAAATGGGAACACACTGAGGAGACACTTGTGGGAGCTACAGTGACTAAAACTGAGCTTCCCTACGCACAGGGAAGCAAGAGAAATGCTGATTTCATCAAGCCCAGTTACATACTCAGAATCTGTACTACTGCGCAAATAGGCGTGTCTCTTTAGGCAAAAACTCATTTCTGACAAAGTTGCCCAAATGCATCTCAGAAGTGTGTAACTTGTTCCCTGAGTTAGAAAACGTCGAGAAATGGTCGTTTCTGCTAGCGCTGTGCTTCTACACATGTAATTACTGAACGGTGAAAGCGCACAGTAATTCACTTTTCTCCCAGCAAATACACTGTTTCTAAGGAAATGGGAACACCCTGAGGAGACACTTGTGGGAGCTACTGTGACTAAAACTGAGCTTCCCTATGCACAGGGAAGCAAGAGAAATGCTGATGTCATCAAGCCCAGTTACATACTCAGAATCTGTACTACTGCGCAAATAGGCATGTCTCTTTAGGCAAAAAACTCATTTCTGACAAAGTTGCCCAAATGCATCTCTGAAATGTGCATCTTGTTCCCTGCGTTAGAAAACGTCGAGAAACGGTCGTTTCTGCTAGCGCTGTGCTTCTACACTTGTATTTGCTGAACGGTGAAAGCGCACAGTAATGCACTTTTCTTCCAGCAAATACACTGTTTCTAAGGAAATGGGAACACACTGAGGAGACACTTGTCGGAGCTACTGTGACTAAAACTGAGCTTTTCTACGCACAGGGAAGCAAGAGAAATGCTGATTTCATCAAGCCCAGTTACATGCTCAGAATCTGTACTACTGCATAAATAGGCATGTCTCTTTAGGCAAAAAACTCATTTCTGACAAAGTTGACCAAATGCATCTCAGAAGTGTGCAACTTGTTCCCTGAGTTAGAAAACGTCGAGAACCGGTCGTTTCTGCTAGCGCTGTGCTTCTACACATGTATTTGCTGAACGGTGAAAACGCACAGTAATGCACTTTTCTCCCAGCAAATACACTGTTTCTAAGGAAATGGGAACACACTGAGGAGACACTTGTGGGAGCTACAGTGACTAAAACTGAGCTTCCCTACGCACAGGGAAGCAAGAGAAATGCTGATTTCATCAAGCCCAGTTACATACTCAGAATCTGTACTACTGCGCAAATAGGCATGTCTCTTTAGGCAAAAACTCATTTCTGACAAAGTTGCCCAAATGCATCTCAGAAGTGTGCAACTTGTTCCCTGAGTTAGAAAACGTCGAGAAATGGTTGTTTCTGCTAGCGCTGTGCTTCTACACATGTATTTGCTGAACGGAGAAAGCGCACAGTAATGCACTTTTCTCCCAGCAAATACACTGTTTCTAAGGAAATGGGAACACCCTGAGGAGACACTTGTGCGAGCTACTGTGACTAAAAGTGAGCTTCCCTACGCACAGGGAAGCAAGAGAAATGCTGATTTCATCAAGCCCAGTTACATACTCAGAATCTGTACTACTGCGCAAATAGGCATGTCTCTTTAGGCAAAAAACTCATTTCTGACAAAGTTGCCCAAATGCATCTCAGAAGTGTGCATCTTGTTCCCTGCGTTAGAAAACGTCAAGAAACGGTAGTTTCTGCTAGCGCTGTGCTTCTACACATGTATTTGCTGAACGGTGAAAGCGCACAGTAATGCACTTTTCTCCCAGCAAATATACTGTTTCTAAGAAAATGGGAACACCCTGAGGAGACACTTGTGGGAGCTACTGTGACTAAAACTGAGCTTCCCTACGCACAGGGAAGCAAGAGAAATGCTGATTTCATCAAGCCAGTTACATACTCAGAATCTGTACTACTGCATAGATAGGCATGTCTCTTTAGGCAAAAAACTCATTTCTGACAAAGTTGCCCAAATGCATCTCAGAAGTGTGCAACTTGTTCCCAGAGTTAGAAAACATCGAGAAACGTTCGTTTCTGCTAGCGCTGTGCTTCTACACATGTATTTGCTGAACGGTGAAAGCGCACAGTAATGCGCTTTTCTCCCAGCAAATACACTGTTTCTAAGGAAATGGGAATACACTGAGGAGACACTTGTGGGAGCTACTGTGACTAAAACTGAGCTTCCCTACGCACAGGGAAGCAAGAGAAATGCTGATTTCATCAAGACCAGTTATATACTCAGAATCTGTACTACTGAGCAAATAGGCATGTCTCTTTAGGCAAAAAACTCATTTCTGACAAAGTTGCCCAAATGCATCTCAGAAGAGTGCAATTTGTTCCCTGAGTTAGAAAACGTCGAAAAATGTTCGTTTCTGCTAGCGCTGTGCTTCTACACATGTATTTGCTGAATGGTGAATGCGCACAGTAATGCACTTTTCTCCCAGCAAATACACTGTTTCTAAGGAAATGGGAACACACTGAGGAGACACTTGTGGGAGCTACTGTGACTAAAACTGAGCTTCCCTACGCACAGGGAAGCAAGAGAAATGCTGATTTCATCAAGCCCAGTTACATACTCAGAATCTGTACTACTGCGCAAATAGGCATGTCTCTTTAGGCAAAAAACTCATTTCTGACAAAGTTGCCCAAATGCATCTCAGAAGTGTGCAACTTGTTACCTGAGTTAGAAAACGTCGAGAAACGGTCGTTTCTGCTAGCGCTGTGCTTCTACACACGTATTTGCTGAACGGTGAAAGCGCACAGTAATGCACTTTTCTCCCAGCAAATACACTGTTTCTAAGGAAATGGGAACACACTGAGGAGACACTTGTGGGAGCTACAGTGACTAAAACTGAGCTTCCCTATACACAGGGAAGCAAGAGAAATGCTGATTTCATCAAGCCCAGTTACATACTCAGAATCTGTACTACTGCACAAATAGGCATGTCTCTTTAGGCAAAAAACTCATTTCTGACAAAGTTGCCCAAATGCATCTCAGAAGTGTGCAATTTGTTACCTGAGTTAGAAAACGTCGAGAAACGGTCGTTTCTGATAGCGCTGTGCTTCTACACATGTATTTGCTGAACGGTGAAAGAGCACAGTAATGCACTTTTCTCCCAGCAAATACACTGTTTCTACGGAAATGGGAACACACTGAGGAGACACTTGTGGGAGCTACTGTGACTAAAACTGAGCTTCCCTACGCACAGGGAAGCAAGAGAAATGCTGATTTCATCATGCCCAGTTACATACTCAGAATCTGTACTACTGCGCAAATAGGCATGTCTCTTTAGGCAAAAAACTCATTTCTGACAAAGTTGCCCAAATGCATCTCAGAAGTGTGCAACTTGTTCCCTGAGTTAGAAAACGTCAAGAAACGTTCGTTTCTGCTAGCGCTGTGCTTCTACACATGTATTTGCTGAACGGTGAAAGAGCACAGTAATGCACTTTTCTCCCAGCAAATACACTGTTTCTAAGGAAATGGGAACACACTGAGGAGAAACTTGTGGGAGCTACTGTGACTAAAACTGAGCTTCCCTACGCACAGGGAAGCAAGAGAAATGTTGATTTCATCAAGCCCAGTTACATATTCAGAATCTGTACTACTGCGCAAATAGGCATGTCTCTGTAGGGAAAAAACTCATTTCTGACAAAGTTGCCCAAATGCATCTCAGAAGTGTGCAACTTGTTCCCTGAGTTAGAAAACGTCGAGAAACGTTCGTTAATGCTAGCGCTTTGCTACTACACATGTATTTGCTGAACGGTGAAAGGGCACAGTAATGCACTTTTCTCCCAGCAAGTACACTGTTTCTAAGGAAATGGGAACACACTGAGGAGACACTTGTGGGAGCTACTGTGACTAAAACTGAGCTTCCCTACGCACAGGGAAGCAAGAGAAATGCTGATTTCCTCAAGCCCAGTTACATACTCAGAATCTGTACTACTGCGCAAATAGGCATGTCTCTTTAGGCAAAAAACTCATTTCTGACAAAGTTGCCCAAATGCATCCCAGAAGTGTGCAACTTTTTCCCTGAGTTAGAAAACGTCGAGAAACGTTCGTTTCTGCTAGCGCTGTGCTTCTACACATGTATTTGCTGAACGGTGAAAGCGCACAGTAATGCACTTTTCTCCCAGCAAATACACTGTTTGTAAGGAAATGGGAACACACTGAGGAGACACTTGTGGGAGCTACTGTGACTAAAACTGAGCTTCCCTACGCACAGGGAAGCAAGAGAAATGCTGATTTCATCAAGCCCAGTTACATACTCAGAATCTGTACTACTGCGCAAATAGGCATGTCTCTGTAGGCAAAAAACTCATTTCTGACAAAGTTGCCCAAATGCATCTCAGAAGTGTGCAACTTGTTCCCTGAGTTAGAAAACGTCGAGAAACGTTCGTTTCTGTTAGCGCTGTCCTTCTACACATGTATTTGCTGAACGGTGAAAGCGCACAGTAATGCACTTTTCTCCCAGCAAATACACTGTTTCTAAGGAAATGGGAACACACTGAGGAGAAACTTGTGGGAGCTACAGTGACTAAAACTGAGCTTCCCTACGCACAGGGAAGCAAGAGAAATGCTGATTTCATCAAGCCCAGTTACATACTCAGAATCTGTACTGCTGCGCAAATAGGCATGTCTCTTTAGGCAAAAAACTCATTTCTGACAAAGTTGCCCAAATGCATCTCAGAAGTGTGCAACTTGTTCCCTGAGTTAGAAAACGTCAAGAAACGTTCGTTTCTGCTAGCGCTGTGCTTCTACACATGTATTTGCTGAACGGTGAAAGAGCACAGTAATGCACTTTTCTCCCAGCAAATACACTGTTTCTAAGGAAATGGGAACACACTGAGGAGAAAATTGTGGGAGCTACTGTGACTAAAACTGAGCTTCCCTACGCACAGGGAAGCAAGAGAAATGTTGATTTCATCAAGCCCAGTTACATATTCAGAATCTGTACTACTGCGCAAATAGGCATGTCTCTGTAGGGAAAAAACTCATTTCTGACAAAGTTGCCCAAATGCATCTCAGAAGTGTGCAACTTGTTCCCTGAGTTAGAAAACGTCGAGAAACGTTCGTTAATGCTAGCGCTTTGCTACTACACATGTATTTGCTGAACGGTGAAAGGGCACAGTAATGCACTTTTCTCCCAGCAAGTACACTGTTTCTAAGGAAATGGGAACACACTGAGGAGACACTTGTGGGAGCTACTGTGACTAAAACTGAGCTTCCCTACGCACAGGGAAGCAAGAGAAATGCTGATTTCCTCAAGCCCAGTTACATACTCAGAATCTGTACTACTGCGCAAATAGGCATGTCTCTTTAGGCAAAAAACTCATTTCTGACAAAGTTGCCCAAATGCATCCCAGAAGTGTGCAACTTTTTCCCTGAGTTAGAAAACGTCGAGAAACGTTCGTTTCTGCTAGCGCTGTGCTTCTACACATGTATTTGCTGAACGGTGAAAGCGCACAGTAATGCACTTTTCTCCCAGCAAATACACTGTTTGTAAGGAAATGGGAACACACTGAGGAGACACTTGTGGGAGCTACTGTGACTAAAACTGAGCTTCCCTACGCACAGGGAAGCAAGAGAAATGCTGATTTCATCAAGCCCAGTTACATACTCAGAATCTGTACTACTGCGCAAATAGGCATGTCTCTGTAGGCAAAAAACTCATTTCTGACAAAGTTGCCCAAATGCATCTCAGAAGTGTGCAACTTGTTCCCTGAGTTAGAAAACGTCGAGAAACGTTCGTTTCTGTTAGCGCTGTCCTTCTACACATGTATTTGCTGAACGGTGAAAGCGCACAGTAATGCACTTTTCTCCCAGCAAATACACTGTTTCTAAGGAAATGGGAACACACTGAGGAGAAACTTGTGGGAGCTACAGTGACTAAAACTGAGCTTCCCTACGCACAGGGAAGCAAGAGAAATGCTGATTTCATCAAGCCCAGTTACATACTCCGAATCTGTACTGCTGCGCAAATAGGCATGTCTCTTTAGGCAAAAAACTCATTTCTGACAAAGTTGCCCAAATGCATCTCAGAAGTGTGCAACTTGTTCCCTGAGTTAGAAAACGTCGAGAAACGTTCGTTTCTGCTAGCGCTGTGCTTCTACACATGTATTTGCTGAACGGTGAAAGCACACAGTAATGAACTTTTCTCCCAGCAAATACACTGTTTCTAAGGAAATGGGAACACACTGAGGAGACACTTGTGGGAGCTACTGTGACTAAAACTGAGCTTCCCTACGCACAGGGAAGCAAGAGAAATGCTGATTTCATCAAGCCCAGTTACATACTCAGAATCTGTACTACTGCGCAAATAGGCATGTCTCTTAGGCAAAAAACTCATTTCTAACAAAGTTGCCCAAATGCATCTCAGAAGTGTGCAACATGTTCCCTGAGTTAGAAAACGTCGAGAAACGTTCGTTTCTGCTAGCGCTGTGCTGCTACACATGTATTTGCTGAACGGTGAAAGCACACAGTAATGCACTTTTCTCCCAGCAAATACACTGTTTGTAAGGAAATGGGAACACACTGAGGAGACACTTGTGGGAGCTACTGTGACTAAAACTGAGCTTCCCTACGCACAGGGAAGCAAGAGAAATGCTGATTTCATCAAGCCCAGTTACATACTCAGAATCTGTACTACTGCGCAAATAGGCATGTCTCTTTAGGCAAAAAACTCATTTCTGACAAAGTTGCCCGAATGCATCTCAGAAGTGTGCAACTTGTTCCCTGAGTTAGAAAACGTCGAGAAACGTTCGTTTCTGCTAGCGCTGTGCTTCTACACATGTATTTGCTGAACGGTGAAAGCGCACAGTAATGAACTTTTCTCCCAGCAAATACACTGTTTCTAAGGAAATGGGAACACACTGAGGAGACACTTGTGGGAGCTACTGTGACTAAAACTGAGCTTCCCTACGCACAGGGAAGCAAGAGAAATGCTGATTTCATCAAGCCCAGTTACATACTCAGAATCTGTACTACTGCGCAAATAGGCATGTCTCTGTAGGCAAAAAACTCATTTCTGACAAAGTTGCCCAAATGCATCTCAGAAGTGTGCAACTTGTTCCCTGAGTTAGACAACGTCGAGAAAGGTTGTTTCTGCTAGCGCTGTGCTTCTACACATGTATTTGCTGAACGGTGAAAGCGCACAGTATTGCACTTTTCTCCCAGCAAATACACTGTTTCTAAGGAAATGGGAACACACTGAGGAGAAAGTTGTGGGAGCCACAGTGACTAAAACTGAGCTTCCCTACGCACAGGGAAGCAAGAGAAATGCTGATTTCATCAAGCCCAGTTACATACTCTCAATCTGTACTACTGCGCAAATAGGCATGTCTCTGTAGGCAAAAAACTCATTTCTGACAAAGTTGCCCAAATGCATCTCAGAAGTTTGCAATTTGTTCCCTGAGTTAGAAAACGTCGAGAAACGGTCGTTTCAGCTAGCGCTGTGCTTCTACACATGTATTTGCTGAACGGTGAAAGCGCACAGTGATGCACTTTTCTCCCAGCAAATAAACTGTTTCTACGGAACTGGGAACACACTGAGGAGACACTTGTGGGAGCTACTGTGACTAAAACTGAGCTTCCCTACGCACAGGGAAGCAAGAGAAATGCTGATTTCATCAAGCCCAGTTACATACTCAGAATGTGTACTACTGCACAAATAGGCATGTCTCTGTAGGCAAAAAACTCATTTTTGAGAAAGTTACCGAAATGCATCTCAGAAGTGTGCAACTTGTTCCCTGAGTTAGAAAACGTCGAGAAACGGTCGTTTCTGCTAGCGTTGTGCATCTACACATGTATTTGCTGAACGGTGAAAGCGCACAGTAATGCACTTTTCTCCCAGCAAATACACTGATTCTAAGGAAATGGGAACACACTGAGCAGACACTTGTGGGAGCTACTGTGACTAAAACTGAGCTTCCCTACGCACAGGGAAGCAAGAGAAATGCTGATTTCATCAAGCCCAGTTACATACTCAGAATCTGTACTACTGCGCAAATAGGCATGTCTCTGTAGGCAAAAAACTCATTTCTGACAAAGTTGTCCAAATGCATCTCAGAAGTGTGCAACTTGTTCCCTGAGTTAGAAAACGTCGAGAAACGGTCGTTTCAGCTAGCGCTGTGCTTCTACACATGTATTTGCTGAACGGTGAAAGCGCACAGTGATGCACTTTTCTCCCAGCAAATAAACTGTTTCTACGGAACTGGGAACACACTGAGGAGACACTTGTGGGAGCTACTGTGACTAAAACTGAGCTTCCCTACGCACAGGGAAGCAAGAGAAATGCTGATTTCATCAAGCCCAGTTACATACTCAGAATGTGTACTACTGCACAAATAGGCATGTCTCTGTAGGCAAAAAACTCATTTTTGAGAAAGTTACCGAAATGCATCTCAGAAGTGTGCAACTTGTTCCCTGAGTTAGAAAACGTTGAGAAACGGTCGTTTCTGCTAGCGCTGTGCTTCTACACATGTATTTGCTGAACGGTGAAAGCGCACAGTAATGCACTTTTCTCCCAGCAAATACACTGTTTCTAAGGAAATGGGAACACACTGAGGAGACACTTGTGGGAGCTACTGTGACTAAAACTGAGCTTCCCTACGCACAGGGAAGCAAGAGAAATGCTAATTTCATCAAGCACAGTTACATACTCAGAATCTGTACTACTGCGCAAATAGGCATGTCTCTTTAGGCAAAAAACTCATTTCTGACAAAGTTGCCCAAATGCATATCAGAAGTGTGCAACTTGTTCCCTGAGTTAGAAAACGTCGAGAAACGGTCGTTTCTGCTAGCGCTGTGCTTCTACACATGTATTTGCTGAACGGTGAAAGCGCACAGTAATGCACTTTTCTCCCAGCAAATACACTGTTTCTAAGGAAATGGGAACACACTGAGGAGACACTTGTGGGAGCTACTGTGACTAAACCTGAGCTTCCCTATGCACAGGGAAGCAAGAGAAATGCTAATTTCATCAAGCACAGTTACATACTCAGAATCTGTACTACTGCGCAAATAGGCATGTCTCTGTAGGCAAAAAACTCATTTCTGACAAAGTTGCCCAAATGCATCTCAGAAGTGTGCAACTTGTTCCCTGAGTTAGAAAACGTCGAGAAACGGTCGTTTCTGCTAGCGCTGTGCTTCTACACATGTATTTGCTGAACGGTGAAAGCGCACAGTAATGCACTTTTCTCCCAGCAAATACACTGTTTCTAAGGAAATGGGAACACACTGAGGAGACACTTGTGGGAGCTACTGTGACTAAAACTGAGCTTCCCTACGCACAGGGAAGCAAGAGAAATGCTGATTTCATCAAGCCCAGTTACATACTCAGAATCTGTACTACTGCACAAATAGGCATGTCTCTGTAGGCAAAAAACTCATTTCTGACAAAGTTGCCCAAATGCATCTCAGAAGTGTGCAACTTGTTCCCTGAGTTAGAAAACGTCGAGAAACGGTCGTTTCTGCTAGAGCTGTGCTTCTACACATGTATTTGCTGAACGGTGAAAGCGCACAGTAATGCACTTTACTCCCAGCAAATACACTGTTTCTAAGGAAATGGGAACACACTGAGGAGACACTTGTGGGAGCTACTGTGACTAAAACTGAGCTTCCCTACGCACAGGGAAGGAAGAGAAATGCTGATTTCATCAAACCGAGTTACATACTCATAATCTGTACTACTGCGCAAATAGGCATGTCTCTGTAGGCAAAAAACTCATTTCTGACAAAGTTGCCCAAATGCATCTCAGAAGTGTGCAACTTGTTCCCTGAGTTAGACAACGTCGAGAAAGGTTGTTTCTGCTAGCGCTGTGCTTCTACACATGTATTTGCTGAACGGTGAAAGCGCACAGTAATGCACTTTTCTCCCAGCAAATACACTGTTTCTAAGGAAATGGGAACACACTGAGGAGACACTTGTGGGAGCAACTGTGACTAAAACTGTGCTTCCCTACGCACAGCGAAGCAAGAGAAATGCTGATTTCATCAAGCCCAGTTACATACTCAGAATCTCTACTACTCCGCAAATAGGCATGTCTCTGTAGGCAAAAAACTCATTTCTGACAAAGTTGCCAAAATGCATCTCAGAAGTGTGCAACTTGTTCCCTGAGTTAGAAAACGTCGAGAAACGGTCGTTTCTGCTAGCGTTGTGCTTCTACACATGTATTTGCTGAACGGTGAAAGCACACAGTAATGCACTTTTCTCCCAGCAAATACACTGTTTCTAAGGAAATGGGAACACACTGAGGAGACACTTGTGGGAGCTACAGTGACTAAAACTGAGCTTCCCTACGCACAGGGAAGCAAGAGAAATGCTGATTTCATCCAGCCCAGTTACATAATCAGAATCTGTACTACTGCGCAAATAGGCATGTCTCTGTAGGCAAAAAACTCATTTCTGACAAAGTTGCCCAAATGCATCTCAGAAGTGTGCAACTTGTTCCCTGAGTTAGAAAACGTCGAGAAACGGTCGTTTCTGCTAGAGCTGTGCTTCTACACATGTATTTGCTGAACGGTGAAAGCGCACAGTAATGCACTTTACTCCCAGCAAATACACTGTTTCTAAGGAAATGGGAACACACTGAGGAGACACTTGTGGGAGCTACTGTGACTAAAACTGAGCTTCCCTACGCACAGGGAAGCAAGAGAAATGCTGATTTCATCAAGCCCAGTTACATACTCAGAATCTGTACTACTGCGCAAATAGGCATGTCTCTGTAGGCAAAAAACTCATTTCTGACAAAGTTGCCCAAATGCATCTCAGAAGTGTGCAACTTGTTCCCTGAGTTAGAAAACGTCGAGAAACGGTCGTTTCTGCTAGAGCTGTGCTTCTACACATGTATTTGCTGAACGGTGAAAGCGCACAGTAATGCACTTTACTCCCAGCAAATACACTGTTTCTAAGGAAATGGGAACACACTGAGGAGACACTTGTGGGAGCTACTGTGACTAAAACTGAGCTTCCCTACGCACAGGGAAGCAAGAGAAATGCTGATTTCATCAAACCGAGTTACATACTCATAATCTGTACTACTGCGCAAATAGGCATGTCTCTGTAGGCAAAAAACTCATTTCTGACAAAGTTGCCCAAATGCATCTCAGAAGTGTGCAACTTGTTCCCTGAGTTAGACAACGTCGAGAAAGGTTGTTTCTGCTAGCGCTGTGCTTCTACACATGTATTTGCTGAACGGTGAAAGCGCACAGTAATGCACTTTTCTCCCAGCAAATACACTGTTTCTAAGGAAATGGGAACACACTGAGGAGACACTTGTGGGAGCAACTGTGACTAAAACTGTGCTTCCCTACGCACAGCGAAGCAAGAGAAATGCTGATTTCATCAAGCCCAGTTACATACTCAGAATCTCTACTACTCCGCAAATAGGCATGTCTCTGTAGGCAAAAAACTCATTTCTGACAAAGTTGCCCAAATGCATCTCAGAAGTGTGCAACTTGTTCCCTGAGTTAGAAAACGTCGAGAAACAGTCGTTTCTGCTAGCGTTGTGCTTCTACACATGTATTTGCTGAACGGTGAAAGCACACAGTAATGCACTTTTCTCCCAGCAAATACACTGTTTCTAAGGAAATGGGAACACACTGAGGAGAAAGTTGTGGGAGCTACAGTGACTAAAACTGAGCTTCCCTACGCACAGGGAAGCAAGAGAAATGCTGATTTCATCCAGCCCAGTTACATAATCAGGATCTGTACTACTGCGAAAATAGGCATGTCTCTGTAGGCAAAAAACTCATTTCTGACAAAGTTGCCCAAATGCATCTCAGAAGTGTGCAACTTGTTCCCTGAGTTAGAAAACGTCGAGAAACGGTCGTTTCTGCTAGCGCTGTGCTTCTACACATGTATATGCTGAATGGTGAAAGCGCACAGTAATGCACTTTTCTCCCAGCAAATACACTGTTTCTAAGGAAATGGGAACACACTTATGAGACACTTGTGGGAGCTACTGTGACTAAAACTGAGCTTCCCTACGCACAGGGAAGCAAGAGAAAGGCTGATTTCATCAAACCCAGTTACATACTCAGAATCTGTACTACTATGCAAATAGGCATGTCTCTTTAGGCAAAAAACTCATTTCTGACAAAGTTGCCCAAATGCATCTCAGAAGTGTGCCACTTGTTCCCTGAGATAGAAAACGTCGAGAAACGGTCGTTTCAGCTAGCGCTGTCCTTTTACATATGTATTTGCTGAACGGTGAAAGCGCACAGTAATGCACTTTTCTCCCAGCAAATACACTGTTTCTAAGGAAATGGGAACACACTGAGGAGACACTTGTGGGAGCTACTGTGACTAAAACTGAGCTTCCCTACGCACAGGGAAGCAAGAGAAATGCTGATTTCATCAAGCCCAGTTACATACTCAGAATCTGTACTACTGCGCAAATAGGCATGTCTCTGTAGGCAAAAAACTCATTTCTGACAAAGTTGCCCAAATGCATCTCAGAAGTGTGCAACTTGTTCCCTGAGTTAGAAAACGTCGAGAAACGGTCGTTTCTGCTAGAGCTGTGCTTCTACACATGTATTTGCTGAACGGTGAAAGCGCACAGTAATGCACTTTACTCCCAGCAAATACACTGTTTCTAAGGAAATGGGAACACACTGAGGAGACACTTGTGGGAGCTACTGTGACTAAAACTGAGCTTCCCTACGCACAGGGAAGCAAGAGAAATGCTGATTTCATCAAACCGAGTTACATACTCAGAATCTGTACTACTGACTAAATAGGCATGTCTCTGTAGGCAAAAAACTCATTTCTGACAAAGTTGCCCAAATGCATCTCAGAAGTGTGCAACTTGTTCCCTGCGTTAGAAAACGTCGAGAAACGGTCGTTTCTGCTAGCGCTGTGCTTCTACACATGTATTTGCTGAACGGTGAATGCGCACAGTAATGCACTTTTCTCCCAGCAAATACACTGTTTCTAAGGAAATGGGAACACACTGAGGAGACACTTGTGGGAGCTACTGTGACTAAAACTGAGCTTCCCTACGCACAGGGAAGCAAGAGAAATGCTGATTTCATCAAGCCCAGTTACATACTCAGAATCTCTACTACTCCGCAAATAGGCATGTCTCTGTAGGCAAAAAACTCATTTCTGACAAAGTTGCACAAATGCATCTCAGAAGTGTGCAACTTGTTCCCTGAGTTAGAAAACGTAGAGAAACGGTCGTTTCTGCTAGAGCTGTGCTTCTACACATGTATTTGCTGAACGGTGAAAGTGCACAGTAATGCACTTTCCTCCCAGCAAATACACTGTTTCTAAGGAAATGGGAACACAATGAGGAGACACTTGTGGGAGCTACTGTGACTAAAACTGAGCTTCCCTACGCACAGGGAAGCAAGAGAAAGGCTGATTTCATCAAGCCCAGTTACATACTCAGAATCTGTACTACTATGCAAATAGGCATGTCTCTTTAGGCAAAAAACTCATTTCGGACAAAGTTGCCCAAATGCATCTCAGAAGTGTGCAACTTGTTCCCTGAGTTAGAAAACGTCGAGAAATGGTCGTTTCTGCTAGTGCTGTGCTTCTACACATGTATTTGCTGAACGGTGAAAGCGCACAGTAATGCACTTTTCTCCCAGCAAATACACTGTTTCTAAGGAAATGGGAACACACTGAGGAGACACTTGTGGGAGCTACTGTGACTAAAACTGAGCTTCCCTACGCACAGGGAAGCAAGAGAAATGCTGATTTCATCAAGCCCAGTTACATACTCAGAATCTGTACTACTGCGCAAATAGGCATGTCTCTGTAGGCAAAAAACTCATTTCTGACAAAGTTGCCCAAATGCATCTCAGAAGTGTGCAACTTGTTCCCTGAGTTAGAAAACGTCGAGAAACGGTCGTTTCTGCTAGAGCTGTGCTTCTACACATGTATTTGCTGAACGGTGAAAGCGCACAGTAATGCACTTTTCTCCCATCAAATACACTGTTTCTAAGGAAATGGGAACACACTGAGGAGACACTTGTGGGAGCAACTGTGACTACAACTGTGCTTCCCTACGCACAGGGAAGCAAGAGAAATGCTGATTTCATCAAGCCCTGTTACATACTCAGAATCTGTACTACTGCGCCAATAGGCATGTCTCTGTAGGCAAAAAACTCATTTCTGACAAAGTTGCCCAAATGCATCTCAGAAGTGTGCAACTTGTTCCCTGCGTTAGAAAACGTCGAGAAACGGTCGTTTCTGCTAGCGCTGTGCTTCTACACATGTATTTGCTGAACGGTGAAAGCGCACAGTAATGCACTTTTCTCCCAGCAAATACACTGTTTCTAAGGAAATGGGAACACACTGAGGAGACACTTGTGGGAGCTACTGTGACTAAAACTGAGCTTCCCTACGCACAGGGAAGCAAGAGAAATGCTGATTTCATCAAGCCCAGTTACATACTCAGAATCTGTACTACTGCGCAAATAGGCATGTCTCTGTAGGCAAAAAACTCATTTCTGACAAAGTTGCCCAAATGCATCTCAGAAGTGTGCAACTTGTTCCCTGAGTTAGAAAACGTCGAGAAACGGTCGTTTCTTCTAGCGTTGTGCTTCTACACATGTATTTGCTGAACGGTGAAAGCACATAGTAATGCACTTTTCTCCCAGCAAATACACTGTTTCTAAGGAAATGGGAACACACTGAGGAGACACTTGTGGGAGCTACTGTGACTAAAACTGAGCTTCCCTACGCACAGGGAAGCAAGAGAAATGCTGATTTCATCAAGCCCAGTTACATACTCAGAATCTGTACTACTGTGCAAATAGGCATGTCTCTGTAGGCAAAAAACTCATTTCTGACAAAGTTGCCCAAATGCATCTCAGAAGTGTGCAACTTTTTCCCTGAGTTAGAAAACGTCGAGAAACGGTCGTTTCTGCTAGCGCTGTGCTTCTACACATGTATTTGCTGAATGGTGAAAGCGCACAGTAATGCACTTTTCTCCCAGCAAATACACTGTTTCTAAGGAAATGGGAACACACTGAGGAGACACTTGTGGGAGCTACTGTGACTAAAACTGAGCTTCCCTACGCACAGGGAAGCAAGAGAAATGCTGATTTCATCAAGCCCAGTTACATACTCAGAATCTGTACTACTGCGCAAATAGGCATGTCTCTGTAGGCAAAAAACTCATTTCTGACAAAGTTGCACAAATGCATCTCAGAAGTGTGCAACTTGTTCCCTGAGTTAGAAAACGTCGAGAAACGGTCGTTTCTTCTATCGTTGTGCTTCTACACATGTATTTGCTGAACGGTGAAAGCACACAGTAATGCACTT
The DNA here is from genome assembly GCF_964271855.1 of Acomys minous. Classification (NCBI taxonomy): domain Eukaryota; kingdom Metazoa; phylum Chordata; class Mammalia; order Rodentia; family Muridae; genus Acomys; species Acomys minous. The sequence goes on from NW_028182181.1 coordinate 3,212,396, forward strand.
TTCTCCCAGCAAATACACTGTTTCTAAGGAAATGGGAACACACTGAGGAGACACTTGTGGGAGCTACTGTGACTAAAACTGAGCTTCCCTACGCACAGGGAAGCAAGAGAAATGCTGATTTCATCAAGCCCAGTTACATACTCAGAATCTGTACTACTGCGCAAATAGGCATGTCTCTGTAGGCAAAAAACTCATTTCTGACAAAGTTGCCCAAATGCATCTCAGAAGTGTGCAACTTGTTCCCTGAGTTAGAAAACGTCGAGAAAAGTTCGTTTCTGCTAGCGCTGTGCTTCTACACATGTATTTGCTGAACGGTGAAAGCGCACAGTAATGGACTTATCTCCCAGCAAATACACTGTTACTAAGGAACTGGGAACACACTGAGGAGGTACTTGTGGGAGCTACTGTGACTAAAACTGAGCTTCCCTACGCACAGGGAAGCAAGAGAAATGCTGATTTCATCATGCCCAGTTACATACTCAGAATCTGTACTACTGCGCAAGTAGGCATGTCGCTGTAGGCAAAAAACTCATTTCTGACAAAGTTGCCCAAATGCATCTCAGAAGTGTGCAACTTGTTCCCTGAGTTAGAAAACGTCGAGAAACGGTCGTTTCTGCTAGCGCTGTGCATCTACACATGTATTTGCTGAACGGTGAAAGCGCACAGTAATGCACTTTTCTCCCAGCAAATACACTGTTTCTAAGGAAATGGGAACACACTGAGGAGACACTTGTGGGAGATACTGTGACTAAAACTGAACTTCCCTACGCACAGGGAAGCAAGAGAAATGCTGATTTCATCAAGCCCAGTTACATACTCAGAATCTGTACTACTGCGCAAATAGGCATGTCTCTGTAGGCAAAAAACTCATTTCGGACAAAGTTGCCCAAATGCATCTCAGAAGTGTGCAACTTGTTCCCTGAGTTAGAAAACGTCGAGAAACGGTCGTTTCTGCTAGCGCTGTGCTTCTACACATGTATTAGCTGAACGGTGAAAGCGCACAGTAATGCACTTCTCTCCCAGCAAATACACTGTTTCTAAGGAAATGGGAACACACTGAGGAGACACTTGTGGGAGCTACTGTGACTAAAACTGAGCTTCCCTACGCACAGGGAAGCAAGAGAAATGCTGATTTCATCAAGCCCAGTTAGATACTCAGAATCTGTACTACTGCGCAAATAGGCATGTCTCTGTAGGCAAAAAACTCATTTCTGACAAAGTTGCCCAAATGCATCTCAGAAGTGTGCAACTTGTTCCCTGAGTTAGAACACGTCGAGAAACGGTCGTTTCTGCTAGCGCTGTGCTTCTACACATGTATTTGCTGAACGGTGAAAGCGCACAGTAATGCACTTTTCTCCCAGCAAATACACTGTTTCTAAGGAAATGGGAACACACTGAGGAGACACTTGTGGGAGCTACTGTGACTAAAACTGAGCTTCCCTACGCACAGAGAAGCAAGAGAAATGCTGATTTCATCAAGCCCAGTTACATACTCAGAATCTCTACTACTGCACAAATAGGCATGTCTATGTAGGCAAAAAACTCATTTCTGACAAAGTTGCACAAATGCATCTCAACAGTGTGCAACTTGTTCCCTGAGTTAGAACACGTCGAGAAACGGTCGTTTCTGCTAGCATTGTGCTTCTACACATGTATTTGCTGAACGGTGAAAGCGCAGAGTAATGCACTTTTCTCCCAGCAAATACAGTGTTTCTAAGGAACAGGGAACACACTGAGGAGACACTTGTGGGAGCTACTGTGACTAAAACTGAGCTTCCCTACACACAGGGAAGCAAGAGAAATGCTGATTTCATCAAGCCCAGTTACATACTCAGAATCTGTACTACTGCTCAAATAGGCATGTCTCTGTAGGCAAAAAACTCATTTCTGACAAAGTTGCCCAAATGCATCTCAGAAGTGTGCAACTTGTTCCCTGAGTTAGAAAACATCGAGAAACGTTCGTTTCTGCTAGCGCTGTGCTTCTACACATGTATTTGCTGAACGGTGAAAGCGCACAGTAATGCACTTTTCTCCCAGCAAATACACTGTTACTAAGGAACTGGGAACACACTGAGGAGACACTTGTGGGAGCTACTGTGACTAAAACTGTGCTTCCCTACGCACAGGGAAGCAAGAGAAATGCTGATTTCATCAAGCCCAGTTACATACTCAGAATCTGTACTACTGCACAAGTAGGCATGTCTCTGTAGGCAAAAAACTCATTTCTGACAAAGTTGCCCAAATGCATCTCAGAAGTGTGCGACTTGTTCCCTGAGTTAGAAAACGTCGAGAAACGGTCGTTTCTGCTAGCGCTGTGCTTCTACACATGTATTTGCTGAACGGTGAAAGCGCACAGTAATGCACTTTTCTCCCAGCAAATACACTGTTTCTAAGGAAATGGGAACACACTGAGGAGACACTTGTGGGAGCTACTGTGACTAAAACTGAGCTTCCCTACGCACAGGGAAGCAAGAGAAATGCTGATTTCATCAAGCCCAGTTACATACTCAGAATCTGTACTACTGCGCAAATAGGCATGTCTCTGTAGGCAAAAAACTCATTTCTGACAAAGTTGCCCAAATGCATCTCAGAAGTGTGCAACTTGTTCCCTGAGTTAGAAAACGTCGAGAAACGGTCGTTTCTGCTAGCGCTGTGCTTCTACACATGTATTTGCTGAACGGTGAAAGCGCACAGTAATGACCTTTTCTCCCAGCAAATACACTGTTTCTAAGGAAATGGGAACACACTGAGGAGACACTTGTGGGAGATACTGTGACTAAAACTGAACTTCCCTACGCACAGGGAAGTAAGAGAAATGCTGATTTCATCAAGCCCAGTTACATACTCAGAATCTGTACTACTGCGCAAATAGGCATGTCTCTGTAGGCAAAAAACTCATTTCGGACAAAGTTGCCCAAATGCATCTCAGAAGTGTGCAACTTGTTCCCTGAGTTAGAAAACGTCGACAAACGGTCGTTTCTGCTAGCGCTGTGCTTCTACACATGTATTAGCTGAACGGTGAAAGCGCACAGTAATGCACTTCTCTCCCAGCAAATACACTGTTTCTAAGGAAATGGGAACACACTGAGGAGACACTTGTGGGAGCTACTGTGACTAAAACTGAGCTTCCCTACGCACAGGGAAGCAAGAGAAATGCTGATTTCATCAAGCCCAGTTACATACTCAGAATCTGTACTACTGCTCAAATAGGCATGTCTCTGTAGGCAAAAAACTCATTTCTGACAAAGTTGCCCAAATGCATCTCAGAAGTGTGCAACTTGTTCCCTGAGTTAGAAAACATCGAGAAACGTTCGTTTCTGCTAGCGCTGTGCTTCTACACATGTATTTGCTGAACGGTGAAAGCGCACAGTAATGCACTTTTCTCCCAGCAAATACACTGTTACTAAGAAACTGGGAACACACTGAGGAGACACTTGTGGGAGCTACTGTGACTAAAACTGTGCTTCCCTACGCACAGGGAAGCAAGAGAAATGCTGATTTCATCAAGCCCAGTTACATACTCAGAATCTGTACTACTGCGCAAGTAGGCATGTCTCTGTAGGCAAAAAACTCATTTCTGACAAAGTTGCCCAAATGCATCTCAGAAGTGTGCGACTTGTTCCCTGAGTTAGAAAACGTCGAGAAACGGTCGTTTCTGCTAGCGCTGTGCTTCTACACATGTATTTGCTGAACGGTGAAAGCGCACAGTAATGCACTTTTCTCCCAGCAAATACACTGTTACTACGGAACTGGGAACACACTGAGGAGACACTTGTGGGAGCTACTGTGACTAAAACTGAGCTTCCCTACGCACAGGGAAGCAAGAGAAATGCTGATTTCATCAAGCCCAGTTACATACTCAGAATCTGTACTACTGCGCAAATAGGCATGTCTCTGTAGGCAAAAAACTCATTTCTGACAAAGTTGCCCAAATGCATCTCAGAAGTGTGCAACTTGTTCCCTGAGTTAGAAAACGTCGAGAAACGGTCGTTTCTGCTAGCGCTGTGCTTCTACACATGTATTTGCTGAACGGGGAAAGCGCACAGTAATGCACTTTTCTCCCAGCAAATACACTGTTTCTAAGGAAATGGGAACACACTGAGGAGACACTTGTGGGAGATACTGTGACTAAAACTGAACTTCCCTACGCACAGGGAAGCAAGAGAAATGCTGATTTCATCAAGCCCAGTTACATACTCAGAATCTGTACTACTGCGCAAATAGGCATGTTTCTGTAGGCAAAAAACTCATTTCGGACAAAGTTGCCCAAATGCATCTCAGAAGTGTGCAACTTGTTCCCTGAGTTAGAAAACGTCGAGAAACGGTCGTTTCTGCTAGCGCTGTGCTTCTACACATGTATTAGCTGAACGGTGAAAGCGCACAGTAATGCACTTCTCTCCCAGCAAATACACTGTTTCTAAGGAAATGGGAACACACTGAGGAGACACTTGTGGGAGCTACTGTGACTAAAACTGAGCTTCCCTACGCACAAGGAAGCAAGAGAAATGCTGATTTCATCAAGCCCAGTTAGATACTCAGAATCTGTACTACTGCGCAAATAGGCATGTCTCTGTAGGCAAAAAACTCATTTCTGACAAAGTTGCCCAAATGCATCTCAGAAGTGTGCAACTTGTTCCCTGAGTTAGAAAACGTCGAGAAACGGTCGTTTCTGCTAGCGCTGTGCTTCTACACATGTATTTGCTGAACGGTGAAAGCGCACAGTAATGCACTTTTCTCCCAGCAAATACACTGTTTCTAAGGAAATGGGAACACACTGAGGAGACACTTGTGGGAGCTACTGTGACTAAAACTGAGCTTCCCTACGCACAGAGAAGCAAGAGAAATGCTGATTTCATCAAGCCCAGTTACATACTCAGAATCTCTACTACTGCACAAATAGGCATGTCTCTGTAGGCAAAAAACTCATTTCTGACAAAGTTGCACAAATGCATCTCAGCAGTGTGCAACTTGTTCCCTGAGTTAGAACACGTCGAGAAACGGTCGTTTCTGCTAGCGTTGTGCTTCTACACATGTATTTGCTGAATGGTGAAAGCGCACAGTAATGCACTTTTCTCCCAGCAAATACACTGTTTCTAAGGAAATGGGAACACACTTAGGAGACACTTGTGGGAGCTACTGTGACTAAAACTGAGCTTCCCTACGCACAGGGAAGCAAGAGAAAGGCTGATTTCATCAAGCCCTGTTACATACTCAGAATCTGTACTACTGCGCAAATAGGCATGTCTCTGTAGGCAAAAAACTCATTTCGGACAAAGTTGCCCAAATGCATCTCAGAAGTGTGCAACTTGTTCCCTGAGTTAGAAAACGTCGAGAAACGGTCGTTTCTGCTAGCGCTGTGCTTCTACACATGTATTTGCTGAACGGTGAAAGCACACAGTAATGCACTTTTCTCCCAGCAAATACACTGTTTCTAAGGAAATGGGAACACACTGAGGAGACACTTGTGGGAGCTACTGTGACTAAAACTGAGCTTCCCTACGCACAGGGAAGCAAGAGAAATGCTGATTTCATCAAGCCCAGTTACATACTCAGAATCTGTACTACTGCGCAATTAGGCATTTCTCTGTAGGCAAAAAACTCATTTCGGACAAAGTTGCCCAAATGCATCTCAGAAGTGTGCAACTTGCTCCCTGAGTTAGAAAACATCGAGAAACTTTCGTTTCTGCTAGCGCTGTGCTTCTACACATGTATTTGCTGAACGGTGAAAGCGCACAGTAATGCACTTTTCTCCCAGCAAATACACTGTTACTAAGGACTGGGAACACACTGAGGAGACACTTGTGGGAGCTACTGTGACTAAAACTGAGCTTCCCTACGCACAGGGAAGCAAGAGAAATGCTGATTTCATCCAGCCCAGTTACATACTCAGAATCTGTACTACTGCGCAAGTAGGCATGTCTCTGTAGGCAAAAAACTCATTTCTGACAAAGTTGCCCACATGCATCTCAGAAGTGTGCAACTTGTTCCCTGAGTTAGAAAACGTCGGGAAACGTTCCTTTCTGCTAGCGCTGTGCTTCTACACATGTATTTGCTGAACGGTGAAAGCGCACAGTAATGCACTTTTCTCCCAGCAAATTCACTGTTTCTAAGGAACTGGGAACACACAGAGGAGACACTTGTGGGAGCTACTGTGACTAAAAGTGAGCTTCCCTACGCACAGGGAAGCAAGAGAAATGCTGATTTCATCAAGCCCAGTTACATACTCAGAATCTGTACTACTGCGCAAATAGGCATGTCTCTGTAGGCAAAAAACTCATTTCTGACAAAGTTGCCCAAATGCATCTCAGAAGTGTGCAACTTGTTCCCTGAGATAGAAAACGTCGAGAAACGGTCGTTTCTGCTAGCGTTGTGCTTCTACACATGATTTGCTGAACGGAGAAAGCACACAGTAATGCACTTTTCTCCCAGCAAATACACTGTTTCTAAGGAAATGGGAACACACTGAGGAGACACTTGTGGGAGCTACTGTGACTAAAACTGAGCTTCCCTACGCACAGGGAAGCAAGAGAAATGCTGATTTCATCAAGCCCAGTTACATACTCAGAATCTGTACTACTGCGCAAATAGGCATGTCTCTCTAGGCAAAAAACTCATTTCTGACAAAGTTGCCCAAATGCATCTCAGAAGTGTGCAACCTGTTTCCTGAGTTAGAAAACGTCGAGAAAAGTTTGTTTCTGCTAGCGCTGTGCTTCTACACATGTATTTGCTGAACGGTGAAAGCACACAGTAATGCACTTTTCTCCCAGCAAATACACTGTTTCTAAGGAAATGGGAACACACTGAGGAGACACTTGTGGGAGCTACTGTGACTAAAACTGAGCTTCCCTACGCACAGGGAAGCAAGAGAAATGCTGATTTCATCAAGCCCAGTTACATACTCAGAATCTGTACTACTGCGCAAATAGGCATGTCTCTGTAGGCAAAAAACTCATTTCTGACAAAGTTGCCCAAATGCATCTAAGAAGTGTGCAACTTTTTCCCTGAGTTAGAAAACGTCGAGAAACGGTCGTTTCTGCTAGCGCTGTGCTTCTACACATGTATTTGCTGAACGGTGAAAGCGCACAGTAATGCACTTTTCTCCCAGCAAATACACTGTTTCTAAGGAACTAGGAACACACTGAGGAGACACTTGTGGGAGCTACTGTCACTAAAAGTGAGCTTCCCTACGCACAGGGAAGCAAGAGAAATGCTGATTTCATCAAGCCCAGTTACATACTCAGAATCTCTACTACTCCGCAAATAGGCATGTCTCTGTAGGCAAAAAACTCATTTCTGACAAAGTTGCCCAAATGCATCTCAGAAGTGTGCAACTTGTTCCCTGAGTTAGAAAACGTCGAGAAACGGTCGTTTCTGCTAGCGTTGTGCTTCTACACATGTATTTGCTGAACGGTGAAAGCACACAGTAATGCACTTTTCTCCCAGCAAATACACTGTTTCTAAGGAAATGGGAACACACTGAGGAGACACTTGTGGGAGCTACTGTGACTAAAACTGAGCTTCCCTACGCACAGGGAAGCAAGAGAAATGCTGATTTCATCAAGCCCAGTTACATACTCAGAATCTGTACTACTGCGCAAATAGGCATGTCTCTGTAGGCAAAAAACTCATTTCTGACAAAGTTGCCCAAATGCATCTCAGAAGTGTGCAACTTGTTCCCTGAGTTAGAAAACGTCGAGAAACGGTCGTTTCTGCTAGCGCTGTGCATCTACACATGTATTTGCTGAACGGTGAAAGCGCAGAGTAATGCACTTTTTTCCCAGCAAATACAGTGTTTCTAAGGAACAGGGAACACACTGAGGAGACACTTGTGGGAGCTACTGTGACTAAAACTGAGCTTCCCTACGCACAGGGAAGCAAGAGAAATGCTGATTTCATCAAGCCCAGTTACATACTCAGAATCTGTACTACTGCTCAAATAGCCATGTCTCTGTAGGCAAAAAACTCATTTCTGACAAAGTTGCCCAAATGCATCTCAGAAGTGTGCAACTTGTTCCCTGAGTTAGAAAACATCGAGAAGCGTTCGTTTCTGCTAGCGCTGTGCTTCTACACATGTATTTGCTGAACGGTGAAAGCGCACAGTAATGCACTTTTCTCCCAGCAAATGCACTGTTACTAAGGAACTGGGAACACACTGAGGAGACACTTGTGGGAGCTACTGTGACTAAAACTGAGCTTCCCTACGCACAGGGAAGCAAGAGAAATGCTGATTTCATCAAGCCCATTTACATACTCAGAATCTGTACTACTGCGCAAATAGGCATGTCTCTGTAGGCAAAAAACTCATTTCTGACAAAGTTGCCCAAATGCATCTCAGAAGTGTGCAACTTGTTCCCTGAGTTAGAAAACGTCGAGAAACGGTCGTTTCTGCTAGCGCTGTGCTTCTACACATGTATTTGCTGAACGGTGAAAGCGCACAGTAATGCACTTTTCTCCCAGCAAATACACTGTTTCTAAGGAAATGGGAACACACTGAGGAGACACTTGTGGGAGCTACTGTGACTAAAACTGAGCTTCCCTACGCACAGGGAAGCAAGAGAAATGCTGATTTCATCAAGCCCAGTTACATACTCAGAATCTGTACTACTGCGCAAATAGGCATGTCTCTGTAGGCAAAAAACTCATTTCTGACAAAGTTGCCCAAATGCATCTCAGAAGTGTGCAACTTGTTCCCTGAGTTAGAAAACGTCGAGAAACGGTCGTTTCTGCTAGCGCTGTGCTTCTACACATGTATTTGCTGAACGGTGAAAGCGCACAGTAATGCACTTTTCTCCCAGCAAATACACTGTTTCTAAGGAAATGGGAACACACTGAGGAGACACTTGTGGGAGCTACTGTGACTAAAACTGAGCTTCCCTACGCACAGGGAAGCAAGAGAAATGCTGATTTCATCAATTCCAGTTACATACTCAGAATCTCTACTACTGCGCAAATAGGCATGTCTCTGTAGGCAAAAAACTCATTTCTGACAAAGTTGCACAAATGCATCTCAGAAGTGTGCAACTTGTTCCCTGAGTTAGAACACGTCGAGAAACGGTCGTTTCTGCTAGCGTTGTTCTTCTACACATGTATTTGCTGAACGGTGAAAGCGCACAGTAATGCACTTTTCTCCCAGCAAATACACTGTTTCTAAGGAAATGGGAACACACTTAGGAGACACTTGTGGGAGCTACTGTGACTAAAACTGAGCTTCCCTACGCACAGGGAAGCAAGAGAAAGGCTGATTTCATCAAGCCCTGTTACATACTCAGAATCTGTACTACTGCGCAAATAGGCATGTCTCTGTAGGCAAAAAACTCATTTCGGACAGAGTTGCCCAAATGCATCTCAGAAGTGTGCAACTTGTTCCCTGAGTTAGAAAACGTCGAGAAACGGTCGTTTCTGCTAGCACTGTGCTTCTACACATGTATTTGCTGAACGGTGAAAGCACACAGTAATGCACTTTTCTCCCAGCAAATACACTGTTTCTAAGGAAATGGGAACACACTGAGGAGACACTTGTGGGAGCTACTGTGACTAAAACTGAGCTTCCCTACGCACAGGGAAGCAAGAGAAAGGCTGATTTCATCAAGCCCTGTTACATACTCAGATTCTGTACTACTGCGCAAATAGGCATGTCTCTTTAGGCAAAAAACTCATTTCGGACAAAGTTGCCCAAATGCATCTCAGAAGTGTGCAACTTGTTCCCTGAGTTAGAAAACGTCGAGAAACGGTCGTTTCTGCTAGCGCTGTGCTTCTACACATGTATTTGCTGAACGGTGAAAGCACACAGTAATGCACTTTTCTCCCAGCAAATACACTGTTTCTAAGGAAATGGGAACACACTGAGGAGACACTTGTGGGAGCTACTGTGACTAAAACTGAGCTTCCCTACGCACAGGGAAGCAAGAGAAATGCTGATTTCATCAAGCCCAGTTACATACTCAGAATCTGTACTACTGCGCAAATAGGCATGTCTCTGTAGGCAAAAAACTCATTTCGGACAAAGTTGCCCAAATGCATCTCAGAAGTGTGCAACTTGTTCCCTGAGTTAGAAAACATCGAGAAACGTTCGTTTCTGCTAGCGCTGTGCTTCTACACATGTATTTGCTGAACGGTGAAAGCGCACAGTAATGCACTTTTCTCCCAGCAAATACACTGTTACTAAGGACTGGGAACACACTGAGGACACACTTGTGGGAGCTACTGTGACTAAAACTGAGCTTCCCTACGCACAGGGAAGCAAGAGAAATGCTGATTTCATCAAGCCCAGTTACATACTCAGAATCTGTACTACTGCGCAAGTAGGCATGTCTCTGTAGGCAAAAAACTCATTTCTGACAAAGTTGCCCAAATGCATCTAAGAAGTGTGCAACTTGTTCCCTGAGTTAGAAAACGTCGAGAAACGTTCCTTTCTGCTAGCGCTGTGCTTCTACACATGTATTTGCTGAACGGTGAAAGCGCACAGTAATGCACTTTTCTCCCAGCAAATTCACTGTTTCTAAGGAACTGGGAACACACAGAGGAGACACTTGTGGGAGCTACTGTGACTAAAAGTGAGCTTCCCTACGCACAGGGAAGCAAGAGAAATGCTGATTTCATCAAGCCCAGTTACATACTCAGAATCTGTACTACTGCGCAAATAGGCATGTCTCTGTAGGCAAAAAACTCATTTCTGACAAAGTTGCCCAAATGCATCTCAGAAGTGTGCAACTTGTTCCCTGAGTTAGAAAACGTCGAGAAACGTTCGTTTCTCCTAGCGCTGTGCTTCTACACATGTATTTGCTGAACGGTGAAAGCGCACAGTAATGCACTTTTCTCCCAGCAAATACACTGTTTCTAAAGAAATGTGAACACACTGAGGAGACACTTGTGGGAGCTATTGTGACTAAAACTGAGCTTCCCTACGCACAGGGAAGCAAGAGAAAGGCTGATTTCATCAAGCCCAGTTACATACTCAGAATCTGTACTACTGCGCAAATAGGCATGTTTCTGTAGGCAAAAAACTCATTTCTGACAAAGTTGCCCAAATGCATCTCAGAAGTGTGCAACTTGTTCCCTGAGTTAGAAAACGTCGAGAAACTGTCGTTTCTGCTAGCGCTGTGCTTCTACACATGTATTTGCTGAACGGTGAAAGCACACAGTAATGCACTTTTCTCCCAGCAAATACACTGTTTCTAAGGAAATAGGAACACACTGAGGAGACACTTGTGGGAGCTACTGTGACTAAAACTGAGCTTCCCTAAGCACAGGGAAGCAAGAGAAATGCTGATTTCATCAAGCCCAGTTACATACTCAGAATCTGTACTACTGCGCAAATAGGCATGTCTCTGTAGGCAAAAAACTCATTTCGGACAAAGTTGCCCAAATGCATCTCAGAAGTGTGCAACTTGTTCCCTGAGTTAGAAAACGTCGAGAAACGTTCGTTTCTCCTAGCGCTGTGCTTCTACACATGTATTTGCTGAACGGTGAAAGCGCACAGTAATGCAGTTTTCTCCCAGCAAATACACTGTTTCTAAAGAAATGTGAACACACTGAGGAGACACTTGTGGGAGCTACTGTGACTAAAACTGAGCTTCCCTACGCACAGGGAAGCAAGAGAAAGGCTGATTTCATCAAGCCCAGTTACATACTCAGAATCTGTACTACTGCGCAAATAGGCATGTCTCTGTAGGCAAAAAACTCATTTCTGACAAAGTTGCCCAAATGCATCTCAGAAGTGTGCAACTTGTTCCCTGAGTTAGAAAACGTCGAGAAACGGTCGTTTCTGCTAGCGTTGTGCTTCTACACATGATTTGCTGAACGGAGAAAGCGCACAGTAATGCACTTTTCTCCCAGCAAATACACTGTTTCCAAGGAAATGGGAACACACTGAGGAGACACTTGTGGGAGCTACTGTGACTAAAACTGAGCTTCCCTACGCACAGGGAAGCAAGAGAAATGCTGATTTCATCAAGCCCAGTTACATACTCAGAATCTGTACTACTGCGCAAATAGGCATGTCTCTCTAGGCAAAAAACTCATTTCTGACAAAGTTGCCCAAATGCATCTCAGAAGTGTGCAACCTGTTTCCTGAGTTAGAAAACGTCGAGAAACGTTCGTTTCTGCTAGCGCTGTGCTTCTACACATGTATTTGCTGAACGGTGAAAGCACACAGTAATGCACTTTTCTCCCAGCAAATACACTGTTTCTAAGGAAATGGGAACACACTTAGGAGACACTTGTGGGAGCTACTGTGACTAAAACTGAGCTTCCCTACGCACAGGGAAGCAAGAGAAATGCTGATTTCATCAAGCCCAGTTACATACTCAGAATCTGTACTACTGCGCAAATAGGCATGTCTCTGTAGGCAAAAAACTCATTTCTGACAAGTTGCCCAAATGCATCTAAGAAGTGTGCAACTTTTTCCCTGAGTTAGAAAACGTCGAGAAACGGTCGTTTCTGCTAGCGCTGTGATTCTACACATGTATTTGCTGAACGGTGAAAGCGCACAGTAATGCACTTTTCTCCCAGCAAATACACTGTTTCTAAGGAACTAGGAACACACTGAGGAGACACTTGTGGGAGCTACTGTCACTAAAAGTGAGCTTCCCTACGCACAGGGAAGCAAGAGAAATGCTGATTTCATCAAGCCCAGTTACATACTCAGAATCTGTACTACTGCGCAAATAGGCATGTCTCTGTAGGCAAAAAACTCATTTCTGACAAAGTTGCCCAAATGCATCTCAGAAGTGTGCAACTTGTTCCCTGAGTTAGAAAACGTCGAGAAACGGTCGTTTCTGCTAGCGCTGTGCTTCTACACTTGTATTTGCTGAACGGTGAAAGCGCACAGTAATGCACTTTTCTCCCAGCAAATACACTGTTTCTAAGGAAATGGGAACACACTGAGGAGACACTTGTGGGAGCTACTGTGACTAAAACTGAGCTTCCCTACGCACAGGGAAGCAAGAGAAATGCTGATTTCATCAAGCCCAGTTACATACTCAGAATCTGTACTACTGCGCAAATAGGCATGTCTCTGTAGGCAAAAAACTCATTTCTGACAAAGTTGCCCAAATGCATCTCAGAAGTGTGCAACCTGTTCCCTGAGTTAGAAAACGTCGAGAAACGTTCGTTTCTGCTAGCGCTGTGCTTCTACACATGTATTTGCTAAACGGTGAAAGCGCACAGTAATGCACTTTTCTCCCAGCAAATACACTGTTTCTAAGGAAATGGGAACACACTGAGGAGACACTTGTGGGAGCTACTGTGACTAAAACTGAGCTTCCCTATGCACAGGGAAGCAAGAGAAATGCTGAATTCATCCAGCCCAGTTACATACTCAGAATCTGTACTACTGCGCAAATAGGCATGTCTCTTTAGGCAAAAAACTCATTTCTGACAAAGTTGCCCAAATGCATCTCAGAAGTGTGCAACTTGTTCCCTGAGTTAGAAAACGTCGAGAAACGTTCGTTTCTGCTAGCGCTGTGCTTCTACACATGTATTTGCTGAACGGTGAAAGCGCACAGTAATTCACCTTTCTCCCAGCAAATACACTGTTTCTAAGGAAATGGGAACACACTGAGGAGACACTTGTGGGAGATACTGTGACTAAAACTGAGCTTCCCTACGCACAGGGAAGCAAGAGAAATGCTGATTTCATCAAGCCCAGTTACATACTCAGAATCTCTACTACTGCGCAAATAGGCATGTCTCTGTAGGCAAAAAACTCATTTCTGACAAAGTTGCCCAAATGCATCTCAGAAGTGTGCAACTTATTCCATGAGTTTGAAAACGTCGAGAAACGGTCGTTTCTGCTAGCGTTGTGCTTCTACACATGTATTTGCTGAACGGTGAAAGCGCACAGTAATGCACTTTTCTCCCAGCAAATACACTGTTTCTAAGGAAATGGGAACACACTGAGGAGACACTTGTGGGAGCAACTGTGACTAAAACTGTGCTTCCCTACGCACTGGGAAGCAAGAGAAATGCTGATTTCATCAAGCCCAGTTACATACTCAGAATCTGTACTACTGCGCAAATAGGCATGTCTCTGTAGGCAAAAAACTCATTTCTGACAAAGTTGCCCAAATGCATCTCAGAAGTGTGCAACTTGTTCCCTGAGTTAGAAAACGTCGAGAAACGGTCGTTTCTGCTAGCGCTGTGCTTCTACACATGTATTTGCTGAACGGTGAAAGCGCACAGTAATGCACTTTTCTCCCATCAAATACACTGTTTCTAAGGAAATGGGAACACACTGAGGAGACACTTGTGGGAGCTACTGTGACTAAAACTGAGCTTCCCTACGCACAGGGAAGCAAGAGAAATGCTGATTTCATCAAGCCCAGTTACATACTCAGAATCTGTACTACTGCGCAAATAGGCATGTCTCTGTAGGCAAAAAACTCATTTCGGACAAAGTTGCACAAATGCATCTCAGAACTGTGCAACTTGTTCCCCTTAGTTAGAAAACGTCGAGAAACGGCCGTTTCTGCTAGCGTTGTGCTTCTACACATGTATTTGCTGAACGGTGAAAGCGCACAGTAATGCACTTTTCTCCCAGCAAATACACTGTTTCTAAGGAAATGGGAACACACTGAGGAGACACTTGTGGGAGCTACTGTGACTAAAACTGAGCTTCCCTACGCACAGGGAAGCAAGAGAAATGCTGATTTCATCAAGCCCAGTTACATACTCAGAATCTGTACTACTGCGCAAGTAGGCACGTCTCTGTAGGCAAAAAACTCATTTCTGACAAAGTTGCCCAAATGCATCTCAGAAGTGTGCAACTTGTTCCCTGAGTTAGAAAATGTCGAGAAACGGTCTTTTCTGCTAGCGCTGTGCTTCTACACATGTATTTGCTGAACGGTGAAAGCGCACAGTAATGCACTTTTCTCCCAGCAAATACACTGTTTCTAAGGAAATGGGAACACACTGAGGAGACACTTGTGGGAGCTACTGTGACTAAAACTGAGCTTTCCTACGCACAGGGAAGCAAGAGAAATGCTGATTTCATCAAGCCCAGTTACATACTCAGAATCTGTACTACTGCGCAAATAGGCATGTCTCTGTAGGCAAAAAACTCATTTCTGACAAAGTTGCCCAAATGCATCTCAGAAGTGTGCAACTTGTTCCCTGAGTTAGAAAACGTCGAGAAACGGTTGTTTCGGCTAGCTTTGTGCTTCTACACATGTATTTGCTGAACGGTGAAAGCGCACTGTAATGCACTTTTCTCCCAGCAAATACACTGTTTCTAAGGAAATGGGAACACACTGAGGAGACACTTGTGGGAGCTACTGTGACTAAAACTGAGCTTCCCTACGCACAGGGAAGCAAGAGAAATGCTCATTTCATCAAGCCCAGTTACATACTCAGAATCTGTACTACTGCGCAAATAGGCATGTCTCTGTAGGCAAAAAACTCATTTCTGACAAAGTTGCCCAAATGCATCTCAGAAGTGTGCAACTTGTTCCCTGAGTTAGAAAACGTCGAGAAACGGTCGTTTCTGCTAGCGCTGTGCTTCTACACATGTATTTGCTGAACGGTGAAAGAGCACAGTAATGCACTTTTCTCCCAGCAAATACACTGTTTCTAAGAAAATGGGAACACACTGAGGAGACACTTGTGGGAGCTACTGTGACTAAAACTGAGCTTCCCTACGCACAGGGAAGCAAGAGAAATGCTGATTTCATCAAGCCCAGTTACATACTCAGAATCTGTACTACTGCGCAAATAGACATGTCTCTGTAGGCAAAAAACTCATTTCTGACAAAGTTGCCCAAATGCATCTCAGAAGTGTGCAACTTGTTCCCTGAGTTAGAAAACGTCGAGAAACGGTCGTTTCTGCTAGCGCTGTGCTTCTACACATGTATTTGCTGAACGGTGAAAGCGCACAGTAATGCACTTTTCTCCCAGCAAATACACTGTTTCTAAGGAAATGGGAACACACTGAGGAGACACTTGTGGGAGCTACTGTGACTAAAACTGAGCTTCCCTATGCACAGGGAAGCAAGAGAAATGCTGATTTCATCAAGCCCAGTTACATACTCAGAATCTGTACTACTGCGCAAATAGGCATGTCTCTTTAGGCAAAAAACTCATTTCTGACAAAGTTGCCCAAATGCATCTCAGAAGTGTGCAACTTGTTCCCTGAGTTAGAAAACGTTGAGAAACAGTCGTTTCTGCTAGCGCTGTGCTTCTACACATGTATTTGCTGAACGGTGAAAGCGCACAGTGATGCACTTTTCTCCCAGCAAATACACTGTTTCTAAGGAAATGGGAACACACTGAGGAGACACTTGTGGGAGCTCCTGTGACTAAAACTGAGCTTCCCTACGCACAGGGAAGCAAGAGAAATGCTGATTTAATCAAGCCCTGTTACATACTCAGAATCAGTACTACTGCGCAAATAGGCATGTCTCTGTAGGCAAAAAACTCATTTCTGACAAAGTTGCCCAAATGCATCTCAGAAGTGTGCCACTTGTTCCCTGAGTTAGAAAACGTCGAGAAACGTTCGTTTCTGCTAGCGATGTGCTTCTACACATGTATTTGATGAACGGTGAAAGCGCACAGTAATGCACTTTTCACCCAGCAAATACACTGTTTCTAAGGAAATGGGAACACACTGAGGAGACACTTGTGGGAGCTACTGTGACTAAAACTGAGCTTCCCTACGCACAGGTAGCAAGAGAAATGCTGATGTCATCAAGCCCAGTTACATACTCAGAATCTGTACTACTGCGCAAATAGGCATGTCTCTGTAGGCAAAGAACTCATTTTTGAGAAAGTTACCCAAATGCATCTCAGAAGTGTGCAACTTGTTCCCTGAGTTAGAAAACGTCGAGAAACGTTCGTTTCTGCTAGCGCTGTGCTTCTACACATGTATTTGCTGAACGGTGAAAGCGCACAGTAATGCACTTTTCTCCCAGCAAATACACTGTTTCTAAGGAAATGGGAACACACTGAGGAGACACTTGTGGGAGCTACTGTGACTAAAACTGAGCTTCCCTACGCACAGGGAAGCAAGAGAAATGCTGATTTCATCAAGCCCAGTTACATACTCAGAATCTGTACTACTGCGCAAATAGGCATGTCTCTTTAGGCAAAAAACTCATTTCTGACAAAGTTGCCCAAATGCATCTCAGAAGTGTGCAAATTGTTCCCTGAGTTAGAAAACGTTGAGAAACGTTCGTTTCTGCTAGCGCTGTGCTTCAACACATGTATTTGCTGAATGTGAAAGCGCACAGTGATGCACTTTTCTCCCAGCAAATACACTGTTACTAAGGAAATGGGAGCACACTGAGGAGACACTTGTGCGAGCTACTGTGACTAAAACTGAGCTTCCCTACGCACAGGGAAGCAAGAGAAATGCTGATTTCATCAAGCCCAGTTACATACTCAGAATCTGTACTACTGCGCAAATAGGCATGTCTCTGTAGGCAAAAAACTCATTTCTGACAAAGTTGCCCAAATGCATCTCAGAAGTGTGCAACTTGTTCCCTGAGTTAGAAAACGTCGAGAAACGGTCGTTTCTGCTAGCGCTGTGCTTCTACACATGTATTTGCTGAACGGTGAAAGCGCACAGTAATGCACTTTTCTCCCAGCAAATACACTGTTTCTAAGGAAATGGGAACACACTGAGGAGACACTTGTGGGAGCTACTGTGACTAAAACTGAGCTTCCCTACGCACAGGGAAGCAAGAGAAATGCTGATTTCATCAAGCCCAGTTACATACTCAGAATCTGTACTACTGCGCAAATAGGCATGTCTCTGTAGGCAAAAAACTCATTTCTGACAAAGTTGCCCAAATGCATCTCAGAAGTGTGCCACTTGTTCCCTGAGTTAGAAAATGTCGAGAAACGTTCGTTTCTGCTAGCGATGTGCTTCTACACATGTATTTGATGAACGGTGAAAGCGCACAGTAATGCACTTTTCTCCCAGCAAATACACTGTTTCTAAGGAAATGGGAACACACTGAGGAGACACTTGTGGGAGCTACTGTGACTAAAACTGAGCTTCCCTACGCACAGGGAAGCAAGAGAAATGCTGATTTCATCAAGCCCAGTTACATACTCAGATTCTGTACTACTGCGCAAATAGGCATGTCTCTGTAGGCAAAAAACTCATTTTTGAGAAAGTTACCCAAATGCATCTCAGAAGTGTGCAACTTGTTCCCTGAGTTAGAAAACGTCGAGATACGTTCGTTTCTGCTAGCGCTGTGCTTCTACACATGTATTTGCTGAACTGTGAAAGTGCACAGTAATGCACTTTTCTCCCAGCAAATACACTGTTTCTAAGGAAATGGGAACACACTGAGGAGACACTTGTGGGAGCTACTGTGACTAAAACTGAGCTTTTCTACGCACAGGGAAGCAAGAGAAATGCTGATTTCATCAAGCCCAGTTACATACTCAGAATCTGTACTACGGCGCAAATAGGCATGTCTCTTTAGGCAAAAAACTCATTTCTGACAAAGTTGCCCAAATGCATCTCAGAAGTGTGCCACTTGTTCCCTGAGATAGAAAACGTCGAGAAACGGTCGTTTCAGCTAGCGCTGTCCTTCTACATATGTATTTGCTGAACGGTGAAAGCGCACAGTAATGCACTTTTCTCCCAGCAAATACACTGTTTCTAAGGAAATGGGAACACACTGAGGAGACACTTGTGGGAGCTACTGTGACTAAAACTGAGCTTCCCTACGCACAGGGAAGCAAGAGAAATGCTGATTTCATCAAGCCCAGTTACATACTCAGAATCTGTACTACTGCGCAAATAGGCATGTCTCTGTAGGCAAAAAACTCATTTCTGACAAAGTTGCCCAAATGCATCTCAGAAGTGTGCAACTTGTTCCCTGAGTTAGAAAACGTCGAGAAACGGTCGTTTCTGCTAGCGCTGTGCTTCTACACATGTATTTGCTGAACGGTGAAAGCGCACAGTAATGCACTTTTCTCCCAGCAAATACACTGTTTCTAAGGAAATGGGAACACACTGAGGAGACACTTGTGGGAGCTACTGTGACTAAAACTGAGCTTCCCTACGCACAGGGAAGCAAGAGAAATGCTGATTTCATCAAGCCCAGTTACATACTCAGAATCTGTACTACTGCGCAAATAGGCATGTCTCTGAAGGCAAAAAACTCATTTCTGACAAAGTTGCCCAAATGCATCTCAGAAGTGTGCAACTTGTTCCCTGAGTTAGAAAACGTCGAGAAACAGTCGTTTCTGCTAGCGCTGTGCTTCTACACATGTATTTGCTGAACGGTGAAAGCGCACAGTAATGCACTTTTCTCCCAGCAAATACACTGTTTCTAAGGAAATGGGAACACACTGAGGAGACACTTGTGGGAGCTACTGTGACTAAAACTGAGCTTCCCTACGCACAGGGAAGCAAGAGAAATGCTGATTTCATCAAGCCCAGTTACATACTCAGAATCTGTACTACTGCGCAAATAGGCATGTCTCTTTAGGCAAAAAACTCATTTCTGACAAAGTTGCCCAAATGCATCTCAGAAGTGTGCAACTTGTTCCCTGAGATAGAAAACGTCGAGAAACGGTCGTTTCAGCTAGCGCTGTCCTTCTACACATGTATTTGCTGAACGGTGAAAGCGCACAGTAATGCACTTTTCTCCCAGCAAATACACTGTTTCTAAGGAAATGGGAACACACTGAGGAGACACTTGTGGGAGCTACTGTGACTAAAACTGAGCTTCCCTACGCACAGGGAAGCAAGAGAAATGCTGATTTCATCAAGCCCAGTTACATACTCAGAATCTATACTACTGCGCAAATAGGCATGTCTCTGTAGGCAAAAAACTCATTTCTGACAAAGTTGCCCAAATGCATCTCAGAAGTGTGCAACTCTCTCCCTGAGTTAGAAAACGTCGAGAAACGGTCGTTTCTGCTAGCGCTGTGCTTCTACACATGTATTTGCTGAACAGTGAAAGCGCACAGTAATGCACTTTTCTCCCAGCAAACACACTGTTTCTAAGGAAATGGGAACACACTGAGGTGACACTTGTGGGAGCTACTGGGACTAAAACTGAGCTTCCCTACGCACAGGGAAGCAAGAGAAATGCTGATTTCATCAAGCCCTGTTACATACTCAGAATCTGTACTACACTACTGCGCAAATAGGCATGTCTCTGTAGGCAAAAAACTCATTTCTGACAAAGTTGACCAAATGCATCTCAGAAGTGTGCCACTTGTTCCCTGAGATAGAAAACGTCGAGAAACGGTCGTTTCAGCTAGCGCTGTGCTTCTACACATGTCTTTGCTGAACGGTGAAAGCGCACAGTAATGCGCTTTTCTCCCTGCAAGTACACTGTTTCTAAGGAACTGGGAACACACTGAGGAGACACTTGTGGGAGCTACTGTGACTAAAACTGAGCTTCCCTACGCACAGGGAAGCAAGAGAAATGCTGATTTCATCAAGCCCAGTTACATACTCAGAATCTGTACTACTGCGCAAATACGCATGTCTCTGTAGGCAAAAAACTCATTTTTGAGAAAGTTACCCAAATGCATCTCAGAAGTGTGCAACTTGTTCCCTGAGTTAGAAAACGTCGAGAAACGTTCGTTTCTGCTAGCGCTGTGCTTCTACACATGTATTTGCTGAACGGTGAAAGCGCACAGTAATGCACTTTTCTCCCAGCACATACACTGTTTCTAAGGAAATGGGAACACACTGAGGAGACACTTGTGGGAGCTACTGTGACTAAAACTGAGCTTCCCTACGCACAGGGAAGCAAGAGAAATGCTGATTTCATCAAGCCCAGTTACATACTCAGAATCTGTACTACTGCGCAAATAGGCATGTCTCTGTAGGCAAAAAACTCATTTCTGACAAAGTTGCCCAAATGCATCTCAGAAGTGTGCAACTTGTTCCCTGAGTTAGAAAACGTCGAGAAACGGTCGTTTCTGCTAGCGCTGTGCTTCTACACATGTATTTGCTGAACGGTGAATGCGCACAGTGATGCACTTTTCTCCCAGCAAATACACTGTTTCTAAGGAAATGGGAACACACTGAGGAGACACTTGTGGGAGCTACTGTGACTAAAAAGGAGCTTCCCTACGCACAGGGAAGCAAGAGAAATGCTGATGTCATCAAGCCCAGTTACATACTCAGAATCTGTACTACTGCGCAAATAGGCATGTCTCTGTAGGCAAAAAACTCATTTCTGACAAAGTTGCTCAAATGCATCTCAGAAGTGTGCAACTGTTCCCTGAGTTAGAAAACGTCGAGAAACGTTCGTTTCTGCTAGCGCCATGCTTCTACACATGTATTTGCTGAACGGTGAAAGCGCACAGTAATGCACTTTTCTCCCAGCAAATACACTGTTTCTAAGGAAATGGGAACACACTGAGGAGACACTTGTGGGAGCGACTGGGACTAAAACTGAGCTTCCCTACGCACAGGGAAGCAAGAGAAATGCTGATGTCATCAAGCCCAGTTACATATTCAGAATCTGTACTACTGCACAAATAGGCATTTCTCTGTAGGCAAAAAACTCATTTTTGAGAAAGTTACCCAAATGCATCTCAGAAGTGTGCAACTTGTTCCCTGAGTTAGAAAACGTCGAGATACGTTCGTTTCTGCTAGCGCTGTGCTTCTACACATGTATTTGCTGAACTGTGAAAGCGCACAGTAATGCACTTTTCTCCCAGCAAATACATTGTTTCTAAGGAAATGGGAACACACTGAGGAGACACTTGTGGGAGCTACTGTGACTAAAACTGAGCTTCCCTACGCACAGGGAAGCAAGAGAAATGCTGATTTCATCAAGCCCAGTTACATACTCAGAATCTGTACTACTGCGCAAATAGGCATGTCTCTGTAGGCAAAAAACTCATTTCTGACAAAGTTGCCCAAATGCATCTCAGAAGTGTGCAACTCTCTCCCTGAGTTAGAAAACGTCGAGAAACGGTCGTTTCTGCTAGCGCTGTGCTTCTACACATGTATTTGCTGAACAGTGAAAGCGCACAGTAATGCACTTTACTCCCAGCAAACACACTGTTTCTAAGGAAATGGGAACACACTGAGGAGACACTTGTGGGAGCTACTGGGACTAAAACTGAGCTTCCCTACGCACAGGGAAGCAAGAGAAATGCTGATTTCATCAAGCCCTGTTACATACTCAGAATCTGTACTACACTACTGCGCAAATAGGCATGTCTCTGTAGGCAAAAAACTCATTTCTGACAAAGTTGACCAAATGCATCTCAGAAGTGTGCCACTTGTTCCCTGAGATAGAAAACGTCGAGAAACGGTCGTTTCAGCTAGCGCTGTGCTTCTACACATGTCTTTGCTGAACGGTGAAAGCGCACAGTAATGCGCTTTTCTCCCTGCAAGTACACTGTTTCTAAGGAACTGGGAACACACTGAGGAGACACTTGTGGGAGCTACTGTGACTAAAACTGAGCTTCCCTACGCACAGGGAAGCAAGAGAAATGCTGATTTCATCAAGCCCAGTTACATACTCAGAATCTGTACTACTGCGCAAATAGGCATGTCTCTGTAGGCAAAAAACTCATTTTTGAGAAAGTTACCCAAATGCATCTCAGAAGTGTGCAACTTGTTCCCTGAGTTAGAAAACGTCGAGAAACGGTCGTTTCTGCTAGCGCTGTGCTTCTACACATGTATTTGCTGAACGGTGAAAGCGCACAGTAATGCACTTTTCTCCCAGCACATACACTGTTTCTAAGGAAATGGGAACACACTGAGGAGACACTTGTGGGAGCTACTGTGACTAAAACTGAGCTTCCCTACGCACAGGGAAGCAAGAGAAATGCTGATTTCATCAAGCCCAGTTACATACTCAGAATCTGTACTACTGCGCAAATAGGCATGTCTCTGTAGGCAAAAAACTCATTTCTGACAAAGTTGCCCAAATGCATCTCAGAAGTGTGCAACTTGTTCCCTGAGTTAGAAAACGTCGAGAAACGGTCGTTTCTGCTAGCGCTGTGCTTCTACACATGTATTTGCTGAACGGTGAATGCGCACAGTGATGCACTTTTCTCCCAGCAAATACACTGTTTCTAAGGAAATGGGAACACACTGAGGAGACACTTGTGGGAGCTACTGTGACTAAAAAGGAGCTTCCCTACGCACAGGGAAGCAAGAGAAATGCTGATGTCATCAAGCCCAGTTACATACTCAGAATCTGTACTACTGCGCAAATAGGCATGTCTCTGTAGGCAAAAAACTCATTTCTGACAAAGTTGCTCAAATGCATCTCAGAAGTGTGCAACTGTTCCCTGAGTTAGAAAACGTCGAGAAACGTTCGTTTCTGCTAGCGCCATGCTTCTACACATGTATTTGCTGAACGGTGAAAGCGCACAGTAATGCACTTTTCTCCCAGCAAATACACTGTTTCTAAGGAAATGGGAACACACTGAGGAGACACTTGTGGGAGCGACTGGGACTAAAACTGAGCTTCCCTACGCACAGGGAAGCAAGAGAAATGCTGATGTCATCAAGCCCAGTTACATATTCAGAATCTGTACTACTGCACAAATAGGCATTTCTCTGTAGGCAAAAAACTCATTTTTGAGAAAGTTACCCAAATGCATCTCAGAAGTGTGCAACTTGTTCCCTGAGTTAGAAAACGTCGAGATACGTTCGTTTCTGCTAGCGCTGTGCTTCTACACATGTATTTGCTGAACTGTGAAAGCGCACAGTAATGCACTTTTCTCCCAGCAAATACATTGTTTCTAAGGAAATGGGAACACACTGAGGAGACACTTGTGGGAGCTACTGTGACTAAAACTGAGCTTCCCTACGCACAGGGAAGCAAGAGAAATGCTGATTTCATCAAGCCCAGTTACATACTCAGAATCTGTACTACTGCGCAAATAGGCATGTCTCTGTAGGCAAAAAACTCATTTCTGACAAAGTTGCCCAAATGCATCTCAGAAGTGTGCAACTCTCTCCCTGAGTTAGAAAACGTCGAGAAACGGTCGTTTCTGCTAGCGCTGTGCTTCTACACATGTATTTGCTGAACAGTGAAAGCGCACAGTAATGCACTTTACTCCCAGCAAACACACTGTTTCTAAGGAAATGGGAACACACTGAGGAGACACTTGTGGGAGCTACTGGGACTAAAACTGAGCTTCCCTACGCACAGGGAAGCAAGAGAAATGCTGATTTCATCAAGCCCAGTTACATACTCAGAATCTGTACTACTGCGCAAATAGGCATGTCTCTGTAGGCAAAAAACTCATTTCTGACAAAGTTGCCCAAATGCATCTCAGAAGTGTGCCACTTGTTCCCTGAGATAGAAAACGTCGAGAAACGGACGTTTCAGCTAGCGCTGTGCTTCTACACATGTATTTGCTGAACGGTGAAAGCGCACAGTAATGCACTTTTCTCCCAGCAAATACACTGTTTCTAAGGAACTGGGAACACACTGAGGAGACACTTGTGGGAGCTACTGTGACTAAAACTGAGCTTCCCTACGCACATGGAAGCAAGAGAAATGCTGATTTCATCAAGCCCAGTTACATACTCAGAATCTGTACTACTGCGCAAATAGGCATGTCTCTGTAGGCAAAAAACTCATTTTTGAGAAAGTTACCCAAATGCATCTCAGAAGTGTGCAACTTGTTCCCTGAGTTAGAAAATGTCGAGAAACGTTCGTTTCTGCTAGCGCTGTGCTTCTACACATGTATTTGCTGAACGGTGAAAGCGCACAGTAATGCACTTTTCTCCCAGCACATACACTGTTTCTAAGGAAATGGGAACACACTGAGGAGACACTTGTGGGAGCTACTGTGACTAAAACTGAGCTTCCCTACGCACAGGGAAGCAAGAGAAATGCTGATTTCATCAAGCCCAGTTACATACTCAGAATCTGTCCTACTGCGCAAGTAGGCATGTCTCTTTAGGCAAAAAACTCATTTCTGACAAAGTTGCCCAAATGCATCTCAGAAGTGTGCAACTTGTTCCCTGAGTTAGAAAACGTCGAGAAACGGTCGTTTCTGCTAGCGCTGTGCTTCTACACATGTATTTGCTGAACGGTGAAAGCGCACAGTAATGCACTTTTCTCCCAGCAAATACACTGTTTCTAAGGAAATGGGAACACACTGAGGAGACACTTGTGGGAGCTACTGTGACTAAAACTGAGCTTCCCTACGCACAGGGAAGCAAGAGAAATGCTGATTTCATCAAGCCCAGTTACATACTCAGAATCTCTACTACTGCGCAAATAGGCATGTCTCTGTAGGCAAAAAACTCATTTCGGACAAAGTTGCCCAAATGCATCTCAGAAGTGTGCAACTTGTTCCCTGAGTTAGAAAACGTCGAGAAACGGTCGTTTCTGCTAGCGCTGTGCTTCTACACATGTATTTGCTGAACGGTGAAAGCACACAGTAATGCACTTTTCTCCCAGCAAATACACTGTTTCTAAGGAAATGGGAACACACTGAGGAGACACTTGTGGGAGCTACTGTGACTAAAAGTGAGCTTCCCTACGCACAGGGAAGCAAGAGAAATGCTGATTTCATCAAGCCCAGTTACATACTCAGAATCTCTACTACTGCGCAAATAGGCCTGTCTCTGTAGGCAAAAAACTCATTTCTGACAAAGTTGCCCAAATGCATCTCAGAAGTGTGCAACTTGTTCCCTGAGTTAGAAAACGTCGAGAAACGGTCGTTTCTGCTAGCGTTGTGCTTCTACACATGTATTTGCTGAATGGTTAAAGCGCACAGTAATGCACTTTTCTCCCAGCAAATACACTGTTTCAAAGGAAATGGGAACACACTTAGGAGACACTTGTGGGAGCTACTGTGACTAAAACTGAGCTTCCCTACGCACAGGGAAGCAAGAGAAAGGCTGATTTCATCAAGCCCTGTTACATACTCAGAATCTGTACTACTGCGCAAATAGGCATGTCTCTGTAGGCAAAAAACTCATTTCGGACAAAGTTGCCCAAATGCATCTCAGAAGTGTGCAACTTGTTCCCTGAGTTAGAAAACGTCGAGAAACGTTCGTTTCTGCTAGCGCTGTGCTTCTACACATGTATTTGCTGAACGGTGAAAGCACACAGTAATGCACTTTTCTCCCAGCAAATACACTGTTTCTAAGGAAATGGGAACACACTGAGGAGACACTTGTGGGAGCTACTGTGACTAAAACTGAGCTTCCCTACGCACAGGGAAGCAAGAGAAATGCTGATTTCATCAAGCCCAGTTACATACTCAGAATCTGTACTACTGCGCAAATAGGCATTTCTCTTTAGGCAAAAAACTCATTTCGGACAAAGTTGCCCAAATGCATCTCAGAAGTGTGCAACTTGTTCCCTGAGTTAGAAAACATCGAGAAACGTTCGTTTCTGCTAGCGCTGTGCTTCTACACATGTATTTGCTGAACGGTGAAAGCGCACAGTAATGCACTTTTCTCCCAGCAAATACACTGTTACTAAGGACTGGGAACACACTGAGGAGACACTTGTGGGAGCTACTGTGACTAAAACTGAGCTTCCCTACGCACAGGGAAGCAAGAGAAATGCTGATTTCATCAAGCCCAGTTACATACTCAGAATCTGTACTACTGCGCAAGTAGGCATGTCTCTGTAGGCAAAAAACTCATTTCTGACAAAGTTGCCCAAATGCATCTCAGAAGTGTGCAACTTGTTCCCTGAGTTAGAACACGTCGAGAAACGGTCGTTTCTGCTAGCGTTGTGCTTCTACACATGTATTTGCTGAATGGTTAAAGCGCACAGTAATGCACTTTTCTCCCAGCAAATACACTGTTTCTAAGGAAATGGGAACACACTTAGGAGACACTTGTGGGAGCTACTGTGACTAAAACTGAGCTTCCCTACGCACAGGGAAGCAAGAGAAAGGCTGATTTCATCAAGCCCTGTTACATACTCAGAATCTGTACTACTGCGCAAATAGGCATGTCTCTGTAGGCAAAAAACTCATTTCGGACAAAGTTGCCCAAATGCATCTCAGAAGTGTGCAACTTGTTCCCTGAGTTAGAAAACGTCGAGAAACGGTCGTTTCTGCTAGCGCTGTGCTTCTACACATGTATTTGCTGAACGGTGAAAGCACACAGTAATGCACTTTTCTCCCAGCAAATACACTGTTTCTAAGGAAATGGGAACACACTGAGGAGACACTTGTGGGAGCTACTGTGACTAAAACTGAGCTTCCCTACGCACAGGGAAGCAAGAGAAATGCTGATTTCATCAAGCCCAGTTACATACTCAGAATCTGTACTACTGCGCAAATAGGCATTTCTCTGTAGGCAAAAAACTCATTTCGGACAAAGTTGCCCAAATGCATCTCAGAAGTGTGCAACTTGTTCCCTGAGTTAGAAAACATCGAGAAACGTTCGTTTCTGCTAGCGCTGTGCTTCTACACATGTATTTGCTGAACGGTGAAAGCGCACAGTAATGCACTTTTCTCCCAGCAAATACACTGTTACTAAGGACTGGGAACACACTGAGGAGACACTTGTGGGAGCTACTGTGACTAAAACTGAGCTTCCCTACGCACAGGGAAGCAAGAGAAATGCTGATTTCATCAAGCCCA
Organism: Acomys minous; assembly: GCF_964271855.1. NCBI lineage: Eukaryota > Metazoa > Chordata > Mammalia > Rodentia > Muridae > Acomys > Acomys minous. The sequence continues at coordinate 3,239,906 of NW_028182181.1, forward strand.
GTTACATACTCAGAATCTGTACTACTGCGCAAATAGGCATGTCTCTGTAGGCAAAAAACTCATTTCTGACAAAGTTGCACAAATGCATCTCAGAAGTGTGCAACTTGTTCCCTGAGTTAGAAAACGTCGAGAAACGTTCCTTTCTGCTAGCGCTGTGCTTCTACACATGTATTTGCTGAACGGTGAAAGCGCACAGTAATGCACTTTTCTCCCAGCAAATACACTGTTTCTAAGGAACTGGGAACACACAGAGGAGACACTTGTGGGAGCTACTGTGACTAAAAGTGAGCTTCCCTACGCACAGGGAAGCAAGAGAAATGCTGATTTCATCAAGCCCAGTTACATACTCAGAATCTGTACTACTGCGCAAATAGGCATGTCTCTGTAGGCAAAAAACTCATTTCTGACAAAGTTGCCCAAATGCATCTCAGAAGTGTGCAACTTGTTCCCTGAGTTAGAAAACGTCGAGAAACGTTCGTTTCTCCTAGCGCTGTGCTTCTACACATGTATTTGCGGAATGGAGAAAGCGCACCGTAATGCACTTTTCTCCCAGCAAATACACTGTTTCTAAAGAAATGTGAACACACTGAGGAGACACTTGTGGGAGCTATTGTGACTAAAACTGAGCTTCCCTACGCACAGGGAAGCAAGAGAAAGGCTGATTTCATCAAGCCCAGTTACATACTCAGAATCTGTACTACTGCGCAAATAGGCATGTTTCTGTAGGCAAAAAACTCATTTCTGACAAAGTTGCCCAAATGAATCTCAGAAGTGTGCAACTTGTTCCCTGAGTTAGAAAACGTCGAGAAACGGTCGTTTCTGCTAGCGTTGTGCTTCTACACATGATTTGCTGAACGGAAAAAACGCACAGTAATGCACTTTTCTCCCAGCAAATACACTGTTTCTAAGGAAATGGGAACACACTGAGGAGACACTTGTGGGAGCTACTGTGACTAAAACTGAGCTTCCCTACGCACAGGGAAGCAAGAGAAATGCTGATTTCATCAAGCCCAGTTACATACTCAGAATCTGTGCTACTGCTCAAATAGGCATGTCTCTCTAGGCAAAAAACTCATTTCTGACAAAGTTGCCCAAATGCATCTCAGAAGTGTGCAACCTGTTCCCTGAGTTAGAAAACGTCGAGAAACGTTCTTTTCTGCTAGCGCTGTGCTTCTACACATGTATTTGCTGAACGGTGAAAGCGCACAGTAATGCACTTTTCTCCCAGCAAATACACTGTTTCTAAGGAAATGGGAACACACTGAGGAGACACTTGTGGGAGCTACTGTGACTAAAACTGAGCTTCCCTATGCACAGGGAAGCAAGAGAAATGCTGAATTCATCCAGCCCAGTTACATACTCAGAATCTGTACTACTGCGCAAATAGGCATGTCTCTTTAGGCAAAAAACTCATTTCTGACAAAGTTGCCCAAATGCATCTCAGAAGTGTGCAACTTGTGCCCTGAGTTAGAAAACGTCGAGAAACGGTCGTTTCTGCTAGCGCTGTGCTTCTACACATGTATTTGCTGAACGGTGAAAGTGCACAGTAATTCACCTTTCTCCCAGCAAATACACTGTTTCTAAGGAAATGGGAACACACTGAGGAGACACTTGTGGGAGCTACTGTGACTAAAACTGAGCTTCCCTACGCACAGGTAGCAAGAGAAATGCTGATGTCATCAAGCCCAGTTACATACTCAGAATCTGTACTACTGCGCAAATAGGCATGTCTCTGTAGGCAAAAAACTCATTTTTGAGAAAGTTACCCAAATGCATCTCAGAAGTGTGCAACTTGTTCCCTGAGTTAGAAAACGTCGAGAAACGTTCGTTTCTGCTAGCGCTGTGCTTCTACACATGTATTTGCTGAACGGTGAAAGCGCACAGTAATGCACTTTTCTCCCAGCACATACACTGTTTCTCAGGAAATGGGAACACACTGAGGAGACACTTGTGGGAGCTACTGTGACTAAAACTGAGCTTCCCTACGCACAGGGAAGCAAGAGAAATGCTGATTTCATCAAGCCCAGTTACATACTCAGAATCTGTACTACTGCGCAAATAGGCATGTCTCTGTAGGCAAAAACTCATTTCTGACAAAGTTGCCCAAATGCATCTCAGAAGTGTGCAACTTGTTCCCTGAGTTAGAAAACTTCGAGAAACGGTCGTTTCTGCTAGCGCTGTGCTCCTACACATGTATTTGCTGAACGGTGAATGCGCACAGTGATGCACTTTTCTCCCAGCAAATACACTGTTTCTAAGGAAATGGGAACACACTGAGGAGACACTTGTGGGAGCTACTGTGACTAAAACTGAGCTTCCCTACGCACAGGGAAGCAAGAGAAATGCTGATGTCATCAAGCCCAGTTACATACTCAGAATCTGTACTACTGCGCAAATAGGCATGTCTCTGTAGGCAAAAAACTCATTTCTGACAAAGTTGCCCAAATGCATCTCAGAAGTGTGCAACTTGTTCCCTGAGTTAGAAAACGTCGAGAAACGTTCGTTTCTGCTAGCGCCATGCTTCTACACATGTATTTGCTGAACGGTGAAAGCGCACAGTAATGCACTTTTCTCCCAGCAAATACACTGTTTCTAAGGAAATGGGAACACACTGAGGAGACACTTGTGGGAGCGACTGGGACTAAAACTGAGCTTCCCTACGCACAGGGAAGCAAGAGAAATGCTGATGTCATCAAGCCCAGTTACATATTCAGAATCTGTACTACTGCGCAAATAGGCATGTCTCTGTAGGCAAAAAACTCATTTCTGACAAAGTTGCCCAAATGCATGTCAGAAGTGTGCAACTTGTTCCCTGAGTTAGAAAACGTCGAGAAACGTTCGTTTCTGCTAGCGCTGTGCTTCTACACATGTATTTGCTGAACGGTGAAAGCGCACAGTAATGCACTTTTCTCCCAGCAAATACACTGTTTCTAAGGAAATGGGAACACACTGAGGAGACACCTGTGGGAGCTACTGTGACTAAAACTGAGCTTCCCTACGCACAGGGAAGCAAGAGAAATGCTGATTTCATCCAGCCCAGTTACATACTCAGAATCTGTACTACTGCGCAAATAGGCATGTCTCTGTAGGCAAAAAACTCATTTCTGACAAAGTTGCCCAAATGCATCTCAGAAGTGTGTAACTTGTTCCCTGAGTTAGAAAACGTCGAGATACGTTCGTTTCTGCTAGCGCTGTGCTTCTACACATGTATTTGCTGAACTGTGAAAGTGCACAGTAATGCACTTTTCTCCCAGCAAATACACTGTTTCTAAGGAACTGGGAACACACTGAGGAGACACTTGTGGGAGCTACTGTGACTAAAACTGAGCTTCCCTACGCACAGGGAAGCAAGAGAAATGCTGATTTCATCCAGCCCAGTTACATACTCAGAATCTGTACTACTGCGCAAATAGGCATGTCTCTGTAGGCAAAAAACTCATTTCTAACAAAGTTGCCCAAATGCATCTCAGAAGTGTGCAACTTGTTCCCTGAGTTAGAAAACGTCGAGAAACGGTCGTTTCTGCTAGCGCTGTGCTTCTACACATGTATTTGCTGAACGGTGAAAGCGCACAGTGATGCACTTTTCTCCCAGCAAATACACTGTTTCTAAGGAAATGGGAACACACTGAGGAGACACTTGTGGGAGCTCCTGTGACTAAAACTGAGCTTCCCTACGCACAGGGAAGCAAGAGAAATGCTGATTTAATCAAGCCCTGTTACATACTCAGAATCAGTACTACTGCGCAAATAGGCATGTCTCTGTAGGCAAAAAACTCATTTCTGACAAAGTTGCCCAAATGCATCTCAGAAGTGTGCAACTTGTTCCGTGAGTTAGAAAACGTCGAGAAACGTTCGTTTCTGCTAGCGATGTGCTTCTACACATGTATTTGATGAACGGTGAAAGCGCACAGTAATGCACTTTTCTCCCAGCAAATACACTGTTTCTAAGGAAATGGGAACACACTGAGGAGACACTTGTGGGAGCTACTGTGACTAAAACTGAGCTTCCCTACGCACAGGGAAGCAAGAGAAATGCTGATGTCATCAAGCCCAGTTACATACTCAGAATCTGTACTACTGCGCAAATAGGCATGTCTCTGTAGGCAAAAAACTCATTTCTGACAAAATTGCCCAAATGCATCTCAGAAGTGTGCAACTTGTTCCCTGAGTTAGAAAACGTCGAGAAACGGTCGTTTCTGCTAGCACTGTGCTTCTACACATGTATTTGCTGAACGGTGAAAGCGCACAGTAATGCACTTTTCTCCCAGCAAATACACTGTTTCTAAGGAAATGGGAACACACTGAGGAGACACTTGTGGGAGCTACTGTGACTAAAACTGAGCTTCCCTACGCACAGGGAAGCAAGAGAAATGCTGATTTCATCAAGCCCAGTTACATACTCAGAATCTGTACTACTGCGCAAATAGGCATGTCTCTGTAGGCAAAAAACTCATTTTTGAGAAAGTTACCCAAATGCATCTCAGAAGTGTGCAACTTGTTCCCTGAGTTAGAAAACGTCGAGAAACGTTCGTTTCTGCTAGCGCTGTGCTTCTACACATGTATTTGCTGAACGGTGAAAGCGCACAGTAATGCACTTTTCTCCCAGCAAATACACTGTTTCTAAGGAAATGGGAACACACTGAGGAGACAGTTGTGGGAGCTACTGTGACTAAAACTGAGCTTCCCTACGCACAGGGAAGCAAGAGAAATGCTGATTTCATCAAGCCCAGTTACATACTCAGAATCTGTACTACTGCGCAAATAGGCATGTCTCTTTAGGCAAAAAACTCATTTCTGACAAAGTTGCCCAAATGCATCTCAGAAGTGTGCAAATTGTTCCCTGAGTTAGAAAACGTTGAGAAACGTTCGTTTCTGCTAGCGCTGTGCTTCAACACATGTATTTGCTGAAGGTGAAAGCGCACAGTGATGCACTTTTCTCCCAGCAAATACACTGTTTCTAAGGAAATGGGAACACACTGAGGAGACACTTGTGCGAGCTACTGTGACTAAAAGTGAGCTTCCCTACGCACAGGGAAGCAAGAGAAATGCTGATTTCATCAAGCCCAGTTACATACTCAGAATCTGTACTACTGCACAAATAGGCATGTCTCTGTAGGCAAAAAACTCATTTCTGACAAAGTTGCCCAAATGCATCTCAGAAGTGTGCAACTTGTTCCCTGAGTTAGAAAACGTCGAGAAACGGTCGTTTCTGCTAGCGCTGTGCTTCTACACATGTATTTGCTGAACGGTGAAAGCGCACAGTAATGCACTTTTCTCCCAGCAAATACACTGTTTCTAAGGAAATGGGAACACACTGAGGAGACACTTGTGGGAGCGACTGGGACTAAAACTGAGCTTCCCTACGCACAGGGAAGCAAGAGAAATGCTGATTTCATCAAGCCCAGTTACATACTCAGAATCTGTACTACTGCGCAAATAGGCATGTCTCTGTAGGCAAAAAACTCATTTCTGACAAAGTTGCCCAAATGCATCTCAGAAGTGTGCAACTTGTTCCCTGAGTTAGAAAACGTCGAGAAACGTTCGTTTCTGCTAGCGCTGTGCTTCTACATATGTATTTGCTGAACGGTGAAAGCGCACAGTAATGCACTTTTCTCCCAGCAAATACACTGTTTCTAAGGAAATGGGAACACACTGAGGAGACACTTGTGGGAGCTACTGTGACTAAAACTGAGCTTCCCTACGCACAGGGAAGCAAGAGAAATGCTGATTTCATCAAGCCCAGTTACATACTCAGATTCTGTACTACTGCGCAAATAGGCATGTCTCTGTAGGCAAAAAACTCATTTTTGAGAAAGTTACGCAAATGCATCTCAGAAGAGTGCAACTTGTTCCCTGAGTTAGAAAACGTCGAGATACGTTCGTTTCTGCTAGCGCTGTGCTTCTACACATGTATTTGCTGAACTGTGAAAGTGCACAGTAATGCACTTTTCTCCCAGCAAATACACTGTTTCTAAGGAAATGGGAACACACTGAGGAGACACTTGTGGGAGCTACTGTGACTAAAACTGAGCTTTTCTACGCACAGGGAAGCAAGAGAAATGCTGATATCATCAATCCCAGTTACATACTCAGAATCTGTACTACGGCTCAAATAGGCATGTCTCTTTAGGCAAAAAACTCATTTCTGACAAAATTGCCCAAATGCATCTCAGAAGTATGCCACTTGTTCCCTGAGATAGAAAACGTCGAGAAACGGTCGTTTCAGCTAGCGCTGTCCTTCTACATATGTATTTGCTGAACGGTGAAAGCGCACAGTAATGCACTTTTCTCCCAGCAAATACACTGTTTCTAAGGAAATGGGAACACAGTGAGGAGACAATTGTGGGAGCTACTGTGACTAAAACTGAGCTTCCCTACGCACAGGGAAGCAAGAGAAATGCTGATTTCATCAAGCCCAGTTACATACTCAGAATGTGTACTACTGCACAAATAGGCATGTCTCTGTAGGCAAAAAACTCATTTTTGAGAAAGTTACCGAAATGCATCTCAGAAGTGTGCAACTTGTTCCCTGAGTTAGAAAACGTCGAGAAACGGTCGTTTCTGCTAGCGCTGTGCTTCTACACATGTATTTGCTGAACGGTGAAAGCGCACAGTAATGCACTTTTCTCCCAGCAAATACACTGTTTCTAAGGAAATGGGAACACACTGACGAGACACTTGTGGGAGCTACTGTGACTAAAACTGAGCTTCCCTACGCACAGGGAAGCAAGAGAAATGCTAATTTCATCAAGCACAGTTACATACTCAGAATCTGTACTACTGCGCAAATAGGCATGTCTCTTTAGGCAAAAAACTCATTTCTGACAAAGTTGCCCAAATGCATATCAGAAGTGTGCAACTTGTTCCCTGAGTTAGAAAACGTCGAGAAACGGTCGTTTCTGCTAGCGCTGTGCTTCTACACATGTATTTGCTGAACGGTGAAAGCGCACAGTAATGCACTTTTCTCCCAGCAAATACACTGTTTCTAAGGAAATGGGAACACACTGAGGAGACACTTGTGGGAGCTACTGTGACTAAAACTGAGCTTCCCTACGCACAGGGAAGCAAGAGAAATGCTAATTTCATCAAGCACAGTTACATACTCAGAATCTGTACTACTGCGCAAATAGGCATGTCTCTTTAGGCAAAAAACTCATTTCTGACAAAGTTGCCCAAATGCATCTCAGAAGTGTGCAACTTGTTCCCTGAGTTAGAAAACGTCGAGAAACGGTCGTTTCAGCTAGCGCTGTGCTTCTACACATGTATTTGCTGAACGTTGAAAGCGCACAGTAATGCACAATTCTCCCAGCAAATACACTGTTTCTAAGGAAATGGGAACACACTGAGGAGACACTTGTGGGAGCTACTGTGACTAAAACTGAGCTTCCCTACGCACAGGGAAGCAAGAGAAATGCTGATTTCATCCAGCCCAGTTACATACTCAGAATCTGTACTACTGCGCAAATAGGCATGTCTCTTTAGGCAAAAAACTCATTTCTGACAAAGTTGCGCAAATGCATCTCAGAAGTGTGCAACTTGTTCCCTGAGTTAGAATACGTCGAGAAACGGTCGTTTCTGCTAGCGCTGTGCTTCTATACATGTATTTGCTGAACGGTGAAAGCGCACAGTAATGCACTTTTCTCCCAGCAAATACACTGTTTCTAAGGAACTGGGAACACACTGAGGAGACACTTGTGGGAGCTACTGTGACTAAAACTGAGCTTCCCTTCGCACAGGGAAGCAAGAGAAATGCTGATTTCATCAAGCCCAGTTACATACTCAGAATCTGTACTACTGCGCAAATAGGCATGTCTCTTTAGGCAAAAAACTCATTTCTGACAAAGTTGCCCAAATGCATCTCAGAAGTGTGCAACTTTTTCCCTGAGTTAGAAAACGTCGAGAAACGGTCGTTTCTGCTAGCGCTGTGCTTCTACACATGTATTTGCTGAACGGTGAAAGCGCACAGTAATGCACTTTTCTCCCAGCAAATACACTGTTTCTAAGGAAATGGGAACACACTGAGGAGACACTTGTGGGAGCTACTGTGACTAAAACTGAGCTTCCCTACGCACAGGGAAGCAAGAGAATTGCTGATTTCATCAAGCCCAGTTACATACTCAGAATCTGTACTACTGCGAAAATAGGCATGTCTCTTTAGGCAAAAAACTCATTTCTGACAAAGTTGCGCAAACGCATCTCAGAAGTGTGCAACTTGTTCCCTGAGTTAGAAAACGTCGAGAAACGGTCGTTTCTGCTAGCGCTGTGCCTCTACACATGTATTTGCTGAACGGTGAATGCGCACAGGAATGCACTTTTCTCCCAGCAAATACACTGTTTCTAAGGAAATGGGAACACACTGAGGAGACACTTGTGGGAGCTACTGTGACTAAAACTGAGCTTCCCTACGCACAGGGAAGCAAGAGAAATGCTGATTTCATCAAGCCCAGTTACATACTCAGTATCTGTACTACTGCGCAAATAGGCATGTCTCTTTAGGCAAAAAACTCATTTCTGACAAAGTTGCCCAAATGCATCTCAGAAGTGTGCAACTTGTTCCATGAGTTAGAAAACGTCAAGAAACGGTCATTTCTGCTAGCGCTGTGCTTCTACACATGTATTTGCTGAACAGAGAAAGCGCACAGTAATGCACTTTTCTCCCAGCAAATACACTCTTTCTAAGGAAATGGGAACACACTGAGGAGACACTTGTGGGAGCTACTGTGACTAAAACTGAGCTTCCCTACGCACAGGGAAGCAAGAGAAATGCTGATTTCATCAAGCCCAGTTACATACTCAGAATCTGTACTACTGCGCAAATAGGCATGTCTCTTTAGGCAAAAAACTCATTTCTGACAAAGTTGCCCAAATGCATCTCAGAAGTGTGCAACTTGTTCCCTGAGTTAGTAAACGTCAAGAAACGGTCGTTTCTGCTAGCGCTGTGCTTCTACACATGTATTTGCTGAACGGAGAAAGCGCACAGTAATGCACTTTTCTCCCAGCAAATACACTGTTTCTAAGGAAATGGGAACACACTGAGGAGACACTTGTGGGAGCTACTGTGACTAAAACTGAGCTTCCCTACACAAGGGGAAGCAAGAGAAATGCTGATTTCATCAAGCCCAGTTACATACTCAGAATCTGTACTACTGCGCAAATAGGCATGTCTCTTTAGGCAAAAAACTCATTTCTGACAAAGTTGCCCAAATGCATCTCAGAAGTGTGCAACTTGTTCCCTGAGTTCGAAAACGTCGAGAAACGTTCGTTTCTGCTAGCGCTGTGCTTCTACACATGTATTTGCTGAACGGTGAAAGCGCACAGTAATGCACTTTTCTCCCAGCAAATACACTGTTTCTAAGGAAATGGGAACACACTGAGACACTTGTGGGAGCTACAGTGACTAAAACTGAGCTTCCCTACGCACAGGGAAGCAAGAGAAATGCTGATTTCATCAAGCCCAGTTACATACCTAGAATCTGTACTACTGCGCAAGTAGGCATGTCTCTTTAGGCAAAAAACTCATTTCTGACAAAGTTGCCCAAATGCATCTCAGAAGTGTGCAACTTGTTCCCTGAGTTAGAAAACGTCGAGAAACGGTCTTTTCTGCTAGAGCTGTGCTTCTACACATGTATTTGCTGAACGGTGAAAGCGCACAGTAATGCACTTTTCTCCCAGCAAATACACTGTTTCTAAGGAAATGGGAACACACTGAGGAGACACTTGTGGGAGCTACAGTGACTAAAACTGAGCTTCCCTTTGCACAGGGAAGCAAGAGAAATGCTGATTTCATCAAGCCCAGTTACATACTCAGAATCTGTACTACTGCGTAAATAGGCATGTCTCTTTAGGAAAAAACTCATTTATGACAAAGTTGCCCAAATGCATCTCAGAAGTGTGCAACTTTTTCCCTGAGTTAGATAACGTCGAGAAGCGGTCGTTTCTACTAGCGCTGTGCTTCTACACATGTATTTGCTGAACGGTGAAAGCGCACAGTAATGCACTTTTCTCCCAGCAAATACACTGTTTCTAAGGAAATGGGAACACACTGAGGAGACAATTGTGGGAGCTACTGTGACTAAAACTGAGCTTCCCGACGCACAGGGAAGCAAGAGAAATGCTGATTTCATCAAGCCCAGTTACATACTCAGAATCTGTACTACTGCGCAAAGAGGCATGTCTCTTTAGGCAAAAAACTCATTTCTGACAAAGTTGCCCAAATGCATCTCAGAAGTGTGCAACTTGTTCCCTGAGTTAGTAAACGTCAAGAAACGGTCGTTTCTGCTAGCGCTGTGCTTCTACACATGTATTTGCTGAACGGAGAAAGCGCACAGTAATGCACTTTTCTCCCAGCAAATACACTGTTTCTAAGGAAATGGGAACACACTGAGGAGACACTTGTGGGAGCTACTGTGACTAAAACTGAGCTTCCCTACACAAGGGGAAGCAAGAGAAATGCTGATTTCATCAAGCCCAGTTACATACTCAGAATCTGTACTACTGCGCAAATAGGCATGTCTCTTTAGGCAAAAAACTCATTTCTGACAAAGTTGCCCAAATGCATCTCAGAAGTGTGCAACTTGTTCCCTGAGTTCGAAAACGTCGAGAAACGTTCGTTTCTGCTAGCGCTGTGCTTCTACACATGTATTTGCTGAACGGTGAAAGCGCACAGTAATGCACTTTTCTCCCAGCAAATACACTGTTTCTAAGGAAATGGGAACACACTGTGACACTTGTGGGAGCTACAGTGACTAAAACTGAGCTTCCCTACGCACAGGGAAGCAAGAGAAATGCTGATTTCATCAAGCCCAGTTACATACCTAGAATCTGTACTACTGCGCAAGTAGGCATGTCTCTTTAGGCAAAAAACTCATTTCTGACAAAGTTGCCCAAATGCATCTCAGAAGTGTGCAACTTGTTCCCTGAGTTAGAAAACGTCGAGAAACGGTCTTTTCTGCTAGAGCTGTGCTTCTACACATGTATTTGCTGAACGGTGAAAGCGCACAGTAATGCACTTTTCTCCCAGCAAATACACTGTTTCTAAGGAAATGGGAACACACTGAGGAGACACTTGTGGGAGCTACAGTGACTAAAACTGAGCTTCCCTTTGCACAGGGAAGCAAGAGAAATGCTGATTTCATCAAGCCCAGTTACATACTCAGAATCTGTACTACTGCGTAAATAGGCATGTCTCTTTAGGAAAAAACTCATTTATGACAAAGTTGCCCAAATGCATCTCAGAAGTGTGCAACTTTTTCCCTGAGTTAGATAACGTCGAGAAGCGGTCGTTTCTACTAGCGCTGTGCTTCTACACATGTATTTGCTGAACGGTGAAAGCGCACAGTAATGCACTTTTCTCCCAGCAAATACACTGTTTCTAAGGAAATGGGAACACACTGAGGAGACACTTGTGGGAGCTACTGTGACTAAAACTGAGCTTCCCTACGCACAGGGAAGCAAGAGAAATGCTGATTTCATCAAACCGAATTACATACTCCGAATCTGTACTACTGCGCAAATAGGCATGTCTCTGTAGGCAAAAAACTCATTTCTGACAAAGTTGCCCAAATGCATCTCAGAAGTGTGCAACTTGTTCCCTGAGTTAGAAAACGTCGAGAAACGTTCGTTTCTGCTAGCGCTGTGCTTCTACACATGTATTTGCTGAACGGTGAAAGCGCACAGTAATGCACTTTTCTCCCAGCAAATACATTGTTTCTAAGGAAATGGGAACACACTGAGGAGACACTTGTGGGAGCTACTGTGACTAAAACTGAGCTTCCCTACGCACAGGGAAGCAAGAGAAATGCTGATTTCATCAAGCCCAGTTACCTACTCAGAATCTGTACTACTGCGCAAATAGGCATGTCTCTTTAGGCAAAAAACTCATTTCGGACAAAGTTGCCCAAATGCATCTCAGAAGTGTGCAACTTGTTCCCTGAGTTAGAAAACGTCGAGAAACGGTCGTTTCTGCTAGTGCTGTGCCTCTACACATGTATTTGCTGAACGGTGAAAGCGCACAGGAATGCACTTTTCTCCCAGCAAATACACTGTTTCTAAGGAAATGGGAACACACTGAGGAGACACTTGTGGGAGCTACTGTGACTAAAACTGAGCTTCCCTACGCACAGGGAAGCAAGAGAAATGCTGATTTCATCAAGCCCAGTTACATACTCAGAATCTGTACTACTGCGCAAATAGGCATGTCTCTTAGGCAAAAAACTCATTTCTAACAAAGTTGCCCAAATGCATCTCAGAAGTGTGCAACATGTTCCCTGAGTTAGAAAACGTCGAGAAACGTTCGTTTCTGCTAGCGCTGTGCTGCTACACATGTATTTGCTGAACGGTGAAAGCACACAGTAATGCACTTTTCTCCCAGCAAATACACTGTTTGTAAGGAAATGGGAACACACTGAGGAGACACTTGTGGGAGCTACTGTGACTAAAACTGAGCTTCCCTACGCACAGGGAAGCAAGAGAAATGCTGATTTCATCCAGCCCAGTTACATACTCAGAATCTGTACTACTGCGCAAATAGGCATGTCTCTGTAGGCAAAAAACTCATTTCTGACAAAGTTGCCCAAATGCATCTCAGAAGTGTGCAACTTGTTCCCTGAGTTAGAAAACATCGAGAAACGTTCGTTTCTGCTAGCGCTTTGCTTCTACACATGTATTTGCTGAACGGTGAAAGCGCACAGTAATGCACTTTTCTCCCAGCATATACACTGTTTCTAAGGAAATGGGAACACACTGAGGAGACACTTGTGGGAGCTACTGTGACTAAAACTGAGCTTCCCTACGCACAGGGAAGCAAGAGAAATGCTGATTTCATCAAGCCCAGTTACATACTCAGAATCTGTACTACTGTGCAAATAGGCATGTCTCTTTAGGCAAAAAACTCATTTCTAACAAAGTTGCCCAAATGCATCTCAGAAGTGTGCAACTTGTTCCCTGAGTTAGAAAACGTCGAGAAACGTTCGTTTCTGCTAGCGCTGTGCTTCTACACATGTATTTGCTGAACGGTGAAAGCGCACAGTAATGCACTTTTCTCCCAGCAAATACACTGTTTGTAAGGAAATGGGAACACACTGTGGAGACACTTGTGGGAGCTACTGTGACTAAAACTGAGCTTCCCTACGCACAAGGAAGCAAGAGAAATGCTGATTTCATCAAGCACAGTTACATACTCAGAATCTGTACTACTGCGCAAATAGGCATGTCTCTGTAGGCAAAAAACTCATTTCTGACAAAGTTGCCCAAATGCATCTCAGAAGTGTGCAACTTGTTCCCTGAGTTAGAAAACGTCGAGAAACGGTCGTTTCGGCTAGCGCTGTGCTTCTACACATGTATTTGCTGAACGGTGAAAGCGCACAGTAATGTACTTTTCTCCCAGCAAATACACTGTTTCTAAGGAAATGGGAACATACTGAGGAGACACTTGTGGGAGCTACTGTGACTAAAACTGAGCTTCCCTACGCACAGGGAAGCAAGAGAAAAGCTGATTTCATCAAGCCCAGTTACATACTCAGAATCTGTACTACTGCGCAAATAGACATGTCTCTGTAGGCAAGAAACTCATTTCTGACAAAGTTGCCCAAATGCATCTCAGAAGTGTGCAACTTGTTCCCTGAGTTAGAAAACGTCGAGAAACGTTCATTTCTGCTAGCGCTGTGCTTCTACACATGTAATTGCTGAACGGTGAAAGCGCACAGTAATGCACAATTCTCCCAGCAAATACACTGTTTCTAAGGAAATGGGAACACACTGAGGAGACACTTGTGGGAGCTACTGTGACTAAAACTGAGCTTCCCTACGCACAGGGAAGCAAGAGAAAGGCTGATTTCATCAAGCCCAGTTACATACTCAGAATCTGTACTACTGCGCAAATAGGCATGTCTCTTTAGGCAAAAAACTCATTTCTGACAAAGTTGCCCAAATGCATCTCAGAAGTGTGCAACTTGTTCCCTGAGTTAGAAAACGTCGAGAAACGTTCGTTTCTGCTAGCGCTGTGCTTCTACACATGTATTTGCTGAACGGTGAAAGCACACAGTAATGCACTTTTCTCCCAGCAAATACACTGTTTCTAAGGAAATGGGAACACACTGAGGAGACACTTGTGGGAGCTACTGTGACTAAAACTGAGCTTCCCTACGCACAGGGAAGCAAGAGAAATGCTGATTTCATCAAGCCCAGTTACATACTCACAATCTGTACTACTGCGCAAATAGGCATGTCTCTGTAGGCAAAAAACTCATTTCTGACAAAGTTGCCCAAATGCATCTCAGAAGTGTGCAACTTGTTCCCTGAGTTAGACAACGTCGAGAAAGGTTGTTTCTGCTAGCGCTGTGCTTCTACACATGTATTTGCTGAACGGTGAAAGCGCACAGTATTGCACTTTTCTCCCAGCAAATACACTGTTTCTAAGGAAATGGGAACACACTGAGGAGAAAGTTGTGGGAGCCACAGTGACTAAAACTGAGCTTCCCTACGCACAGGGAAGCAAGAGAAATGCTGATTTCATCAAGCCCAGTTACATACTCAGAATCTGTACTACTGCGCAAATAGGCATGTCTCTGTAGGCAAAAAACTCATTTCTGACAAAGTTGCCCAAATGCATCTCAGAAGTTTGCAATTTGTTCCCTGAGTTAGAAAACGTCGAGAAACGGTCGTTTCAGCTAGCGCTCTGCTTCTACACATGTATTTGCTGAACGGTGAAAGCGCACAGTGATGCACTTTTCTCCCAGCAAATAAACTGTTTCTACGGAACTGGGAACACACTGAGGAGACACTTGTGGGAGCTACTGTGACTAAAACTGAGCTTCCCTACGCACAGGGAAGCAAGAGAAATGCTGATTTCATCAAGCCCAGTTACATACTCAGAATGTGTACTACTGCACAAATAGGCATGTCTCTGTAGGCAAAAAACTCATTTTTGAGAAAGTTACCGAAATGCATCTCAGAAGTGTGCAACTTGTTCCCTGAGTTAGAAAACGTCGAGAAACGGTCGTTTCTGCTAGCGCTGTGCATCTACACATGTATTTGCTGAACGGTGAAAGCGCACAGTAATGCACTTTTCTCCCAGCAAATACACTGATTCTAAGGAAATGGGAACACACTGAGCAGACACTTGTGGGAGCTACTGTGACTAAAACTGAGCTTCCCTACGCACAGGGAAGCAAGAGAAATGCTGATTTCATCAAGCCCAGTTACATACTCAGAATCTGTACTACTGCGCAAATAGGCATGTCTCTGTAGGCAAAAAACTCATTTCTGACAAAGTTGCCCAAATGCATCTCAGAAGTGTGCAACTTGTTCCCTGAGTTAGAAAACGTCGAGAAACGGTCGTTTCAGCTAGCGCTGTGCTTCTACACATGTATTTGCTGAACGGTGAAAGCGCACAGTGATGCACTTTTCTCCCAGCAAATAAACTGTTTCTACGGAACTGGGAACACACTGAGGAGACACTTGTGGGAGCTACTGTGACTAAAACTGAGCTTCCCTACGCACAGGGAAGCAAGAGAAATGCTG
This sequence comes from Acomys minous, assembly GCF_964271855.1. Lineage (NCBI taxonomy): Eukaryota > Metazoa > Chordata > Mammalia > Rodentia > Muridae > Acomys > Acomys minous. The sequence goes on from NW_028182181.1 coordinate 3,255,425, forward strand.
ATTTCATCAAGCCCAGTTACATACTCAGAATGTGTACTACTGCACAAATAGGCATGTCTCTGTAGGCAAAAAACTCATTTTTGAGAAAGTTACCGAAATGCATCTCAGAAGTGTGCAACTTGTTCCCTGAGTTAGAAAACGTCGAGAAACGGTCGTTTCTGCTAGCGCTGTGCTTCTACACATGTATTTGCTGAACGGTGAAAGCGCACAGTAATGCACTTTTCTCCCAGCAAATACACTGTTTCTAAGGAAATGGGAACACACTGAGGAGACACTTGTGGGAGCTACTGTGACTAAAACTGAGCTTCCCTACGCACAGGGAAGCAAGAGAAATGCTAATTTCATCAAGCACAGTTACATACTCAGAATCTGTACTACTGCGCAAATAGGCATGTCTCTTTAGGCAAAAAACTCATTTCTGACAAAGTTGCCCAAATGCATATCAGAAGTGTGCAACTTGTTCCCTGAGTTAGAAAACGTCGAGAAACGGTCGTTTCTGCTAGCGCTGTGCTTCTACACATGTATTTGCTGAACGGTGAAAGCGCACAGTAATGCACTTTTCTCCCAGCAAATACACTGTTTCTAAGGAAATGGGAACACACTGAGGAGACACTTGTGGGAGCTACTGTGACTAAAACTGAGCTTCCCTACGCACAGGGAAGCAAGAGAAATGCTAATTTCATCAAGCACAGTTACATACTCAGAATCTGTACTACTGCGCAAATAGGCATGTCTCTTTAGGCAAAAAACTCATTTCTGACAAAGTTGCCCAAATGCATCTCAGAAGTGTGCAACTTGTTCCCTGAGTTAGAAAACGTTGAGAAACGGTCGTTTCAGCTAGCGCTGTGCTTCTACACATGTATTTGCTGAACGTTGAAAGCGCACAGTAATGCACAATTCTCCCAGCAAATACACTGTTTCTAAGGAAATGGGAACACACTGAGGAGACACTTGTGGGAGCTACTGTGACTAAAACTGAGCTTCCCTACGCACAGGGAAGCAAGAGAAATGCTGATTTCATCCAGCCCAGTTACATACTCAGAATCTGTACTACTGCGCAAATAGGCATGTCTCTTTAGGCAAAAAACTCATTTCTGACAAAGTTGCGCAAATGCATCTCAGAAGTGTGCAACTTGTTCCCTGAGTTAGAAAACGTCGAGAAACGGTCGTTTCTGCTAGCGCTGTGCTTCTACACATGTATTTGCTGAACGGTGAAAGCGCACAGTAATGCACTTTTCTCCCAGCAAATACACTGTTTCTAAGGAACTGGGAACACACTGAGGAGACACTTGTGGGAGCTACTGTGACTAAAACTGAGCTTCCCTACGCACAGGGAAGCAAGAGAAATGCTGATTTCATCAAGCCCAGTTACATACTCAGAATCTGTACTACTGCGCAAATAGGCATGTCTATGTAGGCAAAAAACTCATTTCTGACAAAGTTGCCCAAATGCATCTCAGAAGTGTGCAACTTGTTCCCTGAGTTAGAAAACGTCGAGAAACGGTCGTTTCAGCTAGCGCTGTGCTTCTACACATGTATTTGCTGAACGTTGAAAGCGCACAGTAATGCACATTTCTCCCAGCAAAAACACTGTTTCTAAGGAAATGGGAACACACTGAGGAGACACTTGTGGGAGCTACTGTGACTAAAACTGAGCTTCCCTATGCACAGGGAAGCAAGAGAAATGCTGATTTCATCAAGCCCAGTTACATACTCAGAATCTGTACTACTGCGCAAATAGGCATGTCTCTTTAGGCAAAAAACTCATTTCTGACAAAGTTGCCCAAATGCATCTCAGAAGTGTGCAACTTTTTCCCTGAGTTAGAAAACGTCGAGAAACGGTCGTTTCTGCTAGCGCTGTGCTTCTACACATGTATTTGCTGAACGGTGAAAGCGCACAGTAATGCACTTTTCTCCCAGCAAATACACTGTTTCTAAGGAAATGGGAACACACTGAGGAGACACTTGTGGGAGCTACTGTGACTAAAACTGAGCTTCCCTACGCACAGGGAAGCAAGAGAATTGCTGATTTCATCAAGCCCAGTTACATACTCAGAATCTGTACTACTGCGAAAATAGGCATGTCTCTTTAGGCAAAAAACTCATTTCTGACAAAGTTGCGCAAACGCATCTCAGAAGTGTGCAACTTGTTCCCTGAGTTAGAAAACGTCGAGAAACGGTCGTTTCTGCTAGCGCTGTGCCTCTACACATGTATTTGCTGAACGGTGAATGCGCACAGGAATGCACTTTTCTCCCAGCAAATACACTGTTTCTAAGGAAATGGGAACACACTGAGGAGACACTTGTGGGAGCTACTGTGACTAAAACTGAGCTTCCCTACGCACAGGGAGGCAAGAGAAATGCTGATTTCATCAAGCCCAGTTACATACTCAGAATCTGTACTACTGCGCAAATAGGCATGTCTCTGTAGGCAAAAAACTCATTTCTGACAAAGTTGCCCAAATGCATCTCAGAAGTGTGCCACTTGTTCCCTGAGTTAGAAAACGTCGAGAAACGGTCGTTTCTGCTAGCGCTGTGCTTCTACACATGTATTTGCTGAACGGTGAAAGCGCACAGTAATGCACTTTTCTCCCAGCAAATACACTGTTTCTAAGGAAATGGGAACACACTGAGGAGACACTTGTGGGAGCTACTGTGACTAAAACTGAGCTTCCCTACGCACAGGGAAGCAAGAGAAATGCTGATTTCATCCAGCCCAGTTACATACTCAGAATCTGTACTACTGCGCAAATAGGCATGTCTCTGTAGGCAAAAAACTCATTTCTGACAAAGTTGCCCAAATGCATCTCAGAAGTGTGCAACTTGTTCCCTGAGTTAGAAAACGTCGAGAAACGTTCGTTTCTGCTAGCGCTGTGCTTCTACACATGTATTTGCTGAACGGTGAAAGCGCACAGTAATGCACTTTTCTCCCAGCAAATACATTGTTTCTAAGGAAATGGGAACACACTGAGGAGACACTTGTGGGAGCTACTGTGACTAAAACTGAGCTTCCCTACGCACAGGGAAGCAAGAGAAATGCTGATTTCATCAAGCCCAGTTACCTACTCAGAATCTGTACTACTGCGCAAATAGGCATGTCTCTTTAGGCAAAAAACTCATTTCGGACAAAGTTGCCCAAATGCATCTCAGAAGTGTGCAACTTGTTCCCTGAGTTAGAAAACGTCGAGAAACGGTCGTTTCTGCTAGTGCTGTGCCTCTACACATGTATTTGCTGAACGGTGAAAGCGCACAGGAATGCACTTTTCTCCCAGCAAATACACTGTTTCTAAGGAAATGGGAACACACTGAGGAGACACTTGTGGGAGCTACTGTGACTAAAACTGAGCTTCCCTACGCACAGGGAAGCAAGAGAAATGCTGATTTCATCAAGCCCAGTTACATACTCAGAATCTGTACTACTGCGCAAATAGGCATGTCTCTTTAGGCAAAAATCTCATTTCTGACAAAGTTGCCCAAATGCACCTCAGAAGTGTGCAACTTGTTCCCTGAGTTAGAAAACGTCGAGAAACGGTCGTTTCAGCTAGCGCTGTGCTTCTACACATGTATTTGCTGAACGTTGAAAGCACACAGTAATGCACATTTCTCCCAGCAAGAACACTGTTTCTAAGGAAATGGGAACACACTGAGGAGACACTTGTGGGAGCTACTGTGACTAAAACTGAGCTTCCCTACGCACAGGGAAGCAAGAGAAATGCTGATTTCATCCAGCCCAGTTACATACTCAGAATCTGTACTACTGCGCAAATAGGCATGTCTCTGTAGGCAAAAAACTCATTTCTGACAAAGTTGCGCAAATGCATCTCAGAAGTGTGCAACTTGTTCCCTGAGTTAGAAAACGTCGAGAATCGGTCGTTTCTGCTAGCGCTGTGCTTCTACACATGTATTTGCTGAACGGTGAAAGCGCACAGTAATGCACTTTTCTCCCAGCAAATACACTGTTTCTAAGGAAATGGGAACACACTGAGGAGACACTTGTGGGAGCTACTGTGACTAAAACTGAGCTTCCCTACGCACAGGGAAGCAAGAGAAATGCTGATTTCATCAAGCCCAGTTACCTACTCAGAATCTGTACTACTGCGCAAATAGGCATGTCTCTTTAGGCAAAAAACTCATTTCGGACAAAGTTGCCCAAAATGCATCTCAGAAGTGTGCAACTTGTTTCCTGAGTTAGAAAACGTCGAGAAACGGTCGTTTCTGCTAGGGCTGTGCCTCTACACATGTATTTGCTGAACGGTGAATGCGCACAGGAATGCACTTTTCTCCCAGCAAATACACTGTTTCTAAGGAAATGGGAACACACTGAGGAGACACTTGTGGGAGCTACTGTGACTAAAACTGAGCTTCCCTACGCACAGGGAAGCAAGAGAAATGCTGTTTTCATCAAGCCCAGTTACATACTCAGAATCTGTACTACTGCGCAAATAGGCATGTCTCTGTCGGCAAAAAACTCATTTCTGACAAAGTTGCCCAAATGCATCTCAGAAGTGTGCCACTTGTTCCCTGAGTTAGAAAACGTCGAGAAACGGTCGTTTCAGCTAGCGCTGTGCTTCTACACATGTATTTGCTGAACGTTGAGCGCACAGTAATGCACATTTCTCCCAGCAAAAACACTGTTTCTAAGGAAATGGGAACACACTGAGGAGACACTTGTGGGAGCTACTGTGACTAAAACTGAGCTTCCCTACGCACAGGGAAGCAAGAGAAATGCTGATTTCATCCAGCCCAGTTACATACTCAGAATCTGTACTACTGCGCAAATAGGCATGTCTCTTTAGGCAAAAAACTCATTTCTGACAAAGTTGCGCAAATGCATCTCAGAAGTGTGCAACTTGTTCCCTGAGGTAGAAAACGTCGAGAAACGGTCGTTTCTGCTAGCGCTGTGCTTCTACACATGTATTTGCTGAACGGTGAAAGCGCACAGTAATGCACTTTTCTCCCAGCAAATGCACTGTTTCTAAGGAACTGGGAACACACTGAGGAGACACTTGTGGGAGCTACTGTGACTAAAACTGAGCTTCCCTACACACAGGGAAGCAAGAGAAATGCTGATTTCATCAAGCCCAGTTACATACTCAGAATCTGTACTACTGCGCAAATAGGCATGTCTCTGTAGGCAAAAAACTCATTTCTGACAAAGTTGCCCAAATGCATCTCAGAAGTGTGCAACTTGTTCCCTGAGTTAGAAAACGTCGAGAAACGGTCGTTTCTGCTAGCGCTGTGCTTCTACACATGTATTTGCTGAACGGTGAAAGCGCACAGTAATGCACTTTTCTCCCCGCAAATACACTGTTTCTAACGAACTGGGAACACACTGAGGAGACACTTGTGGGAGCTACTGTGACTAAAACTGAGCTTCCCTACGCACAGGGAAGCAAGAGAAATGCTGATTTCATCAAGCCCAGTTACATACTCAGAATCTGTACTACTGCGCAAATAGGCATGTCTCTTTAGGCAAAAAACTCATTTCTGACAATGTTGCCCAAATGCATCTCAGAAGTGTGCAACTTGTTCCCTGAGTTAGAAAACGTCGAGAAACGGTCGTTTCTGCTAGCGCTGTGCTTCTACACATGTATTTGCTGAACGGTGAAAGCGCACAGTAATGCACTTTTCTCCCAGCAAATACACTGTTTCTAAGGAAATGGGAACACACTGAGGAGACACTTGTGGGAGCTACTGTGACGAAAACTGAGCTTCCCTACGCACAGGGAAGCAAGAGAAATGCTGATTTCATCAAGCCCAGTTACATACTCAGAATCTGTACTACTGCGCAAATAGGCATGTCTCTTTAGGCAAAAAACTCATTTCTGACAAAGTTGCCCAAATGCATCTCAGAAGTGTGCAACTTGTTTCCTGAGTTAGAAAACGTCGAGAAACGTTCGTTTCTGCTAGCGCTGTGCTTCTACACATGTATTTGCTGAACGGTGAAAGCGCACAGTAATGCACTTTTCTCCCAGCAAATACAGTGTTTCTAAGGAAATGGGAACACACTGAGGAGACACTTGTGGGAGTTACAGTGACTAAAACTAAGCTTCCCTACGCACAGGGAAGCAAGAGAAATGCTGATTTCATCCAGCCCAGTTACATACTCAGAATCTGTACTACTGCGCAAATAGGCATGTCTCTGTAGGCAAATAACTCATTTCTGACAAAGTTGCCCAAATGCATCTCAGAAGTGTGCAACTTGTTCCCTGAGTTAGAAAACGTCGAGAAACGGTCGTTTCTGCTAGCGCTGTGCTTCTACACATGTATTTGCTGAACGGTGAAAGCGCACAGTATTGGACTTTTCTCCCAGCAAATACACTGTTTCTAAGCAAATGGGAACACACTGAGGAGACACTTGTGGGAGCTACTGTGACTAAAACTGAGCTTTCCTACGCACAGGGAAGCAAGAGAAATGCTGATTTCATCAAGCCCAGTTACTTACTCAGAATCTGTACTACTGCGCAAATAGGCATGTCTCTGTAGGCAAAAAACTCATTTCTGACAAAGTTGCCCAAATGCATCTCAGAAGTGTGCAACTTGTTCCCTGAGTTAGAAAACGTCGAGAAACGGTCGTTTCTGCTAGCGCTGTGCTTCTACACATGTATTTGCTGAACGGTGAAAGCGCACAGTAATGCACTTTTCTCCCAGCAAATACACTGTTTCTAAGGAAATGGGAACACACTGAGGAGACACTTGTGGGAGCTACTGTGACTAAAACTGAGCTTCCCTACGCACAGGGAAGCAAGAGAAATGCTGATTTCATCAAGCCCAGTTACATACTCAGAATCTGTACTACTGCGCAAATAGGCATGTCTCTGTAGGCAAAAAACTCATTTCTGACAAAGTTGCCCAAATGCATCTCAGAAGTGTGCAACTTGTTCCCTGAGTTAGAAAACGTCGAGAAACGGTCGTTTCTGCTAGCGCTGTGCTTCTACACATGTATTTGCTGAACGGTGAAAGCGCACAGTAATGCACTTTTCTCCCAGCAAATACACTGTTTCTAAGGAAATGGGAACACACTGAGGAGACACTTGTGGGAGCTACTGTGACTAAAACTGAGTTTCCCTACGCACAGGGAAGCAAGAGAAATGCTGATTTCATCCAGCCCAGTTACATACTCAGAATCTGTACTACTGCGCAAATAGGCATGTCTCTGTAGGCAAATAACTCATTTCTGACAAAGTTGCCCAAATGCATCTCAGAAGTGTGCAACTTGTTCCCTGAGTTAGAAAACGTCGAAAAACGGTCGTTTCTGCTAGCGCTGTGCTTCTACACATGTATTTGCTGAACGGTGAAAGCGCACAGTAATGCACTTTTCTCCCAGCAAATACATTGTTTCTAAGGAAATGGGAACACACTGAGGAGACACTTGTGGGAGCTACTGTGACTAAAACTGAGCTTCCCTACGCACAGGGAAGCAAGAGAAATGCTGATTTCATCAAGCCCAGTTACATACTCAGAATCTGTACTACTGCGCAAATAGGCATGTCTCTGTAGTCAAAAAAATCATTTCTGAAAAAGTTGCCCAAATGCATCTCAGAAGTGTGCAACTTGTTCCCTGAGTTAGAAAACGTCGAGAAACGGTCTTTTCTGCTAGCGCTGTGCTTCTACGCATGTATTTGCTGAACGGTGAAAGCGCACAGTAATGCACTTTTCTCCCAGCAAATACACTGTTTCTAAGGAACTGGGAACACACTGAGGAGACACTTGTGGGAGCTACTGGGACTAAAACTGAGCATCCCTATGCACAGGGAAGCAAGAGAAATGCTGATTTCATCCAGCCCAGTTACATACTCAGAATCTGTACTACTGCGCAAATAGGCATGTCTCTGTAGGCAAAAAACTCATTTCTGACAAAGTTGCCCAAATGCATCTCAGAAGTGTGCAACTTGTTCCCTGAGTTAGAAAACGTCGAGAAACGGTCTTTTCTGCTAGCGCTGTGCTTCTACGCATGTATTTGCTGAACGGTGAAAGCGCACAGTAATGCACTTTTCTCCCAGCAAATACACTGTTTCTAAGGAACTGGGAACACACTGAGGAGACACTTGTGGGAGCTACTGGGACTAAAACTGAGCATCCCTATGCACAGGGAAGCAAGAGAAATGCTGATTTCATCCAGCCCAGTTACATACTCAGAATCTGTACTACTGCGCAAATAGGCATGTCTCTGTAGGCAAAAAACTCATTTCTGACAAAGTTGCCCAAATGCATCTCAGAAGTGTGCAACTTGTTCCCTGAGTTAGAAAACGTCGAGAAACGTTCGTTTCTGCTAGCGCTGTGCTTCTACACATGTATTTGCTGAACGGTGAAAGCGCACAGTAATGCACTTTTCTCCCAGCAAATACACTGTTTCTAAGGAAATGGGAACACACTGAGGAGACACTTGTGGGAGCTACTGTGACTAAAACTGTGCTTCCCTACGCACAGGGAAGCAAGAGAATGCTGATTTCATCAAGCCCAGTTACATACTCAGAATCTGTACTACTGCGCAAATAGGCATGTCTCTGTAGGCAAAAAACTCATTTCTGACAAAGTTGCCCAAATGCATCTCAGAAGTGTGCAACTTGTTCCCTGAGTTAGAAAACGTCGAGAAACGTTCGTTTCTGCTAGCGCTGTGCTTCTACACATGTATTTGTTGAACGGTGAAAGCGCACAGTAATGCACTTTTCTCCCAGCAAATACACTGTTTCTAAGGAAATGGGAACACACTTAGGAGACACTTGTGGGAGCTACTGTGACTAAAACTGAGCTTCCCTACGCACAGGGAAGCAAGAGAAATGCTGATTTCATCAAGCACAGTTACATACTCAGAATCTGTACTACTGAGCAAATAGGCATGTCTCTGTAGGCAAAAAACTCATTTCTGACAAAGTTTACCAAATGCATCTCATAAGTGTGCCACTTGTTCCCTGAGTTAGAAAACATCGAGAAACGGTCGTTTCAGCTAGCGCTGTGCTTCTACACATGTATATGCTGAACGGTGAAAGCGCACAGTAATGCACTTTTCTCCCAGCAAATACACTGTTTCTAAGGAACTGGGAACACACTGAGGAGACACTTGTGGGAGCTACTGTGACTAAAACTGAGCTTCCCTACGCAGAGGGAAGCAAGAGAAATGCTGATTTCATCAAGCCCAGTTACATACTCAGAATCTGTACTACTGCGCAAATAGGCATGTCTCTGTAGGCAAAAAACTCATTTTTGAGATAGTTACACAAATGCATCTAAGAAGTGTGCAACTTGTTCCCTGAGATAGAAAACGTCGAGAAACTTTCGTTTCTGCTAGCGCTGTGCTTCTACACATGTATTTGCTGAACGGTGAAAGCGCACAGTAATGCACTTTTCTCCCAGCAAATACACTGTTTCTAAGGAAATGGGAACACACTGAGGAGACACTTGTGGGAGCTACTGTGACTAAAACTGAGCTTCCCTACGCACAGGGAAGCAAGAGAAATGCTAATTTCATCAAGCACAGTTACATACTCAGAATCTGTACTACTGCGCAAATAGGCATGTCTCTTTAGGCAAAAAACTCATTTCTGACAAAGTTGCCCAAATGCATATCAGAAGTGTGCAACTTGTTCCCTGAGTTAGAAAACGTCGAGAAACGGTCGTTTCTGCTAGCGCTGTGCTTCTACACATGTATTTGCTGAACGGTGAAAGCGCACAGTAATGCACTTTTCTCCCAGCAAATACACTGTTTCTAAGGAAATGGGAACACACTGAGGAGACACTTGTGGGAGCTACTGTGACTAAAACTGAGCTTCCCTACGCACAGGGAAGCAAGAGAAATGCTAATTTCATCAAGCACAGTTACATACTCAGAATCTGTACTACTGCGCAAATAGGCATGTCTCTTTAGGCAAAAAACTCATTTCTGACAAAGTTGCCCAAATGCATCTCAGAAGTGTGCAACTTGTTCCCTGAGTTAGAAAACGTCGAGAAACGGTCGTTTCAGCTAGCGCTGTGCTTCTACACATGTATTTGCTGAACGTTGAAAGCGCACAGTAATGCACAATTCTCCCAGCAAATACACTGTTTCTAAGGAAATGGGAACACACTGAGGAGACACTTGTGGGAGCTACTGTGACTAAAACTGAGCTTCCCTACGCACAGGGAAGCAAGAGAAATGCTGATTTCATCCAGCCCAGTTACATACTCAGAATCTGTACTACTGCGCAAATAGGCATGTCTCTTTAGGCAAAAAACTCATTTCTGACAAAGTTGCGCAAATGCATCTCAGAAGTGTGCAACTTGTTCCCTGAGTTAGAAAACGTCGAGAAACGGTCGTTTCTGCTAGCGCTGTGCTTCTACACATGTATTTGCTGAACGGTGAAAGCGCACAGTAATGCACTTTTCTCCCAGCAAATACACTGTTTCTAAGGAACTGGGAACACACTGAGGAGACACTTGTGGGAGCTACTGTGACTAAAACTGAGCTTCCCTACGCACAGGGAAGCAAGAGAAATGCTGATTTCATCAAGCCCAGTTACATACTCAGAATCTGTACTACTGCGCAAATAGGCATGTCTATGTAGGCAAAAAACTCATTTCTGACAAAGTTGCCCAAATGCATCTCAGAAGTGTGCAACCTGTTCCCTGAGTTAGAAAACGTCGAGAAACGGTCGTTTCAGCTAGCGCTGTGCTTCTACACATGTATTCGCTGAACGTTGAAAGCGCACAGTAATGCACATTTCTCCCAGCAAAAACACTGTTTCTAAGGAAATGGGAACACACTGAGGAGACACTTGTGGGAGCTACTGTGACTAAAACTGAGCTTCCCTATGCACAGGGAAGCAAGAGAAATGCTGATTTCATCAAGCCCAGTTACATACTCAGAATCTGTACTACTGCGCAAATAGGCATGTCTCTTTAGGCAAAAAACTCATTTCTGACAAAGTTGCCCAAATGCATCTCAGAAGTGTGCAACTTTTTCCCTGAGTTAGAAAACGTCGAGAAACGGTCGTTTCTGCTAGCGCTGTGCTTCTACACATGTATTTGCTGAACGGTGAAAGCGCACAGTAATGCACTTTTCTCCCAGCAAATACACTGTTTCTAAGGAAATGGGAACACACTGAGGAGACACTTGTGGGAGCTACTGTGACTAAAACTGAGCTTCCATACGCACAGGGAAGCAAGAGAATTGCTGATTTCATCAAGCCCAGTTACATACTCAGAATCTGTACTACTGCGAAAATAGGCATGTCTCTTTAGGCAAAAAACTCATTTCTGACAAAGTTGCGCAAACGCATCTCAGAAGTGTGCAACTTGTTCCCTGAGTTAGAAAACGTCGAGAAACGGTCGTTTCTGCTAGCGCTGTGCCTCTACACATGTATTTGCTGAACGGTGAATGCGCACAGGAATGCACTTTTCTCCCAGCAAATACACTGTTTCTAAGGAAATGGGAACACACTGAGGAGACACTTGTGGGAGCTACTGTGACTAAAACTGAGCTTCCCTACGCACAGGGAAGCAAGAGAAATGCTGATTTCATCAAGCCCAGTTACATACTCAGTATCTGTACTACTGCGCAAATAGGCATGTCTCTTTAGGCAAAAAACTCATTTCTGACAAAGTTGCCCAAATGCATCTCAGAAGTGTGCAACTTGTTCCATGAGTTAGAAAACGTCAAGAAACGGTCATTTCTGCTAGCGCTGTGCTTCTACACATGTATTTGCTGAACAGAGAAAGCGCACAGTAATGCACTTTTATCCCAGCAAATACACTCTTTCTAAGGAAATGGGAACACACTGAGGAGACACTTGTGGGAGCTACTGTGACTAAAACTGAGCTTCCCTACGCACAGGGAAGCAAGAGAAATGCTGATTTCATCAAGCCCAGTTACATACTCAGAATCTGTACTACTGCACAAATAGGCATGTCTCTTTAGGCAAAAAACTCATTTCTGACAAAGTTGCCCAAATGCATCTCAGAAGTGTGCAACTTGTTCCCTGAGTTAGTAAACGTCAAGAAACGGTCGTTTCTGCTAGCGCTGTGCTTCTACACATGTATTTGCTGAACGGAGAAAGCGCACAGTAATGCACTTTTCTCCCAGCAAATACACTGTTTCTAAGGAAATGGGAACACACTGAGGAGACACTTGTGGGAGCTACTGTGACTAAAACTGAGCTTCCCTACACAAGGGGAAGCAAGAGAAATGCTGATTTCATCAAGCCCAGTTACATACTCAGAATCTGTACTACTGCGCAAATAGGCATGTCTCTTTAGGCAAAAAACTCATTTCTGACAAAGTTGCCCAAATGCATCTCAGAAGTGTGCAACTTGTTCCCTGAGTTCGAAAACGTCGAGAAACGTTCGTTTCTGCTAGCGCTGTGCTTCTACACATGTATTTGCTGAACGGTGAAAGCGCACAGTAATGCACTTTTCTCCCAGCAAATACACTGTTTCTAAGGAAATGGGAACACACTGAGACACTTGTGGGAGCTACAGTGACTAAAACTGAGCTTCCCTACGCACAGGGAAGCAAGAGAAATGCTGATTTCATCAAGCCCAGTTACATACCTAGAATCTGTACTACTGCGCAAGTAGGCATGTCTCTTTAGGCAAAAAACTCATTTCTGACAAAGTTGCCCAAATGCATCTCAGAAGTGTGCAACTTGTTCCCTGAGTTAGAAAACGTTGAGAAACGGTCTTTTCTGCTAGAGCTGTGCTTCTACACATGTATTTGCTGAACGGTGAAAGCGCACAGTAATGCACTTTTCTCCCAGCAAATACACTGTTTCTAAGGAAATGGGAACACACTGAGGAGACACTTGTGGGAGCTACAGTGACTAAAACTGAGCTTCCCTTTGCACAGGGAAGCAAGAGAAATGCTGATTTCATCAAGCCCAGTTACATACTCAGAATCTGTACTACTGCGTAAATAGGCATGTCTCTTTAGGAAAAAACTCATTTATGACAAAGTTGCCCAAATGCATCTCAGAAGTGTGCAACTTTTTCCCTGAGTTAGATAACGTCGAGAAGCGGTCGTTTCTACTAGCGCTGTGCTTCTACACATGTATTTGCTGAACGGTGAAAGCGCACAGTAATGCACTTTTCTCCCAGCAAATACACTGTTTCTAAGGAAATGGGAACACACTGAGGAGACACTTGTGGGAGCTACTGTGACTAAAACTGAGCTTCCCTACGCACAGGGAAGCAAGAGAAATGCTGATTTCATCAAGCCCAGTTACATACTCAGAATCTGTACTACTGCGCAAATAGGCATGTCTCTGTCGGCAAAAAACTCATTTCTGACAAAGTTGCCCAAATGCATCTCAGAAGTGTGCCACTTGTTCCCTGAGTTAGAAAACGTCGAGAAACGGTCGTTTCAGCTAGCGCTGTGCTTCTACACATGTATTTGCTGAACGTTGAAAGCGCACAGTAATGCACATTTCTCCCAGCAAAAACACTGTTTCTAAGGAAATGGGAACACACTGAGGAGACACTTGTGGGAGCTACTGTGACTAAAACTGAGCTTCCCTACGCACAGGGAAGCAAGAGAAATGCTGATTTCATCCAGCCCAGTTACATACTCAGAATCTGTACTACTGCGCAAATAGGCATGTCTCTTTAGGCAAAAAACTCATTTCTGACAAAGTTGCGCAAATGCATCTCAGAAGTGTGCAACTTGTTCCCTGAGGTAGAAAACGTCGAGAAACGGTCGTTTCTGCTAGCGCTGTGCTTCTACACATGTATTTGCTGAACGGTGAAAGCGCACAGTAATGCACTTTTCTCCCAGCAAATACACTGTTTCTAAGGAACTGGGAACACACTGAGGAGACACTTGTGGGAGCTACTGTGACTAAAAGTGAGCTTCCCTATGCACAGGGAAGCAAGAGAAATGCTGATTTCATCAAGCCCAGTTACATACTCAGAATCTGTACTACTGCGCAAATAGGCATGTCTCTGTCGGCAAAAAACTCATTTCTGACAAAGTTGCCCAAATGCATCTCAGAAGTATGCAACTTGTTCCCTGAGTTAGAAAACGTCGAGAAACGGTCGTTTCTGCTAGCGCTGTGCTTCTACACATGTATTTGCTGAACGGTGAAAGCGCACAGTAATGCACTTTTCTCCCAGCAAATACACTGTTTCTAAGGAAATGGGAACACACTGAGGAGACACTTGTGGGAGCTACTGTGACTAAAACTGAGCTTTCCTACGCACAGGGAAGCAAGAGAATGCTGATTTCATCAAGCCCAGTTACCTACTCAGAATCTGTACTACTGCGCAAATAGGCATGTCTCTTTAGGCAAAAAACTCATTTCGGACAAAGTTGCCCAAATGCATCTCAGAAGTGTGCAACTTGTTCCCTGAGTTAGAAAACGTCGAGAAACGGTCGTTTCTGCTAGCGCTGTGCTTCTACACATGTATTTGCTGAACGGTGAAAGCGCACAGTAATGCACTTTTCTCCCAGCAAATACACTGTTTCTAAGGAACTGGGAACACACTGAGGGGACACTTGTGGGAGCTACTGTGACTAAAAGTGAGCTTCCCTACGCACAGGGAAGCAAGAGAAATGCTGATTTCATCAAGCCCAGTTACATACTCAGAATCTGTACTACTGCGCAAATAGGCATGTCTCTGTAGGCAAAAAACTCATTTCTGACAAAGTTGCCCAAATGCATCTCAGAAGTGTGCAACTTGTTCCCTGAGTTAGAAAACGTCGAGAAACGTTCGTTTTTGCTAGCGCTGTGCTTCTACACATGTATTTGCTGAACGGTGAAAGCGCACAGTAATGCACTTTTCTCCCAGCAAATACACTGTTTCTAAGGAACTGGGAACACACTGAGGAGACACTTGTGGGAGCTACTGTGACTAAAACTGAGCTTCCCTACGCACAGGCAAGCAAGAGAAATGCTGATTTCATCAAGCCCAGTTACATACTCAGAATCTGTACTATTGCGCAAATAGGCAAGTCTCTGTAGGCAAAAAACTCATTTCTGACAAAGTTGCCCAAATGCATCTCAGAAGTGTGCAACTTGTTCCCTGAGTTAGAAAACGTCGAGAAACGGTCGTTTCTGCTGGCGCTGTGCTTCTACACATGTATTTGCTGAACGGTGAAAGCGCACAGTAATGCACTTTTCTCCCAGCAAATACACTGTTTATAAGGAAATGGGAACACACTGAGGAGACACTTGTGGGAGCTACTGTGACTAAAACTGAGCTTCCCTACGCACAGGGAAGCAAGAGAAATGCTGATTTCATCAAGCCCAGTTACCTACTCAGAATCTGTACTACTGCGCAAATAGGCATGTCTCTTTAGGCAAAAAACTCATTTCGGACAAAGTTGCCCAAAATGCATCTCAGAAGTGTGCAACTTGTTTCCTGAGTTAGAAAACGTCGAGAAACGGTCGTTTCTGCTAGGGCTGTGCCTCTACACATGTATTTGCTGAACGGTGAAAGCGCACAGGAATGCACTTTTCTCCCAGCATATACACTGTTTCTAAGGAAATGGGAACACACTGAGGAGACACTTGTGGGAGCTACTGTGACTAAAACTGAGCTTCCCTACGCACAGGGAAGAAAGAGAAATGCTGTTTTCATCAAGCCCAGTTACATACTCAGAATCTGTACTACTGCGCAAATAGGCATGTCTCTGTCGGCAAAAAACTCATTTCTGACAAAGTTGCCCAAATGCATCTCAGAAGTGTGCCACTTGTTCCCTGAGTTAGAAAACGTCGAGAAACGGTCGTTTCAGCTAGCGCTGTGCTTCTACACATGTATTTGCTGAACGTTGAAAGCGCACAGTAATGCACATTTCTCCCAGCAAAAACACTGTTTCTAAGGAAATGGGAACACACTGAGGAGACACTTGTGGGAGCTACTGTGACTAAAACTGAGCTTCCCTACGCACAGGGAAGCAAGAGAAATGCTGATTTCATCCAGCCCAGTTACATACTCAGAATCTGTACTACTGCGCAAATAGGCATGTCTCTTTAGGCAAAAAACTCATTGCTGACAAAGTTGCGCAAATGCATCTCAGAAGTGTGCAACTTGTTCCTGAGTTAGAAAACGTCGAGAAACGGTCGTTTCTGCTAGCGCTGTGCTTCTACACATGTATTTGCTGAACGGTGAAAGCGCACAGTAATGCACTTTTCTCCCAGCAAATACACTGTTTCTAAGGAACTGGGAACACACTGAGGAGACACTTGTGGGAGCTACTGTGACTAAAAGTGAGCTTCCCTACGCACAGGGAAGCAAGAGAAATGCTGATTTCATCAAGCCCAGTTACATACTCAGAATCTGTACTACTGCGCAAATAGGCATGTCTCTGTCGGCAAAAAACTAATTTCTGACAAAGTTGCCCAAATGCATCTCAGAAGTATGCAACTTGTTCCCTGAGTTAGAAAACGTCGAGAAACGGTCGTTTCTGCTAGCGCTGTGCTTCTACACATGTATTTGCTGAACGGTGAAAGCGCACAGTAATGCACTTTTCTCCCAGCAAATACACTGTTTCTAAGGAAATGGGAACACACTGAGGAGACACTTGTGGGAGCTACTGTGACTAAAACTGAGCTTTCCTACGCACAGGGAAGCAAGAGAATGCTGATTTCATCAAGCCCAGTTACCTACTCAGAATCTGTACTACTGCGCAAATAGGCATGTCTCTTTAGGCAAAAAACTCATTTCGGACAAAGTTGCCCAAATGCATCTCAGAAGTGTGCAACTTGTTCCCTGAGTTAGAAAACGTCGAGAAACGGTCGTTTCTGCTAGCGCTGTGCTTCTACACATGTATTTGCTGAACGGTGAAAGCGCACAGTAATGCACTTTTCTCCCAGCAAATACACTGTTTCTAAGGAACTGGGAACACACTGAGGGGACATTTGTGGGAGCTACTGTGACTAAAAGTGAGCTTCCCTACGCACAGGGAAGCAAGAGAAATGCTGATTTCATCAAGCCCAGTTACATACTCAGAATCTGTACTACTGCGCAAATAGGCATGTCTCTGTAGGCAAAAAACTCATTTCTGACAAAGTTGCCCAAATGCATCTCAGAAGTGTGCAACTTGTTCCCTGAGTTAGAAAACGTCGAGAAACGTTCGTTTTTGCTAGCGCTGTGCTTCTACACATGTATTTGCTGAACGGTGAAAGCGCACAGTAATGCACTTTTCTCCCAGCAAATACACTGTTTCTAAGGAACTGGGAACACACTGAGGAGACACTTGTGGGAGCTACTGTGACTAAAACTGAGCTTCCCTACGCACAGGCAAGCAAGAGAAATGCTGATTTCATCAAGCCCAGTTACATACTCAGAATCTGTACTATTGCGCAAATGGGCAAGTCTCTGTAGGCAAAAAACTCATTTCTGACAAAGTTGCCCAAATGCATCTCAGAAGTGTGCAACTTGTTCCCTGAGTTAGAAAACGTCGAGAAACGGTCGTTTCTGCTGGCGCTGTGCTTCTACACATGTATTTGCTGAACGGTGAAAGCGCACAGTAATGCACTTTTCTCCCAGCAAATACACTGTTTCTAAGGAAATGGGAACACACTGAGGAGACACTTGTGGGAGCTACTGTGACTAAAACTGAGCTTCCCTACGCACAGGGAAGCAAGAGAAATGCTGATTTCATCAAGCCCAGTTACATACTCAGAATCTGTACTACTGCGCAAATAGGCATGTCTCTGTAGAGAAAAAAATCATTTTTGAGAAAGTTACCCAAATGCATCTCAGAAGTGTGCAACTTGTTCCCTGAGTTAGAAAACGTTGAGAAACGTTCGTTTCTGCTAGCGCTGTGCTTCTACACATGTATTTGCTGAACGGTGAATGCGCACAGTAATGCACTTTTCTCCCAGCAAATACACTGTTTCTAAGGAACTGGGAACACACTGAGGAGACACTTGTGGGAGCTACTGTGACTAAAAATGAGCTTCCCTACGCACAGGGAAGCAAGAGAATGCTGATTTCATCAAGCCCAGTTACCTACTCAGAATCTGTACTACTGCGCAAATAGGCATGTCTCTTTAGGCAAAAAACTCATTTCGGACAAAGTTGCCCAAATGCATCTCAGAAGTGTGCAACTTGTTCCCTGAGTTAGAAAACGTCGAGAAACGGTCGTTTCTGCTAGCGCTGTGCTTCTACACATGTATTTGCTGAACGGTGAAAGCGCACAGTAATACACTTTTCTCCCAGCAAATACACTGTTTCTAAGGAACTGGGAACACACTGAGGAGACACTTGTGGGAGCTACTGTGACTAAAACTGAGCTTCCCTACGCACAGGGAAGCAAGAGAAATGCTGATTTCATCAAGCCCAGTTACATACTCAGAATCTGTACTACTGCGCAAATAGGCATGTCTCTGTAGGCAAAAAACTCATTTCCGACAAAGTTGCCCAAATGCATCTCAGAAGTGTGCCACTTGTTCCCTGAGTTAGAAAACGTCGAGAAACGGTCGTTTCTGCTAGCGCTGTGCTTCTACACATGTATTTGCTGAACGGTGAAAGCGCACAGTAATGCACTTTTCTCCCAGCAAATACACTGTTTCTAAGGAACTGGGAACACACTGAGGAGACACTTGTGGGAGCTACTGTGACTAAATCTGAGCTTCCCTACACACAGGGAAGCAAGAGAAATGCTGATTTCATCAAGCCCAGTTACATACTCAGAATCTGTACTACTGCGCAAATAGGCATGTCTCTTTAGGCAAAAAACACATTTCTGACAAAGTTGCCCAAATGCATCTCAGAAGTGTGCAACTTGTTCCTGAGTTAGAAAACGTCGAGAAACGGTCATTTCTGCTACCGCTGTGCTTCTACACATGTATTTGCTGAACGGTGAAAGCGCACAGTAATGCACTTTTCTCCCAGCAAATACACTGTTTCTAAGGAAATGGGAACACACTGAGGAGACACTTGTGGGAGCTACTGTGACTAAAACTGAGCTTCCCTACGCACAGGGAAGCAAGAGAAATGCTGATTTCATCAAGCCCAGTTACATACTCAGAATCTGTACTACTGCGCAAATAGGCATGTCTCTGTAGGCAAAAAACTCATTTCTGACAAGTTGCCCAAATGCATCTCAGAAGTGTGCAACTTGTTCCCTGAGTTAGAAAACGTCGAGAAACGGTCGTTTCTGCTAGCGCTGTGCTTCTACACATGTATTTGCTGAACGGTGAAAGCGCACAGTAATGCACTTTTCTCCCAGCAAATGCACTGTTTCTAAGGAAATGGGAACACACTGAGGAGACACTTGTGGGAGCTACTGTGACTAAAACTGAGCTTCCCTACGCACAGGGAAGCAAGAGAAATGCTGATTTCATCAAGCCCAGTTACATACTCAGAATCTGTACTACTGCGCAAAAAGGCATGTCTCTGTAGGCAAAAAACTCATTTCCGACAAAGTTGCCCAAATGCATCTCAGAAGTGTGCCACTTGTTCCCTGAGTTAGAAAACGTCGAGAAACGGTCGTTTCAGCTAGCGCTGTGCTTCTACACATGTATTTGCTGAACGGTGAAAGCGCACAATAATGCACTTTTCTCCCAGCAAATACACTGTTTCTAAGGAAAAGGGAACACACTGAGGAGACACTTGTGGGAGCTACTGTGACTAAAACTGAGCTTCCCTACACACAGGGAAGCAAGAGAAATGCTGATTTCATCAAGCCCAGTTACATACTCAGAATCTGTACTACTGCGCAAATAGGCATGTCTCTTTAGGCAAAAAACTCATTTCTGACAAAGTTGCCCAAATGCATCTCAGAAGTGTGCAACTTGTTCCTGAGTTAGAAAACGTCGAGAAACGGTCATTTCTGCTACCGCTGTGCTTCTACACATGTATTTGCTGAACGGTGAAAGCGCACAGTAATGCACTTTTCTCCCAGCAAATACACTGTTTCTAAGGAAATGGGAACACACTGAGGAGACACTTGTGGGAGCTACTGTGACTAAAACTGAGCTTCCCTACGCACAGGGAAGCAAGAGAAATGCTGATTTCATCAAGCCCAGTTACATACTCAGAATCTGTACTACTGCGCAAATAGGCATGTCTCTGTAGGCAAAAAACTCATTTCTGACAAGTTGCCCAAATGCATCTCAGAAGTGTGCAACTTGTTCCCTGAGTTAGAAAACGTCGAGAAACGGTCGTTTCTGCTAGCGCTGTGCTTCTACACATGTATTTGCTGAACGGTGAAAGCGCACAGTAATGCACTTTTCTCCCAGCAAATACACTGTTCCTAAGGAAATGGGAACACACTGAGGAGACACTTGTGGGATCTACAGTGACTAAAACTGAGCTTCCCTACGCACAGGGAAGCAAGAGAAATGCTGATTTCACCAAGCCCAGTTACATACTCAGAATCTCTACTACTGCGCAAATAGGCATGTCTCTGTAGGCAAAAAACTCATTTCTGACAAAGTTGCCCAAATGCATCTCAGAAGTGTGCCACTTGTTCCCTGAGTTAGAAAACTTCAAGAAACGGTCGTTTATGCTAGCGCTGTGCTTCTACACATGTATTTGCTGAACGGTGAAAGCGCACAGTAATGCACTTTTCTCCCAGCAAATGCACTGTTTCTAAGGAAATGGGAACACACTGAGGAGACACTTGTGGGAGCTACTGTGACTAAAACTGAGCTTCCCTACGCACAGGGAAGCAAGAGAAATGCTGATTTCATCAAGCCCAGTTACATACTCAGAATCTGTACTACTGCGCAAATAGGCATGTCTCTGTAGGCAAAAAACTCATTTCCGACAAAGTTGCCCAAATGCATCTCAGAAGTGTGCCACTTGTTCCCTGAGTTAGAAAACGTCGAGAAACGGTCGTTTCAGCTAGCGCTGTGCTTCTACACATGTATTTGCTGAACGGTGAAAGCGCACAATAATGCACTTTTCTCCCAGCAAATACACTGTTTCTAAGGAAAAGGGAACACACTGAGGAGACACTTGTGGGAGCTACTGTGACTAAAACTGAGCTTCCCTACACACAGGGAAGCAAGAGAAATGCTGATTTCATCAAGCCCAGTTACATAATCAGAATCTGTACTACTGCGCAAATAGGCATGTCTCTTTAGGCAAAAAACTCATTTCTGACAAAGTTGCCCAAATGCATCTCAGAAGTGTGCAACTTGTTCCCTGAGTTAGAAAACGTCGAGAAACGGTCATTTCTGCTACCGCTGTGCTTCTACACATGTATTTGCTGAACGGTGAAAGCGCACAGTAATGCACTTTTCTCCCAGCAAATACACTGTTTCTAAGGAAATGGGAACACACTGAGGAGACACTTGTGGGAGCTACTGTGACTAAAACTGAGCTTCCCTACGCACAGGGAAGCAAGAGAAATGCTGATTTCATCAACCCCAGTTACATACTCAGAATCTGTACTACTGCGCAAATAGGCATGTCTCTGTAGGCAAAAAACTCATTTCTGACAAGTTGCCCAAATGCATCTCAGAAGTGTGCAACTTGTTCCCTGAGTTAGAAAACGTCGAGAAACGGTCGTTTCTGCTAGCGCTGTGCTTCTACACATGTATTTGCTGAACGGTGAAAGCGCACAGTAATGCACTTTTCTCCCAGCAAATACACTGTTCCTAAGGAAATGGGAACACACTGAGGAGACACTTGTGGGATCTACAGTGACTAAAACTGAGCTTCCCTACGCACAGGGAAGCAAGAGAAATGCTGATTTCACCAAGACCAGTTACATACTCAGAATCTCTACTACTGCGCAAATAGGCATGTCTCTGTAGGCAAAAAACTCATTTCTGACAAAGTTGCCCAAATGCATCTCAGAAGTGTGCCACTTGTTCCCTGAGTTAGAAAACTTCGAGAAACGGTCGTTTATGCTAGCGCTGTGCTTCTACACATGTATTTGCTGAACGGTGAAAGCGCACAGTAATGCACTTTTCTCCCAGCAAATACACTGTTTCTAAGGAAATGGGAACACACTGAGGAGACACTTGTGGGAGCTACTGTGACTAAAACTGAGCTTCCCTACGCACAGGGAAGCAAGAGAAATGCTGATTTCATCAAGCCCAGTTACATACTCAGAATCTGTACTACTGCGCAAATAGGCATGTCTCTGTAGGCAAAAAACTCATTTCTGACAAAGTTGCCCAAATGCATCTCAGAAGTGTGCCACTTGTTCCCTGAGTTAGAAAACGTCGAGAAACGTTCGTTTCAGCTAGCGCTGTGCTTCTACACGTGTATTTGCTGAACGGTGAAAGCGCACAGTAATGCACTTTTCTCCCAGCAAATACACTGTTTCTAAGGAACTGGGAACACACTGAGGAGACACTTGTGAGAGCAACTGTGACTAAAACTGAGCTTCCCTACGCACAGGGAAGCAAGAGAAATGCTGATTTCATCAAGCCCAGTTACATACTCAGAATCTGTACTACTGCGCAAATAGGCATGTCTCTGTAGACAAAAAAATCATTTTTGAGAAAGTTACCCAAATGCATCTCAGAAGTGTGCAACTTGTTCCCTGAGTTAGAAAACGTCGAGAAACGTTCGTTTCTGCTAGCGCTGTGCTTCTACACATGTATTTGCTGAACGGTGAAAGCGCACAGTAATGCACTTTTCTCCCAGCAAATACACTGTTTCTAAGGAACTGGGAACACACTGAGGAGACACTTGTGGGAGCTACTGTGACTAAAACTGAGCTTCCCTACGCACAGGGAAGAAAGAGAATGCTGATTTCATCAAGCCCAGTTACATACTCAGAATCTGTACTACTGCGCAAATAGGCATGTCTCTTTAGGCAAAAAACGCATTTCGGACAAAGTTGCCCAAATGCATCTCAGAAGTGTGCAACTTGTTCCCTGAGTTAGAAAACGTCGAGAAACGGTCGTTTCTGCTAGCGCTGTGCTTCTACTCATGTATTTGCTGAACGGTGAAAGCGCACAATAATGCACTTTTCTCCCAGCAAATACACTGTTTCTAAGGAAATGGGAACACACTGAGGAGACACTTGTGGGAGCTACTGTGACTAAAACTGAGCTTCCGTACGCACAGGGAAGCAAGAGAAATGCTGATTTCATCAAGCCCAGTTACATACTCAGAATCTGTATTACTGCGCAAATAGGCATGTCTCTTTAGGCAAAAAACTCATTTCTGACAAAGTTGCCCAAATGCATCTCAGAAGTGTGCAACTTGTTCCCTGAGTTAGAAAACGTCGAGAAACGGTCGTTTCTGCTAGCGCTGTGCTTCTACACATGTATTTGCTGAACGGTGAAAGCACACAGTAATGCACTTTTCTCCCAGCAAATACACTGTTTCTAAGGAAATGGGAACACACTGAGGAGACACTTGTGGGAGCTACTGTGACTAAAACTGAGCTTCCCTACGCACAGGGAAGCAAGAGAAATGCTGATTTCATCAAGCCCAGTTACATACTCAGAATCTGTACTACTGCGCAAATAGGCATGTCTCTGTAGACAAAAAAATCATTTTTGAGAAAGTTACCCAAATGCATCTCAGAAGTGTGCAACTTGTTCCCTGAGTTAGAAAACGTCGAGAAACGTTCGTTTCTGCTAGCGCTGTGCTTCTACACATGTATTTGCTGAACGGTGAAAGCGCACAGTAATGCACTTTTCTCCCAGCAAATACACTGTTTCTAAGGAACTGGGAACACACTGAGGAGACACTTGTGGGAGCTACTGTGACTAAAACTGAGCTTCCCTACGCACAGGGAAGCAAGAGAATGCTGATTTCATCAAGCCCAGTTACATACTCAGAATCTGTACTACTGCGCAAATAGGCATGTCTCTTTAGGCAAAAAACGCATTTCGGACAAAGTTGCCCAAATGCATCTCAGAAGTGTGCAACTTGTTCCCTGAGTTAGAAAACGTCGAGAAACGGTCGTTTCTGCTAGCGCTGTGCTTCTACACATGTATTTTCTGAACGGTGAAAGCGCACAATAATGCACTTTTCTCCCAGCAAATACACTGTTTCTAAGGAAATGGGAACACACTGAGGAGACACTTGTGGGAGCTACTGTGACTAAAACTGAGCTTCCGTACGCACAGGGAAGCAAGAGAAATGCTGATTTCATCAAGCCCAGTTACATACTCAGAATCTGTATTACTGCGCAAATAGGCATGTCTCTTTAGGCAAAAAACTCATTTCTGACAAAGTTGCCCAAATGCATCTCAGAAGTGTGCAACTTGTTCCCTGAGTTAGAAAACGTCGAGAAACAGTCGTTTCTGCTAGCGCTGTGCTTCTACACATGTATTTGCTGAACGGTGAAAGCGCACAGTAATGCACTTTTCTCCCAGCAAATACACTGTTTCTAAGGAAATGGGAACACACTGAGGAGACACTTGTGGGAGCTACTGTGACTAAAACTGAGCTTCCCTACGCACAGGGAAGCAAGAGAAATGCTGATTTCATCAAGCCCAGTTACATACTCAGAATCTGTACTACTGCGCAAATAGGCATGTCTCTGTAGGCAAAAAACTCATTTCTGAAAAAGTTGCACAAATGCATCTCAGAAGTGTGCAACTTGTTCCCTGAGTTAGAAAACGTCGAGAAACGGTCGTTTCTGCTAGCGTTGTGCTTCTACACATGTATTTGCTGAACGGTGAAAGCGCACAGTAATGCACTTTTCTCCCAGCAAATACACTGTTTCTTAAGAAATGGGAACACACTGAGGAGACACTTGAGGGAGCTACTGTGACTAAAACTGAGCTTCCCTACGCACAGGGAAGCAAGAGAAATGCTGATTTCATCAAGCCCAGTTACATACTCAGAATCTGTACTACTGCGCAAATACGCATGTCTCTGTAGGCAAAAAACTCATTTCTGACAAAGTTCCCCAAATGCATCTCAGAAGTGTGCAACTTGTTCCCTGAGTTAGAAAACGTCGAGAAACGTTCGTTTCTGCTAGCGCTGTGCTTCTACACATGTATTTGCTGAACGGTGAAAGCGCACAGTAATGCACTTTTCTCCCAGCAAATACAGTGTTTCTAAGGAACTGGGAACACACTGAGGAGACACTTGTGGGAGCTACTGTGACTAAAACTGAGCTTCCCTACGCACAGGGAAGCAAGAGAAATGCTGATTTCATCAAGCCCAGTTACATACTCAGAATCTGTACTACTGCGCAAATAGGCATGTCTCTGTAGGCAAAAAACTCATTTCTGACAAAGTTGCCCAAATGCATCTCAGAAGTGTGCAACTTGTTCCCTGAGTTAGAAAACGTCGAGAAACGTTCGTTTCTGCTAGCGCTGTGCTTCTACACATGTATTTGCTGAACGGTGAAAGCACACAGTAATGCACTTTTCTCCCAGCAAATACACTGTTTCTAAGGAACTGGGAACACACTGAGGAGACACTTGTGGGAGCTACTGTGACTAAAACTGAGCTCCCCTACGCACAGGGAAGCAAGAGAAATGCTGATTTCATCAAGCCCAGTTACATACTCAGAATCTGTACTACTGCGCAAATAGGCATGTCTCTGTAGGCAAAAAACTCATTTCTGACAAATTTGCCCAAATGCATCTCAGAAGTGTGCAACTTGTTCCCTGAGATAGAAAACGTCGAGAAACGGTCGTTTCTGCTAGCGCTGTGCTTCTACACATGTATTTGCTGAACGGTGAAAGCGCACAGTAATGCACTTTTCTCCCAGCAAATACAGTGTTTCTAAGGAACTGGGAACACACTGAGGAGACACTTGTGGGAGCTACTGTGACTAAAACTGAGCTTCCCTACGCACAGGGAAGCAAGAGAAATGCTGATTTCATCAAGCCCAGTTACATACTCAGAATCTCTACTACTGCGCAAATAGGCATGTCTCTGTAGGCAAAAAACTCATTTCTGACAAAGTTGCCCAAATGCATCTCAGAAGTGTGCAACTTGTTCCCTGAGTTAGAAAACATCGAGAAATGTTCGTTTCTGCTAGCACTGTGCTTCTACACATGTATTTGCTGAACGGTGAAAGCGCACAGTAATGCACTTTTCTCCCAGCAAATACACTGTTTCTAAGGAACTGGGAACACACTGAGGAGACACTTGTGGGAGCTACTGTGACTAAAACTGAGCTTCCCTACGCACAGGGAAGCAAGAGAAATGCCGATTTCATCAAGCCCAGTTACATACTCAGAATCTGTACTACTGCGCAAATAGGCATGTCTCTGTAGGCAAAAAACTCATTTCGGACAAAGTTGCCCAAATGCATCTCAGAAGTGTGCAACTTGTTCCCTGAGTTAGAAAACGTCGAGAAACGGTCGTTTTTGCTAGCGCTGTGCTTCTACACATGTATTTGCTGAACGGTGAAAGCGCACAGTAATGCACTTTTCTCCCAGCAAATACACTGTTTCTAAGGAAATGGGAACACACTGAGGAGACACTTGTGGGAGCTACTGTGACTAAAACTGAACTTCCCTACGCACAGGGAAGCAAGAGAAATGCCGATTTCATCAAGCCCAGTTCCATACTCAGAATCTGTACTACTGCGCAAATAGGCATGTCTCTGTAGGCAAAAAACTCATTTCTGACAAAGTTGCCCAAATGCATCTCAGAAGTGTGCAACTTGTTCCCTGAGTTAGAAAACGTCGAGAAACGGTCGTTTCTGCTAGCGTTGTGCTTCTACACATGTATTTGCTGAACGGTGAAAGCGCACAGTAATGCACTTTTCTCCCAGCAAATACACTGTTTCTAAAGAAATGGGAACACACGGAGGAGACACTTGTGGGAGCTACTGTGACTAAAACTGAGCTTCCCTACGCACAGGGAAGCAAGAGAAATGCTGATTTCATCAAGCCCAGTTACATACTCAGAATCTGTACTACTGCGCAAATAGGCATGTCTCTGTAGGCAAAAAACTCATTTCTGACAAAGTTGCCCAAATGCAACTCAGAAGTGTGCAACTTGTTCCCTGAGTTAGAAAACGTCGAGAAACGGTCGTTTCTGCTAGCGCTGTGCTTCTACACATGTATTTGCTGAACGGTGAAAGCGCACAGTAATGCACTTTTCTCCCAGCAAATACACTGTTTCTAAGGAACTGGGAACACACTGAGGAGACACTTGTGGGAGCTACTGTGACTAAAACTGAGCTTCCCTACGCACAGGGAAGCAAGAGAAATGCTGATTTCATCAAGCCCAGTTACATACTCAGAATCTGTACTACTGCGCAAATAGGCATGTCTCTGTAGGCAAAAAACTCATTTCTGACAAAGTTGTCCAAATGCATCTCAGAAGTGTGCAACTTGTTCCCTGAGTTAGAAAACATCAAGAAATGTTCGTTTCTGCTAGCACTGTGCTTCTACACATGTATTTGCTGAACGGTGAAAGCGCACAGTAATGCACATTTCTCCCAGCAAATACACTGTTTCTAAGGAACTGGGAACACACTGAGGAGACACTTGTGGGAGCTACTGTGACTAAAACTGAGCTTCCCTACGCACAGGGAAGCAAGAGAAATGCTGATTTCATCAAGACCAGTTACATACTCAGAATCTGTACTACTGCGCAAATAGGCATGTCTCTGTAGGCAAAAAACTCATTTCTGACAAATTTGCCCAAATGCATCTCAGAAGTGTGCAACTTGTTCCCTGAGTTAGAAAACGTCGAGAAACGGTCGTTTCTCCTAGCGCTGTGCTTCTACACATGTATTTGCTGAACGGTGAAAGCGCACAGTAATGCACTTTTCTCCCAGCAAATACAGTGTTTCTAAGGAACTGGGAACACACTGAGGAGACACTTGTGGGAGCTACTGTGACTAAAACTGAGCTTCCCTACGCACAGGGAAGCAAGAGAAATGCTGATTTCATCAAGCCCAGTTACATACTCAGAATCTGTACTACTGCGCAAATAGGCATGTCTCTTAAGGCAAAAAACTCATTTCTGACAAAGTTGCCCAAATGCATCTCAGAAGTGTGCAACTTGTTCCCTGAGTTAGAAAACGTCGAGAAACGGTCGTTTTTGCTAGCGCTGTGCTTCTACACATGTATTTGCTGAACGGTGAAAGCGCACAGTAATGCACTTTTCTCCCAGCAAATACACTGTTTCTAAGGAACTGGGAACACACTGAGGAGACACTTGTGGGAGCTACTGTGACTAAAACTGAGCTTCCCTACGCACAGGGAAGCAAGAGAAATGCTGATTTCATCAAGCCCAGTTACATACTCACAATCTGTACTACTGCGCAAATAGGCATGTCTCTTTAGGCAAAAAACTCATTTCTGACAAATTTTCCCAAATGCATCTCAGAAGTGTGCCACTTGTTCCCTGAGTTAGAAAACGTCGAGAAATGGTCATTTCTGCTAGCGATGTGCTTCTACACATGTATTTGCTGAACGGTGAACGCCCACAGTAACGCACTTTTCTCCCAGCAAATACACTGTTTCTAAGGAAATGGGAACACACTGAGGAGACACTTGTGGGAGCTACTGTGACTAAAACTGAGCTTCCCTACGCACAGGGAAGCAAGAGAAATGCTGATTTCATCAAGCCCAGTTACATACTCAGAATCTGTACTACTGCACAAATAGGCATGTCTCTGTCGGCAAAAAACTCATTTCTGACAAAGTTGCCCAAATGCATCTCAGAAGTGTGCAACTTGTTCCCTGAGTTAGAAAACGTCGAGAAACGGTCGTTTCTGCTAGCGCTGTGCTTCTACACATGTATTTGCTGAACGTTGAAAGCACACAGTAATGCACATTTCTCCCAGCAAAAACACTGTTTCTAAGGAAATGGGAACACACTGAGGAGACACTTGTGGGAGCTACTGTGACTTAAACTGAGCTTCCCTACGCACAGGGAAGCAAGAGAAATGCTGATTTCATCAAGCCCAGTTACATACTCAGAATCTGTACTACTGCGCAAATAGGCATGTCTCTTAAGGCAAAAAACTCATTTCTGACAAAGTTGCCCAAATGCATCTCAGAAGTGTGCAACTTGTTCCCTGAGTTAGAAAACGTCGAGAAACGGTCGTTTCTGCTAGCGCTGTGCTTCTACACATGTATTTGCTGAACGGTGAAAGCGCACAGTAATGGACTTTTCTCCCAGCAAATACACTGTTTCTAAGGAACTGGGAACACACTGAGGAGACACTTGTGGGAGCTACTGTGACTAAAACTGAGCTTCCCTACGCACAGGGAAGCAAGAGAAATGCTGATTTCATCAAGGCCAGTTACATACTCAGAACCTGTACTACTCCGCAAATAGGCATGTCTCTCTAGGCAAAAAACTCATTTCTGACAAAGTTGCCCAAATGCATGTCAGAAGTGTGCAACTTGTTCCCTGAGTTAGAAAACGTCGAGAAACGGTAGTTTCTGCTAGCGCTGTGCTTCTACACATGTATTTGCTGAACGGTGAAAGCGCACAGTAATGCACTTTTCTCCCAGCAAATACACTGTTTCTAAGGAAATGGGAACAAACTGAGGAGACACTTGTGGGAGCTACTGTGACTAAAACTGAGCTTCCCTACGCACAGGGAAGCTAGAGAAATGCTGATTTCATCAAGCCCAGTTACATACACAGAATCTGTACTACTGCGCAAATAGGCATATCTCTGTAGGCAAAAAACTCATTTCTGACAAAGTTGCCCAAATGCACCTCAGAAGTGTGCAACTTGTTCCCTGAGTTAGAAAACGTCGAGAAACGGTCGTTTCTGCTAGCGATGTGCTTCTACACATGTATTTGCTGAACGGTGAATGCCCACAGTAACGCACTTTTCTCCCAGCAAATACACTGTTTCTAAGGAAATGGGAACACACTGAGGAGACACTTGTGGGAGCTACTGTGACTAAAACTGAGCTTCCCTACGCACAGGGAAGCAAGAGAAATGCTGATTTCATCAAGCCCAGTTACATACTCAGAATCTGTACTACTGCGCAAATAGGCATGTCTCTGTAGGCAAAAAACTCATTTCTGACAAAGTTGCCCAAATGCATCTCAGAAGTGTGCAACTTGTTCCCTGAGTTAGAAAACGTCGAGAAACGGTAGTTTCTGCTAGTGTTGTGCTTCTACACATGTATTTGCTGAACGGTGAAAGCGCACAGTAATGCACTTTTCTCCCAGCAAATACACTGTTTCTAAGGAAATGGGAACACACTGAGGAGACACTTGTGGGAGCTACGGTGACTAAACCTGAGCTTCCCTACGCACAGGGAAGCAAGAGAAATGCTGATTTCATCAAGCCCAGTTACATACTCAGAATCTGTACTACTGCGCAAATAGGCATGTCTCTGTAGGCAAAAAACTCATTTCTGACAAAGTTGCCCAAATGCATGTCAGAAGTGTGCAACTTGTTCCCTGAGTTAGAAAACGTCGAGAAACGGTAGTTTCTGCTAGCGCTGTGCTTCTACACATGTATTTGCTGAACGGTGAAAGCGCACAGTAATGCACTTTTCTCCCAGCAAATACACTGTTTCTAAGGAAATGGGAACACACTGAGGAGACACTTGTGGGAGCTACGGTGACTAAACCTGAGCTTCCCTACGCACAGGGAAGCAAGAGAAATGCTGATTTCATCAAGCCCAGTTACATACTCAGAATCTGTACTACTGCGCAAATAGGCATGTCTCTGTAGGCAAAAAACTCATTTCTGACAAAGTTGCCCAAATGCATGTCAGAAGTGTGCAACTTGTTCCCTGAGTTAGAAAACGTCGAGAAACGGTAGTTTCTGCTAGCGCTGTGCTTCTACACATGTATTTGCTGAACGGTGAAAGCGCACAGTAATGCACTTTTCTCCCAGCAAATACACTGTTTCTAAGGAAATGGGAACACACTGAAGAGACACTTGTGGGAGCTACGGTGACTAAACCTGAGCTTCCCTACGCACAGGGAAGCAAGAGAAATGCTGATTTCATCCAGCCCAGTTACATACTCAGAATCTGTACTACTGCGCAAATAGGCATGTCTCTGTAGGCAAAAAACTCATTTCTGACAAAGTTGCCCAAATGCATGTCAGAAGTGTGCAACTTGTTCCCTGAGTTAGAAAACGTCGAGAAACGGTAGTTTCTGCTAGCGCTGTGCTTCTACACATGTATTTGCTGAACGGTGAAAGCGCACAGTAATGCAATTTTCTCCCAGCAAATACACTGTTTCTAAGGAAATGGGAACACACTGAGGAGACACTTGTGGGAGCTACTGTGACTAAAACTGAGCTTCCCTACGCACAGGGAAGCTAGAGAAATGCTGATTTCATCAAGCCCAGTTACATACTCAGAATCTGTACTACTGCGCAAATAGGCATGTCTCTGTAGGCAAAAAACTCATTTCTGACAAAGTTGCCCAAATGCACCTCAGAAGTGTGCAACTTGTTCCCTGAGTTAAAAAACGTCGAGAAACGGTCGTTTCTGCTAGCGATGTGCTTCTACACATGTATTTGCTGAACGGTGAACGCCCACAGTAACGCACTTTTCTCCCAGCAAATACACTGTTTCTAAGGAAATGGGAACACACTGAGGAGACACTTGTGGGAGCTACTGTGACTAAAATTGAGCTTCCCTACGCACAGGGAAGCAAGAGAAATGCTGATTTCATCAAGCCCAGTTACATACTCAGAATCTGTACTATTGCGCAAATAGGCATGTCTCTTTAGGCAAACAACTCATTTCTGACAAAGTTGCCCAAATGCATCTCAGACGTGTGCAATATGTTCCCTGAGTTTGAAAACGTGGAGAAACGGTAGTTTCTGCTAGCGATGTGCTTCTACACATGTATTTGCTGAACGATGAAAGCGCACAGTAATGCACTTTTCTCCCAGCAAATACACTGTTTCTAAGGAAATGGGAACACACTGAGGAGACACTTGTGGGAGCTACTGTGACTAAAACTGAGCTTCCCAACGCACAGGGAAGCAAGAGAAATGCTGATTTCATCAAGCCCAGTTACATACTCAGAATCTGTACTACTGCGCAAATAGGCATGTCTCTGTAGGCAAAAAACTCATTTCTGACAAAGTTGCCCAAATGCATCTCAGAAGTGTGCAACTTGTTCCCTGAGTTAGAAAACGTCGAGAAACGGTCCTTTCTGCTAGCACTGTGCTTCTACACATGTATTTGCTGAACGTTGAAAGCACACAGTAATGCACATTTCTCCCAGCAAAAACACTGTTTCTAAGGAAATGGGAACACACTGAGGAGACACTTGTGGGAGCTACTGTGACTAAAACTGAGCTTCCCTACGCACAGGGAAGCACGAGAAATGCTGATTTCATGCAGCCCAGTTACATACTCAGAATCTGTACTACTGCGCAAATAGGCATGTCTCTGTAGGCAAAAAACTCATTTCTGACAAAGTTGCGCAAATGCATCTCAGAAGTGTGCACTTGTTCCCTGAGTTAGAAAACGTCGAGAAACGGTCGTTTCTGCTAGCGCTGTGCTTCTACACATGTATTTGCTGAACGGTGAATGCCCACAGTAACGCACTTTTCTCCCAGCAAATACACTGTTTCTAAGGAAATGGGAACACACTGAGGAGACACTTGTGGGAGCTACTGTGACTAAAACTGAGCTTCCCTACGCACAGGGAAGCAAGAGAAATGCTGATTTCATCAAGCCCAGTTACATACTCAGAATCTGTACTACTGCGCAAATAGGCATGTCTCTGTAGGCAAAAAACTCATTTCTGACAAAGTTGCCCAAATGCATCTCAGAAGTGTGCAACTTGTTCCCTGAGTTAGAAAACGTCGAGAAACGGTAGTTTCTGCTAGTGTTGTGCTTCTACACATGTATTTGCTGAACGGTGAAAGCGCACAGTAATGCACTTTTCTCCCAGCAAATACACTGTTTCTAAGGGAATGGGAACACACTGAGGAGACACTTGTGGGAGCTACGGTGACTAAACCTGAGCTTCCCTACGCACAGGGAAGCAAGAGAAATGCTGATTTCATCAAGCCCAGTTACATACTCAGAATCTGTACTACTGCGCAAATAGGCATGTCTCTGTAGGCAAAAAACTCATTTCTGACAAAGTTGCCCAAATGCATGTCAGAAGTGTGCAACTTGTTCCCTGAGTTAGAAAACGTCGAGAAACGGTAGTTTCTGCTAGCGCTGTGCTTCTACACATGTATTTGCTGAACGGTGAAAGCGCACAGTAATGCACTTTTCTCCCAGCAAATACACTGTTTCTAAGGAAATGGGAACACACTGAAGAGACACTTGTGGGAGCTACGGTGACTAAACCTGAGCTTCCCTACGCACAGGGAAGCAAGAGAAATGCTGATTTCATCCAGCCCAGTTACATACTCAGAATCTGTACTACTGCGCAAATAGGCATGTCTCTGTAGGCAAAAAACTCATTTCTGACAAAGTTGCCCAAATGCATGTCAGAAGTGTGCAACTTGTTCCCTGAGTTAGAAAACGTCGAGAAACGGTAGTTTCTGCTAGCGCTGTGCTTCTACACATGTATTTGCTGAACGGTGAAAGCGCACAGTAATGCAATTTTCTCCCAGCAAATACACTGTTTCTAAGGAAATGGGAACACACTGAGGAGACACTTGTGGGAGCTACTGTGACTAAAACTGAGCTTCCCTACGCACAGGGAAGCTAGAGAAATGCTGATTTCATCAAGCCCAGTTACATACTCAGAATCTGTACTACTGCGCAAATAGGCATGTCTCTGTAGGCAAAAAACTCATTTCTGACAAAGTTGCCCAAATGCACCTCAGAAGTGTGCAACTTGTTCCCTGAGTTAAAAAACGTCGAGAAACGGTCGTTTCTGCTAGCGATGTGCTTCTACACATGTATTTGCTGAACGGTGAACGCCCACAGTAACGCACTTTTCTCCCAGCAAATACACTGTTTCTAAGGAAATGGGAACACACTGAGGAGACACTTGTGGGAGCTACTGTGACTAAAATTGAGCTTCCCTACGCACAGGGAAGCAAGAGAAATGCTGATTTCATCAAGCCCAGTTACATACTCAGAATCTGTACTATTGCGCAAATAGGCATGTCTCTTTAGGCAAACAACTCATTTCTGACAAAGTTGCCCAAATGCATCTCAGACGTGTGCAATATGTTCCCTGAGTTTGAAAACGTGGAGAAACGGTAGTTTCTGCTAGCGATGTGCTTCTACACATGTATTTGCTGAACGATGAAAGCGCACAGTAATGCACTTTTCTCCCAGCAAATACACTGTTTCTAAGGAAATGGGAACACACTGAGGAGACACTTGTGGGAGCTACTGTGACTAAAACTGAGCTTCCCAACGCACAGGGAAGCAAGAGAAATGCTGATTTCATCAAGCCCAGTTACATACTCAGAATCTGTACTACTGCGCAAATAGGCATGTCTCTGTAGGCAAAAAACTCATTTCTGACAAAGTTGCCCAAATGCATCTCAGAAGTGTGCAACTTGTTCCCTGAGTTAGAAAACGTCGAGAAACGGTCCTTTCTGCTAGCACTGTGCTTCTACACATGTATTTGCTGAACGTTGAAAGCACACAGTAATGCACATTTCTCCCAGCAAAAACACTGTTTCTAAGGAAATGGGAACACACTGAGGAGACACTTGTGGGAGCTACTGTGACTAAAACTGAGCTTCCCTACGCACAGGGAAGCACGAGAAATGCTGATTTCATGCAGCCCAGTTACATACTCAGAATCTGTACTACTGCGCAAATAGGCATGTCTCTGTAGGCAAAAAACTCATTTCTGACAAAGTTGCGCAAATGCATCTCAGAAGTGTGCACTTGTTCCCTGAGTTAGAAAACGTCGAGAAACGGTCGTTTCTGCTAGCGCTGTGCTTCTACACATGAATTTGCTGAACGGTGAAAGCGCACAGTAATGCACTTTTCTCCCAGCAAATACACTGTTTCTAAGGAAATGGGAACACACTGAGGAGACACTTGTGGGAGCTACTGTGACTAAAACTGAGCTTCCCTACGCACAGGGAAGCAAGAGAAATGCTGATTTCATCAAGCCCAGTTACATACTCAGAATCTGTACTATTGCGCAAATAGGCATGTCTCTTTAGGCAAAAAACTCATTTCTGACAAAGTTGCCCAAATGCATCTCAGAAGTGTGCAACTTGTTCCCTGAGTTTGAAAACGTGGAGAAACGGTAGTTTCTGCTAGCGATGTGCTTCTACACATGTATTTGCTGAACGATGAAAGCGCACAGTAATGCACTTTTCTCCCAGCAAATACACTGTTTCTAAGGAAATGGGAACACACTGAGGA
This sequence comes from Acomys minous, assembly GCF_964271855.1. Lineage (NCBI taxonomy): Eukaryota > Metazoa > Chordata > Mammalia > Rodentia > Muridae > Acomys > Acomys minous. The sequence goes on from NW_028182181.1 coordinate 3,290,491, forward strand.
GACACTTGTGGGAGCTACTGTGACTAAAACTGAGCTTCCCTACGCACAGGGAAGCAAGAGAAATGCTGATTTCATCAAGCCCAGTTACATATTCAGAATCTGTACTACTGCGCAAATAGGCATGCCTCTGTAGGCAAAAAACTGATTTCTGACAAAGTTGCCCAAATGCACCTCAGAAGTGTGCAACTTGTTCCCTGAGTTAGAAAACGTCGAGAAACGATCGTTTCTGCTAGCGATGTGCTTCTACACATGTATTTGCTGAACGGTGAAAGCCCACAGTAACACAGTTTTCTCCCAGCAAATACACTGTTTCTAAGGAAATGGGAACACACTGAGGAGACACTTGTGGGAGCTACTGTGACTAAAACTGAGCTTCCCTACGCACAGGGAAGCAAGAGAAATGCTGATTTCATCAAGCCCAGTTACATACTCAGAATCTGTACTACTGCACAAATATGCATGTCTCTGTCGACAAAAAACTCATTTCTGACAAAGTTGCCCAAATGCATCTCAGAAGTGTGCAACTTGTTCCCTGAGTTAGAAAACGTCGAGAAACGGTCGTTTCTGCTAGCGCTGTGCTTCTACACATGTATTTGCTGAACGGTGAAAGCGCACAGTAATGCACTTTTCTCCCAGCAAATACACTGTTTCTAAGGAACTGGGAACACACTGAGGAGACACTTGTGGGAGCTACTGTGACTAAAACTGAGCTTCCCTACGCACAGGGAAGCAAGAGAAATGCTGATTTCATCAAGCCCAGTTACATACTCAGAATCTGTACTACTGCGCAAATAGGCATGTCTCTGTAGGCAAAAAACTCATTTCGGACAAAGTTGCCCAAATGCATCTCAGAAGTGTGCAACTTGTTCCCTGAGTTAGAAAACGTCGAGAAACGGTCGTTTCAGCTAGCGCTGTGCTTCTACACATGTATTTGCTGAACGGTGAAAGCGCACAGTAATGCACTTTTCTCCCAGCAAATACACTGTTTCTAAGGAAATGGGAACACACTGAGGAGACACTTGTGGGAGCTACTGTGACTAAAACTGAGCTTCCCTACGCACAGGGAAGCAAGAGAAATGCTGATTTCATCAAGCCCAGTTACATACTCAGAATCTGTACTACTGCGCAAATAGACATGTCTCTGTAGGCAAGAAACTCATTTCTGACAAAGTTGCCCAAATGCATCTCAGAAGTGTGCAACCTGTTCCCTGAGTTAGAAAACGTCAAGAAACGTTCCTTTCTGCTAGCGCTGTGCTTCTACACATGTATTTGCTGAATGGTGAATGCGCACAGTAATGCACTTTTCTCCCAGCAAATACACTGTTTCTAAGGAACTGGGAACACACTGAGGAGACACTTGTGGGAGCTACTGTGACTAAAACTGAGCTTCCCTACGCACAGGGAAGCAAGAGAAATGCTGATTTCATCAAGCCCAGTTACATACTCAGAATCTGTACTACTGCGCAAATAGGCATGTCTCTGTAGGCAAAAAACTCATTTCTGACAAAGTTGCCCAAATGCATCTCAGAAGTGTGCAACTTGTTCCCTGAGTTAGAAAACGTCGAGAAACGGTCGTTTCAGCTAGCGCTGTGCTTCTACACATGTATTTGCTGAACGTTGAAAGCGCACAGTAATGCACATTTCTCCCAGAAAAACACTGTTTCTAAGGAAATGGGAACACACTGAGGAGACACTTGTGGGAGCTACTGTGACTAAAACTGAGCTTCCCTACGCACAGGAAAGCAAGAGAAATGCTGATTTCATCAAGCCCAGTTACATACTTAGAATCTGTACTACTGCGCAAATAGGCATGTCTCTGTAGGCAAAAAACTCATTTCTGACAAAGTTGCCCAAATGCATCTCAGAAGTGTGCAACTTCTTCCCTGAATTAGAAAACGTAGAGAAACGGCCGTTTCTGCTAGCGCTGTGCTTCTACACATGTATTTGTTGAACGGTGAAAGCGCACAGTAATGCACTTTTCTCTCAGCAAATACACTGTTTCTAAGGAAATGGGAACACACTGAGGAGACACTTGTGGGAGCTACTGTGACTAAAACTGAGCTTCCCTACGCACAGGGAAGCAAGAGAAATGCTGATTTCATCAAGCCCAGTTACATACTCAGAATCTGTACTACTGCGCAAATAGACATGTCTCTGTAGGCAAGAAACTCATTTCTGACAAAGTTGCCCAAATGCATCTCAGAAGTGTGCAACTTGTTCCCTGAGTTAGAAAACGTCGAGAAACGGTCGTTTCTGCTAGTTCTGTGCTTCTACACATGTATTTGCTGAACGGTGAAAGCGCACAGTAATGCTCTTTTCTCCCAGCAAATACACTGTTTCTAAGGAAATGGGAACACACTGAGGAGACACTTGTGGGAGCTACTGTGACTAAAACTGAGCTTCCCTACGCACAGGGAAGCAAGAGAAATGCTGATTTCATCAAGCCCAGTTACATACTCAGAATCTGTACTACTGCGCAAATAGGCATGTCTCTTTAGGCAAAAAACTCATTTCTGACAAAGTTGCCCAAATGCATCTCAGAAGTGTGCAACTTCTTCCCTGAATTAGAAAACGGAGAGAAACGGCCATTTCTGCTAGCGCTGTGCTTCTACACATGTATTTGTTGAACGGTGAAAGCGCACAGTAATGCACTTTTCTCCCAGCAAATACACTGTTTCTAAGGAAATGGGAACACACTGAGGAGACACTTGTGGGAGCTACTGTGACTAAAACTGAGCTTCCCTACGCACAGGGAAGCAAGAGAAATGCTGATTTCATCAAGCCCAGTTACATACTCAGAATCTGTACTACTGCGCAAATAGGCATGTCTCTGTAGGCAAAAAACTCATTTCGGACAAAGTTGCCCAAATGCATCTCAGAAGTGTGCAACTTGTTCCCTGAGTTAGAAAACGTCGAGAAACGGTCGTTTCAGCTAGCGCTGTGCTTCTACACATGTATTTGCTGAACGGTGAAAGCGCACAGTAATGCACTTTTCTCCCAGCAAATACACTGTTTCTAAGGAAATGGGAACACACTGAGGAGACACTTGTGGGAGCTACTGTGACTAAAACTGAGCTTCCCTACGCACAGGGAAGCAAGAGAAATGCTGATTTCATCAAGCCCAGTTACATACTCAGAATCTGTACTACTGCGCAAATAGACATGTCTCTGTAGGCAAGAAACTCATTTCTGACAAAGTTGCCCAAATGCATCTCAGAAGTGTGCAACCTGTTCCCTGAGTTAGAAAACGTCAAGAAACGTTCGTTTCTGCTAGCGCTGTGCTTCTACACATGTATTTGCTGAATGGTGAATGCGCACAGTAATGCACTTTTCTCCCAGCAAATACACTGTTTCTAAGGAACTGGGAACACACTGAGGAGACACTTGTGGGAGCTACTGTGACTAAAACTGAGCTTCCCTACGCACAGGGAAGCAAGAGAAATGCTGATTTCATCAAGCCCAGTTACATACTCAGAATCTGTACTACTGCGCAAATAGGCATGTCTCTGTAGGCAAAAAACTCATTTCTGACAAAGTTGGCCAAATGCATCTCAGAAGTGTGCAACTTGTTCCCTGAGTTAGAAAACGTCGAGAAACGGTCGTTTCAGCTAGCGCTGTGCTTCTACACATGTATTTGCTGAACGTTGAAAGCGCACAGTAATGCACATTTCTCCCAGAAAAACACTGTTTCTAAGGAAATGGGAACACACTGAGGAGACACTTGTGGGAGCTACTGTGACTAAAACTGAGCTTCCCTACGCACAGGAAAGCAAGAGAAATGCTGATTTCATCAAGCCCAGTTACATACTCAGAATCTGTACTACTGCGCAAATAGGCATGTCTCTTTAGGCAAAAAACTCATTTCTGACAAAGTTGCCCAAATGCATCTCAGAAGTGTGCAACTTCTTCCCTGAATTAGAAAACGGAGAGAAACGGCCATTTCTGCTAGCGCTGTGCTTCTACACATGTATTTGTTGAACGGTGAAAGCGCACAGTAATGCACTTTTCTCCCAGCAAATACACTGTTTCTAAGGAAATGGGAACACACTGAGGAGACACTTGTGGGAGCTACTGTGACTAAAACTGAGCTTCCCTACGCACAGGGAAGCAAGAGAAATGCTGATTTCATCAAGCCCAGTTACATACTCAGAATCTGTACTACTGCGCAAAGAGACATGTCTCTGTAGCCAAAAAACTCATTTCTGACAAAGTTGCCCAATGCATCTCAGAAGTGTGCAACCTGTTCCCTGAGTTAGAAAACGTCGAGAAACGTTCATTTCTGCTAGCGCTGTGCTTCTACACATGTATTTGCTGAATGGTGAAAGCGCACAGTAATGCACTTTTCTCCCAGCAAATACACTGTTTCTAAGGAACTGGGAACACACTGAGGAGACACTTGTGGGAGCTACTGTGACTAAAACTGAGCTTCCCTACGCACAGGGAAGCAAGAGAAATGCTGATTTCATCAAGCCCAGTTACATACTCAGAATCTGTACTACTGCGCAAATAGGCATGTCTCTGTAGGCAAAAAACTCATTTCTGACAAAGTTGCCCAAATGCATCTCAGAAGTGTGCAACTTGTTCCCTGAGTTAGAAAACGTCGAGAAACGGTCGTTTCAGCTAGCGCTGTGCTTCTACACATGTATTTGCTGAACGTTGAAAGCGCACAGTATTGCACATTTCTCCCAGAAAAACACTGTTTCTAAGGAAATGGGAACACACTGAGGAGACACTTGTGGGAGCTACTGTGACTAAAACTGAGCTTCCCTACGCACAGGAAAGCAAGAGAAATGCTGATTTCATCAAGCCCAGTTACATACTTAGAATCTGTACTACTGCGCAAATAGGCATGTCTCTGTAGGCAAAAAACTCATTTCTGACAAAGTTGCCCAAATGCATCTCAGAAGTGTGCAACTTCTTCCCTGAATTAGAAAACGTAGAGAAACGGCCGTTTCTGCTAGCGCTGTGCTTCTACACATGTATTTGTTGAACGGTGAAAGCGCACAGTAATGCACTTTTCTCTCAGCAAATACACTGTTTCTAAGGAAATGGGAACACACTGAGGAGACACTTGTGGGAGCTACTGTGACTAAAACTGAGCTTCCCTACGCACAGGGAAGCAAGAGAAATGCTGATTTCATCAAGCCCAGTTACATACTCAGAATCTGTACTACTGCGCAAATAGACATGTCTCTGTAGGCAAGAAACTCATTTCTGACAAAGTTGCCCAAATGCATCTCAGAAGTGTGCAACTTGTTCCCTGAGTTAGAAAACGTCGAGAAACGGTCGTTTCTGCTAGTTCTGTGCTTCTACACATGTATTTGCTGAACGGTGAAAGCGCACAGTAATGCTCTTTTCTCCCAGCAAATACACTGTTTCTAAGGAAATGGGAACACACTGAGGAGACACTTGTGGGAGCTACTGTGACTAAAACTGAGCTTCCCTACGCACAGGGAAGCAAGAGAAATGCTGATTTCATCAAGCCCAGTTACATACTCAGAATCTGTACTACTGCGCAAATAGGCATGTCTCTTTAGGCAAAAAACTCATTTCTGACAAAGTTGCCCAAATGCATCTCAGAAGTGTGCAACTTCTTCCCTGAATTAGAAAACGGAGAGAAACGGCCATTTCTGCTAGCGCTGTGCTTCTACACATGTATTTGTTGAACGGTGAAAGCGCACAGTAATGCACTTTTCTCCCAGCAAATACACTGTTTCTAAGGAAATGGGAACACACTGAGGAGACACTTGTGGGAGCTACTGTGACTAAAACTGAGCTTCCCTACGCACAGGGAAGCAAGAGAAATGCTGATTTCATCAAGCCCAGTTACATACTCAGAATCTGTACTACTGCGCAAAGAGACATGTCTCTGTAGGCAAAAAACTCATTTCTGACAAAGTTGCCCAATGCATCTCAGAAGTGTGCAACCTGTTCCCTGAGTTAGAAAACGTCGAGAAACGTTCGTTTCTGCTAGCGCTGTGCTTCTACACATGTATTTGCTGAATGGTGAAAGCGCACAGTAATGCACTTTTCTCCCAGCAAATACACTGTTTCTAAGGAACTGGGAACACACTGAGGAGACACTTGTGGGAGCTACTGTGACTAAAACTGAGCTTCCCTACGCACAGGGAAGCAAGAGAAATGCTGATTTCATCAAGCCCAGTTACATACTCAGATTCTGTACTACTGCGCAAATAGGCATGTCTCCTGTAGGCAAAAAACTCATTTCTGACAAAGTTGCCCAAATGCATCTCAGAAGTGTGCAACTTGTTCCCTGAGTTAGAAAACATCGAGAAACGTTCGTTTCTGCTAGCGCTGTGCTTCTACACATGTATTTGCTGAACGGTGAAAGCGCAGAGTAATGCACTTTTCTCCCAGCAAATACACTGTTTCTAAGGAAATGGGAACACACTGTGGAGACACTTGTGGGAGCTACTGTGACTAAAACTGAGCTTCCCTACGCACAGGGAAGCAAGAGAAATGCTGATTTCATCAAGCCCAGTTACATACTCAGAATCTGTACTACTGCGCAAATAGGCATGTCTCTTTAGGCAAAAAACTCATTTCTGACAAAGTTGCCCAAATGCATCTCAGAAGTGTGCAACTTCTTCCCTGAGTTAGAAAACGTCGAGAAACGGTCGTTTCAGCTAGCGCTGTGCTTCTTCACATGTATTTGCTGAACGTTGAAAGCGCACAGTAATGCACATTTCTCCCAGCAAATACACTGTTTCTAAGGAAATGGGAACACAATGAGGAGACACTTGTGGGAGCTACTGTGACTAAAACTGAGCTTCCCTACGCACAGGGAAGCAAGAGAAATGCTGATTTCATCAAGCCCAGTTACATACTCAGAATCTGTACTACTGCGCAAATAGGCATGTCTCTGTAGGCAAAAAACTCATTTCTGACAAAGTTGCCCAAATGCATCTCAGAAGTGTGCAACTGCTTCCCTGAGTTAGAAAACGTCGAGAAACGGTCATTTCTGCTAGCGCTGTGCTTCTACACATGTATTTGCTGAACGTTGAAAGCGCACAGTAATGCACATTTCTCCCAGCAAATACACTGTTTCTAAGGAAATGGGAACACACTGAGGAGACACTTGTGGGAGCTACTGTGACTAAAACTGAGCTTCCCTACGCACAGGGAAGCAAGAGAAATGCTGATTTCATAAAGCCCAGTTACATACTCAGAATCTGTACTACTGCGCAAATAGGCATGTCTCTGTAGGCAAAAAACTCATTTCTGACAAAGTTGCCCAAATGCATCTCAGAAGTGTGCAACTTGTTCCCTGAGTTAGAAAACGTCGAGAAACATTCGTTTCTGCTAGCGCTGTGCTTCTACACATGTATTTGCTGAATGGTGAAAGCGCACAGTAATGCACTTTTCTCCCAGCAAATACACTGTTTCTAAGGAACTGGGAACACACTGAGGAGACACTTGTGGGAGCTACTGTGACTAAAACTGAGCTTCCCTACGCACAGGGAAGCAAGAGAAATGCTGATTTCATCAAGCCCAGTTACATACTCAGATTCTGTACTACTGCGCAAATAGGCATGTCTCTGTAGGCAAAAAACTCATTTCTGACAAAGTTGCCCAAATGCATCTCAGAAGTGTGCAACCTGTTCCCTGAGTTAGAAAACGTCGAGAAACGTTCGTTTCTGCTAGCGCTGTGCTTCTACACATGTATTTGCTGAACGGTGAAAGCGCACAGTAATGCACTTTTCTCCCAGCAAATACACTGTATCTAAGGAACTGGGAACACACTGAGGAGACACTTGTGGGAGCTACTGTGACTAAAACTGAGCTTCCTTACGCACAGGGAAGCAAGAGAAATGCTGATTTCATCCAGCCCAGTTACATACTCAGATTCTGTACTACTGCGCAAATAGACTTGTCTCTGTAGGCAAAAAACTGATTTCTGACAAAGTTGCCCAAATGCATCTCAGAAGTGTGCAACCTGTTCCCTGAGTTAGAAAACGTCGAGAAACGTTCGTTTCTGCTAGCGCTGTGCTTCTACACATGTATTTGCTGAACGGTGAAAGCGCACAGTAATGCACTTTTCTCCCAGCAAATACACTTTTTCTAAGGAAATGGGAACACACTGAGGAGACACTTGTGGGAGCTACTGTGACTAAAACTGAGCTTCCCTACGCACAGGGAAGCAAGAGAAATGCTGATTTCATCAAGCCCAGTTACATACTCAGAATCTGTACTACTGCGCAAATAGGCATGTCTCTGTAGGCAAAAAACTCATTTCTGACAAAGTTGCCCAAATGCATCTCAGAAGTGTGCAACTTCTTCCCTGAGTTAGAAAACGTCGAGAAACGGTCATTTCTGCTAGCGCTGTGCTTCTACACATGTATTTGCTGAACGTTGAAAGCGCACAGTAATGCACATTTCTCCCAGCAAATACACTGTTTCTAAGGAAATGGGAACACACTGAGGAGACACTTGTGGGAGCTACTGTGACTAAAACTGAGCTTCCCTACGCACAGGGAAGCAAGAGAAATGCTGATTTCATAAAGCCCAGTTACATACTCAGAATCTGTACTACTGCGCAAATAGGCATGTCTCTGTAGGCAAAAAACTCATTTCTGACAAAGTTGCCCAAATGCATCTCAGAAGTGTGCAACTTGTTCCCTGAGTTAGAAAACTTCGAGAAACGTTCGTTTCTGCTAGCGCTGTGCTTCTACACATGTATTTGCTGAATGGTGAAAGCGCACAGTAATGCACTTTTCTCCCAGCAAATACACTGTTTCTAAGGAACTGGGAACACACTGAGGAGACACTTGTGGGAGCTACTGTGACTAAAACTGAGCTTCCCTACGCACAGGGAAGCAAGAGAAATGCTGATTTCATCAAGCCCAGTTACATACTCAGATTCTGTACTACTGCGCAAATAGGCATGTCTCTGTAGGCAAAAAACTCATTTCTGACAAAGTTGCCCAAATGCATCTCAGAAGTGTGCAACTTGTTCCCTGAGTTAGAAAACATCGAGAAACGTTCGTTTCTGCTAGCGCTGTGCTTCTACACATGTATTTGCTGAACGGTGAAAGCGCAGAGTAATGCACTTTTCTCCCAGCAAATACACTGTTTCTAAGGAAATGGGAACACACTGTGGAGACACTTGTGGGAGCTACTGTGACTAAAACTGAGCTTCCCTACGCACAGGGAAGCAAGAGAAATGCTGATTTCATCAAGCCCAGTTACATACTCAGAATCTGTACTACTGCGCAAATAGGCATGTCTCTTTAGGCAAAAAACTCATTTCTGACAAAGTTGCCCAAATACATCTCAGAAGTGTGCAACTTCTTCCCTGAATTAGAAAACGTAGAAAAACGGCCGTATCTACTAGCGCTGTGCTTCTACACATGTATTTGCTGAACGGTGAAAGCGCACAGTAATGCACTTTTCTCCCAGCAAATACACTGTTTCTAAGGAAATGGGAACACACTGAGGAGACACTTGTGGGAGCTACTGTGACTAAAACTGAGCTTCCCTACGCACAGGGAAGCAAGAGAAATGCTGATTTCATCAAGCCCAGTTACATACTCAGAATCTGTACTACTGCGCAAATAGACATGTCTCTGTAGGCAAAAAACTGATTTCTGACAAAGTTGCCCAAATGCATCTCAGAAGTGTGCAACCTGTTCCCTGAGTTAGAAAACGTCGAGAAACGTTCGTTTCTGCTAGCGCTGTGCTTCTACACATGTATTTGCTGAACGGTGAAAGCGCACAGTAATGCACTTTTCTCCCAGCAAATACACTGTTTCTAAGGAAATGGGAACACACTGAGGAGACACTTGTGGGAGCTACTGTGACTAAAACTGAGCTTCCCTACGCACAGGGAAGCAAGAGAAATGCTGATTTCATCAAGCCCAGTTACATACTCAGAATCTGTACTACTGCGCAAATAGGCATGTCTCTTTAGGCAAAAAACTCATTTCTGACAAAGTTGCCCAAATGCATCTCAGAAGTGTGCAACTTGTTCCCTGAGATAGAAAACGTTGAGAAACGTTCGTTTCTGCTAGCGCTGTGCTTCTACACATGTATTTGCTGAAGGGTGAAAGCGCACAGTGATGCACTTTTCTCGCAGCAAATATACACTGTTTCTAAGGAAATGGGAACACACTGAGGAGACACTTGTGGGAGCTACTGTGACTAAAACTGAGCTTCCCTACGCACAGGGAAGCAAGAGAAATGCTGATTTCATCAAGCCCAGTTACATACTCAGAATATGTACTACTGCGCAAATAGGCATGTCTCTGTAGGCAAAAAACTCATTTCGGACAAAGTTGCCCAAATGCATCTCAGAAGTGTGCAACTTGTTCCCTGAGTTAGAAAACGTCGAGAAACGGTCGTTTCTGCTAGCGATGTGCTTCTACACATGTATTTGCTGAACGGTGAAAGCGCACAGTAATGCACTTTTCTCCCAGCAAATACACTGTTTCCAAGGAACTGGGAACACACTGAGGAGACACTTGTGGGAGCTACTGTGACTAAAACTGAGCTTCCCTACGCACAGGGAAGCAAGAGAAATGCTGATTTCATCAAGCCCAGTTACATACTCAGAATCTCTACTACTGCGCAAATAGTCATGTCTCTGTAGGCAAAAAACTCATTTCTGACAAAGTTGCCCAAATGCATCTCAGAAATGTGCAACTTGTTCCCTGAGTTAGAAACCGTCGAGAAACGGTCGTTTCTGCTAGCGCTGTGCTTCTACACATGTATTTGCTGAACGGTGAAAGCGCACAGTAATGCACTTTTCTCCCTGCAAATACACTGTTTCTAAGGAAATGGGAACACACTGAGGAGACACTTGTGGGAGCTACTGTGACTAAAACTGAGCTTCCCTACGCACAGGGAAGCAAGAGAAATGCTGATTTCATCAAGCCCAGTTACATACTCAGAATCTGTACTACTGCGCAAATAGGCATGTCTCTTTAGGCAAAAAACTCATTTCTGACAAAGTTGCCCAAATGCATCTCAGAAGTGTGCAACTTGTTCCCTGAGATAGAAAACGTTGAGAAACGTTCGTTTCTGCTAGCGCTGTGCTTCTACACATGTATTTGCTGAAGGGTGAAAGCGCACAGTGATGCACTTTTCTCCCAGCAAATACACTGTTTCTAAGGAAATGGGAACACACTGAGGAGACACTTGTGGGAGCTACTGTGACTAAAACTGAGCTTCCCTACGCACAGGGAAGCAAGAGAAATGCTGATTTCATCAAGCCCAGTTACATACTCAGAATATGTACTACTGCGCAAATAGGCATGTCTCTGTAGGCAAAAAACTCATTTCGGACAAAGTTGCCCAAATGCATCTCAGAAGTGTGCAACTTGTTCCCTGAGTTAGAAAACGTCGAGAAACGGTCGTTTCTGCTAGCGATGTGCTTCTACACATGTATTTGCTGAACGGTGAAAGCGCACAGTAATGCACTTTTCTCCCAGCAAATACACTGTTTCCAAGGAACTGGGAACACACTGAGGAGACACTTGTGGGAGCTACTGTGACTAAAACTGAGCTTCCCTACGCACAGGGAAGCAAGAGAAATGCTGATTTCATCAAGCCCAGTTACATACTCAGAATCTCTACTACTGCGCAAATAGTCATGTCTCTGTAGGCAAAAAACTCATTTCTGACAAAGTTGCCCAAATGCATCTCAGAAATGTGCAACTTGTTCCCTGAGTTAGAAACCGTCGAGAAACGGTCGTTTCTGCTAGCGCTGTGCTTCTACACATGTATTTGCTGAACGGTGAAAGCGCACAGTAATGCACTTTTCTCCCTGCAAATACACTGTTTCTAAGGAAATGGGAACACACTGAGGAGACACTTGTGGGAGCTACTGTGACTAAAACTGAGCTTCCCTACGCACAGGGAAGCAAGAGAAATGCTGATTTCATCAAGCCCAGTTACATACTCAGAATCTGTACTACTGCGCAAATAGGCATGTCTCTGTAGGCAAAAAACTCATTTCTGACAAAGTTGCCCAAATGCATCTCAGAAGTGTGCAACTTGCTCCCTGAGTTAGAAAACGTCGAGAAACGTTCGTTTCTGCTAGCGCTGTGCTTCTACACATGTATTTGCTGAACGGTGAAAGCGCACAGTAATGCACTTTTCTCCCAGCAAATACACTGTTTCTAAGGAAATGGGAACACACTGAGGAGACACTTGTGGGAGCTACTGTGACTAAAACTGAGCTTCCCTACGCACAGGGAAGCAAGAGAAATGCTGATTTCATCAAGCCCAGTTACATACTCAGAATCTGTACTACTGCGCAAATAGGCATGTCTCTTTAGGCAAAAAACTCATTTCTGACAAAGTTGCCCAAATGCATCTCAGAAGTGTGCAACTTGTTCCCTGAGTTAGAAAACGTTGAGAAACGTTCGTTTCTGCTAGCGCTGTGCTTCTACACATGTATTTGCTGAACGGTGAAAGCTCACAGTGATGCACTTTTCTCCCAGCAAATACACTGTTTCTAAGGAAATGGGAACACACTGAGGAGACACTTGTGGGAGCTACTGTGACTAAAACTGAGCTTCCCTACGCACAGGGAAGCAAGAGAAATGCTGATTTCATCAAGCCCACTTACATACTCAGAATATGTACTACTGCGCAAATAGGCATGTCTCTGTAGGCAAAAAACTCATTTCTGACAAAGTTGCCCAAATGCATCTCAGAAGTGTGCAACTTGTTCCCTGAGTTAGAAAACGTCGAGAAACGTTCGTTTCTGCTAGCGCTGTGCTTCTACACATGTATTTGCTGAACGGTGAAAGCGCACAGTAATGCACTTTTCTCCCAGCAAATACACTGTTTCCAAGGAACTGGGAACACACTGAGGAGACACTTGTGGGAGCTACTGTGACTAAAACTGAGCTTCCCTATGCACAGGGAAGCAAGAGAAATGCTGATTTCATCAAGCCCAGTTACATACTCAGAATCTGTACTACTGCGCAAATAGGCATGTCTCTGTAGGCAAAAAACTCATTTCTGACAAAGTTGCCCAAATGCATCTCAGAAGTGTGCAACTTGTTCCCTGAGTTAGAAACCGTCGAGAAACGGTCGTTTCTGCTAGCGCTGTGCTTCTACACATGTATTTGCTGAACGGTGAAAGCGCACAGTAATGCACTTTTCTCCCAACAAATACAATGTTTCTAAGGAAATGAGAACACACTGAGGAGACACTTGTGGGAGCTACTGTGACTAAAACTGAGCTTCCCTACGCACAGGGAAGCAAGAGAAATGCGGATTTCATCAAGCCCAGTTACATACTCGGAATCTGTACTACTGCGCAAATAGGCATGTCTCTGTCGGCAAAAAACTCATTTTTGAGAAAGTTACCCAAATGCATCTCAGAAGTGTCCAACTTGTTCCCTGAGTTAGAAAACGTCGAGAAACGGTCGTTTCTGCTAGCGCTGTGCTTCTACACATGTATTTGCTGAACGGTGAAAGTGCACATTAATGCACTTTTCTCCCAGCAAATACACTGTTTCTAAGGAAATGGGAACACACGGAGGAGACACTTGTGGGAGCTACTGTGACTAAAACTGAGCTTCCCTACGCACCGGGAAGCAAGAGAAATGCTGATTTCATCAAGCCCAGTTACATACTCAGAATCTGTACTACTGCGCAAATAGGCATGTCTCTTTAGGCAAAAAACTCATTTCTGACAAAGTTGCCCAAATGCATCTCAGAAGTGTGCAACTTGTTCCCTGAGTTAGAAAACGTTGAGAAATGTTCGTTTCTGCTAGCGCTGTGCTTCTACACATGTATTTGCTGAACGGTGAAAGCGCACAGTGATGCACTTTTCTCCCAGCAAATACACTGTTTCTAAGGAAATGGGAACACACTGAGGAGACACTTGTGGGAGCTACTGTAACTAAAACTGAGCTTCCCTATGCACTGGGAAGGAAGAGAAATGCTGATTTCATCAAGCCCAGTTACATACTCAGAATCTGTACTACTGCACAAATAGGCATGTCTCTGTAGGCAAAAAACTCATTTCTGACAAAGTTGCCCAAATGCATGTCAGAAGTGTGCAACTTGTTTCCTGAGTTAGAAAACGTTGAGAAACGGTAGTTTCTGCTAGCACTGTGCTTCTACACATGTATTTGCTGAACGGTGAAAGCGCACAGTAATGCACTTTTCTCCCAGCAAATACACTGTTTCTAAGGAAATGGGAACACACTGAGGAGACACTTGTGGGAGCTACTGTGACTAAAACTGAGCTTCCCTACGCACAGGGAAGCAAGAGAAATGCTGATTTCATCAAGCCCAGTTACATACTCAGAATCTGTACTACTGCGCAAATAGGCATGTCTCTGTAGGCAAAAAACTCATTTCTGACAAAGTTGCCCAAATGCATCTCAGAAGTGTGCAACTTGTTCCCTGAGATAGAAAACGTCGAGAAACGGTCGTTTCAGCTAGCGCTGTGCTTCTACACATGTATTTGCTGAACGGTGAAAGCGCACAGTAATGCACTTTTCTCCCAGCAAATACACTGTTTCTAAGGAAATGGGAACACACTGAGGAGACACTTGTGGGAGCTACTGTGACTAAAACTGAGCTTCCCTACGCACAGGGAAGCAAGAGAAATGCTGATTTCATCAAGCCCAGTTACATACTCAGAATCTGTACTACTGCGCAAATAGGCATGTCTCTGTAGGCAAAAAACTCATTTCTGACAAAGTTGCCCAAATGCATCTCAGAAGTGTGCAACTTGTTCCCTGAGTTAGAAAACATCGAGAAACGTTCGTTTCTGCTAGCGCTGTGCTTCTACACATGTATTTCCTGAACGGTGAAAGCGCACAGTAATGCACTTTTCTCCCAGCAAATACACTGTTTCCAAGGAACTGGGAACACACTGAGGAGACACTTGTGGGAGCTACTGTGACTAAAACTGAGCTTCCCTACGCACAGGGAAGCAAGAGAAATGCTGATTTCATCAAGCCCAGTTACATACTCAGAATCTGTACTACTGCGCAAATAGGCATGTCTCTTTAGGCAAAAAATTCATTTCTGACAAAGTTGCCCAAATGCATCTCAGAAGTGTGCAACTTGTTCCCTGAGTTAGAAAACGTCGAGAAACGTTCGTTTCTGCTAGCGCTGTGCTTCTACACATGTATTTGCTGAACGATGAAAGCGCACAGTGATGCACTTTTCTCCCAGAAAATACACTGTTTCTAAGGAACTGGGAACACACTGAGGAGACACTTGTGGGAGCTACTGTGACTAAAACTGAGCTTCCCTACGCACAGGGAAGCAAGAGAAATGCTGATTTCATCAAGCCCAGTTACATACTCAGAATCTGTACTACTGCGCAAATAGGCATGTCACTGTAGGCAAAAAACTCATCTCTGACAAAGTTGCCCAAATGCATCTCAGAAGTGTGCAACTTGTTGCCTGAGTTAGAAAACGTCGAGAAACGGTCGTTTCTGGCTAGCGCTGTGCTTCTACACATGTATTTGCTGAACGGTGAAAGCGCACAGTAATGCACTTTTCTCCCAGCAAATACACTGTTTCTAAGGAAATGGGAACACACTGAGGAGACACTTGTGGGAGCTACTGTGACTAAAACTGAGCTTCCCTACGAACAGGGAAGCAAGAGAAATGCTGATTTCATCAAACCGAGTTACATACTCAGAATCTGTACTACTGCGCAAATAGGCATGTCTCTGTAGGCAAAAAACTCATTTCTGACACAGTTGCCCAAATGCATCTCAGAAGTGTGCAACTTGTTCCCTGAGTTAGAAAACGTCGAGAAACGTTCGTTTCTGCTAGCGCTGTGCTTCTACACATGTATTTGCTGAACGGAGAAAGCGCACAGTAATGCACTTTTCTCCCAGCAAATACACTGTTTCTAAGGAAATGGGAACACACTGAGGAGACACTTGTGGGAGCTACTGTGACTAAAACTGAGCTTCCCTACGCACAGGGAAGCAAGAGAAATGCTGATTTCATCAAGCCCAGTTACATACTCAGAATCTGTACTACTGCGCAAATAGGCATGTCTCTTTAGGCAAAAAACTCATTTCTGACAAAGTTGCCCAAATGCATCTCAGAAGTGTGCAACTTGTTCCCTGAGTTAGAAAAGGTTGAGAAACGTTAGTTTCGGCTAGCGCTGTGCTTCTACACATGTATTTGCTGAACGGTGAAAGCGCACAGTGATGCACTTTTCTCCCAGCAAATACAGTTTCTAAGGAAATGGGAACACACTGAGGAGACACTTGTGGGAGCTACTGTGACTAAAACTGAGCTTCACTACGCACAGGGAAGCAAGAGAAATGCTGATTTCATCAAGCCCAGTTACATACTCAGAATCTGTACTACTGCGCAAATAGGCATGTCTCTGTAGGCAAAAAACTCATTTCTGACAAAGTTGCCCAAATGCATCTCAGAAGTGTGCAACTTGTTCCCTGAGTTAGAAAACGTCGAGAAACCGTCGTTTCTGCTAGCGCTGTGCTTCTACACATGTATTTCCTGAACGGTGAAAGCGCACAGTAATGCACTTTTCTCCCAGCAAATACACTGTTTCTAAGGAAATGGGAACACACTGAGGAGACACTTGTGGGAGCTACTGTGACTAAAACTGAGCTTCCCTACGCACCGGGAAGCAAGAGAAATGCTGATTTCATCAAGCCCAGTTACATACTCAGAATATGTACTACTGCGCAAATAGGCATGTCTCTTTAGGCAAAAAACTCATTTCTGACAAAGTTGCCCAAATGCATCTCAGAAGTGTGCAACTTGTTCCCTGAGTTAGAAAACGTCGAGAAACGTTCGTTTCTGCTAGCGCTGTGCTTCTACACATGTATTTGCTGAACGGTGAAAGCGCACAGTAATGCACTTTTCTCCCAGCAAATACACTGTTTCTAAGGAAATGGGAACACACTGAGGAGACACTTGTGGGAGCTACTGTGACTAAAACTGAGCTTCCCTACGCACCGGGAAGCAAGAGAAATGCTGATTTCATCAAGCCCAGTTACATACTCAGAATCTGTACTACTGCGCAAATAGGCATGTCTCTGTAGGCAAAAAACTCATTTCTGACAAAGTTGCCCAAATGCATCTCAGAAGTGTGCAACTTGTTCCCTGAGTTAGAAAACGTTGAGAAACGTTCGTTTCTGCTAGCGCTGTGCTTCTACACATGTATTTGCTGAACGGTGAAAGCGCACAGTGATGCACTTTTCTCCCAGCAAATACACTGTTTCTAAGGAAATGGGAACACACTGAGGAGACACTTGTGGGAGCTACTGTAACTAAAACTGAGCTTCCCTATGCACTGGGAAGGAAGAGAAATGCTGATTTCATCAAGCCCAGTTACATACTCAGAATCTGTACTACTGCGCAAATAGGCATGTCTCTGTAGGCAAAAAACTCATTTCTGACAAAGTTGCCCAAATGCATGTCAGAAGTGTGCAACTTGTTCCCTGAGTTAGAAAACGTCGAGAAACGGTAGTTTCTGCTAGCGCTGTGCTTCTACACATGTATTTGCTGAACGGTGAAAGCGCACAGTAATGCACTTTTCTCCCAGCAAATACACTGTTTCTAAGGAAATGGGAACACACTGAGGAGACACTTGTGGGAGCTACTGTGACTAAAACTGAGCTTCCCTACGCACAGGGAAGCAAGAGAACTGCTGATTTCATCAAGCCCAGTTACATACTCAGAATCTGTACTACTGCGCAAATAGGCATGTCTCTGTAGGCAAAAAACTCATTTCTGACAAAGTTGCCCAAATGCATCTCAGAAGTGTGCAACTTGTTCCCTGAGATAGAAAACATCGAGAAACGGTCGTTTCAGATAGCGCTGTGCTTCTACACATGTATTTGCTGAACGGTGAAAGCGCACAGTAATGCACTTTTCTCCCAGCAAATACACTGTTTCCAAGGAAATGGGAACACACTGAGGAGACACTTGTGGGAGCTACTGTGACTAAAACTGAGCTTCCCTATGCACAGGGAAGCAAGAGAAATGCTGATTTCATCAGGCCCAGTTACATACACAGAATCTGTAGTATTGCGCAAATAGGCATGTCTCTGTAGGCAAAAAACTCATTTCTGACAAAGTTGCCCAAATGCATCTCAGAAGTGTGCAACTTGTTCCCTGAGTTAGAAAACGTCGAGAAACGTTCCTTTCTGCTAGCGCTGTGCTTCTACACATGTATTTGCTGAACGGTGAAAGCGCACAGTAATGCACTTTTCTCCCAGCAAATACACTGTTTCTAAGGAAATGGGAACACACTGAGGAGACACTTGTGGGAGCTACTGTGACTAAAACTGAGCTTCCCTACGAACAGGGAAGCAAGAGAAATGCTGATTTCATCAAGCCCAGTTACATACTCAGAATATGTACTACTGTGCAAATACGCATATCTCTGTAGCCAAAAAACTCATTTCTGACAAAGTTGCCCAAATGCATCTCAGAGGTGTTCAACTTGTTCCCTGAGTTAGAAAACATCGAGAAACGTTCGTTTCTGCTAGCGCTGTGCTTCTACACATGTATTTGCTTAACGGTGAAAGCGCACAGTAATGCACTTTTCTCCCAGCAAATACACTGTTTCCAAGGAAATGGGAACACACTGAGGAGACACTTGTGGGAGCTACTGTGACTAAAACTGAGCTTCTCTACGCACAGGGAAGCAAGAGAAATGCTGATTTCATTAAGCCCACTTACATACTCAGAATCTGTACTACTGCGCAAATAGGCATGTCTCTGTAGGCAAAAAACTCATTCCTGACAAAGTTGCCCAAATGCATCTCAGAAGTGTGCAACTTGTTCCCTGAGTTAGAAAACGTCGAGAAACGGTCGTTTCAGCTAGCGCTGTGATTCTACACATGTATTTGCTGAACGGTGAAAGCGCACAGTAATGCACTTTTCTCCCAGCAAATACACTGTTTCTAAGGAAATGGGAACACACTGAGGAGACACTTGTGGGAGCTACTGTGACAAAAACTGAGCTTCCCTACGCACAGGGAAGCGAGAGAAATGCTGATTTCATCAAGCCCAGTTACATACTCAGAATCTGTACTACTGCGCAAATAGGCATGTCTCTGTAGGCAAAAAACTCATTTCTGACAAAGTTGCCCAAATGCATCTCAGAAGTGTGCAACTTGTTTTCTGAGTTAGAAAACGTTGAGAAACGTTCTTTTCTGCTAGCGCTGTGCTTCTACACATGTATTTGCTGAACGGTGAAAGCGCACAGTAATGCACTTTTCTCCCAGCAAATACACTGTTTCTAAGGAAATGGGAACACACTGAGGAGACACTTGTGGGAGCTACTGTGACTAAAACTGAGCTTCCCTATGCACAGGGAAGCAAGAGAAATGCTGATTTCATCAAGCCCAGTTACATACTAAGAATCTGTACTACTGCGCAAATAGGCATGTCTCTGTAGGCAAAAAACTCATTTCTGACAAAGTTGCCCAAATGCATCTCAGAAGTGTGCAACTTGTTCCCTGAGTTAGAAAACGTCGAGAAACGTTCGTTTCTGCTAGCGCTGTGCTTCTACACATGTATTTGCTGAACGGTGAAAGCGCACAGTAATGCACTTTTCTCCCAGCAAATACACTGTAACTAAGGAAATGGAAACACACTGAGGAGACACTTGTGGGAGCTACTGGGACTAAAACTGAGCTTCCCTATGCACAGGGAAGCAAGAGAAATGCTGATTTCATCAAGCCCAGTTACATACTCAGAATCTGTACTACTGCGCAAATAGGCATGTCTCTGTAGGCAAAAAACTCATTTCTGACAAAGTTGCCCAAATGCTTCTCAGAAGTGTGCAACTTGTTTTCTGAGTTAGAAAACGTCGAGAAACGTTCTTTTCTGCTAGCGCTGTGCTTCTACACATGTATTTGCTGAAAGGTGAAAGCGCACAGTAATGCACTTTTCTCCCAGCAAATACACTGTTTCTAAGGAAATGGGAACACACTGAGGAGACACTTGTGGGAGCTACTGTGACTAAAACTGAGCTTCCCTACACACAGGGAAGCAAGAGAAATGCTGATTTCATCAAGCCCAGTTACATACTCAGAATCTGTACTACTGCGCAAATAGGCATGTCTCTGTAGGCAAAAAACTCATTTCGGACAAAGTTGCCCAAATGCATCTCAGAAGTGTGCAACTTGTTCCCTGAGTTAGAAAACGTCGAGAAACGTTCGTTTCTGCTAGCGCTGTGCTTCTACACATGTATTTGCTGAATGGTGAAAGCGCACAGTAATGCACTTTTCTCCCAGCAAATACACTGTTTCTAAGGAAATGGGAACACACTCAGGAGACACTTGTGGGAGCTACTGTGACTAAAACTGAGCTTCCCTATGCACAGGGAAGCAAGAGAAATGCTGATTTCATCAAGCCCAGTTACATACTAAGAATCTGTACTACTGCGCAAATAGGCATGTCTCTGTAGGCAAAAAACTCATTTCTGACAAAGTTGCCCAAATGCATCTCAGAAGTGTGCAACTTGTTCCCTGAGTTAGAAAACGTCGAGAAACGTTCGTTTCTGCTAGCGCTGTGCTTCTACACATGTATTTGCTGAACGGTGAAAGCGCACAGTAATGCACTTTTCTCCCAGCAAATACACTGTAACTAAGGAACTGGGAACACACTGAGGAGACACTTGTGGGAGCTACTGGGACTAAAACTGAGCTTCCCTATGCACAGGGAAGGAAGAGAAATGCTGATTTCATCAAGCCCAGTTACATACTCAGAATCTGTACTACTGCGCAAATAGGCATGTCTCTGTAGGCAAAAAACTCATTTCTGACAAAGTTGCCCAAATGCTTCTCAGAAGTGTGCAACTTGTTTTCTGAGTTAGAAAACGTCGAGAAACGTTCTTTTCTGCTAGCGCTGTGCTTCTACACATGTATTTGCTGAAAGGTGAAAGCGCACAGTAATGCACTTTTCTCCCAGCAAATACACTGTTTCTAAGGAAATGGGAACACACTGAGGAGACACTTGTGGGAGCTACTGTGACTAAAACTGAGCTTCCCTACACACAGGGAAGCAAGAGAAATGCTGATTTCATCAAGCCCAGTTACATACTCAGAATCTGTACTACTGCGCAAATAGGCATGTCTCTGTAGGCAAAAAACTCATTTCGGACAAAGTTGCCCAAATGCATCTCAGAAGTGTGCAACTTGTTCCCTGAGTTAGAAAACGTCGAGAAACGTTCGTTTCTGCTAGCGCTGTGCTTCTACACATGTATTTGCTGAATGGTGAAAGCGCACAGTAATGCACTTTTCTCCCAGCAAATACACTGTTTCTAAGGAAATGGGAACACACTCAGGAGACACTTGTGGGAGCTACTGGGACTAAAACTGAGCTTCCCTACGCACAGGGAAGCAAGAGAAATGCTGATTTCATCAAGCCCAGTTACATACTCAGAATCTGTACTACTGCGCAAATAGGCATGTCACTGTAGGCAAAAAACTCATTTCTGACAAAGTTGCCCAAATGCATCTCAGAAGTGTGCAACTTGTTCCCTGAGTTAGAAAACGTCGAGTAACGTTCGTTTCTGCTAGCGCTGTGCTTCTACACATGTATTTGCTGAACGGTGAAAGCGCACCGTAATGCGCTTTTCTCCCAGCACATACACTGTTTCTAAGGAAATGGGAACACACTGAGGAGACACTTGTGGGAGCTACTGGGACTAAAACTGAGCTTCCCCACGCACAGGGAAGCAAGAGAAATGCTGATTTCATCAAGCCCAGTTACATACTCAGAATCTGTACTACTGCGCAAATAGGCATGTCTCTGTAGGCAAAAAACTCATTTCTGACAAAGTTGCCCAAATGCATCTCAGAAGTGTGCAACTTGTTCCCTGAGTTAGAAAACGTCGAGAAACGTTCGTTTCTGCTAGCGCTGTGCTTCTACACATGTATTTGCTGAACGGTGAAAGCGCACAGTAATGCACTTTTCTCCCAGCAAATACACTGTTTCTAAGGAAATGGGAACACACTGAGGAGACAATTGTGGGAGCTACTGTGACTAAAACTGAGCTTCCCTACGCACAGGGAAGCAAGAGAAATGCTGATTTCATCAAGCCCAGTTACATACTCAGAATCTGTACTACTGCGCAAATAGGCATGTCTCTGTAGGCAAAAAACTCATTTCTGACAAAGTTGCCCAAATGCATCTCAGAAGTGTGCAACTTGTTCCCTGAGTTAGAAAACGTCGAGAAACGTTCGTTTCTGCTAGCGCTGTGCTTCTACACATGTATTTGCTGAACGGTGAAAGCGCACAGTAATGCACTTTTCTCCCAGCAAATACACTGTTTCTAAGGAAATGGGAACACACTGAGGAGACACTTGTGGGAGCTACTGGGACTAAAACTGAGCTTCCCTACGCACAGGGAAGCAAGAGAAATGCTGATTTCATCAAGCCCAGTTACATACTCAGAATCTGTACTACTGCGCAAATAGGCATGTCTCTGTAGGCAAAAAACTCATTTCTGACAAAGTTGCCCAAATGCATCTCAGAAGTGTGCAACTTGTTCCCTGAGTTAGAAAACGTCGAGTAACGTTCGTTTCTGCTAGCGCTGTGCTTCTACACATGTATTTGCTGAACGGTGAAAGCGCACAGTAATGCGCTTTTCTCCCAGCAAATACACTGTTTCTAAGGAAATGGGAACACACTGAGGAGACACTAGTGGGAGCTACTGGGACTAAAACTGAGCTTCCCTATGCACAGGGAAGCAAGAGAAATGCTGATTTCATCAAGCCCAGTTACATACTCAGAATCTGTACTACTGCGCAAATAGGCATGTCTCTGTAGGCAAAAAACTCATTTCTGACAAAGTTGCCCAAATGCATCTCAGAAGTGTGCAACTTGTTCCCTGAGTTAGAAAACGTCGAGAAACGTTCGTTTCTGCTAGCGCTGTGCTTCTACACATGTATTTGCTGAACGGTGAAAGCGCACAGTAATGCACTTTTCTCCCAGCAAATACACTGTTTCTAAGGAAATGGGAACACACTGAGGAGACAATTGTGGGAGCTACTATGACTAAAACTGGGCTTCCCTACGCACAGGGAAGCAAGAGAAATGCTGATTTCATCAAGCCCAGTTACATACTCAGAATCTGTACTACTGCGCAAATAGGCATGTCTCTGTAGGCAAAAAACTCATTTCTGACAAAGTTGCCCAAATGCATCTCAGAAGTGTGCAACTTGTTCCCTGAGTTAGAAAACGTCGAGAAACGTTCATTTCTGCTAGCGCTGTGCTTCTACACATGTATTTGCTGAACGGTGAAAGCGCACAGTAATGCACTTTTCTCCCAGCAAATACACTGTTTCTAAGGAAATGGGAACACACTGAGGAGACACTAGTGGGAGCTACTGGGACTAAAACTGAGCTTCCCTACGCACAGGGAAGCAAGAGAAATGCTGATTTCATCAAGCCCAGTTACATACTCAGAATCTGTACTACTGCGCAAATAGGCATGTCTCTGTAGGCAAAAAACTCATTTCTGACAAAGTTGCCCAAATGCATCTCAGAGGCGTGCAACTTGTTCCCTGAGTTAGAAAACGTCGAGAAACGTTTGTTTCTGTTAGCGCTGTGCTTCTACACATGTATTTGCTGAACGGTGAAAGCGCACAGTAATGCACTTTTCTCCCAGCAAATACACTGTTTCTAAGGAAATGGGAACACACTGAGGAGACAATTGTGGGAGCTACTATGACTAAATCTGAGCTTCCCTACGCATAGGGAAGCAGGAGAAATGCTGATTTCATCAAGCCCAGTTACATACTCAGAATCTGTACTACTGCGCAAATAGGCATGTCTCTGTAGGCATAAAACTCATTTCTGACAAAGTTGCCCAAATGCTTCTCAGAAGTGTGCAACTTGTTTTCTGAGTTAGAAAACGTCAAGAAACGTTCTTTTCTGCTAGCGCTGTGCTTCTACACATGTATTTGCTGAACGGTGAAAGCGCACAGTAATGCACTTTTCTCCCAGCAAATACACTGTTTCTAAGGAAATGGGAACACACTGAGGAGACACTTGTGGGAGCTACTGTGACTAAAACTGAGCTTCCCTACGCACAGGGAAGCAAGAGAAATGCTGATTTCATCAAGCCCAGTTACATACTCAGAATCTGTACTACTGTGCAAATAGGCATGTCTCTGTAGGCAAAAAACTCATTTCGGACAAAGTTGCCCAAATGCATCTCAGAAGTGTGCAACTTGTTCCCTGAGTCAGAAAATGTCGAGAAACGTTCGTTTCTGCTAGGGCTGTGCTTCTACACATGTATTTGCTGAACGGTGAAAGCGCACAGTAATGCACTTTTCTCCCAGCAAATACAGTGTTTCTAAGGAAATGGGAACACACTGAGGAGACACTTATGGGACCTACTGTGACTAAAACTGAGCTTCGCTATGCACAGGGAAGCAAGAGAAATGCTGATTTCATCAAGCCCAGTTACATACTC
This sequence comes from Acomys minous, assembly GCF_964271855.1. Classification (NCBI taxonomy): domain Eukaryota; kingdom Metazoa; phylum Chordata; class Mammalia; order Rodentia; family Muridae; genus Acomys; species Acomys minous. Next base: position 3,314,918 of record NW_028182181.1, read on the forward strand.
AGAATCTGTACTACAGCGCAAATAGGCATGTCTCTGTAGGCAAAAAACTCATTTCTGACAAAGTTGCCCAAATTCATCTCAGAAGTGTGCAACTTGTTCCCTGAGTTAGAAAACGTCGAGAAACGTTCGTTTCTGCTAGCGCTGTGCTTCTACACATGTATTTGCTGAACGGTGAAAGCGCACAGTAATGCACTTTTCTCCCAGCAAATACACTGTAACTAAGGAAATGGAAACACACTGAGGAGACACTTGTGGGAGCTACTGGGACTAAAACTGAGCTTCCCTATGCACAGGGAAGCAAGAGAAATGCTGATTTCATCAAGCCCAGTTACATACTCAGAATCTGTACTACTGCGCAAATAGGCATGTCTCTGTAGGCAAAAAAATCATTTCTGACAAAGTTGCCCAAATGCATCTCAGAAGTGTGCAACTTGTTCCCTGAGTTAGAAAACGTCGAGAAACGTTCCTTTCTGCTAGCGCTGTGCTTCTACGCATGTATTTGCTGAACGGTGAAAGCGCACAGTAATGCACTTTTCTCCCAGCAAACACACTGTTTCTAAGGAAAGGGGAACACACTGAGGAGACAATTGTGGGAGCTACTATGACTAAAACTGAGCTTCCCTACGCACAGGGAAGCAAGAGAAATGCTGATTTCATCAAGCCCAGTTACATACTCAGAATCTGTACTACAGCGCAAATAGGCATGTCTCTGTAGGCAAAAAACTCATTTCTGACAAAGTTGCCCAAATGCTTCTCAGAAGTGTGCAACTTGTTTTCTGAGTTAGAAAACGTCGAGAAACGTTCTTTTCTGCTAGCGCTGTGCTTCTACACATGTATTTGCTGAACGGTGAAAGCGCACAGTAATGCACTTTTCTCCCAGCAAATACACTGTTTCTAAGGAAATGGGAACACACTGAGGAGACACTTGTGGGAGCTACTGTGACTAAAACTGAGCTTCCCTACGCACAGGGAAGCAAGAGAAATGCTGATTTCATCAAGCCCAGTTACATACTCAGAATCTGTACTACTGCGCAAATAGGCATGTCTCTGTAGGCAAAAAACTCATTTCTGACAAAGTTGCCCAAATGCTTCTCAGAAGTGTGCAACTTGTTTTCTGAGTTAGAAAACGTCGAGAAACGTTCTTTTCTGCTAGCGCTGTGCTTCTACACATGTATTTGCTGAACGGTGAAAGCGCACAGTAATGCACTTTTCTCCCAGCAAATACACTGTTTCTAAGGAACTGGGAACACACTGAGGAGACACTTGTGGGAGCTACTGTGACTAAAACTGAGCTTCCCTACGCACAGGGAAGCAAGATAAATGCTGATTTCATCAAGCCCAGTTACCTACTCAGAATCTGTACTACAGCGCAAATAGGCATGTCTCTGTAGGCAAAAAACTCATTTCTGACAAAGTTGCCCAAATGCATCTCAGAAGTGTGCAACTTGTTCCCTGAGTTAGAAAATGTCGAGAAACGGTCGTTTCAGCCAGCGCTGTGCTTCTACACATGTATTTGCTGAACGGTTAAAGTGCACAGTAATGCGCTTTTCTCCCAGCAAATACACTGTTTCTAAGGAAATGGGAACACACTGAGGAGACACTTGTGGGAGCTACTGTGACTAAAACTGAGCTTCCCTACGCACAGGGAAGCAAGAGAAATGCTGATTTCATCAAGCCCAGTTACCTACTCAGAATCTGTACTACTGCGCAAATAGGCATGTCTCTGTAGGCAAAAAACTCATTTCTGACAAAGTTGCCCAAATGCATCTCAGAAGTGTGCCACTTGGTCCCTGAGTTAGAAAACGTCGAGAAACGGTCGTTTCAGCCAGCTCTGTGCTTCTACACATGTATTTGCTGAACGGTGAAAGCGCACAGTAATGCACTTTTCTCCCAGCAAATACACTGTTTCTAAGGAAATGGGAACACACTGAGGAGACACTTGTGGGAGCTACTGTGACTAAAACTGAGCTTCCCTACGCACAGGGAAGCAAGAGAAATGCTGATTTCATCAAGCCCAGTTACATACTCAGAATCTGTACTACTGCGCAAATAGGCATGTCTCTGTAGGCAAAAAACTCATTTTTGAGAAAGTTACCCAAATGCATCTCAGAAGTGTGCAACTTGTTCCCTGAGTTAGAAAACATCGAGAAACGTTCGTTTCTGGAAGCACTGTGCTTCTACACATGTATTTGCTGAATGGTGAAAGCGCACAGTAATGCACTTTTATCCCAGCAAATACACTGTTTCTAAGGAAATGGGAACACACTGAGGAGACACTTGTGGGAGCTGCTGTGACTAAAACTGAGCTTCCCTACGACCAGGGAAGCAAGAGAAATGCTGATTTCATCAAGCCCAGTTACCTACTCAGAATCTGTACTACTGCGCAAATAGGCATGTCTCTGTAGGCAAAAAACTCATTTCTGACATAGTTGCCCAAATGTATCTCAGAAGTGTGCAACTTCTTCCCTGAGTTAGAAAACGTCGAGAAACGGTCGTTTCTGCTAGCGCTGTGCTTCTACACATGTATTTGCTGAACGATGAAAGCTCACAGTAATGCACTTTTCTCCCAGCAAATACACTGTTTCTAAGCAAATGGGAACACACTGAGGAGACACTTGTGGGAGCTACTGTGACTAAAACTGAGCTTCCCTACGCACAGGGAAGCAAGAGAAATGCTGATTTCTTCAAGCCTAGTTACCTACTCAGAATCTCTACTACTGCGCAAATAGGCATGTCTCTGTAGGCAAAAAACTCATTTCTGACAAAGTTGCCCAAATGCATCTCAGAAGTGTGCAACTTGTTCCCTGAGTTAGAAAACGTCGAGAAACGGTCGTTTCTGCTAGCGTTGTGCTTCTACACATGTATTTGCTGAACGGTGAAAGCGCACAGTAATGCACTTTTCTCCCAGCAAATACACTGTTTCTAAGGAAATGGGAACACACTGAGGAGACACTTGTGGGAGCTACTGTGACTAAAACTGAGCTTCCCTACGCACAGGGAAGCAAGAGAAATGCTGATTTCATCAAGCCCAGTTACATACTCAGAATCTGTACTACTGCGCAAATAGGCATGTCTCTTTAGGCAAAAAACTCATTTCTGACAAAGTTGCCCAAATGCATCTCAGAAGTGTGCAACTTTTTCCCTGAGTTAGAAAACGTCGAGAAATGGTCGTTTCTGCTAGCGCTGTGCTTCTACACATGTATTTGCTGAATGGTGAAAGCGCACAGTAATGCACTTTTCTCCCAGCAAATACACTGTTTCTAAGGAAATGGGAACACACTGAGGGGACACTTGTGGGAGCTACTGTGACTAAAACTGAGCTTCCCTACGCACAGGGAAGCAAGAGAAATGCTGATTTCTTCAAGCCCAGTTACCTACTCAGAATCTGTACTACTGCGCAAATAGGCATGTCTCTGTAGGCAAAAAACTCATTTCTGACAAAGTTGCCCAAATGCATCTCAGAAGTGTGCAACTTGTTCCCTGAGTTAGAAAACGTCGAGAAACGGTCGTTTCTGCTAGCGCTGTGCTTCTACACATGTATTTGCTGAACGGTGAAAGCGCACAGTAATGCACTTTTCTCCCAGCAAATACACTGTTTCTAAGGAAATGGGAACACACTGAGGAGACACTTGTGGGAGCTACTGTGACTAAAACTGAGCTTCCCTACGCACAGGGAAGCAAGAGAAATGCTGATTTCATCAAGCCCAGTTACATACTCAGAATCTGTACTACTGCGCAAATAGGCATGTCTCTGTAGGCAAAAAACTCATTTCTGACAAAGTTGCCCAAATGCATCTCAGAAGTGTGCAACTTGTTCCCTGAGTTAGAAAACGTCGAGAAACGGTCGTTTCTGCTAGCGCTGTGCTTCTACACATGTATTTGCTGAACAGTGAAAGCGCACAGTAATGCACTTTTCTCCCAGCAAATACACTGTTTCTAAGGAAATGGGAACACACTGAGGAGACACTTGTGGGAGCTACTGTGACTAAAACTGAGCTTCCCTACGCACAGGGAAGCAAGAGAAATGCTGATTTCATCAAGCCCAGTTACATACTCAGAATCTCTACTACTGCGCAAATAGGCATGTCTCTGTAGGCAAAAAACTCATTTCTGACAAAGTTGCCCAAATGCATCTCAGAAGTGTGCAACTTGTTCCCTGAGTTAGAAAACATCGAGAAACGTTCGTTTCTGCTAGCGCTGTGCTTCTACACATGAATTTGCTGAACGGTGAAAGCGCACAGTAAGGCACTTTTCTCCCAGCAAATACACTGTTTCTAAGGAACTGGGCACACTGAGGAGACACTTGTGGGAGCTACTGTGACTAAAACTGAGCTTCCCTACGCACAGGGAAGCAAGAGAAATGCTGATTTCATCAAGCCCAGTTACATACTCAGAATCTGTACTACTGCGCAAATAGGCATGTCTCTGTAGGCAAAAAACTCATTTCTGACAAAATTGCCCAAATGCATCTCAGAAGTGTGCAACTTGTTCCCTGAGTTAGAAAACGTCGAGAAACGGTCGTTTCTGCTAGCGCTGTGCTTCTACACATGTATTTGCTGAACGGTGAAAGCGCACAGTAATGCACTTTTCTCCCAGCAAATACACTGTTTCTAAGGAAATGGGAACACACTGAGGAGACACTTGTGGGAGCTACTGTGACTAAAACTGAGCTTCCCTACGCACAGGGAAGCAAGAGAAATGCTGATTTCATCAAGCACAGTTACATACTCAGAATCTCTACTACTGCGCAAATAGGCATGTCTCTGTAGGCAAAAAACTCATTTCTGACAAAGTTGCCCAAATGCATCTCAGAAGTGTGCAACTTGTTCCCTGAGTTAGAAAACGTCTAGAAACGGTCGTTTCTGCTAGTGTTGTGCTTCTACACATGTAAATGCTGAACGGTGAAAGCGCACAGTAATGCACTTTTCTCCCAGCAAATACACTGTTTCTAAGGAAATGGGAACACACTGAGGAGACACTTGTGGGAGCTACTGTGACTAAAACTGAGCTTCCCTACGCACAGGGAAGAAAGAGAAATGCTGATTTCATCAAGCCCAGTTACATACTCAGAATCTGTACTACTGCGCAAATAGGCATGTCTCTGTAGGCAAAAAACTCATTTCTGACAAAGTTGCCCAAATGCATCTCAGAAGTGTGCAACTTGTTCCCTGAGTTAGAAAACGTCGAAAAATGTTCGTTTCTGCTAGCGTTGTGCTTCTACACATGTATTTGCTGAATGGTGAAAGCGCACAGTAATGCACTTTTATCCCAGCAAATACACTGTTTCTAAGGAAATGGGAACACACTGAGGAGACACTTGTGGGAGCTGCTGTGACTAAAACTGAGCTTCCCTACGACCAGGGAAGCAAGAGAAATGCTGATTTCATCAAGCCCAGTTACCTACTCAGAATCTGTACTACTGCGCAAATAGGCATGTCTCTGTAGGCAAAAAACTCATTTCTGACATAGTTGCCCAAATGTATCTCAGAAGTGTGCAACTTCTTCCCTGAGTTAGAAAACGTCGAGAAACGGTCGTTTCTGCTAGCGCTGTGCTTCTACACATGTATTTGCTGAACGGTGAAAGCGCACAGTAATGCACTTTTCTCCCAGCAAATACACTGTAACTAAGGAACTGGGAACACACTGAGGAGACACTTGTGGGAGCTACTGGGACTAAAACTGAGCTTCCCTATGCACAGGGAAGGAAGAGAAATGCTGATTTCATCAAGCCCAGTTACATACTCAGAATCTGTACTACTGCGCAAATAGGCATGTCTCTGTAGGCAAAAAACTCATTTCTGACAAAGTTGCCCAAATGCTTCTCAGAAGTGTGCAACTTGTTTTCTGAGTTAGAAAACGTCGAGAAACGTTCTTTTCTGCTAGCGCTGTGCTTCTACACATGTATTTGCTGAAAGGTGAAAGCGCACAGTAATGCACTTTTCTCCCAGCAAATACACTGTTTCTAAGGAAATGGGAACACACTGAGGAGACACTTGTGGGAGCTACTGTGACTAAAACTGAGCTTCCCTACACACAGGGAAGCAAGAGAAATGCTGATTTCATCAAGCCCAGTTACATACTCAGAATCTGTACTACTGCGCAAATAGGCATGTCTCTGTAGGCAAAAAACTCATTTCGGACAAAGTTGCCCAAATGCATCTCAGAAGTGTGCAACTTGTTCCCTGAGTTAGAAAACGTCGAGAAACGTTCGTTTCTGCTAGCGCTGTGCTTCTACACATGTATTTGCTGAATGGTGAAAGCGCACAGTAATGCACTTTTCTCCCAGCAAATACACTGTTTCTAAGGAAATGGGAACACACTCAGGAGACACTTGTGGGAGCTACTGGGACTAAAACTGAGCTTCCCTACGCACAGGGAAGCAAGAGAAATGCTGATTTCATCAAGCCCAGTTACATACTCAGAATCTGTACTACTGCGCAAATAGGCATGTCACTGTAGGCAAAAAACTCATTTCTGACAAAGTTGCCCAAATGCATCTCAGAAGTGTGCAACTTGTTCCCTGAGTTAGAAAACGTCGAGTAACGTTCGTTTCTGCTAGCGCTGTGCTTCTACACATGTATTTGCTGAACGGTGAAAGCGCACCGTAATGCGCTTTTCTCCCAGCACATACACTGTTTCTAAGGAAATGGGAACACACTGAGGAGACACTTGTGGGAGCTACTGGGACTAAAACTGAGCTTCCCCACGCACAGGGAAGCAAGAGAAATGCTGATTTCATCAAGCCCAGTTACATACTCAGAATCTGTACTACTGCGCAAATAGGCATGTCTCTGTAGGCAAAAAACTCATTTCTGACAAAGTTGCCCAAATGCATCTCAGAAGTGTGCAACTTGTTCCCTGAGTTAGAAAACGTCGAGAAACGTTCGTTTCTGCTAGCGCTGTGCTTCTACACATGTATTTGCTGAACGGTGAAAGCGCACAGTAATGCACTTTTCTCCCAGCAAATACACTGTTTCAAAGGAAATGGGAACACACTGAGGAGACAATTGTGGGAGCTACTGTGACTAAAACTGAGCTTCCCTACGCACAGGGAAGCAAGAGAAATGCTGATTTCATCAAGCCCAGTTACATACTCAGAATCTGTACTACTGCGCAAATAGGCATGTCTCTGTAGGCAAAAAACTCATTTCTGACAAAGTTGCCCAAATGCATCTCAGAAGTGTGCAACTTGTTCCCTGAGTTAGAAAACGTCGAGAAACGTTCGTTTCTGCTAGCGCTGTGCTTCTACACATGTATTTGCTGAACGGTGAAAGCGCACAGTAATGCACTTTTCTCCCAGCAAATACACTGTTTCTAAGGAAATGGGAACACACTGAGGAGACACTTGTGGGAGCTACTGGGACTAAAACTGAGCTTCCCTACGCACAGGGAAGCAAGAGAAATGCTGATTTCATCAAGCCCAGTTACCTACTCAGAATCTGTACTACTGCGCAAATAGGCATGTCTCTGTAGGCAAAAAACTCATTTCTGACAAAGTTGCCCAAATGCATCTCAGAAGTGTGCAACTTGTTCCCTGAGTTAGAAAACGTCGAGTAACGTTCGTTTCTGCTAGCGCTGTGCTTCTACACATGTATTTGCTGAACGGTGAAAGCGCACAGTAATGCGCTTTTCTCCCAGCAAATACACTGTTTCTAAGGAAATGGGAACACACTGAGGAGACACTAGTGGGAGCTACTGGGACTAAAACTGAGCTTCCCTATGCACAGGGAAGCAAGAGAAATGCTGATTTCATCAAGCCCAGTTACATACTCAGAATCTGTACTACTGCGCAAATAGGCATGTCTCTGTAGGCAAAAAACTCATTTCTGACAAAGTTGCCCAAATGCATCTCAGAAGTGTGCAACTTGTTCCCTGAGTTAGAAAACGTCGAGAAACGTTCGTTTCTGCTAGCGCTGTGCTTCTACACATGTATTTGCTGAACGGTGAAAGCGCACAGTAATGCACTTTTCTCCCAGCAAATACACTGTTTCTAAGGAAATGGGAACACACTGAGGAGACAATTGTGGGAGCTACTATGACTAAAACTGGGCTTCCCTACGCACAGGGAAGCAAGAGAAATGCTGATTTCATCAAGCCCAGTTACATACTCAGAATCTGTACTACTGCGCAAATAGGCATGTCTCTGTAGGCAAAAAACTCATTTCTGACAAAGTTGCCCAAATGCATCTCAGAAGTGTGCAACTTGTTCCCTGAGTTAGAAAACGTCGAGAAACGTTCATTTCTGCTAGCGCTGTGCTTCTACACATGTATTTGCTGAACGGTGAAAGCGCACAGTAATGCACTTTTCTCCCAGCAAATACACTGTTTCTAAGGAAATGGGAACACACTGAGGAGACACTAGTGGGAGCTACTGGGACTAAAACTGAGCTTCCCTACGCACAGGGAAGCAAGAGAAATGCTGATTTCATCAAGCCCAGTTACATACTCAGAATCTGTACTACTGCGCAAATAGGCATGTCTCTGTAGGCAAAAAACTCATTTCTGACAAAGTTGCCCAAATGCATCTCAGAGGCGTGCAACTTGTTCCCTGAGTTAGAAAACGTCGAGAAACGTTTGTTTCTGTTAGCGCTGTGCTTCTACACATGTATTTGCTGAACGGTGAAAGCGCACAGTAATGCACTTTTCTCCCAGCAAATACACTGTTTCTAAGGAAATGGGAACACACTGAGGAGACAATTGTGGGAGCTACTATGACTAAATCTGAGCTTCCCTACGCATAGGGAAGCAGGAGAAATGCTGATTTCATCAAGCCCAGTTACATACTCAGAATCTGTACTACTGCGCAAATAGGCATGTCTCTGTAGGCAAAAAACTCATTTCTGACAAAGTTGCCCAAATGCTTCTCAGAAGTGTGCAACTTGTGTTCTGAGTTAGAAAACGTCAAGAAACGTTCTTTTCTGCTAGCGCTGTGCTTCTACACATGTATTTGCTGAACGGTGAAAGCGCACAGTAATGCACTTTTCTCCCAGCAAATACACTGTTTCTAAGGAAATGGGAACACACTGAGGAGACACTTGTGGGAGCTACTGTGACTAAAACTGAGCTTCCCTACGCACAGGGAAGCAAGAGAAATGCTGATTTCATCAAGCCCAGTTACATACTCAGAATCTGTACTACTGTGCAAATAGGCATGTCTCTGTAGGCAAAAAACTCATTTCGGACAAAGTTGCCCAAATGCATCTCAGAAGTGTGCAACTTGTTCCCTGAGTCAGAAAATGTCGAGAAACGTTCGTTTCTGCTAGGGCTGTGCTTCTACACATGTATTTGCTGAACGGTGAAAGCGCACAGTAATGCACTTTTCTCCCAGCAAATACAGTGTTTCTAAGGAAATGGGAACACACTGAGGAGACACTTATGGGACCTACTGTGACTAAAACTGAGCTTCGCTATGCACAGGGAAGCAAGAGAAATGCTGATTTCATCAAGCCCAGTTACATACTCAGAATCTGTACTACAGCGCAAATAGGCATGTCTCTGTAGGCAAAAAACTCATTTCTGACAAAGTTGCCCAAATTCATCTCAGAAGTGTGCAACTTGTTCCCTGAGTTAGAAAACGTCGAGAAACGTTCGTTTCTGCTAGCGCTGTGCTTCTACACATGTATTTGCTGAACGGTGAAAGCGCACAGTAATGCACTTTTCTCCCAGCAAATACACTGTAACTAAGGAAATGGAAACACACTGAGGAGACACTTGTGGGAGCTACTGGGACTAAAACTGAGCTTCCCTATGCACAGGGAAGCAAGAGAAATGCTGATTTCATCAAGCCCAGTTACATACTCAGAATCTGTACTACTGCGCAAATAGGCATGTCTCTGTAGGCAAAAAAATCATTTCTGACAAAGTTGCCCAAATGCATCTCAGAAGTGTGCAACTTGTTCCCTGAGTTAGAAAACGTCGAGAAACGTTCCTTTCTGCTAGCGCTGTGCTTCTACGCATGTATTTGCTGAACGGTGAAAGCGCACAGTAATGCACTTTTCTCCCAGCAAACACACTGTTTCTAAGGAAAGGGGAACACACTGAGGAGACAATTGTGGGAGCTACTATGACTAAAACTGAGCTTCCCTACGCACAGGGAAGCAAGAGAAATGCTGATTTCATCAAGCCCAGTTACATACTCAGAATCTGTACTACAGCGCAAATAGGCATGTCTCTGTAGGCAAAAAACTCATTTCTGACTAAGTTGCCCCAATGCTTCTCAGAAGTGTGCAACTTGTTTTCTGAGTTAGAAAACGTCGAGAAACGTTCTTTTCTGCTAGCGCTGTGCTTCTACACATGTATTTGCTGAACGGTGAAAGCGCACAGTAATGCACTTTTCTCCCAGCAAATACACTGTTTCTAAGGAAATGGGAACACACTGAGGAGACACTTGTGGGAGCTACTGTGACTAAAACTGAGCTTCCCTACGCACAGGGAAGCAAGAGAAATGCTGATTTCATCAAGCCCAGTTACATACTCAGAATCTGTACTACTGCGCAAATAGGCATGTCTCTGTAGGCAAAAAACTCATTTCTGACAAAGTTGCCCAAATGCTTCTCAGAAGTGTGCAACTTGTTTTCTGAGTTAGAAAACGTCGAGAAACGTTCTTTTCTGCTAGCGCTGTGCTTCTACACATGTATTTGCTGAACGGTGAAAGCGCACAGTAATGCACTTTTCTCCCAGCAAATACACTGTTTCTAAGGAACTGGGAACACACTGAGGAGACACTTGTGGGAGCTACTGTGACTAAAACTGAGCTTCCCTACGCACAGGGAAGCAAGATAAATGCTGATTTCATCAAGCCCAGTTACCTACTCAGAATCTGTACTACAGCGCAAATAGGCATGTCTCTGTAGGCAAAAAACTCATTTCTGACAAAGTTGCCCAAATGCATCTCAGAAGTGTGCAACTTGTTCCCTGAGTTAGAAAATGTCGAGAAACGGTCGTTTCAGCCAGCGCTGTGCTTCTACACATGTATTTGCTGAACGGTTAAAGTGCACAGTAATGCGCTTTTCTCCCAGCAAATACACTGTTTCTAAGGAAATGGGAACACACTGAGGAGACACTTGTGGGAGCTACTGTGACTAAAACTGAGCTTCCCTACGCACAGGGAAGCAAGAGAAATGCTGATTTCATCAAGCCCAGTTACCTACTCAGAATCTGTACTACTGCGCAAATAGGCATGTCTCTGTAGGCAAAAAACTCATTTCTGACAAAGTTGCCCAAATGCATCTCAGAAGTGTGCCACTTGGTCCCTGAGTTAGAAAACGTCGAGAAACGGTCGTTTCAGCCAGCTCTGTGCTTCTACACATGTATTTGCTGAACGGTGAAAGCGCACAGTAATGCACTTTTCTCCCAGCAAATACACTGTTTCTAAGGAAATGGGAACACACTGAGGAGACACTTGTGGGAGCTACTGTGACTAAAACTGAGCTTCCCTACGCACAGGGAAGCAAGAGAAATGCTGATTTCATCAAGCCCAGTTACATACTCAGAATCTGTACTACTGCGCAAATAGGCATGTCTCTGTAGGCAAAAAACTCATTTTTGAGAAAGTTACCCAAATGCATCTCAGAAGTGTGCAACTTGTTCCCTGAGTTAGAAAACATCGAGAAACGTTCGTTTCTGGAAGCACTGTGCTTCTACACATGTATTTGCTGAATGGTGAAAGCGCACAGTAATGCACTTTTATCCCAGCAAATACACTGTTTCTAAGGAAATGGGAACACACTGAGGAGACACTTGTGGGAGCTGCTGTGACTAAAACTGAGCTTCCCTACGACCAGGGAAGCAAGAGAAATGCTGATTTCATCAAGCCCAGTTACCTACTCAGAATCTGTACTACTGCGCAAATAGGCATGTCTCTGTAGGCAAAAAACTCATTTCTGACATAGTTGCCCAAATGTATCTCAGAAGTGTGCAACTTGTTCCCTGAGTTAGAAAACGTCGAGAAACGGTCGTTTCTGCTAGCGCTGTGCTTCTACACATGTATTTGCTGAACGATGAAAGCTCACAGTAATGCACTTTTCTCCCAGCAAATACACTGTTTCTAAGGAAATGGGAACACACTGAGGAGACACTTGTGGGAGCTACTGTGACTAAAACTGAGCTTCCCTACGCACAGGGAAGCAAGAGAAATGCTGATTTCTTCAAGCCTAGTTACCTACTCAGAATCTCTACTACTGCGCAAATAGGCATGTCTCTGTAGGCAAAAAACTCATTTCTGACAAAGTTGCCCAAATGCATCTCAGAAGTGTGCAACTTGTTCCCTGAGTTAGAAAACGTCGAGAAACGGTCGTTTCTGCTAGCGTTGTGCTTCTACACATGTATTTGCTGAACGGTGAAAGCGCACAGTAATGCACTTTTCTCCCAGCAAATACACTGTTTCTAAGGAAATGGGAACACACTGAGGAGACACTTGTGGGAGCTACTGTGACTAAAACTGAGCTTCCCTACGCACAGGGAAGCAAGAGAAATGCTGATTTCATCAAGCCCAGTTACATACTCAGAATCTGTACTACTGCGCAAATAGGCATGTCTCTGTAGGCAAAAAACTCATTTCTGACAAAGTTGCCCAAATGCATCTCAGAAGTGTGCAACTTTTTCCCTGAGTTAGAAAACGTCGAGAAATGGTCGTTTCTGCTAGCGCTGTGCTTCTACACATGTATTTGCTGAATGGTGAAAGCGCACAGTAATGCACTTTTCTCCCAGCAAATACACTGTTTCTAAGGAAATGGGAACACACTGAGGGGACACTTGTGGGAGCTACTGTGACTAAAACTGAGCTTCCCTACGCACAGGGAAGCAAGAGAAATGCTGATTTCTTCAAGCCCAGTTACCTACTCAGAATCTGTACTACTGCGCAAATAGGCATGTCTCTGTAGGCAAAAAACTCATTTCTGACAAAGTTGCCCAAATGCATCTCAGAAGTGTGCAACTTGTTCCCTGAGTTAGAAAACGTCGAGAAACGGTCGTTTCTGCTAGCGCTGTGCTTCTACACATGTATTTGCTGAACGGTGAAAGCGCACAGTAATGCACTTTTCTCCCAGCAAATACACTGTTTCTAAGGAAATGGGAACACACTGAGGAGACACTTGTGGGAGCTACTGTGACTAAAACTGAGCTTCCCTACGCACAGGGAAGCAAGAGAAATGCTGATTTCATCAAGCCCAGTTACATACTCAGAATCTGTACTACTGCGCAAATAGGCATGTCTCTGTAGGCAAAAAACTCATTTCTGACAAAGTTGCCCAAATGCATCTCAGAAGTGTGCAACTTGTTCCCTGAGTTAGAAAACGTCGAGAAACGGTCGTTTCTGCTAGCGCTGTGCTTCTACACATGTATTTGCTGAACAGTGAAAGCGCACAGTAATGCACTTTTCTCCCAGCAAATACACTGTTTCTAAGGAAATGGGAACACACTGAGGAGACACTTGTGGGAGCTACTGTGACTAAAACTGAGCTTCCCTACGCACAGGGAAGCAAGAGAAATGCTGATTTCATCAAGCCCAGTTACATACTCAGAATCTGTACTACTGCGCAAATAGGCATGTCTCTGTAGGCAAAAAACTCATTTCTGACAAAGTTGCCCAAATGCATCTCAGAAGTGTGCAACTTGTTCCCTGAGTTAGAAAACATCGAGAAACGTTCGTTTCTGCTAGCGCTGTGCTTCTACACATGAATTTGCTGAACGGTGAAAGCGCACAGTAAGGCACTTTTCTCCCAGCAAATACACTGTTTCTAAGGAACTGGGCACACTGAGGAGACACTTGTGGGAGCTACTGTGACTAAAACTGAGCTTCCCTACGCACAGGGAAGCAAGAGAAATGCTGATTTCATCAAGCCCAGTTACATACTCAGAATCTGTACTACTGCGCAAATAGGCATGTCTCTGTAGGCAAAAAACTCATTTCTGACAAAATTGCCCAAATGCATCTCAGAAGTGTGCAACTTGTTCCCTGAGTTAGAAAACGTCGAGAAACGGTCGTTTCTGCTAGCGCTGTGCTTCTACACATGTATTTGCTGAACGGTTAAAGCGCACAGTAATGCGCTTTTCTCCCAGCAAATACACTGTTTCTAAGGAAATGGGAACACACTGAGGAGACACTTGTGGGAGCTACTGTGACTAAAACTGAGCTTCCCTACGCACAGGGAAGCAAGAGAAATGCTGATTTCATCAAGCCCAGTTACCTACTCAGAATCTGTACTACTGCGCAAATAGGCATGTCTCTGTAGGCAAAAAACTCATTTCTGACAAAGTTGCCCAAATGCATCTCAGAAGTGTGCCACTTGGTCCCTGAGTTAGAAAACGTCGAGAAACGGTCGTTTCAGCCAGCTCTGTGCTTCTACACATGTATTTGCTGAACGGTGAAAGCGCACAGTAATGCACTTTTCTCCCAGCAAATACACTGTTTCTAAGGAAATGGGAACACACTGAGGAGACACTTGTGGGAGCTACTGTGACTAAAACTGAGCTTCCCTACGCACAGGGAAGCAAGAGAAATGCTGATTTCATCAAGCCCAGTTACATACTCAGAATCTGTACTACTGCGCAAATAGGCATGTCTCTGTAGGCAAAAAACTCATTTTTGAGAAAGTTACCCAAATGCATCTCAGAAGTGTGCAACTTGTTCCCTGAGTTAGAAAACATCGAGAAACGTTCGTTTCTGGAAGCACTGTGCTTCTACACATGTATTTGCTGAATGGTGAAAGCGCACAGTAATGCACTTTTATCCCAGCAAATACACTGTTTCTAAGGAAATGGGAACACACTGAGGAGACACTTGTGGGAGCTGCTGTGACTAAAACTGAGCTTCCCTACGACCAGGGAAGCAAGAGAAATGCTGATTTCATCAAGCCCAGTTACCTACTCAGAATCTGTACTACTGCGCAAATAGGCATGTCTCTGTAGGCAAAAAACTCATTTCTGACATAGTTGCCCAAATGTATCTCAGAAGTGTGCAACTTCTTCCCTGAGTTAGAAAACGTCGAGAAACGGTCGTTTCTGCTAGCGCTGTGCTTCTACACATGTATTTGCTGAACGATGAAAGCTCACAGTAATGCACTTTTCTCCCAGCAAATACACTGTTTCTAAGCAAATGGGAACACACTGAGGAGACACTTGTGGGAGCTACTGTGACTAAAACTGAGCTTCCCTACGCACAGGGAAGCAAGAGAAATGCTGATTTCTTCAAGCCTAGTTACCTACTCAGAATCTCTACTACTGCGCAAATAGGCATGTCTCTGTAGGCAAAAAACTCATTTCTGACAAAGTTGCCCAAATGCATCTCAGAAGTGTGCAACTTGTTCCCTGAGTTAGAAAACGTCGAGAAACGGTCGTTTCTGCTAGCGTTGTGCTTCTACACATGTATTTGCTGAACGGTGAAAGCGCACAGTAATGCACTTTTCTCCCAGCAAATACACTGTTTCTAAGGAAATGGGAACACACTGAGGAGGCACTTGTGGGAGCTACTGTGACTAAAACTGAGCTTCCCTACGCACAGGGAAGCAAGAGAAATGCTGATTTCATCAAGCCCAGTTACATACTCAGAATCTGTACTACTGCGCAAATAGGCATGTCTCTGTAGGCAAAAAACTCATTTCTGACAAAGTTGCCCAAATGCATCTCAGAAGTGTGCAACTTTTTCCCTGAGTTAGAAAACGTCGAGAAATGGTCGTTTCTGCTAGCGCTGTGCTTCTACACATGTATTTGCTGAACGGTGAAAGCGCACAGTAATGCACTTTTCTCCCAGCAAATACACTGTTTCTAAGGAAATGGGAACACACTGAGGGGACACTTGTGGGAGCTACTGTGACTAAAACTGAGCTTCCCTACGCACAGGGAAGCAAGAGAAATGCTGATTTCTTCAAGCCCAGTTACCTACTCAGAATCTGTACTACTGCGCAAATAGGCATGTCTCTGTAGGCAAAAAACTCATTTCTGACAAAGTTGCCCAAATGCATCTCAGAAGTGTGCAACTTGTTCCCTGAGTTAGAAAACGTCGAGAAACGGTCGTTTCTGCTAGCGCTGTGCTTCTACACATGTATTTGCTGAACAGTGAAAGCGCACAGTAATGCACTTTTCTCCCAGCAAATACACTGTTTCTAAGGAAATGGGAACACACTGAGGAGACACTTGTGGGAGCTACTGTGACTAAAACTGAGCTTCCCTACGCACAGGGAAGCAAGAGAAATGCTGATTTCATCAAGCCCAGTTACATACTCAGAATCTCTACTACTGCGCAAATAGGCATGTCTCTGTAGGCAAAAAACTCATTTCTGACAAAGTTGCCCAAATGCATCTCAGAAGTGTGCAACTTGTTCCCTGAGTTAGAAAACATCGAGAAACGTTCGTTTCTGCTAGCGCTGTGCTTCTACACATGAATTTGCTGAACGGTGAAAGCGCACAGTAAGGCACTTTTCTCCCAGCAAATACACTGTTTCTAAGGAACTGGGAACACACTGAGGAGACACTTGTGGGAGCTACTGTGACTAAAACTGAGCTTCCCTACGCACAGGGAAGAAAGAGAAATGCTGATTTCATCAAGCCCAGTTACATACTCAGAATCTGTACTACTGCGCAAATAGGCATGTCTCTGTAGGCAAAAAACTCATTTCTGACAAAGTTGCCCAAATGCATCTCAGAAGTGTGCAACTTGTTCCCTGAGTTAGAAAACGTCGAGAAACGGTCGTTTCTGCTAGCGCTGTGCTTCTACACATGTATTTGCTGAACGGTGAAAGCGCACAGTAATGCACTTTTCTCCCAGCAAATACACTGTTTCTAAGGAAATGGGAACACACTGAGGAGACACTTGTGGGAGCTACTGTGACTAAAACTGAGCTTCCCTACGCACAGGGAAGCAAGAGAAATGCTGATTTCATCAAGCCCAGTTACATACTCAGAATCTGTACTACTGCGCAAATAGGCATGTCTCTGTAGGCAAAAAACTCATTTCTGACAAAGTTGCCCAAATGCATCTCAGAAGTGTGCAACTTGTTCCCTGAGTTAGAAAACGTCGAGAAACGGTCGTTTCTGCTAGCGCTGTGCTTCTACACATGTATTTGCTGAACAGTGAAAGCGCACAGTAATGCACTTTTCTCCCAGCAAATACACTGTTTCTAAGGAAATGGGAACACACTGAGGAGACACTTGTGGGAGCTACTGTGACTAAAACTGAGCTTCCCTACGCACAGGGAAGCATGAGAAATGCTGATTTCATCAAGCCCAGTTACATACTCAGAATCTCTACTACTGCGCAAATAGGCATGTCTCTGTAGGCAAAAAACTCATTTCTGACAAAGTTGCCCAAATGCATCTCAGAAGTGTGCAACTTGTTCCCTGAGTTAGAAAACATCGAGAAACGTTCGTTTCTGCTAGCGCTGTGCTTCTACACATGAATTTGCTGAACGGTGAAAGCGCACAGTAAGGCACTTTTCTCCCAGCAAATACACTGTTTCTAAGGAACTGGGAACACACTGAGGAGACACTTGTGGGAGCTACTGTGACTAAAACTAAGCTTCCCTACGCACAGGGAAGCAAGAGAAATGCTGATTTCATCAAGCCCAGTTACATACTCAGAATCTGTACTACTGCGCAAATAGGCATGTCTCTGTAGGCAAAAAACTCATTTCTGACAAAGTTGCCCAAATGCATCTCAGAAGTGTGCAACTTGTTCCCTGAGTTAGAAAACGTCGAGAAACGGTCGTTTCTGCTAGCGCTGTGCTTCTACACATGTATTTGCTGAACGGTGAAAGCGCACAGTAATGCACTTTTCTCCCAGCAAATACACTGTTTCTAAGGAAATGGGAACACACTGAGGAGACACTTGTGGGAGCTACTGTGACTAAAACTGAGCTTCCCTACGCACAGGGAAGCAAGAGAAATGCTGATTTCATCAAGCCCAGTTACATACTCAGAATCTCTACTACTGCGCAAATAGGCATGTCTCTGTAGGCAAAAAACTCATTTCTGACAAAGTTGCCCAAATGCATCTCAGAAGTGTGCAACTTGTTCCCTGAGTTAGAAAACGTCTAGAAACGGTCGTTTCTGCTAGTGTTGTGCTTCTACACATGTAAATGCTGAACGGTGAAAGCGCACAGTAATGCACTTTTCTCCCAGCAAATACACTGTTTCTAAGGAAATGGGAACACACTGAGGAGACACTTGTGGGAGCTACTGTGACTAAAACTGAGCTTCCCTACGCACAGGGAAGAAAGAGAAATGCTGATTTCATCAAGCCCAGTTACATACTCAGAATCTGTACTACTGCGCAAATAGGCATGTCTCTGTAGGCAAAAAACTCATTTCTGACAAAGTTGCCCAAATGCATCTCAGAAGTGTGCAACTTGTTCCCTGAGTTAGAAAACGTCGAAAAATGTTCGTTTCTGCTAGCGTTGTGCTTCTACACATGTATTTGCTGAACGTTGAAAGCACACAGTAATGCACTTTTCTCCCAGCAAATACACTGTTTCTAAGGAAATGGGAACACACTGAGGAGACACTTGTGGGAGCTACTGTGACTAAAACTGAGCTTCCCTACGCACAGGGAAGCAAGAGAAATGCTGATTTCATCAAGCCCAGTTACATACTCAGAATCTGTATTACTGCGCAAATAGGCATGTCTCTGTAGGCAAAAAACTCATTTCTGACAAAGTTGCCCAAATGCATCTCAGAAGTGTGCAACTTTTTCCCTGAGTTAGAAAACGTCGAGAAACGGTCGTTTCTGCTAGCGCTGTGCTTCTACACATGTATTTGCTGAACGGTGAAAGCGCACAGTAATGCACTTTTCTCCCAGCAAATACACTGTTTCTAAGGAAATGGGAACACACTGAGGGGACACTTGTGGGAGCTACTGTGACTAAAACTGAGCTTCCCTACGCACAGGGAAGCAAGAGAAATGCTGATTTCTTCAAGCCCAGTTACCTACTCAGAATCTGTACTACTGCGCAAATAGGCATGTCTCTGTAGGCAAAAAACTCATTTCTGACAAAGTTGCCCAAATGCATCTCAGAAGTGTGCAACTTGTTCCCTGAGTTAGAAAACGTCGAGAAACGTTCGTTTCTGCTAGCGCTGTGCTTCTACACATGTATTTGCTCAACGGTGAAAGGGCACAGTAATGCACTTTTCTCCTAGCAAATACACTGTTTCTAAGGAAATGGGAACACACTGAGGAGACACTTGTGGGAGCTACTGTGACTAAAACTGAGCTTCCCTACGCACAGGGAAGCAAGAGAAATGCTGATTTCATCAAGCCCAGTTACATACTCAGAATCTGTACTACTTCGCAAATAGGCATGTCTCTGTAGGCAAAAAAATTCATTTCTGACAATGTTGCCCAAATGCATCTCAGAAGTGTGCAACTTGTTCCCTGAGTTAGAAAACGTCGAGAAACGTTCGTTTCTGCTAGCGCTGTGCTTCTACACATGAATTTGCTGAACGGTGAAAGCGCACAGTAAGGCACTTTTCTCCCAGCAAATACACTGTTTCTAAGGAACTGGGAACACACTCAGGAGACACTTGTGGGAGCTACTGTGACTAAAACTGAGCTTCCCTACGCACAGGGAAGCAAGAGAAATGCTGATTTCATCAAGCCCAGTTACATACTCAGAATCTGTACTACTTCGCAAATAGGCATGTCTCTGTAGGCAAAAAACTCATTTCTGACAAAGTTGCCCAAATGCATCTCAGAAGTGTGCAACTTGTTCCCTGAGTTAGAAAACGTCGAGAAACGTTCGTTTCTGCTAGCGCTGTGCTTCTACACATGTATTTGCTGAACGGTGAAAGCGCACAGTAATGCACTTTTCTCCCAGCAAATACACTGTTTCTAAGGAAATGGGAACACACTGAGGGGACACTTGTGGGAGCCACTGTGACTAAAACTGAGCGTCCCCACGCACAGGGAAGCAAGAGAAATGTTGATTTCATCAAGCCCAGTTACCTACTCAGAATCTGTACTACTGCCCAAATAGGCATGTCTCTGTAGGCAAAAAACTCATTTCTGACAAAGTTGCCCAAATGCATCTCAGAAGTTTGCAACTTGTTCCCTGAATTAGAAAACGTCGAGAAATGGTCGTTTCTGCTAGCGCTGTGCTTCTACACATGTATTTGCTGAACGGTGAAAGCGCACAGTAATGCACTTTTCTCCCAGCAAATACACTGTTTCTAAGGAAATGGGAACACACTGAGGAGATACTTGTGGGAGCTACTGTGACTAAAACTGAGCTTCCCTACGCACAGGGAAGCAAGAGAAATGCTGATTTCATCAAGCCCAGTTACATACACAGAATCTGTACTACTGCGCAAATAGGCATGTCTCTGTAGGCAAAAAACTCATTTCTGACAAAGTTGCCCAAATGCATCTCAGAAGTGTGCAACTTGTTCCCCGAGTTAGAAAACATCGGGAAACGTTCGTTTCTGCTAGCGCTGTGCTTCTACACATGAATTTGCTGAACGGTGAAAGCGCACAGTAATGCACTTTTCTCCCAGCAAATACACTGTTTCTAAGGAACTGGGAACACACTGAGGAGACACTTGTGGGAGCTACTGTGACTAAAACTGAGCTTCCCTACGCACAGGGAAGCAAGAGAAATGCTGATTTCATCAAGCCCAGTTACATACTCAGAATCTGTACTACTGCTCAAATAGGCATGTCTCTGTAGGCAAAAAACTCATTTCTGACAAAGTTGCCCAAATGCATCTCAGAAGTGTGCAACTTGTTCCGTGAGTTAGAAAACGTTGAGAAACGGTCGTTTCTACTAGCGTTGTGCTTCTACACATGTATTTGCTGAACGGTGAAAGCGCACAGTAATGCACTTTTCTCCCAGGAAATACACTGTTTCTAAGGAAATGGGAACACACTGAGGAGACACTTGTGGGAGCTACTGTGACTAAAACTGAGCTTCCCTACGCACAGGAAGCAAGAGAAATGCTGATTTCATCACGTCCAGTTACATACTCAGAATCTGTACTACTGCGCAAATAGGCATGTCTCTGTAGGCAAAAAACTCATTTCTGACAATGTTGCCCAAATGCATCTCAGAAGTGTGCAACTTGTTCCCTGAGTTAGAAAACGTCGAGAAACGGTCGTTTCTGCTAGTGCTGTGCTTCTACACATGTATTTGCTGAACGGTGACAGCGCACAGTAATGCACTTTTCTCCCAGCAAATACACTGTTTCTAAGGAAATGGGAACACACTGAGGGGACACTTGTGGGAGCTACTGTGACTAAAACTGAGCTTCCCTACGCACAGGGAAGCAAGAGAAATGCTGATTTCATCAAGCCCAGTTACCTACTCAGAATCTGTTCTACTGCGCAAATAGGCATGTCTCTGTAGGCAAAAAACTCATTTCTGACAAAGTTGCCCAAATGCATCTCAGAAGTGTGCAACTTGTTCCCTGAGTTAGAAAACGTCGAGAAACGGTCGTTTCTGCTAGCGCTGTGCTTCTACACATGTATTTGCTGAACGGTGAAAGCGCACAGTAATGCACTTTTCTCCCAGCAAATACACTGTTTCTAAGGAAATGGGAACACACTGAGAAGACACTTGTGGGAGCTACTGTGACTAAAACTGAGCTTTCCTACGCACAGGGAAGCAAGAGAAATGCTGATTTCATCAAACCGAGTTACATACTCAGAATCTGTACTACTGCGCAAATAGGCATGTCTCTGTAGGCAAAAATCTCATTTCTGACAAAGTTGCCCAAATGCATCTCAGAAGTGTGCAACTTGTTCCCTGAGTTAGAGAACGTCGAGAAACGGTCGTTTCTGCTAGCGCTGTGCTTCTACACATGTATTTGCTGAACGGTGAAAGCGCACAGTAATGCACTTTTCTCCCAGCAAATACACTGTTTCTAAGGAACTGGGAACACACTGAGGAGACACTTGTGGGAGCTACTGTGACTAAAACTGAGCTTCCCTACGCACAGGGAAGCAAGAGAAATGCTGATTTCATCAAGCCCAGTTACATACTCAGAATCTGTACTACTGCTCAAATAGGCATGTCTCTGTAGGCAAAAAACTCATTTCTGACAAAGTTGCCCAAATGCATCTCAGAAGTGTGCAACTTGTTCCCTGAGTTAGAAAACATTGAGAAACGGTCGTTTCTACTAGCGTTGTGCTTCTACACATGTATTTGCTGAACGGTGAAAGCGCACAGTAATGCACTTTTCTCCCAGGAAATACACTGTTTCTAAGGAAATGGGAACACACTGAGGAGACACTTGTGGGAGCTACTGTGACTAAAACTGAGCTTCCCTATGCACAGGAAGCAAGAGAAATGCTGATTTCATCACGCCCAGTTACATACTCAGAATCTGTACTACTGCACAAATAGGCATGTCTCTGTAGGCAAAAAACTCATTTCTGACAATGTTGCCCAAATGCATCTCAGAAGTGTGCAACTTGTTCCCTGAGTTAGAAAACGTCGAGAAACGGTCGTTTCTGCTAGTGCTGTGCTTCTACACATGTATTTGCTGAACGGTGACAGCGCACAGTAATGCACTTTTCTCCCAGCAAATACACTGTTTCTAAGGAAATGGGAACACACTGAGGGGACACTTGTGGGAGCTACTGTGACTAAAACTGAGCTTCCCTACGCACAGGGAAGCAAGAGAAATGCTGATTTCATCAAGCCCAGTTACCTACTCAGAATCTGTACCCTGCGCAAATAGGCATGTCTCTGTAGGCAAAAAACTCATTTCTGACAAAGTTGCCCAAATGCATCTCAGAAGTGTGCAACTTGTTCCCTGATTTAGAAAAAGTCGAGTAACGGTCGTTTCTGCTAGCGCTGTGCTTCTACACATGTATTTGCTGAACGGTGAAAGCGCACAGTAATGCACTTTTCTCCCAGCAAATACACTGTTTCTAAGGAAATGGGAACACACTGAGGAGACACTTGTGGGAGCTACTGTGACTAAAACTGAGCTTTCCTACGCACAGGGAAGCAAGAGAAATGCTGCTTTCATCAAACCGAGTTACATACTCAGAATCTGTACTACTGCGCAAATAGGCATGTCTCTGTAGGCAAAAAACACATTTCTGACAAAGTTGCCCAAATGCATCTCAGAAGTGTGCAACTTGTTCCCTGAGTTAGAGAACGTCGAGAAACGGTCGTTTCTGCTAGCGCTGTGCTTCTACTCATGTATTTGCTGAACGGTGAAAGCGCACAGTAATGCACTTTTCTCCCAGCAAATACACTGTTTCTAAGGAAATGGGAACATACTGAGGGGACACTTGTGGGAGCTACTGTGACTAAAACTGAGCTTCCCTTCGCACAGGGAAGCAAGAGAAATGCTGATTTCATCAAGCCCAGTTACATACTCAGAATCTGTACTACTGCGCAAATAGGCATATCTCTGTAGGCAAAAAACTCATTTCTGACAAAGTTGCCCAAATGCATCTCAGAAGTGTGCTACTTGTTCCCTGAGTTAGAAAACGTCGAGAAACGGTCGTTTCTGCTAGCGCTGTGCTTCTACACATGTATTTGCTGAACGGTGAAAGCGCACAGTAATGCACTTTTCTCCCAGCAAATACACTGTTTCTAAGGAACTGGGAACACACTGAGGAGACACTTGTGGGAGCTACTGTGACTAAAACTGAGCTTCCCTACGCACAGGGAAGC
Source organism: Acomys minous (assembly GCF_964271855.1). Lineage (NCBI taxonomy): Eukaryota > Metazoa > Chordata > Mammalia > Rodentia > Muridae > Acomys > Acomys minous. Next base: position 3,338,533 of record NW_028182181.1, read on the forward strand.
AAGAGAAATGCTGATTTCATCAAGCCCAGTTACATACTCAGAATCTGTACTACTGCGCAAATAGGCATGTCTCTGTAGGCAAAAAACTCATTTCTGACAAAGTTGCCCAAATGCATCTCAGAAGTGTGCAACTTGTTCCCTGAGTTAGAAAACGTCGAGAAACGGTCATATCTGCTAACGCTGTGCTTCTACACATGTATTTGCTGAACGGTGAAAGCGCACAGTAATGCACTTTTCTCCCAGCAAATACACTGTTTCTAAGGAAATGGGAACACACTGAGGAGACACTTGTGGGAGCTACTGTGACTAAAACTGAGCTTCCCTACGCACAGGAAAGCAAGAGAAATGCTGATTTCATCAAGCCCAGTTACATACTCAGAATCTGTACTACTGCGCAAATAGGCATGTCTCTTTAGGCAAAAAACTCATTTCTGACAAAGTTGCCCAAATGCATCTCAGAAGTGTGCCACTTGTTCCCTGAGTTAGAAAACGTCGAGAAACGGTCATATCTGCTAACGCTGTGCTTCTAAACATGTATTTGCTGAACGGTGAAAGCGCACAGTAATGCACTTTTCTCCCAGCAAATACACTGTTTCTAAGGAAGTGGGAACACACTGATGAGACACTTGTGGGAGCTACTGTGACTAAAACTGAGCTTCCCTACGCACAGGGAAACAAGAGAAATGCTGATTTCATCAAGCCCAGTTACATACTCAGAATCTGTACTACTGTGCAAATAGGCATGTCTCTGTAGGCAAAAAACTCATTTCTGACAAAGTTGCCCAAATGCATCTCAGAAGTGTGCAACTTGTTACCTGAGTTAGAAAACGTCGAGAAACGGTCGTTTCTGCTAGCGCTGTGCTTCTACACATGTATTTGCTGAACGGTGAAAGCGCACAGTAATGCACTTTTCTCCCAGCAAATACACTGTTTCTAAGGAACTGGGAACACACTGAGGAGACACTTGTGGGAGCTACTGTGACTAAAACTGAGCTTCCCTATGCACAGGGAAGCAAGAGAAATGCTGATTTCATTAAGCCCAGTTACATACTCAGAATCTGTACTACTGCGCAAAAAGGCATGTCTCTGTAGGCAAAAAACTCATTTCTGACAAAGTTGACCAAATGCATCTCAGAAGTGTGCAACTTGTTTCCTGAGTTAGAAAATGTCGAGAAACGGTCATATCTGCTAACGCTGTGCTTCTACACATGTATTTGCTGAACGGTGAAAGCGCACAGTAATGCACTTTTCTCCCAGCAAATACACTGTTTCTAAGGAAATGGGAACACACTGAGAAGACACTTGTGGGAGCTACTGGGACTAAAACTGAGCTTCCCTACGCACAGGAAAGCAAGAGAAATGCTGATTTCATCAAGCCCAGTTACATACTCAGAATCTGTACTACTGCGCAAATAGGCATGTCTCTGTAGGCAAAAAACACATTTCTGACAAAGTTGCCCAAATGCATCTCAGAAGTGTGTCACTTGTTCCCTGAGTTAGAAAACGTCGAGAAATGGTCATATCTGCTAACGCTGTGCTTCTACACATGTATTTGCTGAACGGTGAAAGCACACAGTAATGCACTTTTCTCCCAGCAAATACACTGTTTCTAAGGAAATGGGAACACACTGAGGAGACACTTGTGGGAGCTACTGTGACTAAAACTGAGCTTCCCTATGCACAGGAAAGCAAGAGAAATGCTGATTTCATCAAGCCCAGTTACATACTCAGAATCTGTACTACTGCGCAAATAGGCATGTCTCTTTAGGCAAAAAACTCATTTCTGACAAAGTTGCCCAAATGCATCTCAGAAGTGTGCCACTTGTTCCCTGAGTTAGAAAACGTCGAGAAATGGTCATATCTGCTAACGCTGTGCTTCTACACATGTATTTGCTGAACAGTGAAAGCGCACAGTAATGCACTTTTCTCCCAGCAAATACACTGTTTCTAAGGAAATGGGAACACACTGAGGAGACACTTGTGGGAGCTACTGTGACTAAAACTGAGCTTCCCTACGCACAGGGAAGCAAGAGAAATGCTGATTTCATCAAGCCCAGTTACATACTCAGAATCTGTACTACTGCGCAAATAGGCATGTCTCTCTAGGCAAAAAACTCTTTTCTGACAAAGTTGCACGAATGCATCTCAGAAGTGTGAAACTTGTTCCCTGAGTTAGAAAACGTCGAGAAACGGTCGTATCTGCTAGCACTGTGCTTCTACACATGTATTTGCTGAACGGTGAAAGCGCACAGTAATGCACTTTTCTCCCAGCAAATACACTGTTTCTAAGGAAATGGGAACACACTGAGGAGACACTTGTGGGAGCTACTGTGACTAAAACTGAGCTTCTCTACGCACAAGAAAGCAAGAGAAATGCTGATTTCATCAAGCCCAGTTACATACTCAGAATCTATACTACTGCGCAAATAGGCATGTGTCTGTAGGCAAAAAACTCATTTCTGACAATGTTGCCCAAATGCATCTCAGAAGTGTGTAACTTGTTCCCTGAGTTAGAAAACGTCGAGAAACGTTCGTTTCTGCTAGCGCTGTGCTTCTACACATGTATTTGCTGAACGGTGAAAGCGCACAGTAATGCACTTTTCTCCCAGCAAATACACTGTTTCTGAGGAACTGGGAACACACTGAGGAGACACTTGTGGGAGCTACTGTGACTAAAACTGAGCTTCCCTACGCACAGGGAAGCAAGAGAAATGCTGATTTCATCAAGCCCAGTTACATACTCAGAATCTGTACTACTGCACAAATAGGCATGTCTCTGTAGGCCAAAAATCATTTCTGACAAAGTTGCCCAAATGCATCTCAGAAGTAAGCAACTTGTTCCCTGAGTTAGAAAACGTCGAGAAACGTTCGTTTCTGCTAGCGCTGTGCTTCTACACATGTATTTGCTGAACGGTGAAAGCGCACAGTAATGCACTTTTCTCCCAGCAAATACACTGTTTCTAAGGAACTGGGAACACACTGAGGAGACACTTGTGGGAGCTACTGTGACTAAAACTGAGCTTCCCTACGCACAGGGAAGCAAGAGAAATGCTGATTTCATCAAGCCCAGTTACATACTCAGAATCTGTACTACTGCGCAAATAGGCATGTCTCGTTAGGCAAAAAACTCATTTCTGACAAAGTTGCCCAAATGCATCTCAGAAGTGTGCCACTTGTTCCCTGAGTTAGAAAACGTCGAGAAACGGTCATATCTGCTAACGCTGTGCTTCTACACATGTATTTGCTGAACGGTGAAAGCGCACAGTAATGCACTTTTCTCCTAGCAAATACACTGTTTCTAAGGAAATGGGAACACACTGAGGAGACACTTGTGGGAGCTACTGTGACTAAAACTGAGCTTCCCTACGCACAGGGAAGCAAGAGAAATGCTGATTTCATCAAGCCCAGTTACATACTCAGAATCTGTACTACTGTACAAATAGGCATGTCTCTGTAGGCAAAAAACTCATTTCTGACAAAGTTGCCCAAATGCATCTCAGAAGTGTGCAACTTGTTCCCTGAGTTAGAAAACGTCGAGAAATGGTCATATCTGCTAACGCTGTGCTTCTACACATGTATTTGCTGAACGGTGAAAGCGCACAGTAATGCACTTTTCTCCCAGCAAATACACTGTTTCTAAGGAAATGGGAACACACTGAGGAGACACTTGTGGGAGCTACTGTGACTAAAACTGAGCTTCCCTACGCACAGGGAAGCAAGAGATATGCTGATTTCATCAAGCCCAGTTACATACTCAGAATCTGTACTACTGCGCAAATAGGCATGTGTCTGTAGGCAAAAAACTCATTTCTGACAAAGTTGCCCAAATGCATCTCAGAAGTGTGCAACTTGTTCCCTGAGTTAGAAAACGTCGAGAAACGGTCGTATCTGCTAGCGCTGTGCTTCTACACATGTATTTGCTGAACGGTGAAAGCGCACAGTAATGCACTTTTCTCCCAGCAAATACACTGTTTCTAAGGAAATGGGAACACACTGAGGAGACACTTGTGGGAGCTACTGTGACTAAAACTGAGCTTCTCTACGCACAGGGAAGCAAGAGAAATGCTGATTTCATCAAGCCCAGTTACATACTCAGAATCCTTACTACTGCGCAAATAGGCATGAATCTGTAGGCAAAAAACTCATTTCTGACAATGTTGCCCAAATGCATCTCAGAAGTGTGCAACTTGTTCCCTGAGTTAGAAAACGTCGAGAAACATTCGTTTCTGCTAGGGCTGTGCTTCTACACATGTATTTGCTGAACGGTGAAAGCGCACAGTAATGCACTTTTCTCCCAGCAAATACACTGTTTCTAAGTAACTGGGAACACACTGAGGAGACACTTGTGGGAGCTACTGTGACTAAAACTGAGCTTCCCTACGCACAGGGAAGCAAGAGAAATGCTGATTTCATCAAGCCCAGTTACATACTCAGAATCTGTACTACTGCGCAAATAGGCATGTCTCGTTAGGCAAAAAACTCATTTATGACAAAGTTGCCCAAATGCATCTCAGAAGTGTGCCACTTGTTCCCTGAGTTAGAAAACGTCGAGAAATCGTCATATCTGCTAACGCTGTGCTTCTACACATGTATTTGCTGAACGGTGAAAGCGCACAGTAATGCACTTTTCTCCCAGCAAATACACTGTTTCTAAGGAAATGGGAACACACTGAGGAGACACTTGTGGGAGCTACTGTGACTAAAACTGAGCTTCCCTACGCACAGGGAAGCAAGAGATATGCTGATTTCATCAAGCCCAGTTACATACTCAGAATCTGTACTACTGCGCAAATAGGCATGTGTCTGTAGGCAAAAAACTCATTTCTGACAAAGTTGCCCAAATGCATCTCAGAAGTGTGCAACTTGTTCCCTGAGTTAGAAAACGTCGAGAAACGGTCGTATCTGCTAGCGCTGTGCTTCTACACATGTATTTGCTGAACGGTGAAAGTGCACAGTAATGCACTTTTCTCCCAGCAAATACACTGTTTCTAAGGAAATGGGAACACACTGAGGAGACACTTGTGGGAGCTACTGTGACTAAAACTGAGCTTCTCTACGCACAGGGAAGCAAGAGAAATGCTGATTTCATCAAGCCCAGTTACATACTCAGAATCCTTACTACTGCGCAAATAGGCATGAATCTGTAGGCAAAAAACTCATTTCTGACAATGTTGCCCAAATGCATCTCAGAAGTGTGCAACTTGTTCCCTGAGTTAGAAAACGTCGAGAAACATTCGTTTCTGCTAGCGCTGTGCTTCTACACATGTATTTGCTGAACGGTGAAAGCGCACAGTAATGCACTTTTCTCCCAGCAAATACACTGTTTCTGAGGAACTGGGAACAAACTGAGGAGACACTTGTGGGAGCTACTGTGACTAAAACTGAGCTTCCCTACGCACAGGGAAGCAAGAGAAATGCTGATTTCATCAAGCCCAGTTACATACTCAGAATCTGTACTACTGCACAAATAGGCATGTCTCTGTAGGCCAAAACTCATTTCTGACAAAGTTGCCCAAATGCATCTCAGAAGTAAGCAACTTGTTCCCTGAGTTAGAAAACGTCGAGAAACGTTCGTTTCTGCTAGCGCTGTGCTTCTACACATGTATTTGCTGAACGGTGAAAGCGCACAGTAATGCACTTTTATCCCAGCAAATACACTGTTTCTAAGGAACTGGGAACACACTGAGGAGACACTTGTGGGAGCTACTGTGACTAAAACTGAGCTTCCCTACGCACAGGGAAGCAAGAGAAATGCTGATTTCATCAAGCCCAGTTACATACTCAGAATCTGTACTACTGTGCGAATAGGCATGTCTCTGTAGGCAAAAAACTCATTTCTGACAAAGTTGCCCAAATGCATCTCAGAAGTGTGCCACTTGTTCTCTGAGTTAGGAAAACGTTGAGAAACGGTCTTTTCTGCTAGCGCTGTGCTTCTACACATGTATTTGCTGAACGGTGAAAGCGCACAGTAATGCACTTTTCTCCCAGCAAATACACTGTTTCTAAGGAAATGGGAACACACTGAGGAGACACTTGTGGGAGCTACTGTGACTAAAACTGAGCTTCCCTACGCACAGGGAAGCAAGAGAAATGCTGATTTCATCAAGCCCAGTTACATACTCAGAATCTGTACTACTGCGCAAATAGGCATGTCTCTGTAGGCAAAAAACTCATTTCTGACAAAGATGCCCAAATGCATCTCAGAAGTGTGCAACTTGTTCCCTGAGTTAGAAAACGTCGAGAAACATTCGTTTCTGCTAGCACTGTGCTCCTACACATGTAATTGCTGAACGGTGAAAGCGCACACTAATGTACTTTTCTCCCAGCAAATACACTGTTTCTAAGGAAATGGGAACACACTGAGGGGACACTTGTGGGAGCTACTGTGACTAAAACTGAGCTTCCCTACGCACAGGGAAGCAAGAGAAATGCTGATTTCTTCAAGCCCAGTTACCTACTCAGAATCTGTACTACTGCGCAAATAGGCATGTCTCTGTAGGCAAAAAACTCATTTCTGACAAAGTTGCCCAAATGCATCTCAGAAGTGTGCAACTTGTTCCCTGAGTTAGAAAACGTCGAGAAACGGTCGTTTCTGCTAGCGCTGTGCTTCTACACATGTATTTGCTGAACGGTGAAAGCGCACAGTAATGCACTTTTCTCCCAGCAAATACACTGTTTCTAAGGAAATGGGAACACACTGAGGAGACACTTGTGGGAGCTACTGTGACTAAAACTGAGCTTCCCTACGCACAGGGAAGCAAGAGAAATGCTGATTTCATCAAGCCCAGTTACATACTCAGAATCTGTACTACTGCGCAAATAGGCATGTCTCTGTAGGCAAAAAACTCATTTCTGACAAAGTTGCCCAAATGCATCTCAGAAGTGTGCAACTTGTTCCCTGAGTTAGAAAACGTCGAGTAACGGTCGTTTCTGCTAGCGCTGTGCTTCTACACATGTATTTGCTGAACAGTGAAAGCGCACAGTAATGCACTTTTCTCCCAGCAAATACACTGTTTCTAAGGAAATGGGAACACACTGAGGAGACACTTGTGGGAGCTACTGTGACTAAAACTGAGCTTCCCTACGCACAGGGAAGCAAGAGAAATGCTGATTTCATCAAGCCCAGTTACATACTCAGAATCTCTACTACTGCGCAAATAGGCATGTCTCTGTAGGCAAAAAACTCATTTCTGACAAAGTTGCCCAAATGCATCTCAGAAGTGTGCAACTTGTTCCCTGAGTTAGAAAACATCGAGAAACGTTCGCTTCTGCTAGCGCTGTGCTTCTACACATGAATTTGCTGAACGGTGAAAGCGCACAGTAAGTCACTTTTCTCCCAGCAAATACACTGTTTCTAAGTAACTGGGAACACACTGAGGAGACACTTGTGGGAGCTACTGTGACTAAAACTGAGCTTCCCTACGCACAGGGAAGCAAGAGAAATGCTGATTTCATCAAGCCCAGTTACATACTCAGAATCTGTACTACTGCGCAAATAGGCATGTCTCTGTAGGCAAAAAACTCATTTCTGACAAAGTTGCCCAAATGCATCTCAGAAGTGTGCAACTTGTTCCCTGAGTTAGAAAACGTCGAGAAACGGTCGTTTCTGCTAGCGCTGTGCTTCTACACATGTATTTGCTGAACGGTGAAAGCGCACAGTAATGCACTTTTCTCCCAGCAAATACACTGTTTCTAAGGAAATGGGAACACACTGAGGAGACACTTGTGGGAGCTACTGTGACTAAAACTGAGCTTCCCTACGCACAGGGAAGCAAGAGAAATGCTGATTTCATCAAGCCCAGTTACATACTCAGAATCTCTACTACTGCGCAAATAGGCATGTCTCTGTAGGCAAAAAACTCATTTCTGACAAAGTTGCCCAAATGCATCTCAGAAGTGTGCAACTTGTTCCCTGAGTTAGAAAACGTCTAGAAACGGTCGTTTCTGCTAGTGTTGTGCTTCTACACATGTAAATGCTGAACGGTGAAAGCGCACAGTAATGCACTTTTCTCCCAGCAAATACACTGTTTCTAAGGAAATGGGAACACACTGAGGAGACACTTGTGGGAGCTACTGTGACTAAAACTGAGCTTCCCTACGCACAGGGAAGAAAGAGAAATGCTGATTTCATCAAGCCCAGTTACATACTCAGAATCTGTACTACTGCGCAAATAGGCATGTCTCTGTAGGCAAAAAACTCATTTCTGACAAAGTTGCCCAAATGCATCTCAGAAGTGTGCAACTTGTTCCCTGAGTTAGAAAACGTCGAAAAATGTTCGTTTCTGCTAGCGTTGTGCTTCTACACATGTATTTGCTGAACGTTGAAAGCGCACAGTAATGCACTTTTCTCCCAGCAAATACACTGTTTCTAAGGAAATGGGAACACACTGAGGAGACACTTGTGGGAGCTACTGTGACTAAAACTGAGCTTCCCTACGCACAGGGAAGCAAGAGAAATGCTGATTTCATCAAGCCCAGTTACATACTCAGAATCTGTATTACTGCGCAAATAGGCATGTCTCTGTAGGCAAAAAACTCATTTCTGACAAAGTTGCCCAAATGCATCTCAGAAGTGTGCAACTTTTTCCCTGAGTTAGAAAACGTCGAGAAACGGTCGTTTCTGCTAGCGCTGTGCTTCTACACATGTATTTGCTGAACGGTGAAAGCGCACAGTAATGCACTTTTCTCCCAGCAAATACACTGTTTCTAAGGAAATGGGAACACACTGAGGGGACACTTGTGGGAGCTACTGTGACTAAAACTGAGCTTCCCTACGCACAGGGAAGCAAGAGAAATGCTGATTTCTTCAAGCCCAGTTACCTACTCAGAATCTGTACTACTGCGCAAATAGGCATGTCTCTGTAGGCAAAAAACTCATTTCTGACAAAGTTGCCCAAATGCATCTCAGAAGTGTGCAACTTGTTCCCTGAGTTAGAAAACGTCGAGAAACGTTCGTTTCTGCTAGCGCTGTGCTTCTACACATGTATTTGCTCAACGGTGAAAGGGCACAGTAATGCACTTTTCTCCCAGCAAATACACTGTTTCTAAGGAAATGGGAACACACTGAGGAGACACTTGTGGGAGCTACTGTGACTAAAACTGAGCTTCCCTACGCACAGGGAAGCAAGAGAAATGCTGATTTCATCAAGCCCAATTACATACTCAGAATCTGTACTACTTCGCAAATAGGCATGTCTCTGTAGGCAAAAAAATTCATTTCTGACAATGTTGCCCAAATGCATCTCAGAAGTGTGCAACTTGTTCCCTGAGTTAGAAAACGTCGAGAAACGTTCGTTTCTGCTAGCGCTGTGCTTCTACACATGAATTTGCTGAACGGTGAAAGCGCACAGTAAGGCACTTTTCTCCCAGCAAATACACTGTTTCTAAGGAACTGGGAACACACTCAGGAGACACTTGTGGGAGCTACTGTGACTAAAACTGAGCTTCCCTACGCACAGGGAAGCAAGAGAAATGCTGATTTCATCAAGCCCAGTTACATACTCAGAATCTGTACTACTTCGCAAATAGGCATGTCTCTGTAGGCAAAAAACTCATTTCTGACAAAGTTGCCCAAATGCATCTCAGAAGTGTGCAACTTGTTCCCTGAGTTAGAAAACGTCGAGAAACGTTCGTTTCTGCTAGCGCTGTGCTTCTACACATGTATTTGCTGAACGGTGAAAGCGCACAGTAATGCACTTTTCTCCCAGGAAATACACTGTTTCTAAGGAAATGGGAACACACTGAGGGGACACTTGTGGGAGCCACTGTGACTAAAACTGAGCGTCCCCACGCACAGGGAAGCAAGAGAAATGCTGATTTCATCAAGCCCAGTTACCTACTCAGAATCTGTACTACTGCCCAAATAGGCATGTCTCTGTAGGCAAAAAACTCATTTCTGACAAAGTTGCCCAAATGCATCTCAGAAGTTTGCAACTTGTTCCCTGAATTAGAAAACGTCGAGAAACGGTCGTTTCTGCTAGCGCTGTGCTTCTACACATGTATTTGCTGAACGGTGAAAGCGCACAGTAATGCACTTTTCTCCCAGCAAATACACTGTTTCTAAGGAAATGGGAACACACTGAGGAGACACTTGTGGGAGCTACTGTGACTAAAACTGAGCTTCCCTACGCACAGGGAAGCAAGAGAAATGCTGATTTCATCAAGCCCAGTTACATACACAGAATCTGTACTACTGCGCAAATAGGCATGTCTCTGTAGGCAAAAAACTCATTTCTGACAAAGTTGCCCAAATGCATCTCAGAAGTGTGCAACTTGTTCCCTGAGTTAGAAAACGTCGAGAAACGTTCGTTTCTGCTAGCGCTGTGCTTCTACACATGTATTTGCTCAACGGTGAAAGGGCACAGTAATGCACTTTTCTCCCAGCAAATACACTGTTTCTAAGGAAATGGGAACACACTGAGGAGACACTTGTGGGAGCTACTGTGACTAAAACTGAGCTTCCCTACGCACAGGGAAGCAAGAGAAATGCTGATTTCATCAAGCCCAATTACATACTCAGAATCTGTACTACTTCGCAAATAGGCATGTCTCTGTAGGCAAAAAAATTCATTTCTGACAATGTTGCCCAAATGCATCTCAGAAGTGTGCAACTTGTTCCCTGCGTTAGAAAACGTCGAGAAACGTTCGTTTCTGCTAGCGCTGTGCTTCTACACATGAATTTGCTGAACGGTGAAAGCGCACAGTAAGGCACTTTTCTCCCAGCAAATACACTGTTTCTAAGGAACTGGGAACACACTCAGGAGACACTTGTGGGAGCTACTGTGACTAAAACTGAGCTTCCCTACGCACAGGGAAGCAAGAGAAATGCTGATTTCATCAAGCCCAGTTACATACTCAGAATCTGTACTACTTCGCAAATAGGCATGTCTCTGTAGGCAAAAAACTCATTTCTGACAAAGTTGCCCAAATGCATCTCAGAAGTGTGCAACTTGTTCCCTGAGTTAGAAAACGTCGAGAAACGTTCGTTTCTGCTAGCGCTGTGCTTCTACACATGTATTTGCTGAACGGTGAAAGCGCACAGTAATGCACTTTTCTCCCAGGAAATACACTGTTTCTAAGGAAATGGGAACACACTGAGGGGACACTTGTGGGAGCCACTGTGACTAAAACTGAGCGTCCCCACGCACAGGGAAGCAAGAGAAATGCTGATTTCATCAAGCCCAGTTACCTACTCAGAATCTGTACTACTGCCCAAATAGGCATGTCTCTGTAGGCAAAAAACTCATTTCTGACAAAGTTGCCCAAATGCATCTCAGAAGTTTGCAACTTGTTCCCTGAATTAGAAAACGTCGAGAAACGGTCGTTTCTGCTAGCGCTGTGCTTCTACACATGTATTTGCTGAACGGTGAAAGCGCACAGTAATGCACTTTTCTCCCAGCAAATACACTGTTTCTAAGGAAATGGGAACACACTGAGGAGACACTTGTGGGAGCTACTGTGACTAAAACTGAGCTTCCCTACGCACAGGGAAGCAAGAGAAATGCTGATTTCATCAAGCCCAGTTACATACACAGAATCTGTACTACTGCGCAAATAGGCATGTCTCTGTAGGCAAAATACTCATTTCTGACAAAGTTGCCCAAATGGATCTCAGAAGTGTGCAACTTGTTCCCTGAGTTAGAAAACATCGGGAAACGTTCGTTTCTGCTAGCGCTGTGCTTCTACACATGAATTTGCTGAACGGTGAAAGCGCACAGTAATGCACTTTTCTCCCAGCAAATACACTGTTTCTAAGGAACTGGGAACACACTGAGGAGACACTTGTGGGAGCTACTGTGACTAAAACTGAGCTTCCCTACGCACAGGGAATCAAGAGAAATGCTGATTTCATCAAGCCCAGTTACATACTCAGAATCTGTACTACTGCGAAAATAGGCATATCTCTGTAGGCAAAAAACTCATTTCTGACAAAGTTGCCCAAATGCATCTCAGAAGTGTGCAACTTGTTCCCTGAGTTAGAAAACGTTGAGAAACGGTCGTTTCTACTAGCGTTGTGCTTCTACACATGTATTTGCTGAACGGTGAAAGCGCACAGTAATGCACTTTTCTCCCAGGAAATACACTGTTTCTAAGGAAATGGGAACACACTGAGGAGACACTTGTGGGAGCTACTGTGACTAAAACTGAGCTTCCCTACGCACAGGAAGCAAGAGAAATGCTGATTTCATCACGTCCAGTTACATACTCAGAATCTGTACTACTGCGCAAATAGGCATGTCTCTGTAGGCAAAAAACTCATTTCTGACAATGTTGCCCAAATGCATCTCAGAAGTGTGCAACTTGTTCCCTGAGTTAGAAAACGTCGAGAAACGGTCGTTTCTGCTAGTGCTGTGCTTCTACACATGTATTTGCTGAACGGTGACAGCGCACAGTAATGCACTTTTCTCCCAGCAAATACACTGTTTCTAAGGAAATGGGAACACACTGAGGGGACTCTTGTGGGAGCTACTGTGACTAAAACTGAGCTTCCCTACGCACAGGGAAGCAAGAGAAATGCTGATTTCATCAAGCCCAGTTACCTACTCAGAATCTGTTCTACTGCGCAAATAGGCATGTCTCTGTAGGCAAAAAACTCATTTCTGACAAAGTTGCCCAAATGCATCTCAGAAGTGTGCAACTTGTTCCCTGAGTTAGAAAACGTCGAGAAACGGTCGTTTCTGCTAGCGCTGTGCTTCTACACATGTATTTGCTGAACGGTGAAAGCGCACAGTAATGCACTTTTCTCCCAGCAAATACACTGTTTCTAAGGAAATGGGAACACACTGAGAAGACACTTGTGGGAGCTACTGTGACTAAAACTGAGCCTTCCTACGCACAGGGAAGCAAGAGAAATGCTGATTTCATCAAACCGAGTTACATACTCAGAATCTGTACTACTGCGCAAATAGGCATGTCTCTGTAGGCAAAAATCTCATTTCTGACAAAGTTGCCCAAATGCATCTCAGAAGTGTGCAACTTGTTCCCTGAGTTAGAGAACGTCGAGAAACGGTCGTTTCTGCTAGCGCTGTGATTCTACACATGTATTTGCTGAACGGTGAAAGCGCACAGTAATGCACTTTTCTCCCAGCAAATACACTGTTTCTAAGGAACTGGGAACACACTGAGGAGACACTTGTGGGAGCTACTGTGACTAAAACTGAGCTTCCCTACGCACAGGGAAGCAAGAGAAATGCTGATTTCATCAAGCCCAGTTACATACTCAGAATCTGTACTACTGCTCAAATAGGCATGTCTCTGTAGGCAAAAAACTCATTTCTGACAAAGTTGCCCAAATGCATCTCAGAAGTGTGCAACTTGTTCCCTGAGTTAGAAAACGTTGAGAAACGGTCGTTTCTACTAGCGTTGTGCTTCTACACATGTATTTGCTGAACGGTGAAAGCGCACAGTAATGCACTTTTCTCCCAGGAAATACACTGTTTCTAAGGAAATGGGAACACACTGAGGAGACACTTGTGGGAGCTACTGTGACTAAAACTGAGCTTCCCTATGCACAGGAAGCAAGAGAAATGCTGATTTCATCACGCCCAGTTACATACTCAGAATCTGTACTACTGCGCAAATAGGCATGTCTCTGTAGGCAAAAAACTCATTTCTGACAAAGTTGCCCAAATGCATCTCAGAAGTGTGCAACTTGTTCCCTGAGTTAGAAAACGTCGAGAAACGGTCGTTTCTGCTAGTGCTGTGCTTCTACACATGTATTTGCTGAACGGTGACAGCGCACAGTAATGCACTTTTCTCCCAGCAAATTCACTGTTTCTAAGGAAATGGGAACACACTGAGGGGACACTTGTGGGAGCTACTGTGACTAAAACTGAGCTTCCCTACGCACAGGGAAGCAAGAGAAATGCTGATTTCATCAAGCCCAGTTACCTACTCAGAATCTGTACCCTGCGCAAATAGGCATGTCTCTGTAGGCAAAAAACTCATTTCTGACAAAGTTGCCCAAATGCATCTCAGAAGTGTGCTACTTGTTCCCTGAGTTAGAAAACGTCGAGTAACGGTCGTTTCTGCTAGCGCTGTGCTTCTACACATGTATTTGCTGAACGGTGAAAGCGCACAGTAATGCACTTTTCTCCCAGCAAATACACTGTTTCTAAGGAAATGGGAACACACTGAGGAGACACTTGTGGGAGCTACTGTGACTAAAACTGAGCTTCCCTACGCACAGGGAAGCAAGAGAAATGCTGATTTCACCCAGCCCAGTTACATACTCAGAATCTGTACTACTGCGCAAATAGGCATGTCTCTGTAGGCAAAAAGCTCATTTCTGACAAAGTTGCCCAAATACATCTCAGAAGTGTGCAACTTGTTCCCTGAGTTAGAAAACGTCGAGAAACGGTCATATCTGCTAACGCTGTGCTTCTACACATGTATTTGCTGAACGGTGAAAGCGCACAGTAATGCACTTTTCTCCCAGCAAATACACTGTTTCTAAGGAAATGGGAACACACTGAGGAGAGACTTGTTGGAGCTACTGTGACTAAAACTGAGCTTCCCTTCGCACAGGGAAGCAAGAGAAATGCTGATTTCATCAAGCCCAGTTACATACTCAGAATCTGTACTACTGCGCAAATGTCATGTCTCTGTAGGCAAAAAACTCATTTCTGACAAAGTTGCCCAAATGCAACTCAGAAGTGTGCAACTTGTTCCCTGAGTTAGAAAACGTCGAGAAAGGGTCATATCTGCTAACGCTGTGTTTCTACACATGTATTTGCTGAACGGTGAAAGCGCACAGTAATGCACTTTTCTCCCAGCAAATACACTGTTTCTAAGGAAATGGGAACACACTGAGGAGACATTTGTGGGAGCTACTGTGACTAAAACTGAGCTTCCCTACGCACAGGGAAGCAAGAGAAATGCTGATTTCATCAAGCCCAGTTACATACTCAGAATCTGTACTACTATGCAAATAGGCATGTCTCTGTAGGCAAAAAACTCATTTCTGACAAAGTTGCCCAAATGCATCTCAGAAGTGTGCAACTTGTTCCCTGAGTTTGAAAACTTTGAGAAACGGTCTTTTCTGCTAGCGCTGTGCTTCTACACATGTATTTGCTGAACGGTGAAAGCGCACAGTAATGCACTTTTCTCCCAGCAAATACACTGTTTCTAAGGAACTGGGAACACACTGAGGAGACACTTGTGGGAGCTACTGTGACTAAAACTGAGCTTCCCTACGCACAGGGAAGCAAGAGAAATGCTGATTTCATCAAGCCCAGTTACATACTCAGAATCTGTACTACTGCGCAAATAGGCATGTCTCTGTAGGCAAAAAACTCATTTCTGACAAAGTTGCCCAAATGCATCTCAGAAGTGTGCAACTTGTTCCCTGAGTTAGAAAACGTCGAGAAACGGTCATATCTGCTAACGCTGTGCTTCTACACATGTATTTGCTGAACGGTGAAAGCGCACAGTAATGCACTTTTCTCCCAGCAAATACACTGTTTCTAAGGAAATGGGAACACACTGAGGAGACACTTGTGGGAGCTACTGTGACTAAAACTGAGCTTCCCTACGCACAGGAAAGCAAGAGAAATGCTGATTTCATCAAGCCCAGTTACATACTCAGAATCTGTACTACTGCGCAAATAGGCATGTCTCTTTAGGCAAAAAACTCATTTCTGACAAAGTTGCCCAAATGCATCTCAGAAGTGTGCCACTTGTTCCCTGAGTTAGAAAACGTCGAGAAACGGTCATATCTGCTAACGCTGTGCTTCTAAACATGTATTTGCTGAACGGTGAAAGCGCACAGTAATGCACTTTTCTCCCAGCAAATACACTGTTTCTAAGGAAATGGGAACACACTGATGAGACACTTGTGGGAGCTACTGTGACTAAAACTGAGCTTCCCTACGCACAGGGAAACAAGAGAAATGCTGATTTCATCAAGCCCAGTTACATACTCAGAATCTGTACTACTGTGCAAATAGGCATGTCTCTGTAGGCAAAAAACTCTTTTCTGACAAAGTTGCCCAAATGCATCTCAGAAGTGTGCAACTTGTTACCTGAGTTAGAAAACGTCGAGAAACGGTCGTTTCTGCTAGCGCTGTGCTTCTACACATGTATTTGCTGAACGGTGAAAGCGCACAGTAATGCACTTTTCTCCCAGCAAATACACTGTTTCTAAGGAACTGGGAACACACTGAGGAGACACTTGTGGGAGCTACTGTGACTAAAACTGAGCTTCCCTATGCACAGGGAAGCAAGAGAAATGCTGATTTCATTAAGCCCAGTTACATACTCAGAATCTGTACTACTG
Organism: Acomys minous; assembly: GCF_964271855.1. Classification (NCBI taxonomy): domain Eukaryota; kingdom Metazoa; phylum Chordata; class Mammalia; order Rodentia; family Muridae; genus Acomys; species Acomys minous. The sequence goes on from NW_028182181.1 coordinate 3,354,809, forward strand.
CGCAAAAAGGCATGTCTCTGTAGGCAAAAAACTCATTTCTGACAAAGTTGACCAAATGCATCTCAGAAGTGTGCAACTTGTTCCCTGAGTTAGAAAACGTCGAGAAACGGTCATATCTGCTAACGCTGTGCTTCTACACATGTATTTGCTGAACGGTGAAAGCGCACAGTAATGCACTTTTCTCCCAGCAAATACACTGTTTCTAAGGAAATGGGAACACACTGAGAAGACACTTGTGGGAGCTACTGGGACTAAAACTGAGCTTCCCTACGCACAGGAAAGCAAGAGAAATGCTGATTTCATCAAGCCCAGTTACATACTCAGAATCTGTACTACTGCGCAAATAGGCATGTCTCTGTAGGCAAAAAACACATTTCTGACAAAGTTGCCCAAATGCATCTCAGAAGTGTGTCACTTGTTCCCTGAGTTAGAAAACGTCGAGAAATGGTCATATCTGCTAACGCTGTGCTTCTACACATGTATTTGCTGAACGGTGAAAGCACACAGTAATGCACTTTTCTCCCAGCAAATACACTGTTTCTAAGGAAATGGGAACACACTGAGGAGACACTTGTGGGAGCTACTGTGACTAAAACTGAGCTTCCCTATGCACAGGAAAGCAAGAGAAATGCTGATTTCATCAAGCCCAGTTACATACTCAGAATCTGTACTACTGCGCAAATAGGCATGTCTCTTTAGGCAAAAAACTCATTTCTGACAAAGTTGCCCAAATGCATCTCAGAAGTGTGCCACTTGTTCCCTGAGTTAGAAAACGTCGAGAAATGGTCATATCTGCTAACGCTGTGCTTCTACACATGTATTTGCTGAACAGTGAAAGCGCACAGTAATGCACTTTTCTCCCAGCAAATACACTGTTTCTAAGGAAATGGGAACACACTGAGGAGACACTTGTGGGAGCTACTGTGACTAAAACTGAGCTTCCCTACGCACAGGGAAGCAAGAGAAATGCTGATTTCATCAAGCCCAGTTACATACTCAGAATCTGTACTACTGCGCAAATAGGCATGTCTCTCTAGGCAAAAAACTCTTTTCTGACAAAGTTGCACGAATGCATCTCAGAAGTGTGTAACTTGTTCCCTGAGTTAGAAAACGTCAAGAAACGTTCGTTTCTGCTAGCGCTGTGCTTCTACACATGTATTTGCTGAACGGTGAAAGCGCACAGTAATGCACTTTTCTCCCAGCAAATACACTGTTTCTGAGGAACTGGGAACACACTGAGGAGACACTTGTGGGAGCTACTGTGACTAAAACTGAGCTTCCCTACGCACAGGGAAGCAAGAGAAATGCTGATTTCATCAAGCCCAGTTACATACTCAGAATCTGTACTACTGCACAAATAGGCATGTCTCTGTAGGCCAAAAATCATTTCTGACAAAGTTGCCCAAATGCATCTCAGAAGTAAGCAACTTGTTCCCTGAGTTAGAAAACGTCGAGAAACGTTCGTTTCTGCTAGCGCTGTGCTTCTACACATGTATTTGCTGAACGGTGAAAGCGCACAGTAATGCACTTTTCTCCCAGCAAATACACTGTTTCTAAGGAACTGGGAACACACTGAGGAGACACTTGTGGGAGCTACTGTGACTAAAACTGAGCTTCCCTACGCACAGGGAAGCAAGAGAAATGCTGATTTCATCAAGCCCAGTTACATACTCAGAATCTGTACTACTGCGCAAATAGGCATGTCTCGTTAGGCAAAAAACTCATTTCTGACAAAGTTGCCCAAATGCATCTCAGAAGTGTGCCACTTGTTCCCTGAGTTAGAAAACGTCGAGAAACGGTCATATCTGCTAACGCTGTGCTTCTACACATGTATTTGCTGAACGGTGAAAGCGCACAGTAATGCACTTTTCTCCCAGCAAATACACTGTTTCTAAGGAAATGGGAACACACTGAGGAGACACTTGTGGGAGCTACTGTGACTAAAACTGAGCTTCCCTACGCACAGGGAAGCAAGAGAAATGCTGATTTCATCAAGCCCAGTTACATACTCAGAATCTGTACTACTGTGCAAATAGGCATGTCTCTGTAGGCAAAAAACTCATTTCTGACAAAGTTGCCCAAATGCATCTCAGAAGTGTGCAACTTGTTCCCTGAGTTAGAAAACGTCGAGAAATGGTCATATCTGCTAACGCTGTGCTTCTACACATGTATTTGCTGAACGGTGAAAGCGCACAGTAATGCACTTTTCTCCCAGCAAATACACTGTTTCTAAGGAAATGGGAACACACTGAGGAGACACTTGTGGGAGCTACTGTGACTAAAACTGAGCTTCCCTACGCACAGGGAAGCAAGAGATATGCTGATTTCATCAAGCCCAGTTACATACTCAGAATCTGTACTACTGCGCAAATAGGCATGTGTCTGTAGGCAAAAAACTCATTTCTGACAAAGTTGCCCAAATGCATCTCAGAAGTGTGCAACTTGTTCCCTGAGTTAGAAAACGTCGAGAAACGGTCGTATCTGCTAGCGCTGTGCTTCTACACATGTATTTGCTGAACGGTGAAAGCGCACAGTAATGCACTTTTCTCCCAGCAAATACACTGTTTCTAAGGAAATGGGAACACACTGAGGAGACACTTGTGGGAGCTACTGTGACTAAAACTGAGCTTCTCTACGCACAGGGAAGCAAGAGAAATGCTGATTTCATCAAGCCCAGTTACATACTCAGAATCCTTACTACTGCGCAAATAGGCATGAATCTGTAGGCAAAAAACTCATTTCTGACAATGTTGCCCAAATGCATCTCAGAAGTGTGCAACTTGTTCCCTGAGTTAGAAAACGTCGAGAAACATTCGTTTCTGCTAGGGCTGTGCTTCTACACATGTATTTGCTGAACGGTGAAAGCGCACAGTAATGCACTTTTCTCCCAGCAAATACACTGTTTCTAAGTAACTGGGAACACACTGAGGAGACACTTGTGGGAGCTACTGTGACTAAAACTGAGCTTCCCTACGCACAGGGAAGCAAGAGAAATGCTGATTTCATCAAGCCCAGTTACATACTCAGAATCTGTACTACTGCGCAAATAGGCATGTCTCGTTAGGCAAAAAACTCATTTCTGACAAAGTTGCCCAAATGCATCTCAGAAGTGTGCCACTTGTTCCCTGAGTTAGAAAACGTCGAGAAATCGTCATATCTGCTAACGCTGTGCTTCTACACATGTATTTGCTGAACGGTGAAAGCGCACAGTAATGCACTTTTCTCCCAGCAAATACACTGTTTCTAAGGAAATGGGAACACACTGAGGAGACACTTGTGGGAGCTACTGTGACTAAAACTGAGCTTCCCTACGCACAGGGAAGCAAGAGATATGCTGATTTCATCAAGCCCAGTTACATACTCAGAATCTGTACTACTGCGCAAATAGGCATGTGTCTGTAGGCAAAAAACTCATTTCTGACAAAGTTGCCCAAATGCATCTCAGAAGTGTGCAACTTGTTCCCTGAGTTAGAAAACGTCGAGAAACGGTCGTATCTGCTAGCGCTGTGCTTCTACACATGTATTTGCTGAACGGTGAAAGCGCACAGTAATGCACTTTTCTCCCAGCAAATACACTGTTTCAAAGGAAATGGGAACACACTGAGGAGACACTTGTGGGAGCTACTGTGACTAAAACTGAGCTTCCCTACGCACAGGGAAGCAAGAGAAATGCTGATTTCATCAAGCCCAGTTACATACTCAGAATCTGTACTACTGTGCGAATAGGCATGTCTCTGTAGGCAAAAAACTCATTTCTGACAAAGTTGCCCAAATGCATCTCAGAAGTGTGCCACTTGTTCTCTGAGTTAGGAAAACGTTGAGAAACGGTCTTTTCTGCTAGCGCTGTGCTTCTACACATGTATTTGCTGAACGGTGAAAGCGCACAGTAATGCACTTTTCTCCCAGCAAATACACTGTTTCTAAGGAAATGGGAACACACTGAGGAGACACTTGTGGGAGCTACTGTGACTAAAACTGAGCTTCCCTACGCACAGGGAAGCAAGAGAAATGCTGATTTCATCAAGCCCAGTTACATACTCAGAATCTGTACTACTGCGCAAATAGGCATGTCTCTGTAGGCAAAAAACTCATTTCTGACAAAGATGCCCAAATGCATCTCAGAAGTGTGCAACTTGTTCCCTGAGTTAGAAAACGTCGAGAAACATTCGTTTCTGCTAGCACTGTGCTCCTACACATGTAATTGCTGAACGGTGAAAGCGCACACTAATGTACTTTTCTCCCAGCAAATACACTGTTTCTAAGGAAATGGGAACACACTGAGGAGACACTTGTGGGAGCTACTGTGACTAAAACTGAGCTTCCCTACGCACAGGGAAGCAAGAGAAATGCTGATTTCATCAAGCCCAGTTACATACTCAGAATCTGTACTACTGTGCAAATAGGCATGTCTCTGTAGGCAAAAACTCATTTCGGACAAAGTTGCCCAAATGCATCTCAGAAGTGTGCAACTTGTTCCCTGAGTTAGAAAACTTTGAGAAATGGTCTTTTCTGCTAGCGCTGTGCTTCTACACATGTATTTGCTGAACGGTGAAAGCGCACAGTAATGCACTTTTCTCCCAGCAAATACACTGTTTCTAAGGAAATGGGAACACACTGAGGAGACACTTGTGGGAGCTACTGTGACTAAAACTGAGCTTCCCTTCGCACAGGGAAGCAAGAGAAATGCTGATTTCATCAAGCCCAGTTACATACTCAGAATCTGTACTACTGCGCAAATAGGCATGAATCTGTAGGCAAAAAACTCATTTCTGACAAAGTTGCCCAAATGCATCTCAGAAGTGTGCAACTTGTTCCCTGAGTTTGAAAACGTCGAGAAACGGTCGTTTCTGCTAGCGCTGTGCATCTACACATGTATTTGCTGAACGGTGAAAGCGCACAGTAATGCACTTTTCTCCCAGCAAATACACTGTTTCTAAGGAAATGGGAACACACTGAGGAGACACTTGTGGGAGCTACTGTGACTAAAACTGAGCTTCCTTACGCACAGGGAAGCAAGAGAAATGCTGATTTCATCAAGCCCAGTTACATACTCAGAATCTGTACTACTGCGCAAATAGGCATGTCTCTTTAGGCAAAAAACTCATTTCTGACAAAGTTGCCCAAATGCATCTCAGAAGTGTGCAACTTGTTCCCTGAGTTAGAAAACGTCGATAAACGGTCATATCTGCTAACGCTGTGCTTCTACACATGTATTTGTTGAACGGTTAAAGCGCACAGTAATGCACTTTTCTCCCAGCAAATACTCTGTTTCTAAGGAAATGGGAACACACTAAGGAGACACTTGTGGGAGCTACTGTGACTAAAACTGGGCTTCCCTACGCACAGGTGAGCAAGAGAAATGCTGATTTCATCAAGCCCAGTTACATGCTCAGAATCTGTACTACTGCGCAAATAGGCAGGAATCTGTAGGCAAAAAACTCATTTCTGACAAAGTTGCCCATATGCATCTCAGAAGTGTGCAACTTGTTCCCTGAGTTAGAAAACGTAGAGAAACGGTCGTTTCTGCTAGCGCTGTGCTTCTACACATGTATTTGCTGAACGGTGAAAGCGCACAGTAATGCACTTTTCTCCCAGCAAATACACTGTTTCTAAGAAAATGGGAACACACTGAGGAGACACTTGTGGGAGCTACTGTGACTAAAAGTGAGCTTCCCTACGCACAGGGAAGCAAGAGAAATGCTGATTTCATCAAGCTCAGTTACATACTCATAATCTGTACTACTGTGCAAATAGGCATGTCTCTGTAGGCAAAAAACTCATTTCGGACAAAGTTGCCAAATGCATCTCAGAAGTGTGCAACTTGTTCCCTGAGTTAGAAAACGTCGAGAAATGGTCGTTTCTGCTAGCGCTGTGCTTCTACACATGTATTTGCTGAACGGTGAAAGCGCACAGTAATGCACTTTTCCTCCAGCAAATACACTGTTTCTAAGGAAATGGGAACACACTGAGGAGACACTTGTGGGAGCTACTGTGACTAAAACTGAGCTTCCCTACGCACAGGGAAGCAAGATAAATGCTGATTTCATCAAGCCCAGTTACATACTCAGAATCTGTACTACTGCGCAAATTGGCAAGAATCTGTAGGCAAAAAATTCATTTCTGACAAAGTTGCCCAAATGCATCTCAGAAGTGTGCAACTTGTTCCCTGAGTTAGAAAACGTCGAGAAACGGTCGTTTCTGCTAGCGCTGTGCATCTACACATGTATTTGCTGAACGGTGAAAGCGCATAGTAATGCACTTTTCCCCCAGCAAATACACTGTTTCTAAGGAAATGGGAACACACTGAGGAGACACTTGTGGGAGCTACTGTGACTAAAACTGAGCTTCCCTACGCACAGGGAAGCAAGAGAAATGCTGATTTCATCAAGCCCAGTTACATACTCAGAATCTGTACTACTGCGCAAATAGGCATGTCTCTGTAGGCAAAAAACTCATTTCTGACAAAGTTGCCCAAATGGATCTCAGAAGTGTGCAACTTGTTCCCTGAGTTAGAAAACGTCGAGAAACGTTCGTTTCTGCTAGCGCTGTGCTTCTACACATGTATTTGCTGAACGGTGAAAGCGCACAGTAATGCACTTTTCTCCCAGCAAATACACTGTTTCTAAGGAAATGGGAACACACTAAGGAGACACTTGTGGGAGCTACTGTGACTAAAACTGGGCTTCCCTACGCACAGGGAAGCAAGAGAAATGCTGATTTCATCAAGCCCAGTTACATACTCAGAATCTGTACTACTGCGCCAATAGGCATGAATCTGTAGGCAAAAAACTCATTTCTGACAAAGTTGCCCAAATGCATCTCAGAAGTGTGCCACTTGTTCCCTGAGTTAGAAAACGTCGAGAAACGGTCGTTTCAGCTAGCGCTGTGCTTCTACACATGTATTTGCTGAACGGTGAAAGTGCACAGTAATGCACTTTTCTCCCAGCAAATACACTGTTTCTAAGGAACTGGGAACACACTGAGGAGACACTTGTGGGAGCTACTGTGACTAAAAGTGAGCTTCCCTACGCACAGGGAAGCAAGAGAAATGCTGATTTCATCAAGCCCAGTTACATACTCAGAATCTGTACTACTGCGCAAATAGGCATGTCTCTTTAGGCAAAAAACTCATTTCTGACAAAGTTGCCCAAATGCATCTCAGAAGTGTGCATCTTGTTCCCTGAGTTAGAAAACGTCGAGAAACGTTCGTTTCTGCTAGCGCTGTGCTTCTACACATGTATTTGCTGAACGGTGAAAGCGCACAGTAATGCACTTTTCTCCCAGCAAATACACTGTTTCTAAGGAAATGGGAACACACTGAGGAGACACTTGTGGGAGCTACTGTGACTAAAACTGAGCTTCCCTACGCACAGGGAAGCAAGAGAAATGCTGATTTCATCAAGCCCAGTTACATACTCAGAATCTGTACTACTGCGCAAATAGGCATGTCTCTTTAGGCAAAAAACTCATTTCTGACAAAGTTGCCCAAATGCATCTCAGAAGTGTGCAACTTGTTCCCTGAGTTAGAAAACGTCGAGAAACGGTCGTTTCTGCTAGCGCTGTGCTTCTACACATGTATTTGCTGAACGGTGAAAGCGCACAGTAATGCACTTTTCTCCTAGCAAATACACTGTTTCCAAGGAAATGGGAACACACTGAGGAGACACTTGTGGGAGCTACTGTGACTAAAACAGAGCTTCCCTATGCACAGGGAAGGAAGAGAAATGCATATTTCATCAAGCCCTGTTACATACTCAGAATCTGTACTACTGCGCACATAGGCATGTCTCTTTAGGCAAAAAACTCATTTCTGACAAAGTTGCCCAAATGCATTTCAGAAGTGTGCAACTTGTTCCTTGAGTTAGAAAACATCGAGAAACGGTCGTTTCTGCTAGCGCTGTGCTTCTACACATGTATTTGCTGAACGGTGAAAGCACACAGTAATGCACTTTTCTCCCAGCAAATACACTGTTTCTAAGGAAATGGGAACACACTGAGGAGACACTTGTGGGAGCTACTGTGACTAAAACTGAGCTTCCCTATGCACAGGGAAGCAAGAGAAATGCTGATTTCATCAAGCCCAGTTACATACTCAGAATCTGTACTACTGCGCAAATAGGCATGTCTCTTTAGGCAAAAAACTCATTTCTGACACAGTTGCCCAAATGCATCTCAGAAGTGTGCAACTTGTTCCCTGAGTTAGATAACGTCGAGAAACGGTGTTTCTGCTAGAGTTGTGCTTCTACACATGTATTTGCTGAACGGTGAAAGCGCACAGTAATGCACTTTTCTCCCAGCAAATACACTGTTTCTAAGGAAATGGGAACACACTGAGGAGACACTTGTGGGACCTACTGTGACTAAAACTGAGCTTCCCTACGCACAGGGAAGCAAGGGAAATGCTGATTTCACCAAGCCCAGTTACATACTCAGAATCTGTACTACTGCGCATATAGGCATGTCTCTTTAGGCAAAAAACTCAATACTGACAAAGTTGCCCAAATGCATCTCAGAAGTGTGCAACTTGTTCCCTGAGTTAGAAAACGTCGAGAAACGGTCGTTTCTGCTAGCGCTGTGCTTCTACACATGTATTTACTGAACGGTGAAAGCGCACAGTAATGCACTTTTCTCCCAGCAAATACACTGTTTCTAAGGAAATGGGAACACACTGAGGAGACACTTGTGGGAGCTACTGTGACTAAAACTGAGCTTCCCTACGCACAGGGAAGCAAGAGAAATGCTGATTTCATCAAGCCCAGTTACATACTCTGAATCTGTACTACTGCGCAAATAGGCATGTCTCTGTAGGCAAAAATCTCATTTCTGACAAAGTTGCCCAAATGCATCTCAGAAGTGTGCAACTTGTTCTCTGAGTTAGAAAATGTCGAGAAACGGTCGTTTCTGCTAGCGCTGTGCTTCTACACATGTCCTTGCTGAACGGTGAAAGCGCACAGTAATGCACTTTTATCCCAGCAAATACACTGTTTCTAAGAAAATGGGAACACTGTGGAGACACTTGTGGGAGCTACTGTGACTAAAACTGACCTTCCCTACGCACAGGGAAGCAAGAGAAATGCTGATTTCATCAAGCCCAGTTACATACTCAGAATATGTACTACGGCACAAATAGGCATGTCTCTTTAGGCAAAAAACTCATTTCTGACAAAGTTGCCCAAATGCATCTCAGAAGTGTGCAACTTGTTCCCTGAGTTAGAAAACGTCGAGAAACGTTCGTTTCTGCTAGCGCTGTGCTTCTACACATGTATTTGCTGAACGGTGAAAGCGCACAGTAATGCACTTTTCTCCCAGCAAATACACTGTTTCTAAGGAAATGGGAACACACTGAGGAGACACTTGTGGGAGCTACTGTGACTAAAACTGAGCTTCCCTACGCACAGGGAAGCAAGAGAAATGCTGATTTCATCAAGCCCAGTTACACACTGAGAATATGTACTACGGCACAAATAGGCATGTCTCTGTAGGCAAAAAACTCATTTCTGACAAAGTTGCCCAAATGCATCTCAGAAGTGTGCAACTTGTTCCCTGAGTTAGAAAACGTCGAGAAACGGTCTTTTCTGCTAGCGCTGTGCTTCTACACATGTATTTGCTGAACGGTGAAAGCGCACAGTAATGCACTTTTCTCCCAGCAAATACACTGTTTCTAAGGAAATGGGAACACACTGAGGAGACACTTGTGGGAGCTACTGTGACTAAAACTGAGCTTCCCTACACACAGGGAAGCAAGAGAAATGCTGATTTCATCAAGCCCAGTTACATACTCAGAATCTGTACTACTGCGCAAATAGGTATGTCTCTGTAGGCAAAAAACTCATTTCTGACAAAGTTGCCCAAATGCATCTCAGAAGTGTGCAACTTGTTCTCTGAGTTAGAAAATGTCGAGAAACGGTCGTTTCTGCTAGCGCTGTGCTTCTACACATGTACTTGCTGAACGGTGAAAGCACACAGTAATGCACTTTTATCCCAGCAAATACACTGTTTCTAAGAAAATGGGAACACTGTGGAGACACTTGTGGGGGCTACTGTGACTAAAACTGACCTTCCCTACGCACAGGGAAGCAAGAGAAATGCTGATTTCATCAAGCCCAGTTACATACTCAGAATCTGTACTACTGCGCAAATAGGCATGTCTCTTTAGGCAAAAAACTCATTTCTGACAAAGTTGCCCAAATGCATCTCAGAAGTGTGCAACTTGTTCCCTGAGTTAGAAAACGTCGAGAAACGGTCGTTTCTGCTAGCGCTGTGCTTCTACACATGTATTTGCTGAACGGTGAAAGCGCACAGTAATGCACTTTTCTCCTAGCAAATACACTGTTTCCAAGGAAATGGGAACACACTGAGGAGACACTTGTGGGAGCTACTGTGACTAAAACAGAGCTTCCCTATGCACAGGGAAGGAAGAGAAATGCATATTTCATCAAGCCCTTTTACATACTCAGAATCTGTACTACTGCGCACATAGGCATGTCTCTTTAGGCAAAAAACTCATTTCTGACAAAGTTGCCCAAATGCATTTCAGAAGTGTGCAACTTGTTCCTTGAGTTAGAAAACATCGAGAAACGGTCGTTTCTGCTAGCGCTGTGCTTCTACACATGTATTTGCTGAACGGTGAAAGCACACAGTAATGCACTTTTCTCCCAGCAAATACACTGTTTCTAAGGAAATGGGAACACACTGAGGAGACACTTGTGGGAGCTACTGTGACTAAAACTGAGCTTCCCTATGCACAGGGAAGCAAGAGAAATGCTGATTTCATCAAGCCCAGTTACATACTCAGAATCTGTACTACTGCGCAAATAGGCATGTCTCTTTAGGCAAAAAACTCATTTCTGACACAGTTGCCCAAATGCATCTCAGAAGTGTGCAACTTGTTCCCTGAGTTAGATAACGTCGAGAAACGGTGTTTCTGCTAGAGTTGTGCTTCTACACATGTATTTGCTGAACGGTGAAAGCGCACAGTAATGCACTTTTCTCCCAGCAAATACACTGTTTCTAAGGAAATGGGAACACACTGAGGAGACACTTGTGGGACCTACTGTGACTAAAACTGAGCTTCCCTACGCACAGGGAAGCAAGGGAAATGCTGATTTCACCAAGCCCAGTTACATACTCAGAATCTGTACTACTGCGCATATAGGCATGTCTCTTTAGGCAAAAAACTCAATACTGACAAAGTTGCCCAAATGCATCTCAGAAGTGTGCAACTTGTTCCCTGAGTTAGAAAACGTCGAGAAACGGTCGTTTCTGCTAGCGCTGTGCTTCTACACATGTATTTACTGAACGGTGAAAGCGCACAGTAATGCACTTTTCTCCCAGCAAATACACTGTTTCTAAGGAAATGGGAACACACTGAGGAGACACTTGTGGGAGCTACTGTGACTAAAACTGAGCTTCCCTACGCACAGGGAAGCAAGAGAAATGCTGATTTCATCAAGCCCAGTTACATACTCTGAATCTGTACTACTGCGCAAATAGGCATATCTCTGTAGGCAAAAATCTCATTTCTGACAAAGTTGCCCAAATGCATCTCAGAAGTGTGCAACTTGTTCTCTGAGTTAGAAAATGTCGAGAAACGGTCGTTTCTGCTAGCGCTGTGCTTCTACACATGTCCTTGCTGAACGGTGAAAGCGCACAGTAATGCACTTTTATCCCAGCAAATACACTGTTTCTAAGAAAATGGGAACACTGTGGAGACACTTGTGGGAGCTACTGTGACTAAAACTGACCTTCCCTACGCACAGGGAAGCAAGAGAAATGCTGATTTCATCAAGCCCAGTTACATACTCAGAATATGTACTACGGCACAAATAGGCATGTCTCTTTAGGCAAAAAACTCATTTCTGACAAAGTTGCCCAAATGCATCTCAGAAGTGTGCAACTTGTTCCCTGAGTTAGAAAACGTCGAGAAACGTTCGTTTCTGCTAGCGCTGTGCTTCTACACATGTATTTGCTGAACGGTGAAAGCGCACAGTAATGCACTTTTCTCCCAGCAAATACACTGTTTCTAAGGAAATGGGAACACACTGAGGAGACACTTGTGGGAGCTACTGTGACTAAAACTGAGCTTCCCTACGCACAGGGAAGCAAGAGAAATGCTGATTTCATCAAGCCCAGTTACACACTGAGAATATGTACTACGGCACAAATAGGCATGTCTCTGTAGGCAAAAAACTCATTTCTGACAAAGTTGCCCAAATGCATCTCAGAAGTGTGCAACTTGTTCCCTGAGTTAGAAAACGTCGAGAAACGGTCTTTTCTGCTAGCGCTGTGCTTCTACACATGTATTTGCTGAACGGTGAAAGCGCACAGTAATGCACTTTTCTCCCAGCAAATACACTGTTTCTAAGGAAATGGGAACACACTGAGGAGACACTTGTGGGAGCTACTGTGACTAAAACTGAGCTTCCCTACACACAGGGAAGCAAGAGCAATGCTGATTTCATCAAGCCCAGTTACATACTCAGAATCTGTACTACTGCGCAAATAGGTATGTCTCTGTAGGCAAAAAACTCATTTCTGACAAAGTTGCCCAAATGCATCTCAGAAGTGTGCAACTTGTTCTCTGAGTTAGAAAATGTCGAGAAACGGTCGTTTCTGCTAGCGCTGTGCTTCTACACATGTACTTGCTGAACGGTGAAAGCACACAGTAATGCACTTTTATCCCAGCAAATACACTGTTTCTAAGAAAATGGGAACACTGTGGAGACACTTGTGGGGGCTACTGTGACTAAAACTGACCTTCCCTACGCACAGGGAAGCAAGAGAAATGCTGATTTCATCAAGCCCAGTTACATACTCAGAATCTGTACTACTGCGCAAATAGGCATGTCTCTTTAGGCAAAAAACTCATTTCTGACAAAGTTGCCCAAATGCATCTCAGAAGTGTGCAATTTGTTCCCTGAGTTAGAAAACGTCGAGAAACGGTCGTTTCTGCTAGCGCTGTGCTTCTACACATGTATTTGCTGAACGGTGAAAGCGCACAGTAATGCACTTTTCTCCCAGCAAATACACTGTTTCTAAGGAAATGGGAACACACTGAGGAGACACTTGTGGGAGCTACTGTGACTAAAACTGAGCTTCCCTATGCACAGGGAAGCAAGAGAAATGCTGATTTCATCAAGCCCAGTTACATACTCAGAATCTGTACTACTGCTCAAATAGGCATGTCTCTTTAGGCAAAAAACTCATTTCTGACAAAGTTGCCCAAATGCATCTCAGAAGTGTGCAACTTGTTCCCTGAGTTAGAAAACGTCGAGAATCGGTCGTTTCTGCTAGCGCTGTGCTTCTACACATGTATTTGATGAACGGTGAAAGCGCACAGTAATGCACTTTTCTCCCAGCAAATACACTGTTTCTAAGGAAATGGGAACACACTGAGGAGACACTTGTGGGAGCTACTGTGACTAAAACTGAGATTCCCTACGCACAGGGAAGCAAGAGAAATGCTGATTTCATCAAGCCCAGTTACAGACTCAGAATCTGTACTAATGCGCAAATAGGCATGTCTCTTTAGGCAAAAAACTCATTTCTGACAAAGTTGCCCAAATGCATCTCAGAAGTGTGCAACTTGTTCCCTGAGTTAGAAAACGTCGAGAAACGGTCGTTTCTGCTAGCGCTATGCTTCTACACATGTATTTGCTGAACGGTGAAAGCGCACAGTAATGCACTTTTCTCCTAGCAAATACACTGTTTCCAAGGAAATGGGAACACACTGAGGAGACACTTGTGGGAGCTACTGTGACTAAAACAGAGCTTCCCTATGCACAGGGAAGCAAGAGAAATGCTGATTTCATCAAGCCCTGTTACATACTCAGAATCTGTACTACTGCGCAAATAGGCATGTCTCTTTAGGCAAAAAACTCATTTCTGACAAAATTGCCCAAATGCATTTCAGAAGTGTGCAACTTGTTCCCTGAGTTAGAAAACATCGAGAAACGGTCGTTTCTGCTAGCGCTGTGCTTCTACACATGTATTTGCTGAACGGTGAAAGCACACAGTAATGCACTTTTCTCCCAGCAAATACACTGTTTCTAAGGAAATGGGAACACACTGAGGAGACACTTGTGGGAGCTACTGTGACTAAAACTGAGCTTCCCTATGCACAGGGAAGCAAGAGAAATGCTGATTTCATCAAGCCCAGTTACATACTCAGAATCTGTACTACTGCGCAAATAGGCATGTCTCTTTAGGCAAAAAACTCATTTCTGACACAGTTGCCCAAATGCATCTCAGAAGTTTGCAACTTGTTCCCTGAGTTAGATAACGTCGAGAAACGGTGTTTCTGCTAGAGTTGTGCTTCTACACATGTATTTGCTGAACGGTGAAAGCGCACAGTAATGCACTTTTCTCCCAGCAAATACACTGTTTCTAAGGAAATGGGAACACACTGAGGAGACACTTGTGGGAGCTACTGTGACTAAAACTGATCTTCCCTACGCACAGGGAAGCAAGGGAAATGCTGATTTCACCAAGCCCAGTTACATACTCAGAATCTGTACTACTGCGCAAATAGGCATGTCTCTTTAGGCAAAAAACTCAATACTGACAAAGTTGCCCAAATGCATCTCAGAAGTGTGCAACTTGTTCCCTGAGTTAGAAAACGTCGAGAAACGGTCGTTTCTGCTAGCGCTGTGCTTCTACACATGTATTTGCTGAACGGTGAAAGCGCACAGTAATGCACTTTTATCCCAGCAAATACACTGTTTCTAAGGAAATGGGAACACACTGAGGAGACACTTGTGGGAGCTACTGTGACTAAAACTGAGCTTCCCTACGCACAGGGAAGCAAGAGAAATGCTGATTTCATCAAGCCCAGTTACATACTCTGAATCTGTACTACTGCGCAAATAGGCATGTCTCTGTAGGCAAAAATCTCATTTCTGACAAAGTTGCCCAAATGCATCTCAGAAGTGTGCAACTTGTTCTCTGAGTTAGAAAATATCGAGAAACGGTCGTTTCTGCTAGCGCGGTGCTTCTACACATGTCCTTGCTGAACGGTGAAAATGCACAGTAATGCACTTTTATCCCAGCAAATACACTGTTTCTAAGAAAATGGGAACACTGTGGAGACACTTGTGGGAGCTACTGTGACTAAAACTGACCTTCCCTACGCACAGGGAAGCAAGAGAAATGCTGATTTCATCAAGCCCAGTTACATACTCAGAATATGTACTACGGCACAAATAGGCATGTCTCTTTAGGCAAAAAACTCATTTCTGACAAAGTTGCCCAAATGCATCTCAGAAGTGTGCAACTTGTTCCCTGAGTTAGAAAACGTCGAGAAACGTTCGTTTCTGCTAGCGCTGTGCTTCTACACATGTATTTGCTGAACGGTGAAAGCGCACAGTAATGCACTTTTCTCCCAGCAAATACACTGTTTCTAAGGAAATGGGAACACACTGAGGAGACACTTGTGGGAGCTACTGTGACTAAAACTGAGCTTCCCTACGCACAGGGAAGCAAGAGAAATGCTGATTTCATCAAGCCCAGTTACATACTGAGAATATGTACTACGGCACAAATAGGCATGTCTCTGTAGGCAAAAAACTCATTTCTGACAAAGTTGCCCAAATGCATCTCAGAAGTGTGCAACTTGTTCCCTGAGTTAGAAAACGTCGAGAAACGGTCTTTTCTGATAGCGCTGTGCTTCTACACATGTATTTGCTGAACGGTGAAAGCGCACAGTAATGCACTTTTCTCCCAGCAAATACACTGTTTCTAAGGAAATGGGAACACACTGAGGAGACACTTGTGGGAGCTACTGTGACTAAAACTGAGCTTCCCTACACACAGGGAAGCAAGAGAAATGCTGATTTCATCAAGCCCAGTTACATACTCAGAATCTGTACTACTGCGCAAATAGGTATGTCTCTGTAGGCAAAAAACTCATTTCTGACAAAGTTGCCCAAATGCATCTCAGAACTGTGCAACTTGTTCTCTGAGTTAGAAAATGTCGAGAAATGGTCGTTTCTGCTAGCGCTGTGCTTCTACACATGTACTTGCTGAACGGTGAAAGTGCACAGTAATGCACTTTTATCCCAGCAAATACACTGTTTCTAAGAAAATGGGAACACTGTGGAGACACTTGTGGGAGCTTCTGTGACTAAAACTGACCTTCCCTACGCACAGGGAAGCAAGAGAAATGCTGATTTCATCAAGCCCAGTTACATACTCAGAATATGTACTTCGGCACAAATAGGCATGTCTCTGTAGGCAAAAAATTCATTTCTGACAAAGTTGCCCAAATGCATCTCAGAAGTGTGCAACTTGTTCCCTGAGTTAGAAAACGTCGAGAAACGGTCGTTTCTGCTAGTGCTGTGCTTCTACACATGTATTTGCTGAACGTTGAAAGCGCACAGTAATGCACTTTTCTCCCAGCAAATACACTGTTTCTAAGGAAATGGGAACACACTGAGGAGACACTTGTGGGAGCTACTGTGACTAAAACTGAGCTTCCCTACGCACAGGGAAGCAAGAGAAATGCTGATTTCATCAAGCCCAGTTACATACTCAGAATCTGTACTACTGCGCAAATAGGCATGCATGTCTCTGTAGGCAAAAAACTCATTTCTGAAAAGTTGCCCAAATGCATCTCAGAAGTGTGCAACTTGTTCTCTGAGATAGAAAATATCGAGAAACGGTCGTTTCTGCTAGCGCTGTGCTTCTACACATGTACTTGCTGAACGGTGAAAGCGCACAGTAATGCACTTTTATCCCAGCAAATACACTGTTTCTAAGAAAATGGGAACACTGTGGAGACACTTGTGGGAGCTACTGTGACTAAAACTGACCTTCCCTACGCACAGGGAAGCAAGAGAAATGCTGATTTCATCAAGCCCAGTTACATACTCAGAATATGTACTACGGCACATATATGCATGTCTCTGTAGGCAAAAAACTCATTTCTGACAAAGTTGCCCAAATGCATCTCAGAAGTGTGCAACTTGTTCCCTGAGTTAGAAAACGTCGAGAAACGTTCGTTTCTGCTAGCGCTGTGCTTCTACACATGTATTTGCTGAACGGTGAAAGCGCACGGTAATGCACTTTTCTCCCAGCAAATACACTGTTTCTAAGGAAATGGGAACACACTGAGGAGACACTTGTGGGAGCTACAGTGACTAAAACTGAGCTTCCCTACGCACAGGAAAGCAAGAGAAATGCTGATTTCATCAAGCCCAGTTACATACTCAGAATCTGTACTACTGTGCAAATGGCATGTCTCTTTAGGCAAAAAACTCATTTCTGACAAAGTTGCCCAAATGCATCTCAGAAGTGTGCAACTTGTTCCCTGAGTTAGAAAACGTCGAGAAACGGTTGTTTCTGCTAGCGCTGTGCTTCTACAAATGTATTTGCTGAACGGTGAAAGCGCACAGTAATGCACTTTTCTCCTAGCAAATACACTGTTTCTACGGAAATGGGAACACACTAAGGAGACACTTGTGGGAGCTACTGTGACTAAAACTGAGCTTCCCTACGCACAGGGAAGCAAAAGAAATGCTGATTTCTTCAAGCCCAGTTACATACTCAGAATCTGTACTACTGCGCAAATAGGCATGTCTCTTTAGGCAAAAAACTCATTTCTGACAAAGTTTCCCAAATGCATCTCAGAAGGGTGCACCTTTTTCCCTGAGTTAGAAAACGTCGAGAAACGGTCGTATCTGCTAGCGCTGTGCTTCTACACATGTATTTGCTGAACGGTGAAAGCGCACAGTAATGCACTTTTCTCCCAGCAAATACACTGTTTCTAAGGAAATGGGATCACACTGAGGAGACACTTGTGGGAGCTACTGTGACTAAAACTGAGCTTCCGTACGCACAAGGAAGCAAGAGAAATGCTGATTTCATCAAGCCCAGTTACATACTCAGAATCTGTACTGCTGCGCAAATAGGCATGTCTCTTTAGGCAAAAAACTCATTTCTGACAAAGTTGCCCAAATGCATCTCAGAAGTGTGCAACTTGTTCCCTGAGTTAGAAAACGTCGAGAAACGTTTGTTTCTGCTAGCGCTGTGCTTCGACACATGTATTTGCTGAACGGTGAAAGGGCACAGTAATGCACTTTTCTCCCAGCAAATACACTGTTTCTAAGGAAATGGGAACACACTGAGGAGACACTTGTGGGAGCTACAGTGACTAAAACTGAGCTTCCCTACACACAGGAAAGCAAGAGAAATGCTGATTTCATCAAGCCCAGTTACATATTCAGAATCTGTACTACTGTGCAAATGGCATGTCTCTTTAGGCAAAAAACTCATTTCTGACAAAGTTGGCCAAATGCATCTCAGAAGTGTGCAACTTGTTCCCTGAGTTAGAAAACGTCGAGAAACGTTCGTTTTTGCTAGCGCTGTGCTTCTACACATGTATTTGCTGAACGGTGAAAGCGCACAGTAATGCACTTTTCTCCCAGCAAATACACTGTTTCTAAGGAAATGGGAACACACTGAGGAGACACTTGTGGGAGCTACTGTGACTGAAACTGAGCTTCCCTACGCACAGGGAAGCAAGAGAAATGCTGATTTCATCAAGCCCAGTTACATACTCAGAATCTCTACTACTGCGCAAATAGGCATGTCTCTGTAGGCAAAAAACTCATTTCTGACAAAGTTGCCCAAATGCATCTCAGAACTGTGCAACTTGTTCCCTGAGTTGGAAAACGTCGAGAAACGGTCTTTTCTGCTAGCGCTGTGCTTCTACACATGTATTTGCTGAACGGTGAAAGCGCACAATAATGCACTTTTCTCCCAGCAAATACACTGTTTCTAAGGAAATGGGAACACACTGAGGAGACACTTGTGGGAGCTACTGTGACTAAAACTGGGCTTCCCTACGCACAGGGAAGCAAGAGAAATGCTGATTACATCAAGCCCAGTTACATACTCAGAATCTGTACTACTGCGCAAAAAGGCATGTCTCTGTAGGCAAAAAACTCATTTCTGACAAAGTTGCCCAAATGCATCTCAGAAGTGTGTAACTTGTTCCCTGAGTTAGAAAACGTCGAGAAATGGTCGTTTCTGCTAGAGCTGTGCTTCTACACATGTATTTGCTGAACGGTGAAAGCGCACAGTAATGCACTTTTCTCCTAGCAAATACACTGTTTCTAAGGAAATGGGAAAACACTGAGGAGACAATTGTGGGAGCTACTGTGACTAAAACTGAGCTTCCTACGCACAGGGAAGCAAGAGAAATGCTGATTTCATCAAGCCCAGTTACATACTCAGAATCTGTACTACTGCGCAAATAGGCATGTCTCTTTAGGCAAAAAACTCATTTCTGACAAAGTTGCCCAAATGCATCTCAGAAGTGTGCAACTTGTTCCCTGAGTTAGAAAACGTTGAGAAACGTTCATTTCTGCTAGCGCTGTGCTTCTACACATGTATTTGCTGAACGGTGAAAGCGCACAGTAATGAACCTTTCTCCCAGCAAATACACTGTTTCTAAGGAAATGGGAACACACTGAGGAGACACTTGTGGGAGCTACAGTGACTAAAACTGAGCTTCCCTACGCACAGGGAAGCAAGAGAAATGCTGATTTCATCAAGCCCAGTTACATACTCAGAATCTGTAGTACTGCGCAAATAGGCCTGTCTCTGTAGGTAAAAAAACTCATTTCTGACAAAGTTGCCCAAATGCATCTCAGAAGTGTGCAACTTGTTCCCTGAGTTAGAAAACGTCGAGAAACGGTCTTTTCTGCTAGCGCTGTGCTTCTACACATGTATTTGCTGAACGGTGAAAGCGCACAGTAATGCACTTTTCTCCCAGCAAATACACTGTTTCTAAAGAAATGGGAACACACTGAGGAGACACTTGTGGGAGCTACAGTGACTAAAACTGAGCTTCCCTACGCACAGGAAAGCAAGAGAAATGCTGATTTCATCAAGCCCAGTTACATACTCAGAATCTGTACTACTGTGCAAATGGCATGTCTCTTTAGGCAAAAAACTCATTTCTGACAAAGTTGCCCAAATGCATCTCAGAAGTGTGCAACTTGTTCCCTGAGTTACAAAACGTCGAGAAACGTTCGTTTTTGCTAGCGCTGTGCTTCTACACATGTATTTGCTGAACGGTGAAAGCGCACAGTAATGCACTTTTCTCCCAGCAAATACACTGTTTCTAAGGAAATGGGAACACACTGAGGAGACACTTGTGGGAGCTACTGTGACTGAAACTGAGCTTCCCTACACACAGGGAAGCAAGAGAAATGCTGATTTCATCAAGCCCAGTTACATACTCAGAATCTGTACTACTGCGCAAATAGGCATGTCTCTGTAGGCAAAAAACTCATTTTTGACAAAGTTGCCCAAATGCATCTCAGAAGTGTGCAACTTGTTCCCTGAGTTAGAAAACGTTGAGAAACGTTCATTTCTGCTAGCGCTGTGCTTCTACACATGTATTTGCTGAACGGTGAAAGCGCACAGTAATGCACCTTTCTCCCAGCAAATACACTGTTTCTAAGGAAATGGGAACACACTGAGGAGACACTTGTGGGAGCTACAGTGACTAAAACTGAGCTTCCCTACGCACAGGGAAGCAAGAGAAATGCTGATTTCATCAAGCCCAGTTACATACTCAGAATCTGTAGTACTGCGCAAATAGGCCTGTCTCTGTAGGTAAAAAAACTCATTTCTGACAAAGTTGCCCAAATGCATCTCAGAAGTGTGCAACTTGTTCCCTGAGTTAGAAAACGTCGAGAAACGGTCTTTTCTGCTAGCGCTGTGCTTCTACACATGTATTTGCTGAACGGTGAAAACGCACAGTAATGCACTTTTCTCCCAGCAAATACACTGTTTCTAAGGAAATGGGAACACACTGAGGAGACACTTGTGGGAGCTACTGTGACTAAAACTGAGCTTCCCTACGCACAGGGAAGCAAGAGAAATGCTGATTTCATCACGCCCAGTTACATACTCAGAATCTGTACTACTGCGCAAATAGGCATGTCTCTTTAGGCAAAAAACTCATTTCTGAAAAAGTTGCCCAAATGCATCTCAGAAGTGTGCAACTTGTTCCCTGAGTTAGAAAACGTCGAGAAACGGTCTTTTCTGCCAGCGCTGTGCTTCTACACATGTATTTGCTGAACGGTGAAAGCGCACAATAATGCACTTTTCTCCCAGCAAATACACTGTTTCTAAAGAATTGGGAACACACTGAGGAGACACTTGTGGGAGCTACAGTGACTAAAACTGAGCTTCCCTACGCACAGGAAAGCAAGAGAAATGCTGATTTCATCAAGCCCAGTTACATACTCAGAATCTGTACTACTGTGCAAATGGCATGTCTCTTTAGGCAAAAAACTCATTTCTGACAAAGTTGCCCAAATGCATCTCAGAAGTGTGCCACTTGTTCCCTGAGTTACAAAACGTCGAGAAACGTTCGTTTTTGCTAGCGCTGTGCTTCTACACATGTATTTGCTGAACGGTGAAAGCGCACAGTAATGCACTTTTCTCCCAGCAAATACACTGTTTCTAAGGAAATGGGAACACACTGAGGAGACACTTGTGGGAGCTACTGTGACTGAAACTGAGCTTCCCTACACACAGGGAAGCAAGAGAAATGCTGATTTCATCAAGCCCAGTTACATACTCAGAATCTGTACTACTGCGCAAATAGGCATGTCTCTGTAGGCAAAAAACTCATTTTTGACAAAGTTGCCCAAATGCATCTCAGAAGTGTGCAACTTGTTCCCTGAGTTAGAAAACGTTTAGAAACGTTCATTTCTGCTAGCGCTGTGCTTCTACACATGTATTTGCTGAACGGTGAAAGCGCACAGTAATGCACCTTTCTCCCAGCAAATACACTGTTTCTAAGGAAATGGGAACACACTGAGGAGACACTTGTGGGAGCTACAGTGACTAAAACTGAGCTTCCCTACGCACAGGGAAGCAAGAGAAATGCTGATTTCATCAAGCCCAGTTACATACTCAGAATCTGTAGTACTGCGCAAATAGGCCTGTCTCTGTAGGTAAAAAAACTCATTTCTGACAAAGTTGCCCAAATGCATCTCAGAAGTGTGCCATTTGTTCCCTGAGTTAGAAAACGTCGAGAAACGGTCTTTTCTGCTAGCGCTGTGCTTCTACACATGTATTTGCTGAACGGTGAAAGCGCACAGTAATGCACTTTTCTCCCAGCAAATACACTGTTTCTAAGGAAATGGGAACACACTGAGGAGACACTTGTGGGAGCTACTGTGACTAAAACTGAGCTTCCCTATGCACAGGGAAGCAAGAGAAATGCTGATTTCATCAAGCCCAGTTACATACTCAGAATCCTTACTACTGCGCAAATAGGCATGTCTCTTTAGGCAAAAAACTCATTTCTGACAAAGTTGCCAAATGCATCTCAGAAGTGTGCAACTTGTTCTCTGAGTTAGAAAACGTCAAGAAACGTTCATTTCTGCTAGCGCTGTGCTTCTACACATGTATTTGCTGAACGGTGAAAGCGCACAGTAATGCACTTTTCTCCCAGCAAATACACTGTTTCTAAGGAAATGGGAACACACTGAGGAGACACTTGTGGGAGCTACTGTTACTAAAACTGAGCTTCCCTACGCACAGGGAAGCAAGAGAAATGCTGATTTCATCAAGCCCAGTTACATACTCAGAATCTGTACTACTGCGCGAATAGGCATGTCTCTGTAAGAAAAAAACTCATTTCTGACAAAGTTGCCCAAATGCATCTCAGAAGTGTGCAACTTGTTCCCTGAGTTAGAAAACGTCGAGAAACGGTCGTTTCTGCTAGCGCTGTGCTTCTACACTTGTATTTGCTGAACGGTGAAAGCGCACAGTAATGCACTTTTCTCCTAGCAAATACACTGTTTCTAAGGAAATGGGAACACACTGAGGAGACACTTGTGGGAGCTACTGTGACTAAAACTGAGCTTCCCTATGCACAGGGAAGCAAGAGAAATGCTAATTTCATCAAGCCCAGTTACATACTCAGAATCTGTACTACTGCGCAAATAGGCATGTCTCTTTAGGCAAAAAACTCATTTCTGAAAAAGTTGCCCAAATGCATCTCAGAAGTGTGCAACTTGTTCCCTGAGTTAGAAAACGTCGAGAAACGGTCTTTTCTGCCAGCGCTGTGCTTCTACACATGTATTTGCTGAACGGTGAAAGCGCACAATAATGCACTTTTCTCCCAGCAAATACACTGTTTCTAAGGAAATGGGAACACACTGAGGAGACACTTGTGGGAGGTACTGTGACTAAAACTGAGCTTCCCTACGCACAGGGAAGCAAGAGAAATGCTGATTTCATCAAGCCCAGTTACATACTCAGAATCTGTACTACTGCGCAAATAGGCATTTCTCTGTAGGCAAAAAAACTCATTTCTGACAAAGTTGCCCAAATGCATCTCAGAAGTGTGCAACTTGTTCCCTGAGTTAGAAAACGTCGAGAAACGTTCGTTTCTGCTAGCGCTGTGCTTCTACACATGTATTTGCTGAACGGTGAAAGCGCACAGTAATGCACTTTTCTCCCAGCAAATACACTGTTTCTAAAGAAATGGGAACACACTGAGGAGACACTTGTGGGAGCTACAGTGACTAAAACTGAGCTTCCCTACGCACAGGAAAGCAAGAGAAATGCTGATTTCATCAAGCCCAGTTACATACTCAGAATCTGTACTACTGTGCAAATGGCATGTCTCTTTAGGCAAAAAACTCATTTCTGACAAAGTTGCCCAAATGCATCTCAGAAGTTTGCAACTTGTTCCCTGAGTTACAAAACGTCGAGAAACGTTCGTTTTTGCTAGCGCTGTGCTTCTACACATGTATTTGCTGAACGGTGAAAGCGCACAGTAATGCACTTTTCTCCCAGCAAATACACTGTTTCTAAGGAAATGGGAACACACTGAGGAGACACTTGTGGGAGCTACTGTGACTGAAACTGAGCTTCCCTACGCACAGGGAAGCAAGAGAAATGCTGATTTCATCAAGCCCAGTTACATACTCAGAATCTGTACTACTGCACAAATAGGCATGTCTCTGTAGGCAAAAAACTCATTTTTGACAAAGTTGCCCAAATGCATCTCAGAAGTGTGCAACTTGTTCCCTGAGTTAGAAAACGTTGAGAAACGTTCATTTCTGCTAGCGCTGTGCTTCTACACATGTATTTGCTGAACGGTGAAAGCGCACAGTAATGCACCTTTCTCCCAGCAAATACACTGTTTCTAAGGAAATGGGAACACACTGAGGAGACACTTGTGGGAGCTACAGTGACTAAAACTGAGCTTCCCTACGCACAGGGAAGCAAGAGAAATGCTGATTTCATCAAGCCCAGTTACATACTCAGAATCTGTAGTACTGCGCAAATAGGCCTGTCTCTGTAGGTAAAAAAACTCATTTCTGACAAAGTTGCCCAAATGCATCTCAGAAGTGTGCAACTTGTTCCCTGAGTTAGAAAACGTCGAGAAACGGTCGTTTCTGCTAGCGCTGTGCTTCTACACATGTATTTGCTGAACGGTGAAAGCGCACAGTAATGCACTTTTCTCCCAGCAAATACACTGTTTCTAAGGAAATGGGAACACACTGAGGAGACACTTGTGGGAGCTACTGTGACTAAAACTGAGCTTCCCTATGCACAGGGAAGCAAGAGAAATGCTGATTTCATCAAGCCCAGTTACATACTCAGAATCCTTACTACTGCGCAAATAGGCATGTCTCTTTAGGCAAAAAACTCATTTCTGACAAAGTTGCCAAATGCATCTCAGAAGTGTGCAACTTGTTCTCTGAGTTAGAAAACGTCAAGAAACGTTCATTTCTGCTAGCGCTGTGCTTCTACACATGTATTTGCTGAACGGTGAAAGCGCACAGTAATGCACTTTTCTCCTAGCAAATACACTGTTTCTAAGGAAATGGGAACACACTGAGGAGACACTTGTGGGAGCTACTGTGACTAAAACTGAGCTTCCCTATGCACAGGGAAGCAAGAGAAATGCTGATTTCATCAAGCCCAGTTACATACTCAGAATCTGTACTACTGCGCAAATAGGCATGTCTCTGTAGGCAAAAAACTCATTTCTGACAAAGTTGCCCAATAGCATCTCAGAAGTGTGCAACTTGTTCCTGAGTTAGAAAACGTCGAGAAACGGTCTTTTCTGCCAGCGCTGTGCTTCTACACATGTATTTGCTGAACGGTGAAAGCGCACAATAATGCACTTTTCTCCCAGCAAAAACACTGTTTCTAAGGAAATGGGAACACACTGAGGAGACACTTGTGGGAGCTACTGTGACTAAAACTGAGCTTCCCTACGCACAGGGAAGCAAGAGAAATGCTGATTTCATCAAGCCCAGTTACATACTCAGAATCTGTACTACTGCGCAAATAGGCATTTCTCTGTAGGCAAAAAAACTCATTTCTGACAAAGTTGCCCAAATGCATCTCAGAAGTGTGCAACTTGTTCCCTGAGTTAGAAAACGTCGAGAAACGTTCGTTTCTGCTAGCGCTGTGCTTCTACACATGTATTTGCTGAACGGTGAAAGCGCACAGTAAAGCACTTTTCTCCCAGCAAATACACTGTTTCTAAGGAAATGGGAACACACTGAGGAGACACTTGTGGGAGCTACAGTGACTAAAACTGAGCTTCCCTACGCACAGGAAAGCAAGAGAAATGCTGATTTCATCAAGCCCAGTTACATACTCAGAATCTGTACTACTGTGCAAATGGCATGTCTCTTTAGGCAAAAAACTCATTTCTGACAAAGTTGGCCAAATGCATCTCAGAAGTGTGCAACTTGTTCCCTGAGTTAGAAAACGTTGAGAAACGTTCGTTTTTGCTAGCGCTGTGCTTCTACACATGTATTTGCTGAACGGTGAAAGCGCACAGTAATGCACTTTTCTCCCAGCAAATACACTGTTTCTAAGGAAATGGGAACACACTGAGGAGACACTTGTGGGAGCTACTGTGACTGAAACTGAGCTTCCCTATGCACAGAGAAGCAAGAGAAATGCTGATTTCATCAAGCCCAGTTACATACTCAGAATCTGTACTACTGCGCAAATAGGCATGTCTCTGTAGGCAAAAAACTCATTTCTGACAAAGTTGGCAAATGCATCTCAGAAGTGTGCAACTTGTTCTCTGAGTTAGAAAACGTCAAGAAACGGTCTTTTCTGCTAGCGCTGTGCTTCTACACATGTATTTGCTGAACAGTGAAAGCGCACAGTAATGCACTTTTCTCCCAGCAGATACACTGTTTCTAAGGAAATGGGAACACACGGAGGAGACACTTGTGGGAGCTACTGTGACTAAAACTGAGCTTCCCTACGCACAGGGAAGCAAGAGAAATGCTGATTTCATCACGCCCAGTTACATACTCAGAATCTGTACTACTGCGCAAATAGGCATGTCTCTGTAGGCAAAAAACTCATTTCTGACAAAGTTGCCCAAATGCATCTCAGAAGTGTGCCACTTGTTCCCTGAGTTAGAAAACGTCGAGAAACGTTCCTTTCTGCTAGCGCTGTGCTTCTACACACGTACTTGCTGAACGGTGAAAGCGCACAGTAATGCACTTTTCTCCCAGCAAATACACTGTTTCTAAGGAAATGGGAACACACTGAGGAGACACTTGTGGGAGCTACTGTGACTAAAACTGAGCTTCCCTACGCACAGGGAAGCAAGAGAAATGCTGATTTCATCACGCCCAGTTACATACTCAGAATCTGAACTAGTGCGTAAATAGGCATGTCTCTGTAGGCAAAAAACTCATTTCTGACAAAAATTTCCCAAATGCATCTCAGAAGTTTGCAACTTGTTCCCTGAGATAGAAAACGTCGAGAAACGGTCGTATCTGCTAGCGCTGGGCTTCTAAACATGTATTTGCTGAACGGTGAAAGCGCACAGTAATGCACTTTTCTCCCAGCAAATACACTGTTTCTAAGGAAATGGGAACACACTGAGGAGACACTTGTGGGAGCTACTGTGACTAAAACTGAGCTTCCCTACGCACAGGGAAGCAAGAGAAATGCTGATTTCATCAAGCCCAGTTACATACTCAGAATCTGTACTACTGCGCAAATAGGCATGTCTCTGTAGGCAAAAAAACTCATTTCTGACAAAGTTGCCCAAATGCATCTCAGAAGTGTGCAACTTGTTCCCTGAGTTAGAAAACGTCGAGAAACGGTCGTTTCTGCTAGCGCTGTGCTTCTACACTTGTATTTGCTGAACGGTGAAAGCGCACAGTAATGCACTTTTCTCCTAGCAAATACATTGTTTCTAAGGAAATGGGAACACACTGAGGAGACACTTGTGGGAGCTACTGTGACTAAAACTGAGCTTCCCTATGCACAGGGAAGCAAGAGAAATGCTAATTTCATCAAGCCCAGTTACATACTCAGAATCTGTACTACTGCACAAATAGGCATGTCTCTGTAGGCAAAAAACTCATTTCTGACAAAGTTGCCCAAATGCATCTCAGAAGTGTGCAACTTGTTCCCCGAGTTAGAAAACGTCGAGAAACGGTCTTTTCTGCTAGCGCTGTGCTTCTACACATGTATTTGCTGAACGGTGAAAGCGCACAATAATGCACTTTTCTCCCAGCAAATACACTGTTTCTAAGGAAATGGGAACACACTGAGGAGAAACTTGTGGGAGCTACTGTGACTAAAAGTGAGCTTCCCTACGCACAGGGAAGCAAGAGAAATGCTGATTTCATCAAGCCCAGTTACATACTCAGAATCTGTACTACTGCGCAAATAGGCATGTCTCTGTAGGCAAAAAAACTCATTTCTGACAAAGTTGCCCAAATGCATCTCAGAAGTGTGCAACTTGTTCCCTGAGTTAGAAAACGTCGAGAAATGGTCTTTTCTGCTAGCGCTGTGCTTCTACACATGTATTTGCTGAACGGTGGAAGCGCACAGTAATGCACTTTTCTCCCAGCAAATACACTGTTTCTAAGGAAATGGGAACACACTGAGGAGACACTTGTGGGAGCTACTGTGACTAAAACTGAGCTTCCCTACGCACAGGGAAGCAAGAGAAATACTGATTTCATCAAGCCCAGTTACATACTCAGAATCTGTACTACTGCGCAAATAGGCATGTCTCTGTAGGCAAAAAACTCATTTCTGAAAAAGTTGCCCAAATGCATCTCAGAAGTGTGTAACTTGTTCCCTGAGTTAGAAAACGTCGAGAAACGTTCGTTTCTGCTAGCGCTGTTCTTCTACACATGTATTTGCTGAACGGTGAAAGCGCACAGTAATGCACTTTTCTCCCAGCAAATACACTGTTTCTAAGGAAATGGGAACACACTGAGGAGACACTTGTGGGAGCTACTGTGACGAAAACTGAGCTTCCCTATGCACAGGGAAGCAAGAGAAATGCTGATTTCATCAAGCCCAGTTACATACTCAGAATCTGTACTACTGCGCAAATAGGCATGTCTCTGTAGGCAAAAAACTCATTTCTGACAAAGTTGCCAAATGCATCTCAGAAGTGTGCAACTTGTTCTCTGAGTTAGAAAACGTCAAGAAACGGTCTTTTCTGCTAGCGCTGTGCTTCTACACATGTATTTGCTGAACGGTGAAAGCGCACAGTAATGCACTTTTCTCCCAGCAAATACACTGTTTCTAAGGAAATGGGAACACACGGAGGAGACACTTGTGGGAGCTACTGTGACTAAAACTGAGCTTCCCTACGCACAGGGAAGCAAGAGAAATGCTGATTTCATCACGCCCAGTTACATACTCTGAATCTGTACTACTGCGCAAATAGGCATGTCTCTGTAGGCAAAAAACTCATTTCTGACAAAGTTGCCCAAATGCATCTCAGAAGTGTGCCACTTGTTCCCTGAGTTAGAAAACGTCGAGAAACGTTCGTTTCTGCTAGCGCTGTGCTTCTACACACGTACTTGCTGAACGGTGAAAGCGCACAGTAATGCACTTTTCTCCCAGCAAATACACTGTTTCTAAGTAAATGGGAACACACTGAGGAGACACTTGTGGGAGCTACTGTGACTAAAACTGAGCTTCCCTACGCACAGGGAAGCAAGAGAAATGCTGATTTCATCACGCCCAGTTATATACTCAGAATCTGAACTTGTGCGTAAATAGGCATGTCTCTGTAGGCAAAAAACTCATTTCTGACAAAAATTTCCCAAATGCATCTCAGAAGTTTGCAACTTGTTCCCTGAGATAGAAAACGTCGAGAAACGGTCGTATCTGCTAGCGCTGGGCTTCTAAACATGTATTTGCTGAACGGTGAAAGCGCACAGTAATGCACTTTTCTCCCAGCAAATACACTGTTTCTAAGGAACTGGGAACACACTGAGGAGACACTTGTGGGAGCTACTGTGACTAAAACTGAGCTTCCCTACGCACAGGGAAGCAAGAGAAATGCTGATTTCATCAAGCCCAGTTACATACTCAGAATCTGTACTACTGCGCAAATAGGCATGTCTCTGTAGGCAAAAAAACTCATTTCTGACAAAGTTGCCCAAATGCATCTCAGAAGTGTGCAACTTGTTCCCTGAGTTAGAAAACGTCGAGAAACGTTCGTTTCTGCTAGCGCTGTGCTTCTTCACATGTATTTCCTGAACGGTGAAAGCGCACAGTAATGCACTTTTCTCCCAGCAAATACACTGTTTCTAAGGAAATGGGAACACACTGAGGAGACACTTGTGGGAGCTACTGTGACTAAAACTGAGCTTCCCTACGCACAGGGAAGCAAGAGAAATGCTGATTTCATCAGTCCCAGTTACATACTCAGAATCTGTACTACTGCGCAAATAGGCATGTCTCTGTAGGCAAAAAACTCATTTCTGACAAAGTTGCCCAAATGCATCTCAGAAGTGTGCAACGTGTTCCCTGAGTTAGAAAACGTCGAGAAACGGTCGTTTCTGCTAGCGCTGTGCTTCTACACATGTATTTGCTGAACGGTGAAAGCGCACAGTAATGTACTTTTCACCCAGCAAATACACTGTTTCTAAGGAAATGGGAACACACTGAGGAGACACTTGTGGGAGCTACTGTGACTAAAACTGAGCTTCCCTACGCACAGGGAAGCAAGGGAAATGCTGATTTCATCAAGCCCAGTTACATACTCAGAATCTGTACTACTGCGCAAATAGGCATGTCTCTTTAGGCAAAAAAACTCATTTCTGACAAAGTTGCCCAAATGCATCTCAGAAGTGTGCAACTTGTTCCCTGAGTTAGAAAACGTCGAGAAACGGCGTTTCTGCTAGAGTTGTGCTTCTACACATGTATTTGCTGAACGGTGAAAGCGCACAATAATGCACTTTTCTCCCAGCAAATACACTGTTTCTAAGGAAATGGGAACACACTGAGGAGACACTTGTGGGAGCTACTGTGACTAAAACTGAGCTTCCCTAGGCACAGGGAAGCAAGAGAAATGCTGATTTCATCACGCCCAGTTACATACTCAGAATCTATACTACTGTGCAAATAGGTATGTCTCTTTAGGCAAAAAACTCATTTCTGACAAAGTTGCCCAAATGCATCTCAGAAGTGTGCAACTTGTTCCCTGAGTTAGAAAACGTCGAGAAACGTTCGTTTCTGCTAGCGCTGTGCTTCTACACATGTATTTGCTGAACAGTGAAAGCGCACAGTAATGCACTTTTCTCCCAGCATATACACTGTTTCTAAGGAAATGGGAACACACTGAGGAGACACTTGTGAGAGCTACTGTGACTAAAACTGAGCTTCCCTATGCACAGGGAAGCAAGAGAAATGCTGATTTCATCAAGCCCAGTTACATACTCAGAATCTGTACTACTGCGCAAATAGGCATGTCTCTTTAGGCAAAAAACTCATTTCTGACAAAGTTGCCCAAATGCATCTCAGAAGTGTGCATCTTGTTCCGTGAGTTAGAAAACGTCGAGAAACGGACGTTTCTGCTAGCGCTGTGCTTCTACAAATGTATTTGCTGAACGGTGAAAGCGCACAGTAATGCACTTTTCTCCCAGCAAATACACTGTTTCTAAGGAAATGGGTACACACTGAGCAGACACTTGTGGGAGCTACAGTGACTAAAACTGAGCTTCCCTACGCACAGGGAAGCAAGACAAATGCAGATTTCATCAAGCCCAGTTACATACTCAGAATCTGTACTACTGCGCAAATAGGCACGTCTCTTTAGGCAAAAAAGTCATTTCTGACAAAGTTGCCCAAATGCATCTCAGAAGTGTGCAACTTGTTCCCTGAGTTAGAAAACATCGAGAAACGGTCGTTTCTGCTAGCGCTGTGCTTCTACACATGTATTTGCTGAACGGTGAAAGCGCACAATAATGCACTTTTCTCCCAGCAAATACACTGTTTCTAAGGAAATGGGAACACACTGAGGAGACACTTGTGGGAGCTACTGTGACTAAAACTGAGCTTCCCTACGCACAGGGAAGCAAGAGAAATGCTGATTTCATCAAGCCCAGTTACATACTCAGAATCTGTACTACTGCGCAAATAGGCATGTCTCTTTAGGCAAAAAACTCATTTCTGACAAAGTTGCCCAAATGCATCTCAGAAGTGTGCAACTTATTCCCTGAGTTAGAAAACGTCGCGAAACGGTCGTTTCTGCTAGCGCTGTGCTTCTACACATGTATTTGCTGAACGGTGAAAGCTCACAGTAATGCACTTTTCTCCCAGCAAATACACTGTTTCTAAGGAAATGGGAACACATGGGGGGACACTTGTGGGAGCTACTGTGACTAAAACTGAGCTTCCCTACGCACAGGGAAGCAAGAGAAATGCTGATTTCATCAAGCCCAGTTACATACTCAGAATCTGTACTACTGCGCAAATAGGCATGTCTCTGTAGGCAAAAAACTCATTTCTGACAAAGTTTCCCAAATGCATCTCAGAAGTGTGCAACTTCTTCCCTGAGTTAGAAAACGTCGAGAAACGTTCGTTTCTGCTAGCGCTGTGCTTCTACACACGTACTTGCTGAACGGTGAAAGCGCACAGTAATGCACTTTTCTCCCAGCAAATACACTGTTTCTAAGGAAATGGGAACACACTGAGGAGACACTTGTGGGAGCTACTGTGACTAAAACTGAGCTTCCCTACGCACAGGGAAGCAAGACAAATGCAGATTTCATCAAGCCCAGTTACATACTCAGAATCTGTACTACTGCGCAAATAGGCACGTCTCTTTAGGCAAAAAAGTCATTTCTGACAAAGTTGCCCAAATGCATCTCAGAAGTGTGCAACTTGTTCCCTGAGTTAGAAAACATCGAGAAACGGTCGTTTCTGCTAGCGCTGTGCTTCTACACATGTATTTGCTGAACGGTGAAAGCGCACAATAATGCACTTTTCTCCCAGCAAATACACTGTTTCTAAGGAAATGGGAACACACTGAGGAGACACTTGTGGGAGCTACTGTGACTAAAACTGAGCTTCCCTACGCACAGGGAAGCAAGAGAAATGCTGATTTCATCAAGCCCAGTTACATACTCAGAATCTGTACTACTGCGCAAATAGGCATGTCTCTTTAGGCAAAAAACTCATTTCTGACAAAGTTGCCCAAATGCATCTCAGAAGTGTGCAACTTATTCCCTGAGTTAGAAAACGTCGCGAAACGGTCGTTTCTGCTAGCGCTGTGCTTCTACACATGTATTTGCTGAACGGTGAAAGCTCACAGTAATGCACTTTTCTCCCAGCAAATACACTGTTTCTAAGGAAATGGGAACACATGGGGGGACACTTGTGGGAGCTACTGTGACTAAAACTGAGCTTCCCTACGCACAGGGAAGCAAGAGAAATGCTGATTTCATCAAGCCCAGTTACATACTCAGAATCTGTACTACTGCGCAAATAGGCATGTCTCTGTAGGCAAAAAACTCATTTCTGACAAAGTTTCCCAAATGCATCTCAGAAGTGTGCAACTTGTTCCCTGAGTTAGAAAACGTCGAGAAACGTTCGTTTCTGCTAGCGCTGTGCTTCTACACACGTACTTGCTGAACGGTGAAAGCGCACAGTAATGCACTTTTCTCCCAGCAAATACACTGTTTCTAAGGAAATGGGAACACACTGAGGAGACACTTGTGGGAGCTACTGTGACTAAAACTGAGCTTCCCTACGCACAGGGAAGCAAGAGAAATGCTGATTTCATCACGCCCAGTTACATACTCAGAATCTGAACTAGTGCGTAAATAGGCATGTCTCTGTAGGCAAAAAACTCATTTCTGACAAAATTTTCCCAAATGCACCTCAGAAGTTTGCAACTTGTTCCCTGAGATAGAAAACGTCGAGAAACGTTCGTTTCTGCTAGCGCTGTGCTTCTACACATGTATTTGCTGAACGGTGAAAGCGCACAGTAATGCACTTTTCTCCCAGCAAATACACTGTTTCTAAGGAAATGGGTACACACTGAGCAGACACTTGTGGGAGCTACAGTGACTAAAACTGAGCTTCCCTACGCACAGGGAAGCAAGACAAATGCAGATTTCATCAAGCCCAGTTACATACTCAGAATCTGTACTACTGCGCAAATAGGCACGTCTCTTTAGGCAAAAAAGTCATTTCTGACAAAGTTGCCCAAATGCATCTCAGAAGTGTGCAACTTGTTCCCTGAGTTAGAAAACATCGAGAAACGGTCGTTTCTGCTAGCGCTGTGCTTCTACACATGTATTTGCTGAACGGTGAAAGCGCACAATAATGCACTTTTCTCCCAGCAAATACACTGTTTCTAAGGAAATGGGAACACACTGAGGAGACACTTGTGGGAGCTACTGTGACTAAAACTGAGCTTCCCTACGCACAGGGAAGCAAGAGAAATGCTGATTTCATCAAGCCCAGTTACATACTCAGAATCTGTACTACTGCGCAAATAGGCATGTCTCTTTAGGCAAAAAACTCATTTCTGACAAAGTTGCCCAAATGCATCTCAGAAGTGTGCAACTTATTCCCTGAGTTAGAAAACGTCGCGAAACGGTCGTTTCTGCTAGCGCTGTGCTTCTACACATGTATTTGCTGAACGGTGAAAGCTCACAGTAATGCACTTTTCTCCCAGCAAATACACTGTTTCTAAGGAAATGGGAACACATGGGGGGACACTTGTGGGAGCTACTGTGACTAAAACTGAGCTTCCCTACGCACAGGGAAGCAAGAGAAATGCTGATTTCATCAAGCCCAGTTACATACTCAGAATCTGTACTACTGCGCAAATAGGCATGTCTCTGTAGGCAAAAAACTCATTTCTGACAAAGTTTCCCAAATGCATCTCAGAAGTGTGCAACTTGTTCCCTGAGTTAGAAAACGTCGAGAAACGTTCGTTTCTGCTAGCGCTGTGCTTCTACACACGTACTTGCTGAACGGTGAAAGCGCACAGTAATGCACTTATCTCCCAGCAAATACACTGTTTCTAAGGAAATGGGAACACACTGAGGAGACACTTGTGGGAGCTACTGTGACTAAAACTGAGCTTCCCTACGCACAGGGAAGCAAGACAAATGCAGATTTCATCAAGCCCAGTTACATACTCAGAATCTGTACTACTGCGCAAATAGGCACGTCTCTTTAGGCAAAAAAGTCATTTCTGACAAAGTTGCCCAAATGCATCTCAGAAGTGTGCAACTTGTTCCCTGAGTTAGAAAACATCGAGAAACGGTCGTTTCTGCTAGCGCTGTGCTTCTACACATGTATTTGCTGAACGGTGAAAGCGCACAATAATGCACTTTTCTCCCAGCAAATACACTGTTTCTAAGGAAATGGGAACACACTGAGGAGACACTTGTGGGAGCTACTGTGACTAAAACTGAGCTTCCCTACGCACAGGGAAGCAAGAGAAATGCTGATTTCATCAAGCCCAGTTACATACTCAGAATCTGTACTACTGCGCAAATAGGCATGTCTCTTTAGGCAAAAAACTCATTTCTGACAAAGTTGCCCAAATGCATCTCAGAAGTGTGCAACTTATTCCCTGAGTTAGAAAACGTCGCGAAACGGTCGTTTCTGCTAGCGCTGTGCTTCTACACATGTATTTGCTGAACGGTGAAAGCTCACAGTAATGCACTTTTCTCCCAGCAAATACACTGTTTCTAAGGAAATGGGAACACATGGGGGGACACTTGTGGGAGCTACTGTGACTAAAACTGAGCTTCCCTACGCACAGGGAAGCAAGAGAAATGCTGATTTCATCAAGCCCAGTTACATACTCAGAATCTGTACTACTGCGCAAATAGGCATGTCTCTGTAGGCAAAAAACTCATTTCTGACAAAGTTTCCCAAATGCATCTCAGAAGTGTGCAACTTGTTCCCTGAGTTAGAAAACGTCGAGAAACGTTCGTTTCTGCTAGCGCTGTGCTTCTACACACGTACTTGCTGAACGGTGAAAGCGCACAGTAATGCACTTTTCTCCCAGCAAATACACTGTTTCTAAGGAAATGGGAACACACTGAGGAGACACTTGTGGGAGCTACTGTGACTAAAACTGAGCTTCCCTACGCACAGGGAAGCAAGAGAAATGCTGATTTCATCACGCCCAGTTACATACTCAGAATCTGAACTAGTGCGTAAATAGGCATGTCTCTGTAGGCAAAAAACTCATTTCTGACAAAATTTTCCCAAATGCACCTCAGAAGTTTGCAACTTGTTCCCTGAGATAGAAAACGTCGAGAAACGTTCGTTTCTGCTAGCGCTGTGCTTCTACACATGTATTTGCTGAACGGTGAAAGCGCACAGTAATGCACTTTTCTCCCAGCAAATACACTGTTTCTAAGAAAATGGGAACACACTGAGGAGACACTTGTGGGAGCTACTGTGACTAAAACTGAGCTTCCCTACGCACAGGGAAGCAAGAGAAATGCTGATTTCATCAAGCCCAGTAACATACTCAGAATCTGTACTACTGCGCAAATAGGCATGTCTCTGTAGGCAAAAAACTCATTTCTGACAAAGTTGCCTAAATGCATCTCAGAAGTGTGCAACTTGTTCCCTGAGTTAGAAAACGTCGAGAAACGTTCGTTTCTGCTAGCGCTGTGCTTCTACACATGTATTTGCTGAACGGTGAAAGCGCACAGTAATGCACTTTTCTCCCAGCAAATACATTGTTTCTAAGTAAATGGGAACACACTGAGGAGACACTTGTGGGAGCTACTGTGACTAAAACTGAGCTTCCCTATGCACAGGGAAGCAAGAGAAATGCTGATTTCATCAAGCCCAGTTACATACTCAGAATCTGTACTACTGCGCAAATAGGCATGTCTCTGTAGGCAAAAAACTCATTTCTGATAAAGTTGCCAAATGCATCTCAGAAGTGTGCAACTTGTTCTCTGAGTTAGAAAAAGTCAAGAAACGGTCTTTTCTGCTAGCGCTGTGCTTCTACACATGTATTTGCTGAACGGTGAAACCGCACAGTAATGCACTTTTCTCCCAGCAAATACACTGTTTCTAAGGAAATGGGAACACACTGAGGAGACACTTGTGGGAGCTACTGTGACTAAAACTGAGCTTCCCTACGCACAGGGAAGCAAGAGAAATGCTGATTTCATCAAGCCCAGTAACATACTCAGAATCTGTACTACTGCGCAAATAGGCACGTCTCTTTAGGCAAAAAACTCATTTCTGACAAAGTTGCCCAAATGCATCTCAGAAGTGTGCAACTTGTTCCCTGAGTTAGAAAACGTCGAGAAACGGTCGTTTCTGCTAGCGCTGTGCTTCTACACATGTATTTGCTGAACGGTGAAAGCTCACAGTAATGCACTTTTCTCCCAGCAAATACACTGTTTCTAAGGAAATGGGAACACATGGGGGGACATCTGTGGGAGCTACTGTGACTAAAACTGAGCTTCCCTACGCACAGGGAAGCAAGAGAAATGCTGATTTCATCAAGCCCAGTTACATACTCAGAATCTGTACTACTGCGCAAATAGGCACGTCTCTTTAGGCAAAAAACTCATTTCTGACAAATTTGCCAAATGCATCTCAGAAGTGTGCACCTTGTTCCCTGAGTAAGAAAACGTCGAGAAATGTTCGTTTCTGCTAGCTCTGTGCTTCTACAGATGTATTTGCTGAACGGTGAAAGCGCACAGTAATGCACTTTTCTCCCAGCAAATACACTGTTTCTAAGGAAATGGGAACACACTGAGGAGACACTTGTGGGAGCTACTGTGACTAAAACTGAGCTTCCCTACGCACAGGGAAGCAAGAGAAATGCTGATTTCATCAAGCCCAGTTACATACTCAGAATCTGTTCTACTGCGCAAATAGGCATGTCTCTGTAGGCAAAAAACTCATGTCTGACAAAGTTGCCCAAATGCATCTCAGAAGTGTGCCACTTATTCCCTGAGTTAGAAAACGTCGAGAAACGTTCGTTTCTGCTAGCGCTGTGCTTCTACACACGTACTTGCTGAACGGTGAAAGCGCACAGTAATGCACTTTTCTCCCAGCAAATACACTGTTTCTAAGGAAATGGGAACACACTGAGGAGACACTTGTGGGAGCTACTGTGACTAAAACTGAGCTTCCCTACGCACAGGGAAGCAAGAGAAATGCTGATTTCATCAAGCCCAGTTACATACTCAGAATCTGTACTACTGCGCAAATAGGCACGTCTCTTTAGGCAAAAAACTCATTTCTGACAAATTTGCCAAATGCATCTCAGAAGTGTGCACCTTGTTCCCTGAGTAAGAAAACGTCGAGAAATGTTCGTTTCTGCTAGCTCTGTGCTTCTACAGATGTATTTGCTGAACGGTGAAAGCGCACAGTAATGCACTTTTCTCCCAGCAAATACACTGTTTCTAAGGAAATGGGAACACACTGAGGAGACACTTGTGGGAGCTACTGTGACTAAAACTGAGCTTCCCTACGCACAGGGAAGCAAGAGAAATGCTGATTTCATCAAGCCCAGTTACATACTCAGAATCTGTTCTACTGCGCAAATAGGCATGTCTCTGTAGGCAAAAAACTCATGTCTGACAAAGTTGCCCAAATGCATCTCAGAAGTGTGCCACTTATTCCCTGAGTTAGAAAACGTCGAGAAACGTTCGTTTCTGCTAGCGCTGTGCTTCTACACACGTACTTGCTGAACGGTGAAAGCGCACAGTAATGCACTTTTCTCCCAGCAAATACACTGTTTCTAAGGAAATGGGAACACACTGAGGAGACACTTGTAGGAGCTACTGTGACTAAAACTGAGCTTCCCTACGCACAGGGAAGCAAGAGAAATGCTGATTTCATCAAGCCCAGTTACATACTCAGAATCTGAACTAGTGCGTAAATAGGCATGTGTCTGTAGGCAAAAAACTCATTTCTCACAAAAATTTCCCAAATGCATCTCAGAAGTTTGCAACTTGTTCCCTGAGATAGAAAACGTCGAGAAACGGTCGTATCTGCTAGCGCTGGGCTTCTAAACATGTATTTGCTGAACGGTGAAAGCGCACAGAAATGCACTTTTCTCCCAGCAAATACACTGTTTCTAAGGAAATGGGAACACACTGAGGAGACACTTGTGGGAGCTACTGTGACTAAAACTGATCTTACCTACGCACAGGGAAGCTAGAGAAATGCTGATTTCATCAAGCCCAGTTACATACTCAGAATCTGTACTACTGCGCAAATAGAC
Organism: Acomys minous; assembly: GCF_964271855.1. Lineage (NCBI taxonomy): Eukaryota > Metazoa > Chordata > Mammalia > Rodentia > Muridae > Acomys > Acomys minous. The sequence goes on from NW_028182181.1 coordinate 3,393,330, forward strand.
ATGTCTCTGTAGGCAAAAAACTCATTTCTGACAAAGTTGCCCAAATGCATCTCAGAAGTGTGCAACCTGTTCCCTGAGTTAGAAAACGTCGAGAAACGTTCGTTTCTGCTAGCGCTGTGCTTCTACACATGTATTTGTTGAATGGTGAAAGCTCACAGTAATGCACTTTTCTCCCAGCAAATACACTGTTTCTAAGGAAATGGGAACACACTGAGGAGACACTTGTGGGAGCTACTGTGACTAAAACTGAGCTTCCCTACGCACAGGGAAGCAAGAGAAATGCTGATTTCATCAAGCCCAGTTACATACTCAGAATCTGTACTACTGCGCAAATAGGCATGTCTCTGTAGGCAAAAAACTCATTTCTGACAAAGTTGCCCAAATGCATCTCAGAAGTGTGCAACCTGTTCCCTGAGTTAGAAAACATCGAGAAACGTTCGTTTCTGCTAGCGCTGTGCTTCTACACATGTATTTGCTGAACGGTGAAAGCGCACAGTAATGCACTTTTCTCCCAGCAAATACACTGTTTCTAAGGACATGGGAACACACTGAGGAGACACTTGTGGGAGCTACTGTGACTAAAACTGAGCTTCCCTACGCACAGGGAATCAAGAGAAATGCTGATTTCATCAAGCCAAGTTACATACTCAGAATCTGTACTACTGCGCAAAAAGGCATGTCTCTTTAGGCAAAAAACTCATTTCTGACAAAGTTGCCCAAATGCATCTCAGAAGTGTGCAACTTGTTCCCTGAGTTAGAAAACGTCGAGAAACGGTCGTTTCTGGTAGCGCTGTGCTTCTACACATGTATTTGCTGAACGGTGAAAGCGCACAGTAATGCACTTTTCTCACAGCAAATACACTGTTTCTAAGGAAATGGGAACACACTGAGGAGACACTTGTGGGAGCTACTGTGACTAAAACTGAGCTTCCCTAGGCACAGGGAAGCAAGAGAAATGCTGATTTCATAAAGCCCAGTTACATACTCAGAATCTGTACTACTGCGCAAATAGGCATGTCTCTGTAGGCAAAAAACTCATTTCTGACAAAGTTGCCCAAATGCATCTCAGAAGTGTGCAACCTGTTCCCTAAGTTAGAAAACATCGAGAAACGTTCGTTTCTGCTAGCGCTGTGCTTCTACACATGTATTTGCTGAACGGTGAAAGCGCACAGTAATGCACTTTTCTCCCAGCAAATACACTGTTTCTAAGGAAATGGGAACACACTGAGGAGACACTTGTGGGAGCTACTGTGACTAAAACTGAGCTTCCCTACGCACAGGGAAGCCAGAGAAATGCTGATTTCATCAAGCCCAGTTACATACTCAGAATCTGTACTACTGCGCAAATAGGCATGTCTCTGTAGGCAAAAAACTCATTTCTGACAAAGTTGCCCAAATGCATCTCAGAAGTGTGCAACCTGTTCCCTGAGTTAGAAAACGTCGAGAAACGTTCGTTTCTGCTAGCGCTGTGCTTCTACACATGTATTTGTTGAACGGTGAAAGCTCACAGTAATGCACTTTTCTCCCAGCAAATACACTGTTTCTAAGGAACTGGGAACACACTGAGGAGACACTTGTGGGAGCTACTGTGACTCAAACTGAGCTTCCCTACGCACAGGGAAGCAAGAGAAATGCTGATTTCATCAAGCCCAGTTACATACTCAGAATCTGTACTACTGCGCAAATTGGCATGTCTCTGTAGGCAAAAAACTCATTTCTGACAAAGTTGCCCAAATGCATCTCAGAAGTGTGCAACTTGTTCCCTGAGTTAGAAAACGTCGAGAAATGTTCGTGTCTGCTACCGCTGTGCTTCTACACATGTATTTGCTGAATGGTGAAAGCGCACAGTAATGCATTTTTCTCCCAGCAAATACACTGTTTCTAAGGAACTGGGAACACACTGAGGAGACACTTGTGGGAGCTACTGTGACTAAAACTGAGCTTCCCTATGCACAGGGAAGCAAGAGAAATGCTGATTTCATCAAGCCCAGTTACATACTCAGAATCTGTACTACTGCGCAAATAGACATGTCTCTGTAGGCAAAAAACTCATTTCTGACAAAGTTGCCCAAGTGCATCTCAGAAGTGTGCAACCTGTTCCCTGAGTTAGAAAACGTAGAGAAACGTTCGTTTCTGCTAGCGCTGTGCTTCTACACATGTATTTGCTGAACGGTGAAAGCGCACAGTAATACAATTTTCTCCCAGCAAATACACTGTTTCTAAGGAAATGGGAACACACTGAGGAGACACTTGTGGGAGCTACTGTGACTAAAACTGAGCTTCCCTACGCACAGGGAAGCAAGAGAAATGCTGATTTCATCAAGCCCAGTTACATACTCAGAATCTGTACTACTGCGCAAATAGGCATGTCTCTGTAGGCAAAAAACTCATTTCTGACAAAGTTGCCCAAATGCATCTCAGAAGTGTGCATCTTGTTCCGTGAGTTATAAAACGTCGAGAAACGTTCGTTTCTGCTAGCGCTGTCCTTCTACACATGTATTTGCTGAACGGTGAAAGCCCACAGTAATGCACTTTTCTCCCAGCAAATACACTGTTTCTAAGGAACTGGGAACACACTGAGGAGACACTTGTGGGATCTACTGTGACTAAAACTGAGCTTCCCTACGCACAGGGAAGCAAGAGAAATGCTGATTTCATCAAGCCCAGTTACATACTCAGAATCTGTACTACTGCGCAAATAGGCATGTCTCTGAAGGCAAAAAACTCATTTCTGACAAAGTTGCACAAATGCATCTCAGAAGTGTGCCACTTGTTCCCTGAGTTAGAAAACGTCGGGAAACGGTCGTTTCTGCTAGCGCTGTGCTTCTACACATGTATTTGCTGAACGGTGAAAGCGCACAGTAATGCACTTTTCTCCCAGCTAATACACTGTTTCTAAGGAAATGGGAACACACTGAGGAGACACTTGTGGGAGCTACTGTGACTAAAACTGAACTTCCCTACGCACAGGGAAGCTAGAGAAATGCTGATATCATCAAGCCCAGTTACATACTCAGAATCTGTTCTACTGCGCAAATAGACATGTCTCTGTAGGCAAAAAACTCATTTCTGACAAAGATGCCCAAATGCATCTCAGAAGTGTGAAACCTGTTCCCTGAGTTAGAAAACATTGAGAAACGTTCGTTTCTGCTAGCGCTGTGCTTCTACACATGTATTTGTTGAACGGTGAAAGCTCACAGTAATGCACTTTTCTCCCAGCAAATACACTGTTTCTAAGGAAATGGGAACACACTGAGGAGACACTTGTGGGAGCTACTGTGACTAAAACTGAGCTTCCCTACGCACAGGGAAGCAAGAGAAATGCTGATTTCATCAAGCCCAGTTACATACTCAGAATCTGTACTACTGCGCAAATAGGCATGTCTCTTTAGGCAAAAAACTCATTTCTGACAAAGTTGCCCAAAATGCATCTCAGAAGTGTGCAACTTGTTCCCTGAGTTAGAAAACGTCGAGAAACGGTCGTTTCTGCTAGCGCTATGCTTCTACACATGTATTTGCTGAACGGTGAAAGCGCACAGTAATGCACTTTTCTCCCAGCAAATACACTGTTTCTAAGGAAATGGGAACACACTGAGGAGACACTTGTGGGAGCTACTGTGACTAAAACTGAGCTTCCCTACGCACAGGGAAGCAAGAGAAATGCTGATTTCATCAGTCCCAGTTACATACTCAGAATCTGTACTACTGCGCAAATAGGCATGTCTCTGTAGGCAAAAAACTCATTTCTGACAAAGTTGCACAAATGCATCTCAGAAGTGTGCCACTTGTTCCCTGAGTTAGAAAACGTCGAGAAACGGTCGTTTCTGCTAGCGCTGTGCTTCTACACATGTATTTGCTGAACGGTGAAAGCGCACAGTAATGCACTTTTCTCCCAGCTAATACACTGTTTCTAAGGAAATGGGAACACACTGAGGAGACACTTGTGGGAGCTACTGTGACTAAAACTGAACTTCCCTACGCACAGGGAAGCTAGAGAAATGCTGATTTCATCAAGCCCAGTTACATACTCAGAATCTGTTCTACTGCGCAAATAGACATGTCTCTGTAGGCAAAAAACTCATTTCTGACAAAGATGCCCAAATGCATCTCAGAAGTGTGAAACCTGTTCCCTGAGTTAGAAAACATCGAGAAACGTTCGTTTCTGCTAGCGCTGTGCTTCTACACATGTATTTGTTGAACGGTGAAAGCTCACAGTAATGCACTTTTCTCCCAGCAAATACACTGTTTCTAAGGAAATGGGAACACACTGAGGAGACACTTGTGGGAGCTACTGTGACTAAAACTGAGCTTCCCTACGCACAGGGAAGCAAGAGAAATGCTGATTTCATCAAGCCCAGTTACATACTCAGAATATGTACTACTGCGCAAATAGGCATGTCTCTTTAGGCAAAAAACTCATTTCTGACAAAGTTGCCCAAAATGCATCTCAGAAGTGTGCAACTTGTTCCCTGAGGTAGAAAACGTCGAGAAACGGTCGTTTCTGCTAGCGCTATGCTTCTACACATGTATTTGCTGAACGGTGAAAGCGCACAGTAATGCACTTTTCTCCCAGCAAATACACTGTTTCTAAGGAAATGGGAACACACTGAGGAGACACTTGTGGGAGCTACTGTGACTAAAACTGAGCTTCCCTACGCACAGGGAAGCAAGAGAAATGCTGATTTCATCAAGCCCAGTTACATACTCAGAATCTGCACTACTGCGCAAATAGGCATGTCTCTGTAGGCAAAAAACTCATATCTGACAAAGTTGCCCAAATGCATCTCAGAAGTGTGCAACTAGTTCCCTGAGTTAGAAAACGTCGAGAAACGGTCGTTTCTGCTAGCGCTGTGCTTCTACACATGTATTTGCTGAACGGTGAAAGCGCACAGTAATGCACTTTTCTCCCAGCTAATACACTGTTTCTAAGGAAATGGGAACACACTGAGGAGACACTTGTGGGAGCTACTGTGACTAAAACTGAACTTCCCTACGCACAGGGAAGCTAGAGAAATGCTGATTTCATCAAGCCCAGTTACATACTCAGAATCTGTTCTACTGCGCAAATAGACATGTCTCTGTAGGCAAAAAACTCATTTCTGACAAAGATGCCCAAATGCATCTCAGATGTGTGAAACCTGTTCCCTGAGTTAGAAAACATCGAGAAACGTTCGTTTCTGCTAGCGCTGTGCTTCTACACATGTATTTGTTGAACGGTGAAAGCTCACAGTAATGCACTTTTCTCCCAGCAAATACACTGTTTCTAAGGAAATGGGAACACACTGAGGAGACACTTGTGGGAGCTACTGTGACTAAAACTGCGCTTCCCTACGCACAGGGAAGCAAGAGAAATGCTGATTTCATCAGTCCCAGTTACATACTCAGAATCTGTACTACTGCGCAAATAGGCATGTCTCTGTAGGCAAAAAACTCATTTCTGACAAAGTTGCCCAAATGCATCTCAGAAGTGTGCAACTAGTTCCCTGAGTTAGAAAACGTCGAGAAACAGTCGTTTCTGCTAGCGCTGTGCTTCTACACATGTATTTGCTGAACGGTGAAAGCGCACATTAATGCACTTTTCTCCCAGCAAATACACTGTTTCTAAGGAAATGGGAACACACTGAGGAGACACTTGTGGGAGCTACTGTGACTAAAACTGAGCTTCCCTAAGCACAGGGAAGCAAGAGAAATGCTGATTTCATCAAGCCCAGTTACATACTCAGAATCTGTACTACTGCGCAAATAGGCATGTCTCTTTAGGCAAAAAACTCATTTCTGACAAAGTTGCCCAAAATGCATCTCAGAAGTGTGCAACTTGTTCCCTGAGTTAGAAAACGTCGAGAAAGGTCGTTTCTGCTAGCGCTATGCTTCTACACATGTATTTGCTGAACGGTGAAAGTACACAGTAATGCACTTTTCTCCCAGCAAATACACTGTTTCTAAGGAAATGGGAACACACTGAGGAGACACTTGTGGGAGCTACTGTGACTAAAACTGAGCTTCCCTACGCACAGGGAAGCAAGAGAAATGCTGATTTCATCAAGCCCAGTTACATACTCAGAATCTGCACTACTGCGCAAATAGGCATGTCTCTGTAGGCAAAATACTCATTTCTGACAAAGTTGCCCAAATGCATCTCAGAAGTGTGCAACTTGTTCCCTGAGTTAGAAAACGTCGAGAAATGTTCGTGTCTGCTACCGCTGTGCTTCTACACATGTATTTGCTGAATGGTGAAAGCGCACAGTAATGCATTTTTCTCCCAGCAAATACACTGTTTCTAAGGAACTGGGAACACACTGAGGAGACACTTGTGGGAGCTACTGTGACTAAAACTGAGCTTCCCTATGCACAGGGAAGCAAGAGAAATGCTGATTTCATCAAGCCCAGTTACATACTCAGAATCTGTACTACTGCGCAAATAGACATGTCTCTGTAGGCAAAAAACTCATTTCTGACAAAGTTGCCCAAGTGCATCTCAGAAGTGTGCAACCTGTTCCCTGAGTTAGAAAACGTAGAGAAACGTTCGTTTCTGCTAGCGCTGTGCTTCTACACATGTATTTGCTGAACGGTGAAAGCGCACAGTAATACAATTTTCTCCCAGCAAATACACTGTTTCTAAGGAAATGGGAACACACTGAGGAGACACTTGTGGGAGCTACTGTGACTAAAACTGAGCTTCCCTACGCACAGGGAAGCAAGAGAAATGCTGATTTCATCAAGCCCAGTTACATACTCAGAATCTGTACTACTGCGCAAATAGGCATGTCTCTGTAGGCAAAAAACTCATTTCTGACAAAGTTGCCCAAATGCATCTCAGAAGTGTGCATCTTGTTCCGTGAGTTATAAAACGTCGAGAAACGTTCGTTTCTGCTAGCGCTGTCCTTCTACACATGTATTTGCTGAACGGTGAAAGCCCACAGTAATGCACTTTTCTCCCAGCAAATACACTGTTTCTAAGGAACTGGGAACACACTGAGGAGACACTTGTGGGATCTACTGTGACTAAAACTGAGCTTCCCTACGCACAGGGAAGCAAGAGAAATGCTGATTTCATCAAGCCCAGTTACATACTCAGAATCTGTACTACTGCGCAAATAGGCATGTCTCTGAAGGCAAAAAACTCATTTCTGACAAAGTTGCACAAATGCATCTCAGAAGTGTGCCACTTGTTCCCTGAGTTAGAAAACGTCGGGAAACGGTCGTTTCTGCTAGCGCTGTGCTTCTACACATGTATTTGCTGAACGGTGAAAGCGCACAGTAATGCACTTTTCTCCCAGCTAATACACTGTTTCTAAGGAAATGGGAACACTCTGAGGAGACACTTGTGGGAGCTACTGTGACTAAAACTGAACTTCCCTACGCACAGGGAAGCTAGAGAAATGCTGATATCATCAAGCCCAGTTACATACTCAGAATCTGTTCTACTGCGCAAATAGACATGTCTCTGTAGGCAAAAAACTCATTTCTGACAAAGATGCCCAAATGCATCTCAGAAGTGTGAAACCTGTTCCCTGAGTTAGAAAACATTGAGAAACGTTCGTTTCTGCTAGCGCTGTGCTTCTACACATGTATTTGTTGAACGGTGAAAGCTCACAGTAATGCACTTTTCTCCCAGCAAATACACTGTTTCTAAGGAAATGGGAACACACTGAGGAGACACTTGTGGGAGCTACTGTGACTAAAACTGAGCTTCCCTACGCACAGGGAAGCAAGAGAAATGCTGATTTCATCAAGCCCAGTTACATACTCAGAATCTGTACTACTGCGCAAATAGGCATGTCTCTTTAGGCAAAAAACTCATTTCTGACAAAGTTGCCCAAAATGCATCTCAGAAGTGTGCAACTTGTTCCCTGAGTTAGAAAACGTCGAGAAACGGTCGTTTCTGCTAGCGCTATGCTTCTACACATGTATTTGCTGAACGGTGAAAGCGCACAGTAATGCACTTTTCTCCCAGCAAATACACTGTTTCTAAGGAAATGGGAACACACTGAGGAGACACTTGTGGGAGCTACTGTGACTAAAACTGAGCTTCCCTACGCACAGGGAAGCAAGAGAAATGCTGATTTCATCAGTCCCAGTTACATACTCAGAATCTGTACTACTGCGCAAATAGGCATGTCTCTGTAGGCAAAAAACTCATTTCTGACAAAGTTGCACAAATGCATCTCAGAAGTGTGCCACTTGTTCCCTGAGTTAGAAAACGTCGAGAAACGGTCGTTTCTGCTAGCGCTGTGCTTCTACACATGTATTTGCTGAACGGTGAAAGCGCACAGTAATGCACTTTTCTCCCAGCTAATACACTGTTTCTAAGGAAATGGGAACACACTGAGGAGACACTTGTGGGAGCTACTGTGACTAAAACTGAACTTCCCTACGCACAGGGAAGCTAGAGAAATGCTGATTTCATCAAGCCCAGTTACATACTCAGAATCTGTTCTACTGCGCAAATAGACATGTCTCTGTAGGCAAAAAACTCATTTCTGACAAAGATGCCCAAATGCATCTCAGAAGTGTGAAACCTGTTCCCTGAGTTAGAAAACATCGAGAAACGTTCGTTTCTGCTAGCGCTGTGCTTCTACACATGTATTTGTTGAACGGTGAAAGCTCACAGTAATGCACTTTTCTCCCAGCAAACACACTGTTTCTAAGGAAATGGGAACACACTGAGGAGACACTTGTGGGAGCTACTGTGACTAAAACTGAGCTTCCCTACGCACAGGGAAGCAAGAGAAATGCTGATTTCATCAAGCCCAGTTACATACTCAGAATCTGTACTACTGCGCAAATAGGCATGTCTCTTTAGGCAAAAAACTCATTTCTGACAAAGTTGCCCAAAATGCATCTCAGAAGTGTGCAACTTGTTCCCTGAGGTAGAAAACGTCGAGAAACGGTCGTTTCTGCTAGCGCTATGCTTCTACACATGTATTTGCTGAACGGTGAAAGCGCACAGTAATGCACTTTTCTCCCAGCAAATACACTGTTTCTAAGGAAATGGGAACACACTGAGGAGACACTTGTGGGAGCTACTGTGACTAAAACTGAGCTTCCCTACGCACAGGGAAGCAAGAGAAATGCTGATTTCATCAAGCCCAGTTACATACTCAGAATCTGCACTACTGCGCAAATAGGCATGTCTCTGTAGGCAAAAAACTCATATCTGACAAAGTTGCCCAAATGCATCTCAGAAGTGTGCAACTAGTTCCCTGAGTTAGAAAACGTCGAGAAACGGTCGTTTCTGCTAGCGCTGTGCTTCTACACATGTATTTGCTGAACGGTGAAAGCGCACAGTAATGCACTTTTCTCCCAGCTAATACACTGTTTCTAAGGAAATGGGAACACACTGAGGAGACACTTGTGGGAGCTACTGTGACTAAAACTGAACTTCCCTACGCACAGGGAAGCTAGAGAAATGCTGATTTCATCAAGCCCAGTTACATACTCAGAATCTGTTCTACTGCGCAAATAGACATGTCTCTGTAGGCAAAAAACTCATTTCTGACAAAGATGCCCAAATGCATCTCAGAAGTGTGAAACCTGTTCCCTGAGTTAGAAAACATCGAGAAACGTTCGTTTCTGCTAGCGCTGTGCTTCTACACATGTATTTGTTGAACGGTGAAAGCTCACAGTAATGCACTTTTCTCCCAGCAAATACACTGTTTCTAAGGAAATGGGAACACACTGAGGAGACACTTGTGGGAGCTACTGTGACTAAAACTGCGCTTCCCTACGCACAGGGAAGCAAGAGAAATGCTGATTTCATCAGTCCCAGTTACATACTCAGAATCTGTACTACTGCGCAAATAGGCATGTCTCTGTAGGCAAAAAACTCATTTCTGACAAAGTTGCCCAAATGCATCTCAGAAGTGTGCAACTAGTTCCCTGAGTTAGAAAACGTCGAGAAACAGTCGTTTCTGCTAGCGCTGTGCTTCTACACATGTATTTGCTGAACGGTGAAAGCGCACATTAATGCACTTTTCTCCCAGCAAATACACTGTTTCTAAGGAAATGGGAACACACTGAGGAGACACTTGTGGGAGCTACTGTGACTAAAACTGAGCTTCCCTAAGCACAGGGAAGCAAGAGAAATGCTGATTTCATCAAGCCCAGTTACATACTCAGAATCTGTACTACTGCGCAAATAGGCATGTCTCTTTAGGCAAAAAACTCATTTCTGACAAAGTTGCCCAAAATGCATCTCAGAAGTGTGCAACTTGTTCCCTGAGTTAGAAAACGTCGAGAAAGGTCGTTTCTGCTAGCGCTATGCTTCTACACATGTATTTGCTGAACGGTGAAAGTGCACAGTAATGCACTTTTCTCCCAGCAAATACACTGTTTCTAAGGAAATGGGAACACACTGAGGAGACACTTGTGGGAGCTACTGTGACTAAAACTGAGCTTCCCTACGCACAGGGAAGCAAGAGAAATGCTGATTTCATCAAGCCCAGTTACATACTCAGAATCTGCACTACTGCGCAAACAGGCATGTCTCTGTAGGCAAAAAACTCATTTCTGACAAAGTTGCCCAAATGCATCTCAGAAGTGTGCAACTAGTTCCCTGAGTTAGAAAACGTCGAGAAACGGTCGTTTCTGCTAGCGCTGTGCTTCTACACATGTATTTGCTGAACGGTGAAAGCGCACAGTAATGCACTTTTCTCCCAGCTAATACACTGTTTCTAAGGAAATGGGAACACACTGAGGAGACACTTGTGGGAGCTACTGTGACTAAAACTGAACTTCCCTACGCACAGGGAAGCTAGAGAAATGCTGATTTCATCAAGCCCAGTTACATACTCAGAATCTGTTCTACTGCGCAAATAGACATGTCTCTGTAGGCAAAAAACTCATTTCTGACAAAGATGCCCAAATGCATCTCAGAAGTGTGAAACCTGTTCCCTGAGTTAGAAAACGTCGAGAAACAGTCGTTTCTGCTAGCGCTGTGCTTCTACACATGTATTTGCTGAACGGTGAAAGCGCACATTAATGCACTTTTCTCCCAGCAAATACACTGTTTCTAAGGAAATGGGAACACACTGAGGAGACACTTGTGGGAGCTACTGTGACTAAAACTGAGCTTCCCTAAGCACAGGGAAGCAAGAGAAATGCTGATTTCATCAAGCCCAGTTACATACTCAGAATCTGTACTACTGCGCAAATAGGCATGTCTCTGTAGGCAAAAAATTCATTTCTGACAAAGTTGCCCAAATGCATCTCAGAAGTGTGCAACTTGTTCCCTGAGTTAGAAAACGTCGAGAAACGGTCGTTTCAGCTAGCGCTGTGCTTCTACACATGTATTTGCTGAACGGTGAAAGCGCAGAGTAATGCACTTTTATCCCAGCAAATACACTGTTTCTAAGGAAATGGGAACACACTGAGGAGACACTTGTGGGAGCTACTGTGACTAAAACTGAGCTTCCCTACGCACAGGGAATCAGGAGAAATGCTGATTTCATCAAGCCAGGTTACATACTCAGAATCTGTACTACTGCGCAAATAGGCATGTCTCTTTAGGCAAAAAACTGATTTCTGACCAAGTTGCCCAAATGCATCTCAGAAGTGTGCAACTTGTTCCCTGAGTTAGAAAACGTCGAGAAATGTTCGTTTCTGCTAGCGCTGTGCTTCTACACATGTATTTGCTGAACGGTGAAAGCGCACAGTAATGCACTTTTCTCCCAGCAAATACACTGTTTCTAAGGAAATGGGAACACACTGAGGAGACACTTGTGGGAGCTACTGTGACTAAAACTGAGATTCCCTACGCACAGGGAAGCAAGAGAAATGCTGATTTCATCAAGCCCAGTTACAGACTCAGAATCTGTACTAATGCGCAAATAGGCATGTCTCTTTAGGCAAAAAACTCATTTCTGACAAAGTTGCCCAAATGCATCTCAGAAGTGTGCAAATTGTTCCCTGAGTTAGAAAACGTCAAGAAACGTTCGTTTCTTCTAGCGCTGTGCTTCTACACATGTATTTGCTGAACGGTGAAAGCGCACAGTAATGCACTTTTCTCCCAGCAAATACACTGTTTGTAAGGAAATGGGAACACACTGAGGAGACACTTGTGGGAGCTACTGTGACTAAAACTGAGCTTCCCTACGCACAGGGAAGCAAGAGAAATGCTGATTTCATCAAGCCCAGTTACATACTCAGAATCTGTACTACTGCGCAAATAGGCACGTGTCTTTAGGCAAAAAACTCATTTCTGAAAAAGTTGCCCAAATGCATCTCAGAAGTGTGCAACTTGTTCCCTGAGTTAGAAAACGTCGAGAAACGGTCGTTTCTGCTAGCGCTGTGCTTCTACACATGTATTTGCTGAACGGTGAAAGCGCACAGTAATGCACTTTTCTCCCAGCAAATACACTGTTTCTAAGGAAATGGGAACACACTGAGGAGACACTTGTGGGAGCTACTGTGACTAAAACTGAGCTTCCCTACGCACAGGGAAGCAAGAGAAATGCTGATTTCATCAAGCCCAGTTACATACTCAGAATCTGTACTACTGCGCAAATAGGCATGTCTCTTTAGGCAAAAAACTGATTTCTGACCAAGTTGCCCAAATGCATCTCAGAAGTGTGCAACGTGTTCCCTGAGTTAGAAAACGGCGAGAAACGGTCGTTTCTGCTAGCGCTGTGCTTCTACACATGTATTTGCTGAACGGTGAAAGCGCACAGTAATTCACTTTTCTCCCAGCAAATACTCTGTTTCTAAGGAAATGGGAACACACTGATGAGACACTTGTGGGAGCTACTGTGACTAAAACTGAGCTTTCCTATGCACAGGGAAGCAAGAGAAATGCTGATTTCATCAAGCCCAGTTACATACTCAGAATCTGTACTACTGCGCAAATAGGCATGTCTCTTTAGGCAAAAAAAACTCATTTCTGACAAAGTTGCCCAAATGCATCTCAGAAGTGTGCAACTTGTTCCCTGAGTTGGAAAACGTTGAGAAAAGGTCGTTTCTGCTAGCGCTGTGCTTCTACACATGTATTTGCTGAACGGTGAAAGCGCACAGTAATGCACTTTTCTCCCAGCAAATACACTGTTTCTAAGGAAATGGGAGCACACTGAGGAGACACTTGGGGGAGCTACTGTGACTAAAACTGAGCTTCCCTACGCACAGGGAAGCAAGAGAAATGCTGATTTCATCAAGCCCAGTTACATACTCAGAATCTGTACTACTGCGCAAATAGGCATGTCTCTGTAGGCAAAAAACTGATTTCTGACAAAGTTGCCCAAATGCATCTCAGAAGTGTGCAACGTGTTCCCTGAGTTAGAAAACGTCGAGAAACGGTCGTTTCTGCTAGCGCTGTGCTTCTACACATGTATTTGCTGAACGGTGAAAGCGCACAGTAATGCACTTTTCACCCAGCAAATACACTGTTTCTAAGGAAATGGGAACACACTGAGGAGACACTTGTGGGAGCTACTGTGACTAAAACTGAGCTTCCCTACGCACAGGGAAGCAAGGGAAATGCTGATTTCATCAAGCCCAGTTACATACTCAGAATCTGTACTACTGCGCAAATAGGCATGTCTCTTTAGGCAAAAAACTCATTTCTGACAAAGTTGCCCAAATGCATCTCAGAAGTGTGCAACTTGTTCCCTGAGTTAGAAAACGTCGAGAAACGGCATTTCTGCTAGAGTTGTGCTTCTACACATGTATTTGCTGAACGGTGAAAGCTCACAGTAATGCACTTTTCTCCCAGCAAATACACTGTTTCTAAGGAAATGGGAACACACTGAGGAGACACTTGTGGGAGCTACTGTGACTAAAACTGAGCTTCCCTAGGCACAGGAAAGCAAGAGAAATGCTGATTTCATCAAGCCCAGTTACATACTCAGAATCTATACTACTGTGCAAATAGGTATGTCTCTTTAGGCAAAAAACTCATTTCTGACAAAGTTGCCCAAATGCATCTCCGAAGTGTGCCACTTATTCCCTGAGTTAGAAAACGTCGAGAAACGTTCGTTTCTGCTAGCGCTGTGCTTCTACACATGTATTTGCTGAACGGTGAAAGCGCACAGTAATGCACTTTTCTCCCAGCATATACACTGTTTCTAAGGAAATGGGAACACACTGAGGAGACACTTGTGGGAGCTACTGTGACTAAAACTGAGCTTCCCTATGCACAGGGAAGCAAGAGAAATGCTGATTTCATCAAGCCCAGTTACATACTCAGAATCTGTACTACTGCGCAAATAGGCATGTCTCTTTAGGCAAAAAACTCATTTCTGACAAAGTTGCCCAAATGCATCTCAGAAGTGTGCATCTTGTTCCGTGAGTTAGAAAACGTCGAGAAACGGTCGTTTCTGCTAGCGCTGTGCTTCTACACATGTATTTGCTGAACGGTGAAAGCGCACAGTAATGCACTTTTCTCCCAGCAAATACACTGTTTCTAAGGAAATGGGTACACACTGAGCAGACACTTGTGGGAGCTACAGTGACTAAAACTGAGCTTCCCTACGCACAGGGAAGCAAGACAAATGCAGATTTAATCAAGCCCATTTACATACTCAGAATCTGTACTACTGCGAAAATAGGCATATCTCTGTAGGCAAAAAACTGATTTCTGATAAAGTTGCCCAAATGCATCTCAGAAGTGTGCAACTTGTTCTCTGAGTTAGAAAACGTCGAGACACGGTCTTTTCTGCTAGCGCTGTGCTTCTACACATGTATTTGCTGAACGGTGAAAGCGCACAGTAATGCACTTTTCTCCCAGCAAATACACTGTTTCTAAGGAAATGGGAACACACTGAGGAGACACTTGTGGGAGCTACTGTGACTAAAACTGAGCTTCCCTACGCACAGGGAAGCAAGAGAAATGCTGATTTCTTCAAGCCCAGTTACATATTCAGAATCTGTACTACTGCGCAAATAGGCATATCTCTGTAGGCAAAAAACTCATTTCTGATAAAGTTGCCCAAATGCATCTCAGAAGTGTGCAACTTGTTCTCTGAGTTAGAAAACGTCGAGACACGGTCTTTTCTGCTTGCGCTGTGCTTCTACACATGTACTTGCTGAACGGTGAAAGTGCACGGTAATGCACTTTTCTCCCAGCAAATACACTGTTTCTAAGGAAATGGGAACACACTGAGGAGACACTTGTGGGAGCTACTGTGACTAAAACTGAGCTTCCCTATGCACAGGGAAGCAAGAGAAATGCTGATTTCATCAAGCCCAGTTACATACTCAGAATCTGTACTACTGCGCAAATAGGCATGTCTCTTTAGGCAAAAAACTCATTTCTGACAAAGTTGCCCAAATGCATCTCAGAAGTGTGCATCTTGTTCCCTGAGTTAGGAAACGTCGAGAAACGGTCGTTTCTGCTAGCGCTGTGCTTCTACACATGTATTTGCTGAACGGTGAAAGCGCACAGTAATGCACTTTTCTCCCAGCAAATACACTGTTTCTAAGGAAATGGGTACACACTGAGCAGACACTTGTGGGAGCTAAAGTGACTAAAACTGAGCTTCCCTACGCACAGGGAAGCAAGAGAAATGCTGATTTCATCCAGCCCAGTAACATACTCAGAATCTGTACTACTGCGCAAATAGGCATGTCTCTTTAGGCAAAAAACTGATTTCTGACAAAGTTGCCCAAATGCATCTCAGAAGTGTGCAACTTGTTTCCTGAGTTAGAAAACGTCGAGAAACGGTCGTTTCTGCTAGCGCTGTGCTTCTACACATGTATTTGCTGAACGGTGAAAGCGCACAGTAATGCACTTTTCTCCCAGCAAATACACTGTTTCTAAGGAAAAGGGTACACACTGAGCAGACACTTGTGGGAGCTAAAGTGACTAAAACTGAGCTTCCCTACGCACAGGGAATCAAGAGAAATGCTGATTTCATCAAGCCCAGTTACATACTCAGAATCTGTACTACTGCGAAAATAGGCATATCTCTGTAGGCAAAAAACTCATTTCTGACAAAGTTGCCCAAATGCATCTCAGAAGTGTGCAACTTGTTCCCTGAGTTAGAAAACGTCGAGAAACGGTCGTTTCTGCTAGCGCTGTGCTTCTACACATGTATTTAATGAACGGTGAAAGCGCACAGTAATGCACTTTTCTCCCAGCAAATACACTGTTTCTAAGGAAATGGGAACACACTGAGGAGACACTTGTGGGAGCTACTGTGACTAAAACTGAGCTTCCCTACGCACAGGGAAGCAAGAAAAATGCTGATTTCTTCAAGCCCAGTTACATATTCAGAATCTGTACTACTGTGCAAATAGGCATATCTCTGTAGGCAAAAAACTCATTTCTGATAAAGTTGCCCAAATTCATCTCAGAAGTGTGCAACTTGTTCTCTGAGTTAGAAAACGTCAAGACACGGTCTTATCTGCTAGCGCTGTGCTTCTACACATGTACTTGCTGAACGGTGAATGTGCACAGTAATGCACTTTTCTCCCAGCAAATACACTGTTTCTAAGGAAATGGGAACACACTGAGGAGACACTTGTGGGAGCTACTGTGACTAAAACTGAGCTTCCCTACGCACAGGGAAGCAAGAGAAATGCTGATTTCATTCAGCCCAGTTACAAACTCAGAATCTGTACTACTGCGTGAATAGGCAGGTCTCTGTAGGCAAAAAACTCATTTCTGACAAAGTTGCCCAAATGCATCTCAGAAGTGTGCAACTTGTTCCCTGAGTTAGAAAACGTCGAGAAATGTTCGTTTCTGCTAGCGCTGTGCTTCTACACATGTATTTGCTGAACGGTGAAAGCGCACAGTAATGCACTTTTCTCCCAGCAAATACACTGTTTCTAAGGAAATGGGAACACACTGAGACACTTGTGGGAGCTACAGTGACTAAAACTGAGCTTCCCTACGCAAGGGGAAGCAAGAGAAATGCTGATTTCATCAAGCCCAGTTACATACTCAGAATCTGTACTACTGCGCAAATAGGCATGTCTCTTTAGGCAAAAAACTCATTTCTGACAAAGTTGCCCAAATGCATCTCAGAAGTGTGCAACTTGTTCCCTGAGTTAGAAAACGTCGAGAAACGTTCGTTTCTGCTAGTGCTGTGCTTCTACACATGTATTTGCTGAACGGTGAAAGCGCACAGTAATGCACTTTTCTCCCAGCAAATACACTGTTTCTAAGGAAATGGGAACACACTGAGGAGACACTTGTGGGAGCTACAGTGACTAAAACTGAGCTTCCCTTTGCACAGGGAAGCAAGAGAAATGCTGATTTCATCAAGCCCAGTTACATACTCAGAATCTGTACTACTGCGTAAATAGGCATGTCTCTTTAGGCAAAAAACTCATTTCTGACAAAGTTGCCCAAATGCATCTCAGAAGTGTGCAACTTTTTCCCTGAGTTAGATAACGTCGAGAAGCAGTCATTTCTACTAGCGCTGTGCTTCTACACATGTATTTGCTGAACGGTGAAAGCGCACAGTAATGCACTTTTCTCCCAGCAAATACACTGTTTCTAAGGAAATGGGAACACACTGAGGAGACACTTGTGGGAGCTACTGTGACTAAAACTGAGCTTCCCGACGCACAGGGAAGCAAGAGAAATGCTGATTTCATCAAGCCCAGTTACATACTCAGAATCTGTACTAGTGCGCAAAGAGGCATGTCTCTTTAGGCAAAAAACTCATTTCTGACAAAGCTGCCCAAATGCATCTCAGAAGTGTGCAACTTGTTCCCTGAGTTAGAAAACGTGGAGAAACTTTCGTTTCTGCTAGCGCTGTGCTTCTACACATGTATTTGCTGAACGGTGAAAGCGCACAGTAATGCACTTTTCTCCCAGCAAATACACTGTTTCTAAGGAAATGGGAACACACTGAGGAGACACTTGTGGGAGCTACTGTGACTAAAACTGAGCTTCCCTACGCACAGGGAAGCAAGAGAAATGCTGATTTCATCAAGCCCAGTTACATACTCAGAATCTGTACTACTGCGCAAATAGGCATGTCTCTTTAGGCAAAAAACTCATTTCTGACAAAGTTGCCCAAATGCATCTCAGAAGTGTGCAACTTGGTCCCTGAGTTAAAAAACGTCGAGAAACGTTCATTTCTGCTAGTGCTGTGCTTCTACACATGTATTTGCTGAAAGGTGAAAGCGCACAGTAATGCACTTTTCTCCCAGCAAATACACTGTTTCTAAGGAAATGGGAACACACTGAGGAGACACTTGAGGGAGCTACTGTGACTAAAACTGAGCTTCCCTACACAAAGGGAAGCAAGAGAAATGCTGATTTCATCCAGCCCAGTTACATACTCAGAATCTGTACTACTGCGCAAATAGGCATGTCTCTGTAGGCAAAAAACTCATTTCTGACAAAGTTGCCCAAATGCATCTCAGAAGTGTGCAACTTGTTCCCTGAGTTAGAAAACGTCGAGAAACGTTCGTTTCTGCTAGCGCTGTGCTTCTACACATGTATTTGCTGAACGGTGAAAGCGCACAGTAATGCACTTTTCTCCCAGCAAATACACTGTTTCTAAGGAAATGGGAACACACTGAGGAGACACTTGTGGGAGCTACTGTGACTAAAACTGAGCTTCCCTACGCACAGGGAAGCAAGAGAAATGCTGATTTCATTCAGCCCAGTTACAAACTCAGAATCTGTACTACTGCGTGAATAGGCAGGTCTTTGTAGGCAAAAAACTCATTTCTGACAAAGTTGCCCAAATGCATCTCAGAAGTGTGCAACTTGTTCCCTGAGTTATCAAACGTCGAGAAATGTTCGTTTCTGCTAGCGCTGTGCTTCTACACATGTATTTGCTGAACGGTGAAAGCGCACAGTAATGCACTTTTCTCCCAGCAAATACACTGTTTCTAAGGAAATGGGAACACACTGAGACACTTGTGGGAGCTACAGTGACTAAAACTGAGCTTCCCTACGCAAGGGGAAGCAAGAGAAATGCTGATTTCATCAAGCCCAGTTACATACTCAGAATCTGTACTACTGCGCAAATAGGCATGTCTCTTTAGGCAAAAAACTCATTTCTGACAAAGTTGCCCAAATGCATCTCAGAAGTGTGCAACTTGTTCCCTGAGTTAGAAAACGTCGAGAAACGTTCGTTTCTGCTAGCGCTGTGCTTCTACACATGTATTTGCTGAACGGTGAAAGCGCACAGTAATGCACTTTTCTCCCAGCAAATACACTGTTTCTAAGGAAATGGGAACACACTGAGACACTTGTGGGAGCTACAGTGACTAAAACTGAGCTTCCCTACGCACCGGGAAGCAAGAGAAATGCTGATTTCATCAAGCCCAGTTACATACCTAGAATCTGTACTACTGTGCAAATAGGCATGTCTCTTTAGGCAAAAAACTCATTTCTGACAAAGTTGCCCAAATGCATCTCAGAAGTGTGCAACTTGTTCCCTGAGTTAGAAAACGTCGAGAAACGGTCTTTTCTGCTAGTGCTGTGCTTCTACACATGTATTTGCTGAACGGTGAAAGCGCACAGTAATGCACTTTTCTCCCAGCAAATACACTGTTTCTAAGGAAATGGGAACACACTGAGGAGACACTTGTGGGAGCTACAGTGACTAAAACTGAGCTTCCCTTTGCACAGGGAAGCAAGAGAAATGCTGATTTCATCAAGCCCAGTTACATACTCAGAATCTGTACTACTGCGTAAATAGGCATGTCTCTTTAGGCAAAAAACTCATTTCTGACAAAGTTGCCCAAATGCATCTCAGAAGTGTGCAACTTTTTCCCTGAGTTAGATAACGTCGAGAAGCGGTCGTTTCTACTAGCGCTGTGCTTCTACACATGTATTTGCTGAACGGTGAAAGCGCACAGTAATGCACTTTTCTCCCAGCAAATACACTGTTTCTAAGGAAATGGGAACACACTGAGGAGACACTTGTGGGAGCTACTGTGACTAAAACTGAGCTTCCCGACGCACAGGGAAGCAAGAGAAATGCTGATTTCATCAAGCCCAGTTACATACTCAGAATCTGTCCTACTGCGCAAAAAGGCATGTCTCTGTAGAAAAAACTCATTTCTGACAAAGTTGCCCAAATGCATCTCAGAAGTGTGCTACTTGTTCCCTGAGTTAGAAAACGTCGAGAAACGTTCGTTTCTGCTAGCGCTGTGCTTCTACACATGTACTTGCTGAACGGTGAAAGCGCACAGTAATGCACTTTTCTCCCAGCAAATACACTGTTGCTAAGGAAATGGGAACACACTGAGGAGACACTTGTGGGAGCTACTGTGACTAAAACTGAGCTTCCCTACGCACAGGGAAGCAAGAGAAATGCTGATTTCATCAAGCCCAGTTACATACTCAGAATCTGTCCTACTGCGCAAAAAGGCATGTCTCTGTAGAAAAAACTCATTTCTGACAAAGTTGCCCAAATGCATCTCAGAAGTGTGCAACTTGTTCCCTGAGTTAGAAAACGTCGAGAAACGGTCGTTTCTGCTAGCGCTGTGCTTCTACACATGTATTTGCTGAAAGGTGAAAGCGCACAGTAATGCACTTTTCTCCCAGCAAATACACTGTTTCTAAGGAAATGGGAACACACTGAGGAGACACTTGTGGGAGCTACTGTGACTAAAACTGAGCTTCCCTACGCACAGGGAAGCAAGAGAAATGCTGATTTCATCAAGCCCAGTTACATACTCAGAATCTGTACTAGTGCGCAAAGAGGCATGTCTCTTTAGGCAAAAAGCTCATTTCTGACAAAGTTGCCCAAATGCATCTCAGAAGTGTGCAACTTGTTCCCTGAGTTAGAAAACGTCGAGAAACGGTCGTTTCTGCTAGCGCTGTGCTTCTACACATGTATTTGCTGAACGGTGAAAGCGCACAGTAATGCACTTTTCTCCCAGCAAATACACTGTTTCTAAGGAAATGGGAACACACTGAGGAGACACTTGTGGGAGCTACTGTGACTAAAACTGAGCTTCCCTACGCACAGGAGCGCAAGAGAAATGCTGATTTCATCAAGCCCAGTTACATACTCAGAATCTGTCCTACTGCGCAAAAAGGCATGTCTCTGTAGAAAAAACTCATTTCTGACAAAGTTGCCCAAATGCATCTCAGAAGTGTGCAACTTGTTCCCTGAGTTAGAAAACGTCGAGAAACGGTCGTTTCTGCTAGCGCTGTGCTTCTACACATGTACTTGCTGAACGGTGAAAGCGCACAGTAATGCACTTTACTCCCAGCAAATACACTGTTTCTAAGGAAATGGGAACACACTGAGGAGACACTTGTGGGAGCTACTGTGACTAAAACTGAGCTTCCCTACGCACAGGGAAGCAAGAGAAATGCTGATTTCATCAAGCCCCGTTACATACTCAGAATCTGTACTACTGCGCAAATAGGCATGTCTCTGTAGGCAAAAAACTCATTTCTGACAAAGTTGCCCAAATGCATCTCAGAAGTGTGCAACTTGTTCCCTGAGTTAGAAAACGTCGAAAAACGGTCGTTTCTGCTAGCGCTGTTCTTCTACACATGTATTTGCTGAACGGTGAAAGCGCACAGTAATGCACTTTTCTCCCAGCAAATACACTGTTTCTAAGGAAATGGGAACACACTGAGGAGACACTTGTGGGAGCTACTTTGACTAAAACTGAGCTTCCCTACACACAGGGAAGCAAGAGAAATGCTGATTTCATCAAGCCCAGTTACATACTCAGAATCTGTACTACTGCGCAAATAGGCATGTCTCTTTAGGCAAAAAACTCATTTCTGACAAAGTTGCCCAAATGCATCTCAGAAGTGTGCATCTTGTTCCGTGAGTTAGAAAACGTCGAGAAACGTTCGTTTCTGCTAGCGCTGTGCTTCTACACATGTATTTGCTGAACGGTGAAACCCCACAGTAATGCACCTTTCTCCCAGCAAATACACTGTTTCTAAGGAAATGGGTACACACTGAGCAGACACTTGTGGGAGCTACTGTGACTAAAACTGAGCTTCCCTACGCACAGGGAAGCAAGAGAAATGCTGATTTCATCAAGCCCAGTTACATACTCAGAATCTGTACTACTGCGCAAATAGGCATGTCTCTGTAGGCAAAAAACTCATTTCTGACAAAGTTGCCCAAATGCATCTCAGAAGTGTGCAACTTGTTCCCTGAGTTAGAAAACGTCGAGAAACGGTCGTTTCTGCTAGCGCTGTGCTTCTACACATGTATTTGCTGAACGGTGAAAGCGCACAGTAATGCACTTTTCTCCCAGCAAATACACTGTTTCTAAGGAAATGGGAACACACTGAGGAGACACTTGTGGGAGCTACTGTGACTAAAACTGAGCTTCCCTACGCACAGGGAAGCAAGAGAAATGCTGATTTCATCAAGCCCAGTTACATACTCAGAATCTGTACTACTGCGCAAATAGGCATGTCTCTGTAGGCAAAAAACTCATTTCTGACAAAGTTGCCCAAATGCATCTCAGAAGTGTGCAACTTGTTCCCTGAGTTAGAAAACGTCGAGAAACGTTCGTTTCTGCTAGCGCTGTGCTTCTACACATGTATTTGCTGAACGGTGAAAGCGCACAGTAATGCACTTTTCTCCCAGCAAATACAGTGTTTCTAAGGAAATGGGAACACACTGAGACACTTCTGGGAGCTACAGTGACTAAAACTGAGCTTCCCTACGCACAGGGAAGCAAGAGAAATGCTGATTTCATCAAGCCCAGTTACATACTCAGAATCTGTACTACTGCGCTAATAGGCATGTCTCTGTAGGAAAAAAACTCATTTCTGACAAAGTTCCCCAAATGCATCTCAGAAGTGTGCAACTTGTTCCCTTAGTTAGAAAACATCGAGAAACGTTCGTTTCTGCTAGCGCTGTGCTTCTACACATGTATTTGCTGAACGGTGAAAGCGCACAGTAATGCACTTTTCTCCCAGCAAATACACTGTTTCTAAGGAAATGGGAACACACTGAGGAGACACTTGTGGGAGCTACTGTGACTAAAACTGAGCTTCCCTACGCACAGGGAAGCAAGAGAAATGCTGATTTCATCAAGCCCAGTTACATACTCAGAATCTATACTACTGCGCAAATAGGCATGTCTCCGTAGGCAAAAAACTCATTTCTGACAAAGTTGCCCAAATGCATCTCAGAAGTGTGCAACTTGTTCCCTGAGTTAGAAAACGTCGAGAAACGGTCGTTTCTGCTAGCGCTGTGCTTCTACACATGTATTTGCTGAATGTTGAAAGCGCACAGTAATGCACTTTTCTCCCAGCAAATACACTGTTTCTAAGGAAATGGGAACACACTGAGGAGACACTTGTGGGAGCTACAGTGACAAAAACTGAGCTTCCCTACGCACAGGGAAGCAAGAGAAATGCTGATTTCATCAAGCCCAGTTACATACTCAGAATCTGTACTACTGCGCAAATAGGCATGTCTCTTTAGGCAAAAAACTCATTTCTGACAAAGTTGCCCAAATGCATCTCAGAAGTGTGCAACTTTTTCCCTGAGTTAGAAAACGTCGAGAAGCGGTCGTTTCTACTAGCGCTGTGCTTCTACACATGTATTTGCTGAACGGTGAAAGCGCACAGTAATGCACTTTTCTCCCAGCAAATACACTGTTTCTAAGGAAATGGGAACACACTGAGGAGACACTTGTGGGAGCTACTGTGACTAAAACTGAGCTTCCCGACGCACAGGGAAGCAAGAGAAATGCTGATTTCATCAAGCCCAGTTACATACTCAGAATCTGTACTAGTGCGCAAAGAGGCATGTCTCTTTAGGCAAAAAGCTCATTTCTGACAAAGTTGCCCAAATGCATCTCAGAAGTGTGCAACTTTATCCCTGAGTTAGAAAACGTGGAGAAACGTTCGTTTCTGCTAGCGCTGTGCTTCTACACATGTATTTGCTGAACGGTGAAAGCGCACAGTAATGCACTTTTCTCCCAGCAAATACACTGTTTCTAAGGAAATGGGAACACACTGAGGAGACACTTGTGGGAGCTACTGTGACTAAAACTGAGCTTCCCTACGCACAGGAGCGCAAGAGAAATGCTGATTTCATCAAGCCCAGTTACATACTCAGAATCTGTCCTACTGCGCAAAAAGGCATGTCTCTGTAGAAAAAACTCATTTCTGACAAAGTTGCCCAAATGCATCTCAGAAGTGTGCAACTTGTTCCCTGAGTTAGAAAACGTCGAGAAACGGTCGTTTCTGCTAGCGCTGTGCTTCTACACATGTACTTGCTGAACGGTGAAAGCGCACAGTAATGCACTTTACTCCCAGCAAATACACTGTTTCTAAGGAAATGGGAACACACTGAGGAGACACTTGTGGGAGCTACTGTGACTAAAACTGAGCTTCCCTACGCACAGGGAAGCAAGAGAAATGCTGATTTCATCAAGCCCCGTTACATACTCAGAATCTGTACTACTGCGCAAATAGGCATGTCTCTGTAGGCAAAAAACTCATTTCTGACAAAGTTGCCCAAATGCATCTCAGAAGTGTGCAACTTGTTCCCTGAGTTAGAAAACGTCGAAAAACGGTCGTTTCTGCTAGCGCTGTTCTTCTACACATGTATTTGCTGAACGGTGAAAGCGCACAGTAATGCACTTTTCTCCCAGCAAATACACTGTTTCTAAGGAAATGGGAACACACTGAGGAGACACTTGTGGGAGCTACTGTGACTAAAACTGAGCTTCCCTACACACAGGGAAGCAAGAGAAATGCTGATTTCATCAAGCCCAGTTACATACTCAGAATCTGTACTACTGCGCAAATAGGCATGTCTCTTTAGGCAAAAAACTCATTTCTGACAAAGTTGCCCAAATGCATCTCAGAAGTGTGCATCTTGTTCCGTGAGTTAGAAAACGTCGAGAAACGTTCGTTTCTGCTAGCGCTGTGCTTCTACACATGTATTTGCTGAACGGTGAAAGCCCACATTAATGCACCTTTCTCCCAGCAAATACACTGTTTCTAAGGAAATGGGTACACACTGAGCAGACACTTGTGGGAGCTACTGTGACTAAAACTGAGCTTCCCTACGCACAGGGAAGCAAGACAAATGCTGATTTCATCAAGCCCAGTTACATACTCAGAATCTGTACTACTGCGCAAATAGGCATGTCTCTGTAGGCAAAAAACTCATTTCTGACAAAGTTGCCCAAATGCATCTCAGAAGTGTGCAACTTGTTCCCTGAGTTAGAAAACGTCGAGAAACGGTCGTTTCTGCTAGCGCTGTGCTTCTACACATGTATTTGCTGAACGGTGAAAGCGCACAGTAATGCACTTTTCTCCCAGCAAATACACTGTTTCTAAGGAAATGGGAACACACTGAGGAGACACTTGTGGGAGCTACTGTGACTAAAACTGAGCTTCCCTACGCACAGGGAAGCAAGAGAAATGCTGATTTCATCAAGCCCAGTTACATACTCAGAATCTGTACTACTGCGCTAATAGGCATGTCTCTGTAGGAAAAAAACTCATTTCTGACAAAGTTCCCCAAATGCATCTCAGAAGTGTGCAACTTGTTCCCTTAGTTAGAAAACATCGAGAAACGTTCGTTTCTGCTAGCGCTGTGCTTCTACACATGTATTTGCTGAACGGTGAAAGCGCACAGTAATGCACTTTTCTCCCAGCAAATACACTGTTTCTAAGGAAATGGGAACACACTGAGGAGACACTTGTGGGAGCTACTGTGACTAAAACTGAGCTTCCCTACGCACAGGGAAGCAAGAGAAATGCTGATTTCATCAAGCCCAGTTACATACTCAGAATCTATACTACTGCGCAAATAGGCATGTCTCCGTAGGCAAAAAACTCATTTATGACAAAGTTGCCCAAATGCATCTCAGAAGTGTGCAACTTGTTCCCTGAGTTAGAAAACGTCGAGAAACGGTCGTTTCTGCTAGCGCTGTGCTTCTACACATGTATTTGCTGAATGTTGAAAGCGCACAGTAATGCACTTTTCTCCCAGCAAATACACTGTTTCTAAGGAAATGGGAACACACTGAGACAATTCTGGGAGCTACAGTGACTAAAACTGAGCTTCCCTACGCACAGGGAAGCAAGAGAAATGCTGATTTCATCAAGCCCAGTTACATACTCAGAATCTGTACTACTGCTCTAATAGGCATGTCACTGTAGGAAAAAAACTCATTTCTGACAAAGTTGCCCAAATGCATCTCAGAAGTGTGCAACTTGTTCCCTGAGTAGAAAACGTCGAGAAACGTTCGTTTCTGCTAGCGCTGTGCTTCTACACATGTATTTGCTGAACGGTGAAAGCGCACAGTAATGCACTTTTCTCCCAGCAAATACACTGTTTCTAAGGAAATGGGAACACACTGAGGAGACACTTGTGGGAGCTACTGTGACTAAAACTGAGCTTACCTAAGCACAGGGAAGCAAGAGAAATGCTGATTTCATCAAGCCCAGTTACATACTCAGAATCTGTACTACTGCGCAAATAGGCATGTCTCTTTAGGCAAAAAGCTCATTTCTGACAAAGTTGCCCAAATGCATCTCAGAAGTGTGCAACTTGTTCCCTGAGTTAGAAAACGTCGAGAAACGTTCGTTTCTGCTAGCGCTGTGCTTCTACACATGTATTTGCTGAACGGTGAAAGCGCACAGTAATGCACTTTTCTCCCAGCAAATACACTGTTTCTAAGGAAATGGGAACACACTGAGGAGACACTTGTGGGAGCTACTGTGACTAAAACTGAGCTTCCCTACGCACAGGGAAGCAAGAGAAATGCTGATTTCATCAAGCCCAGTTACATACTCAGAATCTATACTACTGTGCAAATAGGCATGTCTCTTTAGGCAAAAAACTCATTTCTGATAAAGTTGCCCAAATGCATCTCAGAAGTGTGCAACTTATTCCCTGAGTTAGAAAACGTCGAGAAACGTTCGTTTCTGCTAGCGCTGTGCTTCTACACATGTATTTGCTGAACGGTGAAAGCGCACAGTAATGCACTTTTCTCCCAGGAAATACACTGTTTCTAAGGAAATGGGAACACACTGAGGAGACACTTGTGGGAGCTACTGGGACTAAAACTGAGCTTCCCTACGCACAGGGAAGCAAGAGAAATGCTCATTTCATCAAGCCCAGTTACATACTCATAATCTGTACTACTGCGCAAGTAGGCATGTCTTTTCAGGCAAAAAACTCATTTCTGACAAAGTTGCCCAAATGCATCTCAGAAGTGTGCATCTTGTTCCGTGAGTTAGAAAACGTCGAGAAACGGTCGTTTCTGCTAGCGCTGTGCTTCTACACATGTATTTGCTGAACGGTGAAAGCGCAGAGTAATGCACTTTTCTCCCAGCTAATACACTGTTTCTAAGGAAATGGGTACACACTGAGCAGACACTTGTGGGAGCTACAGTGACTAAAACTGAGCTTCCCTACGCACAGGGAAGCAAGACAAATGCTGATTTCATCAAGCCCAGTTACATACTCAGAATCTGTACTACTGCGCAAATAGGCATGTCTCTGTAGGCAAAAAACTCATTTCTGACAAAGTTGCCCAAATGCATCTCAGAAGTGTGCAACTTGTTCCCTGAGTTAGAAAACGTCGAGAAACGTTCGTTTCTGCTAGCGCTGTGCTTCTACACATGTATTTGCTGAATGGTGAAAGTGCACAGTAATGCACTTTTCTCCCAGCAAAAACACTGTTTCTAAGGAAATGGGAACACACTGAGGAGACACTTGTGGGAGCTACTGTGACTAAAATTGAGCTTCCCTACGCACAGGGAAGCAAGAGAAATGCTGATTTCATCAAGCCCAGTTACATACTCAGAATCTGTACTACTGCGCAAAAAGGCATGTCTCTGTAGAAAAAACTCATTTCTGACAAAGTTGCCCAAATCCATCTCAGATGTGTGAAACTTGTTCCCTGAGTTAGAAAACGTCGAGAAACGTTCGTTTCTGCTAGCGCTGTGCTTCTACACATGTATTTGCTGAACGGTGAAGCAAACAGTAATGCAGTTTTCTCCCAGCAAATACACTGTTTCTAAGGAAATGGGAACACACTGAAGAGACACACGTGGGAGCTATTGTGACTAAAACTGAGCTTCCCTACGCACAGGGAAGCAAGACAAATGCTGATTTCATCAAGCCCAGTTACATACTCAGAATCTGTACTACTGCGCAAATAGGCATGTCTCTGTAGGCAAAAAACTCATTTCTGACAAAGTTGCCCAAATGCATCTCAGAAGTGTGCAACTTGTTCCCTGAGTTAGAAAATGTCGAGAAACGTTCGTTTCTGCTAGCGCTGTTCTTCTACACATGTATTTGCTGAACGGTGAAAGCGCACAGTAATGCACTTTTCTCCCAGCAAATACACTGTTTCTAAGGAAATGGGAACACACTGAGGAGACACTTGTGGGAGCTACTGTGACTAAAACTGAGCTTCCCTACGCACAGGGAAGCAAGACAAATGCTGATTTCATCAAGCCCAGTTACATACTCAGAATCTGTACTACTGCGCATATAGGCATGTCTCTGTAGGCAAAAAACTCATTTCTGACAAAGTTGCCCAAATGCATCTCAGAAGTGTGCAACTTGTTCCCTGAGGTAGAAAACGTCGAGAAACGGTCGTTTCTGCTAGCCCTGTGCTTCTACACATGTATTTGCTGAACGGTGAAAGCGCACAGTAATGCACTTTTCTCCCAGCAAATACACTGTTTCTAAGGAAATGGGAACACACTGAGGAGACACTTGTGGGAGCTACTGTGACTAAAACTGAGCTTCCCTACGCACAGGGAAGCAAGAGAAATGCTGATTTCATCAAGCCCAGTTACATACTCAGAATCTGTACTACTGCGCAAATAGGCATGTCTTTTTAGGCAAAAAACTCATTTCTGACAAAGGTGCCCAAATGCATCTCAGAAGTGTGCATCTTGTTCCGTGAATTAGAAAACGTCGAGAAACGGTCGTTTCTGCTAGCGCTGTGCTTCTACACATGTATTTGCTGAACGGTGAAAGCGCACAGTAATGCACTTTTCTCCCAGCTAATACACTGTTTCTAAGGAAATGGGTACACACTGAGCAGACACTTGTGGGAGCTACAGTGACTAAAACTGAGCTTCCCTACGCACAGGGAAGCAAGACAAATGCTGATTTCATCAAGCCCAGTTACATACTCAGAATCTGTACTACTGCGCAAAAAGGCATGTCTCTGTAGAAAAAACTCATTTCTGACAAAGTTGCCCAAATGCATCTCAGATGTGTGAAACTTGTTCCCTGAGTTAGAAAACGTCGAGAAACGTTCGTTTCTGCTAGCGCTGTGCTTCTACACATGTATTTGCTGAACGGTGAAGCAAACAGTAATGCAGTTTTCTCCCAGCAAATACACTGTTTCTAAGGAAATGGGAACACACTGAAGAGACACACGTGGGATCTATTGTGACTAAAACTGAGCTTCCCTACGCACAGGGAAGCAAGAGAAATGCTGATTTCATCAAGACCTGTTACATACTCAGAATCTGTACTACTGCGCAAATAGGCATGTCTCTTTAGGCAAAAAACTCATTTCTGACAAAGTTACCCAAATGCATCTGAGAAGTGTGCAACTTGTTCCCTGAGTTAGAAAACGTCGAGAAACGTTCGTTTCTGCTAGCGCTGTGCTTCTACACATGTACTTGCTGAACGGTGAAAGTGCACAGTAATGCACTTTTCTCCCAGCAAATACACTGTTTCAAAGGAAATGGGAACACACTGAGGAGACACTTGTGGGAGCTACTGTGACTAAAACTGAGCTTCCCTACGCACAGGGAAGCAAGAGAAATGCTGATTTCATCAAGCCCAGTTACATACTCAGAATCTATACTACTGTGCAAATAGGCATGTCTCTTTAGGCAAAAAACTCATTTCTGACAATGTTGCCCAAATGCATCTCAGAAGTGTGCAACTTGTTCCCTGAGTTAGAAAATGTCGAGAAACGTTCGTTTCTGCTAGCGCTGTTCTTCTACACATGTATTTGCTGAACGGTGAAAGCGCACAGTAATGCACTTTTCTCCCAGCAAATACACTGTTTCTAAGGAAATGGGAACACACTGAGGAGACACTTGTGGGAGCTACTGTGACTAAAACTGAGCTTCCCTACGCACAGGGAAGCAAGACAAATGCTGATTTCATCAAGCCCAGTTACATACTCAGAATCTGTACTACTGCGCAAATAGGCATGTCTCTGTAGGCAAAAAACTCATTTCTGACAAAGTTGCCCAAATGCATCTCAGAAGTGTGCAACTTGTTCCCTGAGGTAGAAAACGTCGAGAAACGGTCGTTTCTGCTAGCCCTGTGCTTCTACACATGTATTTGCTGAACGGTGAAAGCGCACAGTAATGCACTTTTCTCCCAGCAAATACACTGTTTCTAAGGAAATGGGAACACACTGAGGAGACACTTGTGGGAGCTACTGTGACTAAAACTGAGCTTCCCTACGCACAGGGAAGCAAGAGAAATGCTGATTTCATCAAGCCCAGTTACATACTCAGAATCTATACTACTGTGCAAATAGGCATGTCTCTTTAGGCAAAAAACACATTTCTGACAAAGTTGCCCAAATGCATCTCAGAAGTGTGCAACTTGTTCCCTGAGTTAGAAAATGTCGAGAAACGTTCGTTTCTGCTAGCGCTGTTCTTCTACACATGTATTTGCTGAACGGTGAAAGCGCACAGTAATGCACTTTTCTCCCAGCATATACACTGTTTCTAAGGAAATGGGAACACACTGAGGAGACACTTGTGGGAGCTACTGTGACTAAAACTGAGCTTCCCTACGCACAGGGAAGCAAGAGAAATGCTGATTTCATCAAGCCCAGTTACATACTCAGAATCTGTACTACTGCGCAAATAGGCATGTCTCTGTAGGCAAAAAACTCATTTCTGACAAAGTTGCCCAAATGCATCTCAGAAGTGTGCATCTTGTTCCGTGAGTTATAAAACGTCGAGAAACGTTCGTTTCTGCTAGCGCTGTCCTTCTACACATGTATTTGCTGAACGGTGAAAGCCCACAGTAATGCACTTTTCTCCCAGCAAATACACTGTTTCTAAGGAAATGGGAACACACTGAGGAGACACTTGTGGGAGCTACTGTGACTAAAACTGAGCTTCCCTACGCACAGGGAAGCAAGAGAAATGCTGATTTCATCAAGCCCAGTTACATACTCAGAATCTATACTACTGCGCAAATAGGCATGTCTCTGTAGGCAAAAAACTCATTTATGACAAAGTTGCCCAAATGCATCTCAGAAGTGTGCAACTTGTTCCCTGAGTTAGAAAACTTCGAGAAACGTTCGTTTCTGCTAGCGCTGTGCTTCTACACATGTATTTGCTGAACGGTGAAAGCGCACAGTAATGCACTTTTCTCCCAGCAAATACACTGTTTCTAAGGAAATGGGAACACACTGAGGAGACACTTGTGGGAGCTACTGTGACTAAAACTGAGCTTCCCTACGCACAGGGAAGCAAGAGAAATGCTGATTTCTTCAAGCCCAGTTACATATTCAGAATCTGTACTACTGCGCAAATAGGCATATCTCTGTAGGCAAAAAACTCATTTCTGATAAAGTTGCCCAAATGCATCTCAGAAGTGTGCAACTTGTTCTCTGAGTTAGAAAACGTCGAGACACGGTCTTTTCTGCTTGCGCTGTGCTTCTACACATGTACTTGCTGAACGGTGAAAGCGCACAGTAATGCACTTTTCTCCCAGCAAATACACTGTTTCTAATGAAATGGGTACACACTGAGCAGACACTTGTGGGAGCTACTGTGACTAAAACTGAGCTTCCCTACGCACAGGGAAGCAAGAGAAATGCTGATTTCATCAAGCCCAGTTACATACTCAGAATCTGTACTACTGAGCAAATAGGCATGTCTCTTTAGGCAAAAAACTGATTTCTGACAAAGTTGCCCAAATGCATCTCAGAAGTGTGCAACTTGTTCCCTCAGTTAGAAAACGTCGAGAAACGGTCGTTTCTGCTAGCGCTGTGCTTCTACACATGTATTTGCTGAACGGTGAAAGCGCACAGTAATGCACTTTTCTCCCAGCAAATACACTGTTTCTAAGGAAATGGGAACACACTGAGGAGACACTTGTGGGAGCTACTGTGACTAAAACTGAGCTTCCCTACGCACAGGGAAGCAAGAGAAATGCGGATTTCATTCAGCCCAGTTACAAACTCAGAATCTGTACTACTGCGTGAATAGGCAGGTCTCTGTAGGCAAAAAACTCATTTCTGACAAAGTTGCCCAAATGCATCTCAGAAGTGTGCAACTTGTTCCCTGAGTTAGAAAACGTCGAGAAATGTTCGTTTCTGCTAGCGCTGTGCTTCTACACATGTATTTGCTGAACGGTGAAAGCGCACAGTAATGCACTTTTCTCCCAGCAAATACACTGTTTCTAAGGAAATGGGAACACACTGAGGAGACACTTGTGGGAGCTACAGTGACTAAAACTGAGCTTCCCTACGCAAAGGGAAGCAAGAGAAATGCTGATTTCATCAAGCCCAGTTACATACTCAGAATCTGTATTACTGCGCAAATAGGCATGTCTCTTTAGGCAAAAAACTCATTTCTGACAAAGTTGCCCAAATGCATCTCAGAAGTGTGCAACTCGTTCCCAGAGTTAGAAAACGTCGTGAAACGTTCGATTCTGCTACCGCTGTGCTTCTACACATGTATTTTTTGAACGGTGAAAGCGCACAGTAATGCACTTTTCTCCCAGCAAATACACTGTTTCTAAGGAAATGGGAACACACT
Source organism: Acomys minous (assembly GCF_964271855.1). Lineage (NCBI taxonomy): Eukaryota > Metazoa > Chordata > Mammalia > Rodentia > Muridae > Acomys > Acomys minous. Next base: position 3,425,965 of record NW_028182181.1, read on the forward strand.
GAGGAGACACTTGTGGGAGCTACTGTGACTAAAACTGAGCTTCCCTACGCACAGGGAAGCAAGAGAAATGCTGATTTCATCCAGCCCAGTTACATACTCAGAATCTGTACTACTGCGCAAATAGGCATGTCTCTGTAGGCAAAAAACTCATTTCTGACAAAGTTGCCCAAATGCATCTCAGAAGTGTGCAACTTGTTCTCTGAGTTAGAAAACGTCGAGACACGGTCTTTTCTGCTTGCGCTGTGCTTCTACACATGTACTTGCTGAACGGTGAAAGCGCACAGTAATGCACTTTTCTCCCAGCAAATACACTGTTTCTAAGGAAATGGGTACACACTGAGCAGACACTTGTGGGAGCTACTGTGACTAAAACTGAGCTTCCCTACGCACAGGAAAGCAAGAGAAATGCTGATTTCATCAAGCCCAGTTACATACTCAGAATCTGTACTACTGAGCAAATAGGCATGTCTCTTTAGGCAAAAAACTGATTTCTGACAAAGTTGCCCAAATGCATCTCAGAAGTGTGCAACTTGTTCCCTCAGTTAGAAAACGTCGAGAAACGGTCATTTCTGCTAGCGCTGTGCTTCTACACATGTATTTGCTGAACGGTGAAAGCGCACAGTAATGCACTTTTCTCCCAGCAAATACACTGTTTCTAAGGAAATGGGAACACACTGAGGAGACACTTGTGGGAGCTACTGTGACTAAAACTGAGCTTCCCTACGCACAGGGAAGCAAGAGAAATGCTGATTTCTTCAAGCCCAGTTACATATTCAGAATCTGTACTACTGCGCAAATAGGCATATCTCTGTAGGCAAAAAACTCATTTCTGACAAAGTTGCCCAAATGCATCTCAGAAGTGTGCAACTTGTTCCCTGAGTTAGAAAACGTCGAGAAACGTTCATTTCTGCTAGCGCTGTGCTTCTACACATGTATTTGCTGAACGGTGAAAGCGCACAGTAATGCACTTTTCTCCCAGCAAATACACTGTTTCTAAGGAAATGGGAACACACTGAGGAGACACTTGTGGGAGCTACTGTGACTAAAACTGAGCTTCCCTACGCACAGGGAAGCAAGAGAAATGCTGATTTCATTCAGCCCAGTTACAAACTCAGAATCTGTACTACTGCGTGAATAGGCAGGTCTCTGTAGGCAAAAAACTCATTTCTGACAAAGTTGCCCAAATGCATCTCAGAAGTGTGCAACTTGTTCCCTGAGTTAGAAAACGTCGAGAAATGTTCGTTTCTGCCAGCGCTGTGCTTCTACACATGTATTTGCTGAACGGTGAAAGTGCACAGTAATGCACTTTTCTCCCAGCAAATACACTGTTTCTAAGGAAATGGGAACACACTGAGACACTTGTGGGAGCTACTGTGACTAAAACTGAGCTTCCCTACGCAAGGGGAAGCAAGAGAAATGCTGATTTCATCAAGCCCAGTTACATACTCAGAATCTGTATTACTGCGCAAATAGGCATGTCTCTTTAGGCAAAAAACTCATTTCTGACAAAGTTGCCCAAATGCATCTCAGAAGTGTGCAACTCGTTCCCAGAGTTAGAAAACGTCGTGAAACGTTCGATTCTGCTAGCGCTGTGCTTCTACACATGTATTTGTTGAACGGTGAAAGCGCACAGTAATGCACTTTTCTCCCAGCAAATACACTGTTTCTAAGGAAATGGGAACACACTGAGGAGACACTTGTGGGAGCTACTGTGACTAAAACTGAGCTTCCCTACGCACAGGGAAGCAAGAGAAATGCTGATTTCATCCAGCCCAGTTACATACTCAGAATCTGTACTACTGCGCAAATAGGCATGTCTCTGTAGGCAAAAAACTCATTTCTGACAAAGTTGCCCAAATGTATCTCAGAAGTGTGCAACTTGTTCCCTGAGTTAGAAAACGTCGAGAAACGTTCGTTTCTGCTAGCGCTGTGCTTCTACACATGTATTTGCTGAACGTTGAAAGCGCACAGTAATGCACTTTTCTCCCAGCAAATACACTGTTTCTAAGGAAATGGGAACACACTGAGGAGACACTTGTGGGAGCTACTGTGACTAAAACTGAGCTTCCCTACGCACAGGGAAGCAAGAGAAATGATGATTTCATTCAGCCCAGTTACAAACTCAGAATCTGTACTACTGGGTGAATAGGCAGGTCTCTGTAGGCAAAAAACTCATTTCTGACAAAGTTGCCCAAATGCATCTCAGAAGTTTGCAACTTGTTCCCTGAGTTAGAAAACGTCGAGAACCGTCGTTTCTGCTAGCGCTGTGCTTCTACACATGTATTTGCTGAAAGGTGAAAGCGCACAGTAATGCACATTTCTCCCAGCAAATACACTGTTTCTAAGGAAATGGGAACACACTGAGGAGACACTTGTGGGAGCTACTGTGACTAAAACTGAGCTTCCCTACTCACAGGGAAGCAAGAGAAATGCTGATTTCATCAAGCCCAGTTACATACTCAGAATCTGTACTACTGCGCAAATAGGCATGTCTCTGTAGGCAAAAAACTCATTTCTGACAAAGTTGCCCAAATGCATCTCAGAAGTGTGCAACTTGTTCCCTGAGTTAGAAAACGTCGAGAAACGGTCGTTTCTGCTAGCGCTGTGCGTCTACACATGTATTTGCTGAACGGTGAAAGCACACAGTAATGCACTTTTCTCCCAGCAAATTCACTGTTTCTAAGGAAATGGGAACACACTGAGGAGACACTTGTCGGAGCTACTGTGACTAAAACTGAGCTTCCCTACGCACAGGGAAGCAAGACAAATGCTGATTTCATCAAGCCCAGTTACATACTCAGAATCTGTACTACTGCGCAAATAGGCATGTCTCTGTAGGCAAAAAACTCATTTATGACAAAGTTGCCCAAATGCATCTCAGAAGTGTGCAACTTGTTCCCTGAGTTAGAAAACGTCGAGAAACGGTCGTTTCTGCTAGCGCTGTGCTTCTACACATGTATTTGCTGAACGGTGAAAGCGCACAGTAATGCACTTTTCTCCCAGCAAATACACTGTTTCTAAGGAAATGGGAACACACTGAGGAGACACTTGTGGGAGCTACTGTGACTAAAACTGAGCTTCCCTACGCACAGGGAAGCAAGAGAAATGCTGATTTCTTCAAGCCCAGTTACATATTCAGAATCTGTACTACTGCGCAAATAGGCATATCTCTGTAGGCAAAAAACTCATTTCTGATAAAGTTGCCCAAATGCATCTCAGAAGTGTGCAACTTGTTCCCTCAGTTAGAAAACGTGGAGACACGGTCTTTTCTGCTTGCGCTGTGCTTCTACACATGTACTTGCTGAACGTTGAAAGCGCACAGTAATGCACTTTTCTCCCAGCAAATACACTGTTTCTAAGGAAATGGGTACACACTGAGCAGACACTTGTGGGAGCTACTGTGACTAAAACTGAGCTTCCCTACGCACAGGGAAGCAAGAGAAATGCTGATTTCATCAAGCCCAGTTACATACTCAGAATCTGTACTACGGAGCAAATAGGCATGTCTCTTTAGGCAAAAAACTGATTTCTGACAAAGTTGCCCAAATGCATCTCAGAAGTGTGCAACTTGTTCTCTCAGTTAGAAAACGTCGAGAAACGGTCGTTTCTGCTAGCGCTGTGCTTCTACACATGTATTTGCTGAACGGTGAAAGCGCACAGTAATGCACTTTTCTCCCAGCAAATACACTGTTTCTAAGGAAATGGGAACACACTGAGGAGACACTTGTGGGAGCTACTGTGACTAAAACTGAGCTTCCCTACGCACAGGGAAGCAAGAGAAATGATGATTTCATTCAGCCCAGTTACAAACTCAGAATCTGTACTACTGCGTGAATAGGCAGGTCTCTGTAGGCAAAAAACTCATTTCTGACAAAGTTGCCCAAATGCATCTCAGAAGTGTGCAACTTGTTCCCTGAGTTAGAAAACGTCGAGAAATGTTCGTTTCTGCTAGCGCTGTGCTTCTACACATGTATTTGCTGAACGGTGAAAGCGCACAGTAATGCACTTTTCTCCCAGCAAATACACTGTTTCTAAAGAAATGGGAACACACTGAGACACTTGTGGGAGCTACAGTGACTAAAACTGAGCTTCCCGACGCACAGGGAAGCAAGAGAAATGCTGATTTCATCAAGCCCAGTTACATACTCAGAATCTGTACTACTGCGCAAATAGGCATGTCTTTTCAGGCAAAAAACTCATTTCTGACAAAGTTGCCCAAATGCATCTCAGAAGTTTGCAACTTGTTCCCTGAGTTAGAAAACGTCGAGAAACGGTCGTTTCTGCTAGCGCTGTGCTTCTACACATGTATTTGCTGAAAGGTGAAAGCGCACAGTAATGCACATTTCTCCCAGCAAATACACTGTTTCTAAGGAAATGGGAACACACTGAGGAGACACTTGTGGGAGCTACTGTGACTAAAACTGAGCTTCCCTACGCACAGGGAAGCAAGAGAAATGCTGATTTCATCAAGCCCAGTTACATACTCAGAATCTGTACTACTGCGCAAATAGGCATGTCTCTGTAGGCAAAAAACTCATTTCTGACAAAGTTGCCCAAATGCATCTCAGAAGTGTGCAACTTGTTCCCTGAGTTAGAAAACGTCGAGAAACGGTCGTTTCTGCTAGCGCTGTGCGTCTACACATGTATTTGCTGAACGGTAAAAGCACACAGTAATGCACTTTTCTCCCAGCAAATTCACTGTTTCTAAGGAAATGGGAACACACTGAGGAGACACTTGTGGGAGCTACTGTGACTAAAACTGAGCTTCCCTACGCACACAGAAGCAAGACAAATGCTGATTTCATCAAGCCCAGTTACATACTCAGAATCTGTACTACTGCGCAAATAGGCATGTCTCTTTAGGCAAAAAACTCATTTCTGACAAAGTTGCCCAAATGCATCTCAGAAGTGTGCAACTTGTTCCCTGAGTTAGAAAACGTCGAGAAACATTCGTTTCTGCTAGCGCTGTGCTTCTACACATGTATTTGCTGAACGGTGAAGCAAAGAGTAATGCAGTTTTCTCCCAGCAAAAACACTGTTTCTAAGGAAATGGGAACACACTGAAGAGACACACGTGGGAGCTATTGTGACTAAAACTGAGCTTCCCTACGCACAGGGAAGCAAGAGAAATGCTGATTTCATCAAGCCCTGTTACATACTCAGAATCTGTAGTACTGCGCAAATAGGCATGTCTCTTTAGGCAAAAATCTCATTTCTGACAAAGTTGCCCAAATGCATCTCAGAAGTGTGCAACTTGTTCCCTGAGTTAGAAAACGTCGAAAAACGGTCGTTTCTGCTAGCACTGTGCTTCTACACATGTACTTGCTGAACGGTGAAAGTGCACAGTAATGCACTTTTCTCCCAGCAAATACACTGTTTCTAAGGAAATGGGAACACACTGAGGAGACACTTGTGGGAGCTACAGTGACTAAAACTGAGCTTCCCTACGCACAGGGAAGCAAGAGAAATGCTGATTTCATCAAGCCCAGTTACATACTCAGAATCTATACTACTGTGCAAATAGGCATGTCTCTTTAGGCAAAAAACTCATTTCTGACAAAGTTGCCCAAATGCATCTCAGAAGTGTGCAACTTGTTCCCTGAGTTAGAAAACGTCGAGAATCGTTCGTTTCTGCTAGCGCTGTGCTTCTACACATGTATTTGCTGAACGGTGAAAGCGCACAGTAATGCACTTTTCTCCCAGCAAATACACTGTTTCTAAGGAAATGGGAACACACTGAGGAGACACTTGTGGGAGCTACTGTGACTAAAACTGAGCTTCCCTACGCACAGGGAAGCAAGAGAAATGCTGATTTCATCAAGCCCAGTTACATACTCAGAATCTGTACTACTGCGCAAATAGGCATGTCTCTGTAGGCAAAAAACTCATTTCTGACAAAGTTGCCCAAATGCATCTCAGAAGTGTGCAACTTGTTCTCTGAGTTAGAAAACATCGAGAAACGTTCGTTTCTGCTAGCGCTGTGCTTCTACACATGTATTTGCTGAACGTTGAAAGCGCACAGTAATGCACTTTTCTCCCAGCAAATACACTGTTTCTAAGGAAATGGGAACACACTGAGACACTTCTGGGAGCTACAGTGACTAAAACTGAGCTTCCCTACGCACAGGGATGCAAGAGAAATGCTGATTTCATCAAGCCCAGTTACATACTCAGAATCTGTACTACTGCGCTAATAGGCATGTCTCTGTAGGAAAAAAACTCATTTCTGACAAAGTTGCCCAAATGCATCTCAGAAGTGTGCAACTTGTTCCCTTAGTTAGAAAACGTCGAGAAACGTTCGTTTCTGCTAGCGTTGTGCTTCTACACATGTATTTGCTGAACGTTGAAAGCGCACAGTAATGCACTTTTCTCCCAGCAAATACACTGTTTCTAAGGAAATGGGAACACACTGAGGAGACACTTGTGGGAGCTACTGTGACTAAAACTGAGCTTCCCTACGCACAGGGAAGCAAGAGAAATGCTGATTTCATCAAGCCCAGTTACATACTCAGAATCTATAGTACTGCGCAAATAGGCATGTCTCTGTAGGCAAAAAACTCATTTCTGACAAAGTTGCCCAAATGCATCTCAGAAGTGTGCAACTTGTTCCCTGAGTTAGAAAACATCGAGAAACGTTCGTTTCTGCTAGCACTGTGCTTCGACACATGTATTTGCTGAACGGTGAAAGCTCACAGTAATGCACTTTTCTCCCAGCAAATACACTGTTTCTAAGGAAATGGGAACACACTGAGGAGACACTTGTGGGAGCTACTGTGACTAAAACTGAGCTTCCCTACGCACAGGGAAGCAAGAGAAATGCTGATTTCATCAAGCCCAGTTACATACTCAGAATCTGTACTACTGCGCAAATAGGCATGTCTCTTTAGGCAAAAAACTCATTTCTGACAAAGTTGCCCAAATGCATCTCAGAAGTGTGCAACTTGTTCCCTGACTTAGAAAACGTCGAGAAACGGTCGTTTCTGCTAGTGCTTTGCTTCTATACATGTACTTGCTGAACGGTGAAAGCGCACAGTAATGCACTTTTCTCCCAGCAAATACACTGTTTCTAAGGAAATGGGAACACACTGAGGAGACACTTGTGGGAGCTACTGTGACTAAAACTGAGCTTCCCTACGCACAGGGAAGCAAGAGAAATGCTGATTTCATCCAGCCCAGTTACATACTCAGAATCTGTACTACTGCGCAAATAGGCATGTCTCTTTAGGCAAAAAACTCATTTCTGACAAAGTTGCCCAAATGCATCTCAGAAGTGTGCAACTTGTTCTCTGAGTTAGAAAACGTCGAGACACGGTCTTTTCTGCTAGCGCTGTGCTTCTACACATGTACTTGCTGAACGGTGAAAGTGCACAGTAATGCACTTTTCTCCCAGCAAATACACTGTTTCTAAGGAAATGGGAACACACTGAGGAGACACTTGTGGGAGCTAGTGTGACTAAAACTGAGCTTCCCTACGCACAGGGAAGCAAGAGAAATGCTGATTTCATCAAGCCCAGTTACATACTCAGAATCTATACTACTGTGCAAATAGGCATGTCTCTTTAGGCAAAAAACTCATTTCTGACAAAGTTGCCCAAATGCATCTCAGAAGTGTGCAACTTGTTCCCTGAGTTAGAAAACGTCGAGAAACGTTCGTTTCTGCTAGCGCTGTGCTTCTACACATGTATTTGCTGAACGGTGAAAGCGCACAGTAATGCACTTCTCTCCCAGCAAATACACTGTTTCTAAGGAAATGGGAACACACTGAGGAGACACTTGTGGGAGCTACTGTGACTAAAACTGAGCTTCCCTACGCACAGGGAAGCAAGAGAAATGTTGATTTCATCAAGCCCAGTTACATATTCAGAATCTGTCCTACTGCGCAAAAAGGCATGTCTCTGTAGAAAAAACTCATTTCTGACAAAGTTGCCCAAATGCATCTCAGAAGTGTGCAACTTGTTCCCTGAGTTAGAAAACGTCGAGAAACATTCGTTTCTGCTAGCGCTGTGCTTCTACACATGTATTTGCTGAACGGTGAAGCAAAGAGTAATGCAGTTTTCTCCCAGCAAAAACACTGTTTCTAAGGAAATGGGAACACACTGAAGAGACACACGTGGGAGCTATTGTGACTAAAACTGAGCTTCCCTACGCACAGGGAAGCAAGAGAAATGCTGATTTCATCAAGCCCTGTTACATACTCAGAATCTGTAGTACTGCGCAAATAGGCATGTCTCTTTAGGCAAAAAACTCATTTCTGACAAAGTTGCCCAAATGCATCTCAGAAGTGTGCAACTTGTTCCCTGAGTTAGAAAACGTCGAAAAACGGTCGTTTCTGCTAGCACTGTGCTTCTACACATGTACTTGCTGAACGGTGAAAGTGCACAGTAATGCACTTTTCTCCCAGCAAATACACTGTTTCTAAGGAAATGGGAACACACTGAGGAGACACTTGTGGGAGCTACAGTGACTAAAACTGAGCTTCCCTACGCACAGGGAAGCAAGAGAAATGCTGATTTCATCAAGCCCAGTTACATACTCAGAATCTATACTACTGTGCAAATAGGCATGTCTCTTTAGGCAAAAAACTCATTTCTGACAAAGTTGCCCAAATGCATCTCAGAAGTGTGCAACTTGTTCCCTGAGTTAGAAAACGTCGAGAATCGTTCGTTTCTGCTAGCGCTGTGCTTCTACACATGTATTTGCTGAACGGTGAAAGCGCACAGTAATGCACTTTTCTCCCAGCAAATACACTGTTTCTAAGGAAATGGGAACACACTGAGGAGACACTTGTGGGAGCTACTGTGACTAAAACTGAGCTTCCCTACGCACAGGGAAGCAAGAGAAATGCTGATTTCATCAAGCCCAGTTACATACTCAGAATCTGTACTACTGCGCAAATAGGCATGTCTCTTTAGGCAAAAAACTCATTTCTGACAAAGTTGCCCAAATGCATCTCAGAAGTGTGCAACTTGTTCTCTGAGTTAGAAACCGTCGAGACACGGTCTTTTCTGCTAGCGCTGTGCTTCTACACATGTACTTGCTGAACGGTGAAAGTGCACAGTAATGTACTTTTCTCCCAGCAAATACACTGTTTCTAAGGAAATGGGAACACACTGAGGAGACACTTGTGGGAGCTACTGTGACTAAAACTGAGCTTCCCTACGCACAGGGAAGCAAGAGAAATGCTGATTTCATCAAGCCCAGTTACATACTCAGAATCTATACTACTGTGCAAATAGGCATGTCTCTTTAGGCAAAAAACTCATTTCTGACAAAGTTGCCCAAATGCATCTCAGAAGTGTGCAACTTGTTCTCTGAGTTAGAAAACGTCGAGAAACGTTCGTTTCTGCTAGCGCTGTGCTTCTACACATGTATTTGCTGAACGTTGAAAGCGCACAGTAATGCACTTTTCTCCCAGCAAATACACTGTTTCTAAGGAAATGGGAACACACTGAGACACTTCTGGGAGCTACAGTGACTAAAACTGAGCTTCCCTACGCACAGGGATGCAAGAGAAATGCTGATTTCATCAAGCCCAGTTACATACTCAGAATCTGTACTACTGCGCTAATAGGCATGTCTCTGTAGGAAAAAAACTCATTTCTGACAAAGTTGCCCAAATGCATCTCAGAAGTGTGCAACTTGTTCCCTGAGTTAGAAAACATCGAGAAACGTTCGTTTCTGCTAGCACTGTGCTTCGACACATGTATTTGCTGAACGGTGAAAGCTCACAGTAATGCACTTTTCTCCCAGCAAATACACTGTTTCTAAGGAAATGGGAACACACTGAGGAGACACTTGTGGGAGCTACTGTGACTAAAACTGAGCTTACCTAAGCACAGGGAAGCAAGAGAAATGCTGATTTCATCAAGCCCAGTTACATACTCAGAATCTGTACTACTGCGCAAATAGGCATGTCTCTTTAGGCAAAAAACTCATTTCTGACAAAGTTGCCCAAATGCATCTCAGAAGTGTGCAACTTGTTCCCTGAGTTAGAAAACGTCGAGACACGGTCTTTTCTGCTAGCGCTGTGCTTCTACACATGTATTTGCTGAACGGTGAAAGCGCACAGTAATGCACTTTTATCCCAGCAAATACACTGTTTCTAAGGAAATGGGAACACACTGAGGAGACACTTGTGGGAGCTACTGTGACTAAAACTGAGCTTCCCTACGCACAGGGAAGCAAGAGAAATGTTGATTTCCTCAAGCCCAGTTACATACTCAGAATCTGTCCTACTGCGCAAAAAGGCATGTCTCTGTAGAAAAAACTCATTTCTGACAAAGTTGCCCAAATGCATCTCAGAAGTGTGCAACTTGTTCCCTGAGTTAGAAAACGTCGAGAAACATTCGTTTCTGCTAGTGCTGTGCTTCTACACATGTATTTGCTGAACGGTGAAGCAAAGAGTAATGCAGTTTTCTCCCAGCAAATACACTGTTTCTAAGGAAATGGGAACACACTGAAGAGACACACGTGGGAGCTATTGTGACTAAAACTGAGCTTCCCTATGCACAGGGAAGCAAGAGAAATGCTGATTTCATCAAGCCCTGTTACATACTCAGAATCTGTAGTACTGCGCAAATAGGCATGTCTCTTTAGGCAAAAATCTCATTTCTGACAAAGTTGCCCAAATGCATCTCAGAAGTGTGCAACTTGTTCCCTGAGTTAGAAAACGTCGAAAAACGGTCGTTTCTGCTAGCGCTGTGCTTCTACACATGTACTTGCTGAACGGTGAAAGCGCACAGTAATGCACTTTTCTCCCAGCAAATACACTGTTTCTAAGGAAATGGGAACACACTGAGGAGACACTTGTGGGAGCTACTGTGACTAAAACTGAGCTTCCCTACGCACAGGGAAGCAAGAGAAATGCTGATTTCATCAAGCCCAGTTACATACTCAGAATCTGTACTACTGCGCAAATAGGCATGTCTCTGTAGGCAAAAAACACATTTCTGACAAAGTTGCCCAAATGCATCTCAGAAGTGTGCAACTTGTTCCCTGTGTTAGAAAACGTCGAGAAACGTTCGTTTCTGCTAGCGCTGTGCTTTGCTGTATTTGCTGAACGGTGAAAGCGAATAGTAATGTGCACTTTTCTCCCAGCAAATACACTGTTTCTAAGGAAATGGGAACACACTGAGGAGACACTTGTGGGAGCTACTGTGACTAAAACTGAGCTTCCCTACGCACAGGGAATCAAGAGAAATGCTGATTTCATCAAGCCCAGTTACATACTCAGAATCTGTACTACTGCGCAAATAGGCATGTCTCTTTAGGCAAAAAACTCATTTCTGACAAAGTTGCCCAAATGCATCTCAGAAGTGTGCAACTTGTTCTCTGAGTTAGAAACCGTCGAGACACGGTCTTTTCTGCTAGCGCTGTGCTTCTACACATGTACTTGCTGAACGGTGAAAGTGCACAGTAATGTACTTTTCTCCCAGCAAATACACTGTTTCTAAGGAAATGGGAACACACTGAGGAGACACTTGTGGGAGCTACTGTGACTAAAACTGAGCTTCCCTACGCACAGGGAAGCAAGAGAAATGCTGATTTCATCAAGCCCAGTTACATACTCAGAATCTATACTACTGTGCAAATAGGCATGTCTCTTTAGGCAAAAAACTCATTTCTGACAAAGTTGCCCAAATGCATCTCAGAAGTGTGCAACTTGTTCTCTGAGTTAGAAAACGTCGAGAAACGTTCGTTTCTGCTAGCGCTGTGCTTCTACACATGTATTTGCTGAACGTTGAAAGCGCACAGTAATGCACTTTTCTCCCAGCAAATACACTGTTTCTAAGGAAATGGGAACACACTGAGACACTTCTGGGAGCTACAGTGACTAAAACTGAGCTTCCCTACGCACAGGGATGCAAGAGAAATGCTGATTTCATCAAGCCCAGTTACATACTCAGAATCTGTACTACTGCGCAAATAGGCATGTCTCTGTAGGCAAAAAACTCATTTCTGAAAAAGTTGCCCAAATGCATCTCAGAAGGCTGCAACTTGTTCCCTGAGTTAGAAAACGTCGAGAAACGTTCATTTCTGCTAGCGCTGTGCTTCTACACATGTATTTGCTGAACGATGAAAGCGCACAGTAATGCACTTTTCTCCCAGCAAATACACTGTTTCTAAGGAAATGGGAACACACTGAGGAGACACTTGTGGGGGCTACTGTGACTAAAACTGAGCTTCCCTAAGCACAGGGAAGCAAGAGAAATGCTGATTTCATCAAGCCCAGTTACATACTCAGAATCTGTACTACTGCGCAATTAGGCATGTCTCTTTAGGCAAAAAACTCATTTCTGACAAAGTTGCCCAAATGCATCTCAGAAGTGTGCAACTTGTTCCCTGATTTAGAAAACGTCGAGAAACGTTCGTTTCTGCTAGCGCTGTGCTTCTACACATGTATTTGCTGAACAGTGAAAGCGCACAGTAATGCACTTTTCTCCCAGCAAATACACAGTTTCTAAGGAAATGATAACACACTGAGGAGACACTTGTGGGAGCTACTGTGACTAAAACTGAGCTTCCCTACGCACAGGGAAGCAAGAGAAATGCTGATTTCATCAAGCCCAGTTACATACTCAGAATCTGTACTACTGCGCAAATAGGCATGTCTCTGTAGGCAAAAAACTCATTTCTGACAAAGTTGCCCAAATGCATCTCAGAAGTGTGCAACTTGTTCCCTGAGTTAGAAAACGTCGAGAAACGGTCGTTTCTGCTAGCGCTGTGCTTCTACACATGTATTTGCTGAACGGTGAAAGCGCACAGTAATGCACTTTTCTCCCAGCAAATACACTGTTTCTAAGGAAATGGGAACACACTGAGGAGACACTTGTGGGAGCTACTGTGACTAAAACTGAGCTTCCCTACGCACAGGGAAGCAAGAGAAATGCTGATTTCATCAAGCCCAGTTACATACTCAGAATCTGTACTACTGCGCAAATAGGCATGTCTCTTTAGGCAAAAAACTCATTTCTGACAAAGTTGCCCAAATGCATCTCAGAAGTGTGCAACTTGTTCCCTGATTTAGAAAACGTCGAGAAACGGTCGTTTCTGCTAGCGCTGTGCTTCTACACATGTATTTGCTGAACGGTGAAAGCACACAGTAATGCACTTTTCTCCCAGCAAATACACTGTTTCTAAGGAAATGGGAACACACTGAGGAGACACTTGTGGGAGCTACTGTGACTAAAACTGAGCTTCCCTACGCCCAGGGAAGCAAGAGAAATGCTGATTTCATCAAGCCCAGTTACATACTCAGTATCTGTACTACTGCTCAAATAGGCATGTCTCTTTAGGCAAAAAACTCAGTTCTGACAAAGTTGCCCAAATGCATCTCAGAAGTGTGCAACTTGTTCCCTGAGTTAGAAAACGTCGAGAAACGGTCGTTTCTGCTAGCGCTGTGCGTCTACACATGTATTTGCTGAACGGTGAAAGCGCACAGTAATGCACTTTTCTCCCAGCAAATACACTGTTTCTAAGGAAATGGGAACACACTGAGGAGACACTTGTGGGATCTACAGTGACTAAAACTGAGCTTCCCTACGCACAGGGAAGCAAGAGAAATGCTGATTTCATCAAGCCCAGTTACATACTCAGAATCTGTACTACTGCGCAAATAGGAATGTCTCTTTACGCAAAAAAACTCATTTCTGACAAAGTTGCCCAAATGCATCTCAGAAGTGTGCAACTTGTTCCCTGAGTTAGAAAACGTCGAGAAACGGTCTTTCTGCTAGCGCTGTGCTTCTACACATGTATTTGCTGAACGGTGAAAGCGCACAGTAATGCACTTTTCTCCCAGGAAATACACTGTTTCTAAGGAAATGGGAACACACTGAGGAGACACTTGTGGGAGCTACTGTGACTAAAACTGAGCTTCCCTACGCACAGGGAAGCAAGAGAAATGCTGATTTCATCAAGCCCAGTTACATACTCAGAATCTGTACTACTGCGCAAATAGGCATGTCTCTTTAGGCAAAAAACTCATTTCTGACAAAGTTGCCCAAATGCATCTCAGAAGTGTGCAACTTGTACCCTGAGTTAGAAAACGTCGAGAAACGGTCGTTTCTGCTAGCACTGTGCTTCTACACATGTATTTGCCGAACGGTGAAAGCGCACAGTAATGCACTTTTCTCCCAGCAAATACACTGTTTCTAAGGAAATGGGAACACACTGAGGAGACACTTGTGGGAGCTACTGTGACTAAAACTGAGCTTCCCTACGCACAGGGAAGCAAGAGAAATGCTGATTTCATCAAGCCCAGTTACATACTCAGAATCGGTACTACTGCGCAAATACGCATGTCTCTTTAGGCAAAAAACTCATTTCTGACAAAGTTGCCCAAATGCATCTCAGAGGTGTGCAACTTGTTCCCTGAGTTAGAAAACGTCGAGAAACGGTCGTTTCTGCTAGCGCTGTGCTTCTACACATATATTTGCTGAACGGTGAAAGTGCACAGTAATGCACTTTTCTCCCAGCAAATACACTGTGTCTAAGGAAATGGGAACACACTGAGGAGACACTTGTGGGAGCTACTGTGACTAAACCTGAGCTTCCCTACGCAAAAGGAAGCAAGAGAAATGCTGATTTCATCAAGCCCAGTTACATACTCAGAATCGGTACTACAGCGCAAATAGGCATGTCTCTGTAGGCAAAAAACTCATTTCTGACAAAGTTGCCCAAATGCATCTCAGAAGTGTGCAACTTGTTCCCGGAGTTAGAAAACGTCGAGAAACGGTCATTTCTGCTAGCGCTGTGCTTCTACACATGTATTTGCTGAACGGTGAAAGCGCACAGTAATGCACTTTTCTCCCAGCAAATACACTGTGTCTAAGGAAATGGGAACACACTGAGGAGACACTTGTGGGAGCTACTGTGACTAAAACTGAGCTTCCCTACGCACAGGGAAGCAAGAGAAATGCTGATTTCATCAAGCCCAGTTACATACTCAGAATCTGTACTACTGCGCAAATAGGCATGTCTCTTTAGGCAAAAAACTCATTTCTGACAAAGTTGCCCAAATGCATCTCAGAAGTTTGTAACTTGTTCCTTGAGTTAGAAAAGTCGAGAAACGGTCGTTTCTGCTAGCGCTGTGCTTCTACACATGTATTTGCTGAATGGTGAAAGCGCACAGTAATGCACTTTTCTCCCAGCAAATACACTGTTTCTTAGGAAATGGGAACACACTGAGGAGACCCTTGTGGGAGCTACTGTGACTAAAACTGAGCTTCCCTACGCACAGGGAAGCAAGAGAAATGCTGATTTCATCAAGCCCAGTTACATACTAAGAGTCTGTACTACTGCGCAAATAGGCATGTCTCTTTAGGCAAAAAACTCATTTCTGACAAAGTTGCCCAAATGAATCTCAGAAGTGTGCAACTTGTTCCCTGAGTTTGAAAACGTCGAGAAACGTTCGTTTCTGCTAGCGCTGTGCTTCTACACATGTATTTGCTGAACGGTGAAAGCGCACAGTAATGCACTTTTCTCCCAGCAAATACACTGTGTCTAAGGAAATGGGAACACACTGAGGAGACACTTGTGGGAGCTACTGTGACTAAAACAGAGCTTCCCTACGCACAGGGAAGCAAGAGAAATGCTGATTTCATCAAGCCCAGTTACATACTCAGAATCTGTACTACTGCGCAAATAGGCATGTCTCTTTAGGCAAAAAACTCATTTCTGACAAAGTTGCCCAAATGCATCTCAGAAGTGTGCAACTTGTTCCCTGAGTTAGAAAACGTCGAGAAACGGTCGTTTCTGCTAGCACTGTGCTTCTACACATGTATTTGCTGAACGGTGAAAGCGCACAGTAATGCACTTTTCTCCCAGCAAATACACTGTGTCTAAGGAAATGGGAACACACTGAGGAGACACTTGTGGAAGCTACTGTGACTAAAACTGAGCTTCCCTACGCACAGGGAAGCAAGAGAAATGCTGATTTCATCAAGCCCAGTTACATACTCAGAATCTGTACTACTGCGCAAATAGGCATGTCTCTTTAGGCAAAAAACTCATTTCTGACAAAGTTGCCCAAATGCATCTCAGAAGTGTGCAACTTGTTCCTTGAGTTAGAAAAGTCGAGAAACGGTCGTTTCTGCTAGCGCTGTGCTTCTACACATGTATTTGCTGAATGGTGAAAGCGCACAGTAATGCACTTTTCTCCCAGCAAATACACTGTTTCTAAGGAAATGTGAACACACTGAGGAGACCCTTGTGGGAGCTACTGTGACTAAAGCTGAACTTCCCTACGCACAGGGAAGCAAGAGAAATGCTGATTTCATCAAGCCCAGTTACATAATAAGAGTCTGTACTACTGCGCAAATAGGCATGTCTCTTTAGGCAAAAAACTCATTTCTGACAAAGTTGCCCAAATGCATCTCAGAAGTGTGCAACTTGTTCCCGGAGTTAGAAAACGTCGAGAAACGTTCGTTTCTGCTAGCCCTGTGCTTCTACACATGTATTTGCCGAACGGTGAAAGCGCACAGTAATGCACTTTTCTCCCAGCAAATACACTGTGTCTAAGGAAATGGGAACACACTGAGGAGACACTTGTGGGAGTTACTGTGACTAAAACTGAGCTTCCCTACACACAGGGAAGCAAGAGAAATGCTGATTTCATCAAGCCCAGTTACATACTCAGAATCTGTACTACTGCGCAAATAGGCATGTCTCTGTAGGCAAAAAACTCATTTCTGACAAAGTTGCCCAAATGCATCTCAGAAGTGTGCAACTTGTTCCCTGAGTTAGAAAACGTCGAGAAACGGTCGTTTCTGCTAGCGCTGTGCTTCTACACATGTATTTGCTGAACGGTGAAAGCGCACAGTAATGCACTTTTCTCCCAGCAAATACACTGTTTCTAAGGAAATGGGAACACACTGAGGAGACACTTGTGGGAGCTACTGTGACTAAAACTGAGCTTCCCTACGCACAGGGAAGCAAGAGAAATGGTGATTTCATCAAGCCCAGTTACATACTCAGAATCTGTACTACTGTGCAAATAGGCATGTCTCTTTAGGCAAAAAACTCATTTCTGACAAAGTTGCCCAAATGCATCTCAGAAGTGTGCAACTTGTTCTCTGAGTTAGAAAACGTCGAGAAACGGTCGTTTCTGCTAGCGCTGTGCTTCTACATACGTATTTGCTAAACGGTGAAAGCGCACAGTAATGCACTTTTCTCCCAGCAAATACACTTCTTCTCAGGAAATGGGAACACACTGAGGAGACACTTGTGGGAGCTACTGTGACTCAAACTGAGCTTCCCTACGCACAGGGAAGCAAGAGAAATGCTGATTTCATCAAGCCCAGTTACATACTCAGAATCTGTACTACTGCCCAAATAGGCATGTCTCTGTAGGCAAAAAACTCATTTCTGACAAAGTTGCCCAAATGCATCTCAGAAGTGTGCAACTTGTTCCCTGTGTTAGAAAACGTCGAGAAACGTTCATTTCTGCTAGCGCTGTGCTTCTACACATGTATTTGCTGAACGGTGAAAGCGCACAGTAATGCACTTTTCTCCCAGCAAATACACTGTTTCTAAGAAAATAGGAACACACCGAGGAAAAACTTGTGGGAGCTACAGTGACTAAAACTCAGCTTCCCTACGCACAGGGAAGCAAGAGAAATGCTGATTTCATCAAGCCCAGTTACATACTCAGAATCTGTACTACTGCGCAAATAGGCATGTCTCTGTAGGCAAAAAACTCATTTCTGACAAAGTTGCCCAAATGCTTCTCAGAAGTGTGCAACTTATTCATGGAGTTAGAAAACGTCGAGAAACGGTCGTTTCTGCTAGCGCTGTGCTTCTACATATGTATTTGCTAAACTGTGAAAGCGCACATTAATGCATTTTTCTCCCAGCCAATACACTTCTTCTCAGGAAATGGGAACACACTGAGGAGACACTTGTGGGAGCTACTGTGACTAAAACTGAGCTTCCCTACGCACAGGGAAGCAAGAGAAATGCTGATTTCATCAAGCCAAGTTACATACTCAGAATCTGTACTACTGAGCAAATAGGCATGTCTCTGTAGGCAAATAACTCATTTCTGACAAAGTTGCCCAAATGCATCTCAGAAGTGTGCAACTTGTTCCCTGTTTTAGCAAACGTCGAGAAACGTTCATTTCTGCTAGTGCTGTGCTTCTACACATGTACTTGCTGAACGGTGAAAGCGCACAGTAATGCACTTTTCTCCCAGCAAATACACTCTTTCTAAGGAAACAGGAACACACTTATAAGAAACTTGTGGGAGCTACTGTGACTAAAACTGAGCTTCCCTACGCACAGGGAAGCAAGAGAAATGCTGATTTCATCAAGCCCAGTTACATACTCAGAATCTGTACTACTGCGCAAATAGGCATGTCTCTTTAGGCAAAAAACTCATTTCTGACAAAGTTGCCCAAATGCATCTCAGAAGTGTGCAACTTGTTCCCTGAGTTAGAAAACGTCGAGAAACGGTCGTTTCTGCTAGCGCTGTGCTTCTACACATGTATTTGCTGAACGGTGAAAGCGCACAGTAATGACTTTTCTCCCAGCAAATACACTGTTTCTAAGGAAATGGGAACACACTGAGGAGACACTTGTGGGAGCTACTGTGACTAAAACTGAGCTTCCCTACGCACAGGGAAGCAAGAGAAATGGTGATTTCATCAAGCCCAGTTACATACTCAGAATCTGTACTACTGCGCAAATAGGCATGTCTCTTTAGGCAAAAAACTCATTTCTGACAAAGTTGCCCAAATGCATCTCAGAAGTGTGCAACTTGTTCTCTGAGTTAGAAAACGTCGAGAAACGGTCGTTTCTGCTAGCGCTGTGCTTCTACATACGTATTTGCTAAACGGTGAAAGCGCACAGTAATGCACTTTTCTCCCAGCAAATACACTTCTTCTCAGGAAATGGGAACACACTGAGGAGACACTTGTGGGAGCTACTGTGACTCAAACTGAGCTTCCCTACGTACAGGGAAGCAAGAGAAATGCTGATTTCATCAGCCCAGTTACATACTCAGAATCTGTACTACTGCCCAAATAGGCATGTCTCTGTAGGCAAAAAACTCATTTCTGACAAAGTTGCCCAAATGCATCTCAGAAGTGTGCAACTTGTTCCCTGTGTTAGAAAACGTCGAGAAACATTCATTTCTGCTAGCGCTGTGCTTCTACACATGTATTTGCTGAACGGTGAAAGCGCACAGTAATGCACTTTTCTCCCAGCAAATACACTGTTTCTAAGAAAATAGGAACACACCGAGGAAAAACTTGTGGGAGCTACAGTGACTAAAACTCAGCTTCCCTACGCACAGGGAAGCAAGAGAAATGCTGATTTCATCAAGCCCAGTTACATACTCAGAATCTGTACTACTGCGCAAATAGGCATTTCTCTGTAGGCAAAAAACTCATTTCTGACAAAGTTGCCCAATGCATCTCAGAAGTGTGCAACTTGTTCCCTGAGTTAGAAAACGTCGAGAAACGTTCGTTTCTGCTAGCGCTGTGCTTCTACACATGTATTTGCTGAACGGTGAAAGCGCACAGTAATGCACTTTTCTCCCAGCAAATACACTTCTTCTCAGGAAATGGGAACACACTGAGGAGACACTTGTGGGAGCTACTGTGACTAAAACTGAGCTTCCCTACGCACATGGAAACAAGAGAAATGCTGATTTCATCAAGCCCAGTTACATACTCAGAATCTGTACTACTGCGCAAATAGGCATGTCTCTTTAGGCAAAAAACTCATTTCTGACAAAGTTGGCCAAATGCATCTCAGAAGTGTGCAACTTGTTCATGGAGTTAGAAAACGTAGAGAAAAGTTTGTTTCTGCTAGCGCTGTGCTTCTACACATGTATTTGCTGAACGGTGAAAGCGCACAGTAATGCACTTTTCTCCCAGCAAATACACTCTTTCTAAGGAAATGGGAACACACTGAGGAGACACTTGTGGGAGCTACTGTGACTAAAACTGAGCTTCCCTACGCACATGGAAGCAAGAGAAATGCTGATTTCATCAAGCCCAGTTACATACTCAGAATCTGTACTACTGCGCAAATAGGCATGTCTCTGTAGGCAAAAAACTCATTTCTGACAAAGTTGCCCAAATGCTTCTCAGAAGTGTGCAACTTATTCATGGAGTTAGAAAACGTCGAGAAACGGTCGTTTCTGCTAGCGCTGTGCTTCTACATATGTATTTGCTAAACTGTGAAAGCGCACAGTAATGCATTTTTCTCCCAGCCAATACACTTCTTCTCAGGAAATGGGAACACACTGAGGAGACACTTGTGGGAGCTACTGTGACTAAAACTGAGCTTCCCTACGCACAGGGAAGCAAGAGAAATGCTGATTTCATCAAGCCAAGTTACATACTCAGAATCTGTACTACTGAGCAAATAGGCATGTCTCTGTAGGCAAATAACTCATTTCTGACAAAGTTGCCCAAATGCATCTCAGAAGTGTGCAACTTGTTCCCTGTTTTAGCAAACGTCGAGAAACGTTCATTTCTGCTAGTGCTGTGCTTCTACACATGTACTTGCTGAACGGTGAAAGCGCACAGTAATGCACTTTTCTCCCAGCAAATACACTCTTTCTAAGGAAACAGGAACACACTTAGAAGAAACTTGTGGGAGCTACTGTGACTAAAACTGAGCTTCCCTACGCACAGGGAAGCAAGAGAAATGCTGATTTCATCAAGCCCAGTTACATACTCAGAATCTGTACTACTGCGCAAATAGGCATGTCTCTTTAGGCAAAAAACTCATTTCTGACAAAGTTGCCCAAATGCATCTCAGAAGTGTGCAACTTGTTCCCTGAGTTAGAAAACGTCGAGAAACGGTCGTTTCTGCTAGCGCTGTGCTTCTACACATGTATTTGCTGAACGGTGAAAGTGCACAGTAATGCACTTTTTTCCCAGCAAATACACTGTTTCTAAGGAAATGGGAACACTGAGGATACACTTGTGGGAGCTACTGTGACTAAAACTGAGCTTCCCTACGCACAGGGAAGCAAGAGAAATGCTGATTTCATCAAGCCCAGTTACATACTCAGAATCTGTACTACTGCACAAATAGGCATGTCTCTTTAGGCAAAAAACTCATTTCTGACAAAGTTGCCCAAATGCATCTCAGAAGTGTGCAACTTGTTCCCTGAGTTAGAAAACGTCGAGAAACGGTCGTTTCTGCTAGCGCTGTGCTTCTACACATGTATTTGCTGAACGGTGAAAGCGCACAGTAATGCACTTTTCTCCCAGCAAATACACTGTTTCTAAGGACATGGGAACACACTGAGGAGACACTTGTGGGAGCTACTGTGACTAAAACTGAGCTTCCCTACGCACAGGGAAGCAAGAGAAATGCTGATTTCATCAAGCCCAGTTACATACTCAGAATCTGTACTACTGCGCAAATAGGCATGTCTCTGTAGGCAAAAAACTCATTTCTGACAAAGTTGCCCAAATGCATCTCAGAAGTGTGCAACTTGTTCCCTGAGTTAGAAAACGTCGAGAAACGGTCGTTTCTGCTAGCGCTGTGCTTCTACACATGTATTTGCTGAACGGTGAAAGCGCACAGTAATGCACTTTTCTCCCAGCAAATACACTGTTTCTAAGGAAATGGAAACACACTGAGACGAAATTTGTGGGAGCTACAGTGACTAAAACTGAGCTTCCCTACGCACAGGGAAGCAAGAGAAATGCTGATTTCATCAAGCCCAGTTACATACTCAGAATCTGTACTACTGCGCAAATAGGCATGTCTCTGTAGGCAAAAAACTCATTTCTGACAAAGTTGCCCAAATGCATCTCAGAAGTGTGCAACTTGTTCCCTGAGTTAGAAAACGTCGAGAAACGTTCGTTTCTGCTAGCGCTGTGCTTCTACACATGTATTTGCTGAACGGTGAAAGCGCACAGTAATGCACTTTTTTCCCAGCAAATACACTGTTTCTAAGGAAATGGGAACACACCGAGGAGAAACTTGTGGGAGCTACAGTGACTAAAACTCAGCTCCCCTATGCACAGGGAAGCAAGAGAAATGCTGATTTCATCAAGCCCAGTTACATACTCAGAATCTGTACTACTGCGCAAATAGGCATGTCTCTGTAGGCAAAAAACTCATTTCTGACAAAGTTGCCCAAATGCATCTCAGAAGTGTGCAACTTGTTCCCTGAGTTAGAAAACGTCGAGAAACGGTCGTTTCTGCTAGCGCTGTGCTTCTACACATGTATTTGCTGAACGGTGAAAGCGCACAGTAATGCACTTTTCTCCCAGCAAATACACTGTTTCTAAGGAAATGGGAACACACTGAGGAGACACTTGTGGGAGCTACTGTGACTAAAACTGAGCTTCCCTACGCACAGGGAAGCAAGAGAAATGCTGATTTCATCAAGCCCAGTTACATACTCAGAATCTGTACTACTGCGCAAATAGGCATGTCTCTTTAGGCAAAAAACTCATTTCTGACAAAGTTGCCCAAATGCATCTCAGAAGTGTGCAACTTGTTCCCTGAGTTAGAAAACGTCCAGAAACATTCATTTCTGCTAGCGCTGTGCTTCTACACATGTATTTGCTGAACGGTGAAAGCACACAGTAATGCAATTTTCTCCCAGGAAATACACTGTTTCTAAGGAAATGGGAACACACTGAGGAGAAAGTTGTGGGAGCTACAGTGACTAAAACTCAGCTTCCCTACGCACAGGGAAGCAAGAGAAATGCTGATTTCATCAAGCGCAGTTACATACTCAGAATCTGTACTACTGCGCAAATAGGCATTTCTCTGTAGGCAAAAAACTCATTTCTGACAAAGTTGCCCAAATGCATCTCAGAAGTGTGCAACTTGTTCCCTGAGTTAGAAAACGTCGAGAAACGTTCGTTTCTGCTAGCGCTGTGCTTCTACACATGTATTTGCTGAACGGTGAAAGCGCACAGTAATGCACTTTTCTCGAGCAAATACACTCTTTCTAAGGAAATGGGAACACACTGAGGAGACACTTGTGGGAGCTACTGTTACTAAAACTGAGCTTCCCTACACACAGGGAAGCAAGAGAAATGCTGATTTCATCAAGCCCAGTTACATACTCAGAATCTGTACTACTGTGCAAATAGGCATGTCTCTTTAGGCAAAAAACTCATTTCTGACAAAGTTGCCCAAATGCATCTCAGAAGTGTGCAACTTGTTCTCTGAGTTAGAAAACGTCGAGAAACGGTCGTTTCTGCTAGCGCTGTGCTTCTACATACGTATTTGCTAAACGGTGAAAGCGCACAGTAATGCACTTTTCTCCCAGCAAATACACTTCTTCTCAGGAAATGGGAACACACTGAGGAGACACTTGTGGGAGCTACTGTGACTCAAACTGAGCTTCCCTACGCACAGGGAAGCAAGAGAAATGCTGATTTCATCAGCCCAGTTACATACTCAGAATCTGTACTACTGCCCAAATAGGCATGTCTCTGTAGGCAAAAAACTCATTTCTGACAAAGTTGCCCAAATGCATCTCAGAAGTGTCCAACTTGTTCCCTGTGTTAGAAAACGTCGAGAAACGTTCATTTCTGCTAGCGCTGTGCTTCTACACATGTATTTGCTGAATGGTGAAAGCGCACAGTAATGCACTTTTCTCCCAGCAAATACACTGTTTCTAAGAAAATAGGAACACACCGAGGAAAAACTTGTGGGAGCTACAGTGACTAAAACTCAGCTTCCCTACGCACAGGGAAGCAAGAGAAATGCTGATTTCATCAAGCCCAGTTACATACTCAGAATCTGTACTACTGCGCAAATAGGCATTTCTCTGTAGGCAAAAAACTCATTTCTGACAAAGTTGCCCAAATGCATCTCAGAAGTGTGCAACTTGTTCCCTGAGTTAGAAAACGTCGAGAAACGGTCGTTTCTGCTAGCGCTGTGCTTCTACACATGTATTTGCTGAACGGTGAAAGCGCACAGTAATGCACTTTTCTCCCAGCAAATACACTTCTTCTCAGGAAATGGGAACACACTGAGGAGACACTTGTGGGAGCTACTGTGACTAAAACTGAGCTTCCCTACGCACATGGAAGCAAGAGAAATGCTGATTTCATCAAGCCCAGTTACATACTCAGAATCTGTACTACTGCGCAAATAGGCATGTCTCTTTAGGCAAAAAACTCATTTCTGACAAAGTTGGCCAAATGCATCTCAGAAGTGTGCAACTTGTTCATGGAGTTAGAAAACGTAGAGAAAAGTTTGTTTCTGCTAGCGCTGTGCTTCTACACATGTATTTGCTGAACGGTGAAAGCGCACAGTAATGCACTTTTCTCCCAGCAAATACACTCTTTCTAAGGAAATGGGAACACACTGAGGAGACACTTGTGGGAGCTACTGTGACTAAAACTGAGCTTCCCTACGCACATGGAAGCAAGAGAAATGCTGATTTCATCAAGCCCAGTTACATACTCAGAATCTGTACTACTGCGCAAATAGGCATGTCTCTGTAGGCAAAAAACTCATTTCTGACAAAGTTGCCCAAATGCTTCTCAGAAGTGTGCAACTTATTCATGGAGTTAGAAAACGTCGAGAAACGGTCTTTTCTGCTAGCGCTGTGCTTCTACATATGTATTTGCTAAACTGTGAAAGCGCACAGTAATGCATTTTTCTCCCAGCCAATACACTTCTTCTCAGGAAATGGGAACACACTGAGGAGACACTTGTGGGAGCTACTGTGACTAAAACTGAGCTTCCCTACGCACAGGGAAGCAAGAGAAATGCTGATTTCATCAAGCCAAGTTACATACTCAGAATCTGTACTACTGAGCAAATAGGCATGTCTCTGTAGGCAAATAACTCATTTCTGACAAAGTTGCCCAAATGCATCTCAGAAGTGTGCAACTTGTTCCCTGTTTTAGCAAACGTCGAGAAACGTTCATTTCTGCTAGTGCTGTGCTTCTACACATGTACTTGCTGAACGGTGAAAGCGCACAGTAATGCACTTTTCTCCCAGCAAATACACTCTTTCTAAGGAAACAGGAACACACTTAGAAGAAACTTGTGGGAGCTACTGTGACTAAAACTGAGCTTCCCTACGCACAGGGAAGCAAGAGAAATGCTGATTTCATCAAGCCCAGTTACATACTCAGAATCTGTACTACTGCACAAATAGGCATGTCTCTTTAGGCAAAAAACTCATTTCTGACAAAGTTGCCCAAATGCATCTCAGAAGTGTGCAACTTGTTCTCTGTGTTAGAAAACGTCGAGAAACGTTCGTTTCTGCTAGCGCTGTGCTTCTACACATGTATTTGCTGAACGGTGAAAGCACACAGTAATGCACTTTTCTCCCAGCAAATACACTTCTTCTCAGGAAATGGGAACACACTGAGGAGACATTTGTGGGAGCTACTGTGACAAAAACTGAGCTTCCCTACGCACAGGGAAGCAAGAGAAATGCTGATTTCATCAAGCCCAGTTACATACTCAGAATCTGTACTACTGGGCAAATAGGCATGTCTCTGTAAGGCAAAAAACTCATTTCTGACAAAGTTGCCCAAATGCATCTCAGAAGTGTGCAACTTGTTCATGGAGTTAGAAAACGTCGAGAAACGTTCGTTTCTGCTAGCGCTGTGCTTCTACACATGTATTTGCTGAACGGTGAAAGCGCACAGTAATGCAGTTTTCTCCCAGCAAATACACTCTTTCTAAGGAAAAGGGAACACACTGAGGAGACACTTGTGGGAGCTACTGTTAAAAAAAGTGAGCTTCCCTACGCACAGGGAAGCAAGAGAAATGCTGATTTCATCAAGCCCAGTTACCTACTCAGAATCTGTACTACTGCACAAATAGGCAAAACTAGTGCGTTCTAAAGCACGTCTCTTTAGGCAAAAAACTCATTTCCGACAAAGTTGCCCAAATGCATCTGAGAAGTGTGCAACTTGTTCCCTGAGTTAGAAAACGTCGAGAAACGGTCGTTTCTGCTAGCGCTGTGCTTCTACACATGTATTTGCTGAACGGTAAAAGCGCACAGTAATGCACTTTTCTCCCAGCAAATACACTCTTTCTAGGGAAATGGGAACACACTGAGGAGACACTTGTGGGAGCTACTGTGACTAAAACTGAGCTTCCCTACGCACAGGGAAGCAAGAGAAATGCTGATTTAATCAAGCCCAGTTACATACTCAGAATCTGTACTACAGCGCTAATAGGCATGTCTCTGTAGGCAAAAAACTCATTTCTGACAAAGTTGCCCAAATGCTTCTCAGAAGTGTGCAACTTATTCATGGAGTTAGAAAACGTCGAGAAACGTTCGTTTCTGCTAGCGCTGTGCTTCTACAAATGTATTTGCTGAACGGTGAAAGCGCACAGTAATGCACTTTTCTCCCAGCAAATACACTGTTTCTAAGGAAATGGGAACACACTGAGGAGACACTTGTGGGAGCTACTGTGACTAAAACTGAGCTTCCTTACGCACAGGGAAGCAAGAGAAATGCTGATTTCATGAAGACCAGTTACATACTCAGAATCTGTACTACTGCGCAAATAGGCATGTCTCTGTAGGCAAAAAACTCATTTCTGACAAAGTTGCCCAAATGCATCTCAGAAGTGTGCAACTTGTTCCCTGAGTTAGAAAACGTCGAGAAACGTTCGTTTCTGCTAGCGCTGTGCTTCTACACATGTATTTGCTGAACGGTGAAAGCGCACAGTAATGTGCTTTTCTCCCAGCAAATACACTCTTTCTAAGGAAATGGGAACACACTGAGGAGACACTTGTGGGAGCTACTGTGACTAAAACTGAGCTTCCCTACGCACAGGGAAGCCAGAGAAATGCTGATTTCATCAAGCCCAGTTACATACTCAGAATCTGTACTACTGCGCAAATAGGCATGTCTCTGTAGGCAAAAAACTCTTTTCTGAAAAAGTTGCCCAAATGCATCTCAGAAGTGTGCCACTTGTTCATGGAGTTAGAAAACGTCGAGAAACGTTCGTTTCTGCCAGCGCTGTGCTTCTACACATGTATTTGCTGAACGGTGAAAGCGCACAGAAATGCACTTTTCTCCCAGTAAATACACTTCTTATCAGGAAATGGAAACACACTGAGGAGACACTTGTGGGAGCTACTGTGACTAAAACTGAGCTTCCCTACGCACAGGGAAGCAAGAGAAATGCTGATTTCATCAAGCCCAGTTACATACTCAGAATCTGTACTACTGCGCAAATAGGCATGTCTTTGTAGGCAAAAAATTCATTTCTGACAAAGTTGCCCAAATGCATCTCAGAAGTGTGCAACTTGCTCATGGAGTTAGAAAACGTCGAGAAACGTTCGTTTCTGCTAGCGCTGTGCTTCTACACATGTATTTGCTGAACGGTGAAAGCGCACAGTAATGCACTTTTCTCCCAGCAAATACACTCTTTCTAAGGAAAAGGGAACACACTGAGGAGACACTTGTAGGAGCTACTGTGACTAAAACTGAGCTTCCCTACGCACAGGGAAGCCAGAGAAATGCTGATTTCATCAAGCCCAGTTACATACTAAGAATCTGTACTACTGCGCAAATAGGCATGTCTCTGTAGGCAAAAAACTCATTTCTGACAAAGTTGCCCAAATGCATCTCAGTAGTGTGCCACTTGTTCATGGAGTTAGAAAACGTCGAGAAACGTTCGTTTCTGCCAGCGCTGTGCTTCTACACATGTATTTGCTGAACGGTGAAAGCGCACAGAAATGCACTTTTCTCCCAGTAAATACACTTCTTATCAGGAAATGGGAACACACTGAGGAGACACTTGTGGGAGCTACTGTGACTAAAACTGAGCTTCCCTATGCACAGGGAAGCAAGAGACATGCTGATTTCATCAAGCCCAGTTTCATACTCAGAATCTGTACTACTGCGCAAATAGGCATGTCTATGTAGGCAAAAAATTCATTTCTGACAAAGTTGCCCAAATGCATCTAGAAGTGTGCAACTTGTTCCCTCAGTTAGAAAACGTTGAGAAACATTCGTTTCTGCTAGCGCTGTGCTTCTACACATGTATTTGCTGAACGGTGAAAGCGCACAGTAATGCACTTTTCTCCCAGCAAATACACTCTTTCTAAGGAAAAGGGAACACACTGAGGAGACACTTGTGGGAGCTACTGTGACTAAAACTGAGCTTCCCTACGCACAGGGAAGCCAGAGAAATGGTGATTTCATCAAGCCCAGTTACATACTCAGAATCTGTAATACTGCGCAAATAGGCATGTCTCTGTAGGCAAAAAACTCATTTCTGACAAAGTTGCCCAAATGCATCTCAGTAGTGTGCCACTTGTTCATGGAGTTAGAAAACGTAGAGAAAAGTTTGTTTCTGCTAGCGCTGTGCTTCTACACATGTATTTGCTGAACGGTGAAAGCGCACAGTAATGCACTTTTCTCCCAGCAAATACACTCTTTCTAAGGAAATGGGAACACACTGAGGAGACACTTGTGGGAGCTACTGTGACTAAAACTGAGCTTCCCTACGCACATGGAAGCAAGAGAAATGCTGATTTCATCAAGCCCAGTTACATACTCAGAATCTGTACTACTGCGCAAATAGGCATGTCTCTGTAGGCAAAAAACTCATTTCTGACAAAGTTGCCCAAATGCTTCTCAGAAGTGTGCAACTTATTCATGGAGTTAGAAAACGTCGAGAAACGGTCGTTTCTGCTAGCGCTGTGCTTCTACATATGTATTTGCTAAACTGTGAAAGCGCACAGTAATGCATTTTTCTCCCAGCCAATACACTTCTTCTCAGGAAATGGGAACACACTGAGGAGACACTTGTGGGAGCTACTGTGACTAAAACTGAGCTTCCCTACGCACAGGGAAGCAAGAGAAATGCTGATTTCATCAAGCCAAGTTACATACTCAGAATCTGTACTACTGAGCAAATAGGCATGTCTCTGTAGGCAAATAACTCATTTCTGACAAAGTTGCCCAAATGCATCTCAGAAGTGTGCAACTTGTTCCCTGTTTTAGCAAACGTCGAGAAACGTTCATTTCTGCTAGTGCTGTGCTTCTACACATGTACTTGCTGAACGGTGAAAGCGCACAGTAATGCACTTTTCTCCCAGCAAATACACTCTTTCTAAGGAAACAGGAACACACTTAGAAGAAACTTGTGGGAGCTACTGTGACTAAAACTGAGCTTCCCTACGCACAGGGAAGCAAGAGAAATGCTGATTTCATCAAGCCCAGTTACATACTCAGAATCTGTACTACTGCGCAAATAGGCATGTCTCTTTAGGCAAAAAACTCATTTCTGACAAAGTTGCCCAAATGCATCTCAGAAGTGTGCAACTTGTTCCCTGAGTTAGAAAACGTCGAGAAACGGTCGTTTCTGCTAGCGCTGTGCTTCTACACATGTATTTGCTGAACGGTGAAAGTGCACAGTAATGCACTTTTTTCCCAGCAAATACACTGTTTCAATGGAAATGGGAACACTGAGGATACACTTGTGGGAGCTACTGTGACTAAAACTGAGCTTCCCTACGCACAGGGAAGCAAGAGAAATGCTGATTTCATCAAGCCCAGTTACATACTCAGAATCTGTACTACTGGGCAAATTGGCATGTCTCTTTAGGCAAAAAACTCATTTCTGACAAAGTTGCCCAAATGCATCTCAGAAGTGTGCAACTTGTTCATGGAGTTAGAAAACGTCGAGAAACGTTCGTTTCTGCTAGCGCTGTGCTTCTACACATGTATTTGCTGAACGTGAAAGCGCACAGTAATGCACTTTTCTCCCAGCAAATACACTGTTTCTAAGGAAATGGGAACACACTGAGGAGACACTTGTGGGAGCTACTGTGACTAAAACTGAGCTTCCCTACGCACAGGGAAGCAAGAGAAATGGTGATTTCATCAAGCCCAGTTACATACTCAGAATCTGTACTACTGTGCAAATAGGCATGTCTCTGTAGGCAAAAAACTCATTTCTGACAAAGTTGCCCAAATGCATCTCAGAAGTGTGCAACTTGTTCTCTGAGTTAGAAAACGTCGAGAAACGGTCGTTTCTGCTAGCGCTGTGATTCTACATACGTATTTGCTAAACGGTGAAAGCGCACAGTAATGCACTTTTCTCCCAGAAAATACACTTCTTCTCAGGAAATGGGAACACACTGAGGAGACACTTGTGGGAGCTACTGTGACTCAAACTGAGCTTCCCTACGCACAGGGAAGCAAGAGAAATGCTGATTTCATCAGCCCAGTTACATACTCAGAATCTGTACTACTGCCCAAATAGGCATGTCTCTGTAGGCAAAAAACTCATTTCTGACAAAGTTGCCCAAATGCATCTCAGAAGTGTGCAACTTGTTCCCTGTGTTAGAAAACGTCGAGAAACGTTCATTTCTGCTAGCGCTGTGCTTCTACACATGTATTTGCTGAACGGTGAAAGCGCACAGTAATGCACTTTTCTCCCAGCAAATACACTGTTTCTAAGAAAATAGGAACACACCGAGGAAAAACTTGTGGGAGCTACAGTGACTAAAACTCAGCTTCCCTACGCACAGGGAAGCAAGAGAAATGCTGATTTCATCAAGCCCAGTTACATACTCAGAATCTGTACTACTGCGCAAATAGGCATGTCTCTTTAGGCAAAAAACTCATTTCTGACAAAGTTGGCCAAATGCAACTCAGAAGTGTGCAACTTGTTCATGGAGTTAGAAAACGTAGAGAAAAGTTTGTTTCTGCTAGCGCTGTGCTTCTACACATGTATTTGCTGAACGGTGAAAGCGCACAGTAATGCACTTTTCTCCCAGCAAATACACTTCTTCTCAGGAAATGGGAACACACTGAGGAGACACTTGTGGGAGCTACTGTGAGTAAAACTGAGCTTCCCTACGCACATGGAAACAAGAGAAATGCTGATTTCATCAAGCCCAGTTACATACTCAGAATCTGTACTACTGCGCAAATAGGCATGTCTCTTTAGGCAAAAAACTCATTTCTGACAAAGTTGGCCAAATGCATCTCAGAAGTGTGCAACTTGTTCATGGAGTTAGAAAACGTAGAGAAAAGTTTGTTTCTGCTAGCGCTGTGCTTCTACACATGTATTTGCTGAACGGTGAAAGCGCACAGTAATGCACTTTTCTCCCAGCAAATACACTCTTTCTAAGGAAATGGGAACACACTGAGGAGACACTTGTGGGAGCTACTGTGACTAAAACTGAGCTTCCCTACGCACATGGAAGCAAGAGAAATGCTGATTTCATCAAGCCCAGTTACATACTCAGAATCTGTACTACTGCGCAAATAGGCATGTCTCTGTAGGCAAAAAACTCATTTCTGACAAAGTTGCCCAAATGCTTCTCAGAAGTGTGCAACTTATTCATGGAGTTAGAAAACGTCGAGAAACGGTCGTTTCTGCTAGCGCTGTGCTTCTACATATGTATTTGCTAAACTGTGAAAGCGCACAGTAATGCATTTTTCTCCCAGCCAATACACTTCTTCTCAGGAAATGGGAACACACTGAGGAGACACTTGTGGGAGCTACTGTGACTAAAACTGAGCTTCCCTACGCACAGGGAAGCAAGAGAAATGCTGATTTCATCAAGCCAAGTTACATACTCAGAATCTGTACTACTGAGCAAATAGGCATGTCTCTGTAGGCAAATAACTCATTTCTGACAAAGTTGCCCAAATGCATCTCAGAAGTGTGCAACTTGTTCCCTGTTTTAGCAAACGTCGAGAAACGTTCATTTCTGCTAGTGCTGTGCTTCTACACATGTACTTGCTGAACGGTGAAAGCGCACAGTAATGCACTTTTCTCCCAGCAAATACACTCTTTCTAAGGAAACAGGAACACACTTTGAAGAAACGTGTGGGAGCTACTGTGACTAAAACTGAGCTTCCCTACGCACAGGGAAGCAAGAGAAATGCTGATTTCATCAAGCACAGTTACATACTCAGAATCTGTACTACTGCGCAAATAGGCATGTCTCTTTAGGCAAAAAACTCATTTCTGACAAAGTTGCCCAAATGCATCTCAGAAGTGTGCAACTTGTTCCCTGAGTTAGAAAACGTCGAGAAACGGTCGTTTCTGCTAGCGCTGTGCTTCTACACATGTATTTGCTGAACGGTGAAAGCGCACAGTAATGCACTTTTCTCCCAGCAAATACACTGTTTCTAAGGAAATGGGAACACACTGAGGAGACACTTGTGGGAGCTACTGTGACTAAAACTGAGCTTCCCTACGCACAGGGAAGCAAGAGAAATGCTGATTTCATCAAGCCCAGTTACATACTCAGAATCTGTACTACTGCGCAAATAGGCATGTCTCTGTAGGCAAAAAACTCATTTCTGACAATGTTGCCCAAATGCATCTCAGAAGTGTGCAACTTGTTCCCTGAGTTAGAAAACGTCGAGAAACGGTCGTTTCTGCTAGCGCTGTGCTTCTACACATGTATTTGCTGAACGGTGAAAGCGCACAGTAATGCACTTTTCTCCCAGCAAATACACTGTTTCTAAGGAAATGGAAACACACTGAGACGAAATTTGTGGGAGCTACAGTGACTAAAACTGAGCTTCCCTACGCACAGGGAAGCAAGAGAAATGCTGATTTCATCAAGCCCAGTTACATACTCAGAATCTGTACTACTGCGCAAATAGGCATGTCTCTGTAGGCAAAAAACTCATTTCTGACAAAGTTGCCCAAATGCATCTCAGAAGTGTGCAACTTGTTCCCTGAGTTAGAAAACGTCGAGAAACGTTCGTTTCTGCTAGCGCTGTGCTTCTACACATGTATTTGCTGAACGGTGAAAGCGCACAGTAATGCACTTTTTTCCCAGCAAATACACTGTTTCTAAGGAAATGGGAACACACCGAGGAGAAACTTGTGGGAGCTACAGTGACTAAAACTCAGCTCCCCTATGCACAGGGAAGCAAGAGAAATGCTGATTTCATCAAGCCCAGTTACATACTCAGAATCTGTACTACTGCGCAAATAGGCATGTCTCTTTAGGCAAAAAACTCATTTCTGACAAAGTTGCCCAAATGCATCTCAGAAGTGTGCAACTTCTTCCCTGAGTTAGAAAACGTCGAGAAACGGTCGTTTCTGCTAGCGCTGTGCTTCTACACATGTATTTGCTGAACGGTGAAAGCGCACAGTAATGCACTTTTCTCCCAGCAAATACACTGTTTCTAAGGAAATGGGAACACACTGAGGAGACACTTGTGGGAGCTACTGTGACTAAAACTGAGCTTCCCTACGCACAGGGAAGCAAGAGAAATGCTGATTTCATCAAGCCCAGTTACATACTCAGAATCTGTACTACTGCGCAAATAGGCATGTCTCTTTAGGCAAAAAACTCATTTCTGACAAAGTTGCCCAAATGCATCTCAGAAGTGTGCAACTTGTTCCCTGAGTTAGAAAACGTCCAGAAACATTCATTTCTGCTAGCGCTGTGCTTCTACACATGTATTTGCTGAACGGTGAAAGCACACAGTAATGCACTTTTCTCCCAGGAAATACACTGTTTCTAAGGAAATGGGAACACACTGAGGAGAAAGTTGTGGGAGCTACAGTGACTAAAACTCAGCTTCCCTACGCACAGGGAAGTAAGAGAAATGCTGATTTCATCAAGCGCAGTTACATACTCAGAATCTGTACTACTGCGCAAATAGGCATGTCTCTGTAGGCAAAAAACTCATTTCTGACAAAGTTGCCCAAATGCATCTCAGAAGTGTGCAACTTGTTCCCTGAGTTAGAAAACGTCGAGAAACGTTCGTTTCTGCTAGCGCTGTGCTTCTACACATGTATTTGCTGAACGGTGAAAGCGCACAGTAATGCACTTTTCTCGAGCAAATACACTCTTTCTAAGGAAATGGGAACACACTGAGGAGACACTTGTGGGAGCTACTGTTACTAAAACTGAGCTTCCCTACACACAGGGAAGCAAGAGAAATGCTGATTTCATCAAGCCCAGTTACATACTCAGAATCTGTACTACTGTGCAAATAGGCATGTCTCTTTAGGCAAAAAACTCATTTCTGACAAAGTTGCCCAAATGCATCTCAGAAGTGTGCAACTTGTTCTCTGAGTTAGAAAATGTCGAGAAACGGTCGTTTCTGCTAGCGCTGTGCTTCTACATACGTATTTGCTAAACGGTGAAAGCGCACAGTAATGCACTTTTCTCCCAGCAAATACACTTCTTCTCAGGAAATGGGAACACACTGAGGAGACACTTGTGGGAGCTACTGTGACTCAAACTGAGCTTCCCTACGCACAGGGAAGCAAGAGAAATGCTGATTTCATCAAGCCCAGTTACATACTCAGAATCTGTACTACTGCGCAAATAGGCATGTCTCTTTAGGCAAAAAACTCATTTCTGACAAAGTTGGCCAAATGCATCTCAGAAGTGTGCAACTTGTTCATGGAGTTAGAAAACGTAGAGAAAAGTTTGTTTCTGCTAGCGCTGTGCTTCTACACATGTATTTGCTGAACGGTGAAAGCGCACAGTAATGCACTTTTCTCCCAGCAAATACACTCTTTCTAAGGAAATGGGAACACACTGAGGAGACACTTGTGGGAGCTACTGTGACTAAAACTGAGCTTCCCTACGCACATGGAAGCAAGAGAAATGCTGATTTCATCAAGCCCAGTTACATACTCAGAATCTGTACTACTGCGCAAATAGGCATGTCTCTGTAGGCAAAAAACTCATTTCTGACAAAGTTGCCCAAATGCTTCTCAGAAGTGTGCAACTTATTCATGGAGTTAGAAAACGTCGAGAAACGGTCGTTTCTGCTAGCGCTGTGCTTCTACATATGTATTTGCTAAACTGTGAAAGCGCACAGTAATGCATTTTTCTCCCAGCCAATACACTTCTTCTCAGGAAATGGGAACACACTGAGGAGACACTTGTGGGAGCTACTGTGACTAAAACTGAGCTTCCCTACGCACAGGGAAGCAAGAGAAATGCTGATTTCATCAAGCCAAGTTACATACTCAGAATCTGTACTACTGAGCAAATAGGCATGTCTCTGTAGGCAAATAACTCATTTCTGACAAAGTTGCCCAAATGCATCTCAGAAGTGTGCAACTTGTTCCCTGTTTTAGCAAACGTCGAGAAACGTTCATTTCTGCTAGTGCTGTGCTTCTACACATGTACTTGCTGAACGGTGAAAGCGCACAGTAATGCACTTTTCTCCCAGCAAATACACTCTTTCTAAGGAAACAGGAACACACTTAGAAGAAACTTGTGGGAGCTACAGTGACTAAAACTGAGCTTCCCTACGCACAGGGAAGCAAGAGAAATGCTGATTTCATCAAGCCCAGTTACATACTCAGAATCTGTACTACTGCACAAATAGGCATGTCTCTTTAGGCAAAAAACTCATTTCTGACAAAGTTGCCCAAATGCAACTCAGAAGTGTGCAACTTGTCCTCTGTGTTAGAAAACGTCGAGAAACGTTCGTTTCTGCTAGCGCTGTGCTTCTACACATGTATTTGCTGAACGGTGAAAGCACACAGTAATGCACTTTTCTCCCAGCAAATACACTTCTTCTCAGGAAATGGGAACACACTGAGGAGACACTTGTGGGAGCTACTGTGACAAAAACTGAGCTTCCCTACGCACAGGGAAGCAAGAGAAATGCTGATTTCATCAAGCCCAGTTACATACTCAGAATCTGTACTACTGGGCAAATAGGCATGTCTCTGTAAGGCAAAAAACTCATTTCTGACAAAGTTGCCCAAATGCATCTCAGAAGTGTGCAACTTGTTCATGGAGTTAGAAAACGTCGAGAAACGTTCGTTTCTGCTAGCGCTGTGCTTCTACACATGTATTTGCTGAACGGTGAAAGCGCACAGTAATGCACTTTTATCCCAGCAAATACACTCTTTCTAAGGAAAAGGGAACACACTGAGGAGACACTTGTGGGAGCTACTGTGACTAAAACTGAGCTTCCCTACGCACAGGGAAGCAAGAGAAATGCTGATTTCATCAAGCCCAGTTACCTACTCAGAATCTGTACTACTGCACAAATAGGCAAAACTAGTGCGTTCTAAAGCACGTCTCTTTAGGCAAAAAACTCATTTCCGACAAAGTTGCCCAAATGCATCTGAGAAGTGTGCAACTTGTTCCCTGAGTTAGAAAACGTTGAGAAACGGTCGTTTCTGCTAGCGCTGTGCTTCTACACATGTATTTGCTGAACGGTAAAAGCGCACAGTAATGCACTTTTCTCCCAGCAAATACACTCTTTCTAGGGAAATGGGAACACACTGAGGAGACACTTGTGGGAGCTACTGTGACTAAAACTGAGCTTCCCTACGCACAGGGAAGCAAGAGAAATGCTGATTTAATCAAGCCCAGTTACATACTCAGAATCTGTACTACTGCGCAAATAGGCATGTCTCTGTAGGCAAAAAACTCATTTCTGACAAAGTTGCCCAAATGCTTCTCAGAAGTGTGCAACTTATTCATGGAGTTAGAAAACGTCGAGAAACGTTCGTTTCTGCTAGCGCTGTGCTTCTACAAATGTATTTGCTGAACGGTGAAAGCGCACAGTAATGCACTTTTCTCCCAGCAAATACACTGTTTCTAAGGAAATGGGAACACACTGAGGAGACACTTGTGGGAGCTACTGTGACTAAAACTGAGCTTCCTTACGCACAGGGAAGCAAGAGAAATGCTGATTTCATGAAGACCAGTTACATACTCAGAATCTGTACTACTGCGCAAATAGGCATGTCTCTGTAGGCAAAAAACTCATTTCTGACAAAGTTGCCCAAATGCATCTCAGAAGTGTCCAACTTGTTCCCTGTGTTAGAAAACGTCGAGAAACGTTCATTTCTGCTAGCGCTGTGCTTCTACACATGTATTTGCTGAATGGTGAAAGCGCACAGTAATGCACTTTTCTCCCAGCAAATACACTGTTTCTAAGAAAATAGGAACACACCGAGGAAAAACTTGTGGGAGCTACAGTGACTAAAACTCAGCTTCCCTACGCACAGGGAAGCAAGAGAAATGCTGATTTCATCAAGCCCAGTTACATACTCAGAATCTGTACTACTGCGCAAATAGGCATTTCTCTGTAGGCAAAAAACTCATTTCTGACAAAGTTGCCCAAATGCATCTCAGAAGTGTGCAACTTGTTCCCTGAGTTAGAAAACGTCGAGAAACGGTCGTTTCTGCTAGCGCTGTGCTTCTACACATGTATTTGCTGAACGGTGAAAGCGCACAGTAATGCACTTTTCTCCCAGCAAATACACTTCTTCTCAGGAAATGGGAACACACTGAGGAGACACTTGTGGGAGCTACTGTGACTAAAACTGAGCTTCCCTACGCACATGGAAGCAAGAGAAATGCTGATTTCATCAAGCCCAGTTACATACTCAGAATCTGTACTACTGCGCAAATAGGCATGTCTCTTTAGGCAAAAAACTCATTTCTGACAAAGTTGGCCAAATGCATCTCAGAAGTGTGCAACTTGTTCATGGAGTTAGAAAACGTAGAGAAAAGTTTGTTTCTGCTAGCGCTGTGCTTCTACACATGTATTTGCTGAACGGTGAAAGCGCACAGTAATGCACTTTTCTCCCAGCAAATACACTCTTTCTAAGGAAATGGGAACACACTGAGGAGACACTTGTGGGAGCTACTGTGACTAAAACTGAGCTTCCCTACGCACATGGAAGCAAGAGAAATGCTGATTTCATCAAGCCCAGTTACATACTCAGAATCTGTACTACTGCGCAAATAGGCATGTCTCTGTAGGCAAAAAACTCATTTCTGACAAAGTTGCCCAAATGCTTCTCAGAAGTGTGCAACTTATTCATGGAGTTAGAAAACGTCGAGAAACGGTCTTTTCTGCTAGCGCTGTGCTTCTACATATGTATTTGCTAAACTGTGAAAGCGCACAGTAATGCATTTTTCTCCCAGCCAATACACTTCTTCTCAGGAAATGGGAACACACTGAGGAGACACTTGTGGGAGCTACTGTGACTAAAACTGAGCTTCCCTACGCACAGGGAAGCAAGAGAAATGCTGATTTCATCAAGCCAAGTTACATACTCAGAATCTGTACTACTGAGCAAATAGGCATGTCTCTGTAGGCAAATAACTCATTTCTGACAAAGTTGCCCAAATGCATCTCAGAAGTGTGCAACTTGTTCCCTGTTTTAGCAAACGTCGAGAAACGTTCATTTCTGCTAGTGCTGTGCTTCTACACATGTACTTGCTGAACGGTGAAAGCGCACAGTAATGCACTTTTCTCCCAGCAAATACACTCTTTCTAAGGAAACAGGAACACACTTAGAAGAAACTTGTGGGAGCTACTGTGACTAAAACTGAGCTTCCCTACGCACAGGGAAGCAAGAGAAATGCTGATTTCATCAAGCCCAGTTACATACTCAGAATCTGTACTACTGCACAAATAGGCATGTCTCTTTAGGCAAAAAACTCATTTCTGACAAAGTTGCCCAAATGCATCTCAGAAGTGTGCAACTTGTTCTCTGTGTTAGAAAACGTCGAGAAACGTTCGTTTCTGCTAGCGCTGTGCTTCTACACATGTATTTGCTGAACGGTGAAAGCACACAGTAATGCACTTTTCTCCCAGCAAATACACTTCTTCTCAGGAAATGGGAACACACTGAGGAGACATTTGTGGGAGCTACTGTGACAAAAACTGAGCTTCCCTACGCACAGGGAAGCAAGAGAAATGCTGATTTCATCAAGCCCAGTTACATACTCAGAATCTGTACTACTGGGCAAATAGGCATGTCTCTGTAAGGCAAAAAACTCATTTCTGACAAAGTTGCCCAAATGCATCTCAGAAGTGTGCAACTTGTTCATGGAGTTAGAAAACGTCGAGAAACGTTCGTTTCTGCTAGCGCTGTGCTTCTACACATGTATTTGCTGAACGGTGAAAGCGCACAGTAATGCAGTTTTCTCCCAGCAAATACACTCTTTCTAAGGAAAAGGGAACACACTGAGGAGACACTTGTGGGAGCTACTGTTAAAAAAAGTGAGCTTCCCTACGCACAGGGAAGCAAGAGAAATGCTGATTTCATCAAGCCCAGTTACCTACTCAGAATCTGTACTACTGCACAAATAGGCAAAACTAGTGCGTTCTAAAGCACGTCTCTTTAGGCAAAAAACTCATTTCCGACAAAGTTGCCCAAATGCATCTGAGAAGTGTGCAACTTGTTCCCTGAGTTAGAAAACGTCGAGAAACGGTCGTTTCTGCTAGCGCTGTGCTTCTACACATGTATTTGCTGAACGGTAAAAGCACACAGTAATGCACTTTTCTCCCAGCAAATACACTCTTTCTAGGGAAATGGGAACACACTGAGGAGACACTTGTGGGAGCTACTGTGACTAAAACTGAGCTTCCCTACGCACAGGGAAGCAAGAGAAATGCTGATTTAATCAAGCCCAGTTACATACTCAGAATCTGTACTACAGCGCTAATAGGCATGTCTCTGTAGGCAAAAAACTCATTTCTGACAAAGTTGCCCAAATGCTTCTCAGAAGTGTGCAACTTATTCATGGAGTTAGAAAACGTCGAGAAACGTTCGTTTCTGCTAGCGCTGTGCTTCTACAAATGTATTTGCTGAACGGTGAAAGCGCACAGTAATGCACTTTTCTCCCAGCAAATACACTGTTTCTAAGGAAATGGGAACACACTGAGGAGACACTTGTGGGAGCTACTG
Organism: Acomys minous; assembly: GCF_964271855.1. Lineage (NCBI taxonomy): Eukaryota > Metazoa > Chordata > Mammalia > Rodentia > Muridae > Acomys > Acomys minous. Next base: position 3,465,562 of record NW_028182181.1, read on the forward strand.
TGACTAAAACTGAGCTTCCTTACGCACAGGGAAGCAAGAGAAATGCTGATTTCATGAAGACCAGTTACATACTCAGAATCTGTACTACTGCGCAAATAGGCATGTCTCTGTAGGCAAAAAACTCATTTCTGACAAAGTTGCCCAAATGCATCTCAGAAGTGTGCAACTTGTTCCCTGAGTTAGAAAACGTCGAGAAACGTTCGTTTCTGCTAGCGCTGTGCTTCTACACATGTATTTGCTGAACGGTGAAAGCGCACAGTAATGTGCTTTTCTCCCAGCAAATACACTCTTTCTAAGGAAATGGGAACACACTGAGGAGACACTTGTGGGAGCTACTGTGACTAAAACTGAGCTTCCCTACGCACAGGGAAGCCAGAGAAATGCTGATTTCATCAAGCCCAGTTACATACTCAGAATCTGTACTACTGCGCAAATAGGCATGTCTCTGTAGGCAAAAAACTCTTTTCTGAAAAAGTTGCCCAAATGCATCTCAGAAGTGTGCCACTTGTTCATGGAGTTAGAAAACGTCGAGAAACGTTCGTTTCTGCCAGCGCTGTGCTTCTACACATGTATTTGCTGAACGGTGAAAGCGCACAGAAATGCACTTTTCTCCCAGTAAATACACTTCTTATCAGGAAATGGAAACACACTGAGGAGACACTTGTGGGAGCTACTGTGACTAAAACTGAGCTTCCCTACGCACAGGGAAGCAAGAGAAATGCTGATTTCATCAAGCCCAGTTACATACTCAGAATCTGTACTACTGCGCAAATAGGCATGTCTTTGTAGGCAAAAAATTCATTTCTGACAAAGTTGCCCAAATGCATCTCAGAAGTGTGCAACTTGCTCATGGAGTTAGAAAACGTCGAGAAACGTTCGTTTCTGCTAGCGCTGTGCTTCTACACATGTATTTGCTGAACGGTGAAAGCGCACAGTAATGCACTTTTCTCCCAGCAAATACACTCTTTCTAAGGAAAAGGGAACACACTGAGGAGACACTTGTAGGAGCTACTGTGACTAAAACTGAGCTTCCCTACGCACAGGGAAGCCAGAGAAATGCTGATTTCATCAAGCCCAGTTACATACTAAGAATCTGTACTACTGCGCAAATAGGCATGTCTCTGTAGGCAAAAAACTCATTTCTGACAAAGTTGCCCAAATGCATCTCAGTAGTGTGCCACTTGTTCATGGAGTTAGAAAACGTCGAGAAACGTTCGTTTCTGCCAGCGCTGTGCTTCTACACATGTATTTGCTGAACGGTGAAAGCGCACAGAAATGCACTTTTCTCCCAGTAAATACACTTCTTATCAGGAAATGGGAACACACTGAGGAGACACTTGTGGGAGCTACTGTGACTAAAACTGAGCTTCCCTATGCACAGGGAAGCAAGAGACATGCTGATTTCATCAAGCCCAGTTTCATACTCAGAATCTGTACTACTGCGCAAATAGGCATGTCTATGTAGGCAAAAAATTCATTTCTGACAAAGTTGCCCAAATGCATCTAGAAGTGTGCAACTTGTTCCCTCAGTTAGAAAACGTTGAGAAACATTCGTTTCTGCTAGCGCTGTGCTTCTACACATGTATTTGCTGAACGGTGAAAGCGCACAGTAATGCACTTTTCTCCCAGCAAATACACTCTTTCTAAGGAAAAGGGAACACACTGAGGAGACACTTGTGGGAGCTACTGTGACTAAAACTGAGCTTCCCTACGCACAGGGAAGCCAGAGAAATGGTGATTTCATCAAGCCCAGTTACATACTCAGAATCTGTAATACTGCGCAAATAGGCATGTCTCTGTAGGCAAAAAACTCATTTCTGACAAAGTTGCCCAAATGCATCTCAGTAGTGTGCCACTTGTTCATGGAGTTAGACAACGTAGAGAAAAGTTTGTTTCTGCTAGCGCTGTGCTTCTACACATGTATTTGCTGAACGGTGAAAGCGCACAGTAATGCACTTTTCTCCCAGCAAATACACTCTTTCTAAGGAAATGGGAACACACTGAGGAGACACTTGTGGGAGCTACTGTGACTAAAACTGAGCTTCCCTACGCACATGGAAGCAAGAGAAATGCTGATTTCATCAAGCCCAGTTACATACTCAGAATCTGTACTACTGCGCAAATAGGCATGTCTCTGTAGGCAAAAAACTCATTTCTGACAAAGTTGCCCAAATGCTTCTCAGAAGTGTGCAACTTATTCATGGAGTTAGAAAACGTCGAGAAACGGTCGTTTCTGCTAGCGCTGTGCTTCTACATATGTATTTGCTAAACTGTGAAAGCGCACAGTAATGCATTTTTCTCCCAGCCAATACACTTCTTCTCAGGAAATGGGAACACACTGAGGAGACACTTGTGGGAGCTACTGTGACTAAAACTGAGCTTCCCTACGCACAGGGAAGCAAGAGAAATGCTGATTTCATCAAGCCAAGTTACATACTCAGAATCTGTACTACTGAGCAAATAGGCATGTCTCTGTAGGCAAATAACTCATTTCTGACAAAGTTGCCCAAATGCATCTCAGAAGTGTGCAACTTGTTCCCTGTTTTAGCAAACGTCGAGAAACGTTCATTTCTGCTAGTGCTGTGCTTCTACACATGTACTTGCTGAACGGTGAAAGCGCACAGTAATGCACTTTTCTCCCAGCAAATACACTCTTTCTAAGGAAACAGGAACACACTTAGAAGAAACTTGTGGGAGCTACTGTGACTAAAACTGAGCTTCCCTACGCACAGGGAAGCAAGAGAAATGCTGATTTCATCAAGCCCAGTTACATACTCAGAATCTGTACTACTGCGCAAATAGGCATGTCTCTTTAGGCAAAAAACTCATTTCTGACAAAGTTGCCCAAATGCATCTCAGAAGTGTGCAACTTGTTCCCTGAGTTAGAAAACGTCGAGAAACGGTCGTTTCTGCTAGCGCTGTGCTTCTACACATGTATTTGCTGAACGGTGAAAGTGCACAGTAATGCACTTTTTTCCCAGCAAATACACTGTTTCAATGGAAATGGGAACACTGAGGATACACTTGTGGGAGCTACTGTGACTAAAACTGAGCTTCCCTACGCACAGGGAAGCAAGAGAAATGCTGATTTCATCAAGCCCAGTTACATACTCAGAATCTGTACTACTGGGCAAATTGGCATGTCTCTTTAGGCAAAAAACTCATTTCTGACAAAGTTGCCCAAATGCATCTCAGAAGTGTGCAACTTGTTCATGGAGTTAGAAAACGTCGAGAAACGTTCGTTTCTGCTAGCGCTGTGCTTCTACACATGTATTTGCTGAACGTGAAAGCGCACAGTAATGCACTTTTCTCCCAGCAAATACACTGTTTCTAAGGAAATGGGAACACACTGAGGAGACACTTGTGGGAGCTACTGTGACTAAAACTGAGCTTCCCTACGCACAGGGAAGCAAGAGAAATGGTGATTTCATCAAGCCCAGTTACATACTCAGAATCTGTACTACTGTGCAAATAGGCATGTCTCTGTAGGCAAAAAACTCATTTCTGACAAAGTTGCCCAAATGCATCTCAGAAGTGTGCAACTTGTTCTCTGAGTTAGAAAACGTCGAGAAACGGTCGTTTCTGCTAGCGCTGTGCTTCTACATACGTATTTGCTAAACGGTGAAAGCGCACAGTAATGCACTTTTCTCCCAGCAAATACACTTCTTCTCAGGAAATGGGAACACACTGAGGAGACACTTGTGGGAGCTACTGTGACTAAAACTGAGCTTCCCTACGCACATGGAAACAAGAGAAATGCTGATTTCATCAAGCCCAGTTACATACTCAGAATCTGTACTACTGCGCAAATAGGCATGTCTCTTTAGGCAAAAAACTCATTTCTGACAAAGTTGGCCAAATGCATCTCAGAAGTGTGCAACTTGTTCATGGAGTTAGAAAACGTAGAGAAAAGTTTGTTTCTGCTAGCGCTGTGCTTCTACACATGTATTTGCTGAACGGTGAAAGCGCACAGTAATGCACTTTTCTCCCAGCAAATACACTCTTTCTAAGGAAATGGGAACACACTGAGGAGACACTTGTGGGAGCTACAGTGACTCAAACTGAGCTTCCCTACGCACAGGGAAGCAAGAGAAATGCTGATTTCATCAGCCCAGTTACATACTCAGAATCTGTACTACTGCCCAAATAGGCATGTCTCTGTAGGCAAAAAACTCATTTCTGACAAAGTTGCCCAAATGCATCTCAGAAGTGTGCAACTTGTTCCCTGTGTTAGAAAACGTCGAGAAACGTTCATTTCTGCTAGCGCTGTGCTTCTACACATGTATTTGCTGAATGGTGAAAGCGCACAGTAATGCACTTTTCTCCCAGCAAATACACTGTTTCTAAGAAAATAGGAACACACCGAGGAAAAACTTGTGGGAGCTACAGTGACTAAAACTCAGCTTCCCTACGCACAGGGAAGCAAGAGAAATGCTGATTTCATCAAGCCCAGTTACATACTCAGAATCTGTACTACTGCGCAAATAGGCATTTCTCTGTAGGCAAAAAACTCATTTCTGACAAAGTTGCCCAAATGCATCTCAGAAGTGTGCAACTTGTTCCCTGAGTTAGAAAACGTCGAGAAACGGTCGTTTCTGCTAGCGCTGTGCTTCTACACATGTATTTGCTGAACGGTGAAAGCGCACAGTAATGCACTTTTCTCCCAGCAAATACACTTCTTCTCAGGAAATGGGAACACACTGAGGAGACACTTGTGGGAGCTACTGTGACTAAAACTGAGCTTCCCTACGCACATGGAAGCAAGAGAAATGCTGATTTCATCAAGCCCAGTTACATACTCAGAATCTGTACTACTGCGCAAATAGGCATGTCTCTTTAGGCAAAAAACTCATTTCTGACAAAGTTGGCCAAATGCATCTCAGAAGTGTGCAACTTGTTCATGGAGTTAGAAAACGTAGAGAAAAGTTTGTTTCTGCTAGCGCTGTGCTTCTACACATGTATTTGCTGAACGGTGAAAGCGCACAGTAATGCACTTTTCTCCCAGCAAATACACTCTTTCTAAGGAAATGGGAACACACTGAGGAGACACTTGTGGGAGCTACTGTGACTAAAACTGAGCTTCCCTACGCACATGGAAGCAAGAGAAATGCTGATTTCATCAAGCCCAGTTACATACTCAGAATCTGTACTACTGCGCAAATAGGCATGTCTCTGTAGGCAAAAAACTCATTTCTGACAAAGTTGCCCAAATGCTTCTCAGAAGTGTGCAACTTATTCATGGAGTTAGAAAACGTCGAGAAACGGTCGTTTCTGCTAGCGCTGTGCTTCTACATATGTATTTGCTAAACTGTGAAAGCGCACAGTAATGCATTTTTCTCCCAGCCAATACACTTCTTCTCAGGAAATGGGAACACACTGAGGAGACACTTGTGGGAGCTACTGTGACTAAAACTGAGCTTCCCTACGCACAGGGAAGCAAGAGAAATGCTGATTTCATCAAGCCAAGTTACATACTCAGAATCTGTACTACTGAGCAAATAGGCATGTCTCTGTAGGCAAATAACTCATTTCTGACAAAGTTGCCCAAATGCATCTCAGAAGTGTGCAACTTGTTCCCTGTTTTAGCAAACGTCGAGAAACGTTCATTTCTGCTAGTGCTGTGCTTCTACACATGTACTTGCTGAACGGTGAAAGCGCACAGTAATGCACTTTTCTCCCAGCAAATACACTCTTTCTAAGGAAACAGGAACACACTTAGAAGAAACTTGTGGGAGCTACTGTGACTAAAACTGAGCTTCCCTACGCACAGGGAAGCAAGAGAAATGCTGATTTCATCAAGCCCAGTTACATACTCAGAATCTGTACTACTGCACAAATAGGCATGTCTCTTTAGGCAAAAAACTCATTTCTGACAAAGTTGCCCAAATGCATCTCAGAAGTGTGCAACTTGTTCTCTGTGTTAGAAAACGTCGAGAAACGTTCGTTTCTGCTAGCGCTGTGCTTCTACACATGTATTTGCTGAACGGTGAAAGCACACAGTAATGCACTTTTCTCCCAGCAAATACACTTCTTCTCAGGAAATGGGAACACACTGAGGAGACACTTGTGGGAGCTACTGTGACAAAAACTGAGCTTCCCTACGCACAGGGAACCAAGAGAAATGCTGATTTCATCAAGCCCAGTTACATACTCAGAATCTGTACTACTGGGCAAATAGGCATGTCTCTGTAAGGCAAAAAACTCATTTCTGACAAAGTTGCCCAAATGCATCTCAGAAGTGTGCAACTTGTTCATGGAGTTAGAAAACGTCGAGAAACGTTCGTTTCTGCTAGCGCTGTGCTTCTACACATGTATTTGCTGAACGGTGAAAGCGCACAGTAATGCACTTTTCTCCCAGCAAATACACTCTTTCTAAGGAAAAGGGAACACACTGAGGAGACACTTGTGGGAGCTACTGTGACTAAAACTGAGCTTCCCTACGCACAGGGAAGCAAGAGAAATGCTGATTTCATCAAGCCCAGTTACCTACTCAGAATCTGTACTACTGCACAAATAGGCAAAACTAGTGCGTTCTAAAGCACGTCTCTTTAGGCAAAAAACTCATTTCCGACAAAGTTGCCCAAATGCATCTGAGAAGTGTGCAACTTGTTCCCTGAGTTAGAAAACGTCGAGAAACGGTCGTTTCTGCTAGCGCTGTGCTTCTACACATGTATTTGCTGAACGGTAAAAGCGCACAGTAATGCACTTTTCTCCCAGCAAATACACTCTTTCTAGGGAAATGGGAACACACTGAGGAGACACTTGTGGGAGCTACTGTGACTAAAACTGAGCTTCCCTACGCACAGGGAAGCAAGAGAAATGCTGATTTCATCAAGCCCAGTTACATACTCAGAATCTGTACTACTGCACAAATAGGCATGTCTCTTTAGGCAAAAAACTCATTTCTGACAAAGTTGCCCAAATGCATCTCAGAAGTGTGCAACTTGTTCTCTGTGTTAGAAAACGTCGAGAAACGTTCGTTTCTGCTAGCGCTGTGCTTCTACACATGTATTTGCTGAACGGTGAAAGCACACAGTAATGCACTTTTCTCCCAGCAAATACACTTCTTCTCAGGAAATGGGAACACACTGAGGAGACACTTGTGGGAGCTACTGTGACAAAAACTGAGCTTCCCTACGCACAGGGAACCAAGAGAAATGCTGATTTCATCAAGCCCAGTTATATACTCAGAATCTGTACTACTGGGCAAATAGGCATGTCTCTGTAAGGCAAAAAACTCATTTCTGACAAAGTTGCCCAAATGCATCTCAGAAGTGTGCAACTTGTTCATGGAGTTTGAAAACGTCGAGAAACGTTCGTTTCTGCTAGCGCTGTGCTTCTACACATGTATTTGCTGAACGGTGAAAGCGCACAGTAATGCACTTTTCTCCCAGCAAATACACTCTTTCTAAGGAAAAGGGAACACACTGAGGAGACACTTGTGGGAGCTACTGTGACTAAAACTGAGCTTCCCTACGCACAGGGAAGCAAGAGAAATGCTGATTTCATCAAGCCCAGTTACCTACTCAGAATCTGTACTACTGCACAAATAGGCAAAACTAGTGCGTTCTAAAGCACGTCTCTTTAGGCAAAAAACTCATTTCCGACAAAGTTGCCCAAATGCATCTGAGAAGTGTGCAACTTGTTCCCTGAGTTAGAAAACGTCGAGAAACGGTCGTTTCTGCTAGCGCTGTGCTTCTACACATGTATTTGCTGAACGGTAAAAGCGCACAGTAATGCACTTTTCTCCCAGCAAATACACTCTTTCTAGGGAAATGGGAACACACTGAGGAGACACTTGTGGGAGCTACTGTGACTAAAACTGAGCTTCCCTACGCACAGGGAAGCAAGAGAAATGCTGATTTAATCAAGCCCAGTTACATACTCAGAATCTGTACTACAGCGCAAATAGGCATGTCTCTGTAGGCAAAAAACTCATTTCTGACAAAGTTGCCCAAATGCTTCTCAGAAGTGTGCAACTTATTCATGGAGTTAGAAAACGTCGAGAAACGGTCGTTTCTGCTAGCGCTGTGCTTCTACAAATGTATTTGCTGAACGGTGAAAGCGCACAGTAATGCACTTTTCTCCCAGCAAATACACTGTTTCTAAGGAAATGGGAACACACTGAGGAGACACTTGTGGGAGCTACTGTGACTAAAACTGAGCTTCCTTACGCACAGGGAAGCAAGAGAAATGCTGATTTCATGAAGACCAGTTACATACTCAGAATCTGTACTACTGCGCAAATAGGCATGTCTCTGTAGGCAAAAAACTCATTTCTGACAAAGTTGCCCAAATGCATCTCAGAAGTGTGCAACTTGTTCCCTGAGTTAGAAAACGTCGAGAAACGTTCGTTTCTGCTAGCGCTGTGCTTCTACACATGTATTTGCTGAACGGTGAAAGCGCACAGTAATGTGCTTTTCTCCCAGCAAATACACTCTTTCTAAGGAAATGGGAACACACTGAAGAGACACTTGTGGGAGCTACTGTGACTAAAACTGAGCTTCCCTACGCAGAGGGAAGCCAGAGAAATGCTGATTTCATCAAGCCCAGTTACATACTCAGAATCTGTACTACTGCGCAAATAGGCATGTCTCTGTAGGCAAAAAACTCTTTTCTGAAAAAGTTGCCCAAATGCATCTCAGAAGTGTGCCACTTGTTCATGGAGTTAGAAAACGTCGAGAAACGTTCGTTTCTGCCAGCGCTGTGCTTCTACACATGTATTTGCTGAACGGTGAAAGCGCACAGAAATGCACTTTTCTCCCAGTAAATACACTTATTATCAGGAAATGGAAACACACTGAGGAGACACTTGTGGGAGCTACTGTGACTAAAACTGAGCTTCCCTACGCACAGGGAAGCAAGAGAAATGCTGATTTCATCAAGCCCAGTTACATACTCAGAATCTGTACTACTGCGCAAATAGGCATGTCTTTGTAGGCAAAAAATTCATTTCTGACAAAGTTGCCCAAATGCATCTCAGAAGTGTGCAACTTGCTCATGGAGTTAGAAAAAGTCGAGAAACGTTCGTTTCTGCTAGCGCTGTGCTTCTACACATGTATTTGCTGAACGGTGAAAGCGCACAGTAATGCACTTTTCTCCCAGCAAATACACTCTTTCTAAGGAAAAGGGAACACACTGAGGAGACACTTGTAGGAGCTACTGTGACTAAAACTGAGCTTCCCTACGCACAGGGAAGCCAGAGAAATGCTGATTTCATCAAGCCCAGTTACATACTCAGAATCTGTAATACTGCGCAAATAGGCATGTCTCTGTAGGCAAAAAACTCATTTCTGACAAAGTTGCCCAAATGCATCTCAGTAGTGTGCCACTTGTTCATGGAGTTAGAAAACGTCGAGAAACGTTCGTTTCTGCCAGCGCTGTGCTTCTACACATGTATTTGCTGAACGGTGAAAGCGCACAGAAATGCACTTTTCTCCCAGTAAATACACTTCTTATCTGGAAATGGGAACACACTGAGGAGACACTTGTGGGAGCTACTGTGACTAAAACTGAGCTTCCCTACGCACAGGGAAGCCAGAGAAATGGTGATTTCATCAAGCCCAGTTACATACTCAGAATCTGTAATACAGCGCAAATAGGCATGTCTCTGTAGGCAAAAAACTCATTTCTGACAAAGTTGCCCAAATGCATCTCAGTAGTGTGCCACTTGTTCATGGAGTTAGAAAACGTCGAGAAACGTTCGTTTCTGCCAGCGCTGTGCTTCTACACATGTATTTGCTGAACGGTGAAAGCGCACAGAAATGCACTTTTCTCCCAGTAAATACACTTCTTATCAGGAAATGGGAACACACTGAGGAGACACTTGTGGGAGCTACTGTGACTAAAACTGAGCTTCCCTATGCACAGGGAAGCAAGACACATGCTGATTTCATCAAGCCCAGTTACATACTCAGAATCTGTACTACTGCGCAAATAGGCATGTCTTTGTAGGCAAAAAATTCATTTCTCACAAAGTTTCCCAAATGCATCTCAGAAGTGTGCAACTTGTTCCCTCAGTTAGAAAACGTTGAGAAACGGTCGTTTCAGCTAGCGCTGTGCTTCTACACACGTATTTGCTGAATGGTGAAAGCGCACAGTAATGCACTTTTCTCCCAGCAAATACACTGTTTCTAAGGAAATGGGAATACACTGAGGAGACACTTGTGGGAGCTACTGTGACTAAAACTGAGCTTCCCTACGCACAGGGAAGCAAGAGAAATGCTGATTTCATCAAGCCCAGTTACCTACTCAGAATCTGTACTACTGCACAAGTAGGCAAAACTAGTGCGTTCTAAAGCACGTCTCTTTAGGCAAAAAACTCATTTCCGACAAAGTTGCCCAAATGCAACTGAGAAGTGTGCAACTTGTTCCCTGAGTTAGTAAACGTCGAGAAACGGTCGTTTCTGCTAGCGCTGTGCTTCTACACATGTATTTGCTGAATGGTGAAAGCGCACAGTAATGCACTTTTCTCCCAGCAAATACACTCTTTCTAGGGAAATGGGAACACACTGAGGAGACACTTGTGGGAGCTACTGTGACTAAAACTGAGCTTCCCTACGCACAGGGAAGCAAGAGAAATGCTGATTTCATCAAGCCCAGTTACATACTCAGAATCTGTACTACTGCGCAAATAGGCATGTCTCTGTAGGCAAAAAACTCATTTCTGACAAAGTTGCCCAAATGCTTCTCAGAAGTGTGCAACTTATTCATGGAGTTAGAAAACGTCGAGAAACGTTCGTTTCTGCTAGCGCTGTGCTTCTACACATGTATTTGCTGAATGGTGAAAGCGCACAGTAATGCACTTTTCTGACAGCAAATACACTGTTTCTAAGGAAATGGGAACACACTGAGGAGACACTTGTGGGAGCTACTGTGACTTAAACTGAGCTTCCCTACGCACAGGGAAGCAAGAGAAATGCTGAATTCATCAAGCCCAGTTACATACTCAGAATCTGTACTACTGCGCAAATAGGCATGTCTCTGTAGGCAAAAAAACTCATTTCTGACAAAGTTGGCCAAATGCATCTCAGAAGTGTGCAACTTGTTCCCTGAGTTAGAAAACATCGAGAAACGTTCGTTTCTGCTAGCGCTGTGCTTCTACACATGTATTTGCTGAACGGTGAAAGTGCACAGTAATGCACTTTTCTCCCAGCAAATACACTGTTTCTAAGGAAATGGGAACACACTGAGGAGACACTTGTGGGAGCTACTGTGACTAAAACTGAGCTTCCCTACGCACAGGGAAGCAAGAGAAATGCTGATTTCATCAAGCCCAGTTACATACTCAGAATCTGTAATACTGCGCAAATAGGCATATCTCTGTAGGCAAAAAACTCATTTCTGACAAAGTTGCCCAAATGCATCTCAGAAGTGTGCAACTTGTTCCCTGAGTTAGAAAACGTCGAGAAACGTTCGTTTCTGCTAGCGCTGTGCTTCTACACATGTATTTGCTGAACGGTGAAAGCGCACAGTAATGTGCTTTTCTCCCAGCAAATACACTCTTTCTAAGGAAATGGGAACACACTGAGGAGACACTTGTGGGAGCTACTGTGACTAAAACTGAGCTTCCCTACGCACAGGGAAGCCAGAGAAATGCTGATTTCATCAAGCCCAGTTACATACTCAGAATCTGTACTACTGCGCAAATAGGCATGTCTCTTTAGGCAAAAAACTCATTTCTGACAAAGTTGCCCAAATGCTTCTCAGAAGTGTGCAACTTATTCATGGAGTTAGAAAACGTCGAGAAACGTTCGTTTCTGCTAGCGCTGTGCTTCTACACATGTATTTGCTGAATGGTGAAAGCGCACAGTAATGCACTTTTCTGACAGCAAATACACTGTTTCTAAGGAAATGGGAACACACTGAGGAGACACTTGTGGGAGCTACTGTGACTAAAACTGAGCTTCCCTACGCACAGGGAAGCAAGAGAAATGCTGATTTCATCAAGCCCAGTTACATACTCAGAATCTGTACTACTGCGCAAATAGGCATGTCTCTGTAGGCAAAAAAACTCATTTCTGACAAAGTTGCCCAAATGCATCTCAGAAGTGTGCAACTTGTTCCCTGAGTTAGAAAACATCGAGAAACGTTCGTTTCTGCTAGCGCTGTGCTTCTACACATGTATTTGCTGAACGGTGAAAGTGCACAGTAATGCACTTTTCTCCCAGCAAATACACTGTTTCTAAGGAAATGGGATCACACTGAGGAGACACTTGTGGGAGCTACTGTGACTAAAACTGAGCTTCCCTACGCACAGGGAAGCAAGAGAAATGCTGATTTCATCAAGCCCAGTTACATACTCAGAATCTGTAATACTGCGCAAATAGGCATGTCTCTGTAGGCAAAAAACTCATTTCTGACAAAGTTGCCCAAATGCATCTCAGAAGTGTGCAACTTGTTCCCTGAGTTAGAAAACGTCGAGAAAAGTTTGTTTCAGCTAGCACTGTGCTTCTACACATGTATTTGCTGAACGGTGAAAGCGCACAGTAATGTGCTTTTCTCCCAGCAAATACACTCTTTCTAAGGAAATGGAACACACTGAGGAGACACTTGTGGGAGCTACTGTGACTAAAACTGAGCTTCCCTACGCACAGGGAAGCCAGAGAAATGCTGATTTCATCAAGCCCAGTTACATACTCAGAATCTGTACTACTGCGCAAATAGGCATGTCTCTGTAGGCAAAAAACTCTTTTCTGAAAAAGTTGCCCAAATGCATCTCAGAAGTGTGCCACTTGTTCATGGAGTTAGAAAACGTCGAGAAACGTTCGTTTCTGCCAGCGCTGTGCTTCTACACATGTATTTGCTGAACGGTGAAAACGCACAGAAATGCACTTTTCTCCCAGTAAATACACTTCTTATCAGGAAATGGAAACACACTGAGGAGACACTTGTGGGAGCTACTGTGACTAAAACTGAGCTTCCCTACGCACAGGGAAGCAAGAGAAATGCTGATTTCATCAAGCCCAGTTACATACTCAGAATCTGTTCTACTGCGCAAATAGGCATGTCTTTGTAGGCAAAAAATTCATTTCTGACAAAGTTGCCCAAATGCATCTCAGAAGTGTGCAACTTGCTCATGGAGTTAGAAAAAGTCGAGAAACGTTCGTTTCTGCTAGCGCTGTGCTTCTACACATGTATTTGCTGAACGGTGAAAGCGCACAGTAATGCACTTTTCTCCCAGCAAATACACTCTTTCTAAGGAAAAGGGAACACACTGAGGAGACACTTGTAGGAGCTACTGTGACAAAAACTGAGCTTCCCTACGCACAGGGAAGCCAGAGAAATGCTGATTTCATCAAGCCCAGTTACATACTCAGAATCTGTAATACTGCGCAAATAGGCATGTCTCTGTAGGCAAAAAACTCATTTCTGACAAAGTTGCCCAAATGCATCTCAGTAGTGTGCCACTTGTTCATGGAGTTAGAAAACGTCGAGAAACGTTCGTTTCTGCCAGCGCTGTGCTTCTACACATGTATTTGCTGAACGGTGAAAGCGCACAGAAATGCACTTTTCTCCCAGTAAATACACTTCTTATCAGGAAATGGGAACACACTGAGGAGACACTTGTGGGAGCTACTGTGACTAAAACTGAGCTTCCCTATGCACAGGGAAGCAAGAGACATGCTGATTTCATCAAGCCCAGTTTCATACTCAGATTCTGTACTACTGCGCAAATAGGCATGTCTATGTAGGCAAAAAATTCATTTCTGACAAAGTTGCCCAAATGCATCTAGAAGTGTGCAACTTGTTCCCTCAGTTAGAAAACGTTGAGAAACATTCGTTTCTTCTAGCGCTGTGCTTCTACACATGTATTTGCTGAACGGTGAAAGCGCACAGTAATGCACTTTTCTCCCAGCAAATACACTCTTTCTAAGGAAATGGGAACACACTGAGGAGACACTTGTGGGAGCTACTGTGACTAAAACTGAGCTTCCCTATGCACAGGGAAGCAAGAGACATGCTGATTTCATCAAGCCCAGTTTCATACTCAGAATCTGTACTACTGCGCAAATAGGCATGTCTTTGTAGGCAAAAAATTCATTTCTCACAAAGTTTCCCAAATGCATCTCAGAAGTGTGCAACTTGTTCCCTCAGTTAGAAAACGTTGAGAAACGGTCGTTTCAGCTAGCGCTGTGCTTCTACACACGTATTTGCTGAACGGTGAAAGCGCACAGTAATGCACTTTTCTCCCAGCAAATACACTGTTTCTAAGGAAATGGGAATACACTGAGGAGACACTTGTGGGAGCTACTGTGACTAAAACGGAGCTTCCCTACGCACAGGGAAGCAAGAGAAATGCTGATTTCATCAAGCCCAGTTACCTACTCAGAATCTGTACTACTGCACAAGTAGGCAAAACTAGTGCGTTCTAAAGCACGTCTCTTTAGGCAAAAAACTCATTTCCGACAAAGTTGCCCAAATGCATCTGAGAAGTGTGCAACTTGTTCCCTGAGTTAGTAAACGTCGAGAAACGGTCGTTTCTGCTAGCGCTGTGCTTCTACACATGTATTTGCTGAATGGTGAAAGCGCACAGTAATGCACTTTTCTCCCAGCAAATACACTCTTTCTAGGGAAATGGGAACACACTGAGGAGACACTTGTGGGAGCTACTGTGACTAAAACTGAGCTTCCCTACGCACAGGGAAGCAAGAGAAATGCTGATTTCATCAAGCCCAGTTACATACTCAGAATCTGTACTACGGCGCAAATAGGCATGTCTCTGTACGCAAAAAACTCATTTCTGACAAAGTTGCCCAAATGCTTCTCAGAAGTGTGCAACTTATTCATGGAGTTAGAAAACGTCGAGAAACGTTCGTTTCTGCTAGCGCTGTGCTTCTACACATGTATTTGCTGAATGGTGAAAGCGCACAGTAATGCACTTTTCTGACAGCAAATACACTGTTTCTAAGGAAATGGGAACACACTGAGGAGACACTTGTGGGAGCTACTGTGACTAAAACTGAGCTTCCCTACGCACAGGGAAGCAAGAGAAATGCTGATTTCATCAAGCCCAGTTACATACTCAAAATCTGTACTACTGCGCAAATAGGCATGTTTCTTTACGCAAAAAACTCATTTCTGACAAAGTTGCCCAAATGCATCTCAGAAGTGTGCAACTTGTTCCCTGAGTTAGAAAACGTCGAGAAACGTTCGTTTCTGCTAGCGCTGTGCTTCTACACATGTATTTGCTGAACGGTGAAAGCGCACAGTAATGCATTTTCTCGAGCAAATACACTCTTTCTAAGGAAATGGGAACACACTGAGGAGACACTTGTGGGAGCTACTGTTACTAAAACTGAGCTTCCCTACACACAGGGAAGCAAGAGAAATGCTGATTTCATCAAGCCCAGTTACATACTCAGAATCTGTACTACTGTGCAAATAGGCATGTCTCTTTAGGCAAAAAACTCATTTCTGACAAAGTTGCCCAAATGCATCTCAGAAGTGTGCAACTTGTTCTCTGAGTTAGAAAACGTCGAGAAACGGTCGTTTCTGCTAGCGCTGTGCTTCTACATACGTATTTGCTAAACGGTGAAAGCGCACAGTAATGCACTTTTCTCCCAGCAAATACACTGTTTCTAAGGAAATGGGAACACACTGAGGAGACACTTGTGGGAGCTACTGTGACTAAAACTGAGCTTCCCTACGCACAGGGAAGCAAGAGAAATGCTGATTTCATCAAGCCCAGTTACATACTCAGAATCTGTACTACTGCTCAAATAGGCATGTCTATTTAGGCAAAAAACTCATTTCTGACAAAGTTGCCCAAATGCATCTCAGAAGTGTGCAACTTGTTCCCTGAGTTAGAAAACGATGAGAAACGTTCGTTTCTGCTAGCGCTGTGCTTCTACACATGTATTTGGTGAACGGTGAAAGGGCACAGTAATGCACTTTTCTCCCAGCAAATACACTGTTTCAAAGGAAATGGGAACACACTGAGTAGACACTTGTGGGAGCTACTGTGACTAAAACTGAGCTTCCCTACGCACAGGGAAACAAGAGAAATGCTGATTTCATCAAGCCCAGTTACATACTCAGAATCTGTACTACTGCCCAAAAAGTCATGTCTCTGTAGGCAAAAAACTAATTTCTGACAAAGTTGCACAAATGCATCTCAGAAGTGTGCAACTTGTTCATGGAGTTAGAAAACGTCGAGAAACGTTCGTTTCTGCTAGCGCTGTGCTTCTACACATGTATTTGCTGAACGGTGAAAGCGCACAGTAATGCACTTTTCTCCCAGCAAATACACTCTTTCTAAGGAAAAGGGAACACACTGAGGAGACACTTGTGGGAGCTACTGTGACTAAAACTGAGCTTCCCTACGCACAGGGAAGCAAGAGAAATGCTGATTTCATCAAGCCCAGTTACATACTCAGAATCTGTACTACAGCACAAATAGGCATGTCTCTGTAGGCAAAAAACTCATTTCTGACAAAGTTGCCCAAATGCTTCTCAGAAGTGTGCAACTTATTCATGGAGTTAGAAAACATCGAGAAACGTTCGTTTCTGCTAGCGCTGTGCTTCTACACGTGTATTTGCTGAATGGTGAAAACGCACAGTAATGCATTTTTCTCCCAGCAAATACACTGTTTCTAAGGAAATGGGAACACACTGAGGAGACACTTGTGGGAGCTACTGTGACTAAAACTGAGCTTCCCTACGCACAGGGAAGCCAGAGAAATGCTGATTTCATCAAGCCCAGTTACATACTCAAAATCTGTACTACTGGGCAAATAGGCATGTCTCTGTAGGCAAAAAACTCATTTCTGAAAAAGTTGCCCAAATGCATCTCAGAAATGTGCCACTTGTTCATGGAGTTAGAAAACGTCGAGAAACGTTCGTTTCTGCCAGCGCTGTGCTTCTACACATGTATTTGCTGAACGGTGAAAGCGCACAGTAATGCACTTTTCTCCCAGCAAATACACTTCTTCTCAGGAAATGGGAACACACTAAGCAGACACTTGTGGGAGCTACTGTGACTAAAACTGAGCTTCCCTATGCACAGGGAAGCAAGAGAAATGCTGATTTCATCAAGCCCAGTTACATACTCAGAATCTGTACTACTGCGCAAATAGGCATGTCTCTTTAGGCAAAAAACTCATTTCTGACAAAGTTGCCCAAATGCATCTCAGAAGTGTGCAACTTGTTCATGGAGTTAGAAAACGTCGAGAAACGTTCGTTTCTGCTAGCGCTGTGCTTCTACACATGTATTTGCTGAACGGTGAAAGCGAACAGTAATGCACTTTTCTCCCAGCAAATACACTCTTTCTAAGGAAAAGGGAACACACTGAGGAGACACTTGTAGGAGCTACTGTGACTAAAACTGAGCTTCCCTACGCACAGGGAAGCCAGAGAAATGCTGATTTCATCAAGCCCAGTTACATACTCAGAATCTGTAATACTGCGCAAATAGGCATGTCTCTGTAGGCAAAAAACTCATTTCTGACAAAGTTGCCAAATGCATCTCAGTAGTGTGCCACTTGTTCATGGAGTTAGAAAATATCGAGAAACGGTCGTTTCTGCTAGCGCTGTGCTTCTACACATGTATTTGCTGAACGGTGAAAGCGCACAGTAATGCACTTTTCTCCCAGCAAATACACTGTTTCTAAGGAAATGGGAACACACTGAGGAGACACTTCTGGGAGCTACTGTGACTAAAACTGAGCTTCCCTACGCACAGGGAAGCAAGAGAAATGCTGATTTCATCAAGCCCAGTTACCTACTCAGAATCTGTACTACTGCACAAATAGGCAAAACTAGTGCGTTCTAAAGCACGTCTCTTTAGGCAAAAAACTCATTTCCGACAAAGATGCCCAAATGCATCTGAGAAGTGTGCAACTTGTTCCCTGAGTTAGTAAACGTCGAGAAACGGTCGTTTCTGCTAGCGCTGTGCTTCTACACATGTATTTGCTGAACGGTGAAAGCGCACAGTAATGCAGTTTTCTCCCAGCAAATACACTCTTTCTAGGGAAATGGGAACACACTGAGGAGACACTTGTGGGAGCTACTGTGACTAAAACTGAGCTTCCCTACGCACAGGGAAGCAAGAGAAATGCTGATTTCATCAAGCCCAGTTACATACTCAGAATCTGTACTACTGCGCAAATAGGCATGTCTCTGTAGGCAAAAAACTCATTTCTGAAAAAGTTGCCCAAATGCTTCTCAGAAGTGTGCAACTTATTCATGGAGTTAGAAAACGTCGAGAAACGTTCGTTTCTGTTAGCGCTGTGCTTCTACACATGTATTTGCTGAATGGTGAAAGCGCACAGTAATGCACTTTTCTCCCAGCAAATACACTGTTTCTAAGGAAATGGGAACACACTGAGGAGACACTTGTGGGAGCTACTGTGACTAAAACTGAGCTTCCCTACGCACAGGGAAGCAAGAGAAATGCTGATTTCATCAAGCCCTGTTACATACTCAGAATCTGTACTACTGCGCAAATAGGCATGTCTCTGTAGGCAAAAAACTCATTTCTGACAAAGTTGCCCAAATGCATCTCAGAAGTGTGCAACTTGTTCCCTGAGTTAGAAAACGTCGAGAAATGTTCGTTTCTGCTAGCGCTGTGCTTCTACACATGTATTTGCTGAACGGTGAAAGCGCACAGTAATGTGCTTTTCTCCCAGCAAATACACTGTTTCTAAGGAAATGGGAACACACTGAGGAGACACTTGTGGGAGCTACTGTGACTAAAACTGAGCTTCCCTACGCACAGGGAAACAAGAGAAATGCTGATTTCATCAAGCCCAGTTACATACTCAGAATCTGTACTACTGCGCAAATAGGCATGTCTCTGTAGACAAAAAACTCTTTTCTGAAAAAGTTGCCCAAATGCATCTCAGAAGTGTGCCACTTGTTCCCTGAGTTAGAAAACGTCGAGAAACGTTCGTTTCTGTTAGCGATGTGCTTCTACACATGTATTTGCTGAACGGTGAAAGCACACAGTAATGCACTTTTCTCCCAGCAAATACACTCTTTCTAAGGAAAAGGGAACACACTGAGGAGACACTTGTGGGAGCTACTGTGACTAAAACTGAGCTTCCCTACGCACAGGGAAGCCAGAGAAATGGTGATTTCATCAAGCCCAGTTACATACTCAGAATCTGTAATACTGCGCAAATAGGCATGTCTCTGTAGGCAAAAAACTCATTTCTGACAAAGTTGCCCAAATGCATCTCAGTAGTGTGCCACTTGTTCATGGAGTTAGAAAACGTCGAGAAACGTTCGTTTCTGCCAGCGCTGTGCTTCTACACATGTATTTGCTGAACGGTGAAAGCGCACAGAAATGCACTTTTCTCCCAGTAAATACACTTCTTATCAGGAAATGGGAACACACTGAGGAGACACTTGTGGGAGCTACTGTGACTAAAACTGAGCTTCCCTATGCACAGGGAAGCAAGACACATGCTGATTTCATCAAGCCCAGTTACATACTCAGAATCTGTACTACTGCGCAAATAGGCATGTCTCTGTAGGCAAAAAAACTCATTTCTGACAAAGTTGGCCAAATGCATCTCAGAAGTGTGCAACCTGTTCCCTGAGTTAGAAAACATCGAGAAACGTTCGTTTCTGCTAGCGCTGTGCTTCTACACATGTATTTGCTGAACGGTGAAAGTGCACAGTAATGCACTTTTCTCCCAGCAAATACACTGTTTCTAAGGAAATGGGAACACACTGAGGAGACACTTGTGGGAGCTACTGTGACTAAAACTGAGCTTCCCTACGCACAGGGAAGCAAGAGAAATGCTGATTTCATCAAGCCCAGTTACATACTCAGAATCTGTACTACTGCGCAAATAGGCATGTCTCTGTAGGCAAAAAACTCATTTCTGACAAAGTTGCCCAAATGCATCTCAGAAGTGTGCAACTTGTTCCCTGAGTTAGAAAACGTCGAGAAAAGTTCGTTTCTGCTAGCACTGTGCTTCTACACATATATTTGCTGCACGGTGAAAGCGCACAGTAATGTGCTTTTCTCCCAGCAAATACACTCTTTCTAAGGAAATGGGAACACACTGAGGAGACACTTATGGGAGCTACTGTGACTAAAACTGAGCTTCCCTACGCACAGGGAAGCCAGAGAAATGCTGATTTCATCAAGCCCAGTTACATACTCAGAATCTGTACTACTGCGCAAATAGGCATGTCTCTGTAGGCAAAAAACTCATTTCTGAAAAAGTTGCCCAAATGAATCTCAGAAGTGTGCCACTTGTTCATGGAGTTAGAAAACGTCGAGAAACGTTCGGTTATGCCAGCGCTGTGCTTCTACACATGTATTTGCTGAACGGTGAAAGCGCACAGAAATGCACTTCTCTCCCAGTAAATACACTTCTTATCAGGAAATGGGAACACACTGAGGAGACACTTGTGGGAGCTACTGTGACTAAAACTGAGCTTCCTTACGCACAGGGAAGCAAGAGAAATGCTGATTTCAATAAGCCCAGTTACATACTCAGAATCTGTACTACTGCGCAAATAGGCATGTTTCTTTACACAAAAAACTCATTTCTGACAAAGTTGCCCAAATGCATCTCAGAAGTGTGCAACTTGTTCCCTGAGTTAGAAAACATCGAGAAACGGTCATTTCTGCTAGCGCTGTGCTTCCACACATGTATTTGCTAAACGGTGAAAGCGCACAGTAGTGCACTTTTCTCCCAGCAAATACACTGTTTCTAAGGAAATGGGAACACACTGAGGAGACACTTGTGGGAGCTACTGTGACTAAAACTGAGCTTCCTTACGCACAGGGAAGCAAGAGAAATGCTGATTTCATCAAGCCCAGTTACATACTCAGAATCTGTACTACTGTGCAAATAGGCATGTTTCTTTACACAAAAAACTCATTTCTGACAAAGTTGCCCAAATGCATCTCAGAAGTGTGCAACTTGTTCCCTGAGTTAGAAAACATCGAGAAACGGTCATTTCTGCTAGCGCTGTGCTTCCACACATGTATTTGCTAAACGGTGAAAGCGCACAGTAGTGCACTTTTCTCCCAGCAAATACACTGTTTCTAAGGAAATGGGAACACACTGAGGAGACACTTGTGGGAGGTACTGTGACTAAAACTGAGCTTCCCTACGCACAGGGAAGCAAGAGAAATGCTGATTTCATCAAGCCCAGTTACATACTCAGAATCTGTACTACTGCGCAAATAGGCATGTCTCTGTAGGCAAAAAACTCATTTCTGACAAAGTTGCCCAAATGCATCTCAGTAGTGTGCCACTTGTTCATGGAGTTAGAAAACGTCGAGAAACGTTCGTTTCTGCCAGCGCTGTGCTTCTACACATGTATTTGCTGAACGGTGAAAGCGCACAGAAATGCACTTTTCTCCCAGTAAATACACTTCTTATCAGGAAATGGGAACACACTGAGGAGACACTTGTGGGAGCTACTGTGACTAAAACTGAGCTTCCCTATGCACAGGGAAGCAAGACACATGCTGATTTCATCAAGCCCAGTTACATACTCAGAATCTGTACTACTGCGCAAATAGGCATGTCTCTGTAGGCAAAAAAACTCATTTCTGACAAAGTTGGCCAAATGCATCTCAGAAGTGTGCAACTTGTTCCCTGAGTTAGAAAACATCGAGAAACGTTCGTTTCTGCTAGCGCTGTGCTTCTACACATGTATTTGCTGAACGGTGAATGTGCACAGTAATGCACTTTTCTCCCAGCAAATACACTGTTTCTTAGGAAATGGGAACACACTGAGGAGACACTTGTGGGAGCTACTGTGACTAAAACTGAGCTTCCCTACGCACAGGGAAGCAAGAGAAATGCTGATTTCATCAAGCCCAGTTACATACTCAGAATCTGTACTACTGCGCAAATAGGCATGTCTCTGTAGGCAAAAAACTCATTTCTGACAAAGTTGCCCAAATGCATCTCAGAAGTGTGCAACTTGTTCCCTGAGTTAGAAAACGTCGAGAAAAGTTCGTTTCTGCTAGCACTGTGCTTCTACACATGTATTTGCTGCACGGTGAAAGCGCACAGTAATGTGCTTTTCTCCCAGCAAATACACTCTTTCTAATGAAATGGGAACACACTGAGGAGACACTTGTGGGAGCTACTGTGACTAAAACTGAGCTTACCTAAGCACAGGGAAGCAAGAGAAAGGCTGATTTCATCAAGCCCAGTTACATACTCAGAATCTGTACTACTGCGCAAATAGGCATGTCTCTGTAGGCAAAAAACTCATTTCTGACAAAGTTGCCCAAATGCATCTCAGAAGTGTGCAACTTGTTCATGGAGTTAGAAAACGTCGAGAAAAGTTCGTTTCTGCTAGCGCTGTGCTTCTACACATGTATTTGCTTAACGGTGAAAGCGCACAGAAATGCACTTTACTCCCAGCAAATCCACTGTTTCTAAGGAAATGGGAACACACTGAGGAGACACTTGTGGGAGCTACTGTGACTAAAACTGAGCTTCCCTACGCACAGGGAAGCAAGAGAAATTCTGATATCATCAAGCCCAGTTACATACTCAGAATCTGACCTACTGCGCAAATAGGCATGTCTCTGTAGGCAAAAAACTCATTTCTGACAAAGTTGCCCAAATGCGTCTCATAAGTGTGCAACTTGTTCCCTGGGTGAGAAAACGTCGAGAAACGGTCGTTTCTGCTAGCGCTGTGCTTCAACACATGTACTTGCTGAACGGTGAAAGCACACAGTAATGCTCTTTTTTAACAGCAAATACACTGTTTCTAAGGAAATGGGAACACACTGAGGAGACACTTGTGGGAGCTAATGTCACTAAAACTGTGCGTCCCTACGCTCAGGGAAGCAAGAGAAATGCTGATTTCATCAAGCCTAGTTACATACTCAGAATCTGTAGTACTGCGCAAATAGGCATGTCTCTGTAGGCAAAAAGCTCCTTTCTGACAAAGTTGCCCAAATGCATCTCAGAAGCGTGCAACTTGTTCCCTGAGTTAGAAAACGTCGAGAAACGTTCGTTTCTGCTAGCGCTGTGCTTCTGCACATGTATTTGCTGAACGGTGAAAGCGCACAGTAATGCACTTTTCTCCCAGCAAATACACTGTTTCTAAGGAAATGGGAACACACTGAGGAGACACTTGTGGGAGCTACGGTGACAAAAACTGAGCTTCCCTACGCACAGGGAAGCAAGAGAAATGCTGATTTCATCAAGCCCAGTTACATACTCAGAATCTGTACTACTGCGCAAATAGGCATGTCTCTGTAGGCAAAAAACTCATTTCTGACAAAGTTGCCCAAATGCATCTCAGAAGTGTGCAACTTGTTTTCTGAGTTAGAAAACGTTGAGAAACGTTCTTTTCTGCTAGCGCTGTGCTTCTACACATGTATTTGCTGAACGGTGAAAGCGCACAGTAATGCACTTTTCTCCCAGCAAATACACTGTTTCTAAGGAAATGGGAACACACTGAGGAGACACTTGTGGGAGCTACTGTGACTAAAACTGAGCTTCCCTATGCACAGGGAAGCAAGAGAAATGCTGATTTCATCAAGCCCAGTTACATACTCAGAATCTGTACTACTGCGCAAATAGGCATGTCTCTGTAGGAAAAAACTCATTTCTGACAAAGTTGCCCAAATGCTTCTCAGAAGTGTGCAACTTCTTCCCTGAGTTAGAAAACGTCGAGAAACGTTCGTTTCTGCTAGCGCTGTGCTTCTACACATGTATTTGCTGAACGGTGAAAGCGCACAGTAATGCACTTTTCTCCCAGCAAATACACTGTTTCTAAGGAAATGGGAACACACTGAGGAGACACTTGTGGGAGCTACTGTGACTAAAACTGAGCTTCCCTACGAACAGCGAAGCAAGAGAAATGCTGATTTCATCAAGCCCAGTTACATACTCAGAATCTGTACTACTGCGCAAATAGGCATGTCTCTGTAGGCAAAAAACTCATTTCTGACAAAGTTGCCCAAATGCATCTCAGAAGTGTGCAACTTGTTCCCTGAGTTAGAAAACGTCGAAAACCTTCGTTTCTGCTAGCGCTGTGCCTCTAAACATGTATTTGCTGAACGGTGAAAGCGCACAGTAATGCACTTTTCTCCCAGCAAATACACTGTTTCTAAGGAAATGGGAACACACTGAGGAGAAACTTGTGGGAGCTACTGTGACTAAAACTGAGCTTCCCTACGCACAGGGAAGCAAGTGAAATGCTGATTTCATCAAGCCCAGTTACATACTCAGAATCTGTACTACTGCGCAAATAGGCATGTCTCTGTAGGCAAAAACCTCATTTCTGACAAAGTTGCCCAAATGCATCTCAGAAGTGTGCAACTTGTTTTCTGAGTTAGAAAACGTCGAGAAACGGTCGTTTCTGCTAGCGCTGTGCTTCTACACATGTATTTGCTGAACGGTGAAAGCGCACAGTGATGCGCTTTTCTCCCAGCAAATACACTGTTTCTAAGGAAATGGGAACACACTGAGGAGACACTTGTGGGAGCTACTGGGACTAAAACTGAGCTTCCCTACGCACAGGGAAGCAAGAGAAATGCTGATTTCATCAAGCCCAGTTACATACTCAGAATCTGTACTACTGCGCAAATAGGCATGTCTCTGTAGGCAAAAAACTCATTTCTGACAAAGTTGCCCAAATGCATCTCAGAAGCGTGCAACTTGTTCCCTGAGTTAGAAAACGTCGAGAAACGTTCGTTTCTGCTAGCGCTGTGCTTCTACACATGTATTTGCTGAACGGTGAAAGCGCACAGTAATGCACTTTTCTCCAAGCAAATACACTGTTTCTAAGGAAATGGGAACACACTGAGGAGACAATTGTGGGAGCTACTATGACTAAAACTGAGCTTCCCTACGCACAGGGAAGCAAGAGAAATGCTGATTTCATCAAGCCCAGTTACATACTCAGAATCTGTACTACTGCGCAAATAGGCATGTCTCTGTAGGCAAAAAACTCATTTCTGAAAAAGTTGCCCAAATGCTTCTCAGAAGTGTGCAACTTGTTTTCTGAGTTAGAAAACGTCGAGAAACGTTCTTTTCTGCTAGCGCTGTGCTTCTACACATGTATTTGCTGAACGGTGAAAGCGCACAGTAATGCACTTTTCTCCCAGCAAATACAGTGTTTCTAAGGAAATGGGAACACACTGAGGAGACACTTATGGGACCTACTGTGACTAAAACAGAGCTTCGCTATGCACAGGGAAGCAAGAGAAATGCTGATTTCATCAAGCCCAGTTACATACTCAGAATCTGTACTACTGCGCAAATAGGCATGTCTTTGTAGGCAAAAAATTCATTTCTGACAAAGTTGCCCAAATGCATCTCAGAAGTGTGCAACTTGTTCCATCAGTTAGAAAACGTTGAGAAACATTCGTTTCTGCTAGCGCTGTGCTTCTACACATGTATTTGCTGAACGGTGAAAGCACACAGTAATGCACTTTTCTCCCAGCAAATACACTCTTTCTAAGGAAAAGGGAACACACTGAGGAGACACTTGTGGGAGCTACTGTGACTAAAACTGAGCTTCCCTACGCACAGGGAAGCCAGAGAAATGGTGATTTCATCAAGCCCAGTTACATACTCAGAATCTGTAATACTGCGCAAATAGGCATGTCTCTGTAGGCAAAAAACTCATTTCTGACAAAGTTGCCCAAATGCATCTCAGTAGTGTGCCACTTGTTCATGGAGTTAGAAAACGTCGAGAAACGTTCGTTTCTGCCAGCGCTGTGCTTCTACACATGTATTTGCTGAACGGTGAAAGCGCACAGAAATGCACTTTTCTCCCAGTAAATACACTTCTTATCAGGAAATGGGAACACACTGAGGAGACACTTGTGGGAGCTACTGTGACTAAAACTGAGCTTCCCTATGCACAGGGAAGCAAGACACATGCTGATTTCATCAAGCCCAGTTACATACTCAGAATCTGTACTACTGCGCAAATAGGCATGTCTCTGTAGGCAAAAAACTCATTTCTGACAAAGTTGCCCAAATGCATCTCAGAAGTGTGCAACTTGTTCCCTGAGTTAGAAAACGTCGAAAACCTTCGTTTCTGCTAGCGCTGTGCCTCTAAACATGTATTTGCTGAACGGTGAAAGCGCACAGTAATGCACTTTTCTCCCAGCAAATACACTGTTTCTAAGGAAATGGGAACACACTGAGGAGAAACTTGTGGGAGCTACTGTGACTAAAACTGAGCTTCCCTACGCACAGGGAAGCAAGTGAAATGCTGATTTCATCAAGCCCAGTTACATACTCAGAATCTGTACTACTGCGCAAATAGGCATGTCTCTGTAGGCAAAAACCTCATTTCTGACAAAGTTGCCCAAATGCTTCTCAGAAGTGTGCAACTTGTTTTCTGAGTTAGAAAACGTCGAGAAACGTTCTTTTCTGCTAGCGCTGTGCTTCTACACATGTATTTGCTGAACGGTGAAAGCGCACAGTAATGCACTTTTCTCCCAGCAAATACAGTGTTTCTAAGGAAATGGGAACACACTGAGGAGACACTTATGGGACCTACTGTGACTAAAACAGAGCTTCGCTATGCACAGGGAAGCAAGAGAAATGCTGATTTCATCAAGCCCAGTTACATACTCAGAATCTGTACTACTGCGCAAATAGGCATGTCTTTGTAGGCAAAAAATTCATTTCTGACAAAGTTGCCCAAATGCATCTCAGAAGTGTGCAACTTGTTCCATCAGTTAGAAAACGTTGAGAAACATTCGTTTCTGCTAGCGCTGTGCTTCTACACATGTATTTGCTGAACGGTGAAAGCACACAGTAATGCACTTTTCTCCCAGCAAATACACTCTTTCTAAGGAAAAGGGAACACACTGAGGAGACACTTGTGGGAGCTACTGTGACTAAAACTGAGCTTCCCTACGCACAGGGAAGCCAGAGAAATGGTGATTTCATCAAGCCCAGTTACATACTCAGAATCTGTAATACTGCGCAAATAGGCATGTCTCTGTAGGCAAAAAACTCATTTCTGACAAAGTTGCCCAAATGCATCTCAGTAGTGTGCCACTTGTTCATGGAGTTAGAAAACGTCGAGAAACGTTCGTTTCTGCCAGCGCTGTGCTTCTACACATGTATTTGCTGAACGGTGAAAGCGCACAGAAATGCACTTTTCTCCCAGTAAATACACTTCTTATCAGGAAATGGGAACACACTGAGGAGACACTTGTGGGAGCTACTGTGACTAAAACTGAGCTTCCCTATGCACAGGGAAGCAAGACACATGCTGATTTCATCAAGCCCAGTTACATACTCAGAATCTGTACTACTGCGCAAATAGGCATGTCTCTGTAGGCAAAAAACTCATTTCTGACAAAGTTGCCCAAATGCATCTCAGAAGTGTGCAACTTGTTCCCTGAGTTAGAAAACGTCGAAAACCTTCGTTTCTGCTAGCGCTGTGCCTCTAAACATGTATTTGCTGAACGGTGAAAGCGCACAGTAATGCACTTTTCTCCCAGCAAATACACTGTTTCTAAGGAAATGGGAACACACTGAGGAGAAACTTGTGGGAGCTACTGTGACTAAAACTGAGCTTCCCTACGCACAGGGAAGCAAGTGAAATGCTGATTTCATCAAGCCCAGTTACATACTCAGAATCTGTACTACTGCGCAAATAGGCATGTCTCTGTAGGCAAAAACCTCATTTCTGACAAAGTTGCCCAAATGCATCTCAGAAGTGTGCAACTTGTTTTCTGAGTTAGAAAACGTCGAGAAACGGTCGTTTCTGCTAGCGCTGTGCTTCTACACATGTATTTGCTGAACGGTGAAAGCGCACAGTGATGCGCTTTTCTCCCAGCAAATACACTGTTTCTAAGGAAATGGGAACACACTGAGGAGACACTTGTGGGAGCTACTGGGACTAAAACTGAGCTTCCCTACGCACAGGGAAGCAAGAGAAATGCTGATTTCATCAAGCCCAGTTACATACTCAGAATCTGTACTACTGCGCAAATAGGCATGTCTCTGTAGGCAAAAAACTCATTTCTGACAAAGTTGCCCAAATGCATCTCAGAAGCGTGCAACTTGTTCCCTGAGTTAGAAAACGTCGAGAAACGTTCGTTTCTGCTAGCGCTGTGCTTCTACACATGTATTTGCTGAACGGTGAAAGCGCACAGTAATGCACTTTTCTCCAAGCAAATACACTGTTTCTAAGGAAATGGGAACACACTGAGGAGACAATTGTGGGAGCTACTATGACTAAAACTGAGCTTCCCTACGCACAGGGAAGCAAGAGAAATGCTGATTTCATCAAGCCCAGTTACATACTCAGAATCTGTACTACTGCGCAAATAGGCATGTCTCTGTAGGCAAAAAACTCATTTCTGAAAAAGTTGCCCAAATGCTTCTCAGAAGTGTGCAACTTGTTTTCTGAGTTAGAAAACGTCGAGAAACGTTCTTTTCTGCTAGCGCTGTGCTTCTACACATGTATTTGCTGAACGGTGAAAGCGCACAGTAATGCACTTTTCTCCCAGCAAATACAGTGTTTCTAAGGAAATGGGAACACACTGAGGAGACACTTATGGGACCTACTGTGACTAAAACAGAGCTTCGCTATGCACAGGGAAGCAAGAGAAATGCTGATTTCATCAAGCCCAGTTACATACTCAGAATCTGTACTACTGCGCAAATAGGCATGTCTTTGTAGGCAAAAAATTCATTTCTGACAAAGTTGCCCAAATGCATCTCAGAAGTGTGCAACTTGTTCCATCAGTTAGAAAACGTTGAGAAACATTCGTTTCTGCTAGCGCTGTGCTTCTACACATGTATTTGCTGAACGGTGAAAGCACACAGTAATGCACTTTTCTCCCAGCAAATACACTCTTTCTAAGGAAAAGGGAACACACTGAGGAGACACTTGTGGGAGCTACTGTGACTAAAACTGAGCTTCCCTACGCACAGGGAAGCCAGAGAAATGGTGATTTCATCAAGCCCAGTTACATACTCAGAATCTGTAATACTGCGCAAATAGGCATGTCTCTGTAGGCAAAAAACTCATTTCTGACAAAGTTGCCCAAATGCATCTCAGTAGTGTGCCACTTGTTCATGGAGTTAGAAAACGTCGAGAAACGTTCGTTTCTGCCAGCGCTGTGCTTCTACACATGTATTTGCTGAACGGTGAAAGCGCACAGAAATGCACTTTTCTCCCAGTAAATATACTTCTTATCAGGAAATGGGAACACACTGAGGAGACACTTGTGGGAGCTACTGTGACTAAAACTGAGCTTCCCTACGCACAGGGAAGCCAGAGAAATGCTGATTTCATCAAGCCCAGTTACATACTCAGAATCTGTACTACTGCGCAAATAGGCATGTCTCTGTAGGCAAAAAACTCATTTCTGAAAAAGTTGCCCAAATGAATCTCAGAAGTGTGCCACTTGTTCATGGAGTTAGAAAACGTCGAGAAACGTTCGGTTATGCCAGCGCTGTGCTTCTACACATGTATTTGCTGAACGGTGAAAGCGCACAGAAATGCACTTTTCTCCCAGTAAATACACTTCTTATCAGGAAATGGGAACACACTGAGGAGACACTTGTGGGAGCTACTGTGACTAAAACTGAGCTTCCTTACGCACAGGGAAGCAAGAGAAATGCTGATTTCATCAAGCCCAGTTACATACTCAGAATCTGTACTACTGCGCAAATAGGCATGTTTCTTTACACAAAAAACTCATTTCTGACAAAGTTGCCCAAATGCATCTCAGAAGTGTGCAACTTGTTCCCTGAGTTAGAAAACATCGAGAAACGGTCATTTCTGCTAGCGCTGTGCTTCCACACATGTATTTGCTAAACGGTGAAAGCGCACAGTAGTGCACTTTTCTCCCAGCAAATACACTGTTTCTAAGGAAATGGGAACACACTGAGGAGACACTTGTGGGAGGTACTGTGACTAAAACTGAGCTTCCCTACGCACAGGGAAGCAAGAGAAATGCTGACTTCATCAAGCCCAGTTACATACTCAGAATCTGTACTACTGCGCAAATAGGCATGTCTCTGTAGGCAAAAAACTCATTTCTGACAAAGTTGCCCAAATGCATCTCAGTAGTGTGCCACTTGTTCATGGAGTTAGAAAACGTCGAGAAACGTTCGTTTCTGCCAGCGCTGTGCTTCTACACATGTATTTGCTGAACGGTGAAAGCGCACAGAAATGCACTTTTCTCCCAGTAAATACACTTCTTATCAGGAAATGGGAACACACTGAGGAGACACTTGTGGGAGCTACTGTGACTAAAACTGAGCTTCCCTATGCACAGGGAAGCAAGACACATGCTGATTTCATCAAGCCCAGTTACATACTCAGAATCTGTACTACTGCGCAAATAGGCATGTCTCTGTAGGCAAAAAAACTCATTTCTGACAAAGTTGGCCAAATGCATCTCAGAAGTGTGCAACTTGTTCCCTGAGTTAGAAAACATCGAGAAACATTCGTTTCTGCTAGCGCTGTGCTTCTACACATGTATTTGCTGAACGGTGAAAGTGCACAGTAATGCACTTTTCTCCCAGCAAATACACTGTTTCTAAGGAAATGGGAACACACTGAGGAGACACTTGTGGGAGCTACTGTGACTAAAACTGAGCTTCCCTACGCACAGGGAAGCAAGAGAAATGCTGATTTCATCAAGCCCAGTTACATACTCAGAATCTGTACTACTGCGCAAATAGGCATGTCTCTGTAGGCAAAAAACTCATTTCTGACAAAGTTGCCCAAATGCATCTCAGAAGTGTGCAACTTGTTCCCTGAGTTAGAAAACGTCGAGAAAAGTTCGTTTCTGCTAGCACTGTGCTTCTACACATGTATTTGCTGCAAGGTGAAAGCGCACAGTAATGTGCTTTTCTCCCAGCAAATACACTCTTTCTAAGGAAATGGGAACACACTGAGGAGACACTTGTGGGAGCTACTGTGACTAAAACTGAGCTTACCTAAGCACAGGGAAGCAAGAGAAAGGCTGATTTCATCAAGCCCAGTTACATACTCAGAATCTGTACTACTGCGCAAATAGGCATGTCTCTGTAGGCAAAAAACTCATTTCTGACAAAGTTGCCCAAATGCATCTCAGAAGTGTGCAACTTGTTCATGGAGTTAGAAAACGTCGAGAAAAGTTCGTTTCTGCTAGCGCTGTGCTTCTACACATGTATTTGCTTAACGGTGAAAGCGCACAGAAATGCACTTTACTCCCAGCAAATCCACTGTTTCTAAGGAAATGGGAACACACTGAGAAGACACTTGTGGGAGCTACTGTGACTAAAACTGAGCTTCCCTACGCACAGGGAAGCAAGAGAAATTCTGATATCATCAAGCCCAGTTACATACTCAGAATCTGACCTACTGCGCAAATAGGCATGTCTCTGTAGGCAAAAAACTCATTTCTGACAAAGTTGCCCAAATGCGTCTCAGAAGTGTGCAACTTGTTCCCTGGGTGAGAAAACTTCGAGAAACGGTCGTTTCTGCTAGCGCTGTGCTTCAACACATGTACTTGCTGAACGGTGAAAGCACACAGTAATGCTCTTTTTTAACAGCAAATACACTGTTTCTAAGGAAATGGGAACACACTGAGGAGACACTTGTGGGAGCTAATGTCACTAAAACTGTGCGTCCCTACGCTCAGGGAAGCAAGAGAAATGCTGATTTCATCAAGCCTAGTTACATACTCAGAATCTGTAGTACTGCGCAAATAGGCATGTCTCTGTAGGCAAAAAGCTCCTTTCTGACAATGTTGCCCAAATGCATCTCAGAAGCGTGCAACTTGTTCCCTGAGTTAGAAAACGTCGAGAAACGTTCGTTTCTGCTAGCGCTGTGCTTCTGCACATGTATTTGCTGAACGGTGAAAGCGCACAGTAATGCACTTTTCTCCCAGCAAATACACTGTTTCTAAGGAAATGGGAACACACTGAGGAGACAATTGTGGGAGCTACTGGGACAAAAACTGAGCTTCCCTACGCACAGGGAAGCAAGAGAAATGCTGATTTCATCAAGCCCAGTTACATACTCAGAATCTGTACTACTGCGCAAATAGGCATGTCTCTGTAGGCAAAAAACTCATTTCTGACAAAGTTGCCCAAATGCATCTCAGAAGTGTGCAACTTGTTCCCTGAGTTAGAAAACGTCGAAAACCTTCGTTTCTGCTAGCGCAGTGCCTCTAAACATGTATTTGCTGAACGGTGAAAGCGCACAGTAATGCACTTTTCTCCCAGCAAATACACTGTTTCTAAGGAAATGGGAACACACTGAGGAGAAACTTGTGGGAGCTACTGTGACTAAAACTGAGCATCCCTACGCACAGGGAAGCAAGTGAAATGCTGATTTCATCAAGCCCAGTTACATACGCAGAATCTGTACTACTGCGCAAATAGGCATGTCTCTGTAGGCAAAAACCTCATTTCTGACAAAGTTGCCCAAATGCATCTCAGAAGTGTGCAACTTGTTTTCTGAGTTAGAAAACGTCGAGAAACGGTCGTTTCTGCTAGCGCTGTGCTTCTACACATGTATTTGCTGAACGGTGAAAGCGCACAGTGATGCGCTTTTCTCCCAGCAAATACACTGTTTCTAAGGAAATGGGAACACACTGAGGAGACACTTGTGGGAGCTACTGGGACTAAAACTGAGCTTCCCTACGAACAGCGAAGCAAGAGAAATGCTGATTTCATCAAGCCCAGTTACATACTCAGAATCTGTACTACAGCGCAAATAGGCATGTCTCTGTAGGCAAAAAACTCATTTCTGACAAAGTTGCCCAAATGCATCTCAGAAGTGTGCAACTTGTTCCCTGAGTTAGAAAACGTCGAGAAACGGTCGTTTCTGTTAGCGCTGTGCTTCTACACATGTATTTGCTGAACGGTGAAAGCGCACAGTAATGCACTTTTCTCCCAGCAAATACACTGTTTCTAAGGAACTGGGAACACACTGAGGAGACACTTGTGGGAGCTACTGGGACTAAAACTGAGCTTCCCTACGCACAGGGAAGCAAGAGAAATGCTGATTTCATCAAGCCCAGTTACATACTCAGAATCTGTACTACTGCGCAAATAGGCATGTCTCTGTAGGCAAAAAACTCATTTCTGACAAAGTTGCCCAAATGCATCTCAGAAGCGTGCAACTTGTTCCCTGAGTTAGAAAACGTCGAGAAACGTTCGTTTCTGCTAGCGCTGTGCTTCTACACATGTATTTGCTGAACGGTGAAAGCGCACAGTAATGCACTTTTCTCCAAGCAAATACACTGTTTCTAAGGAAATGGGAACACACTGAGGAGACAATTGTGGGAGCTACTATGACTAAAACTGAGCTTCCCTACGCACAGGGAAGCAAGAGAAATGCTGATTTCATCAAGCCCAGTTACATACTCAGAATCTGTACTACTGCGCAAATAGGCATGTCTCTGTAGGCAAAAAACTCATTTCTGAAAAAGTTGCCCAAATGCTTCTCAGAAGTGTGCAACTTGTTTTCTGAGTTAGAAAACGTCGAGAAACGTTCTTTTCTGCTAGCGCTGTGCTTCTACACATGTATTTGCTGAACGGTGAAAGCGCACAGTAATGCACTTTTCTCCCAGCAAATACAGTGTTTCTAAGGAAATGGGAACACACTGAGGAGACACTTATGGGACCTACTGTGACTAAAACAGAGCTTCGCTATGCACAGGGAAGCAAGAGAAATGCTGATTTCATCAAGCCCAGTTACATACTCAGAATCTGTACTACAGCGCAAATAGGCATGTCTCTGTAGGCAAAAAACTCATTTCTGACAAAGTTGCCCAAATGCATCTCAGAAGTGTGCAACTTGTTCCCTGAGTTAGAAAACGTCGAGAAACGGTCGTTTCTGTTAGCGCTGTGCTTCTACACATGTATTTGCTGAACGGTGAAAGCGCACAGTAATGCACTTTTCTCCCAGCAAATACACTGTTTCTAAGGAACTGGGAACACACTGAGGAGACACTTGTGGGAGCTACTGTGACTAAAACTGAGCTTCCCTACGCACAAGGAAGCAAGAGAAATGCTGATTTCATCAAGCCCAGTTACATACTAAGAATCTGTACTACTGCGCAAATAGGTAGGCAAAAAACTCATTTCTGACAAAGTTGCCCAAATGCATCTCAGAAGTGTGCAACTTGTTCCCTGAGTTAGAAAACGTCGAGAAACGTTCGTTTCTGCTAGCGCTGTGCTTCTACACATGTATTTGCTGAACGGTGAAAGCGCACAGTAATGCACTTTTCTCCCAGCAAATACACTGTAACTAAGGAAATGGAAACACACTGAGGAGACACTTGTGGGAGCTACTGGGTCTAAAACTGAGCTTCCCTATGCACAGGGAAGCAAGAGAAATGCTGATTTCATCAAGCCCAGTTACATACTCAGAATCTGTACTACTGCGCAAATAGGCATGTCTCTGTAGGCAAAAAACTCATTTCTGACAAAGTTGCCCAAATGCTTCTCAGAAGTGTGCAACTTGTTATCTGAGTTAGAAAACGTCGAGAAACGTTCTTTTCTGCTAGCGCTGTGCTTCTACACATGTATTTGCTGAACGGTGAAAGCGCACAGTAATGCACTTTTCTCCCAGCAAATACACTGTTTCTAAGGAAATGGGAACACACTGAGGAGACACTTGTGGGAGCTACTGTGACTAAAACTGAGCTTCCCTACGCACAGGGAAGCAAGAGAAATGCTGATTTCATCAAGCCCAGTTACATACTCAGAATCTGTACTACTGCGCAAATAGGCATGTCTCTGTAGGCAAAAAACTCATTTCTGACAAAGTTGCCCAAATGCATCTCAGAAGTGTGCAACTTTTTCCCTGAGTCAGAAAACGTCGAGAAACGTTCGTTTCTCCTAGGGCTGTGCTTCTACACATGTATTTGCTGAACGGTGAAAGCGCACAGTAATGCACTTTTCTCCCAGCAAATACACTGTTTCTAAGGAAATGGGAACACACTGAGGAGACACTTATGGGACCTACTGTGACTAAAACTGAGCTTCGCTATGCACAGGGAAGCCAGAGAAATGGTGATTTCATCAAGCCCAGTTACATACTCAGAATCTGTAATACTGCGCAAATAGGCATGTCTCTGTAGGCAAAAAACTCATTTCTGACAAAGTTGCCCAAATGCATCTCAGGAGTGTACCACTTGTTCATGGAGTTAGAAAACGTCGAGAAACGTTCGTTTCTGCCAGCGCTGTGCTTCTACACATGTATTTGCTGAACGGTGAAAGCGCACAGAAATGCACTTTTCTCCCAGTAAATACACTTCTTATCAGGAAATGGGAACACACTGAGGAGACACTTTTGGGAGCTACTGTGACTAAAACTGAGCTTCCCTATGCACAGGGAAGCAAGACACATGCTGATTTCGTCAAGCCCAGTTACATACTCAGAATCTGTACTACTGCGCAAATAGGCATGTCTTTGTAGGCAAAAAATTCATTTCTCACAAAGATTCCCAAATGCATCTCAGAAGTGTGCAACTTGTTCCCTCAGTTAGAAAACGTTGAGAAACATTCGTTTCTGCTAGCGCTGTGCTTCTACACACGTATTTGCTGAACGGTGAAAGCGCACAGTAATGCACTTTTCTCCCAGCAAATACACTGTTTCTAAGGAAATGGGAACACACTGAGGAGACACTTGTGGGAGCTACTGTGACTAAAACTGAGCTTCCTTACGCAGAGGGAAGCAAGAGAAATTCTGATTTCATCAAGCCCAGTTACATACTCAGAATCTGTACTACTGCGCAAATAGGCATGTTTCTTTAGGCAAAAAACTCATTTCTGACAAAGTTGCCCAAATGCATCTCAGAAGTGTGCAACTTGTTCCCTGAGTTAGAAAACGTCGAGAAACGGTCGTTTCTGCTAGCGCTGTGCTTCTACACATGTATTTGCTGAACGGTGAAAGCGCACAGTAATGCACTTTTCTCCCAGCAAATACACTGTTTCTAAGGAAATGGGAACACACTGAGGAGACACTTGTGGGAGCTACTGTGACTAAAACTGAGCTTCCCTACGCACAGGGAAGCAAGAGAAATGCTGATTTCATCCAGCCCAGTTACATACTCAGAATCTGAACTACTGCGCAAATAGGCATGTCTCTGTACGCAAAAAACTCATTTCTGACAAAGTTGCCCAAATGCTTCTCAGAAGTGTGCAACTTATTAATGGAGTTAGAAAACGTCGAGAAACGTTCGTTTCTGCTAGCGCTGTGCTTCTACACATGTATTTGCTGAATGGTGAAAGCGCACAGTAATGCACTTTTCTGACAGCAAATACACTGTTTCTAAGGAAATGGGAACACACTGAGGAGACACTTGTGGGAGCTACTGTGACTAAAACTGAGCTTCCCTACGCACAGGGAAGCAAGAGAAATGCTGATTTCATCAAGCCCAGTTACATACTCAGAATCTGTACTACTGCGCAAATAGGCATGTCTCTGTAGGCAAAAAAACTCATTTCTGACAAAGTTGGACAAATGCATCTCAGAAGTGTGCAACTTGTTCCCTGAGTTAGAAAACATCGAGACACGTTCGTTTCTGCTAGCGCTGTGCTTCTACACATGTATTTGCTGAACGGTGAAAGTGCACAGTAATGCACTTTTCTCCCAGCAAATACACTGTTTCTAAGGAAATGGGAACACACTGAGGAGACACTTGTGGGAGCTACTGTGACTAAAACTGAGCTTCGCTACGCACAGGGAAGCAAGAGAAATGCTGATTTCATCAAGCCCAGTTACATACTCAGAATCTGTACTACTGCGCAAATAGGCATGTCTCTGTAGGCAAAAAACTCATTTCTGACAAAGTTGCCCAAATGCATCTCAGAAGTGTGCAACTTGTTCCCTGAGTTAGAAAACGTCGAGAAAAGTTTGTTTCAGCTAGCACTGTGCTTCTACACATGTATTTGCTGCACGGTGAAAGCGCACAGTAATGTGCTTTTCTCCCAGCAAATACACTCTTTCTAAGGAAATGGGAACACACTGAGGAGACACTTATGGGAGCTACTGTGACTAAAACTGAGCTTCCTTACGCACAGGGAAGCAAGAGAAATGCTGATTTCATCAAGCCCAGTTACATACTCAGAATCTGTACTACTGCGCAAATAGGCATGTTTTTTTACGCAAAAAACTCATTTCTGACAAAGTTGCCCAAATGCATCTCAGAAGTGTGCAACTTGTTCCCTGAGTTAGAAAACGTCGAGAAACAGTCATTTCTGCTAGCGCTGTGCTTCCACACATGTATTTGCTAAACGGTGAAAGCGCACAGTAGTGCACTTTTCTCCCAGCAAATACACTGTTTCTAAGGAAATGGGAACACTCTGAGGAGACACTTGTGGGAGCTACTGTGACTAAAACTGAGCTTCCCTACGCACAGGGAAACAAGAGAAATGCTGATTTCATCAAGCCCAGTTACATACTCAGAATCTGTACTACTGCCCAAAAAGTCATGTCTCTGTAGGGAAAAAACTAATTTCTTACAAAGTTGCCCAAATGCATCTCAGAAGTGTGCAACTTGTTCCCTGAGTTAGAAAACGTCGAGAAACGGTCATTTCTGCTAGCGCTGTGCTTCCACACATGTATTTGCTAAACGGTGAAAGCGCACAGTAGTGCACTTTTCTCCCAGCAAATACACTGTTTCTAAGGAAATGGGAACACTCTGAGGAGACACTTGTGGGAGCTACTGTGACTAAAACTGAGCTTCCCTACGCACAGGGAAGCAAGAGAAATGCTGATTTCATCAAGCCCAGTTACATACTCAGAATCTGTACTACTGCGCAAATAGGCATGTCTCTGTAGGCAAAAAACTCATTTCGGACAAAGTTGCCCAAATGCATCTCAGAAGTGTGCAACTTGTTCCCTGAGTCAGAAAACGTCGAGAAACGTTCGTTTCTCCTAGGGCTGTGCTTCTACACATGTATTTGCTGAACGGTGAAAGCGCACAGTAATGCACTTTTCTCCCAGCAAATACACTGTTTCTAAGGAAATGGGAACACACTGAGGAGACACTTATGGGACCTACTGTGACTAAAACTGAG
This sequence comes from Acomys minous, assembly GCF_964271855.1. Lineage (NCBI taxonomy): Eukaryota > Metazoa > Chordata > Mammalia > Rodentia > Muridae > Acomys > Acomys minous. Next base: position 3,503,520 of record NW_028182181.1, read on the forward strand.
CTTCGCTATGCACAGGGAAGCCAGAGAAATGGTGATTTCATCAAGCCCAGTTACATACTCAGAATCTGTAATACTGCGCAAATAGGCATGTCTCTGTAGGCAAAAAACTCATTTCTGACAAAGTTGCCCAAATGCATCTCAGGAGTGTACCACTTGTTCATGGAGTTAGAAAACGTCGAGAAACGTTCGTTTCTGCCAGCGCTGTGCTTCTACACATGTATTTGCTGAACGGTGAAAGCGCACAGAAATGCACTTTTCTCCCAGTAAATACACTTCTTATCAGGAAATGGGAACACACTGAGGAGACACTTTTGGGAGCTACTGTGACTAAAACTGAGCTTCCCTATGCACAGGGAAGCAAGACACATGCTGATTTCGTCAAGCCCAGTTACATACTCAGAATCTGTACTACTGCGCAAATAGGCATGTCTTTGTAGGCAAAAAATTCATTTCTCACAAAGATTCCCAAATGCATCTCAGAAGTGTGCAACTTGTTCCCTCAGTTAGAAAACGTTGAGAAACATTCGTTTCTGCTAGCGCTGTGCTTCTACACACGTATTTGCTGAACGGTGAAAGCGCACAGTAATGCACTTTTCTCCCAGCAAATACACTGTTTCTAAGGAAATGGGAACACACTGAGGAGACACTTGTGGGAGCTACTGTGACTAAAACTGAGCTTCCTTACGCAGAGGGAAGCAAGAGAAATTCTGATTTCATCAAGCCCAGTTACATACTCAGAATCTGTACTACTGCGCAAATAGGCATGTTTCTTTAGGCAAAAAACTCATTTCTGACAAAGTTGCCCAAATGCATCTCAGAAGTGTGCAACTTGTTCCCTGAGTTAGAAAACGTCGAGAAACGGTCGTTTCTGCTAGCGCTGTGCTTCTACACATGTATTTGCTGAACGGTGAAAGCGCACAGTAATGCACTTTTCTCCCAGCAAATACACTGTTTCTAAGGAAATGGGAACACACTGAGGAGACACTTGTGGGAGCTACTGTGACTAAAACTGAGCTTCCCTACGCACAGGGAAGCAAGAGAAATGCTGATTTCATCCAGCCCAGTTACATACTCAGAATCTGAACTACTGCGCAAATAGGCATGTCTATGTACGCAAAAAACTCATTTCTGACAAAGTTGCCCAAATGCTTCTCAGAAGTGTGCAACTTATTAATGGAGTTAGAAAACGTCGAGAAACGTTCGTTTCTGCTAGCGCTGTGCTTCTACACATGTATTTGCTGAATGGTGAAAGCGCACAGTAATGCACTTTTCTGACAGCAAATACACTGTTTCTAAGGAAATGGGAACACACTGAGGAGACACTTGTGGGAGCTACTGTGACTAAAACTGAGCTTCCCTACGCACAGGGAAGCAAGAGAAATGCTGATTTCATCAAGCCCAGTTACATACTCAGAATCTGTACTACTGCGCAAATAGGCATGTCTCTGTAGGCAAAAAAACTCATTTCTGACAAAGTTGGACAAATGCATCTCAGAAGTGTGCAACTTGTTCCCTGAGTTAGAAAACATCGAGACACGTTCGTTTCTGCTAGCGCTGTGCTTCTACACATGTATTTGCTGAACGGTGAAAGTGCACAGTAATGCACTTTTCTCCCAGCAAATACACTGTTTCTAAGGAAATGGGAACACACTGAGGAGACACTTGTGGGAGCTACTGTGACTAAAACTGAGCTTCGCTACGCACAGGGAAGCAAGAGAAATGCTGATTTCATCAAGCCCAGTTACATACTCAGAATCTGTACTACTGCGCAAATAGGCATGTCTCTGTAGGCAAAAAACTCATTTCTGACAAAGTTGCCCAAATGCATCTCAGAAGTGTGCAACTTGTTCCCTGAGTTAGAAAACGTCGAGAAAAGTTTGTTTCAGCTAGCACTGTGCTTCTACACATGTATTTGCTGCACGGTGAAAGCGCACAGTAATGTGCTTTTCTCCCAGCAAATACACTCTTTCTAAGGAAATGGGAACACACTGAGGAGACACTTATGGGAGCTACTGTGACTAAAACTGAGCTTCCTTACGCACAGGGAAGCAAGAGAAATGCTGATTTCATCAAGCCCAGTTACATACTCAGAATCTGTACTACTGCGCAAATAGGCATGTTTTTTTACGCAAAAAACTCATTTCTGACAAAGTTGCCCAAATGCATCTCAGAAGTGTGCAACTTGTTCCCTGAGTTAGAAAACGTCGAGAAACGGTCATTTCTGCTAGCGCTGTGCTTCCACACATGTATTTGCTAAACGGTGAAAGCGCACAGTAGTGCACTTTTCTCCCAGCAAATACACTGTTTCTAAGGAAATGGGAACACTCTGAGGAGACACTTGTGGGAGCTACTGTGACTAAAACTGAGCTTCCCTACGCACAGGGAAACAAGAGAAATGCTGATTTCATCAAGCCCAGTTACATACTCAGAATCTGTACTACTGCCCAAAAAGTCATGTCTCTGTAGGGAAAAAACTAATTTCTTACAAAGTTGCCCAAATGCATCTCAGAAGTGTGCAACTTGTTCCCTGAGTTAGAAAACGTCGAGAAACGGTCATTTCTGCTAGCGCTGTGCTTCCACACATGTATTTGCTAAACGGTGAAAGCGCACAGTAGTGCACTTTTCTCCCAGCAAATACACTGTTTCTAAGGAAATGGGAACACTCTGAGGAGACACTTGTGGGAGCTACTGTGACTAAAACTGAGCTTCCCTACGCACAGGGAAGCAAGAGAAATGCTGATTTCATCAAGCCCAGTTACATACTCAGAATCTGTACTACTGCTCAAATAAACATGTCTATTTAGGCAAAAAACTCATTTCTGACAAAGTTGCCCAAATGCATCTCAGAAGTGTGTAACTTGTTCCCTGAGTTAGAAAACGATGAGAAACGTTCGTTTCTGCTAGCGCTGTGCTTCTACACATGTATTTGGTGAACGGTGAAAGGGCACAGTAATGCACTTTTCTCCCAGCAAATACACTGTTTCAAAGGAAATGGGAACACACTGAGTAGACACTTGTGGGAGCTACTGTGACTAAAACTGAGCTTCCTTATGCACAGGGAAACAAGAGAAATGCTGATTTCATCAAGCCCAGTTACATACTCAGAATCTGTACTACTGCCCAAAAAGTCATGTCTCTGTAGGCAAAAAACTAATTTCTTACAAATTTGCACAAATGCATCTCAGAAGTGTGCAACTTGTTCATGGAGTTAGAAAACGTCGAGAAACGTTCGTTTCTGCTAGCGCTGTGCTTCTACACATGTATTTGCTGAACGGTGAAAGCGCACAGTAATGCACTTTTCTCCCAGCAAATACTCTGTTTCTAAGGAAATGGGAACACACTGAGGAGACACTTGTGGGAGCTACTGTGACTATAACTGAGCTTCCCTACGCACAGGGAAGCAAGAGAAATGCTGATTTCATCAAGCCCAGTTACATACTCAGAATCTTTACTAATGCGCAAATAGGTATGTCTCTGTAGGCAAAAAACTCATTTCTGACAAAGTTGCCCAAATGCATCTCAGAAGTGTGCACCTTGTTCCCTGAGTTAGAAAACGTCGAGAAACGTTCGTTTCTGCTAGCGCTGTGCTTCTACACATGTATTTGCTGAACGGTGAAAGCGCACAGTAATGCACTTTTCTCCCAGCAAATACACTGTTTCTAAGGAAATGGGAACACACTGAGGAGACACTTGTGGGAGCTACTGTGACTAAAACTGAGCTTCCCTACGCACAGGGAAGCAAGAGAAATGCTGATTTCATCAAGCCCAGTTACATACTCAGAATCTGTACTACTGCGCAAATAGGCATGTCTCTGTAGGCAAAAAACTCATTTCTGACAAAGTTGCCCAAATGCATCTCAGAAGTGTGCAACTTGTTCCCTGAGTTAGAAAACGTGGAGAAACGTTCGTTTCTGCTAGCGCTGTGCTTCTACACATGTATTTGCTGAACGGTGAAAGCGCACAGTAATGCACTTTTCTCCCAGCCAATACACTGTTTCTAAGGAAATGGGAACACACTGAGGAGACACTTGTGGGAGCTACTGGGACTAAAACTGAGCTTCCCTACGCACAGGGAAGCAAGAGAAATGATTATTTCATCAAGCCCAGTTACATACTCAGAATCTGTACTACTGCGCAAATAGGCATGTCTCTGTAGGCAAAAAACTCATTTCTGACAAAGTTGCCCAAATGCATCTCAGAAGCGTGCAACTTGTTCCCTGAGTTAGAAAACGTCGAGAAACGTTCGTTTCTGCTAGCGCTGTGCTTCTACACATGTATTTGCTGAACGGTGAAAGCGCACAGTAATGAACTTTTCTCCCAGCAAATACACTGTTTCTAAGGAAATGGGAACACACTGAGGAGACAATTGTGGGAGCTACTATGACTAAAACTGAGCTTCCCTACGCACAGGGAAGCAGGAGAAATGCTGATTTCATCAAGCCCAGTTACATACTCAGAATCTGTACTACTGCGCAAATAGGCTTGTCTCTGTAGGCAAAAAACTCATTTCTGACAAAGTTGCCCAAATGCTTCTCAGAAGTGTGCAACTTGTTTTCTGAGTTAGAAAACGTCGAGAAACGTTCTTTTCTGCTAGCGCTGTGCTTCTACACATGTATTTGCTGAACGGTGAAAGTGCACAGTAATGCACTTTTCTCCCAGCAAATACACTGTTTCTAAGGAAATGGGAACACACTGAGGAGACACTTGTGGGAGCTACTGTGACTAAAACTGAGCTTCCCTACGCACAGGGAAGCAAGAGAAATGCTGATTTCATCAAGCCCAGTTACATACTCAGAATCTGTACTACTGCGCAAAAAGGCATGTCTCTGTAGGCAAAAAACTCATTTCGGACAAAGTTGCCCAAATGCATCTCAGAAGTGTGCAACTTGTTCCCTGAGTCAGAAAACGTCGAGAAACGTTCGTTTCTGCTAGGGCTGTGCTTCTACACATGTATTTTCTGAACGGTGAAAGCGCACAGTAATGCACTTTTCTCCCAGCAAATACAGTGTTTCTAAGGAAATGGGAACACACTGAGGAGACACTTATTGGACCTACTGTGACTAAAACTGAGCTTCGCTATGCACAGGGAAGCAAGAGAAATGCTGATTTCATCAAGCCCAGTTACATACTCAGAATCTGTACTACTGCGCAAATAGGCATGTCTCTGTAGGCAAAAAACTCATTTCTGACAAAGTTGCCCAAATGCATCTCAGAAGTGTGGAACTTGTTCCCTGAGTTAGAAAACGTCGAGAAACGGTCATTTCTGTTAGCGCTGTGCTTCTACACATGTATTTGCTGAACGGTGAAAGCGCACAGTAATGCACTTTTCTCCCAGCAAATACACTGTTTCTAAGGAACTGGGAACACACTGAGGAGACACTTGTGGGAGCTACTGTGACTAAAACTGAGCTTCCCTACGCACAGGGAAGCAAGAGAAATGCTGATTTCATCAAGCCCAGTTACATACTAAGAATCTGTACTACTGCGCAAATAGGCATGTCTCTGTAGGCAAAAAACTCATTTCTGACAAAGTTGCCCAAATTCATCTCAGAAGTGTGCAACTTGTTCCCTGAGTTAGAAAACGTCGAGAAACGGTCGTTTCTGCTAGCGCTGTGCTTCTACACATGTATTTGCTGAACGGTGAAAGCGCACAGTGATGCGCTTTTCTCCCAGCAAATACACTGTTTCTAAGGAAATGGGAACACACTGAGGAGACACTTGTGGGAGCTACTGGGACTAAAACTGAGCTTCCCTACGCACAGGGAAGCAAGAGAAATGCTGATTTCATCAAGCCCAGTTACATACTCAGAATCTGTACTACTGCGCAAATAGGCATGTCTCTTTAGGCAAAAAACTCATTTCTGACAAAGTTGCCCAAATGCATCTCAGAAGTGTGCAACTTGTTCCCTGAGTTAGAAAACGACGAGAAACGTTTGTTTCTGCTAGCGCTGTTCTTCTACACATGTATTTGCTGAATGGTGAAAGCGCACAGTAATGCACTTTTCTCCCAGCAAATACACTGTTTCTAAGGAAATGGGAACACACTCAGGAGACACTTGTGGGAGCTACTGTGACTAAAACTGAGCTTCCCTACGCACAGGGAAGCAAGAGAAATGCTGATTTCATCAAGCCCAGTTACATACTCAGAATCTGTACTACTGCGCAAAAAGGCATGTCTCTGTAGGCAAAAAACTCATTTCGGACAAAGTTGCCCAAATGCATCTCAGAAGTGTGCAACTTGTTCCCTGAGTCAGAAAACGTCGAGAAACGTTCGTTTCTGCTAGGGCTGTGCTTCTACACATGTATTTTCTGAACGGTGAAAGCGCACAGTAATGCACTTTTCTCCCAGCAAATACAGTGTTTCTAAGGAAATGGGAACACACTGAGGAGACACTTATTGGACCTACTGTGACTAAAACTGAGCTTCGCTATGCACAGGGAAGCAAGAGAAATGCTGATTTCATCAAGCCCAGTTACATACTCAGAATCTGTACTACAGCGCAAATAGGCATGTCTCTGTAGGCAAAAAACTCATTTCTGACAAAGTTGCCCAAATGCATCTCAGAAGTGTGGAACTTGTTCCCTGAGTTAGAAAACGTCGAGAAACGGTCATTTCTGTTAGCGCTGTGCTTCTACACATGTATTTGCTGAACGGTGAAAGCGCACAGTAATGCACTTTTCTCCCAGCAAATACACTGTTTCTAAGGAACTGGGAACACACTGAGGAGACACTTGTGGGAGCTACTGTGACTAAAACTGAGCTTCCCTACGCACAGGGAAGCAAGAGAAATGCTGATTTCATCAAGCCCAGTTACATACTAAGAATCTGTACTACTGCGCAAATAGGCATGTCTCTGTAGGCAAAAAACTCATTTCTGACAAAGTTGCCCAAATTCATCTCAGAAGTGTGCAACTTGTTCCCTGAGTTAGAAAACGTCGAGAAACGGTCGTTTCTGCTAGCGCTGTGCTTCTACACATGTATTTGCTGAACGGTGAAAGCGCACAGTGATGCGCTTTTCTCCCAGCAAATACACTGTTTCTAAGGAAATGGGAACACACTGAGGAGACACTTGTGGGAGCTACTGGGACTAAAACTGAGCTTCCCTACGCACAGGGAAGCAAGAGAAATGCTGATTTCATCAAGCCCAGTTACATACTCAGAATCTGTACTACTGCGCAAATAGGCATGTCTCTGTAGGCAAAAAACTCATTTCTGACAAAGTTGCCCAAATGCATCTCAGAAGTGTGCAACTTGTTCCCTGAGTTAGAAAACGACGAGAAACGTTTGTTTCTGCTAGCGCTGTTCTTCTACACATGTATTTGCTGAATGGTGAAAGCGCACAGTAATGCACTTTTCTCCCAGCAAATACACTGTTTCTAAGGAAATGGGAACACACTCAGGAGACACTTGTGGGAGCTACTGGGACTAAAACTGAGCTTCCCTACGCACAGGGAAGCAAGAGAAATGCTGATTTCATCAAGCCCAGTTACATACTCAGAATCTGTACTACTGCGCAAATAGGCATGTCTCTGTAGGCAAAAAACTCATTTCTGACAAAGTTGCCCAAATGCATCTCAGAAGTGTGCAACTTGTTCCCTGAGTTAGAAAACGTCGAGTAACGTTCGTTTCTGCTAGCGCTGTGCTTCTACACATGTATTTGCTGAACGGTGAAAGCGCACAGTAATGCACTTTTCTCCCAGCAAATACACTGTTTCTAAGGAAATGGGAACACGCTGAGGAGACACTTGTGGGAGCTACTGGGACTAAAACTGAGCTTCCCTATGCACAGGGAAGCAAGAGAAATGCTGATTTCATCAAGCCCAGTTACATACTCAGAATCTGTACTACTGCGCAAATAGGCATGTCTCTGTAGGCAAAAAACTCATTTCTGACAAAGTTGCCCAAATGCTTCTCAGAAGTGTGCAACTTGTTTTCTGAGTTAGAAAACGTCGAGAAACGTTCTTTTCTGCTAGCGCTATGCTTCTACACATGTATTTGCTGAACGGTGAAAGCGCACAGTAATGCACTTTTCTCCCAGCAAATACACTGTTTCTAAGGAAATGGGAACACACTGAGGAGACACTTGTGGGAGATACTGTGACTAAAACTGAGCTTCCCTACGCACAGGGAAGCAAGAGAAATGCTGATTTCATCAAGCCCAGTTACATACTCAGAATCTGTACTACTGCGCAAATAGGCATGTCTCTGTAGGCAAAAAATTCATTTCTGACAAAGTTGCCCAAATGCTTCTCAGAAGTGTGCAACTTGTTTTCTGAGTTAGAAAACATCGAGAAACGTTCTTTTCTGCTAGCGCTGTGCTTCTACACATGTATTTGCTGAACGGTGAAAGCGCACAGTAATGCACTTTTCTCCCAGCAAATACACTGTTTCTAAGGAACTGGGAACACACTGAGGAGACACTTGTGGGAGCTACTGTGACTAAAACTGAGCTTCCCTACGCACAGGGAAGCAAGAGAAATGCTGATTTCATCAAGTCCAGTTACATACTCAGAATCTGTACTACAGCGCAAATAGGCATGTCTCTGTAGGCAAAAAACTCATTTCTGACAAAGTTGCCCAAATGCATCTCAGAAGTGTGCAACTTGTTCCCTGAGTTAGAAAACGTCAAGAAACGGTCCTTTCAGCCAGCGCTGTGCTTCTACACATGTATTTGCTGAACGGTTAAAGCGCACAGTAATGCGCTTTTCTCCCAGCAAATACAGTGTTTCTAAGGAAATGGGAACACACTGAGGAGACACTTGTGGGAGCTACTGTGACTAAAACTGAGCTTCCCTACGCACAGGGAAGCAAGAGAAATGCTGATTTCATCAAGCCCAGTTACCTACTCAGAATCTGTACTACTGCGCAAATAGGCATGTCTCTGTAGGCAAAAAACTCATTTCTGACAAAGTTGCCCAAATGCATCTCAGAAGTGTGCCACTTGGTCCCTGAGTTAGAAAACGTCGAGAAACGGTCGTTTCAGCCAGCGCTGTGCTTCTACACATGTATTTGCTGAACGGTGAAAGCGCACAGTAATGCACTTTTCTCCCAGCAAATACACTGTTTCTAAGGAAATGGGAACACACTGAGGAGACACTTGTGGGAGCTACTGTGACTAAAACTGAGCTTCCCTACGCACAGGGAAGCAAGAGAAATGCTGATTTCATCAAGCCCAGTTACATACTCAGAATCTGTACTACTGCGCAAATAGGCATGTCTCTGTAGGCAAAAAACTCATTTCTGACAAAGTTGCCCAAATGCATCTCAGAAGTGTGCAACTTGTTCCCTGGGTTAGAAAACGTCGAGAAACGGTCGTTTCAGCTAGCGCTGTGCTTCTACACATGTATTTGCTGAACGGTGAAAGCGCACAGTAATGCACTTTTCTCCCAGCAAATACACTGTTTCTAAGAAACTGGGAACACACTGAGGAGACACTTGTGGGAGCTACTGTGACTAAAAATGAGCTTCCCTACGCACAGGGAAGCAAGAGAAATGCTGATTTCATCAAGCCCAGTTACATACTCAGAATCTGTACTACTGCGCAAATAGGCATGTCTCTGTAGGCAAAAAACTCATTTTTGAGAAAGTTACCCAAATGCATCTCAGAAGTGTGCAACTTGTTCCCTGAGTTAGAAAACGTCGAGAAACGTTCGTTTCTGGAAACGCTGTGCTTCTACACATGTATTTGCTGAATGGTGAAAGCGCACAGTAATGCACTTTTATCCCAGCAAATACACTGTTTCTAAGGAAATGGGAACACACTGAGGAGACACTTGTGGGAGCTGCTGTGACTAAAACTGAGCTTCCCTACGAGCAGGGAAGCAAGAGAAATGCTGATTTCATCAAGCCCAGTTACATACTCAGAATCTGTACTACTGCGCTAATAGGCATGTCTCTGTAGGCAAAAAACTCATTTCTGACAAAGTTGCCCAAATGCATCTCAGAAGTGTGCAACTTGTTCCCTGAGTTAGAAAACGTCGAGAAACGGTCGTTTCTGCTAGCGCTGTGCTTCTACACATGTATTTGCTGAACGGTGAAAGCGCACAGTAATGCACTTTTCTCCCAGGAAATACACTGTTTCTAAGGAAATGGGAACACACTGAGGAGACACTTGTGGGAGCTACTGTGACTAAAACTGAGCTTCCCTACGCACAGGGAAGCAAGAGAAATGCTGATTTCATCAAGCCCAGTTACCTACTCAGAATCTGTACTACTGCGCAAATAGGCATGTCTCTGTAGGCAAAAAACTCATTTCTGACATAGTTGCCCAAATGCATCTCAGAAGTGTGCAACTTGTTCCCTGAGTTAGAAAACGTCGAGAAACGGTCGTTTCTGCTGGCGCTGTGCTTCTACACATGTATTTGCTGAACGATGAAAGCTCACAGTAATGCACTTTTCTCCCAGCAAATACACTGTTTCTAAGCAAATGGGAACACACTGAGGAGACACTTGTGGGAGCTACTGTGACTAAAACTGAGCTTCCCTACGCACAGGGAAGCAAGAGAAATGCTGATTTCATCAAGCCCAGTTACATACTCAGAATCTGTACTACTGCGCAAATAGGCATGTCTCTGTAGGCAAAAAACTCATTTCTGACAAAGTTGCCCAAATGCATCTCAGAAGTGTGCAACTTGTTCCCTGAGTTAGAAAACGTCGAGAAACGGTCGTTTCTGCTAGTGTTGTGCTTCTACACATGTAAATGCTGAACGGTGAAAGCGCACAGTAAGGCACTTTTCTCCCAGCAAATACACTGTTTCTAAGGAAATGGGAACACACTGAGGAGACACTTGTGGGAGCTACTGTGACTAAAACTGAGCTTCCCTACGCACAGGGAAGCAAGAGAAATGCTGATTTCATCAAGCCCAGTTACATACTCAGAATCTCTACTACTGCGCAAATAGGCATGTCTCTGTAGGCAAAAAACTCATTTCTGACAAAGTTGCCCAAATGCATCTCAGAAGTGTGCAACTTTTTCCCTGAGTTAGAAAACGTCCAGAAATGGTCGGTTCTGCTAGCGCTGTGCTTCTACACATGTATTTGCTGAACGGTGAAAGCGCACAGTAATGCACTTTTCTCCCAGCAAATACACTGTTTCTAAGGAAATGGGAACACACTGAGGGGACACTTGTGGGAGCTACTGTGACTAAAACTGAGCTTCCCTACGCACAGGGAAGCAAGAGAAATGCTGATTTCTTCAAGCCCAGTTACCTACTCAGAATCTGTACTACTGCGCAAATAGGCATGTCTCTGTAGGCAAAAAACTCATTTCTGACAAAGTTGCCCAAATGCATCTCAGAAGTGTGCAACTTGTTCCCTGAGTTAGAAAACGTCGAGAAACGGTCGTTTCTGCTAGCGTTGTGCTTCTACACATGTATTTGCTGAACGGTGAAAGCGCACAGTAATGCACTTTTCTCCCAGCAAATACACTGTTTCTAAGGAAATGGGAACACACTGAGGAGACACTTGTGGGAGCTACTGTGACTAAAACTGAGCTTCCCTACACACAGGGAAGCAAGAGAAATGCTGATTTCATCAAGCCCAGTTACATACTCAGAATCTGTACTACTGCGCAAATAGGCATGTCTCTGTAGGCAAAAAACTCATTTCTGACAAAGTTGCCCAAATGCATCTCAGAAGTGTGCAACTTTTTCCCTGAGTTAGAAAACGTCGAGAAATGGTCGTTTCTGCTAGCGCTGTGCTTCTACACATGTATTTGCTGAACGGTGAAAGCGCACAGTAATGCACTTTTCTCCCAGCAAATACACTGTTTCTAAGGAAATGGGAACACACTGAGGGGACACTTGTGGGAGCTACTGTGACTAAAACTGAGCTTCCCTACGCACAGGGAAGCAAGAGAAATGCTGATTTCTTCAAGCCCAGTTACCTACTCAGAATCTGTACTACTGCGCAAATAGGCATGTCTCTGTAGGCAAAAAACTCATTTCTGACAAAGTTGCCCAAATGCATCTCAGAAGTGTGCAACTTGTTCCCTGAGTTAGAAAACGTCGAGAAACGGTCGTTTCTGCTAGCGCTGTGCTTCTACACATGTATTTGCTGAACGGTGAAAGCGCACAGTAATGCACTTTTCTCCCAGCAAATACACTGTTTCTAAGGAAATGGGAACACACTGAGGAGACACTTGTGGGAGCTACTGTGACTAAAACTGAGCTTCCCTACGCACAGGGAAGCAAGAGAAATGCTGATTTCATCAAGCCCAGTTACATACTCAGAATCTGTACTACTGCGCAAATAGGCATGTCTCTGTAGGCAAAAAACTCATTTCTGACAAAGTTGCCCAAATGCATCTCAGAAGTGTGCAACTTGTTCCCTGAGTTAGAAAACATCGAGAAACGTTCGTTTCTGCTAGCGCTGTGCTTCTACACATGAATTTGCTGAACGGTGAAAGCGCACAGTAAGGCACTTTTCTCCCAGCAAATACACTGTTTCTAAGGAAATGGGAACACACTGAGGAGACACTTGTGGGAGCTACTGTGACTAAAACTGAGCTTCCCTACGCACAGGGAAGCAAGAGAAATGCTGATTTCTTCAAGCCCAGTTACCTACTCAGAATCTGTACTACTACGCAAATAGGCATGTCTCTGTAGGCAAAAAACTCATTTCTGACAAAGTTGCCCAAATGCATCCCAGAAGTGTGCAACTTGTTCCCTGAGTTAGAAAACGTCGAGAAACGGTCGTTTCTGCTAGCGTTGTGCTTCTACACATGTATTTGCTGAACGGTGAAAGCGCACAGTAATGCACTTTTCTCCCAGCAAATACACTGTTTCTAAGGAAATGGGAACACACTGAGGAGACACTTGTGGGAGCTACTGTGACTAAAACTGAGCTTCCCTACGCACAGGGAAGCAAGAGAAATGCTGATTTCATCAAGCCCAGTTACATACTCAGAATCTGTACTACTGCGCAAATAGGCATGTCTCTGTAGGCAAAAAACTCATTTCTGACAAAGTTGCCCAAATGCATCTCAGAAGTGTGCAACTTTTTCCCTGAGTTAGAAAACGTCGAGAAATGGTCGTTTCTGCTAGCGCTGTGCTTCTACACATGTATTCGCTGAACGGTGAAAGCGCACAGTAATGCACTTTTCTCCCAGCAAATACACTGTTTCTAAGGAAATGGGAACACACTGAGGGGACACTTGTGGGAGCTACTGTGACTAAAACTGAGCTTCCCTACGCACAGGGAAGCAAGAGAAATGCTGATTTCTTCAAGCCCAGTTACCTACTCAGAATCTGTACTACTGCGCAAATAGGCATGTCTCTGTAGGCAAAAAACTCATTTCTGACAAAGTTGCCCAAATGGATCTCAGAAGTGTGCAACTTGTTCCCTGAGTTAGAAAACGTCGAGAAACGGTCGTTTCTGCTAGCGCTGTGCTTCTACACATGTATTTGCTGAACGGTGAAAGCGCACAGTAATGCACTTTTCTCCCAGCAAATACACTGTTTCTAAGGAAATGGGAACACACTGAGGAGACACTTGTGGGAGCTACTGTGACTAAAACTGAGCTTCCTTACGCACAGGGAAGCAAGAGAAATGCTGATTTCATCAAGCCCAGTTACATACTCAGAATCTGTACTACTGCGCAAATAGGCATGTCTCTGTAGGCAAAAAACTCATTTCTGACAAAGTTGCCCAAATGCATCTCAGAAGTGTGCAACTTGTTCCCTGAGTTAGAAAACGTCGAGAAACGTTCGTTTCTGCTAGCGCTGTGCTTCTACACATGAATTTGCTGAACGGTGAAAGCGCACAGTAAGGCACTTTTCTCCCAGCAAATACACTGTTTCTAAGGAACTGGGAACACACTGAGGAGACACTTGTGGGAGCTACTGTGACTAAAACTGAGCTTCCCTACGCACAGGGAAGCCAGAGAAATGCTGATTTCATCAAGCCCAGTTACATACTCAGAATCTGTACTACTGCGCAAATAGGCATGTCTCTGTAGGCAACAAACTCATTTCTGACAAAGTTGCCCAAATGCATCTCAGAAGTGTGCAACTTGTTCCCTGAGTTAGAAAACGATGAGAAACGGTCGTTTCTGCTAGCGCTGTGCTTCTACACATGTATTTGCTGAACGGTGAAAGCGCACAGTAATGCACTTTTCTCCCAGCAAATACACTGTTTCTAAGGAAATGGGAACACACTGAGGGGACACTTGTGGGAGCTACTGTGACTAAAACTGAGCTTCCCTACGCACAGGGAAGCAAGAGAAATGCTGATTTCATCAAGCCCAGTTACCTACTTAGAATCTGTACTACTGCCCAAATAGGCATGTCTCTGTAGGCAAAAACTCATTTCTGACAAAGTTGCCCAAATGCATCTCAGAAGTTTGCAACTTGTTCCCTGAGTTAGAAAACGTCGAGAAACGGTCGTTTCTGCTAGCGCTGTGCTTCTACACATGTATTTGCTGAACGGTGAAAGCGCACAGTAATGCACTTTTCTCCCAGCAAATACACTGTTTCTAAGGAAATGGGAACACACTGAGGAGACACTTGTGGGAGCTACTGTGACTAAAACTGAGCTTCCCTACGCACAGGGAAGCAAGAGAAATGCTGATTTCATCAAGCCCAGTTACATACTCAGAATCTGTACTACTGCGCAAATAGGCATGTCTCTTTAGGCAAAAAACTCATTTCTGACAAAGTTGCCCAAATGCATCTCAGAAGTGTGCAACTTGTTCCCTGAGTTAGAAAACATTGAGAAACGTTCGTTTCTGCTAGCGCTGTGCTTCTACACATGTATTTGCTGAACGGTGAAAGCGCACAGTAATGCACTTTTCTCCCAGCAAATACACTGTTTCTAAGGAAATGGGAACACAGTGAGGAGACACTTGTGGGAGCTACTGTGACTAAAACTGAGCTTCCCTACGCACAGGGAAGCAAGAGAAATGCTGATTTCATCAAGCCCAGTTACATACTCAGAATCTCTACTACTGCGGAAATAGGCATGTCTCTGTAGGCAAAAAACTCATTTCTGACAAAGTTGCCCAAATGGATCTCAGAAGTGTGCAACTTGTTCCCTGAGTTAGAAAACATTGAGAAACGTTCGTTTCTGCTAGCGCTGTGCTTCTACACATGTATTTGCTGAACGGTGAAAGCGCACAGTAATGCACTTTTCTCCCAGCAAATACACTGTTTCTAAGGAAATGGGAACACACTGAGGAGACACTTGTGGGAGCTACTGTGACTAAAACTGAGCTTCCCTACGCACAGGGAAGCAAGAGAAATGCTGATTTCATCAAGCACAGTTACATACTCAGAATCTGTACTACTGCGCAAATAGGCATGTCTCTGTAGGCAAAAAACTCATTTCTGACAAAGTTGCCCAAATGCATCTCAGAAGTGTGCAACTTGTTCCCTGAGTTAGAAAACGTCGAAAAACGTTCGTTTCTGCTAGCGTTGTGCTTCTACACATGTATTTGCTGAACGTTGAAAGCGCACAGTAATGCACTTTTCTCCCAGCAAATACACTGTTTCTAAGGAAATGGGAACACACTGAGGAGACACTTGTGGGAGCTACTGTGACTAAAACTGAGCTTCCCTACGCACAGGGAAGCAAGAGAAATGGTGATTTCATCAAGCCCAGTTACATACTCAGAATCTGTACTACTGCGCAAATAGGCATGTCTCTGTAGGCAAAAAACTCATTTCTGACAAAGTTGCCCAAATGCATCTCAGAAGTGTGCAACTTTTTCCCTGAGTTAGAAAACGTCGAGAAATGGTCGTTTCTGCTAGCGCTGTGCTTCTACACATGTATTTGCTGAACGGTGAAAGCGCACAGTAATGCACTTTTCTCCCAGCAAATACACTGTTTCTAAGGAAATGGGAACACACTGAGGGGACACTTGTGGGAGCTACTGTGACAAAAACTGAGCTTCCCTACGCACAGGGAAGCAAGAGAAATGCTGATTTCTTCAAGCCCAGTTACCTACTCAGAATCTGTACTACTGCCCAAATAGGCATGTCTCTGTAGGCAAAAACTCATTTCTGACAAAGTTGCCCAAATGCATCTCAGAAGTTTGCAACTTGTTCCCTGAGTTAGAAAACGTCGAGAAACGGTCGTTTCTGCTAGCGCTGTGCTTCTACACATGTATTTGCTGAACGGTGAAAGCGCACAGTAATGCACTTTTCTCCCAGCAAATACACTGTTTCTAAGGAAATGGGAACACACTGAGGAGACACTTGTGGGAGCTACTGTGACTAAAACTGAGCTTCCCTACGCACAGGGAAGCAAGAGAAATGCTGATTTCATAAAGCCCAGTTACATACTCAGAATCTGTACTACTGCGCAAATAGGCATGTCTCTTTAGGCAAAAAACTCATTTCTGACAAAGTTGCCCAAATGCATCTCAGAAGTGTGCAACTTGTTCCCTGAGTTAGAAAACATTGAGAAACGTTCGTTTCTGCTAGCGCTGTGCTTCTACACATGTATTTGCTGAACGGTGAAAGCGCACAGTAATGCACTTTTCTCCCAGCAAATACACTGTTTCTAAGGAAATGGGAACACACTGAGGAGACACTTGTGGGAGCTACTGTGACTAAAACTGAGCTTCCCTACGCACAGGGAAGCAAGAGAAATGCTGATTTCATCAAGCCCAGTTACATACTCAGAATCTCTACTACTGCGCAAATAGGCATGTCTCTGTAGGCAAAAAACTCATTTCTGACAAAGTTGCCCAAATGCATCTCAGAAGTGTGCAACTTGTTCCCTGAGTTAGAAAACGTCTAGAAACAGTCGTTTCTGCTAGTCTTGTGCTTCTACACATGTAAATGCTGAACGGTGAAAGCGCACAGTAATGCACTTTTCTCCCAGCAAATACACTGTTTCTAAGGAAATGGGAACACACTGAGGAGACACTTGTGGGAGCTACTGTGACTAAAACTGAGCTTCCCTACGCACAGGGAAGCAAGAGAAATGCTGATTTCATCAAGCACAGTTACATACTCAGAATCTGTACTACTGCGCAAATAGGCATGTCTCTGTAGGCAAAAAACTCATTTCTGACAAAGTTGCCCAAATGCATCTCAGAAGTGTGCAACTTGTTCCCTGAG
The DNA here is from genome assembly GCF_964271855.1 of Acomys minous. NCBI lineage: Eukaryota > Metazoa > Chordata > Mammalia > Rodentia > Muridae > Acomys > Acomys minous. The sequence continues at coordinate 3,520,584 of NW_028182181.1, forward strand.
TTAGAAAACGTCGAAAAACGTTCGTTTCTGCTAGCGTTGTGCTTCTACACATGTATTTGCTGAACGTTGAAAGCGCACAGTAATGCACTTTTCTCCCAGCAAATACACTGTTTCTAAGGAAATGGGAACACACTGAGTAGACACTTGTGGGAGCTACTGTGACTAAAACTGAGCTTCCCTACGCACAGGGAAGCAAGAGAAATGCTGATTTCATCAAGCCCAGTTACATACTCAGAATCTGTACTACTGCGCAAATAGGCATGTCTCTGTAGGCAAAAAACTCATTTCTGACAAAGTTGCCCAAATGCATCTCAGAAGTGTGCAACTTTTTCCCTGAGTTAGAAAACGTCGAGAAATGGTCGTTTCTGCTAGCGCTGTGCTTCTACACATGTATTTGCTGAACGGTGAAAGCGCACAGTAATGCACTTTTCTCCCAGCAAATACACTGTTTCTAAGGAAATGGGAACACACTGAGGGGACACTTGTGGGAGCTACTGTGACAAAAACTGAGATTCCCTACGCACAGGGAAGCAAGAGAAATGCTGATTTCTTCAAGCCCAGTTACCTACTCAGAATCTGTACTACTGCGCAAATAGGCATGTCTCTGTAGGCAAAAAACTCATTTCTGACAAAGTTGCCCAAAGGCATCTCAGAAGTGTGCAACTTGTTCCCTGAGTTAGAAAACGTCGAGAAACGTTCGTTTCTGCTAGCGCTGTGCTTCTACACATGTATTTGCTGAACGGTGAAACGGCACAGTAATGCACTTTTCTCCCAGCAAATACACTGTTTCTAAGGAAATGGCAACACACTGAGGAGACACTTGTGGGAGCTACTGTGACTAAAACTGAGCTTCCCTACGCACAGGGAAGCAAGAGAAATGCTGATTTCATCAAGCCCAGTTACATACTCAGAATCTGTACTACTTCGCAAATAGGCATGTCTCTGTAGGCAAAAAAATTCATTTCTGACAATGTTGCCCAAATGCATCTCAGAAGTGTGCAACTTGTTCCCTGAGTTAGAAAACATCGAGAAACGGTCGTTTCTGCTAGCGCTGTGCTTCTACACATGTATTTGCTGAACGGTGAAAGCGCACAGTAATGCACTTTTCTCCCAGCAAATACACTGTTTCTAAGGAAATGGGAACACACTGAGGAGACACTTGTGGGAGCTACTGTGACTAAAACTGAGCTTCCCTACGCACAGGGAAGCAAGAGAAATGCTGATTTCATCAAGCCCAGTTACATACTCAGAATCTGTACTACTGCGCAAATAGGCATGTCTCTGTAGGCAAAAAACTCATTTCTGACAAAGTTGCCCAAATGCATCTCAGAAGTGTGCAACTTGTTCCCTGAGTTAGAAAACATCGAGAAACGTTCGTTTCTGCTAGCGCTGTGCTTCTACACATGAATTTGCTGAACGGTGAAAGCGCACAGTAAGGCACTTTTCTCCCAGCAAATACACTGTTTCTAAGGAACTGGGAACACACTGAGGAGACACTTGTGGGAGCTACTGTGACTAAAACTGAGCTTCCCTACGCACAGGGAAGCAAGAGAAATGCTGATTTCATCAAGCCCAGTTACATACTCAGAATCTGTACTACTGCGCAAATAGGCATATCTCTGTAGGCAAAAAACTCATTTCTGACAAAGTTGCCCAAATGCATCTCAGAAGTGTGCAACTTGTTCCCTGAGTTAGAAAACGTCGAGAAACGTTCGTTTCTGCTAGCGCTGTGCTTCTACACATGTATTTGCTGAACGGTGAAAGCGCACAGTAATGCACTTTTCTCCCAGCAAATACACTGTTTCTAAGGAAATGGGAACACACTGAGGGGACACTTGTGGGAGCTACTGTGACTAAAACTGAGCTTCCCTACGCACAGGGAAGCAAGAGAAATGCTGATTTCATCAAGCCCAGTTACCTACTTAGAATCTGTACTACAGCCCAAATAGGCATGTCTCTGTAGGCAAAAACTCATTTCTGACAAAGTTGCCCAAATGCATCTCAGAAGTTTGCAACTTGTTCCCTGAGTTAGAAAACGTCGAGAAACGGTCGTTTCTGCTAGCGCTGTGCTTCTACACATGTATTTGCTGAACGGTGAAAGCGCACAGTAATGCACTTTTCTCCCAGGAAATACACTGTTTCTAAGGAAATGGGAACACACTGAGGAGACACTTGTGGGAGCTACTGTGACTAAAACTGAGCTTCCCTACGCACAGGGAAGCAAGAGAAATGCTGATTTCATCAAGCCCAGGTACATACTCAGAATCTGTACTACTGCGCAAATAGGCATGTCTCTGTAGGCAAAAAACTCATTTCGGACAAAGTTGCCCAAATGCATCTCAGAAGTGTGCAACTTGTTCCCTGAGTTAGAAAACATCGGGAAACGTTCGTTTCTGCTAGCGCTGTGCTTCTACACATGTATTTGCTGAACGGTGAAAGCGCACAGTAATGCACTTTTCTCCCAGCAAATACACTGTTTATAAGGAAATGGGAACACACTGAGGAGACACTTGTGGGAGCTACTGTGACTAAAACTGAGCTTCCCTATGCACAGGGAAGCAAGAGAAATGCTGATTTCATCAAGCCCAGTTACATACTCAGAATCTGTACTACTGCGCAAATAGGCATGAATCTGTAGGCAAAAAACTCATTTCTGACAATGTTGCCCAAATGCATCTCAGAAGTGTGCAACTTGTTCCCTGAGTTAGAAAACGTCGAGAAACGTTTGTTTCTGCTAGCGCTGTGCTTCTACACATGTATTTGCTGAACGGTGAAAGCGCACAGTAATGCACTTTTCTCCCAGCAAATACATTGTTTCTAAGGAAATGGGAACACACTGAGGAGACACTTGTGGGAGCTACTGTGACTAAAACTGAGCTTCCCTACGCACAGGGAAGCAAGAGAAATGCTGATTTCATCAAGCCCAGTTACATACTCAGAATCTGTACTACTGCGCAAATAGGCATGTCTCTGTAGGCAAAAAACTCATTTCTGACAAAGTTGCCCAAATGCATCTCAGAAGTGTGCAACTTGTTCCCTGAGTTAGAAAACGTCGAGAAACGTTCGTTTCTGCTAGCGCTGTGCTTCTACACATGTATTTGCTGAACGGTGAAAGCGCACAGTAATGCACTTTTCTCCCAGCAAATACACTGTTTCTAAGGAAATGGGAACACACTGAGGAGACACTTGTGGGAGCTACTGTGACTAAAACTGAGCTTCCCTATGCACAGTGAAGCAAGAGAAATGCTGATTTCATCAAGCCCAGTTACATACTCAGAATCTGTACTACTGCGCAAATAGGCATGTCTCTTTAGGCAAAAAACTCATTTCTGACAAAGTTGCCCAAATGCATCTCAGAAGTGTGCAACTTGTTCCCTGAGTTAGAAAACGTCGAGAAACGGTCGTTTCTGCTAGCGCTGTGCTTCTACACATGTATTTGCTGAACGTTGAAAGCGCACAGTAATGCACTTTTCTCCCAGCAAATACACTGTTTCTAAGGAAATGGGAACACACTGAGGAGACACTTGTGGGAGCTACAGTGACTAAAACTGAGCTTCCCTACGCACAGGGAAGCAAGAGAAATGCTGATTTCATCAAGCCCAGTTACATACTCAGAATCTGTACTACTGCACAAATAGGCATGTCTCTTTAGGCAAAAAACTCATTTCTGACAAAGTTGCCCAAATGCATCGCAGAAGTGTGCAACTTGTTCCCTGAGTTAGAAAACGTCGAGAAACGGTCTTTTCTGCTAGCGCTGTGCTTCTACACATGTACTTGCTGAACGGTGAAAGCGCACAGTAATGCACTTTTCTCACAGCAAATACACTGTTTCTAAGAAAATGGGAACACACAGAGGAGACACTTGTGGGAGCTACTGTGACTAAAACTGAGCTTCCCTACGCACAGGGAAGCAAGAGAAATGCTGATTTCATCAAGCCCAGTTACATACTCAGAATCTGTACTACTGCGCAAATAGGCATGTCTCTGTAGGCAAAAAACTCATTTCGGACAAAGTTGCCCAAATGCATCTCAGAAGTGTGCAACTTGTTCCCTGAGTTAGAAAACGTCGAGAAACGATCATATCTGCTAGCGCTGTGCTTCTACACATGTATTTGCTGAACGGTGAAAGCGCACAGTAATGCACTTTTCTCCCAGCAAATACACTGTTTCTAAGGAAATGGGAACACACTGAGGAGACACTTGTGGGAGCTACTGTGACTAAAACTGAGCTTCCCTATGCACAGTGAAGCAAGAGAAATGCTGATTTCATCAAGCCCAGTTACATACTCAGAATCTGTACTACTGCGCAAATAGGCATGTCTCTTTAGGCAAAAAACTCATTTCTGACAAAGTTGCCCAAATGCATCTCAGAAGTGTGCAACTTGTTCCCTGAGTTAGAAAACGTCGAGAAACGGTCGTTTCTGCTAGCGCTGTGCTTCTACACATGTATTTGCTGAACGTTGAAAGCGCACAGTAATGCACTTTTCTCCCAGCAAATACACTGTTTCTAAGGAAATGGGAACACACTGAGGAGACACTTGTGGGAGCTACAGTGACTAAAACTGAGCTTCCCTATGCACAGGGAAGCAAGAGAAATGCTGATTTCATCAAGCCCAGTTACATACTCAGAATCTGTACTACTGCACAAATAGGCATGTCTCTTTAGGCAAAAAACTCATTTCTGACAAAGTTGCCCAAATGCATCGCAGAAGTGTGCAACTTGTTCCCTGAGTTAGAAAACGTCGAGAAACGGTCTTTTCTGCTAGCGCTGTGCTTCTACACATGTACTTGCTGAACGGTGAAAGCGCACAGTAATGCACTTTTCTCACAGCAAATACACTGTTTCTAAGAAAATGGGAACACACAGAGGAGACACTTGTGGGAGCTACTGTGACTAAAACTGAGCTTCCCTACGCACAGGGAAGCAAGAGAAATGCTTATTTCATCAAGCCCAGTTACATACTCAGAATCTGTACTACTGCGCAAATAGGCATGTCTCTGTAGGCAAAAAACTCATTTCGGACAAAGTTGCCCAAATGCATCTCAGAAGTGTGCAACTTGTTCCCTGAGTTAGAAAACGTCGAGAAACGATCATATCTGCTAGCGCTGTGCTTCTACACATGTATTTGCTGAACGGTGAAAGCGCACAGTAATGCACTTTTCTCCCAGCAAATACACTGTTTCTAAGGAAATGGGAACACACTGAGGAGACACTTGTGGGAGCTACTGTGACTAAAACTGAGCTTCCCTATGCACAGGGAAGCAAGAGAAATGCTGATTTCATCAAGCCCAGTTACATACTCAGAATCTGTACTACTGCGCAAATAGGCATGACTCTTTAGGCAAAAAACACATTTCTGACAAAGTTGCCCAAATGCATCTCAGAAGTGTGCAACTTGTTCCCTGAGTTAGAAAACGTCGAGAAACGGTCGTTTCTGCTAGCGCTGTGCTTCTACACATGTATTTGCTGAACGGTGAAAGCGCACAGTAATGTACTTTTCTCCCAGCAAATACAGATTCTAAGGAAATGGGAACACACTGAGGAGACACTTGTGGGAGCTACTGTGACTAAAACTGAGCTTCCCTACGCACAGGGAAGCAAGAGAAATGCTGATTTCATCCAGCCCAGTTACATACTCAGAATCTGTACTACTGCGCAAATAGGCATGTCTCTGTAGGCAAAAAACTCATTTCTGACAAAGTAGCCCAAATGCATCTCAGAAGTGTGCAACTTGTTCCCTGAGTTAGAAAACGTCGAGAAACGGTCGTTTCTGCTAGCGCTGTGCGTCTACATATGTATTTGCTGAACGGTGAAAGCGCACAGTAATGCACTTTTCTCCCAGCTAATACACTGTTTCTAAGGAAATGGGAACACACTGAGGAGACACTTGTGGGAGCTACTGTGACTAAAACTGAGCTTCCCTACGCACAGGGAAGCAAGAGAAATGCTGATTTCATCAAGCCCAGTTACATACTCAGAATCTGTACTACTGCGCAAATAGGCATGTCTCTGTAGGCAAAAAACTCATTTCTGACAAAGTTGCCCAAATGCATCTCAGAAGTGTGCAACTTGTTCCCTGAGTTAGAAAACGTCGAGAAACGGTCGTTTCTGCTAGCGCTGTGCTTCTACACATGTATTTGCTGAACGGTGAAAGCGCACAGTAATGCACTTTTCTCCCAGCAAATACACTGTTTCTAAGGAACTGGGAACACACTGAGGAGACACTTGTGGGAGCTACTGTGACTAAAACTGAGCTTCCCTACGCACAGGGAAGCAAGAGAAATGCTGATTTCATCAAGCCCAGTTACATACTCAGAATCTGTACTACTGCGCAAATAGGCATGTCACTGTAGGCACAAAACTCATTTCTGACAAAGTTGCCCAAATGCATCTCAGAAGTGTGCAACTTGTTCCCTGAGTTAGAAAACGTCGAGAAACGGTCGTTTCTGCTAGCGCTGTGCTTCTACACATGTATTTGCTGAACGGTGAAAGCGCACAGTAATGCACTTTTCTCCCAGCAAATACACTGTTTCTAAGGAAATGGGAACACACTGAGGAGACACTTGTGGGAGCTACTGTGACTAAAACTGAGCTTCCCTACGCACAGGGAAGCAAGTGAAATGCTGATTTCATCCAGCACAGTTACATACTCAGAATCTGTACTACTGCGCAAATTGGCATGTCTCTGTAGGCAAAAAACTCATTTCTGACAAAGTTGCCCAAATGCATCTCAGAAGTGTGCAACTTGTTCCCTGAGTTAGAAAACGTCGAGGAACGGTCGTTTCATCTAGCATTGTGCTTCTACACATGTATTTGTTGAACGGTGAAAGCGCACAGTAATGCACTTTTCTCCCAGCAAATACACTGTTTCTAAGGAAATGGGAACACACTGAGGAGACACTTGTGGGAGCTACTGTGACTAAAACTGAGCTTTCCTAAACAGGGAAGGAAGAGAAATGCTGATTTCATCAAGCCCAGTTACATACTCAGAATCTGTACTACTGCGCAAATAGGCATGTCTCTGTAGGCAAAAAACTCATTTCTGAAAAAGTTGCCCAAATGCATCTCAGAAGTGTGCAACTTGTTCCCTGAGTTAGAAAACGTCGAGGAACGGTCGTTTCTGCTAGCGCTGTGCTTCTACACATGTATTTGCTGAACGGTGAAAGCGCACAGTAATGCACTTTTCTCCCAGCAAATACACTGTTTCTATGGAAATGGGAACACACTGAGGAGACACTTGTGGGAGCTACTGTGACTAAAACTGAGCTTCCCTACGCACAGGGAAGCAAGAGAAATGCTGATTTCATCAAGCCCAGTTACATACTCAGAATCTGTACTACTGCGCAAATAGGCATGTCTCTGTAGGCAAAAAACTCATTTCTGACAAAGTTGCCCAAATGCATCTCAGAAGTGTGCAACTTGTTCCCTGAGTTAGAAAAGGTCGAGAAACAGTCGTTTCTGCTAGCGCTGTGCTTCTACACATGTACTTGCTGAACGGTGAAAGCACACAGTAATGCACTTTTCTCCCAGCAAATACACTGTTTCTAAGGAAATGGGAACACACTGAGGAGAAACTTGTTGGAGCTACTGTGACTAAAACTGAGCTTCCCTACGCACAGGGAAGCAAGAGAAATGCTGATTTCATCCAGCCCAGTTACATACTCAGAATCTGTACTACTGCGCAAATAGGCATGTCTCTGTAGGCAAATAACTCATTTCTGACAAAGTTGCCCAAATGCATCTCAGAAGTGTGCAACTTGTTCCCTGAGTTAGAAAAGGTCGAGAAACAGTCGTTTCTGCTAGCGCTGTGCTTCTACACATGTACTTGCTGAACGGTGAAAGCGCACAGTAATGCACTTTTCTCCCAGCAAATACACTGTTTCTAAGGAAATGGGAACACACTGAGGAGAGACTTGTGGGAGCTACTGTGACTAAAACTGAGCTTCCCTACGCACAGGGAAGCAAGAGAAATGCTGATTTCATCAAGCCTGATACATACTCAGAATCTGTACTACTGCGAAAATAGGCATGTCTCTGTAGGCAAAAAACTCATTTCTGACAAAGTTGCCCAAATGCATCTCAGAAGTGTGCAACTTGTTCCCTGAGTTAGAAAATGTCGAGAAACGGTCGTTTCAGCTAGCGCTGTGCTTCTACACATGTATTTGCTGAACGGTGAAAGTGCACAGTAATGCACTTTTCTCCCAGCAAATACACTGTTTCTAAGGAAATGGAAACACACTGAGGAGACACTTGTGGGAGCTACTGTGACTAAAACTGAGCTTCCCTAGGCACAGGGAAGTAAGAGAAATGCTGATTTCATCAAGCCCAGTTACATACTCAGAATCTGTACTACTGCGCAAATAGGCATGTCTCTGTAGGCAAAAAACTCATTTCTGACAAAGTTGCCCAAATGCATCTCAGAAGTGTGCAACTTGTTCCCTGAGTTAGAAAACGTCGAGAAACGGTCGTTTCTGCTAGCGCTGTGCTTCTACACATGTATTTGCTGAACGGTGAAAGCGCACAGTAATGCACTTTTCTCCCAGCAAATACACTGTTTCTAAGGAAATGGGAACACACTGAGGAGACACTTGTGGGAGCTACTGTGACTAAAACTGAGCTTCCCTACGCACAGGGAAGCAAGAGAAATGCTGATTTCATCAAGCCCAGTTACATACTCAGAATCTGTACTACTGCGCAAATAGGCATGTCTCTGTAGGCAAAAAACTCATTTCTGACAAAGTTGCCCAAATGCATCTCAGAAGTGTGCAACTTGTTCCCTGAGTTAGAAAACGTCGAGAAACGGTGGTTTCAGCTAGCGCTGTGCTTCTACACATGTATTTGCTGAACGGTGAAAGTGCACAGTAATGTACTTTTCTCCCAGCAAATACACTGTTTCTAAGGAAATGGAAACACACTGAGGAGACACTTGTGGGAGCTACTGTGACTAAAACTGAGCTTCCCTAGGCACAGGGAAGTAAGAGAAATGCTGATTTCATCAAGCCCAGTTACATACTCAGAATCTGTACTACTGCGCAAATAGGCATGTCTCTGTAGGCAAAAAACTCATTTCTGACAAAGTTGCCCAAATGCATCTCAGAAGTGTGCAACTTGTTCCCTGAGTTAGAAAACGTCGAGAAACGGTCGTTTCTGCTAGCGCTGTGCTTCTACACATGTATTTGCTGAACGGTGAAAGCGCACAGTAATGCACTTTTCTCCCAGCAAATACACTGTTTCTAAGGAAATGGGAACACACTGAGGAGACACTTGTGGGAGCTACTGTGACTAAAACTGAGCTTCCCTACGCACAGGGAAGCAAGAGAAATGCTGATTTCATCAAGCCCAGTTACATACTCAGAATCTGTACTACTGCGCAAATAGGCATGTCTCTGTAGGCAAAAAACTCATTTCTGACAAAGTTGCCCAAATGCATCTCAGAAGTGTGCAACTTGTTCCCTGAGTTAGAAAACGTCGAGAAACGGTCGTTTCTGCTAGCATTGTGCTTCCACACATGTATTTGCTGAACGGTGAAAGCGCACAGTAATGCACTTTTCTCCCAGCAAATACACTGTTTCTATGGAAATGGGAACACACTGAGGAGACACTTGTGGGAGCTACTGTGACTAAAACTGAGCTTCCCTACGCACAGGGAAGCAAGAGAAATGCTGATTTCATCAAGCCCAGTTACATACTCAGAATCTGTACTACTGCGCAAATAGGCATGTCTCTGTAGGCAAAAAACTCATTTCTGACAAAGTTGCCCAAATGCATCTCAGAAGTGTGCAACTTGTTCCCTGAGTTAGAAAAGGTCGAGAAACAGTCGTTTCTGCTAGCGCTGTGCTTCTACACATGTACTTGCTGAACGGTGAAAGCGCACAGTAATGCACTTTTCTCCCAGCAAATACACTGTTTCTAAGGAAATGGGAACACACTGAGGAGACACTTGTGGGAGCTACTGTGACTAAAACTGAGCTTCCCTACGCACAGGGAAGCAAGAGAAATGCTGATTTCATCAAGCCCAGTTACATACTCAGAATCTGTACTACTGCGCAAATAGGCATGTCTCTGTAGGCAAAAAACTCATTTCTGACAAAGTTGCCCAAATGCATCTCAGAAGTGTGCAACTTGTTCCCTGAGTTAGAAAACGTCGAGAAACGGTGGTTTCAGCTAGCGCTGTGCTTCTACACATGTATTTGCTGAACGGTGAAAGTGCACAGTAATGCACTTTTCTCCCAGCAAATACACTGTTTCTAAGGAAATGGAAACACACTGAGGAGACACTTGTGGGAGCTACTGTGACTAAAACTGAGCTTCCCTAGGCACAGGGAAGTAAGAGAAATGCTGATTTCATCAAGCCCAGTTACATACTCAGAATCTGTACTACTGCGCAAATAGGCATGTCTCTGTAGGCAAAAAACTCATTTCTGACAAAGTTGCCCAAATGCATCTCAGAAGTGTGCAACTTGTTCCCTGAGTTAGAAAACGTCGAGAAACGGTCGTTTCTGCTAGCATTGTGCTTCTACACATGTATTTGCTGAACGGTGAAAGCGCACAGTAATGCACTTTTCTCCCAGCAAATACACTGTTTCTAAGGAAATGGGAACACACTGAGGAGACACTTGTGGGAGCTACTGTGACTAAAACTGAGCTTCCCTACGCACAGGGAAGCAAGAGAAATGCTGATTTCATCAAGCCCAGTTACATACTCAGAATCTGTACTACTGCGCAAATAGGCATGTCTCTGTAGGCAAAAAACTCATTTCTGACAAAGTTGCCCAAATGCATCTCAGAAGTGTGCAACTTGTTCCCTGAGTTAGAAAACGTCGAGAAACGGTCGTTTATGCTAGCATTGTGCTTCTACACATGTATTTGCTGAACGGTGAAAGCGCACAGTAATGCACTTTTCTCCCAGCAAATACACTGTTTCTAAGGAAATGGGAACACACTGAGGAGACACTTGTGGGAGCTACTGTGACTAAAACTGAGCTTCCCTACGCACAGGGAAGCAAGAGAAATGCTGATTTCATCAAGCCCAGTTACATACTCAGAATCTGTACTACTGCGCAAATAGGCATGTCTCTGTAGGCAAAAAACTCATTTCGGACAAAGTTGCCCAAATGCATCTCAGAAGTGAACAACTTGTTCCCTGAGTTAGAAAACGTCGAGAAACGTTCGTTTCTGCTAGCATTGTGCTTCCACACATGTATTTGCTGAACGGTGAAAGCACACAGTAATGCACTTTTCTCCCAGCAAATACACTGTTTCTATGGAAATGGGAACACACTGAGGAGACACTTGTGGAAGCTACTGTGACTAAAACTGAGCTTCCCTACGCACAGGGAAGCAAGAGAAATGCTGATTTCATCAAGCCCAGTTACATACTCAGAATCTGTACTACTGCGCAAATAGGCATGTCTCTGTAGGCAAAAAACTCATTTCTGACAAAGTTGCCCAAATGCATCTCAGAAGTGTGCAACCTGTTCCCTGAGTTAGAAAAGGTCGAGAAACAGTCGTTTCTGCTAGCGCTGTGCTTCTACACATGTATTTGCTGAAAGGTGAAAGCGCACAGTAATGCACTTTTCTCCCAGCAAATACACTGTTTCTAAGGAAATGGGAACACACTGAGGAGAGACTTGTGGGAGCTACTGTGACTAAAACTGAGCTTCCCTACGCACAGGGAAGCAAGAGAAATGCTGATTTCATCAAGCCCAGTTACATACTCAGAATCTGTACTACTGCGCAAATAGGCATGGCTCTGTAGGCAAAAAACTCATTTCTGACAAAGTTGCCCAAATGCATCTCAGAAGTGTGCAACTTGTTCCCTGAGTTAGAAAACGTCGAGAAACGGTGGTTTCAGCTAGTGCTGTGCTTCTACACATGTATTTGCTGAACGGTGAAAGTGCACAGTAATGCACTTTTCTCCCAGCAAATACACTGTTTCTAAGGAAATGGAAACACACTGAGGAGACACTTGTGGGAGCTACTGTGACTAAAACTGAGCTTCCCTACGCACAGGGAAGCAAGAGAAATGCTGATTTCATCAAGCCCAGTTACATACTCAGAATCTGTACTACTGCGCAAATAGGCATGTCTCTGTAGGCAAAAAACTCATTTCTGAGAAAGTTGCCCAAATGCATCTCAGAAGTGTGCAACTTGTTCCCTGAGTTAGAAAACGTCGAGAAACGGTCGTTTCTGCTAGCATTGTGCTTCCACACATGTATTTGCTGAACCGTGAAAGCGCACAGTAATGCACTTTTCTCCCAGCAAATACACTGTTTCTATGGAAATGGGAACACACTGAGGAGACACTTGTGGGAGCTACTGTGACTAAAACTGAGCTTCCCTACGCACAGGGAAGCAAGAGAAATGCTGATTTCATCAAGCCCAGTTACATACTCAGAATCTGTACTACGGCGCAAATAGGCATGTCTCTGTAGGCAAAAAACTCATTTCTGACAAAGTTGCCCAAATGCATCTCAGAAGTGTGCAACTTGTTCCCTGAGTTAGAAAACGTCGAGAAACGGTCGTTTCTGCTAGCATTGTGCTTCCACACATGTATTTGCTGAACGGTGAAAGCGCACAGTAATGCACTTTTCTCCCAGCAAATACACTGTTTCTATGGAAATGGGAACACACTGAGGAGACACTTGTGGGAGCTACTGTGACTAAAACTGAGCTTCCCTACGCACAGGGAAGCAAGAGAAATGCTGATTTCATCTAGCCCAGTTACATACACAGAATCTGTACTACTGCGCAAATAGGCATGTCTCTGTAGGCAAAAAACTCATTTCTGACAAAGTTGCCCAAATGCATCTCAGAAGTGTGCAACTTGTTCCCTGAGTTAGAAAAGGTCGAGAAACAGTCGTTTCTGCTAGCGCTGTGCTTCTACACATGTACTTGCTGAACGGTGAAAGCGCACAGTAATGCACTTTTCTCCCAGCAAATATACTGTTTCTAAGGAAATGGGAACACACTGAGGAGAGACTTGTGGGAGCTACTGTGACTAAAACTGAGCTTCCCTACGCACAGGGAAGCAAGAGAAATGCTGATTTCATCAAGCCCAGTTACATACTCAGAATCTGTACTACTGCGCAAATAGGCATGTCTCTGTAGGCAAAAAACTCATTTCTGACAAAGTTGCCCAAATGCACCTTAGAAGTGTGCAACTTGTTCCCTGAGTTAGAAAACGTCGAGAAACGGTGGTTTCAGCTAGCGCTGTGCTTCTACACATGTATTTGCTGAACGGTGAAAGTGCACAGTAATGCACTTTTCTCCCAGCAAATACACTGTTTCTAAGGAAATGGAAACACACTGAGGAGACACTTGTGGGAGCTACTGTGACTAAAACTGAGCTTCCCTAGGCACAGGGAAGTAAGAGAAATGCTGATTTCATCAAGCCCAGTTACATACTCAGAATCTGTACTACTGTGCAAATAGGCATGTCTCTGTAGGCAAAAAACTCATTTCTGACAAAGTTGCCCAAATGCATCTCAGAAGTGTGCAACTTGTTCCCTGAGTTAGAAAACGTCGAGAAACGGTCGTTTCTGCTAGCGCTGTGCTTCTACACATGTATTTGCTGAACGGTGAAAGCGCACAGTAATGCACTTTTCTCCCAGCAAATACACTGTTTCTAAGGAAATGGGAACACACTGAGGAGACACTTGTGGGAGCTACTGTGACTAAAACTGAGCTTCCCTACGCACAGGGAAGCAAGAGAAATGCTGATTTCATCAAGCCCAGTTACATACTCAGAATCTGTACTACTGCGCAAATAGGCATGTCTCTGTAGGCAAAAAACTCATTTCTGACAAAGTTGCCCAAATGCATCTCAGAAGTGTGCAACTTGTTCCCTGAGTTAGAAAACGTCGAGAAACGGTCGTTTCTGCTAGCATTGTGCTTCTACACATGTATTTGCTGAACGGTGAAAGCGCACAGTAATGCACTTTTCTCCCAGCAAATACACTGTTTCTAAGGAAATGGGATCACACTGAGGAGACACTTGTGGGAGCTACTGTGACTAAAACTGAGCTTTCCTACGCACAGGGAAGCAAGAGAAATGCTGATTTCATCAAGCCCAGTTACATACTCAGAATCTGTACTACTGCGCAAATAGGCATGTCTCTGTAGGCAAAAAACTCATTTCTGACAAAGTTGCCCAAATGCATCTCAGATGTGTGCAACTTGTTCCCTGACTTAGAAAACGTCGAGAAACGGTCGTTTCTGCTAGCGCTGTGCTTCTACACATGTATTTGCTGAACGGTGAAAGCGCACAGTAATGCACTTTTCTCCCAGCAAATACACTGTTTCTAAGGAAATGGGAACACACTGAGGACACACTTGTGGGAGCTACTGTGACTAAAACTGAGCTTCCCTACGCACAGGGAAGCAAGAGAAATGCTGATTTCATCCAGCCCAGTTACATACTCAGAATCTGTACTACTGCGCAAATAGGCATGTCTCTGTAGGCAAAAAACTCATTTCGGACAAAGTTGCCCAAATGCATCTCAGAAGTGTGCAACTTGTTCCCTGAGTTAGAAAACGTCGAGAAACGGTCTTTTCTGCTAGCATTGTGCTTCCACACATGTATTTGCTGAACGGTGAAAGCACACAGTAATGCACTTTTCTCCCAGCAAATACACTGTTTCTATGGAAATGGGAACACACTGAGGAGACACTTGTGGAAGCTACTGTGACTAAAACTGAGCTTCCCTACGCACAGGGAAGCAAGAGAAATGCTGATTTCATCAAGCCCAGTTACATACTCAGAATCTGTACTACTGCGCAAATAGGCATGTCTCTGTAGGCAAAAAACTCATTTCTGACAAAGTTGCCCAAATGCATCTCAGAAGTGTGCAACCTGTTCCCTGAGTTAGAAAAGGTCGAGAAACAGTCGTTTCTGCTAGCGCTGTGCTTCTACACATGTATTTGCTGAACGGTGAAAGCGCACAGTAATGCACTTTTCTCCCAGCAAATACACTGTTTCTAAGGAAATGGGAACACACTGAGGAGAGACTTGTGGGAGCTACTGTGACTAAAACTGAGCTTCCCTACGCACAGGGAAGCAAGAGAAATGCTGATTTCATCAAGCCCAGTTACATACTCAGAATCTGTACTACTGCGCAAATAGGCATGTCTCTGTAGGCAAAAAACTCATTTCTGACAAAGTTGCCCAAATGCATCTCAGAAGTGTGCAACTTGTTCCCTGAGTTAGAAAACGTCGAGAAACGGTGGTTTCAGCTAGCGCTGTGCTTCTACACATGTATTTGCTGAACGGTGAAAGTGCACAGTAATGCACTTTTCTCCCAGCAAATACACTGTTTCTAAGGAAATGGAAACACACTGAGGAGACACTTGTGGGAGCTACTGTGACTAAAACTGAGCTTCCCTAGGCACAGGGAAGTAAGAGAAATGCTGATTTCATCAAGCCCAGTTACATACTCAGAATCTGTACTACTGCGCAAATAGGCATGTCTCTGTAGGCAAAAAACTCATTTCTGACAAAGTTGCCCAAATGCATCTCAGAAGTGTGCAACTTGTTCCCTGAGTTAGAAAACGTCGAGAAACGGTCGTTTCTGCTAGCGCTGTGGTTCTACACATGTATTTGCTGAACGGTGAATGCGCACAGTAATGCACTTTTCTCCCAGCAAATACACTGTTTCTAAGGAAATGGGAACACACTGAGGAGACACTTGTGGGAGCTACTGTGACTAAAACTGAGCTTCCCTACGCACAGGGAAGCAAGAGAAATGCTGATTTCATCAAGCCCAGTTACATACTCAGAATCTGTACTACTGCGCAAATAGGCATGTCTCTGTAGGCAAAAAACTCATTTCTGACAAAGTTGCCCAAATGCATCTCAGAAGTGTGCAACTTGTTCCCTGAGTTAGAAAACGTCGAGAAACGGTCGTTTCTGCTAGCATTGTGCTTCCACACATGTATTTGCTGAACGGTGAAAGCGCACAGTAATGCACTTTTCTCCCAGCAAATACGCTGTTTCTATGGAAATGGGAACACACTGAGGAGACACTTGTGGGAGCTACTGTGACTAAAACTGAGCTTCCCTACGCACAGGGAAGCAAGAGAAATGCTGATTTCATCAAGCCCAGTTACATACTCAGAATCTGTACTACTGCGCAAATAGGCATGTCTCTGTAGGCAAAAAACTCATTTCTGACAAAGTTGCCCAAATGCATCTCAGAAGTGTGCAACTTGTTCCCTGAGTTAGAAAAGGTCGAGAAACAGTCGTTTCTGCTAGCGCTGTGCTTCTACACATGTACTTGCTGAACGGTGAAAGCGCACAGTAATGCACTTTTCTCCCAGCAAATACACTGTTTCTAAGGAAATGGGAACACACTGAGGAGAGACTTGTGGGAGCTACTGTGACTAAAACTGAGCTTCCCTACGCACAGGGAAGCAAGAGAAATGCTGATTTCATCAAGCCCAGTTACATACTCAGAATCTGTACTACTGCGCAAATAGGCATGTCTCTGTAGGCAAAAAACTCATTTCTGACAAAGTTGCCCAAATGCATCTCAGAAGTGTGCAACTTGTTCCCTGAGTTAGAAAACGTCGAGAAACGGTGGTTTCAGCTAGCGCTGTGCTTCTACACATGTATTTGCTGAACGGTGAAAGTGCACAGTAATGCACTTTTCTCCCAGCAAATACACTGTTTCTAAGGAAATGGAAACACACTGAGGAGACACTTGTGGGAGCTACTGTGACTAAAACTGAGCTTCCCTAGGCACAGGGAAGTAAGAGAAATGCTGATTTCATCAAGCCCAGTTACATACTCAGAATCTGTACTACTGCGCAAATAGGCATGTCTCTGTAGGCAAAAAACTCATTTCTGACAAAGTTGCCCAAATGCATCTCAGAAGTGTGCAACTTGTTCCCTGAGTTAGAAAACATCGAGAAACGGTCGTTTCTGCTAGCATTGTGCTTCTACACATGTATTTGCTGAACGGTGAAAGCGCACAGTAATGCACTTTTCTCCCAGCAAATACACTGTTTCTAAGGAAATGGGAACACACTGAGGAGACACTTGTGGGAGCTACTGTGACTATAACTGAGCTTTCCTACGCACAGGGAAGCAAGAGAAATGCTGATTTCATCAAGCCCAGTTACATACTCAGAATCTGTACTACTGCGCAAATAGGGATGTCTCTGTAGGCAAAAAACTCATTTCTGACAAAGTTGCCCAAATGCATCTCAGATGTGTGCAACTTGTTCCCTGAGTTAGAAAACGTCGAGAAACGGTCGTTTCTGCTAGCGCTGTGCTTCTACACATGTATTTGCTGAACGGTGAAAGCGCACAGTAATGCACTTTTCTCCCAGCAAATACACTGTTTCTAAGGAAATGGGAACACACTGAGGAGACACTTGTGGGAGCTACTGTGACTAAAACTGAGCTTCCCTACGCACAGGGAAGCAAGAGAAATGCTGATTTCATCCAGCCCAGTTACATACTCAGAATCTGTACTACTGCGCAAATAGGCATGTCTCTGTAAGCAAAAAACTCATTTCGGACAAAGTTGCCCAAATGCATCTCAGAAGTGTGCAACTTGTTCCCTGAGTTAGAAAACGTCGAGAAACGGTCGTTTCTGCTAGCATTGTGCTTCCACACATGTATTTGCTGAACGGTGAAAGCGCACAGTAATGCACTTTTCTCCCAGCAAATACACTGTTTCTAAAGAAATGGGAACACACTGAGGAGACACTTGTGGGAGCTACTGTGACTAAAACTGAGCTTCCCTACGCACAGGGAAGCAAGAGAAATGCTGATTTCATCAAGCCCAGTTACATACTCAGAATCTGTACTACTGCGCAAATAGGCATGTCTCTGTAGGCAAAAAACTCATTTCTGACAAAGTTGCCCAAATGCATCTCAGAAGTGTGCAACTTGTTCCCTGAGTTAGAAAACATCGAGAAACAGTCGTTTCTGCTAGCGCTGTGCTTCTACACATGTACTTGCTGAACGGTGAAAGCGCACAGTAATGCACTTTTCTCCCAGCAAATACACTGTTTCTAAGGAAATGGGAACACACTGAGGAGAAACTTGTGGGAGCTACTGTGACTAAAACTGAGCTTCCCTACGCACAGGGAAGCAAGAGAAATGCTGATTTCATCAAGCCCAGTTACATACTCAGAATCTGTATTACTGCGCAAATAGGCATGTCTCTGTAGGCAAAAAACTCATTTCTGACAAAGTTGCCCAAATGCATCTCAGAAGTGTGAAACTTGTTCCCTGAGTTAGAAAACGTCGAGAAACGGTCATTTCTGCTAGCGCTGTGCTTCTACACATGTATTTGCTGAACGGTGAAAGCGCACAGTAATGCACTTTTCTCCCAGCAAATACACTGTTTCTAAGGAAATGGGAACACACTGAGGAGACACTTGTGGGAGCTACTGTGACTAAAACTGAGCTTCCCTAGGCACAGGGAAGCAAGAGAAATGCTGATTTCATCAAGCCCAGTTACATACTCAGAATCTGTACTACTGCGCAAATAGGCATGTCTCTGTAGGCAAAAAACTCATTTCGGACAAAGTTGCCCAAATGCATCTCAGAAGTGTGCAACTTGTTCCCTGAGTTAGAAAACGTCGAGAAACGGTCGTTTCTGCTAGCGCTGTGCTTCTACACATGTATTTGCTGAACGGTGAAAGCGCACAGTAATGCACTTTTCTCCCAGCAAATACACTGTTTCTAAGGAAATGGGAACACACTGAGGAGACACTTGTGGGAGCTACTGTGACTAAAACTGAGCTTCCCTACGCACAGGGAAGCAAGAGAAATGCTGATTTCATCCAGCCCAGTTACATACTCAGAATCTGTACTACTGCGCAAATAGGCATGTCTCTGTAGGCAAAAAACTCATTTCGGACAAAGTTGCCCAAATGCATCTCAGAAGTGTGCAACTTGTTCCCTGAGTTAGAAAACGTCGAGAAACGGTCGTTTCTGCTAGCATTGTGCTTCCACACATGTATTTGCTGAACGGTGAAAGCGCACAGTAATGCACTTTTCTCCCAGCAAATACACTGTTTCTATGGAAATGGGAACACACTGAGGAGACACTTGTGGGAGCTACTGTGACTAAAACTGAGCTTCCCTACGCAAAGGGAAGGAAGAGAAATGCTGATTTCATCAAGCCCAGTTACATACTCAGAATCTGTACTACTGCGCAAATAGGCATGTCTCTGTAGGCAAAAAACTCATTTCTGACAAAGTTGCCCAAATGCATCTCAGAAGTGTGCAACTTGTTCCCTGAGTTAGAAAAGGTGGAGAAACAGTCGTTTCTGCTAGCGCTGTGCTTCTACACATGTACTTGCTGAACGGTGAAAGCGCACAGTAATGCACTTTTCTCCCAGCAAATACACTGTTTCTAAGGAAATGGGAACACACTGAGGAGAAACTTGTGGGAGCTACTGTGACTAAAACTGAGCTTCCCTACACACAGGGAAGCAAGAGAAATGCTGATTTCATCAAGCCCAGTTACATACTCAGAATCTGTATTACTGCGCAAATAGGCATGTCTCTGTAGGCAAAAAACTCATTTCTGACAAAGTTGCCCAAATGCATCTCAGAAGTGTGAAACTTGTTCCCTGAGTTAGAAAACGTCGAGAAACGGTCATTTCTGCTAGCGCTGTGCTTCTACACATGTATTTGCTGAACTGTGAAAGCGCACAGTAATGCACTTTTCTCCCAGCAAATACACTGTTTCTAAGGAAATGGGAACACACTGAGGAGACACTTGTGGGAGCTACTGTGACTAAAACTGAGCTTCCCTAGGCACAGGGAAGCAAGAGAAATGCTGATTTCATCAAGCCCAGTTACATACTCAGAATCTGTACTACTGCGCAAATAGGCATGTCTCTGTAGGCAAAAAACTCATTTCGGACAAAGTTGCCCAAATGCATCTCAGAAGTGTGCAACTTGTTCCCTGAGTTAGAAAACGTCGAGAAACGGTCGTTTCTGCTAGCGCTGTGCTTCTACACATGTATTTGCTGAACGGTGAAAGCGCACAGTAATGCACTTTTCTCCCAGCAAATACACTGTTTCTAAGGAAATGGGAACACACTGAGGAGACACTTGTGGGAGCTACTGTGACTAAAACTGAGCTTCCCTACGCACAGGGAAGCAAGAGAAATGCTGATTTCATCAAGCCCAGTTACATACTCAGAATCTGTACTACTGCGCAAATAGGCATGTCTCTGTAGGCAAAAAACTCATTTCGGACAAAGTTGCCCAAATGCATCTCAGAAGTGTGCAACTTGTTCCCTGAGTTAGAAAACGTCGAGAAACGGTCGTTTCTGCTAGCATTGTGCTTCTACACATGTATTTGCTGAACGGTGAAAGCGCACAGTAATGCACTTTTCTCCCAGCAAATACACTGTTTCTAAGGAAATGGGAACACACTGAGGAGACACTTGTGGGAGCTACTGTGACTAAAACTGAGCTTTCCTACGCACAGGGAAGCAAGAGAAATGCTGATTTCATCAAGCCAAGTTACATACTCAGAAACTGTACTACTGCTCAAATAGGCATGTCTCTGTAGACAAAAAACTCATTTCTGACAAAGTTGCCCAAATGCATCTCAGAAGTGTGCAACTTGTTCCCTGAGTTAGAAAACGTCGAGAAACGGTCGTTTCTGCTAGCGCTGTGCTTCTACACATGTATTTGCTGAACGGTGAAAGTGCACAGTAATGCACTTTTCTCCCAGCAAATACACTGTTTCTAAGGAAATGGGAACACACTGAGGAGAGACTTGTGGGAGCTACTGTGACTAAAACTGAGCTTCCCTACGCACAGGGAAGCAAGAGAAATGCTGATTTCATCAAGCCCAGTTACATACTCAGAATCTGTACTACTGCGCAAATAGGCATGTCTCTGTAGGCAAAAAACTCATTTCTGACAAAGTTGCCCAAATGCATCTCAGAAGTGTGCAACTTGTTCCCTGAGTTAGAAAACGTCGAGAAACGGTCGTTTCTGCTAGCGCTGTGCTTCTACACATGTATTTGCTGAACGGTGAAAGCGCACAGTAATGCACTTTTCTCCCAGCAAATACACTGTTTCTAAGGAAATGGGAACACACTGAGGAGACACTTGTGGGAGCTACTGTGACTAAAACTGAGCTTCCCTACGCACAGGGAAGCAAGAGAAATGCTGATTTCATCAAGCCCAGTTACATACTCAGAATCTGTACTACTGCGCAAATAGGCATGTCTCTGTAGGCAAAAAACTCATTTCGGACAAAGTTGCCCAAATGCATCTCAGAAGTGTGCAACTTGTTCCCGGAGTTAGAAAACGTCGAGAAACGGTCGTTTCTGCTAGCGCTGTGCTTCTACACATGTATTTGCTGAACGGTGAAAGCGCACAGTAATGCACTTTTCTCCCAGCAAATACACTGTTTCTAAGGAAATGGGAACACACTGAGGAGACACTTGTGGGAGCTACTGTGACTAAAACTGAGCTTCCCTACGCACAGGGAAGCAAGAGAAATGCTGATTTCATCAAGCCCAGTTACATACTCAGAATCTGTACTACTGCGCAAATAGGCATGTCTCTGTAGGCAAAAAACTCATTTCTGACAAAGTTGCCCAAATGCATCTCAGAAGTGTGCAACTTGTTCCCTGAGTTAGAAAACGTCGAGAAACGGTCGTTTCTGCTAGCGCTGTGCTTCTACACATGTATTTGCTGAACGGTGAAAGCGCACAGTAATGCACTTTTCTCCCAGCAAATACACTGTTTCTAAGGAAATGGGAACACACTGAGGAGACACTTGTGGGAGCTACGGTGACTAAAACTGAGCTTCCCTACGCACAGGGAAGCAAGAGAAATGCTGATTTCATCAAGCCCAGTTACATACTCAGAATCTGTACTACTGCGCTAATAGGCATGTCTCTGTAGGCAAAAAACTCATTTCTGACAAAGTTGCCCAAATGCACCTCAGAAGTGTGCAACTTGTTCCCTGAGTTAGAAAACGTCGAGAAACGTTCATATCTGCTAGCGCTGTGCTTCTACACATGTATTTGCTGAACGGTGAAAGCGCACAGTAATGCACTTTTCTCCCAGCAAATACACTGTTTCTAAGGAAATGGGAACACACTGAGAAGACACTTGTGGGAGCTACTGTGACTAAAACTGAGCTTCCCTACGCACAGGGAAGCAAGAGAAATGCTGATTTCATCACGCCCAGTTACATACTCAGAATCTGTACTACTGCGCAAATAGGCATGTCTCTTTAGGCAAAAAACTCATTTCTGACAATGTTGCCCAAATGCATCTCAGAAGTGTGCAACTTGTTCCCTGAGTTAGAAAACGTCGAGAAACGGTCGTTTCTGTTAGCGCTGTGCTTCTACACATGTATTTGCTGAACGGTGAAAGCGCACAGTAATGCACTTTTCTCCCAGCAAATACACTGTTTCTAAGGAAATGGGAACACACTGAGGAGACACTTGTGGGAGCTACTGTGACTAAAACTGAGCTTCCCTACGCACAGGGAAGCAAGAGAAATGCTGATTTCATCCAGCCCAGTTACATACTCAGAATCTGTACTACTGCGCAAATAGGCATGTCTCTGTAGGCAAAAAACTCATTTCTGACAAAGTTGCCCAAATGCATCTCAGAAGTGTGCAACTTGTTCCCTGAGTTAGAAAACGTCGAGAAACGGTCGTTTCTGCTAGCGCTGTGCTTCTACACATGTATTTGCTGAACGGTGAAAGCGCACAGTAATGCACTTTTCTCCCAGCAAATACACTGTTTCTAAGGAAATGGGAACACACTGAGGAGACACTTGTGGGAGCTACTGTGACTAAAACTGAGCTTCCTTACGCACAGGGAAGCAAGAGAAATGCTGATTTCATCAAGCCCAGTTACATACTCAGAATCTGTACTACTGCGCAAATAGGCATGTCTCTGTAGGCAAAAAACTCATTTCTGACAAAGTTGCCCAAATGCATCTCAGAAGTGTGCAACTTGTTCCCTGAGTTAGAAAACGTCGAGAAACGGTCGTTTCTGCTAGCGCTGTGCTTCTACACATGTATTTGCTGAACGGTGAAAGCGCACAGTAATGCACTTTTCTCCCAGCAAATACACTGTTTCTAAGGAAATGGGAACACACTGAGGAGTTACTTGTGGGAGCTACTGTGACTAAAACTGAGCTTCCCTACGCACAGGGAAGCAAGAGAAATGCTGATTTCATCAAGCCCAGTTACATACTCAGAATCTGTACTACTGCGCAAATAGGCATGTATCTGTAGGCAAAAAACTCATTTCTGACAAAGTTGCCCAAATGCATCTCAGAAGTGTGCAACTTGTTCCCTGAGTTAGAAAACGTCGAGAAACGGTCGTTTCTGCTAGCGCTGTGCTTCTACACATGTGTTTGCTGAACGGTGAAAGCGCACAGTAATGCACTTTTCTCCCAGCAAATACACTGTTTCTAAGGAAATGGGAACACACTGAGGAGACACTTGTGGGAGCTACTGTGACTAAAACTGAGCTTCCCTACGCACAGGGAAGCAAGAGAAATGCTGATTTCATCAAGCCCAGTTACATACTCAGAATCTGGACTACTGCGCTAATAGGCATGTCTCTGTAGGCAAAAAACTCATTTCTGACAAAGTTGCCCAAATGCATGTCAGAAGTGTGCAACTTGTTCCCTGAGTTAGAAAACGTCGAGAAACGTTCGTTTCTGCTAGCGCTGTGCTTCTACACATGTATTTGCTGAACGGTGAAAGCGCACAGTAATGCACTTTTCTCCCAGCAAATACACTGTTTCTAAGGAAATGGGAACAAACTGAGAAGACACTAGTGGGAGCTACTGTGACTAAAACTGAGCTTCCCTACGCACAGGGAAGCAAGAGAAATGCTGATTTCATCACGCCCAGTTACATACTCAGAATCTGTACTACTGCGCAAATAGGCATGTCTCTTTAGGCAAAAAACTCATTTCCGACAAAGTTGCCCAAATGCATCTCAGAAGTGTGCAACTTGTTCCCTGAGTTAGAAAACGTCGAGAAACGGTCGTTTCTGCTAGCGCTGTGCTTCTACACATGTATTTGCTGAACGGTGAAAGCGCACAGTAATGCACTTTTCTCCCAGCAAATACACTGTTTCTAAGGAAATGGGAACACACTGAGGAGACACTTGTGGGAGCTACTGTGACTAAAACTGAGCTTCCCTACGCACAGGGAAGCAAGAGAAATGCTGATTTCATCAAGCCCAGTTACATACTCAGAATCTGTACTACTGCGCAAATAGGCATGTCTCTGTAGGCAAAAAACTCATTTCTGACAAAGTTGCCCAAATGCATGTCAGAAGTGTGCAACTTGTTCCCTGAGTTAGAAAACGTCGAGAAACGTTCGTTTCTGCTAGCGCTGTGCTTCTACACATGTATTTGCTGAACGGTGAAAGCGCACAGTAATGCACTTTTCTCCCAGCAAATACAGGGTTTCTAAGGAAATGGGAACACACTGAGAAGACACTAGTGGGAGCTACTGTGACTAAAACTGAGCTTCCCTACGCACAGGGAAGCAAGAGAAATGCTGATTTCATCACGCCCAGTTACATACTCAGAATCTGTACTACTGCGCAAATAGGCATGTCTCTTTAGGCAAAAAACTCATTTCCGACAAAGTTGCCCAAATGCATCTCAGAAGTGTGCAACTTGTTCCCTGAGTTAGAAAACGTCGAGAAACGGTCGTTTCTGCTAGCGCTGTGCTTCTACACATGTATTTGCTGAACGGTGAAAGCGCACAGTAATGCACTTTTCTCCCAGCAAATACACTGTTTCTAAGGAAATGGGAACACACTGAGGAGACACTTGTGGGAGCTACTGTGACTAAAACTGAGCTTCCTTACGCACAGGGAAGCAAGAGAAATGCTGATTTCATCCAGCCCAGTTACATACTCAGAATCTGTACTACTGCGCAAATAGGCATGTCTCTGTAGGCAAAAAACTCATTTCTGACAAAGTTGCCCAAATGCATCTCAGAAGTGTGCAACTTGTTCCCTGAGTTAGAAAACGTCGAGAAACGGTCGTTTCTGCTAGCGCTGTGCTTCTACACATGTATTTGCTGAACGGTGAAAGCGCACAGTAATGCACTTTTCTCCCAGCAAATACACTGTTTCTAAGGAAATGGGAACACACTGAGGAGTTACTTGTGGGAGCTACTGTGACTAAAACTGAGCTTCCCTACGCACAGGGAAGCAAGAGAAATGCTGATTTCATCAAGCCCAGTTACATACTCAGAATCTGTACTACTGCCCAAATAGGCATGTCTCTTTAGGCAAAAAACTCATTTCTGACAAAGTTGCCCAAATGCATCTCAGAATTGTGAAACTTGTTCCCTGAGTTAGAAAACGTCGAGAAACGTTCGTTTCTGCTAGCACTGTGCTTCTACACATGTATTTGCTGAACGGTGAAAGCGCACAGTAAGGCACTTTTCTCCCAGCAAATACACTGTTTCTAAGGAAATGGGAACACACTGAGGAGACACTTGTGGGAGCTACTGTGACTAAAACTGAGCTTCCCTACGCACAGGGAAGCAAGAGAAATGCTGATTTCATCAAGCCCAGTTACATACGCAGAATCTGTACTACTGCGCAAATAGGCATGTCTCTGTAGGCAAAAAACTCATTTCGGACAAAGTTGCCCAAATGCATCTCAGAAGTGTGCAACTTGTTCCCTGAGTTAGAAAACGTCGAGAAACGGTCGTTTCTGCTAGCGCTGTGCTTCTACACATGTATTTGCAGAACGGTGAAAGCGCACATTAATGCACTTTTCTCCCAGCAAATACACTGTTTCTAAGGAAATGGGAACACACTGAGGAGACACTTGTGGGAGCTACTGTGACTAAAACTGAGCTTCCCTATGCACAGGGAAGCAAGAGAAATGCTGATTTCATCAAGCCCAGTTACATACTCAGAATCTGTACTACTGCGCAAATAGGCATGTCTCTGTAGGCAAAAAACTCATTTCTGACAAAGTTGCCCAAATGCACCTCAGAAGTGTGCAACTTGTTCCCTGAGTTAGAAAACGTCGAGAAACGGTCGTTTCTGTTAGCGCTGTGCTTCTACACATGTATTTGCTGAACGGTGAAAGCGCACAGTAATGCACTTTTCTCCCAGCAAATACACTGTTTCTAAGGAAATGGGAACACACTGAGGAGACACTTGTGGGAGCTACTGTGACTAAAACTGAGCTTCCCTACGCACAGGGAAGCAAGAGAAATGCTGATTTCATCCAGCCCAGTTACATACTCAGAATCTGTACTACTGCGCAAATAGGCATGTGTCTGTAGGCAAAAAATTCATTTCTGACAAAGTTGCCCAAATGCATCTCAGAAGTGTGCAACTTGTTCCCTGAGTTAGAAAACGTCGAGAAACGGTCGTTTCTGCTAGCGCTGTGCTTCTACACATGTATTTGCTGAACGGTGAAAGCGCACAGTAATGCACTTTTCTCCCAGCAAATACACTGTTTCTAAGGAAATGGGAACACACTGAGGAGACACTTGTGGGAGCTACTGTGACTAAAACTGAGCTTCCTTACGCACAGGGAAGCAAGAGAAATGCTGATTTCATCCAGCCCAGTTACATACTCAGAATCTGTACTACTGCGCAAATAGGCATGTCTCTGTAGGCAAAAAACTCATTTCTGACAAAGTTGCCCAAATGCATCTCAGAAGTGTGCAACTTGTTCCCTGAGTTAGAAAACGTCGAGAAACGGTCGTTTCTGCTAGCGCTGTGCTTCTACACATGTATTTGCTGAACGGTGAAAGCGCACAGTAATGCACTTTTCTCCCAGCAAATACAATGTTTCTAAGGAAATGGGAACACACTGAGGAGTTACTTGTTGGAGCTACTGTGACTAAAACTGAGCTTCCCTACGCCCAGGGAAGCAAGAGAAATGCTGATTTCATCAAGCCCAGTTACATACTCAGAATCTGTACTACTGCGCAAATAGGCATGTCTCTTTAGGCAAAAAACTCATTTCTGACAAAGTTGCCCAAATGCATCTCAGAAGTGTGCAACTTGTTCCCGGAGTTAGAAAACGTCGAGAAACGGTCGTTTCTGCTAGCGCTGTGCTTCTACACATGTATTTGCTGAACGGTGAAAGCGCACAGTAATGCACTTTTCTCCCAGCAAATACACTGTTTCTAAGGAAATGGGAACACACTGAGGAGACACTTGTGGGAGCTACTGTGACTAAAACTGAGCTTCCTTACGCACAGGGAAGCAAGAGAAATGCTGATTTCATCCAGCCCAGTTACATACTCAGAATCTGTACTACTGCGCAAATAGGCATGTCTCTGTAGGCAAAAAACTTATTTCTGACAAAGTTGCCCAAATGCATCTCAGAAGTGTGCAACTTGTTCCCTGAGTTAGAAAACGTCGAGAAACGGTCGTTTCTGCTAGCGCTGTGCTTCTACACATGTATTTGCTGAACGGTGAAAGCGCACAGTAATGCACTTTTCTCCCAGCAAATACACTGTTTCTAAGGAAATGGGAACACACTGAGGAGTTACTTGTGGGAGCTACTGTGACTAAAACTGAGCTTCCCTACGCACAGGGAAGCAAGAGAAATGCTGATTTCATCAAGCCCAGTTACATACTCAGAATCTGTACTACTGCCCAAATAGGCATGTCTCTTTAGGCAAAAAACTCATTTCTGACAAAGTTGCCCAAATGCATCTCAGAATTGTGAAACTTGTTCCCTGAGTTAGAAAACGTCGAGAAACGTTCGTTTCTGCTAGCACTGTGCTTCTACACATGTATTTGCTGAACGGTGAAAGCGCACAGTAAGGCACTTTTCTCCCAGCAAATACACTGTTTCTAAGGAAATGGGAACACACTGAGGAGACACTTGTGGGAGCTACTGTGACTAAAACTGAGCTTCCCTACGCACAGGGAAGCAAGAGAAATGCTGATTTCATCAAGCCCAGTTACATACGCAGAATCTGTACTACTGCGCAAATAGGCATGTCTCTGTAGGCAAAAAACTCATTTCGGACAAAGTTGCCCAAATGCATCTCAGAAGTGTGCAACTTGTTCCCTGAGTTAGAAAACGTCGAGAAACGGTCGTTTCTGCTAGCGCTGTGCTTCTACACATGTATTTGCAGAACGGTGAAAGCGCACATTAATGCACTTTTCTCCCAGCAAATACACTGTTTCTAAGGAAATGGGAACACACTGAGGAGACACTTGTGGGAGCTACTGTGACTAAAACTGAGCTTCCCTATGCACAGGGAAGCAAGAGAAATGCTGATTTCATCAAGCCCAGTTACATACTCAGAATCTGTACTACTGCGCAAATAGGCATGTCTCTGTAGGCAAAAAACTCATTTCTGACAAAGTTGCCCAAATGCACCTCAGAAGTGTGCAACTTGTTCCCTGAGTTAGAAAACGTCGAGAAACGGTCGTTTCTGTTAGCGCTGTGCTTCTACACATGTATTTGCTGAACGGTGAAAGCGCACAGTAATGCACTTTTCTCCCAGCAAATACACTGTTTCTAAGGAAATGGGAACACACTGAGGAGACACTTGTGGGAGCTACTGTGACTAAAACTGAGCTTCCCTACGCACAGGGAAGCAAGAGAAATGCTGATTTCATCCAGCCCAGTTACATACTCAGAATCTGTACTACTGCGCAAATAGGCATGTGTCTGTAGGCAAAAAATTCATTTCTGACAAAGTTGCCCAAATGCATCTCAGAAGTGTGCAACTTGTTCCCTGAGTTAGAAAACGTTGAGAAACGGTCGTTTCTGCTAGCGCTGTGCTTCTACACATGTATTTGCTGAACGGTGAAAGCGCACAGTAATGCACTTTTCTCCCAGCAAATACACTGTTTCTAAGGAAATGGGAACACACTGAGGAGACACTTGTGGGAGCTACTGTGACTAAAACTGAGCTTCCTTACGCACAGGGAAGCAAGAGAAATGCTGATTTCATCCAGCCCAGTTACATACTCAGAATCTGTACTACTGCGCAAATAGGCATGTCTCTGTAGGCAAAAAACTCATTTCTGACAAAGTTGCCCAAATGCATCTCAGAAGTGTGCAACTTGTTCCCTGAGTTAGAAAACGTCGAGAAACGGTCGTTTCTGCTAGCGCTGTGCTTCTACACATGTATTTGCTGAACGGTGAAAGCGCACAGTAATGCACTTTTCTCCCAGCAAATACAATGTTTCTAAGGAAATGGGAACACACTGAGGAGTTACTTGTTGGAGCTACTGTGACTAAAACTGAGCTTCCCTACGCCCAGGGAAGCAAGAGAAATGCTGATTTCATCAAGCCCAGTTACATACTCAGAATCTGTACTACTGCGCAAATAGGCATGTCTCTTTAGGCAAAAAACTCATTTCTGACAAAGTTGCCCAAATGCATCTCAGAAGTGTGCAACTTGTTCCCTGAGTTAGAAAACGTCGAGAAACGGTCGTTTCTGCTAGCGCTGTGCTTCTACACATGTATTTGCTGAACGGTGAAAGCGCACAGTAATGCACTTTTCTCCCAGCAAATACACTGTTTCTAAGGAAATGGGAACACACTGAGGAGACACTTGTGGGAGCTACTGTGACTAAAACTGAGCTTCCTTACGCACAGGGAAGCAAGAGAAATGCTGATTTCATCCAGCCCAGTTACATACTCAGAATCTGTACTACTGCGCAAATAGGCATGTCTCTGTAGGCAAAAAACTCATTTCTGACAAAGTTGCCCAAATGCATCTCAGAAGTGTGCAACTTGTTCCCTGAGTTAGAAAACGTCGAGAAACGGTCGTTTCTGCTAGCGCTGTGCTTCTACACATGTATTTGCTGAACGGTGAAAGCGCACAGTAATGCACTTTTCTCCCAGCAAATACAATGTTTCTAAGGAAATGGGAACACACTGAGGAGTTACTTGTTGGAGCTACTGTGACTAAAACTGAGCTTCCCTACGCCCAGGGAAGCAAGAGAAATGCTGATTTCATCAAGCCCAGTTACATACTCAGAATCTGTACTACTGCGCAAATAGGCATGTCTCTTTAGGCAAAAAACTCATTTCTGACAAAGTTGCCCAAATGCATCTCAGAAGTGTGCAACTTGTTCCCTGAGTTAGAAAACGTCGAGAAACGGTCGTTTCTGCTAGCGCTGTGCTTCTACACATGTATTTGCTGAACGGTGAAAGCGCACAGTAATGCACTTTTCTCCCAGCAAATACACTGTTTCTAAGGAAATGGGAACACACTGAGGAGACACTTGTGGGAGCTACTGTGACTAAAACTGAGCTTCCCTAGGCACAGGGAAGCAAGAGAAATGCTGATTTCATCAAGCCCAGTTACATACTCAGAATCTGTACTACTGCGCTAATAGGCATGTCTCTTTAGGCAAAAAACTCATTTCTGACAAAGTTGCCCAAATGCATCTCAGAAGTGTGCAACTTGTTCCCTGAGTTAGAAAACGTCGAGAAACGTTCGTTTCTGCTAGCGCTGTGCTTCTACACATGTATTTGCTGAACGGTGAAAGCGCACAGTAATGCACTTTTCTCCCAGCAAATACACTGTTTCTAAGGAAATGGGAACACACTGAGAAGACACTTGTGGGAGCTACTGTGACTAAAACTGAGCTTCCCTACGCACAGGGAAGCAAGAGAAATGCTGATTTCATCCAGCCCAGTTACATACTCAGAATCTGTACTACTGCGCAAATAGGCATGTCTCTTTAGGCAAAAAACTCATTTCTGACAAAGTTGCCCAAATGCATCTCAGAAGTGTGCCACTTGTTCCCTGAGTTAGAAAACGTCGAGAAACGGTCGTTTCTGCTAGCGCTGTGCTTCTACACATGTATTTTCTGAACGGTGAAAGCGCACAGTAATGCACTTTTCTCCCAGCAAATACACTGTTTCTAAGGAAATGGGAACACACTGAGGAGACACTTGTGGGAGCTACTGTGACTAAAACTGAGCTTCCCTACGCACAGGGAAGCAAGAGAAATGCTGATTTCATCAAGCCCAGTTACATACTCAGAATCTGTACTACTGCGCAAATAGGCATGTCTCTGTAGGCAAAAAACTCATTTCTGACAAAGTTGCCCAAATGCATCTCAGAAGTGTGCAACTTGTTCCCTGAGTTAGAAAACGTCGAGAAACGGTCGTTTCTGCTAGCGCTGTGCTTCTACACATGTATTTTCTGAACGGTGAAAGCGCACAGTAATGCACTTTTCTCCCAGCAAATACACTGTTTCTAAGGAAATGGGAACACACTGAGGAGACACTTGTGGGAGCTACTGTGACTAAAACTGAGCTTCCCTACGCACAGGGAAGCAAGAGAAATGCTGATTTCATCACGCCCAGTTACATACTCAGAATCTGTACTACTGCGCAAGTAGGCATGTCTCTGTAGGCAAAAAACTCATTTCTGACAAAGTTGCCCAAATGCATCTCAGAAGTGTGCAACTTGTTCCCTGAGTTAGAAAACGTCGAGAAACGGTCGTTTCTGCTAGCGCTGTGCTTCTACACATGTATTTGCTGAACGGTGAAAGCGCACAGTAATGCACTTTTCTCCCAGCAAATACACTGTTTCTAAGGAAATGGGAACACACTGAGGAGACACTTGTGGGAGCTACTGTGACTAAAACTGAGCTTCCTTACGCACAGGGAAGCAAGAGAAATGCTGATTTCATCCAGCCCAGTTACATAATCAGAATCTGTACTACTGCGCAAATAGGCATGTCTCTGTAGGCAAAAAACTCATTTCTGACAAAGTTGCCCAAATGCATCTCAGAAGTGTGCAACTTGTTCCCTGAGTTAGAAAACGTCGAGAAACGGTCGTTTCTGCTAGCGCTGTGCTTCTACACATGTATTTGCTGAACGGTGATAGCGCACAGTAATGCACTTTTCTCCCAGCAAATACACTGTTTCTAAGGAAATGGGAACACACTGAGAAGACACTTGTGGGAGCTACTGTGACTAAAACTGAGCTTCCCTACGCACAGGGAAGCAAGAGAAATGCTGATTTCATCCAGCCCAGTTACATACTCAGAATCTGTACTACTGCGCAAATAGGCATGTCTCTATAGGCAAAAAACTCATTTCTGACAAAGTTGCCCAAATGCATCTCAGAAGTGTGCAACTTGTTCCCTGAGTTAGAAAACGTCGAGAAACGGTCGTTTCTGCTAGCGCTGTGCTTCTACACATGTATTTTCTGAACGGTGAAAGCGCACAGTAATGCACTTTTCTCCCAGCAAATACACTGTTTCTAAGGAAATGGGAACACACTGAGGAGACACTTGTGGGAGCTACTGTGACTAAAACTGAGCTTCCCTAGGCACAGGGAAGCAAGAGAAATGCTGATTTCATCAAGCCCAGTTACATACTCAGAATCTGTACTACTGCGCTAATAGGCATGTCTCTTTAGGCAAAAAACTCATTTCTGACAAAGTTGCCCAAATGCATCTCAGAAGTGTGCAACTTGTTCCCTGAGTTAGAAAACGTCGAGAAACGTTCGTTTCTGCTAGCGCTGTGCTTCTACACATGTATTTGCTGAACGGTGAAAGCGCACAGTAATGCACTTTTCTCCCAGCAAATACACTGTTTCTAAGGAAATGGGAACACACTGAGAAGACACTTGTGGGAGCTACTGTGACTAAAACTGAGCTTCCCTACGCACAGGGAAGCAAGAGAAATGCTGATTTCATCCAGCCCAGTTACATACTCAGAATCTGTACTACTGCGCAAATAGGCATGTCTCTTTAGGCAAAAAACTCATTTCTGACAAAGTTGCCCAAATGCATCTCAGAAGTGTGCCACTTGTTCCCTGAGTTAGAAAACGTCGAGAAACGGTCGTTTCTGCTAGCGCTGTGCTTCTACACATGTATTTGCTGAACGGTGAAAGCGCACAGTAATGCACTTTTCTCCCAGCAAATACACTGTTTCTAAGGAAATGGGAACACACTGAGGAGACACTTGTGGGAGCTACTGTGACTAAAACTGAGCTTCCCTACGCACAGGGAAGCAAGAGAAATGCTGATTTCATCAAGCCC
The DNA here is from genome assembly GCF_964271855.1 of Acomys minous. Taxonomy (NCBI): domain Eukaryota; kingdom Metazoa; phylum Chordata; class Mammalia; order Rodentia; family Muridae; genus Acomys; species Acomys minous. The sequence goes on from NW_028182181.1 coordinate 3,553,586, forward strand.
AGTTACATACTCAGAATCTGTACTACTGCGCAAATAGGCATGTCTCTGTAGGCAAAAAACTCATTTCTGACAAAGTTGCCCAAATGCATCTCAGAAGTGTGCAACTTGTTCCCTGAGTTAGAAAACGTCGAGAAACGGTCGTTTCTGCTAGCGCTGTGCTTCTACACATGTATTTTCTGAACGGTGAAAGCGCACAGTAATGCACTTTTCTCCCAGCAAATACACTGTTTCTAAGGAAATGGGAACACACTGATGAGACACTTGTGGGAGCTACTGTGACTAAAACTGAGCTTCCCTACGCACAGGGAAGCAAGAGAAATGCTGATTTCATCACGCCCAGTTACATACTCAGAATCTGTACTACTGCGCAAGTAGGCATGTCTCTGTAGGCAAAAAACTCATTTCTGACAAAGTTGCCCAAATGCATCTCAGAAGTGTGCAACTTGTTCCCTGAGTTAGAAAACGTCGAGAAACGGTCGTTTCTGCTAGCGCTGTGCTTCTACACATGTATTTGCTGAACGGTGAAAGCGCACAGTAATGCACTTTTCTCCCAGCAAATACACTGTTTCTAAGGAAATGGGAACACACTGAGGAGACACTTGTGGGAGCTACTGTGACTAAAACTGAGCTTCCTTACGCACAGGGAAGCAAGAGAAATGCTGATTTCATCCAGCCCAGTTACATAATCAGAATCTGTACTACTGCGCAAATAGGCATGTCTCTGTAGGCAAAAAACTCATTTCTGACAAAGTTGCCCAAATGCATCTCAGAAGTGTGCAACTTGTTCCCTGAGTTAGAAAACGTCGAGAAACGGTCGTTTCTGCTAGCGCTGTGCTTCTACACATGTATTTGCTGAACGGTGAAAGCGCACAGTAATGCACTTTTCTCCCAGCAAATACACTGTTTCTAAGGAAATGGGAACACACTGAGGAGTTACTTGTGGGAGCTACTGTGACTAAAACTGAGCTTCCCTACGCACATGGAAGCAAGAGAAATGCTGATTTCATCAAGCCCAGTTACATACTCAGAATCTGTACTACTGCGCAAATAGGCATGTCTCTGTAGGCAAAAAACTCATTTCTGACAGAGTTGCCCAAATGCATCTCAGAAGTGTGAAACTTGTTTCCTGAGGTAGAAAACGTCGAGAAACGTTCGTTTCTGCTAGCACTGTGCTTCTACACATGTATTTGCTGAACGGTGAAAGCGCACAGTAAGGCACTTTTCTCCCAGCAAATACACTGTTTCTAAGGAAATGGGAACACACGGAGGAGACACTTGTGGGAGCTACTGTGACTAAAACTGAGCTTCCCTACGCACAGGGAAGCAAGAGAAATGCTGATTTCATCAAGCCCAGTTACATACGCAGAATCTGTACTACTGCGCAAATAGGCATGTCTCTGTAGGCAAAAAACTCATTTCTGACAAAGTTGCCCAAATGCATCTCAGAAGTGTGCAACTTGTTCCCTGAGTTAGAAAACGTCGAGAAACGGTCGTTTCTGCTAGCGCTGTGCTTCTACACATGTATTTGCAGAACGGTGAAAGCGCACATTAATGCACTTTTGTCCCAGCAAATACACTGTTTCTAAGGAAATGGGAACACACTGAGGAGACACTTGTGGGAGCTACTGTGACTAAAACTGAGCTTCCCTACGCACAGGGAAGCAAGAGAAATGCTGATTTCATCAAGCCCAGTTACATACTCAGAATCTGTACTACTGCGCAAATAGGCATGTCTCTGTAGGCAAAAAACTCATTTCTGACAAAGTTGCCCAAATGCACCTCAGAAGTGTGCAACTTGTTCCCTGAGTTAGAAAACGTCGAGAAACGTTCGTTTCTGCTAGCGCTGTGCTTCTACACATGTATTTGCTGAACGGTGAAAGCGCACAGTAATGCACTTTTCTCCCAGCAAATACACTGTTTCTAAGGAAATGGGAACACACTGAGAAGACACTTGTGGGAGCTACTGTGACTAAAACTGAGCTTCCCTACGCACAGGGAAGCAAGAGAAATGCTGATTTCATCACGCCCAGTTACATACTCAGAATCTGTACTACTGCGCAAATAGGCATGTCTCTGTAGGCAAAAAACTCATTTCTGGCAAAGTTGCCCAAATGCATCTCAGAAGTGTGCAACTTGTTCCCTGACTTAGAAAACGTCGAGAAACGGTCGTTTCTGCTAGCGCTGTGCTTCTACACATGTATTTGCTGAACGGTGAAAGCGCACTGTAATGCACTTTTCTCCCAGCAAATACACTGTTTCTAAGGAAATGGGAACACACTGAGGAGACACTTGTGGGAGCTACTGTGACTAAAACTGAGCTTCCCTACGCACAGGGAAGCAAGAGAAATGCTGATTTCATCAAGCCCAGTTACATACTCAGAATCTGTACTACTGCGCAAATAGGCATGTCTCTGTAGGCAAAAAACTCATTTCTGACAAAGTTGCCCAAATGCATCTCAGAAGTGTGCAACTTGTTCCCTGAGTTAGAAAACGTCGAGAAACGGTCGTTTCTGCTAGCACTGTGCTTCTAAACATGTATTTGCTGAACGGTGAAAGCGCACAGTAATGCACTTTTCTCCCAGCAAATACACTGTTTCTAAGGAAATGGGAACACACTGAGGAGACACTTGTGGGAGCTACTGTGACTAAAACTGAGCTTCCCTACGCACAGGGAAGCAAGAGAAATGCTGATTTCATCACGCCCAGTTACATACTCAGAATCTGTACTACTGCGCAAATAGGCATGTCTCTGTAGGCAAAAAACTCATTTCTGACAAAGTTGCCCAAATGCATCTCAGAAGTGTGCAACTTGTTCCCGGAGTTATAAAACGTCGAGAAACGGTCGTTTCTGCTAGCGCTGTGCTTCTACACATGTATTTGCTCAACGGTGAAAGCGCACAGTAATGCACTTTTCTCCCAGCAAATACACTGTTTCTAAGGAACTGGGAACACACTTAGGAGACACTTGTGGGAGCTACTGTGACTAAAACTGAGCTTCCCTACGCACAGGGAAGCAAGAGAAATGCTGATTTCATCCAGCCCAGTTACATACTCAGAATCTGTACTACTGCGCAAATAGGCATGTCTCTGTAGGCAAAAAACTCATTTCTGACAAAGTTGCCCAAATGCATCTCAGAAGTGTGCAACTTGTTCCCTGAGTTAGAAAACTTCGAGAAACGGTCGTTTCTGCTAGCGTTGTGCTTCTACACATGTATTTGCTGAACGGTGAAAGCACACAGTAATGCACTTTTCTCCCAGCAAATACACTGTTTCTAAGGAAATGAGAACACACTGAGGAGACACTTGTGGGAGCTACTGTGACTAAAACTGAGCTTCCCTACGCACAGGGAAGCAAGAGAAATGCTGATTTCATCAAGCCCAGTTACATACTCAGAATCTGTACTACTGCGCAAATAGGCATGTCTCTGTAGGCAAAAAACTCATTTCTGACAAAGTTGCCCAAATGCATCTCAGAAGTGTGCAACTTGTTCCCTGAGTTAGAAAACGTCGAGAAACGGTCGTTTCTGCTAGCGCTGTGCTTCTGCACATGTATTTGCTGAACGGTGAAAACGCACAGTAATGCACTTTTCTCCCAGCAAATACACTGTTTCTAAGGAAATGGGAACACACTGAGGAGACACTTGTGGGAGCTACTGTGACTAAAACTGAGCTTCTCTACGCACAGGGAAGCAAGAGAAATGCTGATTTCATCAAGCCCAGGTACATACTCAGAATCTGTACTACTGCGCAAATAGGCATGTCTCTGTAGGCAAAAAACTCATTTCTGACAAAGTTGCCCAAATGCATCTCAGAAGTGTGCAACTTGTTCCCTGAGTTAGAAAACGTCGAGAAACGGTCGTTTCTGCTAGCGCTGTGCTTCTACACATGTATTTGCTGAACGGTGAAAGCGCACAGTAATGCACTTTTCTCCCAGCAAATACACTGTTACTAAGGAAATGGGAACACACTGAGGAGACACTTGTGGGAGCTACTGTGACTAAAACTGAGCTTCCCTACGCACAGGGAAGCAAGAGAAATGCTGATTTCATCAAGCCCAGTTACATACTGAGAATCTGTACTACTGCGCAAACAGGCATGTCTCTCTAGGCAAAAAACTCATTTCTGAGAAAGTTGCCCAAATGCATCTCAGTAGTGTGCAACTTGTTCCCTGAGTTAGAAAACGTCGAGAAACGGTCGTTTCTGCTAGCGCTGTGCTTCTACACATGTATTTTCTGAACGGTGAAAGCGCACAGTAATGCACTTTTCTCCCAGCAAATACACTGTTTCTAAGGAAATGGGAACACACTGAGGAGACACTTGTGGGAGCTACTGTGACTAAAACTGAGCTTCCTTACGCACAGGGAAGAAGAGAAATGCTGATTTCATCCAGCCCAGTTACATACTCAGAATCTGTACTACTGCGCAAATAGGCATGTCTCTGTAGGCAAAAAACTCATTTCTGACAAAGTTGCCCAAATGCATCTCAGAAGTGTGCAACTTGTTCCCTGAGTTAGAAAACGTCGAGAAACGGTCGTTTCTGCTAGCGCTGTGCTTCTACACATGTATTTGCTGAACGGTGAAAGCGCACAGTAATGCACTTTTCTCCCAGCAAATACACTGTTTCTAAGGAAATGGGAACACACTGAGGAGTTACTTGTGGGAGCTACTGTGACTAAAACTGAGCTTCCCTACGCACAGGGAAGCAAGAGAAATGCTGATTTCATCAAGCCCAGTTACATACTCAGAATCTGTACTACTGCGCAAATAGGCATGTCTCTTTAGGCAAAAAACTCATTTCTGACAAAGTTGCCCAAATGCATCTCAGAAGTGTGAAACTTGTTTCCTGAGTTAGAAAACGTCGAGAAACGTTCGTTTCTGCTAGCACTGTGCTTCTACACATGTATTTGCTGAACGGTGAAAGCGCACAGTAAGGCACTTTTCTCCCAGCAAATACACTGTTTCTAAGGAAATGGGAACACACTGAGGAGACACTTGTGGGAGCTACTGTGACTAAAACTGAGCTTCCCTACGCACAGGGAAGCAAGAGAAATGCTGATTTCATCAAGCCCAGTTACATACGCAGAATCTGTACTACTGCGCAAATAGGCATGTCTCTGTAGGCAAAAAACTCATTTCGGACAAAGTTGCCCAAATGCATCTCAGAAGTGTGCAACTTGTTCCCTGAGTTAGAAAACGTCGAGAAACGGTCGTTTCTGCTAGCGCTGTGCTTCTACACATGTATTTGCAGAACGGTGAAAGCGCACATTAATGCACTTTTCTCCCAGCAAATACACTGTTTCTAAGGAAATGGGAACACACTGAGGAGACACTTGTGGGAGCTACTGTGACTAAAACTGAGCTTCCCTACGCACAGGGAAGCAAGAGAAATGCTGATTTCATCAAGCCCAGTTACATACTCAGAATCTGTACTACTGCGCAAATAGGCATGTCTCTGTAGGCAAAAAACTCATTTCTGACAAAGTTGCCCAAATGCACCTCAGAAGTGTGCAACTTGTTCCCTGAGTTAGAAAACGTCGAGAAACGTTCGTTTCTGCTAGCGCTGTGCTTCTACACATGTATTTGCTGAACGGTGAAAGCGCACAGTAATGCACTTTTCTCCCAGCAAATACACTGTTTCTAAGGAAATGGGAACACACTGAGAAGACACTTGTGGGAGCTACTGTGACTAAAACTGAGCTTCCCTACGCACAGGGAAGCAAGAGAAATGCTGATTTCATCACGCCCAGTTACATACTCAGAATCTGTACTACTGCGCAAATAGGCATGTCTCTGTAGGCAAAAAACTCATTTCTGACAAAGTTGCCCAAATGCATCTCAGAAGTGTGCAACTTGTTCCCTGAGTTAGAAAACGTCGAGAAACGGTCGTTTCTGCTAGCACTGTGCTTCTAAACATGTATTTGCTGAACGGTGAAAGCGCACAGTAATGCACTTTTCTCCCAGCAAATACACTGTTTCTAAGGAAATGGGAACACACTGAGGAGACACTTGTGGGAGCTACTGTGACTAAAACTGAGCTTCCCTACGCACAGGAAAGCAAGAGAAATGCTGATTTCATCCAGCCCAGTTACATACTCAGAATCTGTACTACTGCGCAAATAGGCATGTCTCTGTAGGCAAAAAACTCATTTCTGACAAAGTTGCCCAAATGCATCTCAGAAGTGTGCAACTTGTTCCCTGAGTTAGAAAACGTCGAGAAACGGTCGTTTCTGCTAGCGCTGTGCTTCTACACATGTATTTGCTGAATGGTGAAAGCACACAGTAATGCACATTTCTCCCAGCAAATACACTGTTTCTAAGGAAATGGGAACACACTGAGGAGACACTTGTGGGAGCTACTGTGACTAAAACTGAGCTTCCCTACGCACAGGGAAGCAAGAGAAATGCTGATTTCATCAAGCCCAGTTACATACTCAGAATCTGTACTACTGCGAAATTGGCATGTCTCTGTAGGCAAAAAACTCATTTCTGACAAAGTTGCCCAAATGCATCTCAGAAGTGTGCAACTTGTTCCCGGAGTTAGAAAATGTCGAGAAACGGTCGTTTCAGCTAGCGCTGTGCTTCTACACATGTATTTGCTGAACGGTGAAAGCGCACAGTAATGCACTTTTCTCCCAGCAAAAACACTGTTTCTAAGGAAATGGGAACACACTGAGGAGACACTTGTGGGAGCTACTGTGACTAAAACTGAGCTTCCCTACGCACAGGGAAGCAAGAGAAATGCTGATTTCATCAAGCCCAGTTACATACGCAGAATCTGTACTACTGCGCAAATAGGCATGTCTCTGTAGGCAAAAAACTCATTTCGGACAAAGTTGCCCAAATGCATCTCAGAAGTGTGCAACTTGTTCCCTGAGTTAGAAAACGTCGAGAAACGGTCGTTTCTGCTAGCGCTGTGTTTCTACACATGTATTTGCAGAACGGTGAAAGCGCACATTAATGCACTTTTCTCCCAGCAAATACACTGTTTCTAAGGAAATGGGAACACACTGAGGAGACACTTGTGGGAGCTACTGTGACTAAAACTGAGCTTCCCTACGCACAGGGAAGCAAGAGAAATGCTGATTTCATCACGCCCAGTTACATACTCAGAATCTGTACTACTGCGCAAATAGGCATGTCTCTGTAGGCAAAAAACTCATTTCTGACAAAGTTGCCCAAATGCATCTCAGAAGTGTGCAACTTGTTCCCGGAGTTATAAAACGTCGAGAAACGGTCGTTTCTGCTAGCGCTGTGCTTCTACACATGTATTTGCTCAACGGTGAAAGCGCACAGTAATGCACTTTTCTCCCAGCAAATACACAGTTTCTAAGGAACTGGGAACACACTTAGGAGACACTTGTGGGAGCTACTGTGACTAAAACTGAGCTTCCCTACGCACAGGGAAGCAAGAGAAATGCTGATTTCATCCAGCCCAGTTACATACTCAGAATCTGTACTACTGCGCAAATAGGCATGTCTCTGTAGGCAAACAACTCATTTCTGACAAAGTTGCCCAAATGCATCTCAGAAGTGTGCAACTTGTTCCCTGATTTAGAAACTTCGAGAAACGGTCGTTTCTGCTAGCGTTGTGCTTCTACACATGTATTTGCTGAACGGTGAAAGCACACAGTAATGCACTTTTCTCCCAGCAAATACACTGTTTCTAAGGAAATGAGAACACACTGAGGAGACACTTGTGGGAGCTACTGTGACTAAAACTGAGCTTCCTACGCACAGGGAAGCAAGAGAAATGCTGATTTCATCAAGCCCAGTTACATACTCAGAATCTGTACTACTGCGCAAATAGGCATGTCTCTGTAGGCAAAAAACTCATTTCTGACAAAGTTGCCCAAATGCATCTCAGAAGTGTGCAACGTGTTCCCTGAGTTAGAAAACGTCGAGAAACGGTCGTTTCTGCTAGCGCTGTGCTTCTGCACATGTATTTGCTGAACGGTGAAAACGCACAGTAATGCACTTTTCTCCCAGCAAATACACTGTTTCTAAGGAAATGGGAACACACTGAGGAGACACTTGTGGGAGCTACTGTGACTAAAACTGAGCTTCCTACGCACAGGGAAGCAAGAGAAATGCTGATTTCATCCAGCCCAAGTACATACTCAGAATCTGTACTACTGCGCAAATAGGCATGTCTCTGTAGGCAAAAAACTCATTTCTGACAAAGTTGCCCAAATGCATCTCAGAAGTGTGCAACTTGTTCCCTGAGTTAGAAAACGTCGAGAAACGGTCGTTTCTGCTAGCGCTGTGCTTCTACACATGTATTTGCTGAACGGTGAAAGCGCACAGTAATGCACTTTTCTCCCAGCAAATACACTGTTACTAAGGAAATGGGAACACACTGAGGAGACACTTGTGGGAGCTACTGTGACTAAAACTGAGCTTCCCTACGCACAGGGAAGCAAGAGAAATGCTGATTTCATCAAGCCCAGTTACATACTGAGAATCTGTACTACTGCGCAAACAGGCATGTCTCTCTAGGCAAAAAACTCATTTCTGAGAAAGTTGCCCAAATGCATCTCAGTAGTGTGCAACTTGTTCCCTGAGTTAGAAAACGTCGAGAAACGGTCGTTTCTGCTAGCGCTGTGCTTCTACACATGTATTTTCTGAACGGTGAAAGCGCACAGTAATGCACTTTTCTCCCAGCAAATACACTGTTTCTAAGGAAATGGGAACACACTGAGAGACACTTGTGGGAGCTACTGTGACTAAAACTGAGCTTCCTTACACACAGGGAAGAAGAGAAATGCTGATTTCATCCCAGCCCAGTTACATACTCAGAATCTGTACTACTGCGCAAATAGGCATGTCTCTGTAGGCAAAAAACTCATTTCTGACAAAGTTGCCCAAATGCATCTCAGAAGTGTGCAACTTGTTCCCTGAGTTAGAAAACGTCGAGAAACGGTCGTTTCTGCTAGCGCTGTGCTTCTACACATGTATTTGCTGAACGGTGAAAGCGCACAGTATTGCACTTTTTTCCCAGCAAATACACTGTTTCTAAGGAAATGGGAACACACTGAGGAGTTACTTGTGGGAGCTACTGTGACTAAAACTGAGCTTCCCTACGCACAGGGAAGCAAGAGAAATGCTGATTTCATCAAGCCCAGTTACATACTCAGAATCTGTACTACTGCGCAAATAGGCATGTCTCTGTAGGCAAAAATTCATTTCTGACAAAGTTGCCCAAATGCATCTCAGAAGTGTGCAACTTGTTCCCTGAGTTAGAAAACGTCGAGAAACGGTCGTTTCTGCTAGCGCTGTGCTTCTGCACATGTATTTGCTGAACGGTGAAAACGCACAGTAATGCACTTTTCTCCCAGCAAATACACTGTTTCTAAGGAAATGGGAACACACTGAGGAGACACTTGTGGGAGCTACTGTGACTAAAACTGAGCTTCTCTACGCACAGGGAAGCAAGAGAAATGCTGATTTCATCCAGCCCAGGTACATACTCAGAATCTGTACTACTGCGCAAATAGGCATGTCTCTGTAGGCAAAAAACTCATTTCTGACAAAGTTGCCCAAATGCATCTCAGAAGTGTGCAACTTGTTCCCTGAGTTAGAAAACGTCGAGAAACGGTCGTTTCTGCTAGCGCTGTGCTTCTACACATGTATTTGCTGAACGGTGAAAGCGCACAGTAATGCACTTTTCTCCCAGCAAATACACTGTTACTAAGGAAATGGGAACACACTGAGGAGACACTTGTGGGAGCTACTGTGACTAAAACTGAGCTTCCCTACGCACAGGGAAGCAAGAGAAATGCTGATTTCATCAAGCCCAGTTACATACTGAGAATCTGTACTACTGCGCAAACAGGCATGTCTCTCTAGGCAAAAAACTCATTTCTGAGAAAGTTGCCCAAATGCATCTCAGTAGTGTGCAACTTGTTCCCTGAGTTAGAAAACGTCGAGAAACGGTCGTTTCTGCTAGCGCTGTGCTTCTACACATGTATTTTCTGAACGGTGAAAGCGCACAGTAATGCACTTTTCTCCCAGCAAATACACTGTTTCTAAGGAAATGGGAACACACTGAGGAGACACTTGTGGGAGCTACTGTGACTAAAACTGAGCTTCCTTACACACAGGGAAGAAGAGAAATGCTGATTTCATCCAGCCCAGTTACATACTCAGAATCTGTACTACTGCGCAAATAGGCATGTCTCTGTAGGCAAAAAACTCATTTCTGACAAAGTTGCCCAAATGCATCTCAGAAGTGTGCAACTTGTTCCCTGAGTTAGAAAACGTCGAGAAACGGTCGTTTCTGCTAGCGCTGTGCTTCTACACATGTATTTGCTGAACGGTGAAAGCGCACAGTAATGCACTTTTCTCCCAGCAAATACACTGTTTCTAAGGAAATGGGAACACACTGAGGAGTTACTTGTGGGAGCTACTGTGACTAAAACTGAGCTTCCCTACGCACAGGGAAGCAAGAGAAATGCTGATTTCATCAAGCCCAGTTACATACTCAGAATCTGTACTACTGCGCAAATAGGCATGTCTCTTTAGGCAAAAAACTCATTTCTGACAAAGTTGCCCAAATGCATCTCAGAAGTGTGAAACTTGTTTCCTGAGTTAGAAAACGTCGAGAAACGTTCGTTTCTGCTAGCACTGTGCTTCTACACATGTATTTGCTGAACGGTGAAAGCGCACAGTAAGGCACTTTTCTCCCAGCAAATACACTGTTTCTAAGGAAATGGGAACACACTGAGGAGACACTTGTGGGAGCTACTGTGACTAAAACTGAGCTTCCCTACGCACAGGGAAGCAAGAGAAATGCTGATTTCATCAAGCCCAGTTACATACGCAGAATCTGTACTACTGCGCAAATAGGCATGTCTCTGTAGGCAAAAAACTCATTTCGGACAAAGTTGCCCAAATGCATCTCAGAAGTTTGCAACTTGTTCCCTGAGTTAGAAAACGTCGAGAAACGGTCGTTTCTGCTAGCGCTGTGCTTCTACACATGTATTTGCAGAACGGTGAAAGCGCACATTAATGCACTTTTCTCCCAGCAAATACACTGTTTCTAAGGAAATGGGAACACACTGAGGAGACACTTGTGGGAGCTACTGTGACTAAAACTGAGCTTCCCTACGCACAGGGAAGCAAGAGAAATGCTGATTTCATCAAGCCCAGTTACATACTCAGAATCTGTACTACTGCGCAAATAGGCATGTCTCTGTAGGCAAAAAACTCATTTCTGACAAAGTTGCCCAAATGCACCTCAGAAGTGTGCAACTTGTTCCCTGAGTTAGAAAACGTCGAGAAACGTTCGTTTCTGCTAGCGCTGTGCTTCTACACATGTATTTGCTGAACAGTGAAAGCGCACAGTAATGCACTTTTCTCCCAGCAAATACACTGTTTCTAAGGAAATGGGAACACACTGAGAAGACACTTGTGGGAGCTACTGTGACTAAAACTGAGCTTCCCTACGCACAGGGAAGCAAGAGAAATGCTGATTTCATCACGCCCAGTTACATACTCAGAATCTGTACTACTGCGCAAATAGGCATGTCTCTGTAGGCAAAAAACTCATTTCTGACAAAGTTGCCCAAATGCATCTCAGAAGTGTGCAACTTGTTCCCTGAGTTAGAAAACGTCGAGAAACGGTCGTTTCTGCTAGCACTGTGCTTCTAAACATGTATTTGCTGAACGGTGAAAGCGCACAGTAATGCACTTTTCTCCCAGCAAATACACTGTTTCTAAGGAAATGGGAACACACTGAGGAGACACTTGTGGGAGCTACTGTGACTAAAACTGAGCTTCCCTACGCACAGGAAAGCAAGAGAAATGCTGATTTCATCCAGCCCAGTTACATACTCAGAATCTGTACTACTGCGCAAATAGGCATGTCTCTGTAGGCAAAAAACTCATTTCTGACAAAGTTGCCCAAATGCATCTCAGAAGTGTGCAACTTGTTCCCTGAGTTAGAAAACGTCGAGAAACGGTCGTTTCTGCTAGCGCTGTGCTTCTACACATGTATTTGCTGAACGGTGAAAGCACACAGTAATGCACATTTCTCCCAGCAAATACACTGTTTCTAAGGAAATGGGAACACACTGAGGAGACACTTGTGGGAGCTACTGTGACTAAAACTGAGCTTCCCTACGCACAGGGAAGCAAGAGAAATGCTGATTTCATCAAGCCCAGTTACATACTCAGAATCTGTACTACTGCGAAATTGGCATGTCTCTGTAGGCAAAAAACTCATTTCTGACAAAGTTGCCCAAATGCATCTCAGAAGTGTGCAACTTGTTCCCGGAGTTAGAAAATGTCGAGAAACGGTCGTTTCAGCTAGCGCTGTGCTTCTACACATGTATTTGCTGAACGGTGAAAGCACACAGTAATGCACTTTTCTCCCAGCAAAAACACTGTTTCTAAGGAAATGGGAACACACTGAGGAGACACTTGTGGGAGCTACTGTGACTAAAACTGAGCTTCCCTACGCACAGGGAAGCAAGAGAAATGCTGATTTCATCAAGCCCAGTTACATACTCATAATCTGTACTACTGCGAAATTGGCATGTCTCTGTAGGCAAAAAACTCATTTCTGACAAAGTTGCCCAAATGCATCTCAGAAGTGTGCAACTTGTTCCCGGAGTTAGAAAATGTCGAGAAACGGTCGTTTCAGCTAGCGCTGTGCTTCTACACATGTATTTGCTGAACGGTGAAAGCGCACAGTAATGCACTTTTCTCCCAGCAAAAACACTGTTTCTAAGGAAATGGGAACACACTGAGGAGACACTTGTGGGAGCTACTGTGACTAAAACTGAGCTTCCCTACGCACAGGGAAGCAAGAGAAATGCTGATTTCATCAAGCCCAGTTACATACTCAGAATCTGTACTACTGCGCAAATAGGCATGTCTCTGTAGGCAAAAAACTCATTTCTGACAAAGTTGCCCAAATGCATCTCAGAAGTGTACAACTTGTTCCCTGAGTTAGAAAACGTCGAGAAACGGTCGTTTCTGCTAGCATTGTGCTTCTACACATGTATTTGCTGAACGGTGAAAGCGCACAGTAATGCACTTTTCTCCCAGCAAATACACTGTTTCTAAGGAAATGGGAACACACTGAGGAGACACTTGTGGGAGCTACTGTGACTAAAACTGAGCTTTCCTACGCACAGGGAAGCAAGAGAAATGCTGATTTCATCAAGCCCAGTTACATACTCAGAATCTGTACTACTGCGCAAATAGGCATGTCTCTGTAGGCAAAAAACTCATTTCTGACAAAGTTGGCCAAATGCATCTCAGATGTGTGCAACTTGTTCCCTGAGTTAGAAAACGTCGAGAAACGGTCGTTTCTGCTAGCGCTGTGCTTCTACACATGTATTTGCTGAACGGTGAAAGCGCACAGTAATGCACTTTTCTCCCAGCAAATGCACTGTTTCTAAGGAAATGGGAACACACTGAGGAGACACTTGTGGGAGCTACTGTGACTAAAACTGAGCTTCCCTACGCACAGGGAAGCAAGAGAAATGCTGATTTCATCCAGCCCAGTTACATACTCAGAATCTGTACTACTGCGCAAATAGGCATGTCTCTGTAGGCAAAAAACTCATTTCTGACAAAGTTGCCCAAATGCATCTCAGATGTGTGCAACTTGTTCCCTGAGTTAGAAAACGTCGAGAAACGGTCGTTTCTGCTAGCGCTGTGCTTCTACACATGTATTTGCTGAACGGTGAAAGCGCACAGTAATGCACTTTTCTCCCAGCAAATACACTGTTTCTAAGGAAATGGGAACACACTGAGGAGACACTTGTGGGAGCTACTGTGACTAAAACTGAGCTTCCCTACGCACAGGGAAGCAAGAGAAATGCTGATTTCATCAAGCCCAGTTACATACTCAGAATCTGTACTACTGCGCAAATAGGCATGTCACTGTAGGCAAAAAACTCATTTCTGACAAAGTTGCCCAAATGCATCTCAGAAGTGTGCAACTTGTTCCCTGAGTTAGAAAACGTCGAGAAACGGTCGTTTCTGCTAGAGCTGTGCTTCTACACATGTATTTGCTGAACGGTGAGAGCGCACAGTAATGCACTTTTCTCCCAGCAAATACACTGTTTCTAAGGAAATGGGAACACACTGAGGAGTTGCTTGTGGGAGCTACTGTGACTAAAACTGAGCTTCCCTACGCACAGGGAAGCAAGAGAAATGCTGATTTCATCAAACCCAGTTACATACTCAGAATCTGTACTACTGCGCAAATAGGCATGTCTCTGTAGGCAAAAAACTCATTTCTGACAAAGTTGCCCAAATGCATCTCGGAAGTGTGCAACTTGTTCCCTGAGTTAGAAAACGTCGAGAAACGGTCGTTTCTGCTAGCGCTGTGCTTCTACACATGTATTTGCTGAACGGTGAAAGCGCACAGTAATGCAGTTTTCTCCCAGCAAATACACTGTCTAAGGAAATGGGAACACACTGAGGAGACACTTGTGGGAGCTACTGTGACTAAAACTGAGCTTCCCTACGCACAGGGAAGCAAGAGAAATGCTGATTTCATCAAGCCCAGTTACATACTCAGAATCTGTACTACTGCGCAAATAGGCATGTCTCTGTAGGCAAAAAACTCATTTCTGACAAAGTTGCCCAAATGCATCTCAGAAGTGTGCCACTTGTTCCCTGAGTTAGAAAATGTCGAGAAACGGTCGTTTCAGCTAGCGCTGTGCTTCTACACATGTATTTGCTGAACGGTGAAAGCGCACAGTAATGCACTTTTCTCCCAGCAAAAACACTGTTTCTAAGGAAATGGGAACACACTGAGGAGACACTTGTGGGAGCTACTGTGACTAAAACTGAGCTTCTCTACGCACAGGGAAGCAAGAGAAATGCTGATTTCATCCAGCCCAGTTACATACTCAGAATCTGTACTACTACACAAATAGGCATGTCTCTGTAGGCAAAAAACTCATTTCTGACAAAGTTGCCCAAATGCATCTCAGAAGTGTGCAACTTGTTCCCTGAGTTAGAAAACGTCGAGAAACGGTCGTTTCTGCTAGCGCTGTGCTTCTACACATGTATTTGCTGAACGGTGAAAGCGCACAGTAATGCACTTTTCTCCCAGCAAATACACTGTTTCTAAGGAAATGGGAACACACTGAGGAGACACTTGTGGGAGCTACTGTGACTAAAACTGAGCTTCCCTAGGCACAGGGAAGTAAGAGAAATGCTGATTTCATCAAGCCCAGTTACATACTCAGAATCTGTACTACTGCGCAAATAGGCATGTCTCTGTAGGCAAAAAACTCATTTCTGACAAAGTTGCCCAAATGCATCTCAGAAGTGTGCAACTTGTTCCCTGAGTTAGAAAACGTCGAGAAACGGTCGTTTCTGCTAGCGCTGTGCTTCTACACATGTATTTGCTGAACGGTGAAAGCGCACAGTAATGCACTTTTCTCCCATCAAATACACTGTTTCTAAGGAAATGGGAACACACTGAGGAGACACTTGTGGGAGCTACTGTGACTAAAACTGAGCTTCCCTACGCACAGGGAAGCAAGAGAAATGCTGATTTCATCAAGCCCAGTTACATACTCAGAATCTGTACTACTGCGCAAATAGGCATGTCTCTGTAGGCAAAAAACTCATTTCTGACAAAGTTGCCCAAATGCATCTCAGAAGTGTGCAACTTGTTCCCTGAGTTAGAAAACGTCGAGAAACGGTCGTTTCTGCTAGCATTGTGCTTCTACACATGTATTTGCTGAACGGTGAAAGCGCACAGTAATGCACTTTTCTCCCAGCAAATACACTGTTTCTAAGGAAATGGGAACACACTGAGGAGACACTTGTGGGAGCTACTGTGACTAAAACTGAGCTTTCCTACGCACAGGGAAGCAAGAGAAATGCTGATTTCATCAAGCCCAGTTACATACTCAGAATCTGTACTACTGCGCAAATAGGCATGTCTCTGAAGGCAAAAAACTCATTTCTGACAAAGTTGACCAAATGCATCTCAGATGTGTGCAACTTGTTCCCTGAGTTAGAAAACGTCGAGAAACGGTCGTTTCTGCTAGCGCTGTGCTTCTACACATGTATTTGCTGAACGGTGAAAGCGCACAGTAATGCACTTTTCTCCCAGCAAATACACTGTTTCTAAGGAAATGGGAACACACTGAGGAGACACTTGTGGGAGCTACTGTGACTAAAACTGAGCTTCCCTACGCACAGGGAAGCAAGAGAAATGCTGATTTCATCAAGCCCAGTTACATACTCAGAATCTGTACTACTGCGCAAATAGGCATGTCTCTGTAGGCAAAAAACTCATTTCTGACAAAGTTGCCCAAATGCATCTCAGAAGTGTGAAACTTGTTCCCTGAGTTAGAAAACGTCGAGAAACGGTCGTTTCTGCTAGCGCTGTGCTTCTACACATGTATTTGCTGAACGGTGAAAGCGCACAGTAATGCACTTTTCTCCCAGCAAATACACTGTTTCTAAGGAAATGGGAACACACTGAGGAGACACTTGTGGGAGCTACTGTGACTAAAACTGAGCTTCCCTAGGCACAGGGAAGTTAGAGAAATGCTGATTTCATCAAGCCCAGTTACATATTCAGAATCTGTACTACTGCGCAAATAGGCATATCTCTGTAGGCAAAAAACTCATTTCTCACAAAGTTGCCCAAATGCATCTCAGAAGTGTGCAACTTGTTCCCTGAGTTAGAAAACGTCGAGAAATGGTCGTTTCTGCTAGCGCTGTGCTGCTACACATGTATTTGCTGAACGGTGAAAGCACACAGTAATGCACTTTTCTCCCAGCAAATACACTGTTTCTAAGGAAATGGGAACACACTGAGGAGACACTTGTGGGAGCTACTGTGACTAAAACTGAGCTTCCCTACGCACAGATAAGCAAGAGAAATGCAGATTTCATCAAGCCCAGTTACATACTCAGAATCTGTACTACTGTGCAAATAGGCATGTCTCTGTAGGCAAAAAACACATTTCTGACAAAGTTGCCCAAATGCATCTCAGATGTGTGCAACTTGTTCCCTGAGTTAGAAAACGTCGAGAAACGGTCGTTTCTGCTAGCGCTGTGCTTCTACACATGTATTTGCTGAACGGTGAAAGCGCACAGTAATGCACTTTTCTCCCAGCAAATACACTGTTTCTAAGGAAATGGGAACACACTGAGGAGACACTTGTGGGAGCTACTGTGACTAAAACTGAGCTTCCCTACGCACAGGGAAGCAAGAGAAATGCTGATTTCATCCAGCCCAGTTACATACTCAGAATCTGTACTACTGCGCAAATAGGCATGTCACTGTAGGCAAAAAACTCATTTCTGACAAAGTTGCCCAAATGCATCTCAGAAGTGTGCAACTTGTTCCCTGAGTTAGAAAACGTCGAGAAACGGTCGTTTCTGCTAGCGCTGTGCTTCTACACATGTATTTGCTGAACGGTGAAAGCGCACAGTAATGCACTTTTCTCCCAGCAAATACACTGTTTCTAAGGAAATGGGAACACACTGAGGAGACACTTGTGGGAGCTACTGTGACTAAAACTGAGCTTCCCTACGCACAGGGAAGCAAGAGAAATGCTGATTTCATCAAACCCAGTTACATACTCAGAATCTGTACTACTGCGCAAATAGGCATGTCTCTGTAGGCAAAAAACTCATTTCTGACAAAGTTGCCCAAATGCATCTCGGAAGTGTGCAACTTGTTCCCTGAGTTAGAAAACGTCGAGAAACGGTCGTTTCTGCTAGCGCTGTGCTTCTACACATGTATTTGCTGAACGGTGAAAGCGCACAGTAATGCAGTTTTCTCCCAGCAAATACACTGTTTCTAAGGAAATGGGAACACACTGAGGAGACACTTGTGGGAGCTACTGTGACTAAAACTGAGCTTCCCTACGCACAGGGAAGCAAGAGAAATGCTGATTTCATCAAGCCCAGTTACATACTCAGAATCTGTACTACTGCGCAAATAGGCATGTCTCTGTAGGCAAAAAACTCATTTCTGACAAAGGTGCCCAAATGCATCTCAGAAGTGTGCAACTTGTTCCCTGAGTTAGAAAACGTCGAGAAACGGTCGTTTCTGCTAGCGCTGTGCTTCTACACATGTATTTGCTGAACGGTGAAAGCGCACAGTAATGCACTTTTCTCCCAGCAAATACACTGTTACTAAGGAAATGGGAACACACTGAGGAGACACTTGTGGGAGCTACTGTGACTAAAACTGAGCTTTCCTACGCACAGGGAAGCAAGAGAAATGCTGATTTCATCAAGCCCAGTTACATACTCAGAATCTGTACTACTGCGCAAATAGGCATGTCTCTGTAGGCAAAAAACTCATTTCTGACAAAGTTGCCCAAATGCATCTCAGATGTGTGCAACTTGTTCCCTGAGTAAGAAAACGTCGAGAAACGGTCGTTTCTGCTAGCGCTGTGCTTCTACACATGTATTTGCTGAACGGTGAAAGCGCACAGTAATGCACTTTTCTCCCAGCAAATACACTGTTTCTAAGGAAATGGGAACACACTGAGGAGACACTTGTGGGAGCTACTGTGACTAAAACTGAGCTTCCCTACGCACAGGGAAGCAAGAGAAATGCTGATTTCATCAAGCCCAGTTACATACTCAGAATCTGTACTACTGCGCAAATCGGCATGTCTCTGTAGGCAAAAAACTCATTTCTGAAAAAGTTGCCCAAATGCATCTCAGAAGTGTGAAACTTGTTCCCTGAGTTAGAAAACGTCGAGAAACGGTCATTTCTGCTAGCGCTGTGCTTCTACACATGTATTTGCTGAACGGTGAAAGCGCACAGTAATGCACTTTTCTCCCAGCAAATACACTGTTTCTAAGGAAATGGGAACACACTGAGGAGACACTTGTGGGAGCTACTGTGACTAAAACTGAGCTTCCCTAGGCATAGGGAAGTAAGAGAAATGCTGATTTCATCAAGCCCAGTTACATACTCAGAATCTGTACTACTGCGCAAATAGGCATGTCTCTGTAGGCAAAAAACTCATTTCTGACAAAGTTGCCCAAATGCATCTCAGAAGTGTGCAACTTGTTCCCTGAGTTAGAAAACGTCGAGAAACGGTCGTTTCTGCTAGCATTGTGCTTCTACACATGTATTTGCTGAACGGTGAAAGTGCACAGTAATGCACTTTTCTCCCAGCAAATACACTGTTTCTAAGGAAATGGGAACACACTGAGGAGACACTTGTGGGAGCTACTGTGACTAAAACTGAGCTTTCCTACGCACAGGGAAGCAAGAGAAATGCTGATTTCATCAAGCCCAGTTACATACTCAGAATCTGTACTACTGCGCAAATAGGCATGTCTCTGTAGGCAAAAAACTCATTTCTGACAAAGTTGCCCAAATGCATCTCGGAAGTTTGCAACTTGTTCCCTGAGTTAGAAAACGTCGAGAAACGGTCGTTTCTGCTAGCGCTGTGCTTCTACACATGTATTTGCTGAACGGTGAAAGCGCACAGTAATGCAGTTTTCTCCCAGCAAATACACTGTTTCTAAGGAAATGGGAACACACTGAGGAGACACTTGTGGGAGCTACTGTGACTAAAACTGAGCTTCCCTACGCACAGGGAAGCAAGAGAAATGCTGATTTCATCAAGCCCAGTTACATACTCAGAATCTGTACTACTGCGCAAATAGGCATGTCTCTGTAGGCAAAAAACTCATTTCTGACAAAGTTGCCCAAATGCATCTCAGAAGTGTGCAACTTGTTCCCTGAGTTAGAAAACGTCGAGAAACGGTCGTTTCTGCTAGCGCTGTGCTTCTACACATGTATTTGCTGAACGGTGAAAGCGCACAGTAATGCACTTTTCTCCCAGCAAATACACTGTTTCTAAGGAAATGGGAACACACTGAGGAGACACTTGTGGGAGCTACTGTGACTAAAACTGAGCTTCCCTACACACAGGGAAGCAAGAGAAATGCTGATTTCATCAAGCCCAGTTACATACTCAGAATCTGTACTACTGCGCAAATAGGCATGTCACTGTAGGCAAAAAACTCATTTCTGACAAAGTTGCCCAAATGCATCTCAGAAGTGTGCAACTTGTTCCCTGAGTTAGAAAACGTCGAGAAACGGTCGTTTCTACTAGAGCTGTGCTTCTACACATGTATTTGCTGAACGGTGAAAGCGCACAGTAATGCACTTTTCTCCCAGCAAATACACGGTTTCTAAGGAAATGGGAACACACTGAGGAGACACTTGTGGGAGCTACTGTGACTAAAACTGAGCTTCCCTACGCACAGGGAAGCAAGAGAAATGCTGATTTCATCAAACCCAGTTAAATACTCAGAATCTGTACTACTGCGCAAATAGGCATGTCTCTGTAGGCAAAAAACTCATTTCTGACAAAGTTGCCCAAATGCATCTCGGAAGTGTGCAACTTGTTCCCTGAGTTAGAAAACGTCGAGAAACGGTCGTTTCTGCTAGCGCTGTGCTTCTACACATGTATTTGCTGAACGGTGAAAGCGCACAGTAATGCAGTTTTCACCCAGCAAATACACTGTTTCTAAGGAAATGGGAACACACTGAGGAGACACTTGTGGGAGCTACTGTGACTAAAACTGAGCTTCCCTACGCACAGGGAAGCAAGAGAAATGCTGATTTCATCAAGCCCAGTTACATACTCAGAATCTGTACTACTGCGCAAATAGGCATGTCTCTGTAGGCAAAAAACTCATTTCTGACAAAGTTGCACAAATGGATCTCAGAAGTGTGCAACTTGTTCCCTGAGTTAGAAAACGTCGAGAAACGGTCGTTTCTGCTAGCGCTGTGCTTCTACACATGTATTTGCTGAACGGTGAAAGCGCACAGTAATGCACTTTTCTCCCAGCAAATACACTGTTTCTAAGGAAATGGGAACACACTGAGGAGACACTTGTGGGAGCTACTGTGACTAAAACTGAGCTTCCCTACGCACAGGGAAGCAAGAGAAATGCTGATTTCATCCAGCCCAGTTACGTACTCAGAATCTGTACTACTGCGCAAATAGGCATGTCTCTGTAGGCAAAAAACTCATTTCGGACAAAGTTGCCCAAATGCATCTCAGAAGTGTGCAACTTGTTCCCTGAGTTAGAAAACGTCGAGAAACGGTCGTTTCTGCTAGCGCTGTGCTTCTACACATGTATTTGCTGAACGGTGAAAGCACACAGTAATGCACTTTTCTCCCAGCAAATACACTGTTTCTAAGGAAATGGGAACACACTGAGGAGACACTTGTGGGAGCTACTGTGACTAAAACTGAGCTTCCCTACGCACAGGGAAGCAAGAGAAATGCTGATTTCATCAAGCCCAGTTACATACTCAGAATCTGTACTACTGCGCAAATAGGCATGTCTCTGTAGGCAAAAAACTCATTTCGGACAAAGTTGCCCAAATGCATCTCAGATGTGTGCAACTTGTTCCGTGAGTAAGAAAACGTCGAGAAACGGTCGTTTCTGCTAGCGCTGTGCTTCTACACATGTATTTGCTGAACGGTGAAAGCGCACAGTAATGCACTTTTCTCCCAGCAAATACACTGTTTCTAAGGAAATGGGAACACACTGAGGAGACACTTGTGGGAGCTACTGTGACTAAAACTGAGCTTCCCTACGCACAGGGAAGCAAGAGAAATGCTGATTTCATCAAGCCCAGTTACATACTCAGAATCTGTACTACTGCGCAAATAGGCATGTCTCTGTAGGCAAAAAACTCATTTCTGAAAAAGTTGCCCAAATGCATCTCAGAAGTGTGAAACTTGTTCCCTGAGTTAGAAAACGTCGAGAAACGGTCATTTCTGCTAGCGCTGTGCTTCTACATATGTATTTGCTGAACGGTGAAAGCGCACAGTAATGCACTTTTCTCCCAGCAAATACACTGTTTCTAAGGAAATGGGAACACACTGAGGAGACACTTGTGGGAGCTACTGTGACTAAAACTGAGCTTCCCTAGGCACAGGGAAGTAAGAGAAATGCTGATTTCATCAAGCCCAGTTACATACTCAGAATCTGTACTACTGCGCAAATAGGCATATCTCTGTAGGAAAAAAACTAATTTTCACAAAGTTGCCCAAATGCATCTCAGAAGTGTGCAACTTGTTCCCTGAGTTAGAAAACGTCGAGAAACGGTCGTTTCTGCTAGCATTGTGCTTCTACACATGTATTTGCTGAACGGTGAAAGTGCACAGTAATGCACTTTTCTCCCAGCAAATACACTGTTTCTAAGGAAATGGGAACACACTGAGGAGACACTTGTGGGAGCTACTGTGACTAAAACAGAGCTTTCCTACGCACAGGGAAGCAAGAGAAATGCTGATTTCATCAAGCCCAGTTACATACTCAGAATCTGTACTACTGCGCAAATAGGCATGTCTCTGTAGGCAAAAAACTCATTTCTGACAAAGTTGCCCAAATGCATCTCAGATGTGTGCAACTTGTTCCCTGAGTTAGAAAACGTCGAGAAACGGTCGTTTCTGCTAGCGCTGTGCTTCTACACATGTATTTGCTGAACGGTGAAAGCACACAGTAATGCACTTTTCTCCCAGCAAATACACTGTTTCTAAGGAAATGGGAACACACTGAGGAGACACTTGTGGGAGCTACTGTGACTAAAACTGAGCTTCCCTACGCACAGGGAAGCAAGAGAAATGCTGATTTCATCAAGCCCAGTTACATACTCAGAATCTGTACTACTGCGCAAATAGGCATGTCTCTGTAGGCAAAAAACTCATTTCTGACAAAGTTGCCCAAATGCATCTCAGAAGTGTGCAACTTGTTCCCTGAGTTAGAAAACGTCGAGAAACGGTCGTTTCTGCTAGCATTGTGCTTCTACACATGTATTTGCTGAACGGTGAAAGTGCACAGTAATGCACTTTTCTCCCAGCAAATACACTGTTTCTAAGGAAATGGGAACACACTGAGGAGACACTTGTGGGAGCTACTGTGACTAAAACTGAGCTTTCCTACGCACAGGGAAGCAAGAGAAATGCTGATTTCATCAAGCCCAGTTACATACTCAGAATCTGTACTACTGCGCAAATAGGCATGTCTCTGTAGGCAAAAAACTCATTTCTGACAAAGTTGCCCAAATGCATCTCAGAAGTGTGCAACTTGTTCCCTGAGTTAGAAAACGTCGAGAAACGGTCGTTTCTGCTAGCGCTGTGCTTCTACACATGTATTTGCTGAACGGTGAAAGCGCACAGTAATGCACTTTTCTCCCAGCAAATACACTGTTTCTAAGGAAATGGGAACACACTGAGGAGACACTTGTGGGAGCTACTGTGACTAAAACTGAGTTTCCCTACGCACAAGGAAGCAAGAGAAATGCTGATTTCATCAAGCCCAGTTACATACTCAGAATCTGTACTACTGCGCAAATAGGCATGTCTCTTTAGGCAAAAAACTCATTTCAGACAAAGTTGCCCAAATGCATCTCAGATGTGTGCAACTTGTTCCCTGAGTTAGAAAACGTCGAGAAACGGTCGTTTCTGCTAGCGCTGTGCTTCTCCACATGTATTTGCTGAACGGTGAAAGCGCACAGTAATGCACTTTTCTCCCAGCAAATACACTGTTTCTAAGGAAATGGGAACACACTGAGGAGACACTTGTGGGAGCTACTGTGACTAAAACTGAGCTTCCCTACGCACAGGGAAGCAAGAGAAATGCTGATTTCATCAAGCCCAGTTACATACTCAGAATCTGTATACTGCGCAAATAGGCATGTCACTGTAGGCAAAAAACTCATTTCTGACAAAGTTGCCCAAATGCATCTCAGAAGTGTGCAACTTGTTCCCTGAGTTAGAAAACGTCGAGAAACGGTCGTTCCTGCTAGAGCTGTGCTTCTACACATGTATTTGCTGAACGGTGAAAGCGCACAGTAATGCACTTTTCTCCCAGCAAATACACTGTTTCTAAGGAAATGGGAACACACTGAGGAGACACTTGTGGGAGCTACTGTGACTAAAACTGAGCTTCCCTACGCACAGGGAAGCAAGAGAAATGCTGATTTCATCAAACCCAGTTACATACTCAGAATCTGTACTACTGCGCAAATAGGCATGTCTCTGTAGGCAAAAAACTCATTTCTGACAAAGTTGCCCAAATGCATCTCGGAAGTGTGCAACTTGTTCCCTGAGTTAGAAAACGTCGAGAAACGGTCGTTTCTGCTAGCGCTGTGCTTCTACACATGTATTTGCTGAACGGTGAAAGCGCACAGTAATGCACTTTTCTCCCAGCAAATACACTGTTTCTAAGGAAATGGGAACACACTGAGGAGACACTTGTGGGAGCTACTGTGACTAAAACTGAGCTTCCCTACGCACAGGGAAGCAAGAGAAATGCTGATTTCATCAAGCCCAGTTACATACTCAGAATCTGTACTACTGCGCAAATAGGCATGTCTCTGTAGGCAAAAAACTCATTTCTGACAAAGTTGCCCAAATGCATCTCAGAAGTGTGCAACTTGTTCCCTGAGTTAGAAAACGTCGAGAAACGGTCGTTTCTGCTAGCGCTGTGCTTCTACACATGTATTTGCTGAACGGTGAAAGCGCACAGTAATGCACTTTTCTCCCAGCAAATACACTGTTTCTAAGGAAATGGGAACACACTGAGGAGACACTTGTGGGAGCTACTGTGACTAAAACTGAGCTTCCCTACGCACAGGGAAGCAAGAGAAATGCTGATTTCATCCAGCCCAGTTACGTACTCAGAATCTGTACTACTGCGCAAATAGGCATGTCTCTGTAGGCAAAAAACTCATTTCGGACAAAGTTGCCCAAATGCATCTCAGAAGTGTGCAACTTGTTCCCTGAGTTAGAAAACGTCGAGAAACGGTCGTTTCTGCTAGCGCTGTGCTTCTACACATGTATTTGCTGAACGGTGAAAGCACACAGTAACGCAATTTTCTCCCAGCAAATACACTGTTTCTAAGGAAATGGGAACACACTGAGGAGACACTTGTGGGACCTACTGTGACTAAAACTGAGCTTCCCTACGCACAGGGAAGCAAGAGAAATGCTGATTTCATCAAGCCCAGTTACATACTCAGAATCTGTACTACTGCGCAAATAGGCATGTCTCTGTAGGCAAAAAACTCATTTCGGACAAAGTTGCCCAAATGCATCTCAGAAGTGTGCAACTTGTTCCCTGAGTTAGAAAACGTCGAGAAACGGTCGTTTCTGCTAGCGCTGTGCTTCTACACATGTATTTGCTGAACGGTGAAAGCACACAGTAATGCACTTTTCTCCCAGCAAATACACTGTTTCTAAGGAAATGGGAACACACTGAGGAGACACTTGTGGGAGCTACTGTGACTAAAACTGAGCTTCCCTACGCACAGGGAAGCAAGAGAAATGCTGATTTCATCAAGCCCAGTTACATACTCAGAATCTGTACTACTGCGCAAATAGGCATGTCTCTGTAGGCAAAAAACTGATTTCGGACAAAGTTGCCCAAATGCATCTCAGATGTGTGCAACTTGTTCCGTGAGTAAGAAAACGTCGAGAAACGGTCGTTTCTGCTAGCGCTGTGCTTCTACACATGTATTTGCTGAACGGTGAAAGCGCACAGTAATGCACTTTTCTCCCAGCAAATACACTGTTTCTAAGGAAATGGGAACACACTGAGGAGACACTTGTGGGAGCTACTGTGACTAAAACTGAGCTTCCCTACGCACAGGGAAGCAAGAGAAATGCTGATTTCATCAAGCCCAGTTACATACTCAGAATCTGTACTACTGCGCAAATAGGCATGTCTCTGTAGGCAAAAAACTCATTTCTGAAAAAGTTGCCCAAATGCATCTCAGAAGTGTGAAACTTGTTCCCTGAGTTAGAAAACGTCGAGAAACGGTCATTTCTGCTAGCGCTGTGCTTCTACATATGTATTTGCTGAACGGTGAAAGCGCACAGTAATGCACTTTTCTCCCAGCAAATACACTGTTTCTAAGGAAATGGGAACACACTGAGGAGACACTTGTGGGAGCTACTGTGACTAAAACTGAGCTTCCCTAGGCACAGGGAAGTAAGAGAAATGCTGATTTCATCAAGCCCAGTTACATACTCAGAATCTGTACTACTGCGCAAATAGGCATATCTCTGTAGGAAAAAAACTCATTTCTCACAAAGTTGCCCAAATGCATCTCAGAAGTGTGCAACTTGTTCCCTGAGTTAGAAAACGTCGAGAAACGGTCGTTTCTGCTAGCATTGTGCTTCTACACATGTATTTGCTGAACGGTGAAAGTGCACAGTAATGCACTTTTCTCCCAGCAAATACACTGTTTCTAAGGAAATGGGAACACACTGAGGAGACACTTGTGGGAGCTACTGTGACTAAAACAGAGCTTTCCTACGCACAGGGAAGCAAGAGAAATGCTGATTTCATCAAGCCCAGTTACATACTCAGAATCTGTACTACTGCGCAAATAGGCATGTCTCTGTAGGCAAAAAACTCATTTCTGACAAAGTTGCCCAAATGCATCTCAGATGTGTGCAACTTGTTCCCTGAGTTAGAAAACGTCGAGAAACGGTCGTTTCTGCTAGCGCTGTGCTTCTACACATGTATTTGCTGAACGGTGAAAGCACACAGTAATGCACTTTTCTCCCAGCAAATACACTGTTTCTAAGGAAATGGGAACACACTGAGGAGACACTTGTGGGAGCTACTGTGACTAAAACTGAGCTTCCCTACGCACAGGGAAGCAAGAGAAATGCTGATTTCATCAAGCCCAGTTACATACTCAGAATCTGTACTACTGCGCAAATAGGCATGTCTCTGTAGGCAAAAAACTCATTTCTGACAAAGTTGCCCAAATGCATCTCAGAAGTGTGCAACTTGTTCCCTGAGTTAGAAAACGTCGAGAAACGGTCGTTTCTGCTAGCATTGTGCTTCTACACATGTATTTGCTGAACGGTGAAAGTGCACAGTAATGCACTTTTCTCCCAGCAAATACACTGTTTCTAAGGAAATGGGAACACACTGAGGAGACACTTGTGGGAGCTACTGTGACTAAAACTGAGCTTTCCTACGCACAGGGAAGCAAGAGAAATGCTGATTTCATCAAGCCCAGTTACATACTCAGAATCTGTACTACTGCGCAAATAGGCATGTCTCTGTAGGCAAAAAACTCATTTCTGACAAAGTTGCCCAAATGCATCTCAGATGTGTGCAACTTGTTCCCTGAGTTAGAAAACGTCGAGAAACGGTCGTTTCTGCTAGCGCTGTGCTTCTACACATGTATTTGCTGAACGGTGAAAGCACACAGTAATGCACTTTTCTCCCAGCAAATACACTGTTTCTAAGGAAATGGGAACACACTGAGGAGACACTTGTGGGAGCTACTGTGACTAAAACTGAGCTTCCCTACGCACAGGGAAGCAAGAGAAATGCTGATTTCATCAAGCCCAGTTACATACTCAGAATCTGTACTACTGCGCAAATAGGCATGTCACTGTAGGCAAAAAACTCATTTCTGACAAAGTTGCCCAAATGCATCTCAGAAGTGTGCAACTTGTTCCCTGAGTTAGAAAACGTCGAGAAACGGTCGTTTCTACTAGAGCTGTGCTTCTACACATGTATTTGCTTAACGGTGAAAGCGCACAGTAATGCACTTTTCTCCCAGCAAATACACTGTTTCTAAGGAAATGGGAACACACTGAGGAGACACTTGTGGGAGCTACTGTGACTAAAACTGAGCTTCCCTACGCACAGGGAAGCAAGAGAAATGCTGATTTCATCAAACCCAGTTAAATACTCAGAATCTGTACTACTGCGCAAATAGGCATGTCTCTGTAGGCAAAAAACTCATATCTGACAAAGTTGCCCAAATGCATCTCGGAAGTGTGCAACTTGTTCCCTGAGTTAGAAAACGTCGAGAAACGGTCGTTTCTGCTAGCGCTGTGCTTCTACACATGTATTTGCTGAACGGTGAAAGCGCACAGTAATGCAGTTTTCTCCCAGCAAATACACTGTTTCTAAGGAAATGGGAACACACTGAGGAGACACTTGTGGGAGCTACTGTGACTAAAACTGAGCTTCCCTACGCACAGGGAAGCAAGAGAAATGCTGATTTCATCAAGCCCAGTTACATACTCAGAATCTGTACTACTGCGCAAATAGGCATGTCTCTGTAGGCAAAAAACTCATTTCGGACAAAGTTGCCCAAATGCATCTCAGAAGTGTGCAACTTGTTCCCTGACTTAGAAAACGTCGAGAAACGGTCGTTTCTGCTAGCGCTGTGCTTCTACACATGTATTTGCTGAACGGTGAAAGCACACAGTAACGCAATTTTCTCCCAGCAAATACACTGTTTCTAAGGAAATGGGAACACACTGAGGAGACACTTGTGGGACCTACTGTGACTAAAACTGAGCTTCCCTACGCACAGGGAAGCAAGAGAAATGCTGATTTCATCAAGCCCAGTTACATACTCAGAATCTGTACTACTTCGCAAATAGGCATGTCTCTGTAGGCAAAAAACTCATTTCTGACAAAGTTGCCCAAATGCATCTCAGAAGTGTGCAACTTGTTCCCTGAGTTAGAAAACGTCGAGAAACGGTCGTTTCTGCTAGCGCTGTGCTTCTACACATGTATTTGCTGAACGGTGAAAGCACACAGTAATGCACTTTTCTCCCAGCAAATACACTGTTTCTAAGGAAATGGGAACACACTGAGGAGACACTTGTGGGAGCTACTGTGACTAAAACTGAGCTTCCCTACGCACAGGGAAGCAAGAGAAATGCTGATTTCATCAAGCCCAGTTACATACTCAGAATCTGTACTACTGCGCAAATAGGCATGTCTCTGTAGGCAAAAAACTCATTTCGGACAAAGTTGCCCAAATGCATCTCAGATGTGTGCAACTTGTTCCGTGAGTAAGAAAACGTCGAGAAACGGTCGTTTCTGCTAGCGCTGTGCTTCTACACATGTATTTGCTGAACGGTGAAAGCGCACAGTAATGCACTTTTCTCCCAGCAAATACACTGTTTCTAAGGAAATGGGAACACACTGAGGAGACACTTGTGGGAGCTACTGTGACTAAAACTGAGCTTCCCTACGCACAGGGAAGCAAGAGAAATGCTGATTTCATCAAGCCCAGTTACATACTCAGAATCTGTACTACTGCGCAAATAGGCATGTCTCTGTAGGCAAAAAACTCATTTCTGAAAAAGTTGCCCAAATGCATCTCAGAAGTGTGAAACTTGTTCCCTGAGTTAGAAAACGTCGAGAAACGGTCATTTCTGCTAGCGCTGTGCTTCTACATATGTATTTGCTGAACGGTGAAAGCGCACAGTAATGCACTTTTCTCCCAGCAAATACACTGTTTCTAAGGAAATGGGAACACACTGAGGAGACACTTGTGGGAGCTACTGTGACTAAAACTGAGCTTCCCTAGGCACAGGGAAGTAAGAGAAATGCTGATTTCATCAAGCCCAGTTACATACTCAGAATCTGTACTACTGCGCAAATAGGCATATCTCTGTAGGAAAAAAACTCATTTCTCACAAAGTTGCCCAAATGCATCTCAGAAGTGTGCAACTTGTTCCCTGAGTTAGAAAACGTCGAGAAACGGTCGTTTCTGCTAGCATTGTGCTTCTACACATGTATTTGCTGAACGGTGAAAGTGCACAGTAATGCACTTTTCTCCCAGCAAATACACTGTTTCTAAGGAAATGGGAACACACTGAGGAGACACTTGTGGGAGCTACTGTGACTAAAACAGAGCTTTCCTACGCACAGGGAAGCAAGAGAAATGCTGATTTCATCAAGCCCAGTTACATACTCAGAATCTGTACTACTGCGCAAATAGGCATGTCTCTGTAGGCAAAAAACTCATTTCTGACAAAGTTGCCCAAATGCATCTCAGATGTGTGCAACTTGTTCCCTGAGTTAGAAAACGTCGAGAAACGGTCGTTTCTGCTAGCGCTGTGCTTCTACACATGTATTTGCTGAACGGTGAAAGCACACAGTAATGCACTTTTCTCCCAGCAAATACACTGTTTCTAAGGAAATGGGAACACACTGAGGAGACACTTGTGGGAGCTACTGTGACTAAAACTGAGCTTCCCTACGCACAGGGAAGCAAGAGAAATGCTGATTTCATCAAGCCCAGTTACATACTCAGAATCTGTACTACTGCGCAAATAGGCATGTCTCTGTAGGCAAAAAACTCATTTCTGACAAAGTTGCCCAAATGCATCTCAGAAGTGTGCAACTTGTTCCCTGAGTTAGAAAACGTCGAGAAACGGTCGTTTCTGCTAGCATTGTGCTTCTACACATGTATTTGCTGAACGGTGAAAGTGCACAGTAATGCACTTTTCTCCCAGCAAATACACTGTTTCTAAGGAAATGGGAACACACTGAGGAGACACTTGTGGGAGCTACTGTGACTAAAACTGAGCTTTCCTACGCACAGGGAAGCAAGAGAAATGCTGATTTCATCAAGCCCAGTTACATACTCAGAATCTGTACTACTGCGCAAATAGGCATGTCTCTGTAGGCAAAAAACTCATTTCTGACAAAGTTGCCCAAATGCATCTCAGATGTGTGCAACTTGTTCCCTGAGTTAGAAAACGTCAAGAAACGGTCGTTTCTGCTAGCACTGTGCTTCTACACATGTATTTGCTGAACGGTGAAAGCACACAGTAATGCACTTTTCTCCCAGCAAATACACTGTTTCTAAGGAAATGGGAACACACTGAGGAGACACTTGTGGGAGCTACTGTGACTAAAACTGAGCTTCCCTACGCACAGGGAAGCAAGAGAAATGCTGATTTCATCAAGCCCAGTTACATACTCAGAATCTGTACTACTGCGCAAATAGGCATGTCACTGTAGGCAAAAAACTCATTTCTGACAAAGTTGCCCAAATGCATCTCAGAAGTGTGCAACTTGTTCCCTGAGTTAGAAAACGTCGAGAAACGGTCGTTTCTACTAGAGCTGTGCTTCTACACATGTATTTGCTTAACGGTGAAAGCGCACAGTAATGCACTTTTCTCCCAGCAAATACACTGTTTCTAAGGAAATGGGAACACACTGAGGAGACACTTGTGGGAGCTACTGTGACTAAAACTGAGCTTCCCTACGCACAGGGAAGCAAGAGAAATGCTGATTTCATCAAACCCAGTTAAATACTCAGAATCTGTACTACTGCGCAAATAGGCATGTCTCTGTAGGCAAAAAACTCATATCTGACAAAGTTGCCCAAATGCATCTCGGAAGTGTGCAACTTGTTCCCTGAGTTAGAAAACGTCGAGAAACGGTCGTTTCTGCTAGCGCTGTGCTTCTACACATGTATTTGCTGAACGGTGAAAGCGCACAGTAATGCAGTTTTCTCCCAGCAAATACACTGTTTCTAAGGAAATGGGAACACACTGAGGAGACACTTGTGGGAGCTACTGTGACTAAAACTGAGCTTCCCTACGCACAGGGAAGCAAGAGAAATGCTGATTTCATCAAGCCCAGTTACATACTCAGAATCTGTACTACTGCGCAAATAGGCATGTCTCTGTAGGCAAAAAACTCATTTCTGACAAAGTTGCCCAAATGCATCTCAGAAGTGTGCAACTTGTTCCCTGAGTTAGAAAACGTCGAGAAACGGTCGTTTCTGCTAGCGCTGTGCTTCTACACATGTATTTGCTGAACGGTGAAAGCGCACAGTAATGCACTTTTCTCCCAGCAAATACACTGTTTCTAAGGAAATGGGAACACACTGAGGAGACACTTGTGGGAGCTACTGTGACTAAAACTGAGCTTCCCTACGCACAGGGAAGCAAGAGAAATGCTGATTTCATCCAGCCCAGTTACGTACTCAGAATCTGTACTACTGCGCAAATAGGCATGTCTCTGTAGGCAAAAAACTCATTTCGGACAAAGTTGCCCAAATGCATCTCAGAAGTGTGCAACTTGTTCCCTGAGTTAGAAAACGTCGAGAAACGGTCGTTTCTGCTAGCGCTGTGCTTCTACACATGTATTTGCTGAACGGTGAAAGCACACAGTAATGCACTTTTCTCCCAGCAAATACACTGTTTCTAAGGAAATGGGAACACACTGAGGAGACACTTGTGGGAGCTACTGTGACTAAAACTGAGCTTCCCTACGCACAAGGGAGCAAGAGAAATGCTGATTTCATCAAGCCCAGTTACATACTCAGAATCTGTACTACTGCGCAAATAGGCATGTCTCTTTAGGCAAAAAACTCATTTCAGACAAAGTTGCCCAAATGCATCTCAGATGTGTGCAACTTGTTCCCTGAGTTAGAAAACGTCGAGAAACGGTCGTTTCTGCTAGCGCTGTGCTTCTCCACATGAATTTGCTGAACGGTGAAAGCGCACAGTAATGCACTTTTCTCCCAGCAAATACACTGTTTCTAAGGAAATGGGAACACACTGAGGAGACACTTGTGGGAGCTACTGTGACTAAAACTGAGCTTCCCTACGCACAGGGAAGCAAGAGAAATGCTGATTTCATCAAGCCCAGTTACATACTCAGAATCTGTATACTGCGCAAATAGGCATGTCACTGTAGGCAAAAAACTCATTTCTGACAAAGTTGCCCAAATGCATCTCAGAAGTGTGCAACTTGTTCCCTGAGTTAGAAAACGTCGAGAAACGGTCGTTCCTGCTAGAGCTGTGCTTCTACACATGTATTTGCTGAACGGTGAAAGCGCACAGTAATGCACTTTTCTCCCAGCAAATACACTGTTTCTAAGGAAATGGGAACACACTGAGGAGACACTTGTGGGAGCTACTGTGACTAAAACTGAGCTTCCCTACGCACAGGGAAGCAAGAGAAATGCTGATTTCATCAAACCCAGTTACATACTCAGAATCTGTACTACTGCGCAAATAGGCATGTCTCTGTAGGCAAAAAACTCATTTCTGACAAAGTTGCCCAAATGCATCTCGGAAGTGTGCAACTTGTTCCCTGAGTTAGAAAACGTCGAGAAACGGTCGTTTCTGCTAGCGCTGTGCTTCTACACATGTATTTGCTGAACGGTGAAAGCGCACAGTAATGCACTTTTCTCCCAGCAAATACACTGTTTCTAAGGAAATGGGAACACACTGAGGAGACACTTGTGGGAGCTACTGTGACTAAAACTGAGCTTCCCTACGCACAGGGAAGCAAGAGAAATGCTGATTTCATCAAGCCCAGTTACATACTCAGAATCTGTACTACTGCGCAAATAGGCATGTCTCTGTAGGCAAAAAACTCATTTCTGACAAAGTTGCCCAAATGCATCTCAGAAGTGTGCAACTTGTTCCCTGAGTTAGAAAACGTCGAGAAACGGTCGTTTCTGCTAGCGCTGTGCTTCTACACATGTATTTGCTGAACGGTGAAAGCGCACAGTAATGCACTTTTCTCCCAGCAAATACACTGTTTCTAAGGAAATGGGAACACACTGAGGAGACACTTGTGGGAGCTACTGTGACTAAAACTGAGCTTCCCTACGCACAGGGAAGCAAGAGAAATGCTGATTTCATCCAGCCCAGTTACGTACTCAGAATCTGTACTACTGCGCAAATAGGCATGTCTCTGTAGGCAAAAAACTCATTTCGGACAAAGTTGCCCAAATGCATCTCAGAAGTGTGCAACTTGTTCCCTGACTTAGAAAACGTCGAGAAACGGTCGTTTCTGCTAGCGCTGTGCTTCTACACATGTATTTGCTGAACGGTGAAAGCACACAGTAACGCAATTTTCTCCCAGCAAATACACTGTTTCTAAGGAAATGGGAACACACTGAGGAGACACTTGTGGGACCTACTGTGACTAAAACTGAGCTTCCCTACGCACAGGGAAGCAAGAGAAATGCTGATTTCATCAAGCCCAGTTACATACTCAGAATCTGTACTACTGCGCAAATAGGCATGTCTCTGTAGGCAAAAAACTCATTTCGGACAAAGTTGCCCAAATGCATCTCAGAAGTGTGCAACTTGTTCCCTGAGTTAGAAAACGTCGAGAAACGGTCGTTTCTGCTAGCGCTGTGCTTCTACACATGTATTTGCTGAACGGTGAAAGCACACAGTAATGCACTTTTCTCCCAGCAAATACACTGTTTCTAAGGAAATGGGAACACACTGAGGAGACACTTGTGGGAGCTACTGTGACTAAAACTGAGCTTCCCTACGCACAGGGAAGCAAGAGAAATGCTGATTTCATCCAGCCCAGTTACGTACTCAGAATCTGTACTACTGCGCAAATAGGCATGTCTCTGTAGGCAAAAAACTCATTTCGGACAAAGTTGCCCAAATGCATCTCAGAAGTGTGCAACTTGTTCCCTGAGTTAGAAAACGTCGAGAAACGGTCGTTTCTGCTAGCGCTGTGCTTCTACACATGTATTTGCTGAACGGTGAAAGCACACAGTAATGCACTTTTCTCCCAGCAAATACACTGTTTCTAAGGAAATGGGAACACACTGAGGAGACACTTGTGGGAGCTACTGTGACTAAAACTGAGCTTCCCTACGCACAGGGAAGCAAGAGAAATGCTGATTTCATCAAGCCCAGTTACATACTCAGAATCTGTACTACTGCGCAAATAGGCATGTCTCTTTAGGCAAAAAACTCATTTCGGACAAAGTTGCCCAAATGCATCTCAGAAGTGTGCAACTTGTTCCCTGAGTTAGAAAACGTCGAGAAACGGTCGTTTCTGCTAGCACTGTGCTTCTACACATGTATTTGCTGAACGGTGAAAGCGCACAGTAATGCACTTTTCTCCCAGCAAATACACTGTTTCTAAGGAAATGGGAACACACTGAGGAGACACTTGTGGGAGCTACTGTGACTAAAACTGAGCTTCCCTACGCACAGGGAAGCAAGAGAAATGCTGATTTCATCAAGCCCAGTTACATACTCAGAATCTGTACTACTGCGCAAATAGGCATGTCTCTGTAGGCAAAAAACTCATTTCTGACAAAGTTGCCCAAATGCATCTCGGAAGTGTGCAACTTGTTCCCTGAGTTAGAAAACGTCGAGAAACGGTCGTTTCTGCTAGCGCTGTGCTTCTACACATGTATTTGCTGAACGGTGAAAGCGCACAGTAATGCAGTTTTCTCCCAGCAAATACACTGTTTCTAAGGAAATGGGAACACACTGAGGAGACACTTGTGGGAGCTACTGTGACTAAAACTGAGCTTCCCTACGCACAGGGAAGCAAGAGAAATGCTGATTTCATCCAGCCCAGTTACGTACTCAGAATCTGTACTACTGCGCAAATAGGCATGTCTCTGTAGGCAAAAAACTCATTTCGGACAATGTTGCCCAAATGCATCTCAGAAGTGTGCAACTTGTTCCCTGAGTTAGAAAACGTCGAGAAACGGTCGTTTCTGCTAGCGCTGTGCTTCTACACATGTATTTGCTGAACGGTGAAAGCGCACAGTAATGCACTTTTCTCCCAGCAAATACACTGTTTCTAAGGAAATGGGAACACACTGAGGAGACACTTGTGGGAGCTACTGTGACTAAAACTGAGCTTCCCTACGCACAGGGAAGCAAGAGAAATGCTGATTTCATCAAGCCCAGTTACATACTCAGAATCTGTACTACTGCGCAAATAGGCATGTCTCTATAGGCAAAAAACTCATTTCTGATAAAGTTGCCCAAATGCATCTCAGAAGTGTGCAACTTGTTCCCTGAGTTAGAAAACGTCGAGAAACGGTCGTTTCTGCTAGCGCTGTGCTTCTACACATGTATTTGCTGAACGGTGAAAGCGCACAGTAATGCACTTTTCTCCCAGCAAATACACTGTTTCTAAGGAAATGGGAACACACTGAGGAGACACTTGTGGGAGCTACTGTGACTAAAACTGAGCTTCCCTACGCACAGGGAAGCAAGAGAAATGCTGATTTCATCAAGCCCAGTTACATACTCAGAATCTGTACTACTGCGCAAACAGGCATGTCTCTTTAGGCAAAAAACTCATATCTGACAAAGTTGCCCAAATGCATCTCAGAAGTGTGAAACTTGTTTCCTGAGTTAGAAAACGTTGAGAAACGTTCGTTTCTGCTAGCACTGTGCTTCTACACATGTATTTGCTGAACGGTGAAAGCGCACAGTAATGCACTTTTCTCCCAGCAAATACACTGTTTCTAAGGAAATGGGAACACACTGAGGAGACACTTGTGGGAGCTACTGTGACTAAAACTGAGCTTCCCTACGCTCAGGGAAGCAAGAGAAATGCTGATTTCATCAGGCCCAGTTACATACGCAGAATCTGTACTACTGCGCAAATAGGCATGGGTCTGTAGGCAAAAAACTCATTTCGGACAAAGTTGCCCAAATGCATCTCAGAAGTGTGCAACTTGTTCCCTGAGTTAGAAAACGTCGAGAAACGGTCGTTTCTGCTAGCGCTGTGCTTCTACACATGTATTTGCAGAACGGTAAAAGCACACAGTTATGCACTTTTCTCCCAGCAAATACACTGTTTCTAAGGAAATGGGAACACACTGAGGAGACACTTGTGGGAGCTACTGTGACTAAAACTGAGCTTCCCTACGCTCAGGGAAGCAAGAGAAATGCTGATTTCATCAAGCCCAGTTACATACTCAGAATCTGTACTACTGCGCAAATAGGCACGTCTCTGTAGGCAAAAAACTCATTTCTGACAAAGTTGCCCAAATGCACCTCAGAAGTGTGCAACTTGTTCCCTGAGTTAGAAAACGTCGAGAAACGTTCGTTTCTGCTAGCGCTGTGCTTCTACACATGTATTTGCTGAACGGTGAAAGCGCACAGTAATGCACTTTTCTCCCAGCAAATACACTGTTTCTAAGGAAATGGGAACACACTGAGAAGACACTTGTGGGAGCTACTGTGACTAAAACTGAGCTTCCCTACACACAGGGAAGCAAGAGAAATGCTGATTTCATCCAGCCCAGTTACATACTCAGAATCTGTACTACTGCGCAAATAGGCATGTCTCTGTAGGCAAAAAACTCATTTCTGACAAAGTTGCCCAAATGCATCTCAGAAGTGTGCAACTTGTTCCCTGAGTTAGAAAACGTCGAGAAACGGTCGTTTCTGCTAGCGCTGTGCTTCTACACATGTATTTGCTGAACGGTGAAAGAGCACAGTAATGCACTTTTCTCCCAGCAAATACACTGTTTCTAAGGAAATGGGAACACACTGAGGAGACACTTGTGGGAGCTACTGTGACTAAAACTGAGCTTCCCTACGCACAAGGAAGCAAGAGAAATGCTGATTTCATCAAGCCCAGTTACATACTCAGAATCTGTACTACTGCGCAAATAGGCATGTCTCTTTAGGCAAAAAACTCATTTCAGACAAAGTTGCCCAAATGCATCTCAGATGTGTGCAACTTGTTCCCTGAGTTAGAAAACGTCGAGAAACGGTCGTTTCTGCTAGCGCTGTGCTTCTACACATGTATTTGCTGAACGGTGAAAGCGCACAGTAATGCACTTTTCTCCCAGCAAATACACTGTTTCTAAGGAAATGGGAACACACTGAGGAGACACTTGTGGGAGCTACTGTGACTAAAACTGAGCTTCCCTACGCACAGGGAAGCAAGAGAAATGCTGATTTCATCAAGCCCAGTTACATACTCAGAATCTGTATACTGCGCAAATAGGCATGTCACTGTAGGCAAAAAACTCATTTCTGACAAAGTTGCCCAAATGCATCTCAGAAGTGTGCAACTTGTTCCCTGAGTTAGAAAACGTCGAGAAACGGTCGTTCCTGCTAGAGCTGTGCTTCTACACATGTATTTGCTGAACGGTGAAAGCGCACAGTAATGCACTTTTCTCCCAGCAAATACACTGTTTCTAAGGAAATGGGAACACACTGAGGAGACACTTGTGGGAGCTACTGTGACTAAAACTGAGCTTCCCTACGCACAGGGAAGCAAGAGAAATGCTGATTTCA
Organism: Acomys minous; assembly: GCF_964271855.1. NCBI lineage: Eukaryota > Metazoa > Chordata > Mammalia > Rodentia > Muridae > Acomys > Acomys minous. Next base: position 3,591,418 of record NW_028182181.1, read on the forward strand.
TCAAACCCAGTTACATACTCAGAATCTGTACTACTGCGCAAATAGGCATGTCTCTGTAGGCAAAAAACTCATTTCTGACAAAGTTGCCCAAATGCATCTCGGAAGTGTGCAACTTGTTCCCTGAGTTAGAAAACGTCGAGAAACGGTCGTTTCTGCTAGCGCTGTGCTTCTACACATGTATTTGCTGAACGGTGAAAGCGCACAGTAATGCACTTTTCTCCCAGCAAATACACTGTTTCTAAGGAAATGGGAACACACTGAGGAGACACTTGTGGGAGCTACTGTGACTAAAACTGAGCTTCCCTACGCACAGGGAAGCAAGAGAAATGCTGATTTCATCAAGCCCAGTTACATACTCAGAATCTGTACTACTGCGCAAATAGGCATGTCTCTGTAGGCAAAAAACTCATTTCTGACAAAGTTGCCCAAATGCATCTCAGAAGTGTGCAACTTGTTCCCTGAGTTAGAAAATGTCGAGAAACGGTCGTTTCTGCTAGCGCTGTGCTTCTACACATGTATTTGCTGAACGGTGAAAGCGCACAGTAATGCACTTTTCTCCCAGCAAATACACTGTTTCTAAGGAAATGGGAACACACTGAGGAGACACTTGTGGGAGCTACTGTGACTAAAACTGAGCTTCCCTACGCACAGGGAAGCAAGAGAAATGCTGATTTCATCCAGCCCAGTTACGTACTCAGAATCTGTACTACTGCGCAAATAGGCATGTCTCTGTAGGCAAAAAACTCATTTCGGACAAAGTTGCCCAAATGCATCTCAGAAGTGTGCAACTTGTTCCCTGACTTAGAAAACGTCGAGAAACGGTCGTTTCTGCTAGCGCTGTGCTTCTACACATGTATTTGCTGAACGGTGAAAGCACACAGTAACGCAATTTTCTCCCAGCAAATACACTGTTTCTAAGGAAATGGGAACACACTGAGGAGACACTTGTGGGACCTACTGTGACTAAAACTGAGCTTCCCTACGCACAGGGAAGCAAGAGAAATGCTGATTTCATCAAGCCCAGTTACATACTCAGAATCTGTACTACTGCGCAAATAGGCATGTCTCTGTAGGCAAAAAACTCATTTCGGACAAAGTTGCCCAAATGCATCTCAGAAGTGTGCAACTTGTTCCCTGAGTTAGAAAACGTCGAGAAACGGTCGTTTCTGCTAGCGCTGTGCTTCTACACATGTATTTGCTGAACGGTGAAAGCACACAGTAATGCACTTTTCTCCCAGCAAATACACTGTTTCTAAGGAAATGGGAACACACTGAGGAGACACTTGTGGGAGCTACTGTGACTAAAACTGAGCTTCCCTACGCACAGGGAAGCAAGAGAAATGCTGATTTCATCCAGCCCAGTTACGTACTCAGAATCTGTACTACTGCGCAAATAGGCATGTCTCTGTAGGCAAAAAACTCATTTCGGACAAAGTTGCCCAAATGCATCTCAGAAGTGTGCAACTTGTTCCCTGAGTTAGAAAACGTCGAGAAACGGTCGTTTCTGCTAGCGCTGTGCTTCTACACATGTATTTGCTGAACGGTGAAAGCGCACAGTAATGCAGTTTTCTCCCAGCAAATACACTGTTTCTAAGGAAATGGGAACACACTGAGGAGACACTTGTGGGACCTACTGTGACTAAAACTGAGCTTCCCTACGCACAGGGAAGCAAGAGAAATGCTGATTTCATCCAGCCCAGTTACGTACTCAGAATCTGTACTACTGCGCAAATAGGCATGTCTCTGTAGGCAAAAAACTCATTTCGGACAATGTTGCCCAAATGCATCTCAGAAGTGTGCAACTTGTTCCCTGAGTTAGAAAACGTCGAGAAACGGTCGTTTCTGCTAGCGCTGTGCTTCTACACATGTATTTGCTGAACGGTGAAAGCGCACAGTAATGCACTTTTCTCCCAGCAAATACACTGTTTCTAAGGAAATGGGAACACACTGAGGAGACACTTGTGGGAGCTACTGTGACTAAAACTGAGCTTCCCTACGCACCGGGAAGCAAGAGAAATGCTGATTTCATCAAGCCCAGTTACATACTCAGAATCTGTACTACTGCGCAAATAGGCATGTCTCTGTAGGCAAAAAACTCATTTCTGATAAAGTTGCCCAAATGCATCTCAGAAGTGTGCAACTTGTTCCCTGAGTTAGAAAACGTCGAGAAACGGTCGTTTCTGCTAGCGCTGTGCTTCTACACATGTATTTGCTGAACGGTGAAAGCGCACAGTAATGCACTTTTCTCCCAGCAAATACACTGTTTCTAAGGAAATGGGAACACACTGAGGAGACACTTGTGGGAGCTACTGTGACTAAAACTGAGCTTCCCTACGCACAGGGAAGCAAGAGAAATGCTGATTTCATCAAGCCCAGTTACATACTCAGAATCTGTACTACTGCGCAAACAGGCATGTCTCTTTAGGCAAAAAACTCATATCTGACAAAGTTGCCCAAATGCATCTCAGAAGTGTGAAACTTGTTTCCTGAGTTAGAAAACGTTGAGAAACGTTCGTTTCTGCTAGCACTGTGCTTCTACACATGTATTTGCTGAACGGTGAAAGCGCACAGTAATGCACTTTTCTCCCAGCAAATACACTGTTTCTAAGGAAATGGGAACACACTGAGGAGACACTTGTGGGAGCTACTGTGACTAAAACTGAGCTTCCCTACGCTCAGGGAAGCAAGAGAAATGCTGATTTCATCAGGCCCAGTTACATACGCAGAATCTGTACTACTGCGCAAATAGGCATGGGTCTGTAGGCAAAAAACTCATTTCGGACAAAGTTGCCCAAATGCATCTCAGAAGTGTGCAACTTGTTCCCTGAGTTAGAAAACGTCGAGAAACGGTCGTTTCTGCTAGCGCTGTGCTTCTACACATGTATTTGCAGAACGGTAAAAGCACACAGTTATGCACTTTTCTCCCAGCAAATACACTGTTTCTAAGGAAATGGGAACACACTGAGGAGACACTTGTGGGAGCTACTGTGACTAAAACTGAGCTTCCCTACGCTCAGGGAAGCAAGAGAAATGCTGATTTCATCAAGCCCAGTTACATACTCAGAATCTGTACTACTGCGCAAATAGGCATGTCTCTGTAGGCAAAAAACTCATTTCTGACAAAGTTGCCCAAATGCACCTCAGAAGTGTGCAACTTGTTCCCTGAGTTAGAAAACGTCGAGAAACGTTCGTTTCTGCTAGCGCTGTGCTTCTACACATGTATTTGCTGAACGGTGAAAGCGCACAGTAATGCACTTTTCTCCCAGCAAATACACTGTTTCTAAGGAAATGGGAACACACTGAGAAGACACTTCTGGGAGCTACTGTGACTAAAACTGAGCTTCCCTACACACAGGGAAGCAAGAGAAATGCTGATTTCATCCAGCCCAGTTACATACTCAGAATCTGTACTACTGCGCAAATAGGCATGTCTCTGTAGGCAAAAAACTCATTTCTGACAAAGTTGCCCAAATGCATCTCAGAAGTGTGCAACTTGTTCCCTGAGTTAGAAAACGTCGAGAAACGGTCGTTTCTGCTAGCGCTGTGCTTCTACACATGTATTTGCTGAACGGTGAAAGAGCACAGTAATGCACTTTTCTCCCAGCAAATACACTGTTTCTAAGGAAATGGGAACACACTGAGGAGACACTTGTGGGAGCTACTGTGACTAAAACTGAGCTTCCCTACGCACAGGGAAGCAAGAGAAATGCTGATTTCATCCAGCCCAGTTACATACTCAGAATCTGTACTACTGCGCAAATAGGCATGTCTCTGTAGGCAAAAAACTCATTTCTGACAAAGTTGCCCAAATGCATCTCAGAAGTGTGCAACTTGTTCCCTGAGTTAGAAAACGTCAAGAAACGGTCGTTTCTGCTAGCGCTGTGCTTCTAAACATGTATTTGCTGAACGGTGAAAGTGCACAGTAATTCACTTTTCTCCCAGCAAATACACTGTTTCTAAGGAAATGGGAACACACTGAGGAGACACTTGTGGGAGCTACTGTGACTAAAACTGAGCTTCCCTACGCACAGGGAAGCAAGAGAAATGCTTATTTCAGCAAACCGAGTTACATACTCAGAATCTGTACTACTGCACAAATAGGCATGTCTATGTAGGCAAAAAACTCATTTCTCACAAAGTTGCCCAAATGCATCTCAGAAGTGTGCAACTTGTTCCCTGAGTTAGAAAACGTCGAGAAACGGTCGTTTCTGCTAGCGCTGTGCTTCTACACATGTATTTGCAGAACGGTAAAAGCACACAGTTATGCACTTTTCTCCCAGCAAATACACTGTTTCTAAGGAAATGGGAACACACTGAGGAGACACTTGTGGGAGCTACTGTGAATAAAACTGAGCTTCCCTACGCTCAGGGAAGCAAGAGAAATGCTGATTTCATCAAGCCCAGTTACATACTCAGAATCTGTACTACTGCGCAAATAGGCATGTCTCTGTAGGCAAAAAACTCATTTCTGACAAAGTTGCCCAAATGCACCTCAGAAGTGTGCAACTTGTTCCCTGAGTTAGAAAACGTCGAGAAACGTTCGTTTCTGCTAGCGCTGTGCTTCTACACATGTATTTGCTGAACGGTGAAAGCGCACAGTAATGCACTTTTCTCCCAGCAAATACACTGTTTCTAAGGAAATGGGAACACACTGAGAAGACACTTGTGGGAGCTACTGTGACTAAAACTGAGCTTCCCTACACACAGGGAAGCAAGAGAAATGCTGATTTCATCCAGCCCAGTTACATACTCAGAATCTGTACTACTGCGCAAATAGGCATGTGTCTGTAGGCAAAAAACTCATTTCTGACAAAGTTGCCCAAATGCATCTCAGAAGTGTGCAACTTGTTCCCTGAGTTAGAAAACGTCGAGAAACGGTCGTTTCTGCTAGCGCTGTGCTTCTACACATGTATTTGCTGAACGGTGAAAGAGCACAGTAATGCACTTTTCTCCCAGCAAATACACTGTTTCTAAGGAAATGGGAACACACTGAGGAGACACTTGTGGGAGCTACTGTGACTAAAACTGAGCTTCCCTACGCACAGGGAAGCAAGAGAAATGCTGATTTCATCCAGCCCAGTTACATACTCAGAATCTGTACTACTGCGCAAATAGGCATGTCTCTGTAGGCAAAAAACTCATTTCTGACAAAGTTGCCCAAATGCATCTCAGAAGTGTGCAACTTGTTCCCTGAGTTAGAAAACGTCAAGAAACGGTCGTTTCTGCTAGCGCTGTGCTTCTAAACATGTATTTGCTGAACGGTGAAAGTGCACAGTAATTCACTTTTCTCCCAGCAAATTCACTGTTTCTAAGGAAATGGGAACACACTGAGGAGACACTTGTGGGAGCTACTGTGACTAAAACTGAGCTTCCCTACGCACAGGGAAGCAAGAGAAATGCTTATTTCAGCAAACCGAGTTACATACTCAGAATCTGTACTACTGCACAAATAGGCATGTCTATGTAGGCAAAAAACTCATTTCTCACAAAGTTGCCCAAATGCATCTCAGAAGTGTGCAACTTGTTCCCTGAGTTAGAAAACGTCGAGAAACAGTCGTTTCTGCTAGTGCTGTGCTTCTACACATGTATTTGCTGAACGGTGAAAGCGCACAGTAATGCACTTTTCTCCCTGCAAATACACTGTTTCTAAGGAAATGGGAACACACTGAAGAGACACTTGTGGGAGCTACTGTGACTAAAACTGAGCTTCCCTACGCACAGGGAAGCAAGAGAAATGCTGATTTCATCAAGCCCAGTTACATACTCAGAATCTGTACTACTGCGCAAATAGGCATGTCTCTGTAGGCAAAAAACTCATTTCTGACAAAGTTGCCCAAATGCATCTCAGAAGTGTGCAACTTGTTCCCTGAGTTAGAAAACGTCGAGAAACGGTCGTTTCTGCTAGCGCTGTGCTTCTACACATGTATTTGCTGAACGGTGAAAGAGCACAGTAATGCACTTTTCTCCCAGCAAATACACTGTTTCTAAGGAAATGGGAACACACTGAGGAGACACTTGTGGGAGCTACTGTGACTAAAAGTGAGCTTCCCTACGCACAGGGAAGCAAGAGAAATGCTGATTTCATCCAGCCCAGTTACATACTCAGAATCTGTACTACTGCGCAAATAGGCATGTCTCTGTAGGCAAAAAACTCATTTCTGACAAAGTTGCCCAAATGCATCTCAGAAGTGTGCAACTTGTTCCCTGAGTTAGAAAACGTCAAGAAACGGTCGTTTCTGCTAGCGCTGTGCTTCTAAACATGTATTTGCTGAACGGTGAAAGTGCACAGTAATTCACTTTTCTCCCAGCAAATTCACTGTTTCTAAGGAAATGGGAACACACTGAGGAGACACTTGTGGGAGCTACTGTGACTAAAACTGAGCTTCCCTACGCACAGGGAAGCAAGAGAAATGCTTATTTCAGCAAACCGAGTTACATACTCAGAATCTGTACTACTGCACAAATAGGCATGTCTATGTAGGCAAAAAACTCATTTCTCACAAAGTTGCCCAAATGCATCTCAGAAGTGTGCAACTTGTTCCCTGAGTTAGAAAACGTCGAGAAACAGTCGTTTCTGCTAGTGCTGTGCTTCTACACATGTATTTGCTGAACGGTGAAAGCGCACAGTAATGCACTTTTCTCCCTGCAAATACACTGTTTCTAAGGAAATGGGAACACACTGAAGAGACACTTGTGGGAGCTACTGTGACTAAAACTGAGCTTCCCTACGCACAGGGAAGCAAGAGAAATGCTGATTTCATCAAGCCCAGTTACATACTCAGAATCTGTACTACTGCGCAAATAGGCATGTCTCTGTAGGCAAAAAACTCATTTCTGACAAAGTTGCCCAAATGCATCTCAGAAGTGTGCAACTTGTTCCCTGAGTTAGAAAACGTCGAGAAACGGTCGTTTCTGCTAGCGCTGTGCTTCTACACATGTATTTGCTGAATGTTGAAAGCGCACAGTAATGCACTTTTCTCCCAGCAAATACACTGTTTCTAAGGAAATGGGAACACACTGAGGAGACACTTGTGGGAGCTACTGTGACTAAAACTGAGCTTCCCTACGCACAGGGAAGCAAGAGAAATGCTGATTTCATCAAGCCCAGTTACATACTCAGAATCTGTACTACTGCGCAAATAGGCATGTCTCTGTAGGCAAAAAACTCATTTCTGACAAAGTTGCCCAAATGAATCTCAGAAGTGTGCAACTTGTTCCCTGAGTTAGAAAACGTCAAGAAATGGTCGTTTCTGCTAGCGCTGTGCTTCTACACATGTATTTGCTGAACGGTGAAAGCCCACAGTAATGCACTTTTCTCCCTTCAAATACACTGTTTCTAAGGAACTGGGAACACACTGAGGAGACACTTGTGGGAGCTACTGTGACTAAAACTGAGCTTCCCTATGCACAGGGAAGCAAGAGAAATGCTTATTTCATAAAACCGAGTTACATACTCAGAATCTGTACTACTGCGCAAATAGGCATGTCTATGTAGGCAAAAAACTCATTTCTCACAGTGTTGCCCAAATGCATCTCAGAAGTGTGCAACTTGTTCCCTGAGTTAGAAAACGTCGAGAAACGGTCGTTTCTGCTAGTGCTGTGCTTCTACACATGTATTTGCTGAACTGTGAAAGCGCACAGTAATGCACTTTTCTCCCAGCAAATACAGTGTTTCTAAGGAAATGGGAACACACTGAGGCGACACTTGTGGGAGCTACTGTGACTAAAACTGAGCTTCCCTACGCACAGGGAAGGAAGAGAAATGCTGATTTCATCAAACCGAGTTACATACTCAGAATCTGTACTACTGCGCAAATAGGCATGTCTCTGTAGGCAAAAAACTCATTTCTCACAAAGTTGCCCAAATGCATCTCAGAAGTGTGCAACTTGTTCCCTGAGTTAGAAAACGTCGAGAAACGGTCGTTTCTGCTAGTGCTGTGCTTCTACACATGTATTTGCTGAACGGTGAAAGCGCACAGTAATGCACTTTTCTCCCAGCAAATACACTGTTTCTAAGGAAATGGGAACACACTGAGGAGACACTTGTGGGAGCTACTGTGACTAAAACTGAGCTTCCCTACGCACAGGGAAGCAAGAGAAATGCTTATTTCATCCAGCCCAGTTACATACTCAGAATCTGTACTACTGCGCAAATAGGCATGTCTCTGTAGGCAAAAAACTCATTTCTGAAAAAGTTGCCCAAATGCATCTCAGAAGTGTGCAACTTGTTCCCTGAGTTAGAAAACATCGAGAAACGGTCGTTTCTGCTAGTGCTGTGCTTCTACACATGTATTTGCTGAACGGTGAAAGTGCACAGTAATGCACATTTCTCCCAGCAAATACACTGTTTCTAAAGAAATGGAAACAAACTGAGGAGACACTTGTGGGAGCTACTGTGACTAAAACTGAGCTTCCCTACGCACAGGCAAGCAAGAGAAATGCTGATTTCATCAAGCCCAGTTACATACTCAGAATCTGTACTACTGCGCAAATAGGCATGTCTCTGTAGGCAATAAACTCATTTCTGACAAAGTTGCCCAAATGCATCTCAGAAGTGTGCAACTTGTTCCCAGAGTTAGAAAACGTCGAGAAACGGTCGTTTCTACTAGCATTGTGCTTCTACACATGTATTTGCTGAACGGTGAAAGCGCACAGTAATGCACTTTTCCTCCAGCAAATACACTGTTTCTAAGGAACTTGGAACACACTGAAGAGACACTTGTGGGAGCTGCTGTGACTAAAACTGAGCTTTCCTACGCACAGGGAAGGAAGAGAAATGCTGATTTCATCAAGCCCAGTTACATACTCAGAATCTGTACTACTGCGCAAATAGGCATGTCTCCGTAGGCTAAGAACTCATTTCTGACAAAGTTGCCCAAATGCATCTCAGAAGTGTGAAACTTGTTCCCTGAGTTAGAAAACGTCGAGAAACGGTCGTTTCTGCTAGCGCTGTGCTTCTACACATGTATTTGCTGAACGGTGAAAGCGCACAGTAATGCACTTTTCTCCCAGCAAATACACTGTTTCTAAGGAAATGGGAACACACTGAGGAGACACTTGTGGGAGCTACTGTGACTAAAACTGAGCTTCCCTACGCACAGGGAAGCAAGAGAAATGCTTATTTCATCCAGCCCAGTTACATACTCAGAATCTGTACTACTGCGCAAATAGGCATGTCTCTGTAGGCAAAAAACTCATTTCTGAAAAAGTTGCCCAAATGCATCTCAGAAGTGTGCAACTTGTTCCCTGAGTTAGAAAACATCGAGAAACGGTCGTTTCTGCTAGTGCTGTGCTTCTACACATGTATTTGCTGAACGGTGAAAGTGCACAGTAATGCACATTTCTCCCAGCAAATACACTGTTTCTAAAGAAATGGGAACAAACTGAGGAGACACTTGTGGGAGCTACTGTGACTAAAACTGAGCTTCCCTACGCACAGGCAAGCAAGAGAAATGCTGATTTCATCAAGCCCAGTTACATACTCAGAATCTGTACTACTGCGCAAATAGGCATGTCTCTGTAGGCAATAAACTCATTTCTGACAAAGTTGCCCAAATGCATCTCAGAAGTGTGCAACTTGTTCCCTGAGTTAGAAAACGTCGAGAAACGGTCGTTTCTACTAGCATTGTGCTTCTACACATGTATTTGCTGAACGGTGAAAGCGCACAGTAATGCACTTTTCCTCCAGCAAATACACTGTTTCTAAGGAATTGGGAACACACTGAGGTGACACTTGTGGGAGCTGCTGTGACTAAAACTGAGCTTTCCTACGCACAGGGAAGGAAGAGAAATGCTGATTTCATCAAGCCCAGTTACATACTCAGAATCTGTACTACTGCGCAAATAGGCATGTCTCCGTAGGCAAAGAACTCATTTTTGACAAAGTTGCCCAAATGCATCTCAGAAGTGTGAAACTTGTTCCCTGAGTTAGAAAACGTCGAGAAACGGTCGTTTCTGCTAGCGCTGTGCTTCTACACATGTATTTGCTGAACGGTGAAAGCGCACAGTAATGCAATTTTCTCCCAGCAAATACACTGTTTCTAAGGAACTGGGAACACACTGAGGAGAGACTTGTGGGAGCTACTGTGACTAAAACTGAGCTTCCCTACGCACAGGGAAGCAAGAGAAATGCTGATTTCATCCAGCCCAGTTACATACTAAGAATCTGTACTACTGCGCAAATAGGCATGTCTCTGTAGGCAAAAAACTCATTTCTGACAAAGTTGCCCAAATGCATCTCAGAAGTGTGCAACTTGTTCCCTGAGTTAGAAAACGTCGAGAAATGGTCGTTTCTGCTAGCATTGTGCTTCTACACATGTATTTGCTGAACTGTGAAAGCGCACAGTAATGCACTTTTCTCCCAGCAAATACACTGTTTCTAAGGAAATGGGAACACACTGAGGAGACACTTGTGGGAGCTACTGTGACTAAAACTGAGCTTCCCTACGCACAGGGAAGCAAGAGAAATGCTGATTTCATCAAACCGAGTTACATACTCAGAATCTGTACTACGGCGCAAATAGGCATGTCTATGTAGGCAAAAAACTCATTTCTGACAAAGTTGCCCAAATGCATCTCAGAAGTGTGCAACTTGTTCCCTGAGTTAGAAAACGTCGAGAAACGGTCGTTTCTGCTAGCGCTGTGCTTCTACACATGTATTTGCGGAACGGTGAAAGCGCACAGTAATGCACTTTTCTCCCAGCAAATACACTGTTTCCAAGGAAATGGGAACACACTAAGGAGACACTTGTGGGAGCTACTGTGACTAAAACTGAGCTTCCCTACGCACAGGGAAGCAAGAGAAATGCTGATTTCATCAAGCCCAGTTACATACTCAGAATCTGTACTACTGCGCAAATAGTATGTCTCTGTAGGCAAAAAACTCATTTCTGACAAAGTTGCCCAAATGCATCTCAGAAGTGTGCAACCTGTTCCCTGAGTTTGAAAACGTCGAGAAATGTTTGTTTCTGCTAGCGCTGCGCTTCTACACATGTATTTGCTGAACGGTGAAAGCACACAGTAATGCACTTTTCTCCCAGCAAATACACTGTTTCTAAGGAAATGGGAACACACTGAGGAGACACTTGTGGGAGCTACTGTGACTAAAACTGAGCTTCCCTACGCACAGGGAAGCAAGAGATATGCTGATTTCATCAAGCCCAGTTACATATTCAGAATCTGTACTACTGCGCAAATAGGCATGTCTCTGTAGGCAAACAACTCATTTCTGACAACGTTGCCCAAATGCATCTCAGTAGTGTGCAACTTGTTCCCTGACTTAGAAAACGTCGAGAAACGGTCGTTTCTGCTAGCGCTGTGCTTCTACACATGTATTTGCTGAACGGTGAAAGCGCACAGTAATGCACTTTTCTCCCAGCAAATACACTGTTTCTAAGGAAATGGGAACACACTGAGGAGACACTTGTGGGAGCTACTGTGACTAAAACTGAGCTTCCCTACGCACAGGGAAGGAAGAGAAATGCTGATTTCATCAAACCGAGTTACATACTCAGAATCTGTACTACTGCGCAAATAGGCATGTCTCTGTAGGCAAAAAACTCATTTCTCACAAAGTTGCCCAAATGCATCTCAGAAGTGTGCAACTTGTTCCCTGAGTTAGAAAACGTCGAGAAACGGTCGTTTCTGCTAGTGCTGTGCTTCTACACATGTATTTGCTGAACGGTGAAAGCGCACAGTAATGCACTTTTCTCCCAGCAAATACACTGTTTCTAAGGAAATGGGAACACACTGAGGAGACACTTGTGGGAGCTACTGTGACTAAAACTGAGCTTCCCTACGCACAGGGAAGCAAGAGAAATGCTTATTTCATCCAGCCCAGTTACATACTCAGAATCTGTACTACTGCGCAAATAGGCATGTCTCTGTAGGCAAAAAACTCATTTCTGACAAAGTTGCCCAAATGCATCTCAGAAGTGTGCAACTTGTTCCCTGAGTTAGAAAACATCGAGAAACGGTCGTTTCTGCTAGTGCTGTGCTTCTACACATGTATTTGCTGAACGGTGAAAGTGCACAGTAATGCACATTTCTCCCAGCAAATACACTGTTTCTAAAGAAATGGGAACAAACTGAGGAGACACTTGTGGGAGCTACTGTGACTAAAACTGAGCTTCCCTACGCACAGGCAAGCAAGAGAAATGCTGATTTCATCAAGCCCAGTTACATACTCAGAATCTGTACTACTGCGCAAATAGGCATGTCTCTGTAGGCAATAAACTCATTTCTGACAAAGTTGCCCAAATGCATCTCAGAAGTGTGCAACTTGTTCCCTGAGTTAGAAAACGTCGAGAAACGGTCGTTTCTGCTAGCATTGTGCTTCTACACATGTATTTGCTGAACGGTGAAAGCGCACAGTAATGCACTTTTCCTCCAGCAAATACACTGTTTCTAAGGAAATGGGAACACACTGAGGTGACACTTGTGGGAGCTGCTGTGACTAAAACTGAGCTTTCCTACGCACAGGGAAGGAAGAGAAATGCTGATTTCATCAAGCCCAGTTACATACTCAGAATCTGTACTACTGCGCAAATAGGCATGTCTCCGTAGGCAAAGAACTCATTTCTGACAAAGTTGCCCAAATGCATCTCAGAAGTGTGAAACTTGTTCCCTGAGTTAGAAAACGTCGAGAAACGGTCGTTTCTGCTAGCGCTGTGCTTCTACACATGTATTTGCTGAACGGTGAAAGCGCACAGTAATGCAATTTTCTCCCAGCAAATACACTGTTTCTAAGGAACTGGGAACACACTGAGGAGAGACTTGTGGGAGCTACTGTGACTAAAACTGAGCTTCCCTACGCACAGGGAAGCAAGAGAAATGCTGATTTCATCCAGCCCAGTTACATACTAAGAATCTGTACTACTGCGCAAATAGGCATGTCTCTGTAGGCAAAAAACTCATTTCTGACAAAGTTGCCCAAATGCATCTCAGAAGTGTGCAACTTGTTCCCTGAGTTAGAAAACGTCGAGAAATGGTCGTTTCTGCTAGCATTGTGCTTCTACACATGTATTTGCTGAACAGTGAAAGCGCACAGTAATGCACTTTTCTCCCAGCAAATACACTGTTTCTAAGGAAATGGGAACACACTGAGGAGACACTTGTGGGAGCTACTGTGACTAAAACTGAGCTTCCCTACGCACAGGGAAGCAAGAGAAATGCTGATTTCATCAAACCGAGTTACATACTCAGAATCTGTACTACTGCGCAAATAGGCATGTCTATGTAGGCAAAAAACTCATTTCTGACAAAGTTGCCCAAATGCATCTCAGAAGTGTGCAACTTGTTCCCTGAGTTAGAAAACGTCGAGAAACGGTCGTTTCTGCTAGCGCTGTGCTTCTACACATGTATTTGCGGAACGGTGAAAGCACACAGTAATGCACTTTTCTCCCAGCAAATACACTGTTTCCAAGGAAATGGGAACACACTAAGGAGACACTTGTGGGAGCTACTGTGACTAAAACTGAGCTTCCCTACGCACAGGGAAGCAAGAGAAATGCTGATTTCATCAAGCCCAGTTACATACTCAGAATCTGTACTACTGCGCAAATAGTATGTCTCTGTAGGCAAAAAACTCATTTCTGACAAAGTTGCCCAAATGCATCTCAGAAGTGTGCAACCTGTTCCCTGAGTTTGAAAACGTCGAGAAATGTTTGTTTCTGCTAGCGCTGCGCTTCTACACATGTATTTGCTGAACGGTGAAAGCACACAGTAATGCACTTTTCTCCCAGCAAATACACTGTTTCTAAGGAAATGGGAACACACTGAGGAGACACTTGTGGGAGCTACTGTGACTAAAACTGAGCTTCCCTACGCACAGGGAAGCAAGAGATATGCTGATTTCATCAAGCCCAGTTACATATTCAGAATCTGTACTACTGCGCAAATAGGCATGTCTCTGTAGGCAAAAAACTCATTTCTGACAAAGTTGCCCAAATGCATCTCAGAAGTGTGCAACTTGTTCCCTGAGTTAGAAAACGTCGAGAAACGGTCGTTTCTGTTAGCGCTGTGCTTCTACACATGTATTTGCTGAACGGTGAAAGCGCACAGTAATGCACTTTTCTCCCAGCAAATATACTGTTTCTAAGGAAATGGGAACACACTGAGGAGACACTTGTGGGAGCTACTGTGACTAAAACTGAGCTTCCCTACGCACAGGGAAGCAAGAGAAATGCTGGTATCATCAAGCCCAGTTACATACTCAGAATCTGTACTACTGCGCAAATAGGCATGTCTCTGTAGGCAAAAAACTCATTTCTGACAAAGTTGCCCAAATGCATCTCAGAAGTGTGCTACTTGTTCCCTGAGTTAGAAAACGTCGAGAAACGTTCGTTTCTGCTAGCGCTGTGCTTCTACACATGAATTTGCTGAACGGTGAAAGCGCACAGTAAGGCACTTTTCTCCCAGCAAATACACTGTTTCTAAGGAACTGGGAACACACAGAGGAGACACTTGTGGGAGCTACTGTGACTAAAACTGAGCTTCCCTACGCACAGGGAAGGAAGAGAAATGCTGATTTCATCAAGCCCAGTTACATACTCAGAATCTGTACTACTGCGCAAATAGGCATGTCTCTGTAGGCAAAAAACTCATTTCTGACAAAGTTGCCCAAATGCATCTCAGAAGTGTGCAACTTGTTCCCTGAGTTAGAAAACGTCGAGAAACGGTCGTTTCTGCTAGCGCTGTGCTTCTACACATGTATTTGCTGAACGGTGAAAGCGCACAGTAATGCACTTTTCTCCCAGCAAATACACTGTTTCTAAGGAAATGGGAACACACTGAGGGGACACTTGTGGGAGCTACTGTGACTAAAACTGAGCTTCCCTACGCACAGGGAAGCAAGAGAAATGCTGATTTCATCAACCCCATGTACATAATCAGAATCTGTACTACTGTGCAAATAGGCATGTCTCTGTAGGCAAAAAACTCATTTCTGACAAAGTTGCCCAAATGCATCTCAGAAGTGTGCAACTTGTTCCCTGAGTTAGAAAACGTCGAGAAATGGTCGTTTCTGCTAGCGCTGTGCTTCTACACATGTATTTGCTGAACGGTGAAAGCGCACAGTAATGCACTTTTCTCCCAGCAAATACACTGTTTCTAAGGAACTGGGAACACACTGAGGAGACACTTGTGGGAGCTACTGTGACTAAAACTGAGCTTCCCTACGCACAGGGAAGCAAGAGAAATGCTGATTTCATCAAGCCCAGTTACATACTCAGAATCTGTACTAATGGGCAAATAGGCATGTCTGTGTAGGCAAAAAACTCATTTCTGACAAAGTTGCCCAAATGCATCTCAGAAGTTTGCAACTTGTACCCTGAGTTAGAAAACGTCGAGAACGGTCGTTTCTGCTAGCGCTGTGCTTCTACACATGTATTTGCTGAACGGTGAAAGTGCACAGTAATGCACTTTTCTCCCAGCAAATACACTGTTTCTAAGGAAATGGGAACACACTGAGGAGACACTTGTGGGAGCTACTGTGACTAAAACTGAGCTTCCCTACGCACAGGGAAGCAAGAGAAATGCTGATTTCATCAAGCCCAGTTACATACTCAGAATCTGTACTACTGCGCAAATAGGCATGTCTCTGTAGGCAAAAAACTCATTTCTGACAAAGTTGCCCAAATGCATCTCAGAAGTGTGCAACTTGTTCCCTGAGTTAGAAAACGTCGAGAAACGGTCGTTTCTGCTAGCGCTGTGCTTCTACACATGTATTTGCTGAACGGTGAAAGCGCACAGTAATGCACTTTTCTCCCAGCAAATACACTGTTTCTAAGGAAATGGGAACACATTGAGGAGACACTTGTGAAAGCTACTGTGACTAAAACTGAGCTTCGCTTCGCACAGGGAAGCAAGAGAAAGGCTGATTTCATCAAGCCCAGTTACATACTCAGAATCTGTACTACTGCGCAAATAGGCATGTCTCTTTAGGCAAAAAACTCATTTCGGACAAAGTTGCCCAAATGCATCTCAGAAGTGTGCAACTTGTTCCCGGAGTTAGAAAACGTCGAGAAACGGTCGTTTCTGCTAGCGCTGTGCTTCTACACATGTATTTGCTGAACAGTGAAAGCGCAGAGTAATGCACTTTTCTCCCAGCAAATACACTGTTTCTAAGGAAATGGGAACACACTGAGGAGACACTTGTGGGAGCTACTGTGACTAAAACTGAGCTTCCCTACGCACAGGGAAGCAATTGAAATGCTGATTACATCAAGCCCAGGTACATACTCAGAATCTGTACTACTGCGCAAATAGGCATGTCTCTGTAGGCAAAAAACTCATTTCTGACACAGTTGCCCAAAACATCTCAGAAGTGTGCAACTTGTTCCCTGAGTTAGAAAACGTCGAGAAACGTTCGTTTCTGCTAGCGCTGTGCTTCTACACATGTATTTGCTGAACGGTGAAAGCGCACAGTAATGCACTTTTCTCCCAGCAAATACACTGTTTCTAAGGAACTGGGAACACACTGAGGAGACACTTGTGGGAGCTACTGTGACTAAAAGTGAGCTTCCCTACGCACAGGGAAGCAAGAGAAATGCTGATTTCATCAAGCCCAGTTACATACTCAGAATCTGTACTACTGCGCAAATAGGCATGTCTCTGTAGGCAAAAAACTCATTTCTGACAAAGTTGCCCAAATGCATCTCAGAAGTGTGCAACTTGTTCCCTGAGTTAGAAAACTTCGAGAAACGTTCGTTTCTGCTAGCGCTGTGCTTCTACACATGTATTTGCTGAACGGTGAAAGCCCACAGTAACACACTTTTCTCCCAGCAAATACACTGTTTCTATGGACATGGGAACACACTGAGGAGACACTTGTGGGAGCTACTGTGACTAAAACTGAGCTTTCCTACGCACAGGGAAGCAAGAGAAATGCTGATTTCATCAAGCCCAGTTACATACTCAGAATCTGTACTACTGCGCAAATAGGCATGTCTCTTTAGGCAAAAAACTCATTTCTGACAAAGTTGCCCAAATGCATCTCAGAAGTGTGCAACTTGTTCCCTGAGTTAGAAAACGTCGAGAAACGGTCGTTTCTGCTAGCGCTGTGCTTCTACACATGTATTTGCTGAATGGTGAAAGCGCACAGTAACGCACTTTTCTCCCAGCAAATACACTGTTTCTAAGGAAATGGGAACACACTGAGGAGACACTTGTGGGAGCTACTGTGACTAAAACTGAGCTTCCCTACGCACAGGGAAGCAAGAGAAATGCTGATTTCATCAAGCCCAGTTACATACTCAGAATCTGTACTACTGTGCAAATAGGCATGTCTCTGTAGGCAAAAAACTCATTTGTGACAAAGTTGCCTAAATGCATCTCAGAAGTGTGCAACTTGTTCCCTGAGTTAGAAAACGTCGAGAAACGTTCGTTTCTGCTAACGCTGTGCTTCTACACATGTATTTGCTGAACGGTAAAAGCGCACAGTAATGCACTTTTCTCCCAGCAAATACACTGTTTCTAAGGAAATGGGAACACACTGAGGAGACAATTGTGGGAGCTACTGTGACTAAAACTGAGCTTCCCTACGCATAGGGAAGCAAGAGAAATGCTGATTTCATCAAGCCCAGTTACATACTTAGAATCTGTACTACTGCGCAAATGGGCATGTCTCTGTAGGCAAAAAACTCATTTCTGACAAAGTTGCCCAAATGCATCTCAGAAGTGTGCAACTTGTTCCCTGAGTTAGAAAACGTCGAGAAACGGTCGTTTCTGCTAGCGTTGTGCTTCTACACATGTATTTGCTGAACGGTGAAAGCGCACAGTAATGCACTTTTCTCCCAGCAAATACACTGTTTCTAAGGAAATGGGAACACACTGAGGAGACACTTGTGGGAGCTACTGTGACTAAAACTGAGCTTCCCTACGCACAGGGAAGCAAGAGAAATGCTGATTTCATCAAGCCCAGTTACATACTCAGAATCTGTACTACTGCGCAAATAGGCATGTCTCTTTAGGCAAAAAACTCATTTCTGACAAAGTTGCCCAAATGCATCTCAGAGGTGTGCAACCTGTTCCCTGAGTTACAAAACGTCGGGAACCGTCATTTCTGCTAGCGCTGTGCTTCTACACATGTATTTGCTGAACGGTGAAAGCGCACAGTAATGCACTTTTCTCCCAGCAAATACACTGTTTCTAAGGAAATGGGAACACACTGAGAAGACACTTGTGGGAGCTACTGTGACTAAAACTGAGCTTCCCTACGCACAGGGAAGCAAGAGAAAGGCTGATTTCATCAAACCCAGTTACATAATCAGAATCTGTACTACTGCGCAAATAGGCATGTCTCTGTAGGCAAAAAACTCATTTCTGACAAAGTTGCCCAAATGCATCTCAGAAGTGTGCAACTTGTTCCCTGAGTGAGAAAACGTCGAGAAACGGTCGTTTCTGCTAGCGCTGTGCTTCTACACATGTATTTGCTGAACGGTGAAAGCGCATAGTAATGCACTTTTCTCCCATCAAATACACTGTTTCTAAGGAAATGGGAACACACTGAGGAGACACTTGTGGGAGCTACTGTGACTAAAACTGAGCTTCCCTACGCACAGGGAAGCAAGAGAAAGGCTGATTTCATCAAGCCCAGTTACATACTCAGAATCTGTACTACTGCACAAATAGGCATGTCTCTGTAGGCAAAAAACTCATTTCTGACAAAGTTGCCCTAATGCATCTCAGAAATGTGCATCTTGTTCCCTGAGTTAGAAAACGTCGAGAAACATTCGTTTCTGCTAGCGCTGTGCTTCTACACATGTATTTGCTGAACGGTGAAAGCGCACAGTAATGCACTTTTCTCCCAGCAAATACACTGTTTCTAAGGAAATGGGAACACACTGAGGAGACACTTGTGGGAGCTACTGTGACTAAAACTGAGCTTCCCTACGCACAGTGAAGCAAGAGAAATGCTGATTTCATCAAGCCCAGTTACATACTCAGAATCTGTACTACTGCGCAAATAGGCATGTCTCTTTAGGCAAAAAACTCATTTCTGACAAAGTTGCCCAAATGCATCTCAGAAGTGTGCAACTTGTTCCCGGAGTTAGAAAACGTCGAGAAACGTTCGTTTCTGCTAGCGCTGTGCTTCTACACATGTATTTGCTGAACGGTGAAAGCGCACAGTAATGCACTTTTCTCCCAGCAAATACACTGTTTCTAAGGACATGGGAACACACTGAGGAGACACGTGTGGGAGCTACTGTGACTAAAACTGAGCTTCCCTACGCACAGGGAAGCAAGAGAAATGCTGATTTCATCAAACCGAGTTACATACTCAGAATCTGTACTACTGCGCAAATAGGCATGTCTCTGTAGGCAAAAAACTCATTTCTGACACAGTCGCCCAAATGCATCTCAGAAGTGTGCAACTTGTTCCCTGAGGTAGAAAACGTCGAGAAACGTTCGTTTCTGCTAGCGCTGTGCTTCTACACATGTATTTGCTGAACGGTGAAAGCGCACAGTAATGCACTTTTCTCCCAGCAAATACACTGTTTCTAAGGAACTGGGAACACACTGAGGAGACACTTGTGGGAGCTACTGTGATTAAAACTGAGCTTCCCTACGCACAGGGAAGCAAGAGAAATGCTGATTTCATCCAGCCCAGTTACATACTCAGAATCTGTACTATTGCGCAAATAGGCATGTCTCTGTAGGCAAAAAACTCATTTCTGACAAAGTTGCCCAAATGCATCTCAGAAGTGTGCAACTTGTTCCCTGAGTTACAAAACGTCGAGAAACGGTCGTTTCTGCTAGCGCTGTGCTTCTACACATGTATTTGCTGAACGGTGAAAGCGCACAGTAATGCACTTTTCTCCCAGCTAATACACTGTTTCTAAGGAAATGATAACACACTGAGGAGACACTTGTGGGAGGTACTGTGACTAAAACTGAGCTTCCCTACGCAGAGGGAAGCAAGAGAAATGCTGATTTCATCAAGCCCAGTTACATACTCAGAAACTGTACTACTGCGCAAATAGGCATGTCTCTTTAGGCAAAAAACTCATTTCTGACAACGTTGCCCAAATGCATCTCAGAAGTGTGCAACTTGTTCCCTGAGTTAGAAAACGTCGAGAAACGTTCGTTTCTGCTAGCGCTGTGCTTCTACACATGTATTTGCTGAACGGTGAAAGCGCACTGTAATGCACTTTTCACCCAGCAAATACACTGTTTCTAAGGAAATGGGAACACACTGAGGAGACACTTGTGGGAGCTACTGTGACTAAAACTGAGCTTCCCTACGCACAGGGAAGCAAGAGAAATGCGGATTTCATCAAGCCCAGTTACATACTCAGAATCTGTACTACTGCGCAAATAGGCATGTCTCTTTAGGCAAAAAACTCATTTCTGACAAAGTTGCCCAAATGCATCTCAGAAGTGTGCAACTTGTTCCCGGAGTTAGAAAACGTCGAGAAACGTTCGTTTCTGCTAGCGCTGTGCTTCTACACATGTATTTGCTGAACGGTGAAAGCGCACAGAAATGCACTTTTCTCCCAGCAAATACACTGTTTCTAAGGAAATGGGAACACACTGAGGAGACACTTGTGGGAGCTACTGTGACTAAAACTGAGCTTCCCTACGCACAGGGAAGCAAGAGAAAGGCTGATTTCATCAAGCCCAGTTACATACTCAGAATCTGTACTACTGCGCAAATAGGCATGTCTCTTTAGGCAAAAAACTCATTTCTGACAAAGTTGCCCAAATGCATCTCAGAAGTGTGCAACTTGTTCCCGGAGTTAGAAAACGTCGAGAAACGGTCGTTTCTGCTAGCGCTGTGCTTCTACACATGTATTTGCTGAACGGTGAAAGCGCACAGTAATGCACTTTTCTCCCAGCAAATACACTGTTTCTAAGGAAATGGGAACACACTGAGGAGACACGTGTGGGAGCTACTGTGACTAAAACTGAGCTTCCCTACGCACAGGGAAGCAAGAGAAATGCTGATTTCATCCAGCCCAGTTACATACTCAGAATCTGTACTACTGCGCAAATAGGCATGTCTCTGTAGGCAAAAAACTCATTTCTGACAAAGTTGCCCAAATGCATCTCAGATGTGTGCAACTTTTTCCCTGAGTTAGAAAACGTCGAGAAACAGTCGTTTCTGCTAGCGCTGTGCTTCTACACATGTATTTGCTGAACGGTGAAAGCGCACAGTAATGCACTTTTCTCCCAGCAAATACACTGTTTCTAAGGAACTGGGATCACACTGAGGAGACACTTGTGGGAGCTACTGTGACTAAAACTGAGCTTCCCTACGCACAGGGAAGCAAGAGAAATGCTGATTTCATCAAGCCCAGTTACATACTCAGAATCTGTACTACTGCGCAAATAGGCATGTCTCTGTAGGCAAAAAACTCATTTCTGACAAAGTTGCCCAAATGCATCTCAGAAGTGTGCAACTTGTTCCCTGAGTTAGAAAACGTCGAGAAACGTTGGTTTCTGCTAGCGCTGTGCTTCTACACATGTATTTGCTGAACGGTGAAAGCGCACAGTAATGCACTTTTCTCCCAGCAAATACACTGTTTCTAAGGAAATGGGAACACACTGAGGAGACACTTGTGGGAGCTACTGTGACTAAAACTGAGCTTCCCTACGCACAGGGAAGCAAGAGAAATGCTGATATCATCCAGCCCACTTACATACTCAGAATCTGTACTACTGCGCAAATGGGCATGTCTCTGTAGGCAAAAAACTCATTTCTGACAAAGTTGCCCAAATGCATCTCAGAAGTGTGCAACTTGTTCCCTGAGTTAGAAAACGTCGAGAAACGTTCGTTTCTGCTAGCGCTGTGCTTCTACACATGTATTTGCTGAACGGTGAAAGCGCACAGTTATGCACTTTTCTCCCAGCAAATACACAGTTTCTAAGGAACTGGGAACACACTGAGGAGACACTTGTGGGAGCTACTGTGACTAAAACTGAGCTTCCCTACGCACAGGGAAGCAAGAGAAATGCTGATTTCATCCAGCCCAGTTACATACTCAGAATCTGTACTACTGCGCAAATAGGCATGTCTCTGTAGGCAAAAAACTCATTTCTGACAAAGTTGCCCAAATGCATCTCAGAAGTGTGCAACTTGTTCCCTGAGTTAGAAAACGTCGTGAAACGTTCGTTTCTGCTAGCGCTCTGCTTCTACACATGTATTTGCTGAACGGTGAAAGCACACAGTAATGCACTTTTCTCCCAGCAAATACACTGTTTCTAAGGAAATGGGAACACACTGAGGAGACACTTGTGGGAGCTACTGTGACTAAAACTGAGCTTCCCTACGCACAGGGAAGCAAGAGAAATGCTGATTTCATCAAGCCCAGTTACATACTCAGAATCTGTACTACTGCACAAATAGGCATGTCTATGTAGGCAAAAAACTCATTTCTGAAAAAGTTTCCCAAATGCATCTCAGAGGTGTGCAACTTGTTCCCTGAGTTACCAAACGTCGAGAAACGGTCGTTTCTGCTAGCGCTGTGCTTCTACACATGTATTTGCTGAACGGTGAAAGCGCACAGTAATGCACTTTTCTCCCAGCTAATACACTGTTTCTAAGGAAATGATAACACACTGAGGAGACACTTGTGGGAGGTACTGTGACTAAAACTGAGCTTCCCTACGCATAGGGAAGCAAGAGAAATGCTGATTTCATCAAGCCCAGTTACATACTCAGAAACTGTACTACTGCGCAAATAGGCATGTCTCTTTAGGCAAAAAACTCATTTCTGACAACGTTGCCCAAATGCATCTCAGAAGTGTGCAACTTGTTCCCGGAGTTAGAAAACGTCGAGAAACGTTCGTTTCTGCTAGCGCTGTGCTTCTACACATGTATTTGCTGAACGGTGAAAGCGCACAGTAATGCACTTTTCTCCCAGCAAATACACTGTTTCTAAGGAAATGGGAACACACTGAGGAGACACTTGTGGGAGCTACTGTGACTAAAACTGAGCTTCCCTACGCACAGGGAAGCAAGAGAAATGCTGATTTCATCAAGCCCAGTTACATACTCAGAATCTGTACTACTGCGCAAATAGGCATGTCTATGTAGGCAAAAAACTCATTTCTGACAAAGTTTCCCAAATGCATCTCAGAGGTGTGCAACTTGTTCCCTGAGTTAGAAAACGTCGAGAAACGTTCGTTTCTGCTAGCGCTGTGCTTCTACACATGTATTTGCTGAACGGTGAAAGCGCACAGTAATGCACTTTTCTCCCAGCAAATACAATGTTTCTAAGGAAATGGGAGCACACTGAGGAGACACTTGTGGGAGCTACTGTGACTAAAACTGAGCTTCCCTACGCACAGGGAAGCAAGAGAAATGCTGATTTCATCAAGCCCAGTTACATACTCAGAATCTGTACTACTGCGCAAATAGGCATGTCTATGTAGGCAAAAAACTCATTTCTGACAAAGTTTCCCAAATGCATCTCAGAGGTGTGCAACTTGTTCCCTGAGTTACAAAACGTCGAGAAACGGTCGTTTCTGCTAGCGCTGTGCTTCTACACATGTATTTGCTGAACGGTGAAAGCGCACAGAAATGCACTTTTCTCCCAGCAAATACACTGTTTCTAAGGAAATGGGAACACACTGAGGAGACACTTGTGGGAGCTACTGTGACTAAAACTGAGCTTCCCTACGCACAGGGAAGCAAGAGAAAGGCTGATTTCATCAAGCCCAGTTACATACTCAGAATCTGTACTACTGCGCAAATAGGCATGTCTCTTTAGGCAAAAAACTCATTTCTGACAAAGTTGCCCAAATGCATCTCAGAAGTGTGCAACTTGTTCCCGGAGTTAGAAAACGTCGAGAAACGGTCGTTTCTGCTAGCGCTGTGCTTCTACACATGTATTTGCTGAACGGTGAAAGCGCACAGTAATGCACTTTTCTCCCAGCAAATACACTGTTTCTAAGGAAATGGGAACACACTGAGGAGACACGTGTGGGAGCTACTGTGACTAAAACTGAGCTTCCCTACGCACAGGGAAGCAAGAGAAATGCTGATTTCATCCAGCCCAGTTACATACTCAGAATCTGTACTACTGCGCAAATAGGCATGTCTCTGTAGGCAAAAAACTCATTTCTGACAAAGTTGCCCAAATGCATCTCAGAAGTGTGCAACTTGTTCCCTGAGTTAGAAAACGTCGAGAAACAGTCGTTTCTGCTAGCGCTGTGCTTCTACACATGTATTTGCTGAACGGTGAAAGCGCACAGTAATGCACTTTTCTCCCAGCAAATACACTGTTTCTAAGGAACTGGGATCACACTGAGGAGACACTTGTGGGAGCTACTGTGACTAAAACTGAGCTTCCCTACGCACAGGGAAGCAAGAGAAATGCTGATTTCATCAAGCCCAGTTACATACTCAGAATCTGTACTACTGCGCAAATAGGCATGTCTCTGTAGGCAAAAAACTCATTTCTGACAAAGTTGCGCAAATGCATCTCAGAAGTGTGCAACTTGTTCCCTGAGTTAGAAAACGTCGAGAAACGTTGGTTTCTGCTAGCGCTGTGCTTCTACACATGTATTTGCTGAACGGTGAAAGCGCACAGTAATGCACTTTTCTCCCAGCAAATACACTGTTTCTAAGGAAATGGGAACACACTGAGGAGACACTTGTGGGAGCTACTGTGACTAAAACTGAGCTTTCCTACACACAGGGAAGCAAGAGAAATGCTGATATCATCCAGCCCACTTACATACTCAGAATCTGTACTACTGCGCAAATGGGCATGTCTCTGTAGGCAAAAAACTCATTTCTGACAAAGTTGCCCAAATGCATCTCAGAAGTGTGCAACTTGTTCCCTGAGTTAGAAAACGTCGAGAAACGTTCGTTTCTGCTAGCGCTGTGCTTCTACACATGTATTTGCTGAACGGTGAAAGCGCACAGTTATGCACTTTTCTCCCAGCAAATACACTGTTTCTAAGGAACTGGGAACACACTGAGGAGACACTTGTGGGAGCTACTGTGACTAAAACTGAGCTTCCCTACGCACAGGGAAGTAAGAGAAATGCTGATTTCATCCAGCCCAGTTACATACTCAGAATCTGTACTACTGCGCAAATAGGCATGTCTCTGTAGGCAAAAAACTCATTTCTGACAAAGTTGCCCAAATGCATCTCAGAAGTGTGCAACTTGTTCCCTGAGTTAGAAAACGTCGTGAAACGTTCGTTTCTGCTAGCGCTCTGCTTCTACACATGTATTTGCTGTACGGTGAAAGCACACAGTAATGCACTTTTCTCCCAGCAAATACACTGTTTCTAAGGAAATGGGAACACACTGAGGAGACACTTGTGGGAGCTACTGTGACTAAAACTGAGCTTCCCTACGCACAGGGAAGCAAGAGAAAGGCTGATTTCATCAAGCCCAGTTACATACTCAGAATCTGTACTACTGCGCAAATAGGCATGTCTCTTTAGGCAAAAAACTCATTTCTGACAAAGTTGCCCAAATGCATCTCAGAAGTGTGCAACTTGTTCCCGGAGTTAGAAAACGTCGAGAAACGGTCGTTTCTGCTAGCGCTGTGCTTCTACACATGTATTTGCTGAACGGTGAAAGCGCACAGTAATGCACTTTTCTCCCAGCAAATACACTGTTTCTAAGGAAATGGGAACACACTGAGGAGACACGTGTGGGAGCTACTGTGACTAAAACTGAGCTTCCCTACGCACAGGGAAGCAAGAGAAATGCTGATTTCATCCAGCCCAGTTACATACTCAGAATCTGTACTACTGCGCAAATAGGCATGTCTCTGTAGGCAAAAAACTCATTTCTGACAAAGTTGCCCAAATGCATCTCAGAAGTGTGCAACTTTTTCCCTGAGTTAGAAAACGTCGAGAAACAGTCGTTTCTGCTAGCGCTGTGCTTCTACACATGTATTTGCTGAACGGTGAAAGCGCACAGTAATGCACTTTTCTCCCAGCAAATACACTGTTTCTAAGGAACTGGGATCACACTGAGGAGACACTTGTGGGAGCTACTGTGACTAAAACTGAGCTTCCCTACGCACAGGGAAGCAAGAGAAATGCTGATTTCATCAAGCCCAGTTACATACTCAGAATCTGTACTACTGCGCAAATAGGCATGTCTCTGTAGGCAAAAAACTCATTTCTGACAAAGTTGCGCAAATGCATCTCAGAAGTGTGCAACTTGTTCCCTGAGTTAGAAAACGTCGAGAAACGTTGGTTTCTGCTAGCGCTGTGCTTCTACACATGTATTTGCTGAACGGTGAAAGCGCACAGTAATGCACTTTTCTCCCAGCAAATACACTGTTTCTAAGGAAATGGGAACACACTGAGGAGACACTTGTGGGAGCTACTGTGACTAAAACTGAGCTTCCCTACACACAGGGAAGCAAGAGAAATGCTGATATCATCCAGCCCACTTACATACTCAGAATCTGTACTACTGCGCAAATGGGCATGTCTCTGTAGGCAAAAAACTCATTTCTGACAAAGTTGCCCAAATGCATCTCAGAAGTGTGCAACTTGTTCCCTGAGTTAGAAAACGTCGAGAAACGTTCGTTTCTGCTAGCGCTCTGCTTCTACACATGTATTTGCTGAACGGTGAAAGCGCACAGTTATGCACTTTTCTCCCAGCAAATACACTGTTTCTAAGGAACTGGGAACACACTGAGGAGACACTTGTGGGAGCTACTGTGACTAAAACTGAGCTTCCCTACGCACAGGGAAGCAAGAGAAATGCTGATTTCATCCAGCCCAGTTACATACTCAGAATCTGTACTACTGCGCAAATAGGCATGTCTCTGTAGGCAAAAAACTCATTTCTGACAAAGTTGCCCAAATGCATCTCAGAAGTGTGCAACTTGTTCCCTGAGTTAGAAAACGTCGTGAAACGTTCGTTTCTGCTAGCGCTCTGCTTCTACACATGTATTTGCTGAACGGTGAAAGCACACAGTAATGCACTTTTCTCCCAGCAAATACACTGTTTCTAAGGAAATGGGAACACACTGAGGAGACACTTGTGGGAGCTACTGTGACTAAAACTGAGCTTCCCTACGCACAGGGAAGCAAGAGAAATGCTGATTTCATCAAGCCCAGAAACATACTCAGAATCTGTACTACTGCGCAAATAGGCATGTCTCTGTAGGCAAAAAACTCATTTCCGACAAAGTTGCCCAAATGCTTCTCAGAAGTGTGCAACTTGTTCCCGGAGTTAGAAAACGTCGAGAAACGGTCGTTTCTGCTTACGCTGTGCTTCTACACATGTATTTGCTGAACGGTGAAAGCGCACAGTAATGCACTTTTCTCCCAGCAAATACACTGTTTCTAAGGAACTGGGAACACACTGAGGAGACACTGGTGGGAGCTACTGTGACAAAAACTGAGCTTCCCTACGCAAAGGGAAGCAAGAGAAATGCTGATTTCATCAAGCCCAGTTACATACTCAGAATCTGTACTACTGCGCAAATAGGCATCTCTCTGTAGGCAAAAAACTCATTTCTGACAAAGTTGCCCAAATGCATCTCAGAAGTGTGCACTTGTTCCCGGAGTTAGAAAATGTCGAGAAACGGTCGTTTCTGCTAGCGCTGTGCTTCTACACATGTATTTGCTGAACGGTGAAAGCGCACAGTAATGCACTTTTATCCCAGCAAATACACTGTTTCTAAGGAACTGGGAACACACTGAGGAGACACTTGTGGGAGCTACTGTGACTAAAACTGAGCTTCCCTACGCACAGGGAAGCAAGAGAAATGCTGATTTCATCCAGCCCAGTTACATACTCAGAACCTGTACTACTGCGCAAATAGGCATGTCTCTGTAGGCAAAAAACTCATTTCTGACAAAGTTGCCCAAATGCATCTCAGAAGTGTGCAACTTGTTCCCTGAGTTAGAAAACGTCGAGAAAGGGTCGTTTCTGCTAGCGCTGTGCTTCTACACATGTACTAGCTGAACGGTGAAAGCGCACAGTAATGCACTTTTCTCCCAGCAAATACACTGTGGCTAAGGAAATGGGAACACACTGAGGAGACACTTGTGGGAGCTACTGTGACTAAAACTGAGCTTCTCTACGCACAGGGAAGCAAGAGAAATGCTGATTTCATCAAGCCCAGTTACATACTCAGAATCTGTACTACTGCGCAAATAGGCATGTCTATTTAGGCAAAAAACTCATTTCTGACAAAGTTGCCCAAATGCATCTCAGAAGTGTGCAACTTGTTCCCTGAGTTAGAAAACATCGAGAAACGGTCGTTTCTGCTAGCGCTGTGCTTCTACACATGAATTGCTGAACGGTGAAAGCGCACAGTAAGGCACTTTTCTCCCAGCATATACACTGTCTCTAAGGAACTGGGAACACACTGAGGAGACACTTGTGGGAGCTACTGTGACTAAAACTGAGCTTCCCTACGCACAGGGAAGCAAGAGAAATGCTGATATCATCAAGCCCAGTTACCTACTCAGAATCTGTACTAGTGCGCAAATAGGCATGTCTCTTTAGGCAAAAAACTCATTTCTGACAAAGTTGCCCAAATGCATCTCAGAAGTGTGCAACTTGTTCCCGGAGTTAGAAAACTTCGAGAAACGGTCGTTTGTGCTAGCGCTGTGCTTCTACACATGTATTTGCTGAACGGTGAAAGCGCACAGTTATGCACTTTTCTCCCAGCAAATACACTGTTTCTAAGGAACTGGGAACACACTGAGGAGACACTTGTGGGAGCTACTGTGACTAAAACTGAGCTTCCCTACGCACAGGGAAGCAAGAGAAATGCTGATTTCATCCAGCCCAGTTACATACTCAGAATCTGTACTACTGCGCAAATAGGCATGTCTCTGTAGGCAAAAAACTCATTTCTGACAAAGTTGCCCAAATGCATCTCAGAAGTGTGCAACTTGTTCCCTGAGTTAGAAAACGTCGTGAAACGTTCGTTTCTGCTAGCGCTCTGCTTCTACACATGTATTTGCTGAACGGTGAAAGCACACAGTAATGCACTTTTCTCCCAGCAAATACACTGTTTCTAAGGAAATGGGAACACACTGAGGAGACACTTGTGGGAGCTACTGTGACTAAAACTGAGCTTCCCTACGCACAGGGAAGCAAGAGAAATGCTGATTTCATCAAGCCCAGAAACATACTCAGAATCTGTACTACTGCGCAAATAGGCATGTGTCTGTAGGCAAAAAACTCATTTCCGACAAAGTTGCCCAAATGCTTCTCAGAAGTGTGCAACTTGTTCCCGGAGTTAGAAAACGTCGAGAAACGGTCGTTTCTGCTTGCGCGGTGCTTCTACACATGTATTTGCTGAACGGTGAAAGCGCACAGTAATGCACTTTTCTCCCAGCAAATACAGTGTTTCTAAGGAACTGGGAACACACTGAGGAGACACTGGTGGGAGCTACTGTGACAAAAACTGAGCTTCCCTACGCAAAGGGAAGCAAGAGAAATGCTGATTTCATCAAGCCCAGTTACATACTCAGAATCTGTACTACTGCGCAAATAGGCATCTCTCTGTAGGCAAAAAACTCATTTCTGACAAAGTTGCCCAAATGCATCTCAGAAGTGTGCAACTTGTTCCCGAATTTAGAAAACGTCGAGAAACGGTCGTTTCTGCTAGCGCTGTGCTTCTACACATGTATTTGCTGAACGGTGAAAGCGCACAGTAATGCACTTTTATCCCAGCTAATACACTGTTTCTAAGGAACTGGGAACACACTGAGGAGACACTTGTGGGAGCTACTGTGACTAAAACTGAGCTTCTCTACGCACAGGGAAGCAAGAGAAATGCTGATTTCATCAAGCCCAGTTACATACTCAGAATCTGTACTACTGCGCAAATAGGCATGTCTATTTAGGCAAAAAACTCATTTCTGACAAAGTTGCCCAAATGCATCTCAGAAGTGTGCAACTTGTTCCCTGAGTTAGAAAACATCGAGAAACGGTCGTTTCTGCTAGCGCTGTGCTTCTACACATGAATTGCTGAACGGTGAAAGCGCACAGTAAGGCACTTTTCTCCCAGCATATACACTGTCTCTAAGGAACTGGGAACACACTGAGGAGACACTTGTGGGAGCTACTGTGACTAAAACTGAGCTTCCCTATGCACAGGGAAGCAAGAGAAATGCTGATTTCATCCAGCCCAGTTACCTACTCAGAATCTGTACTACTGCGCAAATAGGCATGTCTCTGTAGGCAAAAAACTCATTTCTGACAAAGTTGCCCAAATGCATCTCAGAAGTGTGCAACTTGTTCCCTGAGTTAGAAAACGTCGAGAAACGTTCGTTTCTGCTAGCGCTGTGCTTCTACACATGTATTTGCTGAACGGTGAAAGCGCACAGTAATGCACTTTTCTCCCAGCAAATACACTGTTTCTAAGGAAATGGGAACACACTGAGGAGACACTTGTGGGAGCTACTGTGACTAAAAGTGAGCTTCCCTACGCACAGGGAAGCAAGAGAAATGCTGATTTCATCAAGCCCAGGTACATACTCAGAATCTGTACTACTGCGCAAATAGGCATGTCTCTGTAGGCAAAAAACTCATTTCTGACAAAGTTGCCCAAATGCATCTCAGAAGTGTGCAACTTGTTCCCTGAGTTACAAAAGGTCGAGAAATGGTCGTTTCTGCTAGCGCTGTGCTTCTACACATGTATTTGCTGAACGGTGAAAGCGCACAGTAATGCACTTTTCTCCCAGCAAATACACTGTTTCTAAGGAAATGGGAACACACTGAGGAGACACTTGTGGGAGCTACTGTGACTAAAACTGAGCTTCCCTACGCACAGGGAAGCAAGAGAAATGCTGATTTCATCAAGCCCAGTTACATACTCAGAATCTGTACTACTGCGCAAATAGGCATGTCTCTGTAGGCAAAAAACTCATTTCTGACAAAGTTGCCCAAATGCATCTCAGAAGTGTGCAACTTGTTCCCTGAGTTAGAAAACGTCGAGAAACGGTCGTTTCTGCTAGTGCTGTGCTTCTACACATGTATTTGCTGAACGGTGAAAGCGCACAGTAATGCACTTTTCTCCCAGCAAATACACTGTTTCTAAGGAACTAGGAACACACTGAGGAGACACTTGTGGGAGCTACTGTGACTAAAATTGAGCTTCCCTACGCACAGGGAAGCAAGAGAAATGCTGATTTTATCCAGCCCAGTTACATACTCAGAATCTGTACTACTGCCCAAATAGGCATATCTCTGTAGGCAAAAAACTCATTTCTGACAAAGTTGCCCAAATGCATCTCAGAAGTGTGCAACTTGTTCCCTGAGTTAGAATACGTCGAGAAACGGTCGTTTCTGCTAGCGCTGTGCTTCTACACATGTATTTGCTGGACGGTGAAAGCACACGGTAATGCACTTTTCTCCCAGCAAATACACTGTTTCTAAGGAACTGGGAACACACTGAGGAGACACTTGTGGGAGCTACTGTGACTAAAACTGAGCTTCCCTACGCACAGGGAAGCAAGAGAAATGCTGATTTCATCCAGCCCAGTTACCTACTCAGAATCTGTACTACTGCGCAAATAGGCATGTCTCTGTAGGCAAAAAACTCATTTCTGACAAAGTTGCCCAAATGCATCTCAGAAGTGTGCAACTTGTTCCCTGAGTTAGAAAACATCGAGAAACGTTCGTTTCTGCTAGCGCTGTGCTTCTACACATGTATTTGCTGAACGGTGAAAGCGCACAGTAATGCACTTTTCTCCCAGCAAATACACTGTTTCTAAGGAAATGGGAACACACTGAGGAGACACTTGTGGGAGCTACTGTGACTAAAACTGAGCTTCCCTACGCACAGGGAAGCAAGAGAAATGCTGATTTCATCAAGCCCAGGTACATACTCAGAATCTGTACTACTGCGCAAATAGGCATGTCTCTGTAGGCAAAAAACTCATTTCTGACAAAGTTGCCCAAATGCATCTCAGAAGTGTGCAACTTGTTCCCTGAGTTAGAAAACGTCGAGAAACGGTCGTTTCTGCTAGTGCTGTGCTTCTACACATGTATTTGCTGAACGGTGAAAGCGCACAGTAATGCACTTTTCTCCCAGCAAATACACTGTTTCTAAGGAACTAGGAACACACTGAGGAGACACTTGTGGGAGCTACTGTGACTAAAATTGAGCTTCCCTACGCACAGGGAAGCAAGAGAAATGCTGATTTTATCCAGCCCAGTTACATACTCAGAATCTGTACTACTGCCCAAATAGGCATATCTCTGTAGGCAAAAAACTCATTTCTGACAAAGTTGCCCAAATGCATCTCAGAAGTGTGCAACTTGTTCCCTGAGTTAGAATACGTCGAGAAACGGTCGTTTCTGCTAGCGCTGTGCTTCTACACATGTATTTGCTGGACGGTGAAAGCACACGGTAATGCACTTTTCTCCCAGCAAATACACTGTTTCTAAGGAACTGGGAACACACTGAGGAGACACTTGTGGGAGCTACTGTGACTAAAACTGAGCTTCCCTACGCACAGGGAAGCAAGAGAAATGCTGATTTCATCCAGCCCAGTTACCTACTCAGAATCTGTACTACTGCGCAAATAGGCATGTCTCTGTAGGCAAAAAACTCATTTCTGACAAAGTTGCCCAAATGCATCTCAGAAGTGTGCAACTTGTTCCCTGAGTTAGAAAACATCGAGAAACGTTCGTTTCTGCTAGCGCTGTGCTTCTACACATGTATTTGCTGAACGGTGAAAGCGCACAGTAATGCACTTTTCTCCCAGCAAATACACTGTTTCTAAGGAAATGGGAACACACTGAGGAGACACTTGTGGGAGCTACTGTGACTAAAACTGAGCTTCCCTACGCACAGGGAAGCAAGAGAAATGCTGATTTCATCAAGCCCAGGTACATACTCAGAATCTGTACTACTGCGAAAATAGGCATGTCTCTGTAGGCAAACAACTCATTTCTGACAAAGTTGCCCAAATGCATCTCAGAAGTGTGCAACTTGTTCCCTGAGTTACAAAAGGTCGAGAAACGGTCGTTTCTGCTAGCGCTGTGCTTCTACACATGTATTTGCTGAACGGTGAAAGCGCACAGTAATGCACTTTTCTCCCAGCAAATACACTGTTTCTAAGGAAATGGGAACACACTGAGGAGACACTTGTGGGAGCTACTGTGACTAAAACTGAGCTTCCCTACGCACAGGGAAGCAAGAGAAATGCTGATTTCATCCAGCCCAGTTACATACTCAGAATCTGTACTACTGCGCAAATAGGCATGTCTCTGTAGGCAAAAAACTCATTTCTGACAAAGTTGCCCAAATGCCTCTCAGAAGTGTGCAACTTGTTCCCTGAGTTAGAAAACGTCGAGAAACGGTCGTTTCTGCTAGCGCTGTGCTTCTACACATGTATTTGCTGAACGGTGAAAGCGCACAGTAATGCACTTTTCTCCCAGCAAATACACTGTTTCTAAGGAACTAGGAACACACTGAGGAGACACTTCTGGGAGCTACTGTGACTAAAACTGAGCTTCCCTACGCACAGGGAAGCAAGAGAAATGCTGATTTTATCCAGCCCAGTTACATACTCAGAATCTGTACTACTGCGCAAATAGGCATGTGTCTTTAGGCAAAAAACTCATTTCTGACAAAGTTGCCCAAATGCATCTCAGAAGTGTGCAACTGTTCCCTGAGTTAGAAAACATCGAGAAACGTTCGTTTCTGCTAGCGCTGTGCTTCTACACATGTATTTGCTGAACGGTGAAAGCGCACAGTAATGCACTTTTCTCCCAGCAAATACACTGTTTCTAAGGAAATGGGAACACACTGAGGAGACACTTGTGGGAGCTTCTGTGACTAAAACTAAGCTTCCCTACGCACAGGGAAGCAAGAGAAATGCTGATTTCATCAAGCCCAGGTACATACTCAGAATCTGTACTACGGCGCAAATAGGCATGTCTCTGTAGGCAAAAAACTCATTTCTGACAAAGTTGCCCAAAAGCATCTCAGAAGTGTGCAACTTGTTCCCTGAGTTAGAAAACGTCGAGAAACGGTCGTTTCTGCTAGCGCTGTGCTTCTACACATGTATTTGCTGAACGGTGAAAGCGCACAGTAACGCACTTTTCTCCCAGCAAATACACTGTTTCTAAGGAAATGGGAACACACTGAGGAGACACTTGTGGGAGCTACTGTGACTAAAACTGAGCTTCCCTACGCACAGGGAAGCAAGAGAAATGCTGATTTCATCAAGCCCAGTTACATACTCAGAATCTGTACTACTGCGCAAAAAGGCATGTCTGTGTAGGCAAAAAACTCATTTCTGACAATGTTGCCCAAATGCATCTCAGAAGTGTGCAACTTGTTCCCTGAGTTAGAAAACGTCGAGAAACGTTCGTTTCTGCTAGCGCTGTGCTTCTACAGATGTATTTGCTGAACGGTGAAAGCGCACAGTAATGCACTTTTCTCCCAGCAAATACACTGTTTCTAAGGAAATGGGAACACACTGAGGAGACACTTGTGGGAGCTACTGTGACTAAAACTGAGCTTCCCTACGCACAGGGAAGCAAGAGAAATGCTGATTTCATCAAGCCCAGTTACATACTCAGATTCTGTACTACTGTGCAAATAGGCATGTCTCTTTAGGCAAAACACTAATTCCTGACAAAGTTGCACAAATGCATCTCAGAAGTGTGCAACTTGTTCCCTGAGTTAGAAAACGTCGAGAAACGGTCATATCTGCTAACGCTGTGCTTCTACACATGTATTTGCTGAACGGTGAAAGCACACAGTAATGCACTTTTCTCCCATCAAATACACTGTTTCTAAGGAAATGGGAACACACTGAGGAGACACTTGTGGGAGCTACTGTGACTAAAACTGAGCTTCCCTACGCACAGGGAAGCAAGAGAAATGCTGACTTCATCAAGCCCAGGTACATACTCAGAATCTGTACTACTGCGCAAATAGGCATGTCTCTGTAGGCAAACAACTCATTTCTGACAAAGTTGCCCAAATGCATCTCAGAAGTGTGCAACTTGTTCCCTGAGTTAGAAAACATCGAGAAACGGTCGTTTCTGCTAGCGCTGTGCTTCTACACATGTAATTGCTGAACGGTGAAAGCGCACAGTAATTCACTTTTCTCCCAGCAAATACACTGTTTCTAAGGAAATGGGAACACACTGAGGAGACACTTGTGGGAGCTACTGTGACTAAAACTGAGCTTCCCTACGCACAGGGAAGCAAGAGAAATGCTGATTTCATCAAGCCCAGTTACATACTCAGAATCTGTACTACTGCGCAAATAGGCATGTCTCTGTAGGCAAAAAACTCATTTCTGACAAAGTTGCCCAAATGCATCTCAGAAGTGTGCAACTTGTTCCCTGAGTTAGAAAACGTGGAGAAACGGTCGTTTCTGCTAGCGCTGTGCTTCTACACATGTATTTGCTGAACGGTGAAAGCGCACTGTAATGCACTTTTCTCCCAGCAAATACACTGTTTCTAAGGAAATGGGAACACACTGAGGAGACACTTGTGGGAGCTACTGTGACTAAAACTGAGCTTCCCTACGCACAGGGAAGCAAGAGAAATGCTGATTTCATCAAACCGAGTTACATACTCAGAATCTGTACTACTGCGCAAATAGGCATGTCTCTGTAGGCAAACAACTCATTTCTGACAAAGTTGCCCAAATGCATCTCAGAAGTGTGCAACTTGTTCCCTGAGTTAGAAAACGTCGAGAAAAGGTCGTTTCTGCTAGCGCTGTGCTTCTACACATGTATTTGCTGAACGGTGAAAGCACACAGTAATGCACTTTTCTCCCAGCAAATACACTGTTGTTAAGGAAATGGGAACACACTGAGGAGACACTTGTGGGAGCTACTGTGACTAAAACTGAGCTTCCCTACGCACAGGGAAGCAAGAGAAATGCTGATTTCATCAAGCCCAGGTACATACTCAGAATCTGTACTACTGCGCAAATAGGCATGTCTCTGTAGGCAAAAAACTCATTTCTGACAAAGTTGCCCAAATGCATCTCAGAAGTGTGCAACTTGTTCCCTGAGTTAGAAAACGTCGAGAAACGGTCGTTTCTGCTAGCGCTGTGCTTCTACACATGTATTTGCTGAACGGTGAAAGCACACAGTAATGCACTTTTCTCCCAGCAAATACACTGTTGTTAAGGAAATGGGAACACACTGAGGAGACACTTGTGGGAGCTACTGTGACTAAAACTGAGCTTCCCTACGCACAGGGAAGCAAGAGAAATGCTGATTTCATCAAGCCCAGTTACATACTCAGAATCTGTACTACTGCGCAAATAGGCATGTCTGTGTAGGCAAAAAACTCATTTCTGACAATGTTGCCCAAATGCATCTCAGAAGTGTGCAACTTGTTCCCTGAGTTAGAAAACGTCGAGAAACCTTCATTTCTGCTAGCGCTGTGCTTCTACACATGTATTTGCTGAACGGTGAAAGCGCACAGTAATGCACTTTTCTCCCAGCAAATACACTGTTGTTAAGGAAATGGGAACACACTGAGGAGACACTTGTGGGAGCTACTGTGACTAAAACTGAGCTTCCCTACGCACAGGGAAGCAAGAGAAATGCTGATTTCATCAAACCGAGTTACATACTCAGAATCTGTACTACTGCGCAAATAGGCATGTCTCTGTAGGCAAAAAACTCATTTCTGTCAAAGTTGCCCAAATGCATCTCAGAAGTGTGCAACTTGTTCCCTGAGTTAGAAAACGTCGAGAAACGGTCGTTTCTGCTAGCGCTGTGCTTCTACACATGTATTTGCTGAACGGTGAAAGCACACAGTAATGCACTTTTCTCCCAGCAAATACACTGTTGTTAAGGAAATGGGAACACACTGAGGAGACACTTGTGGGAGCTACTGTGACTAAAACTGAGCTTCCCTACGCACAGGGAAGCAAGAGAAATGCTGATTTCATCAAGCCCAGTTACATACTCAGAATCTGTACTACTGCGCAAATAGGCATGTCTGTGTAGGCAAAAAACTCATTTCTGACAATGTTGCCCAAATGCATCTCAGAAGTGTGCAACTTGTTCCCTGAGTTAGAAAACATCGAGAAACGTTCGTTTCTGCTAGCGCTGTGCTTCTACACATGTATTTGCTGAACGGTGAAAACGCACAGTAATGCACTTTTCTCCCAGCAAATACACTGTTTCTAAGGAAATGGGAACACACTGAGGAGACACTTGTGGGAGCTACTGTGACTAAAACTGAGCTTCCCTACGCACAGGGAAGCAAGAGAAATGCTGATTTCATCAAGCCCAGTTACATACTCAGAATCTGTACTACTGCGCAAATAGGCATGTCTCTGTAGGCAAAAAACTCATTTCTGACAAAGTTGCCCAAATGCATCTCAGAAGTGTGCAACTTGTTCCCTGAGTTAGAAAACGTCGAGAAACGGTCATATCTGCTAACGCTGTGCTTCTACACATGTATTTGCTGAACGGTAAAAGCGCACAGTAATGCACTTTTCTCCCATCAAATACACTGTCTCTAAGGAAATGGGAACACACTGAGGAGACACTTGTGGGAGCTACTGGGACTAAAACTGAGCTTCCCTACGCACAGGGAAGCAAGAGAAATGCTGATTTCATCAAGCCCAGTTACATACTCAGAATCTGTACTACTGCGCAAATAGGCATGTCTCTGTAGGCAAAAAACTCATTTCTGACAATGTTGCCCAAATGCATCTCAGAAGTGTGCAACTTGTTCCCTGAGTTAGAAAACGTCGAGAAACGTTCGTTTCTGCTAGCGCTCTGCTTCTACACATGTATTTGCTGAACGGTGAAATACGCACAGTAATGCACTTTTCTCCCAGCAAATACACTGTTTCTAAGGAAATGGGAACACACTGAGGAGACACTTGTGGGAGCTACTGTGACTAAAACTGAGCTTCCCTACGCACAGGGAAGCAAGAGAAATGCTGATTTCATCAAGCCCAGTTACATACTCAGAATCTGTACTACTGCGCAAATAGGCATGTCTCTGTAGGCAAAAAACTCATTTCTGACAAAGTTGCCCAAATGCATCTCAGAAGTGTGCAACTTGTTCCCTGAGTTGGAAAACGTCGAGAAACGGTCGTTTCTGCTAGCGCTGTGCTTCTACACATGTATTTGCTGAACGGTGAAAGCACACAGTAATGCACTTTTCTCCCAGCAAATACACTGTTGTTAAGGAAATGGGAACACACTGAGGAGACACTTGTGGGAGCTACTGTGACTAAAACTGAGCTTCCCTACGCACAGGGAAGCAAGAGAAATGCTGATTTCATCAAGCCCAGTTACATACTCAGAATCTGTACTACTGCGCAAATAGGCATGTCTGTGTAGGCAAAAAACTCATTTCTGACAATGTTGCCCAAATGCATCTCAGAAGTGTGCAACTTGTTCCCTGAGTTAGAAAACGTCGAGAAACGTTCGTTTCTGCTAGCACTGTGCTTCTACACATGTATTTGCTGAACGGTGAAAGCGCACAGTAATGCACTTTTCTCCCAGCAAATACACTGTTTCTAAGGAAATGGGAACACACTGAGGAGACACTTGTGGGAGCTACTGTGACTAAAACTGAGCTTCCCTACGCACAGGGAAGCAAGAGAAATGCTGATTTCATCAGCCCAGTTACATACTCAGAATCTGTACTACTGCGCAAATAGGCATGTCTCTGTAGGCAAAAAACTCATTTCTGACAAAGTTGCCCAAATGCATCTCAGAAGTGTGCAACTTGTTCCCTGAGTTAGAAAACGTGGAGAAACGGTCGTTTCTGCTAGCGCTGTGCTTCTACACATGTATTTGCTGAACGGTGAAAGCGCACAGTGATGCACTTTTCTCCCAGCAAATACACTGTTTCTAAGGAAATGGGAACACACTGAGGAGACACTTGTGGGAGCTACTGTGACTAAAACTGAGCTTCCCTACGCACAGGGAAGCAAGAGAAATGCTGATTTCATCAAACCGAGTTACATACTCAGAATCTGTACTACTGCGCAAATAGGCATGTCTCTGTAGGCAAAAACCTCATTTCTGACAAAGTTGCCCAAATGCATCTCAGAAGTGTGCAACTTGTTCCCTGAGTTAGAAAACGTCGAGAAAAGGTCGTTTCTGCTAGCGCTGTGCTTCTACACATGTATTTGCTGAACGGTGAAAGCACACAGTAATGCACTTTTCTCCCAGCAAATACACTGTTGTTAAGGAAATGGGAACACACTGAGGAGACACTTGTGGGAGCTACTGTGACTAAAACTGAGCTTCCCTACGCACAGGGAAGCAAGAGAAATGCTGATTTCATCAAGCCCAGGTACATACTCAGAATCTGTACTACTGCGCAAATAGGCATGTCTCTGTAGGCAAACAACTCATTTCTGACAAAGTTGCCCAAATGCATCTCAGAAGTGTGCAACTTGTTCCCTGAGTTAGAAAACGTCGAGAAACGGTCGTTTCTGCTAGCGCTGTGCTTCTACACATGTAATTGCTGAACGGTGAAAGCGCACAGTAATTCACTTTTCTCCCAGCAAATACACTGTTTCTAAGGAAATGGGAACACACTGGAGACACTTGTGGGAGCTACTGTGACTAAAACTGAGCTTCCCTACGCACAGGGAAGCAAGAGAAATGCTGATTTCATCAAACCGAGTTACATACTCAGAATCTGTACTACTGCGCAAATAGGCATGTCTCTGTAGGCAAAAAACACATTTCTGACAAAGTTGCCCAAATGCATCTCAGAAGTGTGCAACTTGTTCCCTGAGTTAGAAAACGTCGAGAAACGGTCGTTTCTGCTAGCGCTGTGCTTCTACACATGTATTTGCTGAACGGTGAAAGCACACAGTAATGCACTTTTCTCCCAGCAAATACACTGTTTCTAAGGAAATGGGAACACACTGAGGAGACACTTGTGGGAGCTACTGTGACTAAAACTGAGCTTCCCTACGCACAGGGAAGCAAGAGAAATGCTGATTTCATCAAGCCCAGTTACATACTCAGAATCTGTACTACTGCGCAAATAGGCATGTCTGTGTAGGCAAAAAACTCATTTCTGACAATGTTGCCCAAATGCATCTCAGAAGTGTGCAACTTGTTCCCTGAGTTAGAAAACGTCGAGAAACGGTCGTTTCTGCTAGCGCTGTGCTTCTACACATGTATTTGCTGAACGGTGAAAGCACACAGTAATGCACTTTTCTCCCAGCAAATACACTGTTGTTAAGGAAATGGGAACACACTGAGGAGACACTTGTGGGAGCTACTGTGACTAAAACTGAGCTTCCCTACGCACAGGGAAGCAAGAGAAATGCTGAATTCATCAAACCGAGTTACATACTCAGAATCTGTACTACTGCGCAAATAGGCATGTCTCTGTAGGCAAAAAACTCATTTCTGACAAAGTTGCCCAAACGCATCTCAGAAGTGTGCAACTTGTTCCCTGAGTTAGAAAACGTCGAGAAACGTTCGTTTCTGCTAGCGCTGTGCTTCTACACATGTATTTGCTGAACGGTGAAAGCGCACAGTAATGCACTTTTCTCCCAGCAAATACACTGTTTCTAAGGAAATGGGAACACACTGAGGAGACACTTGTGGGAGCTACTGTGACTAAAACTGAGCTTCCCTACGCACAGGGAAGCAAGAGAAATGCTGATTTCATCAAGCCCAGTTACATACTCAGAATCTGTACTACTGCGCAAATAGGCATGTCTCTGTAGGCAAAAAACTCATTTCTGACAAAGTTGCCCAAATGCATCTCAGAAGTGTGCAACTTGTTCCCTGAGTTAGAAAACGTCGAGAAACGGTCATATCTGCTAACGCTGTGCTTCTACACATGTATTTGCTGAACGGTAAAAGCGCACAGTAATGCACTTTTCTCCCATCAAATACACTGTCTCTAAGGAAATGGGAACACACTGAGGAGACACTTGTGGGAGCTACTGGGACTAAAACTGAGCTTCCCTACGCACAGGGAAGCAAGAGAAATGCTGATTTCATCATGCCCAGTTACATACTCAGAATCTGTACTACTGCGCAAATAGGCATGTCTCTGTAGGCAAAAAACTCATTTCGGACAAAGTTGCCCAAATGAATCTCAGAAGTGTGCAACTTGTTCCCTGAGTTAGAAAATGTCGAGAAACGTTCGTTTCTGCTAGCGCTGTGCTTCAACACATGTATTTGCTGAACGGTGAAAGCGCACAGTAATGCACTTTTCTCCCTGCAAATACACTGTTTCTAAGGAAATGGGAACACACTGAGGAGACACTTGTGGGAGCTACTGTGACTAAAACTGAGCTTCCCTACGCACAGGGAAGCAAGAGAAATGCTGATTTCATCAAGCCCAGTTACATACTCAGAATCTGTACTACTGCGCAAATAGGCATGTCTGTGTAGGCAAAAAACTCATTTCTGACAATGTTGCCCAAATGCATCTCAGAAGTGTGCAACTTGTTCCCTGAGTTAGAAAACGTCGAGAAACGTTCGTTTCTGCTAGCGCTCTGCTTCTACACATGTATTTGCTGAACGGTGAAATACGCACAGTAATGCACTTTTCTCCCAGCAAATACACTGTTTCTAAGGAAATGGGAACACACTGAGGAGACACTTGTGGGAGCTACTGTGACTAAAACTGAGCTTCCCTACGCACAGGGAAGCAAGAGAAATGCTGATTTCATCAAGCCCAGTTACATACTCAGAATCTGTACTACTGCGCAAATAGGCATGTCTCTGTAGGCAAAAAACTCATTTCTGACAAAGTTGCCCAAATGCATCTCAGAAGTGTGCAACTTGTTCCCTGAGTTGGAAAACGTCGAGAAACGGTCGTTTCTGCTAGCGCTGTGCTTCTACACATGTATTTGCTGAACGGTGAAAGCACACAGTAATGCACTTTTCTCCCAGCAAATACACTGTTGTTAAG
The DNA here is from genome assembly GCF_964271855.1 of Acomys minous. Lineage (NCBI taxonomy): Eukaryota > Metazoa > Chordata > Mammalia > Rodentia > Muridae > Acomys > Acomys minous. The sequence goes on from NW_028182181.1 coordinate 3,633,225, forward strand.
GAAATGGGAACACACTGAGGAGACACTTGTGGGAGCTACTGTGACTAAAACTGAGCTTCCCTACGCACAGGGAAGCAAGAGAAATGCTGATTTCATCAAGCCCAGTTACATACTCAGAATCTGTACTACTGCGCAAATAGGCATGTCTGTGTAGGCAAAAAACTCATTTCTGACAATGTTGCCCAAATGCATCTCAGAAGTGTGCAACTTGTTCCCTGAGTTAGAAAACGTCGAGAAACGTTCGTTTCTGCTAGCGCTGTGCTTCTACACATGTATTTGCTGAACGGTGAAAGCGCACAGTAATGCACTTTTCTCCCAGCAAATACACTGTTTCTAAGGAAATGGGAACACACTGAGGAGACACTTGTGGGAGCTACTGTGACTAAAACTGAGCTTCCCTACGCACAGGGAAGCAAGAGAAATGCTGATTTCATCAAACCGAGTTACATACTCAGAATCTGTACTACTGCGCAAATAGGCATGTCTCTGTAGGCAAAAAACTCATTTCTGACAAAGTTGCCCAAATGCATCTCAGAAGTGTGCAACTTGTTCCCTGAGTTAGAAAACGTCGAGAAACGGTCGTTTCTGCTAGCGCTGTGCTTCTACACATGTATTTGCTGAACGGTGAAAGCACACAGTAATGCACTTTTCTCCCAGCAAATACACTGTTGTTAAGGAAATGGGAACACACTGAGGAGACACTTGTGGGAGCTACTGTGACTAAAACTGAGCTTCCCTACGCACAGGGAAGCAAGAGAAATGCTGATTTCATCAAGCCCAGTTACATACTCAGAATCTGTACTACTGCGCAAATAGGCATGTCTGTGTAGGCAAAAAACTCATTTCTGACAATGTTGCCCAAATGCATCTCAGAAGTGTGCAACTTGTTCCCTGAGTTAGAAAACGTCGAGAAACGTTTGTTTCTGCTAGCGCTGTGCTTCTACACATGTATTTGCTGAACGGTGAAAGCGCACAGTAATGCACTTTTCTCCCAGCAAATACACTGTTTCTAAGGAAATGGGAACACACTGAGGAGACACTTGTGGGAGCTACTGTGACTAAAACTGAGCTTCCCTATGCACAGGGAAGCAAGAGAAATGCTGATTTCATCAAACCGAGTTACATACTCAGAATCTGTACTACTGCGCAAATAGGCATGTCTCTGTAGGCAAAAAACTCATTTCTGACAAAGTTGCCCAAATGCATCTCAGAAGTGTGCAACTTGTTCCCTGAGTTAGAAAACGTCGAGAAACGGTCGTTTCTGCTAGCGCTGTGCTTCTACACATGTATTTGCTGAACGGTGAAAGCACACAGTAATGCACTTTTCTCCCAGCAAATACACTGTTTCTAAGGAAATGGGAACACACTGAGGAGACACTTGTGGGAGCTACTGTGACTAAAACTGAGCTTCCCTACGCACAGGGAAGCAAGAGAAATGCTGATTTCATCAAGCCCAGTTACATACTCAGAATCTGTACTACTGCCCAAATAGGCATGTCTGTGTAGGCAAAAAACTCATTTCTGACAATGTTGCCCAAATGCATCTCAGAAGTGTGCAACTTGTTCCCTGAGTTAGAAAACGTCGAGAAACGTTCGTTTCTGCTAGCACTGTGCTTCTACACATGTATTTGCTGAACGGTGAAAGCGCACAGTAATGCACTTTTCTCCCAGCAAATACACTGTTTCTAAGGAAATGGGAACACACTGAGGAGACACTTGTGGGAGCTACTGGGACTAAAACTGAGCTTCCCTACGCACAGGGAAGCAAGAGAAATGCTGATTTCATCATGCCCAGTTACATACTCAGAATCTGTACTACTGCGCAAATAGGCATGTCTCTGTAGGCAAAAAACTCATTTCGGACAAAGTTGCCCAAATGAATCTCAGAAGTGTGCAACTTGTTCCCTGAGTTAGAAAATGTCGAGAAACGTTCGTTTCTGCTAGCGCTGTGCTTCAACACATGTATTTGCTGAACGGTGAAAGCGCACAGTAATGCACTTTTCTCCCAGCAAATACACTGTTTCTAAGGAAATGGGAACACACTGAGGAGACACTTGTGGGAGCTACTGTGACTAAAACTGAGCTTCCCTACGCACAGGGAAGCAAGAGAAATGCTGATTTCATCAAGCCCAGTTACATACTCAGAATCTGTACTACTGCGCAAATAGGCATGTCTCTGTAGGCAAAAAACTCATTTCTGACAATGTTGCCCAAATGCATCTCAGAAGTGTGCAACTTGTTCCCTGAGTTAGAAAACGTCGAGAAACGTTCGTTTCTGCTAGCGCTCTGCTTCTACACATGTATTTGCTGAACGGTGAAATACGCACAGTAATGCACTTTTCTCCTAGCAAATACACTGTTTCTAAGGAAATGGGAACACACTGAGGAGACACTTGTGGGAGCTACTGTGACTAAAACTGAGCTTCCCTACGCACAGGGAAGCAAGAGAAATGCTGATTTCATCAAGCCCAGTTACATACTCAGAATCTGTACTACTGCGCAAATAGGCATGTCTCTGTAGGCAAAAAACTCATTTCTGACAAAGTTGCCCAAATGCATCTCAGAAGTGTGCAACTTGTTCCCTGAGTTGGAAAACGTCGAGAAACGGTCGTTTCTGCTAGCGCTGTGCTTCTACACATGTATTTGCTGAACGGTGAAAGCACACAGTAATGCACTTTTCTCCCAGCAAATACACTGTTGTTAAGGAAATGGGAACACACTGAGGAGACACTTGTGGGAGCTACTGTGACTAAAACTGAGCTTCCCTACGCACAGGGAAGCAAGAGAAATGCTGATTTCATCAAGCCCAGTTACATACTCAGAATCTGTACTACTGCGCAAATAGGCATGTCTGTGTAGGCAAAAAACTCATTTCTGACAATGTTGCCCAAATGCATCTCAGAAGTGTGCAACTTGTTCCCTGAGTTAGAAAACGTCGAGAAACGTTCGTTTCTGCTAGCGCTGTGCTTCTACACATGTATTTGCTGAACGGTGAAAGCGCACAGTAATGCACTTTTCTCCCAGCAAATACACTGTTTCTAAGGAAATGGGAACACACTGAGGAGACACTTGTGGGAGCTACTGTGACTAAAACTGAGCTTCCCTACGCACAGGGAAGCAAGAGAAATGCTGATTTCATCAAGCCCAGGTACATACTCAGAATCTGTACTACTGCGCAAATAGGCATGTCTCTGTAGGCAAACAACTCATTTCTGACAAAGTTGCCCAAATGCATCTCAGAAGTGTGCAACTTGTTCCCTGAGTTAGAAAACGTCGAGAAACGTTCGTTTCTGCTAGCGCTGTGCTTCTACACATGTAATTGCTGAATGGTGAAAGCGCACAGTAATTCACTTTTCTCCCAGGAAATACACTGTTTCTAAGGAAATGGGAACACACTGAGGAGACACTTGTGGGAGCTACTGTGACTAAAACTGAGCTTCCCTACGCACAGGGAAGCAAGAGAAATGCTGATTTCATCAAGCCCAGTTACATACTCAGATTCTGTACTACTGCGCAAATAGGCATGTCTCTGTAGGCAAAAAACTCATTTCTGACAAAGTTGCCCAAATGCATCTCAGAAGTGTGCAACTTGTTCCCTGAGTTAGAAAACGTGGAGAAACGGTCGTTTCTGCTAGCGCTGTGCTTCTACACATGTATTTGCTGAACGGTGAAAGCGCACAGTAATGCACTTTTCTCCCAGCAAATACACTGTTTCTAAGGAAATGGGAACACACTGAGGAGACACTTGTGGGAGCTACTGTGACTAAAACTGAGCTTCCCTACGCACAGGGAAGCAAGAGAAATGCTGATTTCATCAAGCCCAGTTACATACTCAGAATCTGTACTACTGCGCAAATAGGCATGTCTCTGTAGGCAAAAAACTCATTTCTGACAAAGTTGCCCAAAAGCATCTCAGAAGTGTCCAACTTGTTCTCTGAGTTAGAAAACGTCGAGAAACGGTCATATCTGCTAACGCTGTGCTTCTACACATGTATTTGCTGAACGGTGAAAGCGCACAGTAATGCACTTTTCTCCCATCAAATACACTGTTTCTAAGGAAATGGGAACACACTGAGGAGACACTTGTGGGAGCTACTGGGACTAAAACTGAGCTTCCCTACGCACAGGGAAGCCAGAGAAAAGCTGATTTCATCATGCCCAGTTACATACTCAGAATCTGTACTACTGCGCAAATAGGCATGTCTCTGTAGGCAAAAAACTCATTTCGGACAAAGTTGCCCAAATGAATCTCAGAAGTGTGCAACTTGTTCCCTGAGTTAGAAAACGTCGAGAAACGGTCATATCTGCTAACGCTGTGCTTCTACACATGTATTTGCTGAACGGTGAAAGCGCACAGTAATGCACTTTTCTCCCATCAAATACACTGTTTCTAAGGAAATGGGAACACACTGAGGAGACACTTGTGGGAGCTACTGGGACTAAAACTGAGCTTCCCTACGCACAGGGAAGCAAGAGAAAAGCTGATTTCATCATGCCCAGTTACATACTCAGAATCTGTACTACTGCGCAAATAGGCATGTCTCTGTAGGCAAAAAACTCATTTCGGACAAAGTTGCCCAAATGAATCTCAGAAGTGTGCAACTTGTTCCCTGAGTTAGAAAATGTCAAGAAACGTTCGTTTCTGCTAGCGCTGTACTTCAACACATGTATTTGCTGAACGGTGAAAGCGCACAGTAATGCACTTTTCTCCCAGCAAATACACTGTTTCTAAGGAAATGGGAACACACTGAGGAGACAGTTGTGGGAGCTACTGTGACTAAAACTGAGCTTCCCTACGCACAGGGAAGCAAGAGAAATGCTGATTTCATCAAGCCCAGTTACATACTCAGAATCTGTACTACTGCGCAAATAGGCATGTCTCTGTAGGCAAAAAACTCATTTCTGACAATGTTGCCCAAATGCATCTCAGAAGTGTGCAACTTGTTCCCTGAGTTAGAAAACGTCGAGAAACGGTCGTTTCTGCTAGCGCTTTGCTTCTACACATGTATTTGCTGAACGGTGAAAGCACACAGTAATGCACTTTTCTCCCAGGAAATACACTGTTGTTAAGGAAATGGGAACACACTGAGGAGACACTTGTGGGAGCTACTGTGACTAAAACTGAGCTTCCCTACGCACAGGGAAGCAAGAGAAATGCTGATTTCATCAAGCCCAGTTACATACTCAGAATCTGTACTACTGCGCAAATAGGCATGTCTCTTTAGGCAAAAAACTCATTTCTGACAAAGTTGCCCAAATGCATCTCAGAAGTGTGCAACTTGTTCCCTGAGTTAGAAAATGTCGAGAAACGGTCGTTTCTGCTAGCGCTGTGCTTCTACACATGTATTTGCTGAACGGTGAAAGCGCACAGTAATGCACTTTTCTCCCAGCAAATACACTGTTTCTAAGGAACTGGGAACACACTGAGGAGACACTTGTGGGAGCTACTGTGACTAAAACTGAGCTTCCCTACGCACAGGGAAGCAAGAGAAATGCTGATTTCATCCAGCCCAGTTACATACTCAGAATCTGTACTACTGCCCAAATAGGCATGTCTCTGTACGCAAAAAACTCATTTCTGACAAAGTTGCCCAAATGCATCTCAGAAGTGTGCAACTTGTTCCCTGAGTTAGAAAACATCGAGAAACGTTCGTTTCTGCTAGCGCTGTGCTTCTACACATGTATTTGCTGGACGGTGAAAGCGCACAGTAATGCACTTTTCTCCCAGCAAATACACTGTTTCTAAGGAACTGGGAACACACTGAGGAGACACTTGTGGGAGCTACTGTGACTAAAACTGAGCTTCCCTACGCACAGGGAAGCAAGAGAAATGCTGATTTCATCCAGCCCAGTTACCTACTCAGAATGTGTACTACTGCGCAAATAGGCATGTCTCTGTAGGCAAAAAACTCATTTCTGACAAAGTTGCCCAAATGCATCTCAGAAGTGTGCAACTTGTTCCCTGATTTAGAAAACGTCGAGAAACGGTCGTTTCTGCTAGCGCTGTGCTTCTACACATGTATTTGCTGAACGGTGAAAGCGCACAGTAATTCACTTTTCTCCCAGCAAATACACTGTTTCTAAGGAAATGGGAACACACTGAGGAGACACTTGTGGGAGCTACTGTGACTAAAACTGAGCTTCCCTACGCACAGGGAAGCAAGAGAAATGCTGATTTCATCAAACCGAGTTACATACTCAGAATCTGTACTACTGCGCAAATAGGCATATCTCTGTAGGCAAAAAACTCATTTCTGACAAAGTTGCCCAAATGCATCTCAGAAGTGTGCAACTTGTTCCCTGAGTTAGAAAACGTCGAGAAACGGTCGTTTCTGCTAGCGCTGTGCTTCTACACATATATTTGCTGAACGGTGAAAGCACACAGTAATGCACTTTTCTCCCAGCAAATACACTGTTGTTAAGGAAATGGGAACACACTGAGGAGACACTTGTGGGAGCTACTGTGACTAAAACTGAGCTTCCCTACGCACAGGGAAGCAAGAGAAATGCTGATTTCATCAAGCCCAGTTACATACTCAGAATCTGTACTACTGCGCAAATAGGCATGTCTCTGTAGGCAAAAAACTCATTTCTGACAAAGTTGCCCAAATGCATCTCAGAAGTTTGCAACTTGTTCCCTGAGTTAGAAAACGTCGAGAAACGGTCATATCTGCTAACGCTGTGCTTCTACACATGTATTTGCTGAACGGTGAAAGCGCACAGTAATGCACTTTTCTCCCTTCAAATACACTGTTTCTAAGGAAATGGGAACACACTGAGGAGACACTTGTGGGAGCTACTGGGACTAAAACTGAGCTTCCCTACGCACAGGGAAGCAAGAGAAATGCTGATTTCATCATGCCCAGTTACATACTCAGAATCTGTACTACTGCGCAAATAGGCATGTCTCTGTAGGCAAAAAACTCATTTCTGACAAAGTTGCCCAAATGCATCTCAGAAGTGTGCAACTTGTTCCCTGAGTTAGAAAACGTCGAGAAACGGTCATTTCTGCTAGCGCTGTGCTTCTACACATGTAATTGCTGAACGGTGAAAGCGCACAGTAATTCACTTTTCTCCCAGCAAATACACTGTTTCTAAGGAAATGGGAACACACTGAGGAGACACTTGTGGGAGCTACTGTGACTAAAACTGAGCTTCCCTACGCACAGGGAAGCAAGAGAAAAGCTGATTTCATCAAGCCCAGTTACATACTCAGAATCTGTACTACTGCGCAAATAGGCATGTCTCTGTAGGCAAAAAACTCATTTCTGACAAAGTTGCCCAAATGCATCTCAGAAGTGTGCAACTTGTTCCCTGAGTTAGAAAACGTCGAGAAACGGTCGTTTCTGCTAGCGCTGTGCTTCTACACATGTATTTGCTGAACGGTGAAAGCGCACAGTAATGCACTTTTCTCCCAGCAAATACACTGTTTCTAAGGAAATGGGAACACACTAAGGAGACACTTGTGGGAGCTACTGTGACTAAAACTGAGCTTCCCTACGCACAGGGAAGCAAGAGAAATGCTGATTTCATCAAACCGAGTTACATACTCAGAATCTGTACTACTGCGCAAATAGGCATGTCTCTGTAGGCAAAAAACTCATTTCTGACAAAGTTGCCCAAATGCATCTCAGAAGTGTGTAACTTGTTCCCTGAGTTAGAAAACGTCGAGAAACGGTCGTTTCTGCTAGCGCTGTGCTTCTACACATGTATTTGCTGAACGGTGAAAGCACACAGTAATGCACTTTTCTCCCAGCAAATACACTGTTGTTAAGGAAATGGGAACACACTGAGGAGACACTTGTGGGAGCTACTGTGACTAAAACTGAGCTTCCCTACGCACAGGGAAGCAAGAGAAATGCTGATTTCATCAAGCCCAGTTACATACTCAGAATCTGTACTACTGCGCAAATAGGCATGTCTCTGTAGGCAAAAAACTCATTTCTGACAATGTTGCCCAAATGCATCTCAGAAGTGTGCAACTTGTTCCCTGAGTTAGAAAACGTCGAGAAACGTTCGTTTCTGCTAGCGCTGTGCTTCTACACATGTATTTGCTGAACGGTGAAAGCGCACAGTAATGCACTTTTCTCCCAGCAAATACACTGTTTCTAAGGAAATGGGAACACACTGAGAAGACACTTGTGGGAGCTACTGTGACTAAAACTGAGCTTCCCTACGCACAGGGAAGCAAGAGAAATGCTGATTTCATCAAGCCCAGTTACATACTCAGAATCTGTACTACTGCGTAAATAGGCATGTCTCTGTAGGCAAAAAACTCATTTCTGACAATGTTGCCCAAATGCATCTCAGAAGTGTGCAACTTGTTCCCTGAGTTAGAAAACGTCGAGAAACGTTCGTTTCTGGTAGCGCTCTGCTTCTACACATGTATTTGTTGAACGGTGAAATACGCACAGTAATGCACTTTTCTCCCAGCAAATACACTGTTTCTAAGGAAATGGGAACACACTGAGGAGACACTTGTGGGAGCTACTGTGACTAAAACTGAGCTTCCCTACGCACAGGGAAGCAAGAGAAATGCTGATTTCATCAAGCCCAGTTACATACTCAGAATCTGTACTACTGCGCAAATAGGCATGTCTCTGTAGGCAAAAAACTCATTTCTGACAAAGTTGCCCAAATGCATCTCAGAAGTGTGCAACTTGTTCCCTGAGTTGGAAAACGTCGAGAAACGGTCGTTTCTGCTAGCGCTGTGCTTCTACACATGTATTTGCTGAACGGTGAAAGCGCACAGTAATGCACTTTTCTCCCATCAAATACACTGTTTCTAATGAAATGGGAACACGCTGAGGAGACACTTGTGGGAGCTACTGTGACTAAAACTGAGCTTCCCTACGCACAGGGAAGCAAGAGAAATGCTGATTTCATCAAGCCCAGTTACATACTCAGAATCTGTACTACTGCGCAAATAGGCATGTCTCTGTAGGCAAAAAACTCATTTCTGACAAAGTTGCCCAAATGCATCTCAGGAGTGTGCAACTTGTTCCCTGAGTTAGAAAACGTCGAGAAACGGTCATATCTGCTAACGCTGTGCTTCTACACATGTATTTGCTGAACGGTGAAAGCGCACAGTAATGCACTTTTCTCCCAGCAAATACACTGTGTCTAAGGAAATGGGAACACACTGAGGAGACACTTGTGGGAGCTACTGTGACTAAAACTGAGCTTCCCTACGCACAGGGAAGCAAGAGAAATGCTGATTTCATCAAACCGAGTTACATACTCAGAATCTGTACTACTGCGCAAATAGGCATGTCTCTGTAGGCAAAAAACTCATTTCTGACAAAGTTGCCCAAATGCATCTCAGAAGTGTGTAACTTGTTCCCTGAGTTAGAAAACGTCGAGAAACGGTCGTTTCTGCTAGCGCTGTGCTTCTACACATGTATTTGCTGAACGGTGAAAGCACACAGTAATGCACTTTTCTCCCAGCAAATACACTGTTGTTAAGGAAATGGGAACACACTGAGGAGACACTTGTGGGAGCTACTGTGACTAAAACTGAGCTTCCCTACGCACAGGGAAGCAAGAGAAATGCTGATTTCATCAAGCCCAGTTACATACTCAGAATCTGTACTACTGCGCAAATAGGCATGTCTCTGTAGGCAAAAAACTCATTTCTGACAATGTTGCCCAAATGCATCTCAGAAGTGTGCAACTTGTTCCCTGAGTTAGAAAACGTCGAGAAACGTTCGTTTCTGCTAGCGCTGTGCTTCTACACATGTATTTGCTGAACGGTGAAAGCGCACAGTAATGCACTTTTCTCCCAGCAAATACACTGTTTCTAAGGAAATGGGAACACACTGAGAAGACACTTGTGGGAGCTACTGTGACTAAAACTGAGCTTCCCTACGCACAGGGAAGCAAGAGAAATGCTGATTTCATCAAGCCCAGTTACATACTCAGAATGTGTACTACTGCGCAAATAGGCATGTCTCTTTAGGCAAAAAACTCATTTCTGAAAAAGTTTCCCAAATGCATCTCAGAGGTGTGCAACTTGTTCCCTGAGTTACCAAACGTCGAGAAACGGTCGTTTCTGCTAGCGCTGTGCTTCTACACATGTATTTGCTGAACGGTGAAAGCGCACAGTAATGCACTTTTCTCCCAGCAAATACACTGTTTCTAAGGAAATGGGAACACACTGAGAAGACACTTGTGGGAGCTACTGTGACTAAAACTGAGCTTCCCTACGCACAGGGAAGCAAGAGAAATGCTGATTTCATCAAGCCCAGTTACATACTCAGAATCTGTACTACTGCGTAAATAGGCATGTCTCTGTAGGCAAAAAACTCATTTCTGACAAAGTTGCCCAAATGCATCTCAGGAGTGTGCAACTTGTTCCCTGAGTTAGAAAACGTCGAGAAACGTTCGTTTCTGCTAGCGCTGTGCTTCTACACATGTATTTGCTGAACGGTGAAAGCGCACAGTAATGCACTTTTCTCCCAGCAAATACACTGTTTCTAAGGAAATGGGAACACACTGAGAAGACACTTGTGGGAGCTACTGTGACTAAAACTGAGCTTCCCTACGCACAGGGAAGCAAGAGAAATGCTGATTTCATCAAGCCCAGTTACATACTCAGAATCTGTACTACTGCGTAAATAGGCATGTCTCTGTAGGCAAAAAACTCATTTCTGACAATGTTGCCCAAATGCATCTCAGAAGTGTGCAACTTGTTCCCTGAGTTAGAAAACGTCGAGAAACGTTCGTTTCTGGTAGCGCTCTGCTTCTACACATGTATTTGTTGAACGGTGAAATACGCACAGTAATGCACTTTTCTCCCAGCAAATACACTGTTTCTAAGGAAATGGGAACACACTGAGGAGACACTTGTGGGAGCTACTGTGACTAAAACTGAGCTTCCCTACGCACAGGGAAGCAAGAGAAATGCTGATTTCATCAAGCCCAGTTACATACTCAGAATCTGTACTACTGCGCAAATAGGCATGTCTCTGTAGGCAAAAAACTCATTTCTGACAAAGTTGCCCAAATGCATCTCAGAAGTGTGCAACTTGTTCCCTGAGTTGGAAAACGTCGAGAAACGGTCGTTTCTGCTAGCGCTGTGCTTCTACACATGTATTTGCTGAACGGTGAAAGCGCACAGTAATGCACTTTTCTCCCATCAAATACACTGTTTCTAATGAAATGGGAACACGCTGAGGAGACACTTGTGGGAGCTACTGTGACTAAAACTGAGCTTCCCTACGCACAGGGAAGCAAGAGAAATGCTGATTTCATCAAGCCCAGTTACATACTCAGAATCTGTACTACTGCGCAAATAGGCATGTCTCTGTAGGCAAAAAACTCATTTCTGACAAAGTTGCCCAAATGCATCTCAGGAGTGTGCAACTTGTTCCCTGAGTTAGAAAACGTCGAGAAACGGTCATATCTGCTAACGCTGTGCTTCTACACATGTATTTGCTGAACGGTGAAAGCGCACAGTAATGCACTTTTCTCCCAGCAAATACACTGTGTCTAAGGAAATGGGAACACACTGAGGAGACACTTGTGGGAGCTACTGTGACTAAAACTGAGCTTCCCTACGCACAGGGAAGCAAGAGAAATGCTGATTTCATCAAGCCCAGGTACATACTCAGAATCTGTACTACTGCGTAAATAGGCATGTCTCTGTAGGCAAAAAACTCATTTCTGACAATGTTGCCCAAATGCATCTCAGAAGTGTGCAACTTGTTCCCTGAGTTAGAAAACGTCGAGAAACGTTCGTTTCTGGTAGCGCTCTGCTTCTACACATGTATTTGTTGAACGGTGAAATACGCACAGTAATGCACTTTTCTCCCAGCAAATACACTGTTTCTAAGGAAATGGGAACACACTGAGGAGACACTTGTGGGAGCTACTGTGACTAAAACTGAGCTTCCCTACGCACAGGGAAGCAAGAGAAATGCTGATTTCATCAAGCCCAGTTACATACTCAGAATCTGTACTACTGCGCAAATAGGCATGTCTCTGTAGGCAAAAAACTCATTTCTGACAAAGTTGCCCAAATGCATCTCAGAAGTGTGCAACTTGTTCCCTGAGTTGGAAAACGTCGAGAAACGGTCGTTTCTGCTAGCGCTGTGCTTCTACACATGTATTTGCTGAACGGTGAAAGCGCACAGTAATGCACTTTTCTCCCATCAAATACACTGTTTCTAATGAAATGGGAACACGCTGAGGAGACACTTGTGGGAGCTACTGTGACTAAAACTGAGCTTCCCTACGCACAGGGAAGCAAGAGAAATGCTGATTTCATCAAGCCCAGTTACATACTCAGAATCTGTACTACTGCGCAAATAGGCATGTCTCTGTATAGGCAAAAAACTCATTTCTGACAAAGTTGCCCAAATGCATCTCAGGAGTGTGCAACTTGTTCCTGAGTTAGAAAACGTCGAGAAACGGTCATATCTGCTAACGCTGTGCTTCTACACATGTATTTGCTGAACGGTGAAAGCGCACAGTAATGCACTTTTCTCCCAGCAAATACACTGTGTCTAAGGAAATGGGACACACTGAGGAGACACTTGTGGGAGCTACTGTGACTAAAACTGAGCTTCCCTACGCACAGGGAAGCAAGAGAAATGCTGATTTCATCAAGCCCAGGTACATACTCAGAATCTGTACTACTGCGCAAATAGGCATGTCTCTGTAGGCAAACAACTCATTTCTGACAAAGTTGCCTAAATGCATCTCAGAAGTGTGCAACTTGTTCCCTGAGTTAGAAAACGTCGAGAAACGGTCGTTTCTGCTAGCGCTGTGCTTCTACACATGTATTTGCTGAACGGTGAAAGCGCACAGTAATTCACTTTTCTCCCAGCAAATACACTGTTTCTAAGGAAATGGGAACACACTGAGGAGACACTTGTGGGAGCTACTGTGACTAAAACTGAGCTTCCCTACGCACAGGGAAGCAAGAGAAATGCTGATTTCATCAAGCCCAGTTACATACTCAGAATCTGTACTACTGCGCAAATAGGCATGTCTCTGTAGGCAAAAAACTCATTTCTGACAATGTTGCCCAAATGCATCTCAGAAGTGTGCAACTTGTTTCCTGAGTTAGAAAACGTCGAGAAACGGTCATATCTGCTAACGCTGTGCTTCTACACATGTATTTGCTGAACGGTGAAAGCGCACAGTAATGCACTTTTCTCCCATCAAATACACTGTTTCTAAGGAAATGGGAACACACTGAGGAGACACTTGTGGGAGCTACTGTGACTAAAACTGAGCTTCCCTACGCACAGGGAAGCAAGAGAAATGCTGATTTCATCAAGCCCAGTTACATACTCAGAATCTGTACTACTGCGCAAATAGGCATGTCTCTGTAGGCAAAAACTCATTTCGGACAAAGTTGCCCAAATGAATCTCAGAAGTGTGCAACTTGTTCCCTGAGTTAGAAAATGTCGAGAAACGTTCGTTTCTGCTAGCGCTGTGCTTCAACACAAGTATTTGCTGAACGGTGAAAGCGCACAGTAATGCACTTTTCTCCCAGCAAATACACTGTTTCTAAGGAAATGGGAACACACTGAGGAGACACTTGTGGGAGCTACTGTGACTAAAAGTGAGCTTCCCTACGCACAGGGAAGCAAGAGAAATGCTGATTTCATCAAGCCCAGTTACATACTCAGAATCTGTACTACTGCGCAAATAGGCATGTCTCTGTAGGCAAAAAACTCATTTCTGACAATGTTGCCCAAATGCATCTCAGAAGTGTGCAACTTGTTCCCTGAGTTAGAAAACGTCGAGAAACGTTCGTTTCTGCTAGCGCTCTGCTTCTACACATGTATTTGCTGAACGGTGAAATACGCACAGTAATGCACTTTTCTCCCATCAAATACACTGTTTCTAAGGAAATGGGAACACGCTGAGGAGACACTTGTGGGAGCTACTGTGACTAAAACTGAGCTTCCCTACGCACAGGGAAGCAAGAGAAATGCTGATTTCATCAAGCCCAGTTACATACTCAGAATCTGTACTACTGCGCAAATAGGCATGTCTCTGTAGGCAAAAAACTCATTTCTGACAAAGTTGCCCAAATGCATCTCAGAAGTGTGCAACTTGTTCCCTGAGTTAGAAAACGTCAAGAAACGTTCGTTTCTGCTAGCGCTGTGCTTCTACACATGTATTTGCTGAACGGTGAAAGCGCACAGTAATGGACTTTTCTCCCAGCAAATACAATGTTTCTAAGGAAATGGGAACACACTGAGGAGACACTTGTGGGAGCTACTGTGACTAAAACTAAGCTTCCCTACGCACAGGGAAGCAAGAGAAATGCTGATTTCATCAAGCCCAGTTACATACTCAGAATCTGTACTACTGCGCAAATAGGCATGTCTCTTTAGGCAAAAAACTCATTTCTGACAAAGTTGCCCAAATGCATCTCAGAAGTGTGCAACTTGTTCCCTGAGTTAGAAAACGTCGAGAAACGTTCGTTTCTGCTAGCGCTGTGCTTCTACACATGTATTTGCTGAACGGTGAAAGCGCACAGTAATGCACTTTTCTCCCAGCAAATACACTGTTTCTAAGGAAATGGGAACACACTGAGGAGACATTTGTGGGAGCTACTGTGACTAAAACTGAGCTTCCCTACGCACAGGGAAGCAAGAGAAATGCTGATTTCATCCAGCCCAGTTACATACTCAGAATCTGTACTACTGCGCAAATAGGCATGTCTCTGTAGGCAAATAACTCATTTCTGACAAAGTTGCCCAAATGCATCTCAGAAGTGTGCCACTTGTTCCCTGAGTTAGAAAACGTCGAGAAACGGTCGTTTCTGCTAGCATTGTGCTTCTACACATGTATTTGCTGAACGGTGAAAGCGCACAGTAATGCACTTTTCTCCCAGCAAATACACTGTTTCTAAGGAACTGGGAACACACTGAGGAGACACTTGTGGGAGCTACTGTGACTAAAACTGAGCTTCCCTACGCACAGGGAAGCAAGAGAAATGCTGATTTCATCAAGCCCAGTTACATACTCAGAATCTGTACTACTGCGCAAATAGGCATGTCTCTTTAGGCAAAAAACTCATTTCTGACAAAGTTGCCCAAATGCATCTCAGAAGTGTTCAACTTGTTCCCTGAGTTAGAAAACGTCGAGAAACGGTCGTTTCTGCTAGCGCTGTGCTTCTACACATGTATTTGCTGAACGGTGAAAGCGCACAGTAATGCACTTTTCTCCCAGCAAATACACTGTTTCTAATTAAATGGGAACACACTGAGGAGACACTTGTGGGAGCTACTGTGACTAAAACTGAGCTTCCCTACGCACAGGGAAGCAAGAGAAATGCTGATTTCATCCTGCCCAGTTACATACTCAGAATCTGTACTACTGCGCAAATAGGCATGTCTCTGTAGGCAAAAAACTCATTTCTGACAAAGTTGCCCAAATGCATCTCAGAAGTGTGCAACTTGTTCCCTGAGTTAGAAAACGTCGAGAAACGTTCGTTTCTGCTAGTGCTGTGCTTCTACCCATGTATTTGCTGAACGGTGAAAGCGCACAGTAATGCACTTTTCTCCCAGCAAATACACTGTTTCTAAGGAAATGGGAACACACTGAGGAGACACTTGTGGGAGCTACTGTGACTAAAACTGAGCTTCCCTACGCACAGGGAAGCAAGAGAAATGCTGATTTCATCAAGCCCAGTTACATACTCAGAATCTGTACTACTGCGCAAATAGGCATGTCTCTGTAGGCAAAAAACTCATTTCTGACAAAGTTGCCCAAATGCATCTCAGAAGTGTGCAACTTGTTCCCTGAGTTAGAAAACGTCGAGAAACGGTCGTTTCTGCTAGCGCTGTGCTTCTACAGATGTATTTGCTGAACGGTGAAAGCGCACAGTAATGCACTTGTCTCCCAGCAAATACACTGTTTCTAAGGAAATGGGAACACACTGAGGAGACACTTGTGGGAGCTACTGTGACTAAAACTGAGCTTCCCTACGCACAGGGAAGCAAGAGAAATGCTGATTTCATCAAGCCCAGTTACATACTCAGAATCTGTACTACTGCGCAAATAGGCATGTCTCTGTAGGCAAAAAACTCATTTCTGACAAAGTTGCCCAAATGCATCTCAGAAGTGTGCAACTTGTTCCCTGAGTTAGAAAACGTCGAGAAACGGTCGTTTCTGCAAGCGCTGTGCTTCTACACATGTATTTCCTGAACGGTGAAAGCGCACAGTAATGCACTTTTCTCCCAGCAAATACACTGTTTCTAAGAAAATGGGAACACACTGAGGAGACACTTGTGGGAGCTACTGTGACTAAAACTGAGCTTCCCTACGCACAGGGAAGCAAGAGAAATGCTGATTTCATCAAGCCCAGTTACATACTCAGAATCTGTACTACTGCATAAATAGGCATGTCTCTTTAGGCAAAAAACTCATTTCTGACAAAGTTGCCCAAATGCATCTCAGAAGTGTGCAACTTTTTCCCTGAGTTAGAAAACGTCGAGAAACGGTCGTTTCTGCTAGCGCTGTGCTTCTACACATGTATTTGCTGAACGGAGAAAGCACACAGTAATGCACTTTTCTCCCAGCAAATACACTGTTTCTAAGGAAGTGGGAACACACTGAGGAGACACTTGTGGGAGCTACTGTGACTAAAACTGAGCTTCCCTACGCACAGGGAAGCAAGAGAAATGCTGATTTCATCAAGCCCAGTTACATACTCAGAATCTGTACTACTGCGCAAATAGGCATGTCTCTGTAGGCAAAAAACTCATTTCTGACAAAGTTGCCCAAATGCATCTCAGATGTGTGCAACTTGTTCCCTGAGTTAGAAAACGTCGAGAAACGTTCGTTTCTGCTAGCGCTGTGCTTCTACACATGTATTTGCTGAACGGTGAAAGCGCACAGTAATGCACTTTTCTCCCAGCAAATACACTGTTTCTAAGGAAATGGGAACACACTGAGGAGACACTTGTGGGAGCTACTGTGACTAAAACTGAGCTTCCCTACGCACAGGGAAGCAAGAGAAATGCTGATTTCATCAAACCGAGTTACATACTCAGAATCTGTACTACTGCGCAAATAGGCATGTCTCTGTAGGCAAAAAACTCATTTCTGACAAAGTTGCCCAAATGCATCTCAGAAGTGTGCCACTTGTTCCCTGAGTTAGAAAACGTCGAGAAACGTTCGTTTCTGCTAGCGCTGTGCTTCTACACATGTATTTGCTGAACGGTGAAAGCGCACAGTAATGCACTTTTCTCCCAGCAAATACACTGTTTCTAAGGAAATGGGAACACACTGAGGAGACACTTGTGGGAGCTACTGGGACTAAAACTGAGCTTCCCTACGCACAGGGAAGCAAGAGAAATGCTGATTTCATCAAGCCCAGTTACATACTCAGAATCTGTACTACTGCGCAAATAGGCATGTCTCTGTAGGCAAAAAACTCATTTCTGACAAAGTTGCCCAAATGCATCTCAGAAGTGTGCAACTTGTTCCCTGAGTTAGAAAGCGTCGAGAAACGTTCGTTTCTGCTAGCGCTGTGCTTCTACACATGTATTTGCTGAACGGTGAAAGCGCACAGTAATGCACTTTTCTCCCAGCAAATACACTGTTCCTAAGGAAAAGGGAACACACTGAGGAGACACTTGTGGGAGCTACTGTTACTAAAACTGAGCTTCCCTACGCACAGGGAAGCAAGAGAAATGCTGATTTCATCAAGCCCAGTTACATACTCAGAATCTGTACTACTGCGCAAATAGGCATGTCTCTGTAGGCAAAAAACTCATTTCTGACAAAGTTGCCCAAATGCATCTCAGAAGTGTGCAACTTGTTCCCTGAGTTAGAAAACGTCGAGAAACGTTCGTTTCTGCTAGCGCTGTGCTTCTACACATGTATTTGCTGAACGGTGAAAGCGTACAGTGATGCACTTTTCTCCCAGCAAATACACTGTTTCTAAGGAAATGGGAACACACTGAGGAGACACTTGTGGGAGCTACAGTGACTAAAACTGAGCTTCCCTACGCACAGGGAAGCAAGAGAAATGCTGATTTCATCAAGCCCAGTTACATACTCAGAATCTGTACTACTGCGCAAATAGGCATGTCTCTGTAGGCAAAAAACTCATTTCTGACAAAGTTGCCCAAATGCATCTCAGAAGTGTGCAACTTGTTCCCTGAGTTAGAAAACGTCGAGAAACGGTCGTTTCTGCTAGCGCTGTGCTTCTACACATGTATTTGCTGAACGGAGAAAGCACACAGTAATGCACTTTTCTCCCAGCAAATACACTGTTTCTAAGGAAATGGGAACACACTGAGGAGACACTTGTGGGAGCTACTGTGACTAAAACTGAGCTTCCCTACGCACAGGGAAGCAAGAGAAATGCTGATTTCATCAAGCCCAGTTACATACTCAGAATCTGTACTACTGCGCAAATAGGCATGTCTCTGTAGGCAAAAAACTCATTTCTGACAAAGTTGCCCAAATGCATCTCAGATGTGTGCAACTTGTTCCCTGAGTTAGAAAACGTCGAGAAACGTTCGTTTCTGCTAGCGCTGTGCTTCTACACATGTATTTGCTGAACGGTGAAAGCGCACAGTAATGCACTTTTCTCCCAGCAAATACACTGTTTCTAAGGAAATGGGAACACACTTAGGAGACACTTGTGGGAGCTACTGTTACTAAAACTGAGCTTCCCTACGCACAGGGAAGCAAGAGAAATGCTGATTTCATCAAACCGAGTTACATACTCAGAATCTGTACTACTGCGCAAATAGGCATGTCTCTTTAGGCAAAAAACTCATTTCTGACAAAGTTGCCCAAATGCATCTCAGAAGTGTGCCACTTGTTCCCTGAGTTAGAAAACGTCGAGAAACGTTCGTTTCTGCTAGCGCTGTGCTTCTACACATGTATTTGCTGAACGGTGAAAGCGCACAGTAATGCACTTTTCTCCCAGCAAATACACTGTTTCTAAGGAAATGGGAACACACTGAGGAGACACTTGTGGGAGCTACTGGGACTAAAACTGAGCTTCCCTACGCACAGGGAAGCAAGAGAAATGCTGATTTCATCAAGCCCAGTTACATACTCAGAATGTGTACTACTGCGCAAATAGGCATGTCTCTGTAGGCAAAAAACTCATTTCTGACAAAGTTGCCCAAATGCATCTCAGAAGTGTGCAACTTGTTCCCTGAGTTAGAAAACGTCGAGAAACGGTCGTTTCTGCTAGCGCTGTGCTTCTACACATGTATTTGCTGAACGGAGAAAGCACACAGTAATGCACTTTTCTCCCAGCAAATACACTGTTTCTAAGGAAGTGGGAACACACTGAGGAGACACTTGTGGGAGCTACTGTGACTAAAACTGAGCTTCCCTACGCACAGGGAAGCAAGAGAAATGCTGATTTCATCAAGCCCAGTTACATACTCAGAATCTGTACTACTGCGCAAATAGGCATGTCTCTGTAGGCAAAAAACTCATTTCTGACAAAGTTGCCCAAATGCATCTCAGATGTGTGCAACTTGTTCCCTGAGTTAGAAAACGTCGAGAAACGTTCGTTTCTGCTAGCGCTGTGCTTCTACACATGTATTTGCTGAACGGTGAAAGCGCACAGTAATGCACTTTTCTCCCAGCAAATACACTGTTTCTAAGGAAATGGGAACACACTGAGGAGACACTTGTGGGAGCTACTGTGACTAAAACTGAGCTTCCCTACGCACAGGGAAGCAAGAGAAATGCTGATTTCATCAAACCGAGTTACATACTCAGAATCTGTACTACTGCGCAAATAGGCATGTCTCTGTAGGCAAAAAACTCATTTCTGACAAAGTTGCCCAAATGCATCTCAGAAGTGTGCCACTTGTTCCCTGAGTTAGAAAACGTCGAGAAACGTTCGTTTCTGCTAGCGCTGTGCTTCTACACATGTATTTGCTGAACGGTGAAAGCGCACAGTAATGCACTTTTCTCCCAGCAAATACACTGTTTCTAAGGAAATGGGAACACACTGAGGAGACACTTGTGGGAGCTACTGGGACTAAAACTGAGCTTCCCTACGCACAGGGAAGCAAGAGAAATGCTGATTTCATCAAGCCCAGTTACATACTCAGAATCTGTACTACTGCGCAAATAGGCATGTCTCTGTAGGCAAAAAACTCATTTCTGACAAAGTTGCCCAAATGCATCTCAGAAGTGTGCAACTTGTTCCCTGAGTTAGAAAGCGTCGAGAAACGTTCGTTTCTGCTAGCGCTGTGCTTCTACACATGTATTTGCTGAACGGTGAAAGCGCACAGTAATGCACTTTTCTCCCAGCAAATACACTGTTCCTAAGGAAAAGGGAACACACTGAGGAGACACTTGTGGGAGCTACTGTTACTAAAACTGAGCTTCCCTACGCACAGGGAAGCAAGAGAAATGCTGATTTCATCAAGCCCAGTTACATACTCAGAATCTGTACTACTGCGCAAATAGGCATGTCTCTGTAGGCAAAAAACTCATTTCTGACAAAGTTGCCCAAATGCATCTCAGAAGTGTGCAACTTGTTCCCTGAGTTAGAAAACGTCGAGAAACGTTCGTTTCTGCTAGCGCTGTGCTTCTACACATGTATTTGCTGAACGGTGAAAGCGTACAGTGATGCACTTTTCTCCCAGCAAATACACTGTTTCTAAGGAAATGGGAACACACTGAGGAGACACTTGTGGGAGCTACAGTGACTAAAACTGAGCTTCCCTACGCACAGGGAAGCAAGAGAAATGCTGATTTCATCAAGCCCAGTTACATACTCAGAATCTGTACTACTGCGCAAATAGGCATGTCTCTGTAGGCAAAAAACTCATTTCTGACAAAGTTGCCCAAATGCATCTCAGAAGTGTGCAACTTGTTCCCTGAGTTAGAAAACGTCGAGAAACGGTCGTTTCTGCTAGCGCTGTGCTTCTACACATGTATTTGCTGAACGGAGAAAGCACACAGTAATGCACTTTTCTCCCAGCAAATACACTGTTTCTAAGGAAATGGGAACACACTGAGGAGACACTTGTGGGAGCTACTGTGACTAAAACTGAGCTTCCCTACGCACAGGGAAGCAAGAGAAATGCTGATTTCATCAAGCCCAGTTACATACTCAGAATCTGTACTACTGCGCAAATAGGCATGTCTCTGTAGGCAAAAAACTCATTTCTGACAAAGTTGCCCAAATGCATCTCAGATGTGTGCAACTTGTTCCCTGAGTTAGAAAACGTCGAGAAACGTTCGTTTCTGCTAGCGCTGTGCTTCTACACATGTATTTGCTGAACGGTGAAAGCGCACAGTAATGCACTTTTCTCCCAGCAAATACACTGTTTCTAAGGAAATGGGAACACACTTAGGAGACACTTGTGGGAGCTACTGTTACTAAAACTGAGCTTCCCTACGCACAGGGAAGCAAGAGAAATGCTGATTTCATCAAACCGAGTTACATACTCAGAATCTGTACTACTGCGCAAATAGGCATGTCTCTTTAGGCAAAAAACTCATTTCTGACAAAGTTGCCCAAATGCATCTCAGAAGTGTGCCACTTGTTCCCTGAGTTAGAAAACGTCGAGAAACGTTCGTTTCTGCTAGCGCTGTGCTTCTACACATGTATTTGCTGAACGGTGAAAGCGCACAGTAATGCACTTTTCTCCCAGCAAATACACTGTTTCTAAGGAAATGGGAACACACTGAGGAGACACTTGTGGGAGCTACTGGGACTAAAACTGAGCTTCCCTACGCACAGGGAAGCAAGAGAAATGCTGATTTCATCAAGCCCAGTTACATACTCAGAATGTGTACTACTGCGCAAATAGGCATGTCTCTGTAGGCAAAAAACTCATTTCTGACAAAGTTGCCCAAATGCATCTCAGAAGTGTGCAACTTGTTCCCTGAGTTAGAAAACGTCGAGAAACGTTCGTTTCTGCTAGCGCTGTGCTTCTACACATGTATTTGCTGAACGGTGAAAGCGCACAGTGATGCACTTTTTTCCCAGCAAATACAATGTTTCTAAGGAAATGGGAACACACTGAGGAGACACTTTTGGGAGCTACTGTGACTAAAACTGAGCTTCCCTACGCACAGGGAAGCAAGAGAAATGCTGATTTCATCAAGCCCAGTTACATACTCAGAATCTGTACTACTGCGCAAATAGGCATGTCTCTGTAGGCAAAAAACTCATTTCTAACAAAGTTGCCCAAATGCATCTCAGAAGTGTGCAACTTGTTCCCTGAGTTAGAAAACGTCGAGAAACGTTCGTTTCTGCTAGCGCTGTGCTTCTACACATGTATTTGCTGAACGGTGAAAGCGCACAGTAATGCACTTTTCTCCCAGCAAATACAATGTTTCTAAGGAAATGGGAACACGCTGAGGAGACACTTGTGGGAGCTACAGTGACTAAAACTGAGCTTCCCTACGCACAGGGAAGCAAGAGAAATGCTGATTTCATCAAGCCCAGTTACATACTCAGAATCTGTACTACTGCGCAAATAGGCATGTCTCTGTAGGCAAAAAACTCATTTCTGACAAAGTTGCCCAAATGCATCTCAGAAGTGTGCAACTTGTTCCCTGAGTTAGAAAGCGTCGAGAAACGTTCGTTTCTGCTAGCGCTGTGCTTCTACACATGTATTTGCTGAACGGTGAAAGCGCACAGTAATGCACTTTTCTCCCAGCAAATACACTGTTCCTAAGGAAAAGGGAACACACTGAGGAGACACTTGTGGGAGCTACTGTTACTAAAACTGAGCTTCCCTACGCACAGGGAAGCAAGAGAAATGCTGATTTCATCAAGCCCAGTTACATACTCAGAATCTGTACTACTGCGCAAATAGGCATGTCTCTGTAGGCAAAAAACTCATTTCTGACAAAGTTGCCCAAATGCATCTCAGAAGTGTGCAACTTGTTCCCTGAGTTAGAAAACGTCGAGAAACGTTCGTTTCTGCTAGCGCTGTGCTTCTACACATGTATTTGCTGAACGGTGAAAGCGTACAGTGATGCACTTTTCTCCCAGCAAATACACTGTTTCTAAGGAAATGGGAACACACTGAGGAGACACTTGTGGGAGCTACTGTGACTAAAACTGAGCTTCCCTACGCACAGGGAAGCAAGAGAAATGCTGATTTCATCAAGCCCAGTTACATACTCAGAATCTGTACTACTGCGCAAATAGGCATGTCTCTTTAGGCAAAAAACTCATTTCTGACAAAGTTGCCCAAATGCATCTCAGAAGTGTGCCACTTGTTCCCTGAGTTAGAAAACATCGAGAAACGTTCGTTTCTGCTAGCGCTGTGCTTCTACACATGTATTTGCTGAACGGTGAAAGCGCATAGTAATGCACTTTTCTCCCAGCAAATACACTGTTTCTAAGGAAATGGGAACACACTGAGGAGACACTTGTGGGAGCTACTGTGACTAAAACTGAGCTTCCCTACGCACAGGGAAGCAAGAGAAATGCTGATTTCATCAAGCCCAGTTACATACTCAGAATCTGTACTACTGCGCAAATAGGCATGTCTGTGTAGGCAAAAAACTCATTTCTGACAAAGTTGCCCAAATGCATCTCAGAAGTGTGCAACTTGTTCCCTGAGTTAGAAAACGTCGAGAAACGGTCATATCTGCTAACGCTGTGCTTCTACACATGTATTTGCTGAACGGTGAAAGCGCACAGTAATGCACATTTTTCCCAGCAAATACACTGTTTCTAAGGAAATGGGAACACACTGAGGAGACACTTTTGGGAGCTACTGTGACTAAAACTGAGCTTCCCTACGCACAGGGAAGCAAGAGAAATGCTGATTTCATCAAGCCCAGTTACATACTCAGAATCTGTACTACTGCGCAAATAGGCATGTCTCTGTAGGCAAAAAACTCATTTCTAACAAAGTTGCCCAAATGCATCTCAGAAGTGTGCAACTTGTTCCCTGAGTTAGAAAACGTCGAGAAACGTTCGTTTCTGCTAGCGCTGTGCTTCTACACATGTATTTGCTGAACGGTGAAAGCGCACAGTAATGCACTTTTCTCCCAGCAAATACAATGTTTCTAAGGAAATGGGAACACACTGAGGAGACACTTGTGGGAGCTACAGTGACTAAAACTGAGCTTCCCTACGCACAGGGAAGCAAGAGAAATGCTGATTTCATCAAGCCCAGTTACATACTCAGAATCTGTACTACTGCGCAAATAGGCATGTCTCTGTAGGCAAAAAACTCATTTCTGACAAAGTTGCCCAAATGCATCTCAGAAGTGTGCAACTTGTTCCCTGAGTTAAAAAGCGTCGAGAAACGTTCGTTTCTGCTAGCGCTATGCTTCTACACATGTATTTGCTGAACGGTGAAAGCGCACAGTAATGCACTTTTCTCCCAGCAAATACACTGTTCCTAAGGAAAAGGGAACACACTGAGGAGACACTTGTGGGAGCTACTGTTACTAAAACTGAGCTTCCCTACGCACAGGGAAGCAAGAGAAATGCTGATTTCATCAAGCCCAGTTACATACTCAGAATCTGTACTACTGCGCAAATAGGCATGTCTCTGTAGGCAAAAAATTCATTTCTGACAAAGTTGCCCAAATGCATCTCAGAAGTGTGCAACTTGTTCCCTGAGTTAGAAAACGTCGAGAAACGTTCGTTTCTGCTAGCGCTGTGCTTCTACACATGTATTTGCTGAACGGTGAAAGCGTACAGTGATGCACTTTTCTCCCAGCAAATACACTGTTTCTAAGGAAATGGGAACACACTGAGGAGACACTTGTGGGAGCTACTGTGACTAAAACTGAGCTTCCCTACGCACAGGGAAGCAAGAGAAATGCTGATTTCATCAAGCCCAGTTACATACTCAGAATCTGTACTACTGCGCAAATAGGCATGTCTCTGTAGGCAAAAAACTCATTTCTGACAAAGTTGCCCCAATGCATCTCAGAAGTGTGCAACTTGTTCCCTGAGTTAGAAAACGTCGAGAAACGTTCGTTTCTGCTAGCGCTGTGCTTCTACACATGTATTTGCTGAACGGTGAAAGCGCACAGTAATGCACTTTTCTCCCAGCAAATACACTGTTTCTAAGGAAATGGGAACACACTGAGGAGACACTTGTGGGAGCTACTGTGACTAAAACTGAGCTTCCCTACGCACAGGGAAGCAAGAGAAATGCTGATTTCATCAAGCCCAGTTACATACTCAGAATCTGTACTACTGCGCAAATAGGCATGTCTCTGTAGGCAAAAAACTCATTTCTGACAAAGTTGCCCAAATGCATCTCAGAAGTGTGCAACTTGTTCCCTGAGTTAGAAAACGTCGAGAAACGGTCATATCTGCTAACGCTGTGCTTCTACACATGTATTTGCTGAACGGTGAAAGCACACAGTAATGCACTTTTCTCCCAGCAAATACACTGTTTCTAAGGAAATGGGAACACACTGAGGAGACACTTGTGGGAGCTACTGTGACTAAAACTGAGGTTCCCTATGCACAGGGAAGCAAGAGAAATGCTGATTTCATCAAGCCCAGTTACATACTCAGAATCTGTACTACTGCGCAAATAGGCATGTCTCTGTAGGCAAAAAACTCATTTCTGACAAAGTTGCCCAAATGCATCTCAGAAGTGTGCAACTTGTTCCCTGAGTTAGAAAACGTCGAGAAACGTTCGTTTCTGCTAGCGATGTGCTTCTACACATGTATTTGCTGAACGGTGAAAGCGCACAGTAATGCACTTTTCTCCCAGCAAATACACTGTTTCTAAGGAACTGGGAACACACTGAGGAGACACTTGTGGGAGCTACTGTGACTAAAACTGAGCTTCCCTACGCACAGGGAAGCAGGAGAAATGCTGATTTCATCCAGCCCAGTTACATACTCAGAATCTGTACTACTGCGCAAATAGGCATGTCTCTGTAGGCAAAAAACTCATTTCTGACAAAGTTGCCCAAATGCATCTCAGAAGTGTGCAACTTGTTCCCTGAGTTAGAAAACGTCGAGAAACGGTCGTTTCTGCTAGCGCTGTGCTTCTACACATGTATTTGCTGAACGGTGAAAGCGCACAGTGATGCACTTTTTTCCCAGCAAATACAATGTTTCTAAGGAAATGGGAACACACTGAGGAGACACTTTTGGGAGCTACTGTGACTAAAACTGAGCTTCCCTACGCACAGGGAAGCAAGAGAAATGCTGATTTCATCAAGCCCAGTTACATACTCAGAATCTGTACTACTGCGCAAATAGGCATGTCTCTGTAGGCAAAAAACTCATTTCTAACAAAGTTGCCCAAATGCATCTCAGAAGTGTGCAACTTGTTCCCTGAGTTAGAAAACGTCGAGAAACGGTCGTTTCTGCTAGCGCTGTGCTTCTACACATGTATTTGCTGAACGGTGAAAGCGCTCAGTGATGCACTTTTTTCCCAGCAAATACAATGTTTCTAAGGAAATGGGAACACACTGAGGAGACACTTTTGGGAGCTACTGTGACTAAAACTGAGCTTCCCTACGCACAGGGAAGCAAGAGAAATGCTGATTTCATCAAGCCCAGTTACATACTCAGAATCTGTACTACTGCGCAAATAGGCATGTCTCTGTAGGCAAAAAACTCATTTCTAACAAAGTTGCCCAAATGCATCTCAGAAGTGTGCAACTTGTTCCCTGAGTTAGAAAACGTCGAGAAACGTTCGTTTCTGCTAGCGCTGTGCTTCTACACATGTATTTGCTGAACGGTGAAAGCGCACAGTAATGCACTTTTCTCCCAGCAAATACAATGTTTCTAAGGAAATGGGAACACGCTGAGGAGACACTTGTGGGAGCTACAGTGACTAAAACTGAGCTTCCCTACGCACAGGGAAGCAAGAGAAATGCTGATTTCATCAAGCCCAGTTACATACTCAGAATCTGTACTACTGCGCAAATAGGCATGTCTCTGTAGGCAAAAAACTCATTTCTGACAAAGTTGCCCAAATGCATCTCAGAAGTGTGCAACTTGTTCCCTGAGTTAGAAAGCGTCGAGAAACGTTCGTTTCTGCTAGCGCTGTGCTTCTACACATGTATTTGCTGAACGGTGAAAGCGCACAGTAATGCACTTTTCTCCCAGCAAATACACTGTTCCTAAGGAAAAGGGAACACACTGAGGAGACACTTGTGGGAGCTACTGTTACTAAAACTGAGCTTCCCTACGCACAGGGAAGCAAGAGAAATGCTGATTTCATCAAGCCCAGTTACATACTCAGAATCTGTACTACTGCGCAAATAGGCATGTCTCTGTAGGCAAAAAACTCATTTCTGACAAAGTTGCCCAAATGCATCTCAGAAGTGTGCAACTTGATCCCTGAGTTAGAAAACGTCGAGAAACGTTCGTTTCTGCTAGCGCTGTGCTTCTACACATGTATTTGCTGAACGGTGAAAGCGTACAGTGATGCACTTTTCTCCCAGCAAATACACTGTTTCTAAGGAAATGGGAACACACTGAGGAGACACTTGTGGGAGCTACTGTGACTAAAACTGAGCTTCCCTACGCACAGGGAAGCAAGAGAAATGCTGATTTCATCAAGCCCAGTTACATACTCAGAATCTGTACTACTGCGCAAATAGGCATGTCTCTTTAGGCAAAAAACTCATTTCTGACAAAGTTGCCCAAATGCATCTCAGAAGTGTGCAACTTGTTCCCTGAGTTAGAAAACATCGAGAAACGTTCGTTTCTGCTAGCGCTGTGCTTCTACACATGTATTTGCTGAACGGTGAAAGCGCATAGTAATGCACTTTTCTCCCAGCAAATACACTGTTTCTAAGGAAATGGGAACACACTGAGGAGACACTTGTGGGAGCTACTGTGACTAAAACTGAGCTTCCCTACGCACAGGGAAGCAAGAGAAATGCTGATTTCATCAAGCCCAGTTACATACTCAGAATCTGTACTACTGCGCAAATAGGCATGTCTGTGTAGGCAAAAAACTCATTTCTGACAAAGTTGCCCAAATGCATCTCAGAAGTGTGCAACTTGTTCCCTGAGTTAGAAAACGTCGAGAAACGGTCATATCTGCTAACGCTGTGCTTCTACACATGTATTTGCTGAACGGTGAAAGCGCACAGTAATGCACATTTTTCCCAGCAAATACACTGTTTCTAAGGAAATGGGAACACACTGAGGAGACACTTTTGGGAGCTACTGTGACTAAAACTGAGCTTCCCTACGCACAGGGAAGCAAGAGAAATGCTGATTTCATCAAGCCCAGTTACATACTCAGAATCTGTACTACTGCGCAAATAGGCATGTCTCTGTAGGCAAAAAACTCATTTCTAACAAAGTTGCCCAAATGCATCTCAGAAGTGTGCAACTTGTTCCCTGAGTTAGAAAACGTCGAGAAACGTTCGTTTCTGCTAGCGCTGTGCTTCTACACATGTATTTGCTGAACGGTGAAAGCGCACAGTAATGCACTTTTCTCCCAGCAAATACAATGTTTCTAAGGAAATGGGAACACACTGAGGAGACACTTGTGGGAGCTACAGTGACTAAAACTGAGCTTCCCTATGCACAGGGAAGCAAGAGAAATGCTGATTTCATCAAGCCCAGTTACATACTCAGAATCTGTACTACTGCGCAAATAGGCATGTCTCTGTAGGCAAAAAACTCATTTCTGACAAAGTTGCCCAAATGCATCTCAGAAGTGTGCAACTTGTTCCCTGAGTTAAAAAGCGTCGAGAAACGTTCGTTTCTGCTAGCGCTATGCTTCTACACATGTATTTGCTGAACGGTGAAAGCGCACAGTAATGCACTTTTCTCCCAGCAAATACACTGTTCCTAAGGAAAAGGGAACACACTGAGGAGACACTTGTGGGAGCTACTGTTACTAAAACTGAGCTTCCCTACGCACAGGGAAGCAAGAGAAATGCTGATTTCATCAAGCCCAGTTACATACTCAGAATCTGTACTACTGCGCAAATAGGCATGTCTCTGTAGGCAAAAAACTCATTTCTGACAAAGTTGCCCAAATGCATCTCAGAAGTGTGCAACTTGTTCCCTGAGTTAGAAAACGTCGAGAAACGTTCGTTTCTGCTAGCGCTGTGCTTCTACACATGTATTTGCTGAACGGTGAAAGCGTACAGTGATGCACTTTTCTCCCAGCAAATACACTGTTTCTAAGGAAATGGGAACACACTGAGGAGACACTTGTGGGAGCTACTGTGACTAAAACTGAGCTTCCCTACGCACAGGGAAGCAAGAGAAATGCTGATTTCATCAAGCCCAGTTACATACTCAGAATCTGTACTACTGCGCAAATAGGCATGTCTCTGTAGGCAAAAAACTCATTTCTGACAAAGTTGCCCCAATGCATCTCAGAAGTGTGCAACTTGTTCCCTGAGTTAGAAAACGTCGAGAAACGTTCGTTTCTGCTAGCGCTGTGCTTCTACACATGTATTTGCTGAACGGTGAAAGCGCACAGTAATGCACTTTTCTCCCAGCAAATACACTGTTTCTAAGGAAATGGGAACACACTGAGGAGACACTTGTGGGAGCTACTGTGACTAAAACTGAGCTTCCCTACGCACAGGGAAGCAAGAGAAATGCTGATTTCATCAAGCCCAGTTACATACTCAGAATCTGTACTACTGCGCAAATAGGCATGTCTCTGTAGGCAAAAAACTCATTTCTGACAAAGTTGCCCAAATGCATCTCAGAAGTGTGCAACTTGTTCCCTGAGTTAGAAAACGTCGAGAAACGGTCATATCTGCTAACGCTGTGCTTCTACACATGTATTTGCTGAACGGTGAAAGCACACAGTAATGCACTTTTCTCCCAGCAAATACACTGTTTCTAAGGAAATGGGAACACACTGAGGAGACACTTGTGGGAGCTACTGTGACTAAAACTGAGGTTCCCTATGCACAGGGAAGCAAGAGAAATGCTGATTTCATCAAGCCCAGTTACATACTCAGAATCTGTACTACTGCGCAAATAGGCATGTCTCTGTAGGCAAAAAACTCATTTCTGACAAAGTTGCCCAAATGCATCTCAGAAGTGTGCAACTTGTTCCCTGAGTTAGAAAACGTCGAGAAACGTACGTTTCTGCTAGCGATGTGCTTCTACACATGTATTTGCTGAACGGTGAAAGCGCACAGTAATGCACTTTTCTCCCAGCAAATACACTGTTTCTAAGGAACTGGGAACACACTGAGGAGACACTTGTGGGAGCTACTGTGACTAAAACTGAGCTTCCCTACGCACAGGGAAGCAAGAGAAATGCTGATTTCATCCAGCCCAGTTACATACTCAGAATCTGTACTACTGCGCAAATAGGCATGTCTATGTAGGCAAAAAACTCATTTCTGACAAAGTTGCCCAAATGCATCTCAGAAGTGTGCAACTTGTTCCCTGAGTTAGAAAACGTCGAGAAACGGTCGTTTCTGCTAGCGCTGTGCTTCTACACATGTTTTTGCTGAACGGTGAAAGCGCACAGTAATGCACTTTTCTCCCAGCAAATACACTGTTTCTAAGGAAATGGGAACACACTGAGGAGACACTTGTGGGAGCTACTGTGACTAAAACTGAGCTTCCCTACGCACAGGGAAGCAAGAGAAATGCTGATTTCATTAGCCCAGTTACATACTCAGAATATGTACTACTGCGCAAATAGGCATGAATCTGTAGGCAAAAAACTCATTTCTGACAAAGTTGCCCAAATGGATCTCAGAAGTGTGCAACTTGTTCCCTGAGTTAGAAAACGTCGAGAAACGGTCGTTTCTGCTATCGCTGTGCTTCTACACATGTATTTGCTGAACGGTGAAAGCGCACAGTAATGCACTTTTTTCCCAGCAAATACACTGTTTCTAAGGAAATGGGAACACACTGAGGAGACACTTGTGGGAGCTACTGTGACTAAAACTGAGCTTCCCTACGCACAGGGAAGCAAGAGAAATGCTGATTTCATCAAGCCCAGTTACATACTCAGAATCTGTACTACTGCGCAAACAGGCATGTCTCTTTAGGCAAAAAACTCATTTTTGACAAAGTTGCCCAAATGCATTTCAGAAGTGTGCAACTTGTTCCCTGAGTTAGAAAACGTCGAGAAACGGTCGTTTCTGCTAGCGCTGTGCTTCTACACATGTATTTGCTGAACGTTGAAAGCGCACAGTAATGCACTTTTCTCCCAGCAAATACACTTTTTCTAAGGAAATGGGAACATACTGAGGAGAAACTTGTGGGAGCTACTGTGACTAAAACTGAGCTTCCCTACGCACAGGGAAGCAAGAGGAATGCTGATTTCATCAAGCCCAGTTACATACTCAGAATCTGTACTACTGCGCAAATAGGCATGTCTCTTGAAGCAAAAAACTCATTTCTGACAAAGTTGCCCAAATGCATCTCAGAAGTGTGCAACTTGTTCCCTGAGTCAGAAAACGTCGAGAAACGGTCGTTTCTGCTAGCGCTGTGCTTCTACACATGTATTTGCTGAACGGTGAAAGCACACAGTAATGCACTTTTCTCCCAGCAAATACACTGTTTCTAAGGAAATGGGAACACACTGAGGAGACACTTGTGGGAGCTACAGTGACGAAAACTGAGCTTCCCTACGCACAGGGAAGCAAGAGAAATGCTGATTTCATCCAGCACAGTTACATACTCAGAATCTGTACTACTGCGCAAATAGGCATGTCTCTTTAGGCAAAAAACTCATTTCTGACAAAGTTGCCCAAATGCATCTTAGAAGTGTGAAACTTGTTCCCTGAGTTAGAAAACGTCGAGAAACGGTTGTTTCTGCTAGCGCTGTGCTTCTACACATGTATTTGCTGAACGTTGAAAGCGCACAGTAATGCACTTTTCTCCCAGCAAATACACTTTTTCTAAGGAAATGGGAACATACTGAGGAGAAACTTGTGGGAGCTACTGTGACTAAAACTGAGCTTCCCTACGCACAGGGAAGCAAGAGGAATGCTGATTTCATCAATCCCAGTTACATACTCAGAATCTGTACTACTGCGCAAATAGGCATGTCTCTTTAGGCAAAAAACTCATTTCTGACAAAGTTGCCCAAATGCATCTCAGAAGTGTGCAACTTGTTCCCTGAGTTAGAAAACGTTGAGAAACGGTCGTTTCTGCTAGTGCTGTGCTTCTACACATGTATTTGCTGAACAGGGAAATCACACAGTAATGCACTTTTCTCCCAGCAAATACACTTTTTCTAAGGAACTGGGAACACACTGAGGAGACACTTGTGGGAGCTACTGTGACTAAAACTGAGCTTCCCTACGAACAGGGAAGCAAAAGAAATGCTGATTTCATCAAGCCCAGTTACATACTCAGAATCTGTACTACTGCGCAAATAGGCATGTCTCTTTAGGCAAAAAACTCATATCTGACAAAGTTGCCCAAATGCATCTCAGAAGTGTGCATCTTGTTCCCTGAGTTAGAAAACGTTGAGAAATGGTCGTTTCTGCTAGCGCTGTGCTTCTACACATGTATTTGATGAACGGTGAAAGCGCACAGTAATGCACTTTTCTCCCAGCAAATACACTGTTTCTAAGGAAATGGGAACACACTGAGGAGACACTTGTGGGAGCTACTGTGACTAAAACTGAGCTTCCCTATGCACAGGGAAGCAAGAGAAATGCTGATTTCATCAAGCCCAGTTACATACTCAGAATCTGTACTACTGCGCAAATAGGCATGTCTCTTTAGGCAAAAAACTCATTTCTGACAATGTTGCCCAAATGCATCTCAGAAGTGTACAACTAGTTCCCTGAGTTAGAAAACGTCGAGAAACGGTCGTTTCTGCGAGCGCTGTGCTTCTACACATGTATTTGCTGAACGGTGAAAGCGCACAGTAATGCACTTTTCTCCCAGCAAATACACTGTTTCTAAGGAAATGGGAACACACTGAGGAGACATTTGTGGGAGCTACTGTGACTAAAACTGAGCTTCCCTACGCACAGGGAAGCAAGAGAAATGCGGATTTCGTCAAGCCCAGTTACATACTCAAAATCTGTACTACTGCGCAAATAGGCATGTCTCTTTAGGCAAAAAACTCATTTCTGACAAAGTTGCCCAAATGCATCTCAGAAGTGTGCAACTTGTTCCCTGAGTTAGAAAACGTCGAGAAACGGTCGTTTCTGCTAGCGCTGTGCTTCTACACATGTATTTGCTGAACGGTGAAAGCGCACAGTAATGCACTTGTCTCCCAGCAAATACACTGTTTCTAAGGAAATGGGAACACACTGAGGAGACACTTGTGGGAGCTACTGTGACTAAAACTGAGCTTCCCTACGCACAGGGAAGCAAGAGAAATGCTGATTTCATCAAGCCCAGTTACATACTCAGAATCTGTACTACTGCGCAAATAGGCATGTCTCTTTAGGCAAAAAACTCATTTCTGACAAAGTTGCCCAAATGCATCTCAGAAGTGTGCAACTTGTTCCCTGAGTTAGAAACGTCGAGAAACGGTCGTTTTTGCTAGCGCTGTGCTTCTACACATGTATTTGCTGAACGGTGAAAGCGCACAGTAATGCACTTTTCTCCCAGCAAATACACTGTTTCTAAGGAAATGGGAACACACTGAGGAGACACTTGTGGGAGCTACAGTGACTAAAACTGAGCTTCCCTACGCACAGGGAAGCAAGAGAAATGCTGATTTCATCAAGCCCAGTTACATACTCAGAATCCTTACTACTGCGCAAATAGGCATGAATCTGTAGGCAAAAAACTCATTTCTGACAAAGTTGCCCAAATGCATCTCAGAAGTGTGCAACTTGTTCCCTGAGTTAGAAAACGTCGAGAAACGGTTGTTTCTGCTAGCGCTGTGCTTCTACACATGTATTTGCTGAACGGTGAAAGCGCACAGTAATGCACTTTTCTCCCAGCAAAAACACTGTTTCTAAGGAACTGGGAACACACTGAGGAGACACTTGTGGGAGCTATTGTGACTAAAACTGAGCTTCCCTACGCACAGGGAAGCAAGAGAAATGCTGATTTCATCAAGCCCAGTTACATACTCATAATCTGTACTACTGCGCAAATAGGCATGTCTCTTTAGGCAAAAAACTCATTTCTGACAAAGTTGCCCAAATGCATCTCAGAAGTGTGCAACTTGTTCCCTGAGTTAGAAAACGTCGAGAAACGTTCGTTTCTGCTAGCACTGTGCTTCTACACATGTATTTTCTGAACGGTGAAAGCGCACAGTAATGCACTTTTCTCCCAGCAAATACACTGTTTCTAAGGAACTGGGAACACACTGAGGAGACACTTGTGGGAGCTACTGTGACTAAAACTGAGGTTCCCTACGCACAGGGAAGCAAGAGGAATGCTGATTTCATCAAGCCCAGTTACATACTCAGAATCTGTACTACTGCGCAAATAGGCATGTCTCTTTAGGCAAAAAACTCATTTCTGACAAAGTTGCCCAAATGCATCTCAGAAGTGTGCAACTTGTTCCCTGAGTCAGAAAACGTCGAGAAACGGTCGTTTCTGCTAGCGCTGTGCTTCTACACATGTATTTGCTGAATGGTGAAAGCACACAGTAATGCACTTTTCTCCCAGCAAATACACTGTTTCTAAGGAAATGGGAACACACTGAGGAGACACTTGTGGGAGCTACAGTGACGAAAACTGAGCTTCCCTACGCACAGGGAAGCAAGAGAAATGCTGATTTCATCCAGCCCAGTTACATACTCAGAATCTGTACTACTGCGCAAATAGGCATGTCTCTTTAGGCAAAAAACTCATTTCTGACAAAGTTGCCCAAATGCATCTTAGAAGTGTGAAACTTGTTCCCTGAGTTAGAAAACGTCGAGAAACGGTTGTTTCTGCTAGCGCTGTGCTTCTACACATGTATTTGCTGAACGTTGAAAGCGCACAGTAATGCACTTTTCTCCCAGCAAATACACTTTTTCTAAGGAAATGGGAACATACTGAGGAGAAACTTGTGGGAGCTACTGTGACTAAAACTGAGCTTCCCTACGCACAGGGAAGCAAGAGGAATGCTGATTTCATCAAGCCCAGTTACATACTCAGAATCTGTACTACTGCGCAAATAGGCATGTCTCTTTAGGCAAAAAACTCATTTCTGACAAAGTTGCCCAAATGCATCTCAGAAGTGTGCAACTTGTTCCCTGAGTTAGAAAACGTTGAGAAACGGTCGTTTCTGCTAGTGCTGTGCTTCTACACATGTATTTGCTGAACGGGGAAATCACACAGTAATGCACTTTTCTCCCAGCAAATACACTTTTTCTAAGGAACTGGGAACACACTGAGGAGACACTTGTGGGAGCTACTGTGACTAAAACTGAGCTTCCCTACGAACAGGGAAGCAAAAGAAATGCTGATTTCATCAAGCCCAGTTACATACTCAGAATCTGTACTACTGCGCAAATAGGCATGTCTCTTTAGGCAAAAAACTCATATCTGACAAAGTTGCCCAAATGCATCTCAGAAGTGTGCATCTTGTTCCCTGAGTTAGAAAACGTTGAGAAATGGTCGTTTCTGCTAGCGCTGTGCTTCTACACATGTATTTGATGAACGGTGAAAGCGCACAGTAATGCACTTTTCTCCCAGCAAATACAGTGTTTCTAAGGAAATGGGAACACACTGAGGAGACACTTGTGGGAGCTACAGTGACTAAAACTAAGCTTCCCTACGCACAGGGAAGCAAGAGAAATGCTGATTTCATCAAGCCCAGTTACATACTCAGAATCTGTACTATTGCGCAAATAGGCATGTCTCTTTAGGCAAAAAACTCATTTCTGACAAAATTGCCCAAATGCATCTCACAAGTGTGCATCTTTTTCCGTGAGTTAGAAAACATCGAGAAAAGGTCGTTTCTGCTAGCGCTGTGCTTCTACACATGTATTTGCTGAACGTTGAAAGCGCACAGTAATGCACTTTTCTCCCAGGAAAAACACTGTTTCTAAGGAAATGGGAACACACTGAGGAGACACTTGTGGGAGCTACTGTGACTAAAACTGAGCTTCCCTACGCACAGGGAAGCAAGAGGAATGCTGATTTCATCAAGCCCAGTTACATACTCAGAATCTGTACTACTGCGCAAATAGGCATGTCTCTTTAGGCAAAAAACTCATTTCTGACAAAGTTGCCCAAATGCATCTCAGAAGTGTGCAACTTGTTCCCTGAGTTAGAAAACGTTGAGAAACGGTCGTTTCTGCTAGTGCTGTGCTTCTACACATGTATTTGCTGAACGGGGAAATCACACAGTAATGCACTTTTCTCCCAGCAAATACACTTTTTCTAAGGAACTGGGAACACACTGAGGAGACACTTGTGGGAGCTACTGTGACTAAAACTGAGCTTCCCTACGAACAGGGAAGCAAAAGAAATGCTGATTTCATCAAGCCCAGTTACATACTCAGAATCTGTACTACTGCGCAAATAGGCATGTCTCTTTAGGCAAAAAACTCATATCTGACAAAGTTGCCCAAATGCATCTCAGAAGTGTGCATCTTGTTCCCTGAGTTAGAAAACGTTGAGAAATGGTCGTTTCTGCTAGCACTGTGCTTCTACACATGTATTTGATGAACTGTGAAAGCGCACAGTAATGCACTTTTCTCCCAGCAAATACACTGTTTCTAAGGAAATGGGAACACACTGAGGAGACACTTGTGGGAGCTACTGTGACTAAAACTGAGCTTCCCTACGCACAGGGAAGCAAGAGAAATGCTGATTTCATCAAGCCCAGTTACATACTCAGAATCTGTACTACTGCGCAAATAGGCATGTCTCTTTAGGCAAAAAACTCATTTCTGACAAAGTTGCCCAAATGCATCTCAGAAGTGTGCAACTTGTTTCCTGAGTTAGAAAACGTCGAGAAGCGTTCGTTTCTGCTAGCGCTGTGCTTCTACACATGTATTTGCTGAACGGTGAAAGCACACAGTAATGCACTTTTCTCCCAGCAAATACAGTGTTTCTAAGGAAATGGGAACACACTGAGGAGACACTTGTGGGAGCTACAGTGACTAAAACTAAGCTTCCCTACGCACAGGGAAGCAAGAGAAATGCTGATTTCATCAAGCCCAGTTACATACTCAGAATCTGTACTATTGCGCAAATAGGCATGTCTCTTTAGGCAAAAAACTCATTTCTGACAAAATTGCCCAAATGCATCTCAGAAGTGTGCATCTTTTTCCGTGAGTTAGAAAACATCGAGAAAAGGTCGTTTCTTCCAGCGCTGTGCTTCTACACATGTATTTGCTGAACGTTGAAAGCGCACAGTAATGCACTTTTCTCCCAGGAAAAACACTGTTTCTAAGGAAATGGGAACACACTGAGGAGACACTTGTGGGAGCTACTGTGACTAAAACTGAGGTTCCCTACGCACAGGGAAGCAAGAGAAATGCTGATTTCATCAAGCCCAGTTACATACTGAGAATCTGTACTACTGCGCAAATAGGCATGTCTCTTTAGGCAAAAAACTCATTTCTGACAAAGTTGCCCAAATGCATCTCAGAAGTGTGCAACTTGTTCCCTGAGTTAGAAAACGTCGAGAAACGGTTGTTTCTGCTAGCGCTGTGCTTCTACACATGTATTTGCTGAACGGTGAAAGTGCACAGTAATGCACTTTTCTCCCAGCAAATACACTGTTTCTAAGGAAATGGGAACACACTGAGGAGACACTTGTGGGAGCTACTGTGACTAAAACTGAGCTTCCCTACGCACAGGGAAGCAAGAGAAATGCTGATTTCATCAAGCCCAGTTACATACTCAGAATCTGTACTACTGCGCAAATAGGCATGTCTCTTTAGGCAAAAAACTCATTTCTGACAAAGTTGCCCAAATGCATCTCAGAAGTGTGCAACTTGTTCCCTGAGTTAGAAAACGTCGAGAAACGGTCGTTTCTGCGAGCGCTGTGCTTCTACACATGTATTTGCTGAACGGTGAAAGCGCACAGTAATGCACTTTTCTCCCAGCAAATACACTGTTTCTAAGGAAAAGGGAACACACTGAGGAGACATTTGTGGGAGCTACTGTGACTAAAACTGAGCTTCCCTACGCACAGGGAAGCAAGAGAAATGCGGATTTCGTCAAGCCCAGTTACATACTCAAAATCTGTCCTACTGCGCAAATAGGCATGTCTCTGTAGGCAAAAAACTCATTTCTGACAAAGTTGCCCAAATGCATCTCAGAAGTGTGCAACTTGTTCCCTGAGTTAGAAAACGTCGAGAAACGGTCGTTTCTGCTAGAGCTGTGCTTCTACACATGTATTTGCTGAACGGTGAAAGCGCACAGTAATGCACTTTTCTCCCAGCAAATACACTGTTTCTAAGGAAATGGGAACACACTGAGGAGACACTTGTGGGAGCTACTGTGACTAAAACTGAGCTTCCCTACGCACAGGGAAGCAAGAGAAATGCTGATTTCATCAAGCCCAGTTACATACTCAGAATCTGTATTACTGCGCAAATAGGCATGTCTCTTTAGGCAAAAAACTCATTTCTGACAAAGTTGCCCAAATGCATCTCAGAAGTGTGCAACTTGTTCCCTGAGTTAGAAACGTCGAGAAACGGTCGTTTTTGCTAGCGCTGTGCTTCTACACATGTATTTGCTGAACGGTGAAAGCGCACAGTAATGCACTTTTCTCCCAGCAAATACACTGTTTCTAAGGAAATGGGAACACACTGAGGAGACACTTGTGGGAGCTACAGTGACTAAAACTGAGCTTCCCTACGCACAGGGAAGCAAGAGAAATGCTGATTTCATCAAGCCCAGTTACATACTCAGAATCCTTACTACTGCGCAAATAGGCATGTCTCTTTAGGCAAAAAACTCATTTCTGACAAAGTTGCCCAAATGCATCTCAGAAGTGTGCAACTTGTTCCCTGAGTTAGAGAACGTCGAGAAACGTTCGTTTCTGCTAGCACTGTGCTTCTACACATGTATTTTCTGAACGGTGAAAGCGCACAGTAATGCACTTTTCTCCCAGCAAATACACTGTTTCTAAGGAAATGGGAACACACTGAGGAGACACTTGTGGGAGCTACTGTGACTAAAACTGAGCTTCCCTACGCACAGGGAAGCAAGAGAAATGCTGATTTCATCAAGCCCAGTTACATACTCAGAATCTGTACTACTGCGCAAATAGGCATGTCTCTTTAGGCAAAAAACTCATTTCTGACAAAGTTGCCCAAATGCATCTCAGAAGTGTGCAACTTGTTCCCTGAGTTAGAAAACGTCGAGAAACGGTCGTTTCTGCTAGCGCTGTGCTTCTACACATGTATTTGCTGAACGGTGAAAGCGCACAGTAATGCACTTTTCTCCCAGCAAATACACTGTTTCTAAGGAAATGGGAACACACTGAGGAGACACTTGTGGGAGCTACAGTGACGAAAACTGAGCTTCCCTACGCACAGGGAAACAAGAGAAATGCTGATTTCATCAATCCCAGTTACATACTCAGAATCTG
Organism: Acomys minous; assembly: GCF_964271855.1. NCBI lineage: Eukaryota > Metazoa > Chordata > Mammalia > Rodentia > Muridae > Acomys > Acomys minous. The sequence continues at coordinate 3,672,557 of NW_028182181.1, forward strand.
TACTACTGCGCAAATAGGCATGTCTCTTTAGGCAAAAAAATCATTTCTGACAAAGTTGCCCAAATGCATCTCAGAAGTGTGCAACTTGTTCCCTGAGTTAGAAAACGTCGAGAAACGGTCTTTTCTGCTAGCGCTGTGCTTCTACACATGTATTTGCTGAACGGTGAAAGCGCACAGTAATGCACTTTTCTCCCAGGAAAAACACTGTTTCTAAGGAAATGGGAACACACTGAGGAGACACTTGTGGGAGCTACTGTGACTAAAACTGAGCTTCCCTACGCACAGGGAAGCAAGAGAAATGCTGATTTCATCAAGCCCAGTTACATACCTAGAATCTGTACTACTGCGCAAATAGGCATGTCTCTTTAGGCAAAACACTCATTTCTGACAATGTTGCCCAAATGCATCTCAGAAGTGTACAACTAGTTCCCTGAGTTAGAAAACGTCGAGAAACGGTCGTTTCTGCGAGCGCTGTGCTTCTACACATGTATTTGCTGAACGGTGAAAGCGCACAGTAATGCACTTTTCTCCCAGCAAATACACTGTTTCTAAGGAAATGGGAACACACTGAGGAGACATTTGTGGGAGCTACTGTGACTAAAACTGAGCTTCCCTACGCACAGGGAAGCAAGAGAAATGCGGATTTCGTAAAGCCCAGTTACATACTCAAAATCTGTACTACTGCGCAAATAGGCATGTCTCTTTAGGCAAAAAACTCATTTCTGACAAAGTTGCCCAAATGCATCTCAGAAGTGTGCAACTTGTTCCCTGAGTTAGAAAACGTCGAGAAACGGTCGTTTCTGCTAGCGCTGTGCTTCTACACATGTATTTGCTGAACGGTGAAAGCGCACAGTAATGCACTTGTCTCCCAGCAAATACACTGTTTCTAAGGAAATGGGAACACACTGAGGAGACACTTGTGGGAGCTACAGTGACTAAAACTGAGCTTCCCTACGCACAGGGAAGCAAGAGAAATGCTGATTTCATCAAGCCCAGTTACATACTCAGAATCTGTACTACTGCGCAAATAGGCATGTCTCTTTAGGCAAAAAACTCATTTCTGACAAAGTTGCCCAAATGCATCTCAGAAGTGTGCAACTTGTTCCCTGAGTTAGAAAACGTCGAGAAACGGTCGTTTTTGCTAGCGCTGTGCTTCTACACATGTATTTGCTGAACGGTGAAAGCGCACAGTAATGCACTTTTCTCCCAGCAAATACACTGTTTCTAAGGAAATGGGAACACACTGAGGAGACACTTGTGGGAGCTACAGTGACTAAAACTGAGCTTCCCTACGCACAGGGAAGCAAGAGAAATGCTGATTTCATCAAGCCCAGTTACATACTCAGATTCCTTACTACTGCGCAAATAGGCATGAATCTGTAGGCAAAAAACTCATTTCTGACAAAGTTGCCCAAATGCATCTCAGAAGTGTGCAACTTGTTCCCTGAGTTAGAAAACGTCGAGAAACGGTTGTTTCTGCTAGCGCTGTGCTTCTACACATGTATTTGCTGAACGGTGAAAGCGCACAGTAATGCACTTTTCTCCCAGCAAATACACTGTTTCTAAGTAAATGGGAACACACTGAGGAGACACTTGTGGGAGCTACTGTGACTAAAACTGAGCTTCCCTACGCACAGGGAAGCAAGAGAAATGCTGATTTCATCAAGCCAAGTTACATACTCATAATCTGTACTACTGCGCAAATAGGCATGTCTCTTTAGGCAAAAAACTCATTTCTGACAAAGTTGCCCAAATGCATCTCAGAAGTGTGCAACTTGTTCCCTGAGTTAGAAAACGTCGAGAAACGTTCGTTTCTGCTAGCACTGTGCTTCTACACATCTATTTTCTGAACGGTGAAAGCGCACAGTAATGCACTTTTCTCCCAGCAAATACACTGTTTCTAAGGAAATGGGAACACACTGAGGAGACACTTGTGGGAGCTACAGTGACGAAAACTGAGCTTCCCTACGCACAGGGAAGCAAGAGAAATGCTGATTTCATCAAGCCCAGTTACATACTCAGAATCTGTACTACTGCGCAAATAGGCATGTCTCTTTAGGCAAAAAACTCATTTCTGACAAAGTTGCCCAAATGCATCTCAGAAGTGTGCAACTTGTTCCCTGAGTTAGAAAACGTTGAGAAACGGTCTTTTCTGCTAGCGCTGTGCTTCTACACATGTATTTGCTGAACGGTGAAAGCGCACAGTAATGCACTTTTCTCCCAGCAAATACACTGTTTCTAAGGAAATGGGAACACACTGAGGAGACACTTGTGGGAGCTACAGTGACGAAAACTGAGCTTCCCTACGCACAGGGAAGCAAGAGAAATGCTGATTTCATCAAGCCCAGTTACATACTCAGAATATGTACTACTGCGCAAATAGGCATGTCTCTTTAGGCAAAAAACTCATTTCTGACAAAGTTGCCCAAATGCATCTCAGAAGTGTGCAACTTGTTCCCTGAGTTAGAAAACGTCGAGAAACGGTCTTTTCTGCTAGCGCTGTGCTTCTACACATGTATTTGCTGAACGGTGAAAGCGCACAGTAATGCACTTTTCTCCCAGCAAATACACTGTTTCTAAGGAAATGGGAACACACTGAGGAGACACTTTTGGGAGCTACTGTGACGAAAACTGAGCTTCCCTACGCACAGGGAAGCAAGAGAAATGCTGATTTCATCAAGCCCAGTTACATACTCAGTATCTGTACTACTGCGCAAATAGGCATGTCTCTTTAGGCAAAAAACTCATTTCTGACAAAGTTGCCCAAATGCATCTCAGAAGTGTGCAACTTGTTCGCTGAGTTAGAAAACGTTGAGAAACGTTCGTTTCTGCTAGCACTGTGCTTCTACACATGTATTTCCTGAACGGTGAAAGCGCACAGTAATGCACTTTTCTCCCAGCAAATACACTGTTTCTAAGGAAATGGGAACACACTGAGGAGACACTTGTGGGAGCTACAGTGACGAAAACTGAGCTTCCCTACGCACAGGGAAGCAAGAGAAATGCTGATTTCATCAAGCCCAGTTATATACTCAGAATCTGTACTACTGCGCAAATAGGCATGTCTCTGTAGGCAAAAAACTCATTTCTGACAAAGTTGCCCAAATGCATCTCAGAAGTGTGCAACTTGTTCCCTGAGTTAGAAAACGTCGAGAAACGGTTTTTTCTGCTAGCGCTGTGCTTCTACACATGTATTTGCTGAACGGTGAAAGCGCACAGTAATGCACTTTTCTCCCAGCAAATACACTGTTTCTAAGGAAATGGGAACACACGGAGGAGACACTTGTGGGAGCTACTGTGACTAAAACTGAGCTTCCCTACGCACATGGAAGCAAGAGAAATGCTGATTTCATCAAGCCCTGTTACATACTCAGAATCTGTACTACTGCGCAAATAGGCATGTCTCTTTAGACAAAAAACTCATTTTTGACAAAGTTGCCCAAATGCATTTCAGAAGTGTGCAACTCGTTCCCTGAGTTAGAAAACGTCGAGAAACGGTCGTTTCTGCTAGCGCTGTGCTTCTACACATGTATTTGCTGAACGTTGAAAGCGCACAGTAATGCACTTTTCTCCCAGCATATACACTTTTTCTAAGGAAATGGGAACATACTGAGGGGACACTTGTGGGAGCTACTGTGACTAAAACTGAGCTTCCCTACGCACAGGGAAGCAAGAGAAATGCTGATTTCATCAAGCCCAGTTACATACTCAGAATCTGTACTACTGCGCAAATAGGCATGTCTCTTTAGGCAAAAAACTCATTTCTGACAAAGTTGCCCAAATGCATCTCAGAAGTGTGCAACTTGTTCCCTGAGTTAGAAAATGTTGAGAAACGGTCGTTTCTGCTAGTGCTGTGCTTCTACACATGTATTTGCTGAACGTTGAAAGCGCACAGTAATGCACTTTTCTCCCAGCAAATACACTTTTTCTAAGGAAATGGGAACACACTGAGGAGACACTTGTGGGAGCTACTGTGACTAAAAGTGAGCTTCCCTACGGACAGGGAAGCAAAAGAAATGCTGATTTCATCAAGCCCAGTTACATACTCAGAATCTGTACTACTGCGCAAATAGGCATGTCTCTTTAGGCAAAAAACTCATTTCTGACAAAGTTGCCCAAATGAATCTCAGAAGTGTGCATCTTGTTCCCTGAGTTAGAAAACGTTGAGAAATGGTCGTTTCTGCTAGCGCTGTGCTTCTACACATGTATTTGGTGAACGGTGAAAGCGCACAGTAATGCACTTTTCTCCCAGCAAATACACTGTTTCTAAGGAAATGGGAACACACTGAGGAGACACTTGTGGGAGCTACCGTGACTAAAACTGAGCTTCCCTACGCACAGGGAAGCAAGAGAAATGCTGATTTCATCCAGCCCAGTTACATACTCAGAATCTGTACTACTGCGCAAATAGGCATGTCTCTTTAGGCAAAAAACTCATTTCTGACAAAGTTGCCCAAATGCATCTCAGAAGTGTGCAACTTGTTCCCTGAGTTAGAAAACGTCGAGAAACGTTCGTTTCTGCTAGCGCTGTGCTTCTACACATGTATTTGCTGAACGGTGAAAGCACACAGTAATGCACTTTTCTCCCAGCAAATACAGTGTTTCTAAGGAAATGGGTACACACTGAGGAGACACTTGTGGGAGCTACAGTGACTAAAACTGAGCTTCCCTACGCACAGGGAAGCAAGAGAAATGCTGATTTCATCAAGCCCAGTTACATACTCAGAATCTGTACTACTGCGCAAATAGGCATGTCTCTTTAGGCAAAAAACTCATTTCTGACAAAATTGCCCAAATGCATCTCAGAAGTGTGCATCTTTTTCCGTGAGTTAGAAAACATCGAGAAAAGGTCATTTCTGCTAGCGCTGTGCTTCTACACATGTATTTGCTGAACGCTGAAAGCGCACAGTAATGCACTTTTCTCCCAGGAAAAACACTGTTTCTAAGGAAATGGGAACACACTGAGGAGACACTTGTGGGAGCTACTGTGACTAAAACTGAGCTTCCCTACGCACAGGGAAGCAAGAGAAATGCTGATTTCATCCAGCCCAGTTACATACTCAGAATCTGTACTACTGCGCAAATAGGCATGTCTCTTTAGGCAAAAAACTCATTTCTGACAAAGTTGCCCAAATGCATCTCAGAAGTGTGCAACTTGTTCCCTGAGTTAGAAAACGTTGAGAAACGGTCGTTTCTGCTAGTGCTGTGCTTCTACACATGTATTTGCTGAACGGTGAAATCACACAGTAATGCACTTTTCTCCCAGCAAATACACTTTTTCTAAGGAAATGGGAACACACTGAGGAGACACTTGTGGGAGCTACTGTGACTAAAACTGAGCTTCCCTACGCACAGGGAAGCAAAAGAAATGCTGATTTCATCAAGCCCAGTTACATACTCAGAATCTGTACTACTGCGCAAATAGGCATGTCTCTTTAGGCAAAAAACTCATTTCTGACAAAGTTGCCCAAATGAATCTCAGAAGTGTGCATCTTGTTCCCTGAGTTAGAAAACGTTGAGAAATGGTCGTTTCTGCTAGCGCTGTGCTTCTACACATGTATTTGGTGAACGGTGAAAGCGCACAGTAATGCACTTTTCTCCCAGCAAATACACTGTTTCTAAGGAAATGGGAACACACTGAGGAGACACTTGTGGGAGCTACTGGGACTAAAACTGAGCTTCCCTACGCACAGGGAAGCAAGAGAAATGCTGATTTCATCCAGCCCAGTTACATACTCAGAATCTGTACTACTGCGCAAATAGGCATGTCTCTTTAGGCAAAAAACTCATTTCTGACAATGTTGCCCAAATGCATCTTAGAAGTGTGCAACTTGTTCCCTGAGTTAGAAAACGTCGAGAAACGGTTGTTTCTGCTAGCGCTGTGCTTCTACACATGTATTTGCTGAACGGTGAAAGCGCACAGTAATGCACTTTTCTCCCAGCAAATACACTGTTTCTAAGGAAATGGGAACACACTGAGGAGACACTTGTGGGAGCTACTGTGACTAAAACTGAGCTTCCCTACGCACAGGGAAGCAAGAGAAATGCTGATTTCTTCAAGCCCTGTTACATACTCAGAATCTGTACTACTGCGCAAATTGGCATGTCTCTTTAGGCAAAAAACTCATTTTTGACAAAGTTGCCCAAATGCATTTCAGAAGTGTGCAACTTGTTCCCTGAGTTAGAAAACGTCGAGAAACGGTCGTTTCTTCTAGCGCTGTGCTTCTACACATGTATTTGCTGAACGTTGAAAGCGCACAGTAATGCACTTTTCTCCCAGCAAATACACTTTTTCTAAGGAAATGGGAACATACTGAGGGGACACTTGTGGGAGCTTCTGTGACTAAAACTGAGCTTCCCTAAGCACAGGGAAGCAAGAGAAATGCTGATTTCATCAAGCCCAGTTACATACTCAGAATCTGTAGTACTGCGCAAATAGGCATGTCTCTTTAGGCAAAAATCTCATTTCTGACAAAGTTGCCCAAATGCATCTCAGAAGTGTGCAACTTGTTCCCTGAGTTAGAAAACGTTGAGAAACGGTCGTTTCTGCTAGTGCTGTGCTTCTACACATGTAATTGCTGAACGGTGAAATCACACAGTAATGCACTTTTCTCCCAGCAAATACACTTTTTCTAAGGAAATGGGAACACACTGAGGAGACACTTGTGGGAGCTACTGTGACTAAAACTGAGCTTCCCTACGCACAGGGAGGCAACAGAAATGCTGATTTCATCAAGCCCAGTTACATACTCAGAATCTGTACTACTGCGCAAATAGGCATGTCTCTTTAGGCAAAAAACTCATTTCTGACAAAGTTGCCCAAATGCATCTCAGAAGTGTGCAACTTGTTCCCTGAGTTAGAAAACGTCGAGAAACGGTCGTTTCTGCGAGCGCTGTGCTTCTACACATGTATTTGCTGAACGGTGAAAGCGCACAGTAATGCACTTTTCTCCCAGCAAATACACTGTTTCTAAGGAAATGGGAACACACTGAGGAGACACTTGTGGGAGCTACTGTGACTAAAACTGAGCTTCCCTACGCACAGGGAAGCAAGAGAAATGCTGATTTCATCAAGCCCAGTTACATACTCAGAATCTGTACTACTGCGCAAATAGGCATATCTCTTTAGGCAAAAAACTCATTTTTGACAAAGTTGCCCAAATGCATCTCAGAAGTGTGCAACTTGTTCCCAGAGTTAGAAAAGGTCGAGAAACGGTCGTTTCTGCTAGCGCTGTGCTTCTACACATGTATTTACTGAACGGTGAAAGCGCACAGTAATGCACTTTTCTCCCAGCAAATACACTGTTTCTAAGGAAATGGGAACACACTGAGGAGACATTTGTGGGAGCTACTGTGACTAAAACTGAGCTTCCCTACGCACAGGGAAGCAAGAGAAATGCTGATTTCATCAAGCCCAGTTACATACTCAGAATCTGTACTACTGCGCAAATAGGCATGTCTCTTTAGGCAAAAAACTCATTTCTGACAAAGTTGCCCAAATGCATCTCAGAAGTGTGCAACTTGTTCCCTGAGTTAGAAAACGTCGAGAAACGGTCGTTTCTGCGAGCGCTGTGCTTCTACACATGTATTTGCTGAACGTTGAAAGCGCACAGTAATGCACTTTTCTCCCAGCAAATACACTGTTTCTAAGGAAATGGGAACACACTGAGGAGACACTTGTGGGAGCTACTGTGACTAAAACTGAGCTTCCCTACGCACAGGGAAGCAAGAGAAATGCTGATTTCATCAAGCCCAGTTACATACTCAGAATCTGTACTACTGCGCAAATAGGCATATCTCTTTAGGCAAAAAACTCATTTTTGACAAAGTTGCCCAAATGCATCTCAGAAGTGTGCAACTTGTTCCCTGAGTTAGAAAAGGTCGAGAAACAGTCGTTTCTGCTAGCGCTGTGCTTCTACACATGTATTTACTGAACGGTGAAAGCGCACAGTAATGCACTTTTCTCCCAGCAAATACACTGTTTCTAAGGAAATGGGAACACACTGAGGAGACATTTGTGGGAGCTACTGTGACTAAAACTGAGCTTCCCTACGCACAGGGAAGCAAGAGAAATGCTGATTTCATCAAGCCCAGTTACATACTCAGAATCTGTCCTACTGCGCAAATAGGCATGTCTCTTTAGGCAAAAAACTCATTTCTGACAAAGTTGCCCAAATGCATCTCAGAAGTGTGCAACTTGTTCCCTGAGTTAGAAAACGTCGAGAAACGGTCGTTTCTGCTAGCGCTGTGCTTCTACACATGTATTTGCTGAACGGTGAAAGCGCACAGTAATGCACTTTTCTCCCAGCAAATACACTTTTTCTAAGGAAATGGGAACACACTGAGGAGACACTTGTGGGAGCTACTGTGACTAAAAGTGAGCTTCCCTACGGACAGGGAAGCAAAAGAAATGCTGATTTCATCAAGCCCAGTTACATACTCAGAATCTGTACTACTGCGCAAATTGGCATGTCTCTTTAGGCAAAAAACTCATTTCTGACAAAGTTGCCCAAATGCATCTCAGAAGTGTGCAACTTGTTCCCTGAGTTAGAAAACGTTGAGAAACGGTCGTTTCTGCTAGTGCTGTGCTTCTACACATGTATTTGCTGAACGGTGAAATCACACAGTAATGCACTTTTCTCCCAGCAAATACACTTTTTCTAAGGAAATGGGAACACACTGAGGAGACACTTGTGGGAGCTACTGTGACTAAAACTGAGCTTCCCTACGCACAGGGAAGCAAAAGAAATGCTGATTTCATCAAGCCCAGTTACATACTCAGAATCTGTACTACTGCGCAAATAGGCATGTCTCTTTAGGCAAAAAACTCATTTCTGACAAAGTTGCCCAAATGCATCTCAGAAGTGTGCATCTTGTTCCCTGAGTTAGAAAACATTGAGAAATGGTCCTTTCTGCTAGCGCTGTGCTTCTACACATGTATTTGCTGAACGGTGAAAGCGCACAGTAATGCACTTTTCTCCCAGCAAATACACTGTTTCTAAGGAAATGGGAACACACTGAGGAGACACTTGTGGGAGCTACCGTGACTAAAACTGAGCTTCCCTACGCACAGGGAAGCAAGAGAAATGCTGATTTCATCCAGCCCAGTTACATACTCAGAATCTGTACTACTGCGCAAATAGGCATGTCTCTTTAGGCAAAAAACTCATTTCTGACAAAGTTGCCCAAATGCATCTCAGAAGTGTGCAACTTGTTCCCTGAGTTAGAAAACGTCGAGAAACGTTCGTTTCTGCTAGCGCTGTGCTTCTACACATGTATTTGCTGAACGGTGAAAGCACACAGTAATGCACTTTTCTCACAGCAAATACAGTGTTTCTAAGGAAATGGGAACACACTGAGCAGACACTTGTGGGAGCTACAGTGACTAAAACTGAGCTTCCCTATGCACAGGGAAGCAAGAGAAATGCTGATTTCATCAAGCCCAGTTACATACTCAGAATCTGTACTACTGCGCAAATAGGCATGTCTCTTTAGGCAAAAAACTCATTTCTGACAAAATTGCCCAAATGCATCTCAGAAGTGTGCAACTTTTTCCGTGAGTTAGAAAACATCGAGAAAAGGTCGTTTCTGCTAGCGCTGTGCTTCTACACATGTATTTGCTGAACGGTGAAAGCGCACAGTAATGCACTTTTCTCCCAGGAAAAACACTGTTTCTAAGGAAATGGGAACACACTGAGGAGACACTTGTGGGAGCTACTGGGACTAAAACTGAGCTTCCCTACGCACAGGGAAGCAAGAGAAATGCTGATTTCATCAAGCCCAGTTACATACTCAGAATCTGTACTACTGCGCAAATAGGCATGTCTCTTTAGGCAAAAAACTCATTTCTGACAAAGTTGCCCAAATGCATCTCAGAAGTGTGCAACTTGTTCCCTGAGTTAGAAAACGTCGAGAAACGGTCGTTTCTGCTAGAGCTGTGCTTCTACACATGTATTTGCTGAACGGTGAAATCGCACAGTAATGCACTTTTCTCCCAGCAAATACACTGTTTCTAAGGAAATGGGAACACACTGAGGAGACACTTGTGGGAGCTACCGTGACTAAAACTGAGCTTCCCTACGCACAGGGAAGCAAGAGAAATGCTGATTTCATCCAGCCCAGTTACATACTCAGAATCTGTACTACTGCGCAAATAGGCATGTCTCTTTAGGCAAAAAACTCATTTCTGACAAAGTTGCCCAAATGCATCTCAGAAGTGTGCAACTTGTTCCCTGAGTTAGAAAACGTCGAGAAACGTTCGTTTCTGCTAGCGCTGTGCTTCTACACATGTATTTGCTGAACGGTGAAAGCACACAGTAATGCACTTTTCTCCCAGCAAATACAGTGTTTCTAAGGAAATGGGAACACACTGAGCAGACACTTGTGGGAGCTACAGTGACTAAAACTGAGCTTCCCTATGCACAGGGAAGCAAGAGAAATGCTGATTTCATCAAGCCCAGTTACATACTCAGAATCTGTACTACTGCGCAAATAGGCATGTCTCTTTAGGCAAAAAACTCATTTCTGACAAAATTGCCCAAATGCATCTCAGAAGTGTGCAACTTTTTCCGTGAGTTAGAAAACATCGAGAAAAGGTCGTTTCTGCTAGCGCTGTGCTTCTACACATGTATTTGCTGAACGTTGAAAGCGCACAGTAATGCACTTTTCTCCCAGGAAAAACACTGTTTCTAAGGAAATGGGAACACACTGAGGAGACACTTGTGGGAGCTACTGGGACTAAAACTGAGCTTCCCTACGCACAGGGAAGCAAGAGAAATGCTGATTTCATCAAGCCCAGTTACATACTCAGAATCTGTACTACTGCGCAAATAGGCATGTCTCTTTAGGCAAAAAACTCATTTCTGACAAAGTTGCCCAAATGCATCTCAGAAGTGTGCAACTTGTTCCCTGAGTTAGAAAACGTCGAGAAACGGTCGTTTCTGCTAGAGCTGTGCTTCTACACATGTATTTGCTGAACGGTGAAAGCGCACAGTAATGCACTTTTCTCCCAGCAAATACACTGTTTCTAAGGAAATGGGAACACACTGAGGAGACACTTGTGGGAGCTACAGTGACGAAAACTGAGCTTCCCTACGCACAGGGAAGCAAGAGAAATGCTGATTTCATCAAGCCCAGTTACATACTCAGAATCTCTACTACTTCGCAAATAGGCATGTCTCTGTAGGCAAAAAACTCATTTCTGACAATGTTGCCCAAATGCATCTTAGAAGTGTGCAACTTGTTCCCTGAGTTAGAAAACGTCGAGAAACGGTTGTTTCTGCTAGCGCTGTGCTTCTACACATGTATTTGCTGAACGGTGAAAGCGCACAGTAATGCACTTTTCTCCCAGCAAATACACTGTTTCTAAGGAAATGGGAACACACTGAGGAGACACTTGTGGGAGCTACTGTGACTAAAACTGAGCTTCCCTACGCACAGGGAAGCAAGAGAAATGCTGATTTCATCAAGCCCTGTTACATACTCAGAATCTGTACTACGGCGCAAATAGGCATGTCTCTTTAGGCAAAAAACTCATTTTTGACAAAGTTGCCCAAATGCATTTCAGAAGTGTGCAACTTGTTCCCTGAGTTAGAAAACGTTGAGAAACGGTCGTTTCTGCTAGTGCTGTGCTTCTACACATGTATTTGCTGAACGGTGAAATCACACAGTAATGCACTTTTCTCCCAGCAAATACACTTTTTCTAAGGAAATGGGAACACACTGAGGAGACACTTGTGGGAGCTACTGTGACTAAAACTGAGCTTCCCTACGCACAGGGAGGCAACAGAAATGCTGATTTCATCAAGCCCAGTTACATACTCAGAATCTGTACTACTGCGCAAATAGGCATGTCTCTTTAGGCAAAAAACTCATTTCTGACAAAGTTGCCCAAATGCATCTCAGAAGTGTGCAACTTGTTCCCTGAGTTAGAAAACGTCGAGAAACGGTCGTTTCTGCGAGCGCTGTGCTTCTACACATGTATTTGCTGAACGGTGAAAGCGCACAGTAATGCACTTTTCTCCCAGCAAATACACTGTTTCTAAGGAAATGGGAACACACTGAGGAGACACTTGTGGGAGCTACTGTGACTAAAACTGAGCTTCCCTACGCACAGGGAAGCAAGAGAAATGCTGATTTCATCAAGCCCAGTTACATACTCAGAATCTGTACTACTGCGCAAATAGGCATATCTCTTTAGGCAAAAAACTCATTTTTGACAAAGTTGCCCAAATGCATCTCAGAAGTGTGCAACTTGTTCCCTGAGTTAGAAAAGGTCGAGAAACGGTCGTTTCTGCTAGCGCTGTGCTTCTACACATGTATTTACTGAACGGTGAAAGCGCACAGTAATGCACTTTTCTCCCAGCAAATACACTGTTTCTAAGGAAATGGGAACACACTGAGGAGACATTTGTGGGAGCTACTGTGACTAAAACTGAGGTTCCCTACGCACAGGGAAGCAAGAGAAATGCTGATTTCATCAAGCCCAGTTACATACTCAGAATCTGTCCTACTGCGCAAATAGGCATGTCTCTTTAGGCAAAAAACTCATTTCTGACAAAGTTGCCCAAATGCATCTCAGAAGTGTGCATCTTGTTCCCTGAGTTAGAAAACGTCGAGAAACGGTCGTTTCTGCTAGCGCTGTGCTTCTACACATGTATTTGCTGAACGGTGAAAGCGCACAGTAATGCACTTTTCTCCCAGCAAATACACTTTTTCTAAGGAAATGGGAACACACTGAGGAGACACTTGTGGGAGCTACTGTGACTAAAAGTGAGCTTCCCTACGGACAGGGAAGCAAAAGAAATGCTGATTTCATCAAGCCCAGTTACATACTCAGAATCTGTACTACTGCGCAAATAGGCATGTCTCTTTAGGCAAAAAACTCATTTCTGACAAAGTTGCCCAAATGCATCTCAGAAGTGTGCATCTTGTTCCCTGAGTTAGAAAACGTTGAGAAATGGTCGTTTCTGCTAGCCTGTGCTTCTACACATGTATTTGCTGAACGGTGAAAGCGCACAGTAATGCACTTTTCTCCCAGCAAATACACTGTTTCTAAGGAAATGGGAACACACTGAGGAGACACTTGTGGGAGCTACCGTGACTAAAACTGAGCTTCCCTACGCACAGGGAAGCAAGAGAAATGCTGATTTCATCCAGCCCAGTTACATACTCAGAATCTGTACTACTGCGCAAATAGGCATGTCTCTTTAGGCAAAAAACTCATTTCTGACAAAGTTGCCCAAATGCATCTCAGAAGTGTGCAACTTGTTCCCTGAGTTAGAAAACGTCGAGAAACGGTCTTTTCTGCTAGCGCTGTGCTTCTACACATGTATTCGCTGAACGGTGAAAGCACACAGTAATGCACTTTTCTCCCAGCAAATACAGTGTTTCTAAGGAAATGGGAACACACTGAGGAGACACTTGTGGGAGCTACTGTGACTAAAACTGAGCTTCCCTACACACAGGGAAGCAAGAGAAATGCTGATTTCATCAAGCCCAGTTACATACTCAGAATCTGTACTACTGCGCAAATAGGCATGTCTCTTTAGGCAAAAAACTCATTTCTGACAAAATTGCCCAAATGCATCTCAGAAGTGTGCATCTTTTTCCGTGAGTTAGAAAACATCGAGAAAAGGTCATTTCTGCTAGCGCTGTGCTTCTACACATGTATTTGCTGAACGCTGAAAGCGCACAGTAATGCACTTTTATCCCAGGAAAAACACTGTTTCTAAGGAAATGGGAACACACTGAGGAGACACTTGTGCAAGCTACTGTGACTAAAACTGAGCTTCCCTACGCACAGGGAAGCAAGAGAAATGCTGATTTCATCATGCACAGTTACATACTCAGAATCTGTACTACTGCCAAATAGGCATGTCTCTTTAGGCAAAAAACTCATTTCTGACAATGTTGCCCAAATGCATCTTAGAAGTGTGCAACTTGTTCCCTGAGTTAGAAAACGTCGAGAAACGGTTGTTTCTGCTAGCGCTGTGCTTCTACACATGTATTTGCTGAACGGTGAAAGCGCACAGTAATGCACTTTTCTCCCAGCAAATACACTGTTTCTAAGGAAATGGGAACACACTGAGGAGACACTTGTGGGAGCTACTGTGACTAAAACTGAGCTTCCCTACGCACAGGGAAGCAAGAGAAATGCTGATTTCATCAAGCTCTGTTACATACTCAGAATCTGTACTACTGCGCAAATAGGCATGTCTCTTTAGGCAAAAAACTCATTTTTGACAAAGTTGCCCAAATGCATTTCAGAAGTGTGCAACTTGTTCCCTGAGTTAGAAAACGTCGAGAAACGGTCGTTTCTGCTAGCGCTGCGCTTCTACACATGTATTTGCTGAACGTTGAAAGCGCACAGTAATGCACTTTTCTCCCAGCAAATACACTTTTTCTAAGGAAATGGGAACATACTGAGGGGACACTTGTGGGAGCTACTGTGACTAAAACTGAGCTTCCCTACGCACAGGGAAGCAAGAGAAATGCTGATTTCATCAAGCCCAGTTACATACTCAGAATCTGTACTACTGCGCAAATAGGCATGTCTCTTTAGGCAAAAAACTCATTTCTGACAAAGTTGCCCAAATGCATCTCAGAAGTGTGCAACTTGTTCCCTGAGTTAGAAAACGTTCAGAAACGGTCGTTTCTGCTAGTGCTGTGCTTCTACACATGTATTTGCTGAACGGTGAAATCACACAGTAATGCACTTTTCACCCAGCAAATACACTTTTTCTAAGGAAATGGGAACACACTGAGGAGACACTTGTGGGAGCTACTGTGACTAAAACTGAGCTTCCCTACGCACAGGGAGGCAAAAGAAATTCTGATTTCATCAAGCCCAGTTACATACTCAGAATCTGTACTACTGCGCAAATAGGCATGTCTCTTTAGGCAAAAAACTCATTTCTGACAAAGTTGCCCAAATGCATCTCAGAAGTGTGCAACTAGTTCCCTGAGTTAGAAAACGTCGAGAAACGGTCGTTTCTGCGAGCGCTGTGCTTCTACACATGTATTTGCTGAACGGTGAAAGCGCACAGTAATGCACTTTTCTCCCAGCAAATACACTGTTTCTAAGGAAATGGGAACACACTGAGGAGACACTTGTGGGAGCTACTGTGACTAAAACTGAGCTTCCCTACGCACAGGGAAGCAAGAGAAATGCTGATTTCATCAAGCCCAGTTACATACTCAGAATCTGTACTACTGCGCAAATAGGCATGTCTCTTTAGACAAAAAACTCATTTTTGACAAAGTTGCCCAAATGCATCTCAGAAGTGTGCAACTTGTTCCCTGAGTTAGAAAACGTCGAGAAACGGTCGTTTCTGCTAGCGCTGTGCTTCAACATATGTATTTGCTGAACGGTGAAAGCGCACAGTAATGCACTTTTCTCCCAGCAAATACACTTTTTCTAAGGAAATGGTAACACACTGAGGAGACACTTGTGGGAGCTACAGTGACGAAAACTGAGCTTCCCTACGCACAGGGAAGCAAGAGAAATGCTGATTTCATCAAGCCCAGTTACATACTCAGAATCTGTACTACTGCCAAATAGGCATGTCTCTGTAGGCAAAAAACTCATTTCTGACAATGTTGCCCAAATGCATCTTAGAAGTGTGAAACTTGTTCCCTGAGTTAGAAAACGTCGAGAAACGGTTGTTTCTGCTAGCGCTGTGCTTCTACACATGTATTTGCTGAACGGTGAAAGCGCACAGTAATGCACTTTTCTCCCAGCAAATACACTGTTTCTAAGGAAATGGGAACACACTGAGGAGACACTTGTGGGAGCTACTGTGACTAAAACTGAGCTTCCCTACGCACAGGGAAGCAAGAGAAATGCTGATTTCATCAAGCCCTGTTACATACTCAGAATCTGTACTACTGCGCAAATAGGCATGTCTCTTTAGGCAAAAAACTCATTTTTGACAAAGTTGCCCAAATGCATCTCAGAAGTGTGCAACTTGTTCCCTGAGTTAGAAAACGTCGAGAAACGGTCGTTTCTGCTAGCGCTGCGCTTCTACACATGTATTTGCTGAACGTTGAATGCGCACAGTAATGCACTTTTCTCCCAGCAAATACACTTTTTCTAAGGAAATGGGAACATACTGAGGGGACACTTGTGGGAGCTACTGTGACTAAAACTGAGCTTCCCTACGCACAGGGAAGCAAGAGAAATGCTGATTTCATCCAGCCCAGTTACATACTCAGAATCTGTACTACTGCGCAAATAGGCATGTCTCTTTAGGCAAAAAACTCATTTCTGACAAAGTTGCCCAAATGCATCTCAGAAGTGTGCAACTTGTTCCCTGAGTTAGAAAACGTCGAGAAACGTTCGTTTCTGCTAGCGCTGTGCTTCTACACATGTATTTGCTGAACGGTGAAAGCACACAGTAATGCACTTTTCTCCCAGCAAATACAGTGTTTCTAAGGAAATGGGAACACACTGAGCAGACACTTGTGGGAGCTACAGTGACTAAAACTGAGCTTCCCTATGCACAGGGAAGCAAGAGAAATGCTGATTTCATCAAGCCCAGTTACATACTCAGAATCTGTACTACTGCGCAAATAGGCATGTCTCTTTAGGCAAAAAACTCATTTCTGACAAAATTGCCCAAATGCATCTCAGAAGTGTGCAACTTTTTCCGTGAGTTAGAAAACATCGAGAAAAGGTCGTTTCTGCTAGCGCTGTGCTTCTACACATGTATTTGCTGAACGTTGAAAGCGCACAGTAATGCACTTTTCTCCCAGGAAAAACACTGTTTCTAAGGAAATGGGAACACACTGAGGAGACACTTGTGGGAGCTACTGGGACTAAAACTGAGCTTCCCTACACACAGGGAAGCAAGAGAAATGCTGATTTCATCAAGCCCAGTTACATACTCAGAATCTGTACTACTGCGCAAATAGGCATGTCTCTGTAGGCAAAAAACTCATTTCTGACAAAGATGCCCAAATGCATCTCAGAAGTGTGCAACTTATTCCCTGAGTTAGAAAACGTCGAGAAACGGTCGTTTCTGCTAGAGCTGTGCTTCTACACATGTATTTGCTGAACGGTGAAAGCGCACAGTAATGCACTTTTCTCCCAGCAAATACACTGTTTCTAAGGAAATGGGAACACACTGAGGAGACACTTGTGGGAGCTACAGTGACGAAAACTGAGCTTCCCTACGCACAGGGAAGCAAGAGAAATGCTGATTTCATCAAGCCCAGTTACATACTCAGAATCTCTACTACTTCGCAAATAGGCATGTCTCTGTAGGCAAAAAACTCATTTCTGACAATGTTGCCCAAATGCATCTTAGAAGTGTGCAACTTGTTCCCTGAGTTAGAAAACGTCGAGAAACGGTTGTTTCTGCTAGCGCTGTGCTTCTACACATGTATTTGCTGAACGGTGAAAGCGCACAGTAATGCACTTTTCTCCCAGCAAATACACTGTTTCTAAGGAAATGGGAACACACTGAGGAGACACTTGTGGGAGCTACTGTGACTAAAACTGAGCTTCCCTACGCACAGGGAAGCAAGAGAAATGCTGATTTCATCAAGCCCTGTTACATACTCAGAATCTGTACTACGGCGCAAATAGGCATGTCTCTTTAGGCAAAAAACTCATTTTTGACAAAGTTGCCCAAATGCATTTCAGAAGTGTGCAACTTGTTCCCTGAGTTAGAAAACGTCGAGAAACGGTCGTTTCTTCTAGCGCTGTGCTTCTACACATGTATTTGCTGAACGTTGAAAGCGCACAGTAATGCACTTTTCTCCCAGCAAATACACTTTTTCTAAGGAAATGGGAACATACTGAGGGGACACTTGTGGGAGCTACTGTGACTAAAACTGAGCTTCCCTACACACAGGGAAGCAAGAGAAATGCTGATTTCATCAAGCCCAGTTACATACTCAGAATCTGTACTACTGCGCAAATAGGCATGTCTCTTTAGGTAAAAATCTCATTTCTGACAAAGTTGCCCAAATGCATCTCAGAAGTGTGCAACTTGTTCGCTGAGTTAGAAAACGTTGAGAAACGGTCGTTTCTGCTAGTGCTGTGCTTCTACACATGTATTTGCTGAACGGTGAAATCACACAGTAATGCACTTTTCTCCCAGCAAATACACTTTTTCTAAGGAAATGGGAACACACTGAGGAGACACTTGTGGGAGCTACTGTGACTAAAACTGAGCTTCCCTACGCACAGGGAGGCAACAGAAATGCTGATTTCATCAAGCCCAGTTACATACTCAGAATCTGTACTACTGCGCAAATAGGCATGTCTCTTTAGGCAAAAAACTCATTTCTGACAAAGTTGCCCAAATGCATCTCAGAAGTGTGCAACTTGTTCCCTGAGTTAGAAAACGTCGAGAAACGGTCGTTTCTGCGAGCGCTGTGCTTCTACACATGTATTTGCTGAACGGTGAAAGCGCACAGTAATGCACTTTTCTCCCAGCAAATACACTGTTTCTAAGGAAATGGGAACACACTGAGGAGACACTTGTGGGAGCTACTGTGACTAAAACTGAGCTTCCCTACGCACAGGGAAGCAAGAGAAATGCTGATTTCATCAAGCCCAGTTACATACTCAGAATCTGTACTACTGCGCAAATAGGCATATCTCTTTAGGCAAAAAACTCATTTTTGACAAAGTTGCCCAAATGCATCTCAGAAGTGTGCAACTTGTTCCCTGAGTTAGAAAAGGTCGAGAAACGGTCGTTTCTGCTAGCGCTGTGCTTCTACACATGTATTTACTGAACGGTGAAAGCGCACAGTAATGCACTTTTCTCCCAGCAAATACACTGTTTCTAAGGAAATGGGAACACACTGAGGAGACATTTGTGGGAGCTACTGTGACTAAAACTGAGCTTCCCTACGCACAGGGAAGCAAGAGAAATGCTGATTTCATCAAGCCCAGTTACATACTCAGAATCTGTCCTACTGCGCAAATAGGCATGTCTCTTTAGGCAAAAAACTCATTTCTGACAAAGTTGCCCAAATGCATCTCAGAAGTGTGCATCTTGTTCCCTGAGTTAGAAAACGTCGAGAAACGGTCGTTTCTGCTAGCGCTGTGCTTCTACACATGTATTTGCTGAACGGTGAAAGCGCACAGTAATGCACTTTTCTCCCAGCAAATACACTTTTTCTAAGGAAATGGGAACACACTGAGGAGACACTTGTGGGAGCTACTGTGACTAAAAGTGAGCTTCCCTACGGACAGGGAAGCAAAAGAAATGCTGATTTCATCAAGCCCAGTTACATACTCAGAATCTGTACTACTGCGCAAATAGGCATGTCTCTTTAGGCAAAAAACTCATTTCTGACAAAGTTGCCCAAATGCATCTCAGAAGTGTGCATCTTGTTCCCTGAGTTAGAAAACGTTGAGAAATGGTCGTTTCTGCTAGCCTGTGCTTCTACACATGTATTTGCTGAACGGTGAAAGCGCACAGTAATGCACTTTTCTCCCAGCAAATACACTGTTTCTAAGGAAATGGGAACACACTGAGGAGACACTTGTGGGAGCTACCGTGACTAAAACTGAGCTTCCCTACGCACAGGGAAGCAAGAGAAATGCTGATTTCATCCAGCCCAGTTACATACTCAGAATCTGTACTACTGCGCAAATAGGCATGTCTCTTTAGGCAAAAAACTCATTTCTGACAAAGTTGCCCAAATGCATCTCAGAAGTGTGCAACTTGTTCCCTGAGTTAGAAAACGTCGAGAAACGGTCTTTTCTGCTTGCGCTGTGCTTCTACACATGTATTCGCTGAACGGTGAAAGCACACAGTAATGCACTTTTCTCCCAGCAAATACAGTGTTTCTAAGGAAATGGGAACACACTGAGGAGACACTTGTGGGAGCTACTGTGACTAAAACTGAGCTTCCCTACACACAGGGAAGCAAGAGAAATGCTGATTTCATCAAGCCCAGTTACATACTCAGAATCTGTACTACTGCGCAAATAGGCATGTCTCTTTAGGCAAAAAACTCATTTCTGACAAAATTGCCCAAATGCATCTCAGAAGGGTGCATCTTTTTCCGTGAGTTAGAAAACATCGAGAAAAGGTCATTTCTGCTAGCGCTGTGCTTCTACACATGTATTTGCTGAACGCTGAAAGCGCACAGTAATGCACTTTTATCCCAGGAAAAACACTGTTTCTAAGGAAATGGGAACACACTGAGGAGACACTTGTGCAAGCTACTGTGACTAAAACTGAGCTTCCCTACGCACAGGGAAGCAAGAGAAATGCTGATTTCATCATGCACAGTTACATACTCAGAATCTGTACTACTGCCAAATAGGCATGTCTCTTTAGGCAAAAAACTCATTTCTGACAATGTTGCCCAAATGCATCTTAGAAGTGTGCAACTTGTTCCCTGAGTTAGAAAACGTCGAGAAACGGTTGTTTTGCTAGCGCTGTGCTTCTACACATGTATTTGCTGAACGGTGAAAGCGCACAGTAATGCACTTTTCTCCCAGCAAATACACTGTTTCTAAGGAAATGGGAACACACTGAGGAGACACTTGTGGGAGCTACTGTGACTAAAACTGAGCTTCCCTACGCACAGGGAAGCAAGAGAAATGCTGATTTCATCAAGCTCTGTTACATACTCAGAATCTGTACTACTGCGCAAATAGGCATGTCTCTTTAGGCAAAAAACTCATTTTTGACAAAGTTGCCCAAATGCATTTCAGAAGTGTGCAACTTGTTCCCTGAGTTAGAAAACGTCGAGAAACGGTCGTTTCTGCTAGCGCTGCGCTTCTACACATGTATTTGCTGAACGTTGAAAGCGCACAGTAATGCACTTTTCTCCCAGCAAATACACTTTTTCTAAGGAAATGGGAACATACTGAGGGGACACTTGTGGGAGCTACTGTGACTAAAACTGAGCTTCCCTACGCACAGGGAAGCAAGAGAAATGCTGATTTCATCAAGCCCAGTTACATACTCAGAATCTGTACTACTGCGCAAATAGGCATGTCTCTTTAGGCAAAAAACTCATTTCTGACAAAGTTGCCCAAATGCATCTCAGAAGTGTGCAACTTGTTCCCTGAGTTAGAAAACGTTCAGAAACGGTCGTTTCTGCTAGTGCTGTGCTTCTACACATGTATTTGCTGAACGGTGAAATCACACAGTAATGCACTTTTCACCCAGCAAATACACTTTTTCTAAGGAAATGGGAACACACTGAGGAGACACTTGTGGGAGCTACTGTGACTAAAACTGAGCTTCCCTACGCACAGGGAGGCAAAAGAAATTCTGATTTCATCAAGCCCAGTTACATACTCAGAATCTGTACTACTGCGCAAATAGGCATGTCTCTTTAGGCAAAAAACTCATTTCTGACAAAGTTGCCCAAATGCATCTCAGAAGTGTGCAACTAGTTCCCTGAGTTAGAAAACGTCGAGAAACGGTCGTTTCTGCGAGCGCTGTGCTTCTACACATGTATTTGCTGAACGGTGAAAGCGCACAGTAATGCACTTTTCTCCCAGCAAATACACTGTTTCTAAGGAAATGGGAACACACTGAGGAGACACTTGTGGGAGCTACTGTGACTAAAACTGAGCTTCCCTACGCACAGGGAAGCAAGAGAAATGCTGATTTCATCAAGCCCAGTTACATACTCAGAATCTGTACTACTGCGCAAATAGGCATGTCTCTTTAGACAAAAAACTCATTTTTGACAAAGTTGCCCAAATGCATCTCAGAAGTGTGCAACTTGTTCCCTGAGTTAGAAAACGTCGAGAAACGGTCGTTTCTGCTAGCGCTGTGCTTCAACATATGTATTTGCTGAACGGTGAAAGCGCACAGTAATGCACTTTTCTCCCAGCAAATACACTGTTTCTAAGGAAATGGTAACACACTGAGGAGACACTTGTGGGAGCTACAGTGACGAAAACTGAGCTTCCCTACGCACAGGGAAGCAAGAGAAATGCTGATTTCATCAAGCCCAGTTACATACTCAGAATCTGTACTACTGCCAAATAGGCATGTCTCTGTAGGCAAAAAACTCATTTCTGACAATGTTGCCCAAATGCATCTTAGAAGTGTGAAACTTGTTCCCTGAGTTAGAAAACGTCGAGAAACGGTTGTTTCTGCTAGCGCTGTGCTTCTACACATGTATTTGCTGAACGGTGAAAGCGCACAGTAATGCACTTTTCTCCCAGCAAATACACTGTTTCTAAGGAAATGGGAACACACTGAGGAGACACTTGTGGGAGCTACTGTGACTAAAACTGAGCTTCCCTACGCACAGGGAAGCAAGAGAAATGCTGATTTCATCAAGCCCTGTTACATACTCAGAATCTGTACTACTGCGCAAATAGGCATGTCTCTTTAGGCAAAAAACTCATTTTTGACAAAGTTGCCCAAATGCATCTCAGAAGTGTGCAACTTGTTCCCTGAGTTAGAAAACGTCGAGAAACGGTCGTTTCTGCTAGCGCTGCGCTTCTACACATGTATTTGCTGAACGTTGAATGCGCACAGTAATGCACTTTTCTCCCAGCAAATACACTTTTTCTAAGGAAATGGGAACATACTGAGGGGACACTTGTGGGAGCTACTGTGACTAAAACTGAGCTTCCCTACGCACAGGGAAGCAAGAGAAATGCTGATTTCATCAAGCCCAGTTACATACTCAGAATCTGTACTACTGCGCAAATAGGCATGTCTCTTTAGGCAAAAAATTCATTTCTGACAAAGTTGCCCAAATGCATCTCAGAAGTGTGCAACTTGTTCCCTGAGTTAGAAAACGTTGAGAAACGGTCGTTTCTGCTAGTGCTGTGCTTCTACACATGTATTTGCTGAACGGTGAAAGCGCACAGTAATGCACTTTTCTCCCAGCAAATACACTGTTTCTAAGGAAATGGGAACACACTGAGGAGACACTTGTGGGAGCTACTGTGACTAAAACTGAGCTTCCCTACGCACAGGGAGGCAAAAGAAATGCTGATTTCATCAAGCCCAGTTACATACTCAGAATCTGTCCTACTGCGCCAATAGGCTTGTCTCTTTAGGCAAAAAACTCATTTCTGACAAAGTTGCCCAAATGCATCTCAGAAGTGTGCAACTTGTTCCCTGAGTTAGAAAACGTCGAGAAACGGTCATTTCTGCTAGCGCTGTGCTTCTACACATGTATTTGCTGAACGGTGAAAGCGCACAGTAATGCACTTGTCTCCCAGCAAATACACTGTTTCTAAGGAAATGGGAACACACTGAGGAGACACTTGTGGGAGCTACTGTGACTAAAACTGAGCTTCCCTACGCACAGGGAAGCAAGAGAAATGCTGATTTCATCAAGCCCAGTTACATACTCAGAATCTGTACTACTGCGCAAATAGGCATGTCTCTTTAGGCAAAAAACTCATTTCTGACAAAGTTGCCCAAATGCATCTCAGAAGTGTGCAACTTGTTCCCTGAGTTAGAAAACGTCGAGAAACGTTCGTTTCTGCTAGCGCTGTGCTTCTACACATGTATTTGCTGAACGGTGAAAGCACACAGTAATGCACTTTTCTCCCAGCAAATACATTGTTTCTAAGGAAATGGGAACACACTGAGGAGACACTTGTGGGAGCTACTGTGACTAAAACTGAGCTTCCCTACACACAGGGAAGCAAGAGAAATGCTGATTTCATCCAGCCCAGTTACATACTCAGAATCTGTACTACTGCACAAATAGGCATGTCTCTGTAGGCAAAAAACTCATTTCTGACAACGTTGCCCTAATGCATCTCAGAAGTGTGCAACTTTTTCCCTGAGTTAGAAAAAGTCGAGAAACGGTCGTTTCTGCTAGCGCTGTGCTTCTAAACATGTATTTGCTGAATGGTGAAAGCGCACAGTAATGCACTTTTCTCCCAGCAAATACACTGTTTCTAAGGAAATGGGAAAACACTGAGGAGACACTTGTGGGAGCTACTGTGACTAAAACTGAGCTTTCCTACGCACAGGGAAGCAAGAGAAATGCTGATTTCATCAAGCCCAGTTACATACTCAGAATCTGTACTACTGCGCAAATAGGCATGTCTCTGTAGGCAAAAAACTCATTTCTGACAAAGTTGCCCAAATGCATCTCAGATGTGTGCAACTTGTTCCCTGAGTTAGAAAACGTCGAGAAACGTTCGTTTCTGCTAGCGCTGTGCTTCTACACATGTATTTGCTGAACGGTGAAAGCGCACAGTAATGCACTTTTCTCCCAGCAAATACACTGTTTCTAAGGAAATGGGATCACACTGAGGAGACACTTGTGGGAGCTACTGTGACTAAAACTGAGCTTCCCTACGCACAGGGAAGCAAGAGAAATGCTGATTTCATCAAGCCCATGTTCATAATCAGAATCTGTACTACTGTGCAAATAGGCATGTCTCTGTAGGCAAAAAACTCATTTCTGACAAAGTTGCCCAAATGCATCTCAGAAGTGTGCAACTTGTTCCCTGAGTTAGAAAACGTCGAGAAACGTTCGTTTCTGCTAGCGCTGTGCTTCTACACATGTATTTGCTGAACGGTGAAAGCGCACAGTAATGCACTTTTCTCCCAGCAAATACACTGTTTCTAAGGAAATGGGAACACACTGAGGAGACACTTGTGGGAGCTACTGTGACTAAAACTGAGCTTCCCTAAGCACAGGGAAGCAAGAGAAATGCTGATTTCATCAAGCCCAGTTACATACTCAGAATCTGTACTACTGCGCAAATAGGCATGTCTCTGTAGGCAAAAAACTCATTTCTGACAAAGTTGCCCAAATGCATCTCAGAAGTGTGCAACTAGTTCCCTGAGTTACAAAACGTCGAGAAACGTTCGTTTCTGCTAGTGCTGTGCTTCTACACATGTATTTGCTGAACGGTGAAAGCGCACAGTAATGTACTTTTCTCCCAGCAAATACACTGTTTCTAAGGAAATGGGAACACACTGAGGAGACACTTGTGGGAGCTACTGTGACTAAAACTGAGCTTCCCTACGCACAGGGAAGCAAGAGAAATGCTGATTTCATCAAGCCCAGTTACATACTCAGAATCTGTACTACTGCGCAAATAGGCATGTCTCTTTAGGCAAAAAACTCATTTCGGACAAAGTTGCCAAATGCATCTCAGAAGTGTGCAACTTGTTCCCGGAGTTAGAAAACGTCGAGAAACGGTCGTTTCTGCTAGCGATGTGCTTCTACAGATGTATTTGCTGAACGGTGAAAGCGCACAGTAATGCACTTTTCTCCCAGCAAATACACTGTTTCTAAGGAAATGGGAACACACTGAGGAGACACTTCTGGGAGCTACTGTGACTAAAACTGAGCTTCCCTATGCACAGGGAAGCAAGAGAAATGCTGATTTCATCAAGCCCAGTTACATACTCAGAATCTGTACTACTGCGCAAATAGGCATGTCTCTGTAGGCAAAAAACTCATTTCTGACAAAGTTGCCCAAATGCATCTCAGAAGTGTGCAACTTGTTTCCTGAGTTAGAAAACGTCTAGAAACGTTCGTTTCTGCTAGCGCTGTGCTTCTACACATGTATTTGCTGAACGGTGAAAGCGCACAGTAATGCACTTTTCTCCCAGCAAATACACTGTTTCTAAGGAAATGGGAACACACTGAGGAGACACTTGTGGGAGCTACTGTGACTAAAACTGAGCTTCCCTAAGCACAGGGAAGCAAGAGAAATGCTGATTTCATCAAGCCCAGTTACATACTCAGAATCTGTACTACTGCGCAAATAGGCATGTCTCTGTAGGCAAAAAACTCATTTCTGACAAAGTTGCCCAAATGCATCTCAGAAGTGTGCAACTTGTTCCCTGAGTTAGAAAACGTCGAGAAACGGTCGTTTCTGCTAGCGTTGTGCTTCTACACATGTATTTGCTGAACGGTGAAAGCGCACAGTAATGCACTTTTCTCCCAGCAAATACACTGTTTCTAAGGAAATGGGAACACACTGAGGAGACACTTGTGGGAGCTACTGTGACTAAAACTGAGTTTCCCTACGCACAGGGAAGCAAGAGAAATGCTGATTTCATCAAGCCCAGTTACATACTCAGAATCTGTACTACTGCGCAAATAGGCATGTCTATGTAGGCAAAAAACTCATTTCTGACAAAGTTGCCCAAATGCATCTCAGAAGTGTGCAACTTGTTCCCTGAGTTAGAAAACGTCGAGAAACCTTCGTTTCTGCTAGCACTGTGCTTCTACACATGTATTTGCTGAACGGTGAAAGCGCACAGTAATGCACTTTTCTCCCAGCAAATACACTGTTTCTAAGGAAATGGGAACACACTGATAAGACACTTGTGGGAGCTACTGTGACTAAAACTGAGCTTCGCTACGCACAGGGAAGCAAGAGAAAGGCTGATTTCAACAAGCCCAGTTACATACTCAGAATCTGTACTACTGCGCAAATAGGCATGTCTCTGTAGGCAAAAAACTCATTTCTGACAACGTTGCCCTAATGCATCTCAGAAGTGTGCAACTTTTTCCCTGAGTTAGAAAAAGTCGAGAAACGGTCGTTTCTGCTAGCGCTGTGCTTCTACACATGTATTTGCTGAACGGTGAAAGCGCACAGTAATGCACTTTTCTCCCAGCAAATACACTGTTTCTAAGGAAATGGGAAAACACTGAGGAGACACATGTGGGAGCTACTGTGACTAAAACTGAGCTTTCCTACGCACAGGGAAGCAAGAGAAATGCTGATTTCATCAAGCCCAGTTACATACTCAGAATCTGTACTACTGCGCAAATAGGCATGTCTCTGTAGGCAAAAAACTCATTTCTGACAAAGTTGCCCAAATGCATCTCAGAAGTGTGCAACTTGTTCCCGAAGTTAGAAAACGTCGAGAAACGGTCGTTTCTGCTAGCGATGTGCTTCTACACATGTATTTGCTGAACGGTGAAAGCGCACAGTAATGCACTTTTCTCCCAGCAAATACACTGTTTCTAAGGAAATGGGAACACACTGAGGAGACACTTGTGCGAGCTACTGTGACTAAAACTGAGCTTCCCTACGCACAGGGAAGCAAGAGAAATGCTGATTTCATCAAGCCCATGTACATAATCAGAATCTGTACTACTATGCAAATAGGCATGTCTCTGTAGGCAAAAAACTCATTTCTGACAAAGTTGCCCAAATGCATCTCAGAAGTGTGCAACTAGTTCCCTGAGTTACAAAACGTCGAGAAACGTTCGTTTCTGCTAGTGCTGTGCTTCTACACATGTATTTGCTGAACGGTGAAAGCGCACAGTAATGTACTTTTCTCCCAGCAAATACACTGTTTCTAAGGATGTGGGAACACACTGAGGAGACACTTGTGGGAGCTACTGTGACTAAAACTGAGCTTCCCTACGCACAGGGAAGCAAGAGAAATGCTGATTTCATCAAGCCCAGTTACATACTCAGAATCTGTACTACTGCGCAAATAGGCATGTCTCTTTAGGCAAAAAACTCATTTCGGACAAAGTTGCCAAATGCATCTCAGAAGTGTGCAACTTGTTCCCGGAGTTAGAAAACGTCGAGAAACGGTCGTTTCTGCTAGCGATGTGCTTCTACACATGTATTTGCTGAACGGTGAAAGCGCACAGTAATGCACTTTTCTCCCAGCAAATACACTGTTTCTAAGGAAATGGGAACACACTGAGGAGACACTTCTGGGAGCTACTGTGACTAAAACTGAGCTTCCCTATGCACAGGGAAGCAAGAGAAATGCTGATTTCATCAAGCCCAGTTACATACTCAGAATCTGTACTACTGCGCAAATAGGCATGTCTCTGTAGGCAAAAAACTCATTTCTGACAAAGTTGCCCAAATGCATCTCAGAAGTGTGCAACTTGTTTCCTGAGTTAGAAAACGTCTAGAAACGTTCGTTTCTGCTAGCGCTGTGCTTCTACACATGTATTTGCTGAACGGTGAAAGCGCACAGTAATGCACTTTTCTCCCAGCAAATACACTGTTTCTAAGGAAATGGGAACACACTGAGGAGACACTTGTGGGAGCTACTGTGACTAAAACTGAGCTTCCCTACGCACAGGGAAGCAAGAGAAATGCTGATTTCATCAAGCCCATGTACATAATCAGAATCTGTACTACTGTGCAAATAGGCATGTCTCTGTAGGCAAAAAACTCATTTCTGACAAAGTTGCCCAAATGCATCTCAGAAGTGTGCAACTTGTTTCCTGAGTTAGAAAACGTCTAGAAACGTTCGTTTCTGCTAGCGCTGTGCTTCTACACATGTATTTGCTGAACGGTGAAAGCGCACAGTAATGCACTTTTCTCCCAGCAAATACACTGTTTCTAAGGAAATGGGAACACACTGAGGAGACACTTGTGGGAGCTACTGTGACTAAAACTGAGCTTCCCTAAGCACAGGGAAGCAAGAGAAATGCTGATTTCATCAAGCCCAGTTACATACTCAGAATCTGTACTACTGCGCAAATAGGCATGTCTCTGTAGGCAAAAAACTCATTTCTGACAAAGTTGCCCAAATGCATCTCAGAAGTGTGCAACTTGTTACCTGAGTTAGAAAACGTCGAGAAACGGTCGTTTCTGCTAGCGTTGTGCTTCTACACATGTATTTGCTGAACGGTGAAAGCGCACAGTAATGCACTTTTCTCCCAGCAAATACACTGTTTCTAAGGAAATGGGAACACACTGAGGAGACACTTGTGGGAGATACTGTGACTAAAACTGAGCTTCCCTACGCACAGGGAAGCAAGAGAAATGCTGATTTCATCAAGCCCAGTTACATACTCAGAATCTGTACTACTGCGCAAATAGGCATGTCTATGTAGGCAAAAAACTCATTTCTGACAAAGTTGCCCAAATGCATCTCAGAAGTGTGCAACTTGTTCCCTGAGTTAGAAAACGTCGAGAAACGTTCGTTTCTGCTAGCGCTGTGCTTCTACACATGTATTTGCTGAACGGTGAAAGCACACAGTAATGCACTTTTCTCCCAGCAAATACACTGTTTCTAAGGAAGTGGGAACACACTGATAAGACACTTGTGGGAGCTACTGTGACTAAAACTGAGCTTCGCTACGCACAGGGAAGCAAGAGAAAGGCTGATTTCATCAAGCCCAGTTACATACTCAGAATCTGTACTACTGCGCAAATAGGCATGTCTCTGTAGGCAAAAAACTCATTTCTGACAAAGTTGCCCAAATGCATCTCAGAAGTGTGCAACTTGTTCCCTGAGTTAGAAAACGTCGAGAAACGGTCGTTTCTGCTAGCGCTGTGCTTCTACACATGTATTTGCTGAACGGTGAAAGCGCACAGTAATGCACTTTTCTCCCAGCAAATACAATGTTTCTAAGGAAATGGGAACACACTGAGGAGACACTTGTGGGAGCTACTGTGACTAAAACTGAGCTTCCCTACGCACAGGGAAGCAAGCGAAATGCTGATTTCATCAAGCCCATGTACATAATCAGAATCTGTACTACTGTGCAAATAGGCATGTCTCTGTAGGCAAAAAACTCATTTCTGACAAAGTTGCCCAAATGCATCTCAGAAGTGTGCAACTTGTTCCCTGAGTTAGAAAACGTCGAGAAACGTTCGTTTCTGCTAGCGTTGTGCTTCTACACATGTATTTGCTGAACGGTGAAAGCGCACAGTAATGCACTTTTCTCCCAGCAAATACACTGTTTCTAAGGAAATGGGAACACACTGAGGAGACACTTGTGGGAGCTACTGTGACTAAAACTGAGCTTCCCTACGCACAGGGAAGCAAGAGAAATGCTGATTTCATCAAGCCCAGTTACATACTCAGAATCTGTACTACTGCGCAAATAGGCATGTCTCTGTAGGCAAAAAACTCATTTCTGACAAAGTTGCCCAAATGCATCTCAGAAGTGTGCAACTTGTTCCCTGAGTTAGAAAACGTCGAGAAACGTTCGTTTCTGCTAGCGCTGTGCTTCTACACATGTATTTGCTGAACGGTGAAAGCGCACAGTAATGCACTTTTCTCCCAGCAAATACACTGTTTCTAAGGAAATGGGAACACACTGAGGAGACACTTGTGGGAGCTACTGTGACTAAAACTGAGCTTCCCTACGCACAGGGAAGCAAGAGAAATGCTGATTTCATCAAGCCCAGTTACATACTCAGAATCTGTACTACTGCGCAAATAGGCATGTCTCTGTAGGCAAAAAACTCATTTCTGACAAAGTTGCCCAAATGCATCTCAGAAGTGTGCAACTTGTTCCCTGAGTTAGAAAACGTTGAGAAACGTTCGTTTCTGCTAGCGTTGTGCTTCTACACATGTATTTGCTGAACGGTAAAAGCGCACAGTAATGCACTTTTCT
The DNA here is from genome assembly GCF_964271855.1 of Acomys minous. Taxonomy (NCBI): domain Eukaryota; kingdom Metazoa; phylum Chordata; class Mammalia; order Rodentia; family Muridae; genus Acomys; species Acomys minous. The sequence continues at coordinate 3,702,821 of NW_028182181.1, forward strand.
CCCAGCAAATACACTGTTTCTAAGGAAATGGGAACACACTGAGGAGACACTTGTGGGAGATACTGTGACTAAAACTGAGCTTCCCTACGCAAAGGGAAGCAAGAGAAATGCTGATTTCATCAAGCCCAGTTACATACTCAGAATCTGTACTACTGCGCAAATAGGCATGTCTATGTAGGCAAAAAACTCATTTCTGACAAAGTTGCCCAAATGCATCTCAGAAGTGTGCAACTTGTTCCCTGAGTTAGAAAACGTCGAGAAACCTTCGTTTCTGCTAGCGCTGTGCTTCTACACATGTATTTGCTGAACGGTGAAAGCACACAGTAATGCACTTTTCTCCCAGCAAATACACTGTTTCTAAGGAAATGGGAACACACTGATAAGACACTTGTGGGAGCTACTGTGACTAAAACTGAGCTTCGCTACGCACAGGGAAGCAAGAGAAAGGCTGATTTCATCAAGCCCAGTTACATACTCAGAATCTGTACTACTGCGCAAATAGGCATGTCTCTGTAGGCAAAAAACTCATTTCTGACAAAGTTGCCCAAATGCATCTCAGAAGTGTGCAACTTGTTCCCTGAGTTAGAAAACGTCGAGAAACGTTCGTTTCTGCTAGCACTGTGCTTCTACACATGTATTTGCTGAACGGTGAAAGCGCACAGTAATGCACTTTTCTCCCAGCAAATACAATGTTTCTAAGGAAATGGGAACACACTGAGGAGACACTTCTGGGAGCTACTGTGACTAAAACTGAGCTTCCCTACGCACAGGGAAGCAAGCGAAATGCTGATTTCATCAAGCCCAGTTACATACTCAGAATCTGTACTACTGCGCAAATAGGCATGTCTCTGTAGGCAAAAAACTCATTTCTGACAAAGTTGCCCAAATGCATCTCAGAAGTGTGCAACTTGTTCCCGGAGTTAGAAAACGTCGAGAAACGGTCGTTTCTGCTAGCGCTGTGCTTCTACACATGTATTTGCTGAACGGTGAAAGCGCACAGTAATGCACTTTTCTCCCAGCAAATACACTGTTTCTAAGGAAATGGGAACACAGTGAGGAGACACTTGTGGGAGCTACTGTGACTAAAACTGAGCTTTCCTACGCACAGGGAAGCAAGAGAAATGCTGATTTCATCAAGCCCAGGTACATAATCAGAATCTATACTACTGCACAAATAGGCATGTCTCTGTAGGCAAAAAACTCATTTCTGACAAAGTTGCCCAAATGCATCTCAGAAGTGTGCAACTTGTTCCCTGAGTTAGAAAACGTCGAGAAACGGTCGTTTCTGCTAGCGCTGTGCTTCTACACATGTATTTGCTGAACGTTTAAAGCGCACAGTAATGCACTTTTCTCCCAGGAAAAACACTGTTTCTAAGGAAATGGGAACACACTGAGGAGACACTTGTGGGAGCTACTGTGACTAAAACTGAGCTTCCCTACGCACAGGGAAGCAAGAGAAATGCTGATTTCATCAAGCCCATGTACATAATCAGAATCTGTACTACTGTGCAAATAGGCATGTCTCTGTAGGCAAAAAACTCATTTCTGACAAAGTTGCCCAAATGCATCTCAGAAGTGTGCAACTTGTTCCCTGAGTTAGAAAACGTCGAGAAACGTTCGTTTCTGCTAGCGCTGTGCTTCTACACATGTATTTGCTGAACGGTGAAAGCGCACAGTAATGCACTTTTCTTCCAGCAAATACACTGTTTCTAAGGAAATGGGAACACACTGAGGAGACACTTGTGGGAGCTACTGTGACTAAAACTGAGCTTCCCTAAGCACAGGGAAGCAAGAGAAATGCTGATTTCCTCAAGCCCAGTTACATACTCAGAATCTGTACTACTGTGCAAATAGGCATGTCTCTGTAGGCAAAAAACTCATTTCTGACAAAGTTGCCCAAATGCATCTCAGAAGTGTGCAACTTGTTCCCTGAGTTAGAAAACGTCGAGAAACGTTCGTTTCTGCTAGCGTTGTGCTTCTACACATGTATTTGCTGAACGGTGAAAGCGCACAGTAATGCACTTTTCTCCCAGCAAATACACTGTTTCTAAGGAAATGGGAACACACTGAGGAGACACTTGTGGGAGCTACTGTGACTAAAACTGAGCTTCCCTACGGACAGGGAAGCAAGAGAAATGCTGATTTCATCAAGCCCAGTTACATACTCAGAATCTGTACTACTGCGCAAATAGGCATGTCTCTTTAGGCAAAAAACTCATTTCTGACAAAGTTGCCCAAATGCATCTCAGAAGTGTGCAACTTGTTCCCGGAGTTAGAAAACGTCGAGAAACGGTCGTTTCTGCTAGCGCTGTGCTTCTACACATGTATTTGCTGAACGGTGAAAGCGCACAGTAATGCACTTTTCTCCCAGCAAATACACTGTTTCTAAGGAAAGGGGAACACACTGAGGAGACACTTGTGGGAGCTACTGTGACTAAAACTGAGCTTCCCTACGCACAGGGAAGCAAGAGAAATGCTGATTTCATCAAGCCCAGTTACATACTCAGAATCTGTACTACTGCGCAAATAGGCATGTCTCTGTAGGCAAAAAACTCATTTCTGACAAAGTTGCCCAAATGCATCTCAGAAGTGTGCAACTTGTTCCCTGAGTTAGAAAACGTCGAGAAACGTTCGTTTCTGCTAGCGTTGTGCTTCTACACATGTATTTGCTGAACGGTGAAAGCGCACAGTAATGCACTTTTCTCCCAGCAAATACACTGTTTCTAAGGAAATGGGAACACACTGAGGAGACACTTGTGGGAGCTACTGTGACTAAAACTGAGCTTCCCTACGCACAGGGAAGCAAGAGAAATGCTGATTTCATCAAGCCCAGGTACATAATCAGAATCTGTACTACTGCGCAAATAGGCATGTCTCTGTAGGCAAAAAACTCATTTCTGACAAAGTTCCCCAAATGCATCTCAGAAGTTTGCAACTTGTTCCCTGAGTTAGAAAACGTCGAGAAACGTTCGTTTCTGCTAGCGCTGTGCTTCTATACATGTATTTGCTGAACGGTGAAAGCGCACAGTAATGCACTTTTCTCCCAGCAAATACACTGTTTCTAAGGAAATGGGAACACACTGAGGAGACACTTGTGGGAGCTACTGTGACTAAAACTGAGCTTCCCTAAGCACCGGGAAGCAAGAGAAATGCTGATTTCATCAAACCGAGTTACATACTCAGAATCTGTACTACTGCGCAAATAGGCATGTCTCTGTAGGCAAAAAACTCATTTCTGACAAAGTTGCCCAAATGCATCTCAGAAGTGTGCAACTTGTTCCCTGAGTCAGAAAACTTCGAGAAACGGTCGTTTCTGCTAGCGCTGTGCTCCTACACATGTATTTGCTGAACGGTGAAAGCGCACAGTAATGCACTTTTCTCCCAGCAAATACACTGTTTCTAAGGAAATGGGAACACACTGAGGAGACACTTGTGGAAGCTACTGTGACTAAAACTGAGCTTCCCTACGCACAGGGAAGCAGGAGAAATGCTGATTTCATCAAGCCCAGTTACATACTCAGAATCTGTACTACTGCGCAAATAGGCATGTCTCTGTAGGCAAAAAACTCATTTCTCACAAAGTTGCCCAAATGCATCTCAGAAGTGTGCAACTTGTTCCCTGAGTTAGAAAACGTCGAGAAACGTTCGTTTCTGCTAGCGCTGTGCTTCTACACTTGTATTTGCTGAACGTTTAAAGCGCACAGTAATGCACTTTTCTCCCAGCAAATACACTGTTTCTAAGGAAATGGGAACACACTGAGGAGACACTTGTGGGAGCTACTGTGACTAAAACTGAGCTTCCCTAAGCACAGGGAAGCAAGAGAAATGCTGATTTCATCAAGCCCAGTTACATACGCAGAATCTGTACTACTGCGCAAATAGGCATGTCTCTGTAGGCAAAAAACTCATTTCTGACAAAGTTGCCCAAATGCATCTCAGAAGTGTGCAACTTGTTCCCTGAGTTAGAAAACGTCGAGAAACGTTCGTTTCTGCTAGCGCTGTGCTTCTACACTTGTATTTGCTGAACGGTGAAAGCGCACAGTAATGCACTTTTCTCCCAGCAAATACACTGTTTCTAAGGAAATGGGAACACACTAAGGAGACACTTGTGGGAGCTACTGTGACTAAAACTGAGCTTCCCTAAGCACAGGGAAGCAAGAGAAATGCTGATTTCATCAAGCCCAGTTACATACTCAGAATCTGTACTACTGCGCAGATAGGCATGTCTCTGTAGGCAAAAAACTCATTTCTGACAAAGTTGCCCAAATGCATCTCAGAAGTGTGCAACTTGTTCCCTGAGTTAGAAAACGTCGAGAAACGGTCGTTTCTGCTAGCCTTGTGCTTCTACAAATGTATTTGCTGAACGGTGAAAACGCACAGTAATGCACTTTTCTCCCAGCAAATACACTGTTTCTAAGGAAATGGGAACACACTGAGGAGACACTTGTGGGAGCTACTGTGACTAAAACTGAGCTTCCCTACGCACAGGGAAGCAAGAGAAATGCTGATTTCATCAAGCCCAGTTACATACTCAGAATCTGTACTACTGCGCAAATAGGCATGTCTATGTAGGCAAAAAACTCATTTCTGACAAAGTTGCCCAAATGCATCTCAGAAGTGTGCAACTTGTTCCCTGAGTTATAAAACGTCGAGAAACGTTCGTTTCTGCTAGCGCTGTGCTTCTACACATGTATTTGCTGAACGGTGAAAGCACACAGTAATGCACTTTTCTCCCAGCAAATACACTGTTTCTAAGGAAATGGGAACACACTGATAAGACACTTGTGGGAGCTACTGTGACTAAAACTGAGCTTCCCTACGCACAGGGAAGCAAGAGAAATGCTGATTTCATCAAACTGAGTTACATACTCAGAATCTGTACTACTGCGCAAATAGGCATGTCTCTGTAGGCAAAAAACTCATTTCTGACAAAGTTGCCCATATGCATCTCAGAAGTGTGCAACTTGTTCCCTGAGTTAGAAAACTTCGAGAAACGGTCGTTTCTGCTAGCGCTGTGCTTCTACACATGTATTTGCTGAACGGTGAAAGCGCACAGTAATGCACTTTTCTCCCAGCAAATACACTGTTTCTAAGGAAATGGGAACACACTGAGGAGACACTTGTGGAAGCTACTGTGACTAAAACTGAGCTTCCCTACGCACAGGGAAACTAGAGAAATGCTGATTTCATCAAGCCCAGTTACATACTCAGAATCTGTACTACTGCGCAAATAGGCATGTCTCTGTAGGCAAAAAACTCATTTCTGACAAAGTTGCCCAAATGCATCTCAGAAGTGTGCAACTTGTTCCCTGAGTTAGAAAACGTCGAGAAACGTTCGTTTCTGCTAGCGCTGTGCTTCTACACATGTATTTGCTGAACGGTGAAAGCGCACCGTAATGCACTTTTCTCCCAGCAAATACACTGTTTCTAAGGAAATGGGAACACACTGAAGAGACACTTGTGGGAGCTACTGTGACTAAAACTGAGCTTCCCTACGCACAGGGAAGCAAGAGAAATGCTGATTTCATCCAGCCCAGTTACATACTCAGAATCTGTACTACTGCGCAAATAGGCATGTCTCTGTAGGCAAAAAACTCATTTCTGACAAAGTTGCCCAAATGCATCTCAGAAGTGTGCAACTTGTTCCCTGAGTTAGAAAACGTCGAGAAACGGTCGTTTCTGCTAGCGCTGTGCTTCTACACATGTATTTGCTGAACGGTGAAAGCGCACAGTAATGCACTTTTTTCCCAGCAAATACACTGTTTCTAAGGAAATGGGAACACACTGAGGAGACACTTGTGGGAGCTACTGTGACTAAAACTGAGCTTTCCTACGCACAGAAAAGCAAGAGAAATGCTGATTTCATCAAGCCCAGTTACATACTCAGAATCTGTACTACTGCGCAAATAGGCATGTCTCTGTAGGCAAAAAACTCATTTCTGACAAAGTTGCCCAAATGCATCTCAGATGTGTGCAACTTGTTCCTTGAGTTAGAAAACGTCGAGAAACGTTCGTTTCTGCTAGCGCTGTGCTTCTACACATGTATTTGCTGAACTGTGAAAGCGCAGAGTAATGCCCTTTCTCCCAGCAAATACAATGTTTCTAAGGAAATGGGAACACACTGAGGAGACACTTGTGGGAGCTACTGTGACTAAAACTGAGCTTCCCTACGCACAGGGAAGCAAGAGAAAGGCTGATTTCATCAAGCCCAGTTACATACTCAGAATCTGTACTACTGCGCAAATAGGCATGTCTCTGTAGGCAAAAAACTCATTTCTGACAAAGTTGCCCAAATGCATCTCAGAAGTGTGCAACTTGTTCCCGGAGTTAGAAAACGTCGAGAAACCGTCGTTTCTGCTAGCGCTGTGCTTCTACACATGTATTTGCTGAACGGTGAAAGCGCACAGAAATGCACTTTTCTCCCAGCAAATACACTGTTTCTAAGGAAATGGGAACACACTGAGAAGAAACTTGTGGGAGCTACTGTGACTAAAACTGAGCTTCCCTACGCACAGGGAAGCAAGAGAAAGGCTGATTTCATCAAGCCCAGTTACATACTCAGAATCTGTACTACTGCGCAAATAGGCATGTCTCTGTAGGCAAAAAACTCATTTCTGACAAAGTTGCCCAAATGCATCTCAGAAGTGTGCAACTTGTTCCCTGAGTTAGAAAACGTCGAGAAACGTTCGTTTCTGCTAGCGCTGTGCTTCTACACATGTATTTGCTGAACGGTGAAAGCGCACAGTAATGCACTTTTCTCCCAGCAAATACACTGTTTCTAAGGAAATGGGAACACACTGAGGAGACACTTGTGGGAGCTACTGTGACTAAAACTGAGCTTCCCTACGCACAGGGAAGCAAGAGAAATGCTGATTTCATCAAGCCCAGTTACATACTCAGAATCTGTACTACTGCGCAAATAGGCATGTCTCTGTAGGCAAAAAACTCATTTCTGACAAAGTTGCCCAAATGCATCTCAGATGTGTGCAACTTGTTCCCTGAGTTAGAAAACGTCGAGAAACATTCGTTTCTGCTAGCGCTGTGCTTCTACACATGTATTTGCTGAACGGTGAAAGCGCACAGTAATGCACTTTTCTCCCAACAAATACACTGTTTCTAAGGAAATGGGAACACACTGAGGAGACACTTGTGGGAGCTACTGTGACTAAAACTGAGCTTCCCTACGCATAGGGAAGCAAGAGAAATGCTGATTTCATCCGGCCCAGTTACATACTCAGAATCTGTACTACTGCGCAAATAGGCATGTCTCTTTAGGCAAAAAACTCATTTCTGAAAAAGTTGCCCAAATGCATCTCAGAAGTGTGCAACTTGTTCCCTGAGTTAGAAAACGTCGAGAAACATTCGTTTCTGCTAGCGCTGTGCTTCTACACATGTATTTGCTGAACGGTGAAAGCGCACAGTAATGCACTTTTCTCCCAGCAAACACACTGTTTCTAAGGAACTGGGAACACACTGAGGAGACACTTGTGGGAGCTACTGTGACTAAAACTGAGCTTCCATACGCACAGGGAAGCAAGAGAAATGCTGATTTCATCAAGCCCAGTTACATACTCAGAATCTGTACTACTGCGCAAATAGGCATGTCTCTGTAGGCAAAAAACTCATTTCTGACAAAGTTGCCCAAATGCATCTCAGAAGTGTGCAACTTGTTCCCTGAGTTAGAAAACGTCGAGAAACGTTCGTTTCTGCTAGCGCTATGCTTCTACACATGTATTTGCTGAACGGTGAAAGCGCACAGTACTGCAATTTTCTCCCAGCAAATACACTGTTTCTAAGGAAATGGGAACACACTGAGGAGACACTTGTGGGAGCTACTGTGACTAAAACTGAGCTTCCCTACGCACAGTGAAGCAAGAGAAATGCTGATTTCATCAAGCCCAGTTACATACTCAGAATCTGTACTACTGCGCAAATAGGCATGTCTCTTTAGGCAAAAAACTCATTTCTGACAAAGTTGCCCAAATGCATCTCAGAAGTGTGCAACTTGTTCCCTGAGTTAGAAAACGTTGAGAAACGGTCATTTCTGCTAGGGCTGTGCTTCTACACATGTATTTGCTGAATGGTGAAAGCGCACAGTAATGCACTTTTCTCCCAGCAAATACACTGTTTCTAAGGAAATGGGAACACACTGAGGAGACACTTGTGGGAGCTACTGTGACTAAAACTGAACTTCCCTACGCACAGGGAAGCAAGAGAATGCTGATTTCATCAAGCCCAGTTACCTACTCAGAATCTGTACTACTGCGCAAATAGGCTTGTCTCTGTAGGCAAAAAACTCATTTCTGACAAAGTTGCCCAAATGCATCTCAGAAGTGTGCAACTTGTTCCCTGAGTTAGAAAACGTCGAGAAACGTTCGTTTCTGCTAGCGCTGTGCTTCTACACATGAATTTGCTGAACGGTGAAAGCGCACAGTAATGCACTTTTCTCCCAGCAAATACACTGTTTCTAAGGAAATGGGAACACACTGAGGAGACACTTGTGGGAGCTACTGTGACTAAAACTGAGCTTCCCTACGCACAGGAAAGAAAGAGAAATGCTGATTTCATCAAGCCCAGTTACATACTCAGAATCTGTACTACTGCGCAAATAGGCATGTCTCTGTAGGCAAAAAACTCATTTCTGACAAAGTTGCCCAAATGCATCTCAGAAGTGTGCCACTTGTTCCCGGAGTTAGAAAACGTCGAGAAACGGTCGTTTCAGCTAGCGCTGTGCTTCTACACATGTATTTGCTGAACGGTGAAAGCGCACAGTAATGCAATTTTCTCCCAGCAAATACACTGTTTCTAAGGAAATGGGAACACACTGAGGAGACACTTGTGGGAGCTACTGTGACTAAAACTGAGCTTCCCTACGCACAGGGAAGCAAGAGAAATGCTGATTTCATCCAGCCCAGTTACATACTCAGAATCTGTACTACTGCGCAAATAGGCATGTCTCTGTAGGCAAAAAACTCATTTCTGACAAAGTTGCCCAAATGCATCTCAGAAGTGTGCAACTTGTTCCCTGAGATAGACAACATCGAGAAACGTTCGTTTCTGCTAGCGCTGTGCTTCTACACATGTATTTTCTGAACGGTGAAAGCACACAGTAATGCACTTTTCTCCCAGCAAATACACTGTTTCTAAGGAAATGGGAACACACTGAGGAGACACTTGTGGGAGCTACTGTGACTAAAACTGAGCTTCCCTACGCACAGGGAAGCAAGAGAAATGCTGATTTCATCCAGCCCAGTTACATACTCAGAATCTGTACTACTGCGCAAATAGGCATGTCTCTGTAGGCAAAAAACTCATTTCTGACAAAGTTGCCCAAATGCATCTCAGAAGTGTGCAACTTGTTCCCTGAGTTAGAAAACGTCGAGAAACGGTCGTTTCAGCTAGCGCTGTGCTTCTACACATGTATTTGCTGAACGGTGAAAGCGCACAGTAATGCACTTTTCTCCCAGCAAATACACTGTTTCTAAGGAAATGTGAACACACTGAGGAGACACTTGTGGGAGCTACTTTGACTAAAACTGAGCTTCCCTACGCACAGGGAAGCAAGAGAAATGCTTATTTCATCAAGCCCAGTTACATACTCAGAATCTGTACTACTGCGCAAATAGGCATGTCTCTGTAGGCAAAAAACTCATTTCTGACAAAGTTGCCCAAATGCATCTCAGAAGTGTGCAACTTGTTCCCTGAGTTAGAAAACGTCAAGAAACGGTCGTTTCTGCTAGCGCTGTGCTTCTACACATGTATTTGCTGAACGGTGAAAGCGCACAGTAATGCACTTTTCTCCCAGCAAATACACTGTTTCTAAGGAAATGGGAACACACTGAGGAGACACTTGTGGGAGCTACTGTGACTAAAACTGAGCTTCCCTACGCACAGGGAAGCAAGAGAAATGCTGATTTCATCAAACCGAGTTACATACTCAGAATCTGTACTACTGCGCAAATAGGCATGTCTCTGTAGGCAAAAAACTCATTTCTCACAAAGTTGCCCAAATGCATCTCAGAAGAGTGCAACTTGTTCCCTGAGTTAGAAAACGTCGAGAAACGGTCGTTTCTGCTAGTGCTGTGCTTCTACACATGTATTTGCTGAACTGTGAAAGCGCACAGTAATGCACTTTTCTCCCAGCAAATACATTGTTTCTAAGGAAATGGGAACAAACTGAGGAGACACTTGTGGGAGGTACTGTGACTAAAAGTGTGCTTCCCTATGCACAGGGAAGCAAGAGAAATGCTGATTTCATCCAGCCCAGTTACATACTCAGAATCTGTACTATTGCGCAAATAGGCATGTCTCTTTAGGCAAAAAACTCATTTCGGACAAAGTTGCCCAAATGCATCTCAGAAGTGTGCAACTTGTTCCCTGAGTTAGAAAACGTCGAGACACGGTCTTTTCTGCTAGTGTTGTGCTTCTACACATGTATTTGCTGAACGGTGAAAGCGCATAGTAATGCACTTTTCTCCCAGCAAATACACTGTTTCTAAAGAAATGGGAACAGACTGAGGAGACACTTGTGGGAGCTACTGTGACTAAAACTGAGCTTCCCTACGCACAGGGAAGCAAGAGAAATGCTGATTTCTTCAAGCCCAGTTACATACTCAGAATCTGTACTACTGCGCAAATAGGCATGTCTCTGTAGGCAAAAAACTCATTTCTGACAAAGTTGCCCAAATGCATCTCAGAAGTGTGCAACTTGTTCCCTGAGTTAGAAAACGTCGAGAAACGTTCGTTTCTGCTAGGGCTGTGCTTCTACACATGTATTTGCTGAACGGTGAAAGCGCACACTAATGTACTTTTCTCCCAGCAAATACACTGTTTCTAAGGAACTGGGAACACACTGAGGAGACATTTGTGGGAGCTACTGTGACTAAAACTGAGATTCCCTACACACAGGGAAGCAAGAGAAATGCTGATTTCATCAAGCCCAGTTACATACTCAGAATCTGTACTACTGCGCAAATAGGCATGTCTCTTTAGGCAAAAAACTCATTTCGGACAAAGTTGCCCAAATGCATCTCAGAAGTGTGAAACTTGTTTCCTGAGTTAGAAAACGTCGAGAAACATTAGTTTCTCCTAGCACTGTGCTTCTACACATGTATTTGCTGAACGGTGAAAGTGCACAGTAAGGCACTTTTCTCCCAGCAAATACACTGTTTCTAAGGAAATGGGAACACACTGAGGAGACACTTGTGGGAGCTACTGTGACTAAAACTGAGCTTCCCTACGCACAGGGAAGCAAGAGAAATGCTGATTTCATCAAGCCCAGTTACATACTCAGAATCTGTACTACTGCGCAAATAGTCATGTCTCTGTAGGCAAAAAACTCATTTCGGACAAAGTTGCCCAAATGCATCTCAGAAGTGTGCAACTTGTTCCCTGAGTTAGAAAACGTCGAGAAACGGTCGTTTCTGCTAGCGCTATGCTTCTACACATGTATTTGCAGAACCGTGAAAGCGCACAGTAATGCACTTTTCTCCCAGCAAATACACTGTTTCTAAGGAAATGGGAACACACTGAGGAGACACTTGTGGGAGCTACTGTGACTAAAACTGAGCTTCCCTACGCACAGGGAAGCAAGAGAAATGCTGATTTCATCAAGCGCAGTTACATACTCAGAATCTGTACTATTGCGCAAATAGGCATGTCTCTTTAGGCAAAAAACTCATTTCTGAAAAAGTTGCCCAAATGCATCTCAGAAGTGTGCCACTTGTTCCCTGAGTTAGAAAACGTCGAGAAACGGTCGTTTCAGCTAGCGCTGTGTTTCTACACATGTATTTGCTGAACGGTGAAAGTGCACAGTAATGCACTTTTCTCCCAGCAAATACACTCACTGTTTCTAAGGAACTGGGTACAAACTGAGGAGACACTTGTGGGAGCTACTGTGACTAAAACTGAGCTTCCCTACGCACAGGGAAGCAAGAGAAATGCTGATTTCATCAAGCCCAGTTATATACTCAGAATCTGTACTACTGCGCAAATAGGCATGTCTCTGTAGGCAAAAAACTCATTTTTGAGAAAGTTACCCAAATGCATCTCAGAAGTGTGCAACTTGTTCCATGAGTTAGAAAACGTCAAGAAACGGTCGTTTCTGCTAGCGCTGTGCTTCTACACATGTATTTGCTGAACGGTGAAAGCACACAGTAATGCACTTTTCTCCCAGCAAATACACTGTTTCTAAGGAAATGGGAACACACTGAGGAGACACTTGTGGGAGCTACTGTGACTAAAACTGAGCTTCCCTACGCACAGGGAAGCAAGAGAAATGCTGAATTCATCAAGCCCAGTTACATACTCAGAATCTGTACTACTGTGCAAATAGGCATGTCTCTGTAGGCAAAAAACTCATTTCTGACAAAGTTGCCCAAATGCATCTCAGAAGTGTGCCACTTGTTCCCTGAGTTAGAAAACGTCGAGACACGTTCGTTCTGCTAGCGCTGTGCTTCTACACATGTATTTGCTGAACGGTGAAAGCGCACAGTAATGCACTTTTCTCCCAGCAAATACACTGTTTCTAAGGAAATGGGAACACACTGAGGAGACACTTGTGGGAGCTACTGTGACTAAAACTGAGCTTCCCTACGCACAGGGAAGCAAGAGAAATGCTTATTTCATCCAGCCCAGTTACATACTCAGAATCTGTACTACTGCGCAAATAGGCATGTCTCTGTAGGCAAAAAACTCATTTCTGACAAAGTTGCCCAAATGCATCTCAGAAGTGTGCAACTTGTTCCCTGAGTTAGAAAAGGTCGAGAAACGGTCGTTTCTGCTAGCGCTGTGCTTCTACACATGTATTTGCTGAACGGTGAAAGCGCACAGTGATGCACTTTTCTCCCAACAAATACACTCTTTCTAAGGAACTGGGAACACACTGAGGAGACACTTGTGGGAGCTACTGTGACTAAAACTGAGCTTCCCTACACACAGGGAAGCAAGAGAAATGCTGATTTCATCCAGCCCAGTTACATACTCAGAATCTGTACTACTGCGCAAATAGGCATGTCTCTGTAGACAAAAAACTCATTTCTGACAAAGTTGCCCAAATGCATCTCAGAAGTGTGCAACTTGTTCCCTGAGTTAGAAAGCGTTGAGAAACGTTCGTTTCTGCTAGCGCTGTGCTTCTACACATGTATTTGCTAAACGGTGAAAGCGCACAGTAATGCACTCTTCTCCCAGCAAATACACTGTTTCTAAGGAAATGGGAACACACTGAGGAGACACTTGTGGGAGCTACTGGGACTAAAACTGAGCTTCCCTACGCACAGGGAAGCAAGAGAAATGCTGATTTCATCCAGCCCAGTTACATACTCAGAATCTGTACTACTGCGCAAATAGGCATGTCTCTGTAGGCAAAAAACTCATTTCTGACAATGTTGCCCAAATGCATCTCAGAAGTGTGCAACTTGTTCCCTGAGTTAGAAAACGTCGAGAAACGTTCGTTTCTGCTAGTGCTGTGCTTCTAAACATGTATTTGCTGAACGGTGAAAGCGCACAGTAATGCACTTTTCTCCCAGCAAATACACTGTTTCTAAGGAAATGGGAACACACTGAGGAGACACTTGTGGGAGCTACTGTGACTATAACTGAGCTTCCCTACGCACAGGGAAGCAAGAGAAATGCTGATTTCATCCAGCCCAGACACATACTCAGAATCTGTAGTACTGCGCAAATAGGCATGAATCTGTAGGCAAAAAACTCATTTCAGACAAAGTTGCCCAAATGCATCTCAGAAGTGTGCAACTTGTTCCCTGAGTTAGAAAACGTCGAGAAACGTTCGTTTCTGCTAGCACTGTGCTTCTACACATGTATTTGCTGAACGGTGAAAGCGCACAGTAATGCACTTTTCTCCCAGCAAATACACTGTTTCTAAGGAAATGGGAACACACTGAGGAGACACTAGTCGGAGTTACTGTGACTAAAACTGAGCTTCCCTACGCACAGGGAAGAAAGAGAAATGCTGATTTCATCAAGCCCAGTTACATACTCAGAATCTGTACTACTGCGCAAATAGGCATGTCTCTGTAGGCAAAAAACTCATTTCTGACAAAGTTGCCCAAATGCATCTCAGAAGTGTGCAACTTGTTCCCTGAGTTAGAAAACGTCGAGAAACGGTCGTTTCAGCTAGCGCTGTGCTTCTACACATGTATTTGCTGAACGGTGAAAGCGCACAGTAATGCACTTTTCTCCCAGCAAATACACTGTTTCTAAGGAAATGGGAACACACTGAGGAGACACTTGTGGGAGCTACTGTGACTAAAACTGAGCTTCCCTACGCACAGGGAAGCAAGAGAAATGCTGATTTCATCAAGCCCAGTTACATACTCAGAATCTGTACTACTGCGCAAATAGGCATGTCTCTGTAGGCAAAAAACTCATTTCGGACAAAGTTGCCCAAATGCATCTCAAAAGTGTGCAACTTGTTCCCTGAGTTAGAAAGCGTTGAGAAACGTTCGTTTCTGCTAGCGCTGTGCTTCTACACATGTATTTGCTGAACGGTGAAAGCGCACAGTAATGCACTTTTCTCCCAGCAAATACACTGTTTCTAAGGAAATGGGAACACACTGAGGAGACACTTGTGGGAGCTACTGTGACTAAAACTGAGCTTCCCTACGCACAGGGAAGCAAGAGAAATGCTGATTTCATCAAGCCCAGTTACATACTCAGAATCTGTACTACTGCGCAAATAGGCATGAATCTGTAGGCAAAAAACTCATTTCAGACAAAGTTGCCCAAATGCATCTCAGAAGTGTGCAACTTGTTCCCTGAGTTAGAAAACGTCGAGAAACGTTCGTTTCTGCTAGCGCTGTGCTTCTACACATGTATTTTCTGAACGGTGAAAGCGCACAGTAATGCACTTTTCTCCCAGCAAATACACTGTTTCTAAGGAAATGGGAACACACTGAGGAGACACTTGTCGGAGCTACTGTGACTAAAACTGAGCTTCCCTACGCACAGGGAAGCAAGAGAAATGCTGATTTCATCAAGCCCAGTTACATACTCAGAATCTGTACTACTGCGCAAATAGTCATGTCTCTGTAGGCAAAAAACTCATTTCTGACAAAGTTGCCCAAATGCATCTCAGAAGTGTGCAACTTGTTCCCTGAGTTAGAAAACGTCGAGAAACGGTCTTTTCTGCTAGCGCTGTGCTTCTACACATGTATTTGCTGAACGGTGAAAGCGCACAGTAATGCACTTTTCCCCCAGCAAATACACTGTTTCTAAGGAAATGGGAACACACTGAGGAGACACTTGTGGGAGCTACTGTGACTAAAACTGAGCTTCTATACGCGCAGGGAAGCAAGAAAAATGCTGATTTCATCCAGCCCAGTTACATACTCAGAATCTGTACTACTGCGCAAATAGGCATGTCTCTGTAGGCAAAAAACACATTTCTGACAAAGTTGCCCAAATGCATCTCAGAAGTGTGCAACTTGTTCCCTGAGTTAGACAACGTCGAGAAACGTTCGTTTCTGCTATCGCTGTGCTTCTACACATGTATTTGCTGAACGGTGAAAGCCCACAGTAATGCACTTTTCTCCCAGCAAATACACTGTTTCTAAGGAAATGGGAACACACTGAGGAGACACTTGTGGGAGCTACTGGGACTAAAACTGAGCTTCCCTACGCACAGGGAAGCAAGAGAAATGCTGAGTTCATCCAGCCCAGTTACATACTCAGAATCTGTACTACTGCGGAAATACGCATGTCTCTATAGGCAAAAAACTCATTTCTGACAAAGTTGCCCAAATGCATCTCAGAAGTGTGCAACTTGTTCCCTGAGTTAGAAAACGTCGAGAAACGGTCGTTTCTGCTAGCGCTCTGCTTCTACACATGTATTTGCTGAACGGTGAAAGCGCACAGTAATGCACTTTTCTCCCAGCAAATACACTGTTTCTAAGGAAATGGGAACACATTGAGGAGACACTTGTGGGAGCTACTGTGACTAAAACTGAGCTTCCCTACGCACAGGGAAGCAAGAGAAATGCTGATTTCATCAAGCCCAGTTACATACTCAGAATCTGTACTACTGCGCAAATAGGCATGTCTCTTTAGGCAAAAAACTCATTTCTGACAAAGTTGCCCAAATGCATCTCAGAAGTGTGCAACTTGTTCCCTGAGTTAGAAAACGTCGAGAAACGGTCGTTTCTGCTAGCGCTGTGCTTCTACGCATGTATTTGCTGAACGGTGAAAGCGCACAGTAATGCACTTTTCTCCCAGCAAATACACTGTTTCTAAGGAAATGGGAACACAATGAGGAGACACTTGAGGGAGCTACTGGGACTAAAACTGAGCATCCCTACGCACAGGGAAGCAAGAGAAATGCTGATTTCATCAAGCCCAGTTACATACTCAGAATCTGTACTACTGCGCAAATAGGCATGTCTCTGTAGGCAAAAAACTCATTTCTGACAAAGTTGCCCAAATGCATCTCAGAAGTGTGCAACTTGTTCCCTGAGTTAGAAAACGTCGAGAAACGTTCGTTTCTGCTAGCGCTGTGCTTCTACACATGTATTTGCTGAACGGTGAAAGCGCACAGTAATGCACTTTTCTCCCAGCAAATACACTGTTTCTAAGGAAATGGGAACACACTGAGGAGACACTTGTGGGAACTACTGTGACTAAAACTGAGCTTCCCTACGAACAGGGAAGCAAGAGAATGCTGATTTCATCAAGCCCAGTTACATACTCAGAATCTGTACTACTGCGCAAATAGGCATGTCTCTGTAGGCAAAAAACTCATTTCTGACAAAGTTGCCCAAATGCATCTCAGAAGTGTGCAACTTGTTCCCTGAGTTAGAAAATGTCGAGAAACGTTCGTTTCTGCTAGCGCTGTGCTTCTACACATGTATTTGCAGAACCGTGAAAGCGCACAGTAATGCACTTTTCTCCCAGCAAATACACTGTTTCTAAGGAAATGGGAACACACTAAGGAGACACTTGTGGGAGCTACTGTGACTAAAACTGAGCTTCCCTACGAACAGGGAAGCAAGAGAATGCTGATTTCATCAAGCCCAGTTACATACTCAGAATCTGTACCACTGCGCAAATAGGCATGTCTCTATAGGCAAAAAACTCATTTCTGACAAAGTTGCCCAAATGCATCTCAGAAGTGTGCAACTTGTTCTATGAGTTAGACAACGTCGAGAAACGTTCGATTCTGCTATCGCCGTGCTTCTACACATGTATTTGCTGAACGGTGAAAGCGCACAGTAATGCACTTTTCTCCCAGCAAATACACTGTTTCTAAGGAAATGGGAACACACTGAGGAGACACTTGTGGGAGCTACTGTGACTAAAACTGAGCTTCCCTACGCACAGGGAAGCAAGAGAAATGCTGAGTTCATCCAGCCCAGTTACATACTCAGAATCTGTACTACTGCGCAAATAGGCATGTCTCTATAGGCAAAAAACTCATTTCTGACAAAGTTGCCCAAATGCATCTCAGAAGTGTGAAACTTGTTCCCTGAGTTAGAAAACGTCGAGAAACGGTCGTTTCTGCTAGCGCTGTGCTTCTACACATGTATTTGCTGAACGGTGAAAGTGCACAGTAATGCACTTTTCTCCCAGCAAATACACTGTTTCTAAGGAAATGGGAACACATTGAGGAGACACTTGTGGGAGCTACTGTGACTAAAACTGAGCTTCCCTACGCACAGGGAAGCAAGAGAAATGCTGATTTCATCAAGCCCAGTTACATACTCAGAATCTGTACTACTGCGCAAATAGGCATGTCTCTTTAGGCAAAAAACTCATTTCTGACAAAGTTGCCCAAATGCATCTCAGAAGTGTGCAACTTGTTCCCTGAGTTAGAAAACGTCGAGAAACGGTCTTTTCTGCTAGCCCTGTGCTTCTACACATGTATTTGCTGAACGGTGAAAGCGCACAGTAATGCACTTTTCTCCCAGCAAATACACTGTTTCTAAGGAAATGGGAACACACTGAGGAGACACTTGTGGGAGCTACTGGGACTAAAACTGAGCTTCCCTACGCAAAGGGAAGCAAGAGAAATGCTGATTTCATCAAGCCCAGTTACATACTCAGAATCTGTACTACTGCGCAAATAGGCATGTCTCTGTAGGCAAAAAACTCATTTCTGACAAAGTTGCCCAAATGCATCTCAGAAGTGTGCAACTTGTTCCCTGAGTTAGAAAACGTCGAGAAACGGTCGTTTCTGCTAACGTTGTGCTTCTACACATGTATTTGCTGAACGGTGAAAGCGCACAGTAATGCACTTTTCTCCCAGCAAATACCCTGTTTCTAAGGAAATGGGAACACACTGAGGAGACACTTGTGGGAGCTACTGTGACTAAAACTGAGCTTCCCTACGCACAGGGAAGCAAGAGAAATGCTGATTTCATCAAGCCCAGTTACATACTCAGAATCTGTACTACTGCGCAAATAGGCATGTCTCTGTAGGCAAAAAACTCATTTCGGACAAAGTTGCCCAAATGCATCTCAGAAGTGTGCAACTTGTTCCCTGAGTTAGAAAACGTCGAGAAACGTTCGTTTCTGCTAGCGCTGTGCTTCTACACATGTATTTGCTGAACGGTGAAAGCGCACAGTAATGCACTTTTCTCCCAGCAAATACACTGTTTCTAAGGAAATGGGAACACACTGAGGAGACACTTGTGGGAGCTACTGGGACTAAAACTGAACTTCCCTACGCACAGGGAAGCAAGAGAAATGCTGATTTCATCAAGCCCAGTTACATACTCAGAATCTGTACTACTGCGCAAATAGGCATGTCTCTGTAGGCAAAAAACTCATTTCTGACAAAGTTGAACAAATGCATCTCAGAAGTGTGCAACTTGTTCCCTGAGTTAGAAAACGTCGAGAAACGGTCGTTTCTGCTAGCGCTGTGCTTCTACACATGTATTTGCTGAACGGTGAAAGCGCACAGTAATGCACTTTTCTCCCAGCAAATACACTGTTTCTAAGGAAATGGGAACACACTGAGGAGACACTTGTGCGAGCTACTGGGACTAAAACTGAGCTTCCCTACGCACAGGGAAGCAAGAGAAATGCTGATTTCATCAAGCCCAGTTACATACTCAGAATCTGTACTACTCCGCAAATAGGCATGTCTCTGTAGGCAAAAAACTCATTTCTGACAAAGTTGCCCAAATGCATCTCAGAAGTGTGCAACTTGTTCCCTGAGTTAGAAAACGTCGAGAAACGGTCGTTTCTGCTAGCGCTGTGCTTCTACACATGTATTTGCTGAACGGTGAAAGCGCACAGTAATGCACTTTTCTCCCAGCAAATACACTGTTTCTAAGGAAATGGGAACACACTGAGGAGACACTTGTGGGAGCTACTGGGACTAAAACTGAGCTTCCCTACGCACAGGGAAGCAAGAGAAATGCTGATTTCATCAAGCCCAGTTACATACTCAGAATCTGTACTACTGCGCAAATAGGCATGTCTCTGTAGGCAAAAAACTCATTTCTGACAAAGTTGCCCAAATGCATCTCAGAAGTGTGCAACTTGTTCCCTGAGTTAGAAAACGTCGAGAAATGGTCGTTTCTGCTAACGTTGTGCTTCTACACATGTATTTGCTGAACGGTGAAAGCGCACAGTAATGCACTTTTCTCCCAGCAAATACACTGTTTCTAAGGAAATGGGAACACACTGAGGAGACACTTGTGCGAGCTACTGGGACTAAAACTGAGCTTCCCTACGCACAGGGAAGCAAGAGAAATGCTGATTTCATCAATCCCAGTTACATACTCAGAATCTGTACTACTCCGCAAATAGGCATGTCTCTGTAGGCAAAAAACTCATTTCTGACAAAGTTGCCCAAATGCATCTCAGAAGTGTGCAACTTGTTCCCTGAGTTAGAAAACGTCGAGAAACGGTCGTTTCTGCTAGCGCTGTGCTTCTACACATGTATTTGCTGAACGGTGAAAGCGCACAGTAATGCACTTTTCTCCCAGCAAATACACTGTTTCTAAGGAAATGGGAACACACTGAGGAGACACTTGTGGGAGCTACTGGGACTAAAACTGAGCTTCCCTACGCACAGGGAAGCAAGAGAAATGCTGATTTCATCAAGCCCAGTTACATACTCAGAATCTGTACTACTGCGCAAATAGGCATGTCTCTGTAGGCAAAAAACTCATTTCTGACAAAGTTGCCCAAATGCATCTCAGAAGTGTGCAACTTGTTCCCTGAGTTAGAAAACGTCGAGAAATGGTCGTTTCTGCTAACGTTGTGCTTCTACACATGTATTTGCTGAACGGTGAAAGCGCACAGTAATGCACTTTTCTCCCAGCAAATACCCTGTTTCTAAGGAAATGGGAACACACTGAGGAGACACATGTGGGAGCTACTGGGACTAAAACTGAGCTTCCCTACGCACAGGGAAGCAAGAGAAATGCTGATTTCATCAAGCCCAGTTACATACTCAGAATCTGTACTACTGCGCAAATAGGCATGTCTCTGTAGGCAAAAAACTCATTTCGGACAAAGTTGCCCAAATGCATCTCAGAAGTGTGCAACTTGTTCCCTGAGTTAGAAAACGTCGAGAAACGTTCGTTTCTGCTAGCGCTGTGCTTCTACACATGTATTTGCTGAACGGTGAAAGCGCACAGTAATGCACTTTTCTCCCAGCAAATACACTGTTTCTAAGGAAATGGGAACACACTGAGGAGACACTTGTGGGAGCTACTGGGACTAAAACTGAACTTCCCTACGCACAGGGAAGCAAGAGAAATGCTGATTTCATCAAGCCCAGTTACATACTCAGAATCTGTACTACTGCGCAAATAGGCATGTCTCTGTAGGCAAAAAACTCATTTCTGACAAAGTTGAACAAATGCATCTCAGAAGTGTGCAACTTGTTCCCTGAGTTAGAAAACGTCGAGAAACGGTCGTTTCTGCTAGCGCTGTGCTTCTACACATGTATTTGCTGAACGGTGAAAGCGCACAGTAATGCACTTTTCTCCCAGCAAATACACTGTTTCTAAGGAAATGGGAACACACTGAGGAGACACTTGTGCGAGCTACTGGGACTAAAACTGAGCTTCCCTACGCACAGGGAAGCAAGAGAAATGCTGATTTCATCAAGCCCAGTTACATACTCAGAATCTGTACTACTCCGCAAATAGGCATGTCTCTGTAGGCAAAAAACTCATTTCTGACAAAGTTGCCCAAATGCATCTCAGAAGTGTGCAACTTGTTCCCTGAGTTAGAAAACGTCGAGAAACGGTCGTTTCTGCTAGCGCTGTGCTTCTACACATGTATTTGCTGAACGGTGAAAGCGCACAGTAATGCACTTTTCTCCCAGCAAATACACTGTTTCTAAGGAAATGGGAACACACTGAGGAGACACTTGTGGGAGCTACTGGGACTAAAACTGAGCTTCCCTACGCACAGGGAAGCAAGAGAAATGCTGATTTCATCAAGCCCAGTTACATACTCAGAATCTGTACTACTGCGCAAATAGGCATGTCTCTGTAGGCAAAAAACTCATTTCTGACAAAGTTGCCCAAATGCATCTCAGAAGTGTGCAACTTGTTCCCTGAGTTAGAAAACGTCGAGAAATGGTCGTTTCTGCTAACGTTGTGCTTCTACACATGTATTTGCTGAACGGTGAAAGCGCACAGTAATGCACTTTTCTCCCAGCAAATACCCTGTTTCTAAGGAAATGGGAACACACTGAGGAGACACATGTGGGAGCTACTGGGACTAAAACTGAGCTTCCCTACGCACAGGGAAGCAAGAGAAATGCTGATTTCATCAAGACCAGTTACATACTCAGAATCTCTACTACTGCGCAAATAGGCATGTCTCTGTAGGAAAAAAACTCATTTCTGACAAAGTTGCCCAAATGCATCTCAGAAGTGTGCAACTTGTTCCCTGAGTTAGAAAACGTCGAGAAACGGTCGTTTCTGCTAGCGCTGTGCTTCTACACATGTATTTGCTGAACGGTGAAAGCGCACAGTAATGCACTTTTCTCCCAGCAAATACACTGTTTCTAAGAAAATGGGAACACACTGAGGAGACACTTGTGGGAGCTACTGTGACTAAAACTGAGCTTCCCTACGCACAGGGAAGCAAGAGAAATGCTGATTTCATCAAGCCCAGTTACATACTCAGAATCTGTACTACTGCGCAAATAGGCATGTCTCTTTAGGCAAAAAACTCATTTCGGACAAAGTTGCCCAAATGCATCTCATAAGTGTGCAACTTGTTCCCTGAGTTAGAAAACGTCGAGAAACGGTCGTTTCTGCTAGCGCTGTGCTTCTACAGATGTATTTGCTGAACGGTGAAAGCGCACAGTAATGCACTTTTCTCCCAGCAAATACACTGTTTCTAAGGAAATGGGAACACACTGAGGAGACACTTGTGGGAGCTACTGTGACTAAAACTGAGCTTCCCTACGCACAGGGAAGCAAGAGAAATGCTGATTTCATCAAGCCCAGTTACATACTCAGAATCTGTACTACTGCGCAAATAGGCATGTCTCTGTAGGCAAAAAACTCATTTCTGACAAAGTTACCCAAATGCATCTCAGAAGTGTGCAACTTGTTCCCTGAGTTAGAAAACGTCGAGAAACGGTCGTTTCTGCTAGCGCTGTGCTTCTACACATGTATTTGCTGAACGGTGAAAGCGCACAGTAATGCACTTTTCTCCCAGCAAATACACTGTTTCTAAGGAAATGGGAACACACTGAGGAGACACTTGTGGGAGATACTGTGACTAAAACTGAGCTTCCCTACGCACAGGGAAGCAAGAGAAATGCTGATTTCATCAAGCCCAGTTACATACTCAGAATCTGTACTACTGCGCAAATAGGCATGTCTCTGTAGGCAAAAAACTCATTTCTGACAAAGTTGCCCAAATGCATCTCAGAAGTGTGCAACTTGTTCCCTGAGTTAGAAAACGTCGAGAAACGGTCGTTTCTGCTAGCGCTGTGCTTCTACACATGTATTTGCTGAACGGTGAAAGCGCACAGTAATGCACTTTTCTCCCAGCAAATACACTGTTTCTAAGGAAATGGGAACACACTGAGGAGACACTTGTGGGAGCTACTGGGACTAAAACTGAGCTTCCCTACGCACAGGGAAGCAAGAGAAATGCTGATTTCATCAAGCCCAGTTACATACTCAGAATCTGTACTACTGGGCAAATAGGCATGTCTCTGTAGGCAAAAAACTCATTTCTGACAAAGTTGCCCAAATGCATCTCAGAAGTGTGCAACTTGTTCCCTGAGTTAGAAAACGTCGAGAAACGGTCGTTTCTGCTAACGCTGTGCTTCTACACATGTATTTGCTAAACGGTGAAAGCGCACAGTAATGCACTTTTCTCCCAGCAAATACACTGTTTCTAAGGAAATGGGAACACACTGAGGAGACACTTGTGGGAGCTACTGGGACTAAAACTGAGCTTCCCTACGCACAGGGAAGCAAGAGAAATGCTGATTTCATCAAGCCCAGTTACATACTCAGAATCTGTACTACTGCGCAAATAGGCATGTCTCTGTAGGCAAAAAACTCATTTCTGACAAAGTTGCCCAAATGCATCTCAGAAGTGTGCAACTTGTTCCCTGAGTTAGAAAACGTCGAGAAACGTTCGTTTCTGCTACCGCTGTGCTTCTACACATGTATTTGCTGAACGGTGAAAGCGCACAGTAATGCACTTTTCTCCCAGCAAATACACTGTTTCTAAGGAAATGGGAACACACTGAGGAGACACTTGTGGGAGCTACTGTGACTAAAACTGAGCTTCCCTACGCACAGGGAAGCAAGAGAAATGCTGATTTCATCCAGCCCAGTTACATACTCAGAATCTGTACTACTGCGCAAATAGGCATGTCTCTGTAGGCAAATAACTCATTTCTGACAAAGTTGCCCAAATGCATCTCAGAAGTGTGCAACTTGTTCCCTGAGTTAGAAAACGTCGAGAAACGGTCGTTTCTGCTAGCGCTGTGCTTCTACACATGTATTTGCTGAACGGTGAAAGCGCACAGTATTGGACTTTTCTCCCAGCAAATACACTGTTTCTAAGCAAATGGGAACACACTGAGGAGACACTTGTGGGAGCTACTGTGACTAAAACTGAGCTTTCCTACGCACAGGGAAGCAAGAGAAATGCTGATTTCATCAAGCCCAGTTACTTACTCAGAATATGTACTACTGCGCAAATAGGCATGTCTCTGTAGGCAAAAAACTCATTTCTGACAAAGTTGCCCAAATGCATCTCAGAAGTGTGCAACTTGTTCCCTGAGTTAGAAAACGTCGAGAAACGGTCGTTTCTGCTAGCGCTGTGCTTCTACACATGTATTTGCTGAACGGTGAAAGCGCACAGTAATGCACTTTTCTCCCAGCAAATACACTGTTTCTAAGGAAATGGGAACACACTGAGGAGACACTTGTGGGAGCTACTGTGACTAAAACTGAGCTTCCCTACGCACAGGGAAGCAAGAGAAATGCTGATTTCATCAAGCCCAGTTACATACTCAGAATCTGTACTACTGCGCAAATAGGCATGTCTCTGTAGGCAAAAAACTCATTTCTGACAAAGTTGCCCAAATGCATCTCAGAAGTGTGCAACTTGTTCCCTGAGTTAGAAAACGTCGAGAAACGGTCGTTTCTGCTAGCGCTGTGCTTCTACACATGTATTTGCTGAACGGTGAAAGCGCACAGTAATGCACTTTTCTCCCAGCAAATACACTGTTTCTAAGGAAATGGGAACACACTGAGGAGACACTTGTGGGAGCTACTGTGACTAAAACTGAGCTTCCCTACGCACAGGGAAGCAAGAGAAATGCTGATTTCATCCAGCCCAGTTACATACTCAGAATCTGTACTACTGCGCAAATAGGCATGTCTCTGTAGGCAAATAACTCATTTCTGACAAAGTTGCCCAAATGCATCTCAGAAGTGTGCAACTTGTTCCCTGAGTTAGAAAACGTCGAGAAACAGTCGTTTCTGCTAGCGCTGTGCTTCTACACATGTATTTGCTGAACGGTGAAAGCGCACAGTAATGCACTTTTCTCCCAGCAAATACACTGTTTCTAAGGAAATGGGAACACACTGAGGAGACACTTGTGGGAGCTACTGTGACTAAAACTGAGCTTCCCTACGCACAGGGAAGCAAGAGAAATGCTGATTTCATCAAGCCCAGTTACATACTCAGAATCTGTACTACTGCGCAAATAGGCATGTCTCTGTAGGCAAAAAACTCATTTCTGAAAAAGTTGCCCAAATGCATCTCAGAAGTGTGCAACTTGTTCCCTGAGTTAGAAAACGTCGAGAAACGGTCTTTTCTGCTAGCGCTGTGCTTCTACGCATGTATTTGCTGAACGGTGAAAGCGCACAGTAATGCACTTTTCTCCCAGCAAATACACTGTTTCTAAGGAACTGGGAACACACTGAGGAGACACTTGTGGGTGCTACTGGGACTAAAACTGAGCATCCCTATGCACAGGGAAGCAAGAGAAATGCTGATTTCATCCAGCCCAGTTACATACTCAGAATCTGTACTACTGCGCAAATAGGCATGTCTCTGTAGGCAAAAAACTCATTTCTGACAAAGTTGCCCAAATGCATCTCAGAAGTGTGCAACTTGTTCCCTGAGTTAGAAAACGTCGAGAAACGGTCTTTTCTGCTAGCGCTGTGCTTCTACGCATGTATTTGCTGAACGGTGAAAGCGCACAGTAATGCACTTTTCTCCCAGCAAATACACTGTTTCTAAGGAACTGGGAACACACTGAGGAGACACTTGTGGGAGCTACTGGGACTAAAACTGAGCATCCCTATGCACAGGGAAGCAAGAGAAATGCTGATTTCATCCAGCCCAGTTACATACTCAGAATCTGTACTACTGCGCAAATAGGCATGTCTCTGTAGGCAAAAAACTCATTTCTGACAAAGTTGCCCAAATGCATCTCAGAAGTGTGCAACTTGTTCCCTGAGTTAGAAAACGTCGAGAAACGTTCGTTTCTGCTAGCGCTGTGCTTCTACACATGTATTTGCTGAACGGTGAAAGCGCACAGTAATGCACTTTTCTCCCAGCAAATACACTGTTTCTAAGGAAATGGGAACACACTGAGGAGACACTTGTGGGAGCTACTGTGACTAAAACTGTGCTTCCCTACGCACAGGGAAGCAAGAGAATGCTGATTTCATCAAGCCCAGTTACATACTCAGAATCTGTACTACTGCGCAAATAGGCATGTCTCTGTAGGCAAAAAACTCATTTCTGACAAAGTTGCCCAAATGCATCTCAGAAGTGTGCAACTTGTTCCCTGAGTTAGAAAACGTCGAGAAACGTTCGTTTCTGCTAGCGCTGTGCTTCTACACATGTATTTGTTGAACGGTGAAAGCGCACAGTAATGCACTTTTCTCCCAGCAAATACACTGTTTCTAAGGAAATGGGAACACACTGAGGAGACACTTGTGGGAGCTACTGTGACTAAAACTGAGCTTCCCTACGCACAGGGAAGCAAGAGAAATGCTGATTTCATCAAGCACAGTTACATACTCAGAATCTGTACTACTGAGCAAATAGGCATGTCTCTGTAGGCAAAAAACTCATTTCTGACAAAGTTTACCAAATGCATCTCATAAGTGTGCCACTTGTTCCCTGAGTTAGAAAACATCGAGAAACGGTCGTTTCAGCTAGCGCTGTGCTTCTACACATGTATATGCTGAACGGTGAAAGCGCACAGTAATGCACTTTTCTCCCAGCAAATACACTGTTTCTAAGGAACTGGGAACACACTGAGGAGACACTTGTGGGAGCTACTGTGACTAAAACTGAGCTTCCCTACGCAGAGGGAAGCAAGAGAAATGCTGATTTCATCAAGCCCAGTTACATACTCAGAATCTGTACTACTGCGCAAATAGGCATGTCTCTGTAGGCAAAAAACTCATTTTTGAGATAGTTACACAAATGCATCTAAGAAGTGTGCAACTTGTTCCCTGAGATAGAAAACGTCGAGAAACTTTCGTTTCTGCTAGCGCTCTGCTTCTACACATGTATTTGCTGAACGGTGAAAGCGCACAGTAATGCACTTTTCTCCCAGCAAATACACTGTTTCTAAGGAAATGGGAACACACTGAGGAGACACTTGTGGGAGCTACTGTGACTATAACTGAGCTTACCTACGCACAGGGAAGCAAGAGAAAGGCTGATTTCATCAAGCCCAGTTACCTACTCAGAATCTGTACTACTGCGCAAATAGGCATGTCTCTTTAGGCAAAAAACTCATTTCTGACAAAGTTGCCCAAATGCATCTCAGAAGTGTGCAACTTGTTCCCTGAGTTAGAAAACGTCGAGAAACGTTCGTTTCTGCTAGCGCTGTGCTTCTACACATGTATTTGCTGAACGGTGAAAGCGCACAGTAATGCACTTTTCTCCCAGCAAATACACTGTTTCTAAATAAATGGTAACACACTGAGGAGACACTTGTGGGAGCTACTGTGACTAAAACTGAGCTTCCCTACGCACAGGGAAGCAAGAGAAATGCTGATTTCATCAAGCACAGTTACATACTCAGAATCTGTACTACTGCGCAAATAGGCATGTCTCTGTAGGCAAAAAACTCATTTCTGACAAAGTTGCCCAAATGCATCTCAGAAGTGTGCAACTTGTTCCCTGAGTTAGAAAACGTCGATAAACGTTCGTTTCTGCTAGCGCTGTGCTTCTACACATGTATTTGTTGAACGGTGAAAGCGCACAGTTATGCACTTTTCTCCCAGCAAATACACTGTTTCTAAGGAAATGGGAACACACTGAGGAGACACTTGTGGGAGCTACTGTGACTAAAACTGAGCTTCCCTACCCACAGGGAAGCAAGAGAAATGCTGATTTCATCAAGCCCAGTTACATACTCAGAATCTGTACTACTGCGCAAATAGGCTCGTCTCTGTAGGCAAAAAACTCATTTCTGACAAAGTTTACCAAATGCATCTCAGAAGTGTGCCACTTGTTCCCTGAGTTAGAAAACGTCGAGAAACGGTCGTTTCAGCTAGCGCTGTGCTTCTACACATGTATTTGCTGAACGGTGAAAGCGCACAGTAATGCACTTTTCTCCCAGCAAATACACTGTTTCTAAGGAAATGGTAACACACTGAGGAGACACTTGTGGGAGCTACTGTGACTAAAACTGAGCTTCCCTACGCACAGGGAAGCAAGAGAAATGCTGATTTCATCAAGCCCAGTTACATACTCAGAATCTGTACTACTGCGCAAATAGGCATGTCTCTGTAGGCAAAAAACTCATTTCTGACAAAGTTGCCCAAATGCATCTCAGAAGTGTGCAACTTGTTCCCTGAGTTAGAAAACGTCGAGAAACGGTCGTTTCTGCTAGCGCTGTGCTTCTACACATGTATTTGCTGAACGGTGAAAGCGCACAGTAATGCACTTTTCTCCCAGCAAATACACTGTTTCTAAGGAAATGGGAACACACTGAGGAGACACTTGTGGGAGCTACTGTGACTAAAACTGAGCTTCCCTACGCACAGGGAAGCAAGAGAAATGCTGATTTCATCCAGCCCAGTTACATACTCAGAATCTGTACTACTGCGCAAATAGGCATGTCTCTGTAGGCAAATAACTCATTTCTGACAAAGTTGCCCAAATGCATCTCAGAAGTGTGCAACTTGTTCCCTGAGTAAGAAAACGTCGAGAAACGGTCGTTTCTGCTAGCGCTGTGCTTCTACACATGTATTTGCTGAACGGTGAAAGCGCACAGTATTGGACTTTTCTCCCAGCAAATACACTGTTTCTAAGCAAATGGGAACACACTGAGGAGACACTTGTGGGAGCTACTGTGACTAAAACTGAGTTTTCCTACGCACAGGGAAGCAAGAGAAATGCTGATTTCATCAAGCCCAGTTACATACTCAGAATCTGTACTACTGCGCAAATAGGCATGTCTCTGTAGGCAAAAAACTCATTTCTGACAATGTTGCCCAAATGCATCTCAGAAGTGTGCAACTTGTTCCCTGAGTTAGAAAACGTCGAGAAACGGTCGTTTCTGCTAGTGCTGTGCTTCTACACATGTATTTGCTGAACGGTGAAAGCGCACAGTAATGCACTTTTCTCCCAGCAAATACACTGTTTCTAAGGAAATGGGAACACACTGAGGAGACACTTGTGGGAGATACTGTGACTAAAACTGAGCTTCCCTACGCACAGGGAAGCAAGAGAAATGCTGATTTCATCAAGCCCAGTTACATACTCAGAATCTGTACTACTGCGCAAAGGCATGTCTCTTTAGGCAAAAAACTCATTTCTGACAAAGTTGCCCAAATGCATCTCAGAAGTGTGCAACTTGTTCCCTGAGTTAGAAAACGTCGAGAAACGGTCGTTTCTGCTAGCGCTGTGCTTCTACGCATGTATTTGCTGAACGGTGAAAGCGCACAATAATGCACTTTTCTCCCAGCAAATACACTGTTTCTAAGGAACTGGGAACACACTGAGGAGACACTTGTGGGAGCTACTGGGACTAAAACTGAGCATCCCTACGCACAGGGAAGCAAGAGAAATGCTGATTTCATCCAGCCCAGTTACATACTCAGAATCTGTACTACTGCGCAAATAGGCATGTCTCTGTAGGCAAAAAACTCATTTCTGACAAAGTTGCCCAAATGCATCTCAGAAGTGTGCAACTTGTTCCCTGATTTAGAAAACGTCGAGAAACTTTCGTTTCTGCTAGCGCTGTGCTTCTACACATGTATTTGCTGAACGGTGAAAGCGCTTTTCTCCCAGCAAATACACTGTTTCTAAGGAAATGGGAACACACTGAGGAGACACTTGTGGGAGCTACTGTGACTAAAACTGTGCTTCCCTATGCACAGGGAAGCAAGAGAATGCTGATTTCATCAAGCCCAGTTACATACTCAGAATCTGTACTACTGCGCAAATAGGCATGTCTCTGTAGGCAAAAAACTCATTTCTGACAAAGTTGCCCAAATGCATCTCAGAAGTGTGCAACTTGTTCCCTGAGTTAGAAAACGTCGAGAATCGTTCGTTTCTGCTAGCGCTGTGCTTCTACACATGTATTTGTTGAACGGTGAAAGCGCACAGTAATGCACTTTTCTCCCAGCAAATAGACTGTTTCTAAGGAAATGGGAACACACTGAGGAGACACTTGTGGGAGCTACTGTGACTAAAACTGAGCTTCCCTACGCACAGGGAAGCAAGAGAAATGCTGATTTCATCAAGCACAGTTACATACTCAGAATCTGTACTACTGAGCAAATAGGCATGTCTCTGTAGGCAAAAAACTCATTTCTGACAAAGTTTACCAAATGCATCTCATAAGTGTGCCACTTGTTCCCTGAGTTAGAAAACATCGAGAAACGGTCGTTTCAGATAGCGCTGTGCTTCTACACATGTATATGCTGAACGGTGAAAGCGCACAGTAATGCACTTTTCTCCCAGCAAATACACTGTTTCTAAGGAACTGGGAACACACTGAGGAGACACTTGTGGGAGCTACTGTGACTAAAACTGAGCTTCCCTACGCAGAGGGAAGCAAGAGAAATGCTGATTTCATCAAGCCCAGTTACATACTCAGAATCTGTACTACTGCGCAAATAGGCATGTCTCTGTAGGCAAAAAACTCATTTTTGAGATAGTTACACAAATGCATCTAAGAAGTGTGCAACTTGTTCCCTGAGATAGAAAAGATCGAGAAACTTTCGTTTCTGCTAGCGCTGTGCTTCTACACATGTATTTGCTGAACGGTGAAAGCGCACAGTAATGCACTTTTCTCCCAGCAAATACACTGTTTCTAAGGAAATGGGAACACACTGAGGAGACACTTGTGGGAGCTACTGTGACTAAAACTGAGCTTCCCTACGCACAGGGAAGCAAGAGAAATGCTGATTTCATCCAGCCCAGTTACATACTCAGAATCTGTACTACTGCGCAAATAGGCATGTCTCTGTAGGCAAAAAACTCATTTCTGACAAAGTTGCCCAAATGCATCTCAGAAGTGTGCAACTTGTTCCCTGAGTTAGAAAACGTCGAGAAACGTTCGTTTCTGCTAGCGCTGTGCTTCTACACATGTATTTGTTGAACGGTGAAAGCGCACAGTAATGCACTTTTCTCCCAGCAAATACACTGTTTCTAAGGAAATGGGAACACACTGAGGAGACACTTGTGGGAGCTACTGTGACTAAAACTGAGCTTCCCTACGCACAGGGAAGCAAGAGAAATGCTGATTTCATCAAGCCCAGTTACATACTCAGAATCTGTACTACTGCGCAAATAGGCACGTCTCTGTAGGCAAAAAACTCATTTCTGACAAAGTTTACCAAATGCCTCTCAGAAGTGTGCCACTTGTTCCCTGAGTTAGAAAACGTCGAGAAACGGTCGTTTCAGCTAGCGCTGTGCTTCTACACATGTATTTGCTGAACGGTGAAAGCGCACAGTAATGCACTTTTCTCCCAGCAAATACACTGTTTCTATGGAAATGGGAACACATTGAGGAGACATTTGTGGGAGCTACTGTGACTAAAACTGAGCTTCCCTACGCACAGGGAAGCAAGAGAAATGCTGATTTCATCAAGCCCAGTTACATACTCAGAATCTGTACTACTGGGCAAATAGGCATGTCTCTTTAGGCAAAAAACTCATTTCTGACAAAGTTGCCCAAATGCATCTCAGAAGTGTGCAACTTGTTCCCTGAGTTAGAAAACGTCGAGAAACGGTATTTTCTGCTAGCGCTGTGCTTCTACGCATGTATTTGCTGAACGGTGAAAGCGCACAGTAATGCACTTTTCTCCCAGCAAATACACTGTTTCTAAGAAAATGGGAACACACTGAGGAGACACTTGTGGGAGCTACTGGGACAAAAACTGAGCATCCCTACGCACAGGGAAGCAAGAGAAATGCTGATTTCATCCAGCCCAGTTACATACTCAGAATCTGTACTACTGCGCAAATAGGCATGTCTCTGTAGGCAAAAAACTCATTTCAGACAAAGTTGCCCAAATGCATCTCAGAAGTGTGCAACTTGTTCCCTGAGTTAGAAAACGTCGAGAAACGTTCGTTTCTGCTAGCGCTGTGCTTCTACACATGTATTTGTTGAACGGTGAAAGCGCACAGTAATGCACTTTTCTCCCAGCAAATACACTGTTTCTAAGGAAATGGGAACACACTGAGGAGACACTTGTGGGAGCTACTGTGACTATAACTGAGCTTACCTACGCACAGGGAAGCAAGAGAAATGCTGATTTCATCAAGCCCAGTTACATACTCAGAATCTGTACTACTGCGCAAATAGGCATGTCTCTTTAGGCAAAAAACTCATTTCTGACAAAGTTGCCCAAATGCATCTCAGAAGTGTGCAACTTGTTCCCTGAGTTAGAAAACGTCGAGAAACGTTCGTTTCTGCTAGCGCTGTGCTTCTACACATGTATTTGCTGAACGGTGAAAGCGCACAGTAATGCACTTTTCTCCCAGCAAATACACTGTTTCTAAAAAAATGGTAACACACTGAGGAGACACTTGTGGGAGCTACTGTGACTAAAACTGAGCTTCCCTACGCACAGGGAAGCAATAGAAATGCTGATTTCATCAAGCACAGTTACATACTCAGAATCTGTACTACTGCGCAAATAGGCATGTCTCTTTAGGCAAAAAACTCATTTCTGACAAAGTTGCCCAAATGCATCTCAGAAGTGTGCAACTTGTTCCCTGAGTTAGAAAACGTCGAGAAACGTTCGTTTCTGCTAGCGCTGTGCTTCTACACATGTATTTGCTGAACGGTGAAAGCGCACAGTAATGCACTTTTCTCCCAGCAAATACACTGTTTCTAAGGAAATGGGAACACACTAAGGAGACACTTGTGGGAGCTACTGTGACTAAAACTGAGCTTCCCTACGAACAGGGAAGCAAGAAAATGCTGATTTCATCAAGCCCAGTTACATACTCAGAATCTGTACTACTGCGCAAATAGGCATGTCTCTATAGGCAAAAAACTCATTTCTGACAAAGTTGCCCAAATGCATCTCAGAAGTGTGCAACTTGTTCCCTGAGTTAGACAACGTCGAGAAACGTTCGATTCTGCTATCGCTGTGCTTCTACACATGTATTTGCTGAACGGTGAAAGCGCACAGTAATGCACTTTTCTCCCAGCAAATACACTGTTTCTAAGGAAATGGGAACACACTGAGGAGACACTTGTGGGAGCTACTGTGACTAAAACTGAGCTTCCCTACGCACAGGGAAGCAAGAGAAATGCTGAGTTCATCCAGCCCAGTTACATACTCAGAATCTGTACTACTGCGCAAATAGGCATGTCTCTATAGGCAAAAAACTCATTTCTGACAAAGTTGCCCAAATGCATCTCAGAAGTGTGCAACTTGTTCCCTGAGTTAGAAAACGTCGAGAAACGGTCGTTTCTGCTAGCGCTGTGCTTCTACACATGTATTTGTTGAACGGTGAAAGCGCACAGTAATGCACTTTTCTCCCAGCAAATACACTGTTTCTAAGGAAATGGGAACACACTGAGGAGACACTTGTGGGAGCTACTGTGACTAAAACTGAGCTTCCCTACGCACAGGGAAGCAAGAGAAATGCTGATTTCATCAAGCACAGTTACATACTCAGAATCTGTACTACTGAGCAAATAGGCATGTCTCTGTAGGCAAAAACTCATTTCTGACAAAGTTTACCAAATGCATCTCATAAGTGTGCCACTTGTTCCCTGAGTTAGAAAACATCGAGAAACGGTCGTTTCAGCTAGCGCTGTGCTTCTACACATGTATTTGCTGAACGGTGAAAGCGCACAGTAATGCACTTTTCTCCCAGCAAATACACTGTTTCTAAGGAAATGGGAACACACTGAGGAGACACTTGTGGGAGCTACTGTGACTAAAACTGAGCTTCCCTAAGCACAGGGAAGCAAGAGAAATGCTGATTTCATCAAGCCCAGTTACATACTCAGAATCTGTACTACTGCGCA
This sequence comes from Acomys minous, assembly GCF_964271855.1. Lineage (NCBI taxonomy): Eukaryota > Metazoa > Chordata > Mammalia > Rodentia > Muridae > Acomys > Acomys minous. The sequence goes on from NW_028182181.1 coordinate 3,736,761, forward strand.
AATAGGCATGTCTCTGTAGGCAAAAAACTCATTTCTGACAAAGTTGCCCAAATGCATCTCAGAAGTGTGCAACTTGTTACCTGAGTTAGAAAACGTCGAGAAACGGTCGTTTCTGCTAGCGTTGTGCTTCTACACATGTATTTGCTGAACGGTGAAAGCGCACAGTAATGCACTTTTCTCCCAGCAAATACACTGTTTCTAAGGAAATGGGAACACACTGAGGAGACACTTGTGGGAGCTACTGTGACTAAAACTGAGCTTCCCTACGCACAGGGAAGCAAGAGAAATGCTGAGTTCATCCAGCCCAGTTACATACTCAGAATCTGTACTACTGCGCAAATAGGCATGTCTCTATAGGCAAAAAACTCATTTCTGACAAAGTTTACCAAATGCCTCTCAGAAGTGTGCCACTTGTTCCCTGAGTTAGAAAACGTCGAGAAACGGTCGTTTCAGCTAGCGCTGTGCTTCTACACATGTATTTGCTGAACGGTGAAAGCGCACAGTAATGCACTTTTCTCCCAGCAAATACACTGTTTCTATGGAAATGGGAACACATTGAGGAGACACTTGTGGGAGCTACTGTGACTAAAACTGAGCTTCCCTACGCACAGGGAAGCAAGAGAAATGCTGATTTCATCAAGCCCAGTTACATACTCAGAATCTGTACTACTGGGCAAATAGGCATGTCTCTTTAGGCAAAAAACTCATTTCTGACAAAGTTGCCCAAATGCATCTCAGAAGTGTGCAACTTGTTCCCTGAGTTAGAAAACGTCGAGAAACGGTATTTTCTGCTAGCGCTGTGCTTCTACGCATGTATTTGCTGAACGGTGAAAGCGCACAGTAATGCACTTTTCTCCCAGCAAATACACTGTTTCTAAGGAAATGGGAACACACTGAGGAGACACTTGTGGGAGCTACTGGGACTAAAACTGAGCATCCCTACGCACAGGGAAGCAAGAGAAATGCTGATTTCATCCAGCCCAGTTACATACTCAGAATCTGTACTACTGCGCAAATAGGCATGTCTCTGTAGGCAAAAAACTCATTTCTGACAAAGTTGCCCAAATGCATCTCAGAAGTGTGCCACTTGTTCCCTGAGTTAGAAAACGTCGAGAAACGGTCGTTTCAGCTAGCGCTGTGCTTCTACACATGTATTTGCTGAACGGTGAAAGCGCACAGTAATGCACTTTTCTCCCAGCAAATACACTGTTTCTAAGGAAATGGGAACACATTGAGGAGACACTTGTGGGAGCTACTGTGACTAAAACTGAGCTTCCCTACGCACAGGGAAGCAAGAGAAATGCTGATTTCATCAAGCCCAGTTACATACTCAGAATCTGTACTACTGCGCAAATAGGCATGTCTCTGTAGGCCAAAAACTCATTTCTGACAAAGTTGCCCAAATGCATCTCAGAAGTGTGCAACTTGTTCCCTGAGTTAGAAAACGTCGAGAAACGTTCGTTTCTGCTAGCGCTGTGCTTCTACACATGTATTTGTTGAACGGTGAAAGCGCACAGTAATGCACTTTTCTCCCAGCAAATACACTGTTTCTAAGGAAATGGGAACACACTGAGGAGACACTTGTGGGAGCTACTGTGACTAAAACTGAGCTTCCCTACGCACAGGGAAGCAAGAGAAATGCTGATTTCATCAAGCCCAGTTACATACTCAGAATCTGTACTACTGCGCAAATAGGCAGGTCTCTGTAGGCAAAAAACTCATTTCTGACAAAGTTTACCAAATGCATCTCAGAAGTGTGCCACTTGTTCCCTGAGTTAGAAAACGTCGAGAAACGGTCGTTTCAGCTAGCGCTGTGCTTCTACACATGTATTTGCTGAACGGTGAAAGCGCACAGTAATGCACTTTTCTCCCAGCAAATACACTGTTTCTAAGGAACTTGGAACACACTGAGGAGACACTTGTGGGAGCTACTGTGACTAAAACTGAGCTTCCCTACGCACAGGGAAGCAAGAGAAATGCTGATTTCATTAAGCCCAGTTACATACTCAGAATCTGTACTACTGCGCAAATAGGCATGTCTCTGTAGGCAAAAAACTCATTTTTGAGATAGTTACACAAATGCATCTCAGAAGTGTGCGACTTGTTCCCTGAGTTAGAAAACGTCGAGAAACGGTCGTTTCTGCTAGCGCTGTGCTTCTACACATGTATTTGCTGAACGGTGAAAGCGCACAGTAATGCACTTTTCTCCCAGCAAATACACTGTTTCTAAGGAAATGGGAACACACTGAGGAGACACTTGTGGGAGCTACTGTGACTAAAACTGAGCTTCCCTACGCACAGGGAAGCAAGAGAAATGCTGATTTCATCAAGCCCAGTTACATACTCAGAATCTGTACTACTGCGCAAATAGGCACGTCTCTGTAGGCAAAAAACTCTTTTCTGACAAAGTTTACCAAATGCATCTCAGAAGTGTGCCACTTGTTCCCTGAGTTAGAAAACGTCGAGAAACGGTCGTTTCTGCTAGCGCTGTGCTTCTACACATGTATTTGCTGAACGGTGAAAGCGCACAGTAATGCATTTTTCTCCCAGCTAATACACTGTTTCTAAGGAACTGGGAACTCACTGAGGAGACACTTGTGGGAGCTACTGTGACTAAAACAGAGCTTCCCTATGCACAGGGAAGCAAGAGAAATGCTGATTTCATCAAGCCCAGTTACATACTCAGAATCTGTACTACTGCGCAAATAGGCATGTCTCTTTAGGCAAAAAACTCATTTCTGACAAAGTTGCCCAAATGCATCTCAGAAGTGTGCAACTTGTTCCCTGAGTTAGAAAACGTCGAGAAACGGTCGTTTCTGCTACCCTGTGCTTCTACACATGTATTTGCTGAACGGTGAAAGCGCACAGTAATGCACTTTTCTCCCAGCAAATACACTGTTTCTAAGAAAATGGGAACACACTGAGGAGACACTTGTGGGAGCTACTGTGACTAAAACTGAGCTTCCCTACGCACAGGGAAGCAAGAGAAATGCTGATTTCATCAAGCCCAGTTACATATTCAGAATCTGTACTACTGCGCAAATAGGCATGTTTCTTTAGGCAAAAAACTCATTTCTGACAAAGTTGCCCAAATGCATCTCAGAAGTGTGCCACTTGTTCCCTGAGTTAGAAAACGTCGAGAAACGTTCGTTTCTGCTAGCGCTGTGCTTCTACACATGTACTTGCTGAACGGTGAAAGCGCACACTAATGCACTTTTCTCCCAGCAAATACACTGTTTCTAAGGAACTGGGAACACACTGAGGAGACACTTGTGGGAGCTACTGTGACTAAAACTGAGCTTCCCTATGCACAGGGAAGCAAGAGAAATGCTGATTTCATCAAGCCCAGTTACATACTCAGAATCTGTACTACTGCGCAAATAGGCATGTCTCTGTAGGCAAAAAACTCATTTTTGAGAAAGTTACCCAAATGCATCTCAGAAGTGTGCAACTTGTTCCCTGAATTAGAAAACATAGAGAAACGTTCGTTTCTGCTAGCGCTGTGCTTCTACACATGTATTTGCTGAATGGTGAAAGCGCGCAGTAATGCACTTTTCTCCCAGCAAATACACTGTTCCTAAGGAAATGGGAACACACTGAGGAGACACTTCTGGGAGCTACTGTGACTAAAACTGAGCTTCCCTACGCACAGGGAAGCAAGAGAAATGCTGATTTCATCAAGCCCAGTTACATACTCAGAATCTGTACTACTGCGCAAATAGGCATGTCTCTGTAGGCAAAAAACTCATTTCTGACAAAGTTGCCCAAATGCATCTCAGAAGTGTGCAACTTGTTCCCTGAGTTAGAAAACGTCGAGAAACGTTCGTTTCTGCTAGCGCTGTGCTTCTACACATGTATTTGCTGAACGGTGAAAGCGCACAGTAATGCACTTTTCTCCCAGCAAATACACTGTTTCTAAGGAAATGGGAACACACTGAGGAAACACTTGTGGGAGCTACTGTGACTAAAACTGAGCTTCCCTACGCACAGGGAAGCAACAGAAATGCTGATTACATCAAGCCCAGTTACATACTCAGAATCTGTACTACTGTGCAAATAGGCATGTCTCTGTAGGCAAAAAACTCATTTCTGACAAAGTTGCCCAAATGCATCTCAGAAGTGTGCAACTTGTTCCCTGAGTTAGAAAACGTCGAGAAACGTTCGTTTCTGCTAGCGCTGTGCTTCTACACATGTACTTGCTGAACGGTGAAAGCGCACACTAATGCACTTTTCTCCCAGCAAATACACTGTTTCTAAGGAACTGGGAACACACTGAGGAGACACTTGTGGGAGCTACTGTGACTAAAACTGAGCTTCCCTATGCACAGGGAAGCAAGAGAAATGCTGATTTCATCAAGCCCAGTTACATACTCAGAATCTGTACTACTGCGCAAATAGGCATGTCTCTGTAGGCAAAAAACTCATTTTTGAGAAAGTTACCCAAATGCATCTCAGAAGTGTGCAACTTGTTCCCTGAATTAGAAAACATCGAGAAACGTTCGTTTCTGCTAGCGCTGTGCTTCTACACATGTATTTGCTGAATGGTGAAAGCGCGCAGTAATGCACTTTTCTCCCAGCAAATACACTGTTCCTAAGGAAATGGGAACACACTGAGGAGACACTTCTGGGAGCTACTGTGACTAAAACTGAGCTTCCCTACGCACAGGGAAGCAAGAGAAATGCTGATTTCATCAAGCCCAGTTACATACTCAGAATCTGTACTACTGCGCAAATAGGCATGTCTCTGTAGGCAAAAAACTCATTTCTGACAAAGTTGCCCAAATGCATCTCAGAAGTGTGCAACTTGTTCCCTGAGTTAGAAAACGTCGAGAAACGTTCGTTTCTGCTATCGCTGTGCTTCTACACATGTATTTGCTGAACGGTGAAAGCGCACAGTAATGCACTTTTCTCCCAGCAAATACACTGTTTCTAAGGAAATGGGAACACACTGAGGAAACACTTGTGGGAGCTACTGTGACTAAAACTGAGCTTCCCTACGCACAGGGAAGCAACAGAAATGCTGATTACATCAAGCCCAGTTACATACTCAGAATCTGTACTACTGTGCAAATAGGCATGTCTCTGTAGGCAAAAAACTCATTTCTGACAAAGTTGCCCAAATGCATCTCAGAAGTGTGCAACTTGTTCCCTGAGTTAGAAAACGTCGAGAAATGGTCATATCTTTTAACGCTGTGCTTCAACACATGTATTTGCTGAACGGTGAAAGCGCACAGTAATCCACTTTTCTCCCAGCAAATACACTGTTTCTAAGGAAATGGGAACACACTGAGGAGACACTTGTGGGAGCTACTGTGACTAAAACTGAGCTTCCCTACGCACAGGGAAGCAAGAGAAATGCTTATTTCATCAAGCCCAGTTACATACTCAGAATCTGTACTACTGCGCAAATAGGCATGTCTCTGTAGGCAAAAAACTCATTTCTGACAAAGTTGCCCAAATGCACCTCAGAAGTGTGCAACTTGTTCCCTGAGTTAGAAAACGTCGAGAAACGGTCTTTTCTGCTAGCGCTGTGCTTCTACGCATGTATTTGCTGAACGGTGAAAGCGCACAGTAATGCACTTTTCTCCCAGCAAATACACTGTTTCTAAGGAAATGGGAACACACTGAGGAGACACTTGTGGGAGCTACTGGGACTAAAACTGAGCATACCTATGCACAGGGAAGCAAGAGAAATGCTGATTTCATCCAGCCCAGTTACATACTCAGAATCTGTACTACTGCGCTAATAGGCATGTCTCTGTAGGCAAAAAACTCATTTCTGACAAAGTTGCCCAAATGCATCTCAGAAGTGTGCAACTTGTTCCCTGAGTTAGAAAACGTCGAGAAACGTTCGTTTCTGCTAGCGCTGTGCTTCTACACATGTATTTGCTGAACGGTGAAAGCGCACAGTAATGCACTTTTCTCCCAGCAAATACACTGTTTCTAAGGAAATGGGAACACACTGAGGAGACACTTGTGGGAGCTACTGTGACTAAAACTGAGCTTCCCTACGCACAGGGAAGCAAGAGAATGCTGATTTCATCAAGCCCAGTTACATACTCAGAATCTGTACTACTGAGCAAATAGGCATGTCTCTGTAGGCAAAAACTCATTTCTGACAAAGTTTACCAAATGCATCTCATGAGTGTGCCACTTGTTCCCTGAGTTAGAAAACATCGAGAAACGGTCGTTTCAGCTAGCGGTGTGCTTCTACACATGTATTTGCTGAACGGTGAAAGCGCACAGTAATGCACTTTTCTCCCAGCAAATACACTCTTTCTAAGGAAATGGGAACACACTGAGGAGACACTTGTGGGAGCTACTGTGACTAAAACTGAGCTTCCCTACGCACAGGGAAGCAAGAGAAATGCTGATTTCATCAAGCCCAGTTACCTACTCAGAATCTGTACTACTGCGCAAATAGGCATGTCTCTTTAGGCAAAAAACTCATTTCTGACAAAGTTGCCCAAATGCATCTCAGAAGTGTGCAACTTGTTCCCTGAGTTAGAAAACGTCGAGAAACGTTCGTTTTTGCTAGCGCTGTGCTTCTACACATGTATTTGCTGAACGGTGAAAGCGCACAGTAATGCACTTTTCTCCCAGCAAATACACTGTTTCTAAAAAAATGGTAACACACTGAGGAGACACTTGTGGAAGCTACTGTGACTAAAACTGAGCTTCCCTACGCACAGGGAAGCAAGAGAAATGCTGATTTCATCAAGCCCAGTTACATACTCAGAATCTGTACTACTGCGCAAATAGGCATGTTTCTTTAGGCAAAAAACTCATTTCTGACAAAGTTGCCCAAATGCATCTCAGAAGTGTGCCACTTGTTCCCTGAGTTAGAAAACGTCGAGAAACGTTCGTTTCTGCTAGCGCTGTGCTTCTACACATGTATTTGCTGAACGGTGAAAGCGCACAGTAATGCACTTTTCTCCCAGCAAATACACTGTTTCTAAGGAACTGGGAACACACTGAGGAGACACTTGTGGGAGCTACTGTGACTAAAACTGAGCTTCCCTATGCACAGGGAAGCAAGAGAAATGCTGATTTCATCAAGCCCAGTTACATACTCAGAATCTGTACTACTGCGCAAATAGGCATGTCTCTGTAGGCAAAAAACTCATTTTTGAGAAAGTTACCCAAATGCATCTCAGAAGTGTGCAACTTGTTCCCTGAGTTAGAAAACATAGAGAAACGTTCGTTTCTGCTAGCGCTGTGCTTCTACACATGTATTTGCTGAACGGTGAAAGCGCGCAGTAATGCACTTTTCTCCCAGCAAATACACTGTTCCTAAGGAAATGGGAACACACTGAGGAGACACTTCTGGGAGCTACTGTGACTAAAACTGAGCTTCCCTACGCATAGGGAAGCAACAGAAATGCTGATTTCATCAAGCCCAGTTACATACTCAGAATCTGTACTACTGTGCAAATAGGTATGTCTCTGTAGGCAAAAAACTCATTTCTGACAAAGTTGCCCAAATGCATCTCAGAAGTGTGCAACTTGTTCCCTGAGTTAGAAAACGTCGAGAAACGTTCGTTTCTGCTAGCCTGTGCTTCTACACATGTATTTGCTGAACGGTGAAAGCGCACAGTAATGCACTTTTCTCCCAGCAAATACACTGTTTCTAAGGAAATGGGAACACACTGAGGAGACACTTGTGGGAGCTACTGTGACTAAAACTGAGCTTCCCTACGCACAGGGAAGCAAGAGAAATGCTGATTTCATCAAGCCCAGTTACATACTCAGAATCTGTACTACTGCGCAAATAGGCATGTCTCTGTAGGCAAAAAACTCATTTCTGACAAAGTTGCCCAAATGCATCTCAGAAGTGTGCAACTTGTACCCTGAGTTAGAAAACGTCGAGAAACATTCGTTTCTGCTAGTGCTGTGCTTCTACACATGTATTTGCTGAACGGTGAAAGCGCACAGTAATGCACTTTACTCCCAGGAAATACACTGTTTCTAAGGAAATGGGAACACACTGAGGAGACACTTGTGGGAGCTACTGTGACTAAAACTGAGCTTCCCTAGGCACAGGGAAGCAAGAGAAATGCTGATTTCATCAAGCCCAGGTACATACTCAGAATCTGTACTACTGCGCAAATAGGCATGTCTCTGTAGGCAATAAACTAATTTCTGACAAATTTGCCCAAATGCATCTCAGAAGTGTGCAACTTGTTCCCTGAGTTAGAAAACGTCGAGAAACGGTCATATCTGCTAACGCTGTGCTTCTACACATGTATTTGCTGAACGGTGAAAGCGCACAGTAATGCACTTTTCTCCCAGCAAATACACTGTTTCTAAGGAAATGGGAACACACTGAGGAGACACTTGTGGGAGCTACTGTGACTAAAACTGAGCTTCCCTACGCACAGGGAAGCAAGAGAAATGCTGATTTCATCAAGCCCAGTTACATACTCAGAATCTGTACTACTGCGCAAATAGGCATGAATCTGTAGGCAAAAAACTCATTTCTGACAAAGTTGCCCAAATGCATCTCAGACTGTGCAACTTGTTCCCTGAGTTAGAAAACTTCGAGAAACGTTCGTTTCTGCTAGCGCTGTGCTTCTACACATGTATTTGCTGAACGGTGAAAGCGCACAGTAATGCACTTTTCTCCCAGCAAATACACTCTTTCTAAGGAAATGGGAACACACTGAGGAGACACTTGTGGGAGCTACTGTGACTAAAACTGAGCTTCCCTACGCACAGGGAAGCAAGAGAAATGCTGATTTCATCAAGCCCAGTTACCTACTCAGAATCTGTACTACTGCGCAAATAGGCATGTCTCTTTAGGCAAAAAACTCATTTCTGACAAAGTTGCCCAAATGCATCTCAGAAGTGTGCAACTTGTTCCCTGAGTTAGAAAACGTCGAGAAACGGTCGTTTCTGCTAGCGCTGTGCTTCTACACAGGTATTTGCTGAACGGTGAAAGCGCACAGTAATGCACTTTTCTCCCAGCAAATACACTGTTTCTAAAAAAATGGTAACACACTGAGGAGACATTTGTGGAAGCTACTGTGACTAAAACTGAGCTTCCCTACGCACAGGGAAGCAAGAGAAATGCTGATTTCATCAAGCCCAGTTACATACTCAGAATCTGTACTACTGCGCAAATAGGCATGTTTCTTTAGGCAAAAAACTCATTTCTGACAAAGTTGCCCAAATGCATCTCAGAAGTGTGCCACTTGTTCCCTGAGTTAGAAAACGTCGAGAAACGTTCGTTTCTGCTAGCGCTGTGCTTCTACACATGTATTTGCTGAACGGTGAAAGCGCACAGTAATGCACTTTTCTCCCAGCAAATACACTGTTTCTAAGGAACTGGGAACACACTGAGGAGACACTTGTGGGAGCTACTGTGACTAAAACTGAGCTTCCCTATGCACAGGGAAGCAAGAGAAATGCTGATTTCATCAAGCCCAGTTACATACTCAGAATCTGTACTACTGCGCAAATAGGCATGTCTCTGTAGGCAAAAAACTCATTTTTGAGAAAGTTACCCAAATGCATCTCAGAAGTGTGCAACTTGTTCCCTGAGTTAGAAAACATAGAGAAACGTTCGTTTCTGCTAGCGCTGTGCTTCTACACATGTATTTGCTGAACGGTGAAAGCGCGCAGTAATGCACTTTTCTCCCAGCAAATACACTGTTCCTAAGGAAATGGGAACACACTGAGGAGACACTTCTGGGAGCTACTGTGACTAAAACTGAGCTTCCCTACGCATAGGGAAGCAACAGAAATGCTGATTTCATCAAGCCCAGTTACATACTCAGAATCTGTACTACTGTGCAAATAGGTATGTCTCTGTAGGCAAAAAACTCATTTCTGACAAAGTTGCCCAAATGCATCTCAGAAGTGTGCAACTTGTTCCCTGAGTTAGAAAACGTCGAGAAACGTTCGTTTCTGCTAGCCTGTGCTTCTACACATGTATTTGCTGAACGGTGAAAGCGCACAGTAATGCACTTTTCTCCCAGCAAATACACTGTTTCTAAGGAAATGGGAACACACTGAGGAGACACTTGTGGGAGCTACTGTGACTAAAACTGAGCTTCCCTACGCACAGGGAAGCAAGAGAAATGCTGATTTCATCAAGCCCAGTTACATACTCAGAATCTGTACTACTGCGCAAATAGGCATGTCTCTGTAGGCAAAAAACTCATTTCTGACAAAGTTGCCCAAATGCATCTCAGAAGTGTGCAACTTGTACCCTGAGTTAGAAAACGTCGAGAAACATTCGTTTCTGCTAGTGCTGTGCTTCTACACATGTATTTGCTGAACGGTGAACGCGCACAGTAATGCACTTTACTCCCAGGAAATACACTGTTTCTAAGGAAATGGGAACACACTGAGGAGACACTTGTGGGAGCTACTGTGACTAAAACTGAGCTTCCCTAGGCACAGGGAAGCAAGAGAAATGCTGATTTCATCAAGCCCAGGTACATACTCAGAATCTGTACTACTGCGCAAATAGGCATGTCTCTGTAGGCAATAAACTAATTTCTGACAAATTTGCCCAAATGCATCTCAGAAGTGTGCAACTTGTTCCCTGAGTTAGAAAACGTCGAGAAACGGTCATATCTGCTAACGCTGTGCTTCTACACATGTATTTGCTGAACGGTGAAAGCGCACAGTAATGCACTTTTCTCCCAGCAAATACACTGTTTCTAAGGAAATGGGAACACACTGAGGAGACACTTGTGGGAGCTACTGTGACTAAAACTGAGCTTCCCTACGCACAGGGAAGCAAGAGAAATGCTGATTTCATCAAGCCCAGTTACATACTCAGAATCTGTACTACTGCGCAAATAGGCATGAATCTGTAGGCAAAAAACTCATTTCTGACAAAGTTGCCCAAATGCATCTCAGAGTGTGCAACTTGTTCCCTGAGTTAGAAAACTTCGAGAAACGTTCGTTTCTGCTAGCGCTGTGCTTCTACACATGTATTTGCTGAACGGTGAAAGCGCACAGTAATGCACTTTTCTCCCAGCAAATACAATGTTTCTAAGGAAATGGGAACACACTGAGGAGACACTTGTGGGAGCTACTGTGACTAAAACTGAGCTTCCCTACACACAGGGAAGCAAGAGAAATGCTGATTTCATCAAGCCCAGTTACATACTCAGAATCTGTACTACTGCGCAAATAGGCAAGTCTCTGTAGGCAAAAAACTCATTTCTGACAAAGTTGCCCAAATGCATCTCAGAAGTGTGCAACTTGTTCCCTGAGTTAGAAAACGTCGAGAAACGGTCGTTTCTGCTAGCGCTGTGCTTCTACACATGTATTTGCTGAACGGTGAAAGCGCACAGTAATGCACTTTTCTCCCAGCAAATACACTGTTTCTAAGGAAATGGGAACACACTGAGGAGACACTTGTGGGAGCTACTGTCACTAAAACTGAGCTTCCCTACGCACAGGGAAGCAAGAGAAATGCTGATTTCATCCAGCCCAGTTACATACTCATAATCTGTACTACTGCGCAATTAGGCATGTCTCTGTAGGCAAAAAACTCATTTCTGACAAAGTTGCCCAAATGCATCTCAGAAGTGTGCAACTTGTTCCCTGAGTTAGAATACGTCGAGAAACGTTCGTTTCTGCTAGCGCTGTGATTCTACACATGTATTTGCTGAACGGTGAATGCGCACAGTAATGCACTTTTCTCCCAGCAAATACACTGTTTCTAAGGAAATGGGAACAGACTGAGGAGACACTTGTGGGAGCTACTGTGACTAAAAGTGAGCTTCCCTACGCACAGGGAAGCAAGAGAAATGCTGATTTCATCAAGCCCAGTTACATACTCAGAATCTGTACTACTGCGCAAATAGGCATGTCTCCGTAGGCAAAAAACTCATTTCTGACAAAGTTGCCCAAATGCATCTCAGAAGTGTGCAACTTGTTCCCTTAGTTAGAAAACATCGAGAAACGTTCGTTTCTGCTAGCGCTGTGCTTCTACACATGTATTTGCTGAACGGTGAAAGCGCACAGTAATGCACTTTTCTCCCAGCAAATACACTGTTTCTAAGGAAATGGGAACACACTGAGGAGACACTTGTGGGAGCTACTGTGACTAAAACTGAGCTTCCCTACGCACAGGGAAGCAAGAGAAATGCTGATTTCATCAAGCCCAGTTACATACTCAGAATCTGTACTACTGCGCAAATAGGCATGTCGCTGTAGGCAAAAAACTCATTTCTGACAAAGTTGCCCAAATGCATCTCAGAAGTGTGCAACTTGTTCCCTGAGTTAGAAAACGTCGAGAAACGTTCGTTTCTGCTAGCGCTGTGCTTCTACACATGTATTTGCTGAACGGTGAAAGCGCACAGTAATGCACTTTTCTCCCAGCAAATACACTGTTTCTAAGGAAATGGGAACACACTGAGGAGACACTTGTGGGAGCTACTGTGACAAAAACTGAGCTTCCCTATGCACAGGGAAGCAAGAGAAATGCTGATTTCATCAAGCCCAGTTACATACTGAGAATCTGTACTACTGCGCAAATAGGCATGTCTCTTTAGGGAAAAAACTCATTTCTGACAAAGTTGCCCAAATGCATCTCAGAAGTGTGCAACTTGTTCCCTGAGTTAGAAAACGTCGAGAAACGTTCGTTTCTGCTAGCGCTGTGCTTCTACACATGTATTTGCTGAACGGTGAAAGCGCACAGTAATGCACTTTTCTCCCAGCAAATACACTGTGTCTAAGGAAATGGGAACACACTGAGGAGACACTTGTGGGAGCTACTGTGACTAAAACTGAGCTTCCCTATGCACAGGGAAGCAAGAGAAATGCTGATTTCATCAAGCCCAGTTACATACTCAGAATCTGTACTACTGCGCAAATACGCATGTCTCTTTAGGCAAAAAACTCATTTCTGACAAAGTTGCCCAAATGCATCTCAGAAGTGTGCAACTTGTTCCCTGAGTTAGAAAACGTCGAGAAACGTTCGTTTCTGCTAGTGCTGTACTTCTACACATGTATTTGCTGAACGGTGAAAGCGCACAGTAATGCACTTTTCTCCCAGCAAATACACTGTTTCTAAGGAAATGGGAACACACTGAGGAGACACTTGTGGGAGCTACTGTGACTAAAACTGAGCTTCCCTACGCACAGGGAAGCAAGAGAAATGCTGATTTCATCAAGCCCAGTTACCTACTCAGAATCTTTACTACTTCGCAAATAGGCTTGTCTCTTTAGGCAAAAAACTCATTTCTGACAAAGTTGCACAAATGCATCTCAGAAGTGTGCAACTTGTACCCTGAGTTAGAAAACGTCGAGAAACGTTCGTTTCTGCTAGCGCTGTGCTTTTACACATGTATTTGCTGAACGATGAAAGCGCAGAGTAATGCACTTTTCTCCCAGCAAATACACTGTTTCTAAGGAAATGGGAACACACTAGGGAGACACTTGTGGGAGCTACTGTGACTAAAACTGAGCTTCCCTACGCACAGGGAAGCAAGAGAAATGCTGATTTCATCAAGCCCAGTTACATACTCAGAATTTGTACTACTGCGCAAATAGGCATGTCTCTGTAGGCAAAAAACTCATTTCTGACAAAGTTGCCCAAATGCATCTCAGAAGTGTGCAACTTGTTCCCTGAGTTAGAAAACGTCGAGAAATGTTCGTTTCTGCTAGCGCTGTGCTTCTACACATGTATTTGCTGAACGGTGACAGAGCACAGTAATGCACTTTTCTCCCAGTAAAGACACTGCTTCTAAGGAAACGGGAACACACAGAGGAGACACTTGTGGGAGCTACTGTGACTAAAACTGAGCTTCCCTACGCACAGGGAAGCAAGAGAAATGCTGATTTCATCAAGCCCAGTTACATACTCAGAATCTGTACTACTGCGCAAATAGGCATGTCTCTTTAGGCAAAAAACTCATTTCTGACAAAGTTGCCCAAATGCATCTCAGAAGTGTGCAACTTGTTCCCTGAGTTAGAAAACGTCGAGAAACGTTCGTTTCTGCTAGCGCTGCGCTTCTACACATGTATTTGCTGAACGGTGAAAGCGCACAGTAATGCACTTTTCTCCCAGCAAATACACTGTTTCTAAGGAAATGGGAAAACACTGAGGAGACACTTGTGGGAGCTACTGTGACTAAAACTGAGCTTCCCTACGCACAGGAAAGCAAGAGAAATGCTGATTTCATCAAGCCCAGTTACATACTCAGAATCTGTACTACTGCCCAAATAGGCATGTCTCTGAAGGCAAAAAACTCATTTCTGACAAAGTTGCCCAAATGCATCTCAGAAGTGTGCAACTTGTTCCCTGAGTTAGAAAACCTCGAGAAACGTTCGTTTCTGCTAGCGCTGTGCTTCTACACATGTATTTGCTGAACGGTGAAAGCGCACAGTAATGCACTTTTCTCCCAGCAAATACACTGTTTCTAAGGAAATGGGAACACACTGAGGAGACACTTGTGGGAGCTACTGTGACTAAAACTGAGCTTCCCTACGCACAGGGAAGCAAGAGAAATGCTGATTTCATCAAGCCCAGTTACATACTCAGAATCTGTTCTAATGCGCAAATAGGCATGTCTCTTTAGGCAAAAAACTCATTTCTGACAAAGTTGCCCAAATGCATCTCAGAAGTGTGCAACTTGTTCCCTGAGTTAGAAAACGTCGAGAAACGTTCGTTTCTGCTAGCGCTGTGCTTCTACACATGTATTTGCTGAACGGTGAAAGCGCACAGTAATTCACTTTTTTCCCAGCAAATACACTGTTTCTAAGGAAATGGGAACACACTGAGGAGACACTTGTGGGAGCTACAGTGACTAAAATTGAGCTTCCCTACGCACAGGGAAGCAAGAGAAATGCTGATTTCATCAAGCCCAGTTACATACTCAGAATCTGTACTACTGCGCAAATAGGCATGTCTCTTTAGGCAAAAAACTCATTTTTGACAAACTTGCCCAAATAAATCTCAGAAGTGTGCAACTTTTTCCCTGAGTTAGAAAACGTCGAGAAACGGTTGTTTCTGCTAGCGCTGTGCTTCTACACATGTATTTGCTGAACGGTGAAAGCGCACAGTAATGCACTTTTCTCCCAGCAATTACACTGTTTCTAAGGAAATGGGAACACACTGAGGAGACACTTGTGGGAGCTACAGTGACTAAAACTGAGCTTCCCTACGCACAGGGAAGCAAGAGAAATGCTGATTTTATCAAGCCCAGTTACATACTCAGAATCTGTTCTACTGCGCAAATAGGCATGTCTCTTTAGGCAAAAACCTCATTTCTGACAAAGTTGCCCAAATGCATCTCAGAAGTGTGCAACTTGTTCCCTGAGTTAGAAAACGTTGAGAAACTGTAGTGTTTGCTAGCTCTGTGCTTCTACACATGTATTTGCTGAATGGTGAAAGCGCACAGTAATGCACTTTTCTCCCAGCAAATACACTGTTTCTAAGGAAATGGGAACACACTGAGGAGACACTTGTGGTAGCTACAGTGACTAAAACTGAGCTTCCCTACGCACAGGGAAGCAAGAGAAATGCTGATTTCATTAAGCCCAGTTACATACTCAGAATCTGTACTACTGCGCAAATAGGCATGTCTCTTTAGGGAAAAAACTCATTTCGGACAAAGTTGCCCAAATGCATCTCAGAAGTGTGCAACTTGTTCCCGGAGTTAGAAAACGTCGAGAACCCAGCACTCCGGAGGCAGAGGCAGGCGGATCGCTGTGAGTTCGAGGCCAGCCTGGTCTACAAAGCGAGTCTAGGACAGCCAAGGCTACACAGAGAAACCTTGTCTCCAAAAACCAAAAAAAAAAAAAAAAAAAAAAAAAAAAAAAAAAAAAAGAAAACGTCGAGAAACGGTCGTTTCTGCTAGCGATGTGCTTCTACACATGTATTTGCTGAACGGTGAAAGCGCACAGTAATGCACTTTTCTCCCAGCAAATACACTGTTTCTAAGGAAATGGGAACACACTGAGCAGACACTTGTGGGAGCTACAGTGACTAAAACTGAGATTCCCTACGCACAGGGAAGCAAGAGAAATGTTGATTTCATCAAGCCCAGTTACATACTCAGAATCTGTACTACTGCGCAAATAGGCATGTCTCTTTAGGCAAAAAACTCATTTCTGACAAAGTTGCCTAAATTCATCTCAGAAGTGTGCAACTTGTTTCTTGAGTTAGAAAACATCGGGAAACCGTCGTTTCTGCTAGCACTGTGCTTCTACACATGTATTTGCTGAACGGTGAAAGCGCACAGTAATGCACTTTTCTCCCAGCAAATACACTGTTTCTAAGGAAATGGGAACACACTGAGGAGACACTTGTGGGAGCTACTGTGACTAAAACTGAGCTTCCCTACGCACAGGGAAGCAAGTGAAATGCTGATTTCATCCAGCCCAGTTACATACTCAGAATCTGTACTACTGCGCAAATAGGCATGTCTCTTTAGGCAAAAAACTCATTTCTGACAAAGTTGCCCAAATGCATCTCAGAAGTGTGCAACTTGTTCCCTGAGTTAGAAAACGTCGAGAAACTGTAGTGTTTGCTAGCTCTGTGCTTCTACACATGTATTTGCTGAATGGTGAAAGCGCACAGTAATGCACTTTTCTCCCAGCAAATACACTGTTTCTAAGGAAATGGGAACACACTGAGGAGACACTTGTGGTAGCTACAGTGACTAAAACTGAGCTTCCCTACGCACAGGGAAGCAAGAGAAATGCTGATTTCATCAAGCCCAGTTACATACTCAGAATCTGTACTACTGCGCAAATAGGCATGTCTCTTTAGGGAAAAAACTCATTTCGGACAAAGTTGCCCAAATGCATCTCAGAAGTGTGCAACTTGTTCCCGGAGTTAGAAAACGTCGAGAACCCAGCACTCCGGAGGCAGAGGCAGGCGGATCGCTGTGAGTTCGAGGCCAGCCTGGTCTACAAAGCGAGTCTAGGACAGCCAAGGCTACACAGAGAAACCTTGTCTCCAAAAACCAAAAAAAAAAAAAAAAAAAAAAAAAAAAAAAAAAAAAAAAAGAAAACGTCGAGAAACGGTCGTTTCTGCTAGCGATGTGCTTCTACACATGTATTTGCTGAACGGTGAAAGCGCACAGTAATGCACTTTTCTCCCAGCAAATACACTGTTTCTAAGGAAATGGGAACACACTGAGCAGACACTTGTGGGAGCTACAGTGACTAAAACTGAGATTCCCTACGCACAGGGAAGCAAGAGAAATGTTGATTTCATCAAGCCCAGTTACATACTCAGAATCTGTACTACTGCGCAAATAGGCATGTCTCTTTAGGCAAAAAACTCATTTCTGACAAAGTTGCCTAAATTCATCTCAGAAGTGTGCAACTTGTTTCCTGAGTTAGAAAACATCGGGAAACCGTCGTTTCTGCTAGCACTGTGCTTCTACACATGTATTTGCTGAACGGTGAAAGCGCACAGTAATGCACTTTTCTCCCAGCAAATACACTGTTTCTAAGGAAATGGGAACACACTGAGGAGACACTTGTGGGAGCTACTGTGACTAAAACTGAGCTTCCCTACGCACAGGGAAGCAAGTGAAATGCTGATTTCATCCAGCCCAGTTACATACTCAGAATCTGTACTACTGCGCAAATAGGCATGTCTCTTTAGGCAAAAAACTCATTTCTGACAAAGTTGCCCAAATGCATCTCAGAAGTGTGCAACTTGTTCCCTGAGTTAGAAAACGTCGAGAAACGTTCGTTTCTGCTAGCGCTGTGCTTCTACACATGTATTTGCTGCACGGTGAAAGCGCACAGTAATGCACTTTTCTCCCAGCAAATACACTGTTTCTAAGGAAATGGGAGCACACTGAGGAGACACTTGTGGGAGCTACTGTGAGTAAAACTGAGCTTCCCTACGCACAGGGAAGCAAGAGAAATGCTGATTTCATCAAGCCCAGTTACATACTCAGAATCTGTACTACTGCTTAAATAGGCATGTCTCTTTAGGCAAAAAACTCATTTCTGACAAAGTTGCCCAAATGCATCTCAGAAGTGTGCA
The DNA here is from genome assembly GCF_964271855.1 of Acomys minous. Lineage (NCBI taxonomy): Eukaryota > Metazoa > Chordata > Mammalia > Rodentia > Muridae > Acomys > Acomys minous. The sequence continues at coordinate 3,754,738 of NW_028182181.1, forward strand.
ACTTGTTCTCTGATTTAGAAAACGTCGAGAAACGTTCGTTTCTGCTAGCGCTGTGCTTCTATACATGTATTTGCTGAACGGTGAAAGTGCACAGTAATGCACTTTTCTCCCAGCAAATACACTGTTTCTAACGAAATGGGAACACACTGAGGAGACACTTGCGGGAGCTACAGTGACTAAAACTGAGCTTCCCTACGCACAGGGAAGCAAGAGAAATGCTGATTTTATCAAGCCCAGTTACATACTCAGAATCTGTACTACTGCGCAAATAGGCATGTGTCTTTAGGCAAAAAACTCATTTCTGACAAAGTTGCCCACATGCATCTCAGTAGTGTGCAACTTGTTCCCTGAGTTAGAAAACGTCGAGAAACGGTCGTGTCTGCTAGCTCTGTGCTTCTACACATGTATTTGCTGAACGTTGAATGCGCAGAATAATGCACTTTCCTCCCAGCAAATACACTGTTTCTAAGGAAATGGGAACACACTGAGGAGACACTTGTGGGAGCTATAGTGACTACACTGAGCTTCCCTACGCAAAGGGAACAAGAGTAATGCTGATTTAATCAAGCCCAGTTACATACTCAGAATCTGTACTACTGCTTAAATAGGCATGTCTCTTTAGGCAAAAAACTCATTTCTGACAAAGTTGCCCAAATGCATCTGAGAAGTGTGCAACTTGTTCTCTGATTTAGAAAACGTCGAGAAACGTTCGTTTCTGCTAGCGCTGTGCTTCTACACATGTATTTGCTGAACGGTGAAAGCGCACAGTAATGCACTTTTCTCCCAGCAAATACACTGTTTCTAACGAAATGGGAACACACTGAGGAGACACTTGTGGGAGCTACAGTGACTAAAACTGAGCTTCCCTACGCACAGGGAAGCAAGAGAAATGCTGATTTCATCAATCCATTTACATACTCAGAATCTGTACTACTGCGCAAATAGGCATGTCTCCGTAGGCAAAAAACTCATTTATGACAAAGTTGCCCAAATGCATCTCAGAAGTGTGCAACTTGTTCCCTGAGTTAGAAAACGTCGAGAAACGTTCGTTTCTGCTAGCGCTGTGCTTCTACACATGTATTTGCTGCACGGTGAAAGCGCACAGTAATGCACTTTTCTCCCAGCAAATACACTGTTTCTAAGGAAATGGGAACACACTGAGGAGACACTTGTGGGAGCTACTGTGACTAAAACTGAGCTTCGCTACGCACAGGGAAGCAAGAGAAATGCTGATTTCATCAAGCCCAGTTACATACTCAGAATCTGTACTACTGCGCAAATAGGCATGTCTCTGTAGGCAAAAAACTCATTTCTGACAAAGTTGCCCAAATGCATCTCAGAAGTGTGCAACTTGTTTCCTGAGTTAGAAAACGTCTAGAAATGTTCGTTTCTGCTAGCGCTGTGCTTCTACACATGTATTTGCTGAACGGTGAAAGCGCACAGTAATGCACTTTTCTCCCAGCAAATACACTGTTTCTAAGGAAATGGGAACACACTGAGGAGACACTTGTGGTAGCTACAGTGACTTAAACTGAGCTTCCCTACGCACAGGGAAGCAAGAGAAATGCTGATTTTATCAAGCCCAGTTACATACTCAGAATCTGTACTACTGCGCAAGTAGGCATGTCTCTTTAGGCAAAAAACTCATTTCTGACAAAGTTGCCCAAATGCATCTCAGAAGTGTGCAACTTGTTTCCTGAGTTAGAAAATGTCGAGAAACTGTCGTTTCTGCTAGCGCTGTGCTTCTACACATGTATTTGCTGAACGGTGAAAGCGCACAGTAATGCACTTTTCTCCCAGCAAATACACTGTTTCTAAGGAAATGGGAACACACTGAGGAGACACATGTGGGAGCTATAGTGACTAAAACTGAGCTTCCCTACGCACAGGGAAGCAAGAGAAATGCTGATTTCATCAAGCCCAGTTACATACTCAGAATCTGTACTACTGCGCAAATAGGCATGTCTCTTTAGGCAAAAAACTCATTTCTGACACAGTTGCCCAAATGCATCTCAGAAGTGTGCAACTTGTTCCCTGAGTTAGAAAACGTCGAGAAACGGTCGTTTCTGCTAGCGCTGTGCTTCTACACAGGTATTTGCTGAACGGTGAAAGCGCACAATAATGCACTTTTCTCCCAGCAAATACACTGTTTCTAAGGAAATGGGAACACACAGAGGAGACACTTGTGGGAGCTACAGTGACTAAAACTGAGCTTCCCTACGCACAGGGAAGCAAGAGAAATGCTGATTTCATCAAGTCCAGTTACATACTCAGAATCTGTACTACTGCGCAAATAGGCATGTCTCTTTAGGGAAAAAACTCATTTCTGACAAAGTTGCCCAAATGCATCTCAGAAGTGTGCAACTTGTTTCCTGAGTTAGAAAATGTCGAGAAACTGTCGTTTCTGCTAGCGCTGTGCTTCTACACATGTATTTGCTGAACGGTGAAAGCGCACAGTAATGCACTTTTCTCCCAGCAAATACACTGTTTCTAAGGAAATGGGAACACACTGAGGAGACACTTGTGGGAGCTACTGTGACTAAAACTGAGCTTCCCTACGCACAGGGAAGCAAGAGAAATGCTGATTTCATCAAGCCCAGTTACATACTCAGAATCTGTACTACTGCGCAAATAGGCATGTCTCTTTAGGCAAAAAACTCATTTCTGACACAGTTGCCCAAATGCATCTCAGAAGTGTGCAACTTGTTCCCTGAGTTAGAAAACGTCGAGAAACGGTCGTTTCTGCTAGCGCTGTGCTTCTACACAGGTATTTGCTGAACGGTGAAAGCGCACAATAATGCACTTTTCTCCCAGCAAATACACTGTTTCTAAGGAAATGGGAAAACACAGAGGAGACACTTGTGGGAGCTACAGTGACTAAAACTGAGCTTCCCTACGCACAGGGAAGCAAGAGAAATGCTGATTTCATCAAGCCCAGTTACATACTCAGAATCTGTACTACTGCGCAAATAGGCATGTCTCTTTAGGGAAAAAACTCATTTCTGACAAAGTTGCCCAAATGCATCTCAGAAGTGTGCAACTTGTTCCCTGAGTTAGAAAACGTCGAGAAACGGTCGTTTCTGCTAGCGCTGTCCTTCTACACATGTATTTGCTGAACGTTGAATGCGCAGAATAATGCACTTTCCTCCCAGCAAATACACTGTTTCTAAGGAAATGGGAACACACTGAGGAGACACTTGTGGGAGCTATAGTGACTACACTGAGCTTCCCTACGCAAAGGGAAGCAAGAGTAATGCTGATTTAATCAAGCCCAGTTACATACTCAGAATCTGTACTACTGCTTAAATAGGCATGTCTCTTTAGGCAAAAAACTCATTTCTGACAAAGTTGCCCAAATGCATCTGAGAAGTGTGCAACTTGTTCCCTGATTTAGAAAACGTCGAGAAACGTTCGTTTCTGCTAGCGCTGTGCTTCTACACATGTATTTGCTGAACGGTGAAAGCGCACAGTAATGCACTTTTCTCCCAGCAAATACACTGTTTCTAACAAAATGGGAACACACTGAGGAGACACTTGTGGGAGCTACAGTGACTAAAACTGAGCTTCCCTACGCACAGGGAAGCAAGAGAAATGCTGATTTCATCAATCCATTTACATACTCAGAATCTGTACTACTGCGCAAATAGGCATGTCTCTTTAGGCAAAAAACTCATTTCTGACAAAGTTGCCCAAATGCATCTCAGAAGTGTGCAACTTGTTCCCTGAGTTAGAAAACGTCGAGAAACGTTCGTTTCTGCTAGCGCTGTGCTTCTACACATGTATTTGCTGCACGGTGAAAGCGCACAGTAATGCACTTTTCTCCCAGCAAATACACTGTTTCTAAGGAAATGGGAACACACTGAGGAGACACTTGTGGGAGCTACTGTGACTAAAACTGAGCTTCGCTACGCACAGGGAAGCAAGAGAAATGCTGATTTCATCAAGTCCAGTTACATACTCAGAATCTGTACTACTGCGCAAATAGGCATGTCTCTGTAGGCAAAAAACTCATTTCTGACAAAGTTGCCCAAATGCATCTCAGAAGTGTGCAACTTGTTTCCTGAGTTAGAAAACGTCGAGAAATGTTCGTTTCTGCTAGCGCTGTGCTTCTACACATGTATTTACTGAACGGTGAAAGCGCACAGTAATGCACTTTTCTCCCAGCAAATACACTGTTTCTAAGGAAATGGGAACACACTGAGGAGACACTTGTGGTAGCTACAGTGACTAAAACTGAGCTTCCCTACGCACAGGGAAGCAAGAGAAATGCTGATTTCATCAAGCCCAGTTACATACTCAGAATCTGTACTACTGCGCAAATAGGCATGTCTCTTTAGGCAAAAAACTCATTTCTGACAAAGTTGCCCAAATGCATCTCAGAAGTGTGCAACTTGTTCCCTGAGTTAGAAAACGTCGAGAAACGGTCGTGTCTGCTAGCGCTGGGCTTCTACACTTGTATTTGCTGAACGGTGAAAGCGCACAGTAATGCACTTTTCTCCCAGCAAATACACTGTTTCTAAGGAAATGGGAACACACTGAGGAGACACTTGTGGTAGCTACTGTGACTAAAACTGAGCTTCTCTACGCACAGGGAAGCAAGAGAAATGCTGATTTCATCAAGCCCAGTTACATACTCAGAATCTGTACTACTGCGCAAATAGGCATGTCTCTTTAGGCAAAAAACTCATTTCTGACAAAGTTGCCAAATGCATCTCAGAAGTGTGCAACTTGTTCCCTGAGTTAGAAAACGTCGAGAAACGGTCGTTTCTGCTAGCGCTGTGCTTCTACACATGTATTTGCTGAACGGTGAAAGCGCACAGTAATGCACTTTTCTCCCAGCAAATACACTGTTTCTAAGGAAATGGGAACACACTGAGGAGACACTTGTGGGAGCTACTGTGACTAAAACTGAGCTTCCCTACGCACAGGGAAGCAAGATAAATGCTGATTTCATCAAGCCCAGTTACATACTCAGAATCTGTACTACTGCGCAAATAGGCATGTCTCTTTAGGCAAAAAACTCATTTCTGACAAAGTTGCCCAAATGCATCTCAGAAGTGTGCAACTTGTTCCCTGAGTTAGAAAACGTCGAGAACGGTCGTATCTGCTAGCGCTGTGCTTCTACACATGTATTTGCTGAACGGTGAAAGCGCACAGTAATGCACTTTTCTCCCAGCAAATACACTGTTTCTAAGGAAATGGGAACACACTGAGGAGACACTTGTGGGAGCTACTGTGAATAAAACTGAGCTTCCCTACGCACATGGAAGCAAGAGAAATGCTGATTTCATCAAGCCCAGTTATATACTCAGAATCTGTACTACTGCGCAAATAGGCATGTCTCTTTAGGCAAAAAACTCATTTCTGACAAAGTTGCCCAAATGCATCTCAGAAGTGTGCAACTTGTTCCCTGAGTTAGAAAACGTCGAGAAACGGTCGTTTCTGCTAGCGCTGTGCTTCTACACATGTATTTGCTGAACGGTGAAAGCGCACAGTAATGCACTTTTCTCCCAGCAAATACACTGTTTCTAAGGAAATGGGAACACACTGAGGAGACACTTGTGGGAACTACTGTGACTAAAACTGAGCTTCCCTACGCACAGGGAAGCAAGAGAAATGCTGATTTCATCAAGCCCAGTTACATACTCAGAATCTGTACTACTGCGCAAATAGGCATGTCTCTTTAGGCAAAAAACTCATTTCTGACAAAGTTGCCCACATGCATCTCAGAAGTGTGCAACTTGTTCCCTGAGTTAGAAAATGTCGAGAAACGGTCGTTTCTGCTAGCGCTTTGCTTCTACACATGTATTTGCTGAACGGTGAAAGCGCACAGTAATGCACTTTTCTCCCAGCAAATACACTGTTTCTAAGGAAATGGGAACACACTGAGGAGACACTTGTGGGAGCTACAGTGACTAAAACTGAGCTTCCCTACGCACAGGGAAGCAAGAGAAATGCTGATTTTATCAAGCCCAGTTACATACTCAGAATCTGTTCTACTGCGCAAATAGGCATGTCTCTTTAGGCAAAAAACTCATTTCTGACAAAGTTGCCCAAATGCATCTCAGAAGTGTGCAACTTGTTCCCTGAGTTAGAAAACGTCGAGAAACGTTCGTTTCTGCTAGCGCTGTGCTTCTACACATGTATTTGCTGCACGGTGAAAGCGCACAGTAATGCACTTTTCTCCCAGCAAATACACTGTTTCTAAGGAAATGGGAGCACACTGAGGAGACACTTGTGGGAGCTACTGTGAGTAAAACTGAGCTTCCCTACGCACAGGGAAGCAAGAGAAATGCTGATTTCATCAAGCCCAGTTACATACTCAGAATCTGTACTACTGCTTAAATAGGCATGTCTCTTTAGGCAAAAAACTCATTTCTGACAAAGTTGCCCAAATGCATCTCAGAAGTGTGCAACTTGTTCTCTGATTTAGAAAACGTCGAGAAACGTTCGTTTCTGCTAGCGCTGTGCTTCTATACATGTATTTGCTGAACGGTGAAAGTGCACAGTAATGCACTTTTCTCCCAGCAAATACACTGTTTCTAACGAAATGGGAACACACTGAGGAGACACTTGCGGGAGCTACAGTGACTAAAACTGAGCTTCCCTACGCACAGGGAAGCAAGAGAAATGCTGATTTTATCAAGCCCAGTTACATACTCAGAATCTGTACTACTGCGCAAATAGGCATGTGTCTTTAGGCAAAAAACTCATTTCTGACAAAGTTGCCCACATGCATCTCAGTAGTGTGCAACTTGTTCCCTGAGTTAGAAAACGTCGAGAAACGGTCGTGTCTGCTAGCTCTGTGCTTCTACACATGTATTTGCTGAACGTTGAATGCGCAGAATAATGCACTTTCCTCCCAGCAAATACACTGTTTCTAAGGAAATGGGAACACACTGAGGAGACACTTGTGGGAGCTATAGTGACTACACTGAGCTTCCCTACGCAAAGGGAACAAGAGTAATGCTGATTTAATCAAGCCCAGTTACATACTCAGAATCTGTACTACTGCTTAAATAGGCATGTCTCTTTAGGCAAAAAACTCATTTCTGACAAAGTTGCCCAAATGCATCTGAGAAGTGTGCAACTTGTTCTCTGATTTAGAAAACGTCGAGAAACGTTCGTTTCTGATAGCGCTGTGCTTCTACACATGTATTTGCTGAACGGTGAAAGCGCACAGTAATGCACTTTTCTCCCAGCAAATACACTGTTTCTAACGAAATGGGAACACACTGAGGAGACACTTGTGTGAGCTACAGTGACTAAAACTGAGCTTCCCTACGCACAGGGAAGCAAGAGAAATGCTGATTTCATCAATCCATTTACATACTCAGAATCTGTACTACTGCGCAAATAGGCATGTCTCCGTAGGCAAAAAACTCATTTATGACAAAGTTGCCCAAATGCATCTCAGAAGTGTGCAACTTGTTCCCTGAGTTAGAAAACGTCGAGAAACGTTCGTTTCTGCTAGCGCTGTGCTTCTACATATGTATTTGCTGCACGGTGAAAGCGCACAGTAATGCACTTTTCTCCCAGCAAATACACTGTTTCTAAGGAAATGGGAACACACTGAGGAGACACTTGTGGGAGCTACTGTGACTAAAACTGAGCTTCGCTACGCACAGGGAAGCAAGAGAAATGCTGATTTCATCAAGCCCAGTTACATACTCAGAATCTGTACTACTGCGCAAATAGGCATGTCTCTGTAGGCAAAAAACTCATTTCTGACAAAGTTGCCCAAATGCATCTCAGAAGTGTGCAACTTGTTTCCTGAGTTAGAAAACGTCTAGAAATGTTCGTTTCTGCTAGCGCTGTGCTTCTACACATGTATTTGCTGAACGGTGAAAGCGCACAGTAATGCACTTTTCTCCCAGCAAATACACTGTTTCTAAGGAAATGGGAACACACTGAGGAGACACTTGTGGTAGCTACAGTGACTTAAACTGAGCTTCCCTACGCACAGGGAAGCAAGAGAAATGCTGATTTTATCAAGCCCAGTTACATACTCAGAATCTGTACTACTGCGCAAATAGGCATGTGTCTTTAGGCAAAAAACTCATTTCTGACAAAGTTGCCCACATGCATCTCAGTAGTGTGCAACTTGTTCCCTGAGTTAGAAAACGTCGAGAAACGGTCGTGTCTGCTAGCTCTGTGCTTCTACACATGTATTTGCTGAACGGTGAAAACGCACAGTAATGCACTTTTCTCCCAGCAAACACACTGTTTCTAAGGAAATGGGAACACACTGAGGAGACACTTGTGCGAGCTACAGAGACTAAAACTGAGCTTCCCTACGCACAGGGAAGCAAGAGAAATGCTGATTTCATCAAGCCCAGTTACAAACTCAGAATCTGTACTACTGCGCAAGTAGGCATGTCTCTTTAGGCAAAAAACTCATTTCTGACAAAGTTGCCCAAATGCATCTCAGAAGTGTGCAACTTGTTTCCTGAGTTAGAAAATGTCGAGAAACTGTCGTTTCTGCTAGCGCTGTGCTTCTACACATGTATTTGCTGAACGGTGAAAGCGCACAGTAATGCACTTTTCTCCCAGCAAATACACTGTTTCTAAGGAAATGGGAACACACTGAGGAGACACATGTGGGAGCTATAGTGACTAAAACTGAGCTTCCCTACGCACAGGGAAGCAAGAGAAATGCTGATTTCATCAAGCCCAGTTACATACTCAGAATCTGTACTACTGCGCAAATAGGCATGTCTCTTTAGGCAAAAAACTCATTTCTGACACAGTTGCCCAAATGCATCTCAGAAGTGTGCAACTTGTTCCCTGAGTTAGAAAACGTCGAGAAACGGTCGTTTCTGCTAGCGCTGTGCTTCTACACAGGTATTTGCTGAACGGTGAAAGCGCACAATAATGCACTTTTCTCCCAGCAAATACACTGTTTCTAAGGAAATGGGAACACACAGAGGAGACACTTGTGGGAGCTACAGTGACTAAAACTGAGCTTCCCTACGCACAGGGAAGCAAGAGAAATGCTGATTTCATCAAGTCCAGTTACATACTCAGAATCTGTACTACTGCGCAAATAGGCATGTCTCTTTAGGGAAAAAACTCATTTCTGACAAAGTTGCCCAAATGCATCTCAGAAGTGTGCAACTTGTTTCCTGAGTTAGAAAATGTCGAGAAACTGTCGTTTCTGCTAGCGCTGTGCTTCTACACATGTATTTGCTGAACGGTGAAAGCGCACAGTAATGCACTTTTCTCCCAGCAAATACACTGTTTCTAAGGAAATGGGAACACACTGAGGAGACACATGTGGGAGCTATAGTGACTAAAACTGAGCTTCCCTACGCACAGGGAAGCAAGAGAAATGCTGATTTCATCAAGCCCAGTTACATACTCAGAATCTGTACTACTGCGCAAATAGGCATGTCTCTTTAGGCAAAAAACTCATTTCTGACACAGTTGCCCAAATGCATCTCAGAAGTGTGCAACTTGTTCCCTGAGTTAGAAAACGTCGAGAAACGGTCGTTTCTGCTTGCGCTGTGCTTCTACACAGGTATTTGCTGAACGGTGAAAGCGCACAATAATGCACTTTTCTCCCAGCAAATACACTGTTTCTAAGGAAATGGGAAAACACAGAGGAGACACTTGTGGGAGCTACAGTGACTAAAACTGAGCTTCCCTACGCACAGGGAAGCAAGAGAAATGCTGATTTCATCAAGCCCAGTTACATACTCAGAATCTGTACTACTGCGCAAATAGGCATGTCTCTTTAGGGAAAAAACTCATTTCTGACAAAGTTGCCCAAATGCATCTCAGAAGTGTGCAACTTGTTCCCTGAGTTAGAAAACGTCGAGAAACGGTCGTTTCTGCTAGCGCTGTCCTTCTACACATGTATTTGCTGAACGTTGAATGCGCAGAATAATGCACTTTCCTCCCAGCAAATACACTGTTTCTAAGGAAATGGGAACACACTGAGGAGACACTTGTGGGAGCTATAGTGACTACACTGAGCTTCCCTACGCAAAGGGAAGCAAGAGTAATGCTGATTTAATCAAGCCCAGTTACATACTCAGAATCTGTACTACTGCTTAAATAGGCATGTCTCTTTAGGCAAAAAACTCATTTCTGACAAAGTTGCCCAAATGCATCTGAGAAGTGTGCAACTTGTTCCCTGATTTAGAAAACGTCGAGAAACGTTCGTTTCTGCTAGCGCTGTGCTTCTACACATGTATTTGCTGAACGGTGAAAGCGCACAGTAATGCACTTTTCTCCCAGCAAATACACTGTTTCTAACAAAATGGGAACACACTGAGGAGACACTTGTGGGAGCTACAGTGACTAAAACTGAGCTTCCCTACGCACAGGGAAGCAAGAGAAATGCTGATTTCATCAATCCATTTACATACTCAGAATCTGTACTACTGCGCAAATAGGCATGTCTCTTTAGGCAAAAAACTCATTTCTGACAAAGTTGCCCAAATGCATCTCAGAAGTGTGCAACTTGTTCCCTGAGTTAGAAAACGTCGAGAAACGTTCGTTTCTGCTAGCGCTGTGCTTCTACACATGTATTTGCTGCACGGTGAAAGCGCACAGTAATGCACTTTTCTCCCAGCAAATACACTGTTTCTAAGGAAATGGGAACACACTGAGGAGACACTTGTGGGAGCTACTGTGACTAAAACTGAGCTTCGCTACGCACAGGGAAGCAAGAGAAATGCTGATTTCATCAAGTCCAGTTACATACTCAGAATCTGTACTACTGCGCAAATAGGCATGTCTCTGTAGGCAAAAAACTCATTTCTGACAAAGTTGCCCAAATGCATCTCAGAAGTGTGCAACTTGTTTCCTGAGTTAGAAAACGTCGAGAAATGTTCGTTTCTGCTAGCGCTGTGCTTCTACACATGTATTTGCTGAACGGTGAAAGCGCACAGTAATGCACTTTTCTCCCAGCAAATACACTGTTTCTAAGGAAATGGGAACACACTGAGGAGACACTTGTGGTAGCTACAGTGACTAAAACTGAGCTTCCCTACGCACAGGGAAGCAAGAGAAATGCTGATTTCATCAAGCCCAGTTACATACTCAGAATCTGTACTACTGCGCAAATAGGCATGTCTCTTTAGGCAAAAAACTCATTTCTGACAAAGTTGCCCAAATGCATCTCAGAAGTGTGCAACTTGTTCCCTGAGTTAGAAAACGTCGAGAAACGGTCGTGTCTGCTAGCGCTGGGCTTCTACACTTGTATTTGCTGAACGGTGAAAGCGCACAGTAATGCACTTTTCTCCCAGCAAATACACTGTTTCTAAGGAAATGGGAACACACTGAGGAGACACTTGTGGTAGCTACTGTGACTAAAACTGAGCTTCTCTACGCACAGGGAAGCAAGAGAAATGCTGATTTCATCAAGCCCAGTTACATACTCAGAATCTGTACTACTGCGCAAATAGGCATGTCTCTTTAGGCAAAAAACTCATTTCTGACAAAGTTGCCAAATGCATCTCAGAAGTGTGCAACTTGTTCCCTGAGTTAGAAAACGTCGAGAAACGGTCGTTTCTGCTAGCGCTGTGCTTCTACACATGTATTTGCTGAACGGTGAAAGCGCACAGTAATGCACTTTTCTCCCAGCAAATACACTGTTTCTAAGGAAATGGGAACACACTGAGGAGACACTTGTGGGAGCTACTGTGACTAAAACTGAGCTTCCCTACGCACAGGGAAGCAAGATAAATGCTGATTTCATCAAGCCCAGTTACATACTCAGAATCTGTACTACTGCGCAAATAGGCATGTCTCTTTAGGCAAAAAACTCATTTCTGACAAAGTTGCCCAAATGCATCTCAGAAGTGTGCAACTTGTTCCCTGAGTTAGAAAACGTCGAGAACGGTCGTATCTGCTAGCGCTGTGCTTCTACACATGTATTTGCTGAACGGTGAAAGCGCACAGTAATGCACTTTTCTCCCAGCAAATACACTGTTTCTAAGGAAATGGGAACACACTGAGGAGACACTTGTGGGAGCTACTGTGAATAAAACTGAGCTTCCCTACGCACATGGAAGCAAGAGAAATGCTGATTTCATCAAGCCCAGTTATATACTCAGAATCTGTACTACTGCGCAAATAGGCATGTCTCTTTAGGCAAAAAACTCATTTCTGACAAAGTTGCCCAAATGCATCTCAGAAGTGTGCAACTTGTTCCCTGAGTTAGAAAACGTCGAGAAACGGTCGTTTCTGCTAGCGCTGTGCTTCTACACATGTATTTGCTGAACTGTGAAAGCGCACAGTAATGCACTTTTCTCCCAGCAAATACACTGTTTCTAAGGAAATGGGAACACACTGAGGAGACACTTGTGGGAACTACTGTGACTAAAACTGAGCTTCCCTACGCACAGGGAAGCAAGAGAAATGCTGATTTCATCAAGCCCAGTTACATACTCAGAATCTGTACTACTGCGCAAATAGGCATGTCTCTTTAGGCAAAAAACTCATTTCTGACAAAGTTGCCCACATGCATCTCAGAAGTGTGCAACTTGTTCCCTGAGTTAGAAAATGTCGAGAAACGGTCGTTTCTGCTAGCGCTTTGCTTCTACACATGTATTTGCTGAACGGTGAAAGCGCACAGTAATGCACTTTTCTCCCAGCAAATACACTGTTTCTAAGGAAATGGGAACACACTGAGGAGACACTTGTGGGAGCTACAGTGACTAAAACTGAGCTTCCCTACGCACAGGGAAGCAAGAGAAATGCTGATTTTATCAAGCCCAGTTACATACTCAGAATCTGTTCTACTGCGCAAATAGGCATGTCTCTTTAGGCAAAAAACTCATTTCTGACAAAGTTGCCCAAATGCATCTCAGAAGTGTGCAACTTGTTCCCTGAGTTAGAAAACGTCGAGAAACTGTAGTGTCTGCTAGCGCTGTGCTTCTACACATGTATTTGCTGAACGGTGAAAGCGCACAGTAATGCACTTATCTCCCAGCAAATACACTGTTTCTAAGGAAATGGGAACACACTGAGGAGACACTTGTGGTAGCTACAGTGACTAAAACTGAGCTTCCCTACGCACAGGGAAGCAAGAGAAATGCTGATTTCATCAAGCCCAGTTACATACTCAGAATCTGTACTACTGCGCAAATAGGCATGTCTCTTTAGGGAAAAAACTCATTTCTGACAAAGTTGCCCAAATGCATCTCAGAAGTGTGCAACTTGTTCCCTGAGTTAGAAAACGTCGAGAAACGTTCGTTTCTGCTAGCGCTGTGCTTCTACACATGTATTTGCTGAACGGTGAAAGCGCACAATAATGCACTTTTCTCCCAGCAAATACACTGTTTCTAAGGAAATGGGAACACACTGAGGAGACACTTGTGGGAGCTACAGTGACTAAAACTGAGCTTCCCTACGCACAGGGAAGCAAGAGAAATGCTGATTTCATCAAGCCCAGTTACATACTCAGAATCTGTACTACTGCGCAAATAGGCATGTCTCTTTAGGCAAAAAATTCATTTCTGACAAAGTTGCCCAAATGCATCTCAGAAGTGTGCAACTTGTTCCCGGAGTTAGAAAACGTCGAGAAACGGTCGTTTCTGCTAGCGCTGTGCTTCTACACATGTATTTGCTGAACCTTGAATGCGCAGAATAATGCACTTTTCTCCCAGCAAATACACTGTTTCTAAGGAAATGGGAACACACTGAGGAGACACTTGTGGGAGCTACAGTGACTACACTGAGCTTCCCTACGCAAAGGGAAGCAAGAGAAATGCTGATTTAATCAAGCCCAGTTACATACTCAGAATCTGTACTACTGCTTAAATAGGCATGTCTCTTTAGGCAAAAAACTCATTTCTGACAAAGTTGCCCAAATGCATCTCAGAAGTGTGCAACTTGTTCTCTGATTTAGAAAACGTCGAGAAACGTTCGTTTCTGCTAGCGCTGTGCTTCTACACATGTATTTGCTGAACGGTGAAAGTGCACAGTAATGCACTTTTCTCCCAGCAAATACACTGTTTCTAACGAAATGGGAACACACTGAGGAGACACTTGTGGGAGCTACAGTGACTAAAACTGAGCTTCCCTACGCACAGGGAAGCAAGAGAAATGCTGATTTCATCAAGCCCAGTTACATACTCAGAATCTGTACTACTGCGCAAATAGGCATGTCTCTTTAGGCAAAAAACTCATTTCTGACAAAGTTGCCCAAATGCATCTCAGAAGTGTGCAACTTGTTCCCTGAGTTAGAAAACGTCGAGAACGGTCGTATCTGCTAGCGCTGTGCTTCTACACATGTATTTGCTGAACGGTGAAAGCGCACAGTAATGCACTTTTCTCCCAGCAAATACACTGTTTCTAAGGAAATGGGAACACACTGAGGAGACACTTGTGGGAGCTACTGTGAATAAAACTGAGCTTCCCTACGCACATGGAAGCAAGAGAAATGCTGATTTCATCAAGCCCAGTTATATACTCAGAATCTGTACTACTGCGCAAATAGGCATGTCTCTTTAGGCAAAAAACTCATTTCTGACAAAGTTGCCCAAATGCATCTCAGAAGTGTGCAACTTGTTCCCTGAGTTAGAAAACGTCGAGAAACGGTCGTTTCTGCTAGCGCTGTGCTTCTACACATGTATTTGCTGAACGGTGAAAGCGCACAGTAATGCACTTTTCTCCCAGCAAATACACTGTTTCTAAGGAAATGGGAACACACTGAGGAGACACTTGTGGGAACTACTGTGACTAAAACTGAGCTTCCCTACGCACAGGGAAGCAAGAGAAATGCTGATTTCATCAAGCCCAGTTACATACTCAGAATCTGTACTACTGCGCAAATAGGCATGTCTCTTTAGGCAAAAAACTCATTTCTGACAAAGTTGCCCACATGCATCTCAGAAGTGTGCAACTTGTTCCCTGAGTTACAAAATGTCGAGAAACGGTCGTTTCTGCTAGCGTTTTGCTTCTACACATGTATTTGCTGAACGGTGAAAGCGCACAGTAATGCACTTTTCTCCCAGCAAATACACTGTTTCTAAGGAAATGGGAACACACTGAGGAGACACTTGTGGGAGCTACAGTGACTAAAACTGAGCTTCCCTACGCACAGGGAAGCAAGAGAAATGCTGATTTTATCAAGCCCAGTTACATACTCAGAATCTGTTCTACTGCGCAAATAGGCATGTCTCTTTAGGCAAAAAACTCATTTCTGACAAAGTTGCCCAAATGCATCTCAGAAGTGTGCAACTTGTTCCCTGAGTTAGAAAACGTCAAGAAACTGTAGTGTCTGCTAGCGCTGTGCTTCTACACATGTATTTGCTGAACGGTGAAAGCGCACAGTAATGCACTTATCTGCCAGCAAATACACTGTTTCTAAGGAAATGGGAACACACTGAGGAGACACTTGTGGTAGCTACAGTGACTAAAACTGAGCTTCCCTACGCACAGGGAAGCAAGAGAAATGCTGATTTCATCAAGCCCAGTTACATACTCAGAATCTGTACTACTGCGCAAATAGGCATGTCTCTTTAGGGAAAAAACTCATTTCTGACAAAGTTGCCCAAATGCATCTCAGAAGTGTGCAACTTGTTCCCTGAGTTAGAAAACGTCGAGAAACGTTCGTTTCTGCTAGCGCTGTGCTTCTACACATGTATTTGCTGAACGGTGAAAGCGCACAATAATGCACTTTTCTCCCAGCAAATACACTGTTTCTAAGGAAATGGGAACACACTGAGGAGACACTTGTGGGAGCTACAGTGACTAAAACTGAGCTTCCCTACGCACAGGGAAGCAAGAGAAATGCTGATTTCATCAAGCCCAGTTACATACTCAGAATCTGTACTACTGCGCAAATAGGCATGTCTCTTTAGGCAAAAAATTCATTTCTGACAAAGTTGCCCAAATGCATCTCAGAAGTGTGCAACTTGTTCCCTGAGTTAGAAAACGTCGAGAAACGGTCGTTTCTGCTAGCGCTGTGCTTCTACACATGTATTTGCTGAACCTTGAATGCGCAGAATAATGCACTTTTCTCCAAGCAGATACACTGTTTCTAAGGAAATGGGAACACACTGAGGAGACACTTGTGGGAGCTACAGTGACTACACTGAGCTTCCCTACGCAAAGGGAAGCAAGAGAAATGCTGATTTAATCAAGCCCAGTTACATACTCAGAATCTGTACTACTGCTTAAATAGGCATGTCTCTTTAGGCAAAAAACTCATTTCTGACAAAGTTGCCCAAATGCATCTCAGAAGTGTGCAACTTGTTCTCTGATTTAGAAAACGTCGAGAAACGTTCGTTTCTGCTAGCGCTGTGCTTCTACACATGTATTTGCTGAACGGTGAAAGTGCACAGTAATGCACTTTTCTCCCAGCAAATACACTGTTTCTAACGAAATGGGAACACACTGAGGAGACACTTGTGGGAGCTACAGTGACTAAAACTGAGCTTCCCTACGCACAGGGAAGCAAGAGAAATGCTGATTTCATCAAGCCCAGTTACATACTCAGAATCTGTACTACTGCGCAAATAGGCATGTCTCTTTGGGCAAAAAACTCATTTCTGACAAAGTTGCCCAAATTCATCTCAGAAGTGTGCAACTTGTTCTCTGAGTTAGAAAACGTCGAGAAACGGTCGTTTCTGCTAGCGCTGTGCTTCTACACATGTATTTGCTGAACGGTGAAAGCGCACAGTAATGCACTTTTCTCCCAGCAATTACACTGTTTCTAATGAAATGGGAACACACTGAGGAGACACTTGCGGGAGCTACAGTGACTAAAACTGAGCTTCCCTACGCACAGGGAAGCAAGAGAAATGCTGATTTTATCAAGCCCAGTTACATACTCAGAATCTGTACTACTGCGCAAGTAGGCATGTCTCTTTAGGCAAAAAACTCATTTCTGACAAAGTTGCCCAAATGCATCTCAGAAGTGTGCAACTTGTTTCCTGAGTTAGAAAATGTCGAGAAACTGTCGTTTCTGCTAGCGCTGTGCTTCTACACATGTATTTGCTGAACGGTGAAAGCGCACAGTAATGCACTTTTCTCCCAGCAAATACACTGTTTCTAAGGAAATGGGAACACACTGAGGAGACACATGTGGGAGCTATAGTGACTAAAACTGAGCTTCCCTACGCACAGGGAAGCAAGAGAAATGCTGATTTCATCAAGCCCAGTTACATACTCAGAATCTGTACTACTGCGCAAATAGGCATGTCTCTTTAGGGAAAAAACTCATTTCTGACAAAGTTGCCCAAATGCATCTCAGAAGTGTGCAACTTGTTCCCTGAGTTAGAAAACGTCGAGAAACGGTCGTTTCTGCTAGCGCTGTCCTTCTACACATGTATTTGCTGAACGTTGAATGCGCAGAATAATGCACTTTCCTCCCAGCAAATACACTGTTTCTAAGGAAATGGGAACACACTGAGGAGACACTTGTGGGAGCTATAGTGACTACACTGAGCTTCCCTACGCAAAGGGAAGCAAGAGTAATGCTGATTTAATCAAGCCCAGTTACATACTCAGAATCTGTACTACTGCTTAAATAGGCATGTCTCTTTAGGCAAAAAACTCATTTCTGACAAAGTTGCCCAAATGCATCTGAGAAGTGTGCAACTTGTTCTCTGATTTAGAAAACGTCGAGAAACGTTCGTTTCTGCTAGCGCTGTGCTTCTACACATGTATTTGCTGAACGGTGAAAGCGCACAGTAATGCACTTTTCTCCCAGCAAATACAATGTTTCTAACGAAATGGGAACACACTGAGGAGACACTTGTGGGAGCTACAGTGACTAAAACTGAGCTTCCCTACGCACAGGGAAGCAAGAGAAATGCTGATTTCATCAATCCATTTACATACTCAGAATCTGTACTACTGCGCAAATAGGCATGTCTCTTTAGGCAAAAAACTCATTTCTGACAAAGTTGCCCAAATGCATCTCAGAAGTGTGCAACTTGTTCCCTGAGTTAGAAAACGTCGAGAAACGTTCGTTTCTGCTAGCGCTGTGCTTCTACACATGTATTTGCTGCACGGTGAAAGCGCACAGTAATGCACTTTTCTCCCAGCAAATACACTGTTTCTAAGGAAATGGGAACACACTGAGGAGACACTTGTGGGAGCTACTGTGACTAAAACTGAGCTTCGCTACGCACAGGGAAGCAAGAGAAATGCTGATTTCATCAAGCCCAGTTACATACTCAGAATCTGTACTACTGCGCAAATAGGCATGTCTCTGTAGGCAAAAAACTCATTTCTGACAAAGTTGCCCAAATGCATCTCAGAAGTGTGCAACTTGTTTCCTGAGTTAGAAAACGTCGAGAAATGTTCGTTTCTGCTAGCGCTGTGCTTCTACACATGTATTTGCTGAACGGTGAAAGCGCACAGTAATGCACTTTTCTCCCAGCAAATACACTGTTTCTAAGGAAATGGGAACACACTGAGGAGACACTTGTGGTAGCTACAGTGACTAATACTGAGCTTCCCTACGCACAGGGAAGCAAGAGAAATGCTGATTTCATCAAGCCCAGTTACATACTCAGAATCTGTACTACTGCGCAAATAGGCATGTCTCTTTAGGCAAAAAACTCATTTCTGACAAAGTTGCCCAAATGCATCTCAGAAGTGTGCAACTTGTTCCCTGAGTTAGAAAACGTCGAGAAACGGTCGTGTCTTCTAGCGCTGGGCTTCTACACTTGTATTTGCTGAACGGTGAAAGCGCACAGTAATGCACTTTTCTCCCAGCAAATACACTGTTTCTAAGGAAATGGGAACACACTGAGGAGACACTTGTGATAGCTACTGTGACTAAAACTGAGCTTCTCTACGCACAGGGAAGCAAGAGAAATGCTGATTTCATCAAGCCCAGTTACATACTCAGAATCTGTACTACTGCGCAAATAGGCATGTCTCTTTAGGCAAAAAACTCATTTCTGACAAAGTTGCCCAAATGCATCTCAGAAGTGTGCAACTTGTTCCCTGAGTTAGAAAACGTCGAGAAACGGTCGTTTCTGCTAGCGCTGTGCTTCTACACATGTATTTGCTGAACGGTGAAAGCGCACAGTAATGCACTTTTCTCCCAGCAAATACACTGTTTCTAAGGAAATGGGAACACACTGAGGAGACACTTGTGGGAGCTACTGTGACTAAAACTGAGCTTCCCTACGCACAGGGAAGCAAGATAAATGCTGATTTCATCAAGCCCAGTTACATACTCAGAATCTGTACTACTGCGCAAATAGGCATGTCTCTTTAGGCAAAAAACTCATTTCTGACAAAGTTGCCCAAATGCATCTCAGAAGTGTGCAACTTGTTCCCTGAGTTAGAAAACGTCGAGAACGGTCGTATCTGCTAGCGCTGTGCTTCCTCACATGTATTTGCTGAACGGTGAAAGCGCACAGTAATGCACTTTTCTCCCAGCAAATACACTGTTTCTAAGGAAATGGGAACACACTGAGGAGACACTTGTGGGAGCTACTGTGAATAAAACTGAGCTTCCCTACGCACATGGAAGCAAGAGAAATGCTGATTTCATCAAGCCCAGTTATATACTCAGAATTTGTACTACTGCGCAAATAGGCATGTCTCTTTAGGCAAAAAACTCATTTCTGACAAAGTTGCCCAAATGCATCTCAGAAGTGTGCAACTTGTTCCCTGAGTTAGAAAACGTCGAGAAACGGTCGTTTCTGCTAGCGCTGTGCTTCTACACATGTATTTGATGAATGGTGAAAGCGCACAGTAATGCACTTTTCTCCCAGCAAATACACTGTTTCTAAGGAAATGGGATCACTCTGAGGAGACACATGTGGGAGCTACAGAGACTAAAACTGAGCTTCCCTACGCACAGGGAAGCAAGAGAAATGCTGATTTCATCAACTCAGTTACATATTCAGAATCTGTACTACTGCGCAAATAGGCATGTCTCTTTAGGCAAAAAACTCATTTTTGACAAAGTTGCCCAAATGCATCTCAGAAGTGTGCAACTTGTTCCCTGAGTTAGAAAACGTGGAGAAACGATCGTTTCCGCTAGCGCTGTGCTTCTACACATGTATTTGATGAACGGTGAAAGCGCACAGTAATGCACTTTTCTCCCAGCAAATACACTGTTTCTAAGGAAATGGGAACACACTGAGGAGACACTTGTGGGAGCTACTGTGACTAAAACTGAGCTTCCCTACGCACAGGGAAGCAAGAGAAATGCTGATTTCATTAAGCCCAGTTACATACTCAGAATCTGTACTACTGCGCAAATAGGCATGTCTCTTTAGGCAAAAAACTCATTTCTGACAAAGTTGCCCAAATGCATCTCAGAAGTGTGCAACTTGTTACCTGAGTTAGAAAACGTCGAGAACGGTCGTATCTGCTAGCGCTGGGCTTCTACACATGTATTTCCTGAATGGTGAAAGCACACAGTAATGCACTTTTCTCCCAGCAAATACACTGTTTCTAAGGAAATGGGAACACACTGAGGAGACACTTGTGCGAGCTACTGTGACTAAAACTGAGATTCCCTATGCACAGGGAAGCAAGAGAAATGCTGATTTCATCCAGCCCAGTTACATACTCTGAATCTGTACTACTGCGCAAATAGGCATGTCTCTTTAGGCAAAAAACTCATTTCTGACAAAGTTGCCCAAATG
This sequence comes from Acomys minous, assembly GCF_964271855.1. Classification (NCBI taxonomy): domain Eukaryota; kingdom Metazoa; phylum Chordata; class Mammalia; order Rodentia; family Muridae; genus Acomys; species Acomys minous. Next base: position 3,775,317 of record NW_028182181.1, read on the forward strand.
CATCTCAGAAGTGTGCAACTTGTTCCCTGAGTTAGAAAACGTCGAGAAACGGTCGTTTCTGCTAGCGCTGTGCTTTTACACATGTATTTGCTGAACGGTGAAAGCGCACAGTAATGCTCTTTTCTCCCAGCAAATACACTGTTTCTAAGGAAATGGGAACACACTGAGAAGACACTTGTGGGAGCTACTGTGACTAAAACTGAGCTTCCCTTCGCACAGGGAAGCAAGAGAAATGCTGATTTCATCAAGCCCAGTTACATAGTCAGAATTTGTACTACTGCGCAAATAGGCATGTCTCTTTAGGCAAAAAACTCATTTCTGACAAAGTTGCCTAAATGCATCTCAGAAGTGTGCAACTTGTTCCCTGAGTTAGAAAACGTGGAGAAACGATCGTTTCCGCTAGCGCTGTGCTTCTACACATGTATTTGATGAACGGTGAAAGCGCACAGTAATGCACTTTTCTCCCAGCAAATACACTGTTTCTAAGGAAATGGGAACACACTGAGGAGACACTTGTGGGAGCTACTGTGACTAAAACTGAGCTTCCCTACGCACAGGGAAGCAAGAGAAATGCTGATTTCATTAAGCCCAGTTACATACTCAGAATCTGTACTACTGCGCAAATAGGCATGTCTCTTTAGGCAAAAAACTCATTTCTGACAAAGTTGCCCAAATGCATCTCAGAAGTGTGCAACTTGTTACCTGAGTTAGAAAACGTCGAGAACGGTCGTATCTGCTAGCGCTGGGCTTCTACACATGTATTTCCTGAATGGTGAAAGCACACAGTAATGCACTTTTCTCCCAGCAAATACACTGTTTCTAAGGAAATGGGAACACACTGAGGAGACACTTGTGCGAGCTACTGTGACTAAAACTGAGATTCCCTATGCACAGGGAAGCAAGAGAAATGCTGATTTCATCCAGCCCAGTTACATACTCTGAATCTGTACTACTGCGCAAATAGGCATGTCTCTTTAGGCAAAAAACTCATTTCTGACAAAGTTGCCCAAATGCATCTCAGAAGTGTGCAACTTGTTCCCTGAGTTAGAAAACGTCGAGAAACGGTCGTTTCTGCTAGCGCTGTGCTTTTACACATGTATTTGCTGAACGGTGAAAGCGCACAGTAATGCTCTTTTCTCCCAGCAAATACACTGTTTCTAAGGAAATGGGAACACACTGAGAAGACACTTGTGGGAGCTACTGTGACTAAAACTGAGCTTCCCTTCGCACAGGGAAGCAAGAGAAATGCTGATTTCATCAAGCCCAGTTACATAGTCAGAATTTGTACTACTGCGCAAATAGGCATGTCTCTTTAGGCAAAAAACTCATTTCTGACAAAGTTGCCTAAATGCATCTCAGAAGTGTGCAACTTGTTCCCTGAGTTAGAAAACGTCGAGAACGGTCGTATCTGCTAGCGCTGGGCTTCTACACATGTATTTGCTGAATGGTGAAAGCGCACAGTAATGCACTTTTCTCCCAGCAAATGCACTGTTTCTAAGGAAATGGGAACACACTGAGGAGACACTTGTGGGAGCTACTGTGACTAAAACTGAGCTTCCCTACGCACAGGGAAGCAAGAGAAATGCTGATTTCATCAAGCCCAGTTACATACTCAGAATCTGTACTACTGCGCAAATAGGCATGTCTCTTTAGGCAAAAAACTCATTTCTGACAAAGTTGCCCAAATGCATCTCAGAAGTGTGCAACTTGTTCCCTGAGTTAGAAAATGTCGAGAAACGTTCGTTTCTGCTAGCGCTGTGCTTCTACACATGTATTTGCTGAACGGTGAAATCGCACAGTAATGCACTTTTCTCCCAGCAAATACACTGTTTCTAAGGAAATGGGAACACACTGAGGAGACACTTGTGGGAGCTACTGTGACTAAAACTGAGCTTCCCTACGCACAGGGAAGCAAGAGAAATGCTGATTTCATCAAGCCCAGTTACATACTCAGAATCTGTACTACTGCGCAAATAGGCATGTCTCTTTAGGCAAAAAACTCATTTCTGACAAAGTTGCCCAAATGCATCTCAGAAGTGTGCAACTTGTTCCCTGAGTTAGAAAACGTCGAGAAATGGTCGTTTCTGCTAGCGCTGTGCTTCTACACATGTATTTGCTGAACGGTGAAAGCGCACAGTAATGCACTTTTCTCCCAGCAAATACACTGTTTCTAAGGAAATGGGAACACACTGAGGAGACACTTGTGGGAGCTACTGTGACTAAAACTGAGCTTCCCTTCGCACAGGGAAGCAAGAGAACTGCTGATTTCATCAAGCCCAGTTACATAGTCAGAATTTGTACTACTGCGCAAATAGGCATGTCTCTTTAGGCAAAAAACTCATTTCTGACAAAGTTGCCCAAATGCATCTCAGAAGTGTGCAACTTGTTCCCTGAGTTAGAAAACGTCGAGAACGGTCGTATCTGCTAGCGCTGGGCTTCTACACATGTATTTGCTGAATGGTGAAAGCACACAGTAATGCACTTTTCTCCCAGCAAATGCACTGTTTCTAAGGAAATGGGAACACACTGAGGAGACACTTGTGGGAGCTACTGTGACTAAAACTGAGCTTCCCTATGCACAGGGAAGCAAGAGAAATGCTGATTTGATCAAGCCCAGTTACATACTCAGAATCTGTACTACTGCGCAAATAGGCATGTCTCTTTAGGCAAAAAACTCATTTATGACAAAGTTGCCCAAATGCATCTCAGAAGTGTGCAACTTGTTCCCTGAGTTAGAAAACGTCGAGAACGGTCGTATCTGCTAGCGCTGGGCTTCTACACATGTATTTGCTGAATGGTGAAAGCACACAGTAATGCACTTTTCTCCCAGCAAATGCACTGTTTCTAAGGAAATGGGAACACACTGAGGAGACACTTGTGGGAGCTACTGTGACTAAAACTGAGCTTCCCTACGCACAGGGAAGCAAGAGAAATGCTGATTTGATCAAGCCCAGTTACATACTCAGAATCTGTACTACTGCGCAAATAGGCATGTCTCTTTAGGCAAAAAACTCATTTCTGACAAAGTTGCCCAAATGCATCTCAGAAGTGTGCAACTTGTTCCCTGAGTTAGAAAATGTTGAGAAACGTTCGTTTCTGCTAGCGCTGTGCTTCTACACATGTATTTGCTGAACGGTGAAATCGCACAGTAATGCACTTTTCTCCCAGCAAATACACTGTTTCTAAGGAAATGGGAACACACTGAGGAGACACTTGTGGGAGCTACTGTGACTAAAACTGAGCTTCCCTACGCACAGGGAAGCAAGAGAAATGCTGATTTCATCAAGCCCAGTTACATACTCAGAATCTGTACTACTGCGCAAATAGGCATGTCTCTTTAGGCAAAAAACTCATTTCTGACAAAGTTGCCCAAATGCATCTCAGAAGTGTGCAACTTGTTCCCTGAGTTAGAAAACGTCGAGAAACGGTCGTTTCTGCTAGCGCTGTGCTTCTACACATGTATTTGATGAACGGTGAAAGCGCACAGTAATGCACTTTTCTCCCAGCAAATGCACTGTTTCTAAGGAAATGGGAACACACTGAGGAGACACTTGTGGGAGCTACTGTGACTAAAACTGAGCTTCCCTACGCACAGGGAAGCAAGAGAAATGCTGATTTCATCAAGCCCAGTTACATACTCAGAATCTGTACTACTGCGCAAATAGGCATGTCTCTTTAGGCAAAAAACTCATTTCTGACAAAGTTGCCCAAATGCATCTCAGAAGTGTGCAACTTGTTCCCTGAGTTAGAAAATGTCGAGAAACGTTCGTTTCTGCTAGCGCTGTGCTTCTACACATGTATTTGCTGAACGGTGAAATCGCACAGTAATGCACTTTTCTCCCAGCAAATACACTGTTTCTAAGGAAATGGGAACACACTGAGGAGACACTTGTGGGAGCTACTGTGACTAAAACTGAGCTTCCCTACGCACAGGGAAGCAAGAGAAATGCTGATTTCATCAAGCCCAGTTACATACTCAGAATCTGTACTACTGCGCAAATAGGCATGTCTCTTTAGGCAAAAAACTCATTTCTGACAAAGTTGCCCAAATGCATCTCAGAAGTGTGCAACTTGTTCCCTGAGTTAGAAAACGTCGAGAAATGGTCGTTTCTGCTAGCGCTGTGCTTCTACACATGTATTTGCTGAACGGTGAATGCGCACAGTAATGCACTTTTCTCCCAGCAAATACACTGTTTCTAAGGAAATGGGAACACACTGAGGAGACACTTGTGGGAGCTACTGTGACTAAAACTGAGCTTCCCTTCGCACAGGGAAGCAAGAGAAATGCTGATTTCATCAAGCCCAGTTACATAGTCAGAATTTGTACTACTGCGCAAATAGGCATGTCTCTTTAGGCAAAAAACTCATTTCTGACAAAGTTGCCCAAATGCATCTCAGAAGTGTGCAACTTGTTCCCTGAGTTAGAAAACGTCGAGAACGGTCGTATCTGCTAGCGCTGGGCTTCTACACATGTATTTGCTGAATGGTGAAAGCACACAGTAATGCACTTTTCTCCCAGCAAATGCACTGTTTCTAAGGAAATGGGAACACACTGAGGAGACACTTGTGGGAGCTACTGTGACTAAAACTGAGCTTCCCTATGCACAGGGAAGCAAGAGAAATGCTGATTTGATCAAGCCCAGTTACATACTCAGAATCTGTACTACTGCGCAAATAGGCATGTCTCTTTAGGCAAAAAACTCATTTATGACAAAGTTGCCCAAATGCATCTCAGAAGTGTGCAACTTGTTCCCTGAGTTAGAAAACGTCGAGAACGGTCGTATCTGCTAGCGCTGGGCTTCTACACATGTATTTGCTGAATGGTGAAAGCACACAGTAATGCACTTTTCTCCCAGCAAATGCACTGTTTCTAAGGAAATGGGAACACACTGAGGAGACACTTGTGGGAGCTACTGTGACTAAAACTGAGCTTCCCTACGCACAGGGAAGCAAGAGAAATGCTGATTTGATCAAGCCCAGTTACATACTCAGAATCTGTACTACTGCGCAAATAGGCATGTCTCTTTAGGCAAAAAACTCATTTCTGACAAAGTTGCCCAAATGCATCTCAGAAGTGTGCAACTTGTTCCCTGAGTTAGAAAATGTTGAGAAACGTTCGTTTCTGCTAGCGCTGTGCTTCTACACATGTATTTGCTGAACGGTGAAATCGCACAGTAATGCACTTTTCTCCCAGCAAATACACTGTTTCTAAGGAAATGGGAACACACTGAGGAGACACTTGTGGGAGCTACTGTGACTAAAACTGAGCTTCCCTACGCACAGGGAAGCAAGAGAAATGCTGATTTCATCAAGCCCAGTTACATACTCAGAATCTGTACTACTGCGCAAATAGGCATGTCTCTTTAGGCAAAAAACTCATTTCTGACAAAGTTGCCCAAATGCATCTCAGAAGTGTGCAACTTGTTCCCTGAGTTAGAAAACGTCGAGAAACGGTCGTTTCTGCTAGCGCTGTGCTTCTACACATGTATTTGATGAACGGTGAAAGCGCACAGTAATGCACTTTTCTCCCAGCAAATACACTGTTTCTAAGGAAATGGGAACACACTGAGGAGACACTTGTGGGAGCTACTGTGACTAAAACTGAGCTTCCCTACGCACAGGGAAGCAAGAGAAATGCTGATTTCATCAAGCCCAGTTACATACTCAGAATGTGTACTACTGCGCAAATAGGCATGTCTCTTTAGGCAAAAAACTCATTTCTGACAAAGTTGCCCAAATGCATCTCAGAAGTGTGCAACTTGTTCCCTGAGTTAGAAAACGTCGAGAAACGGTCGTTTCTGCTAGCGCTGTGCTTCTACACATGTATTTGCTGAACGGTGAAAGCGCACAGTAATGCACTTTTCTCCCAGCAAATACACTGTTTCTAAGGAAATGGGAACACACTGAGGAGACACTTGTGGGAGCTACTGTGACTAAAAGTGAGCTTCCCTACGCACAGGGAAGCAAGAGAAATGCTGATTTCATCAAGCCCAATTACATACTCAGAATCTGTACTACTGCACAAATAGGCATGTCTCTTTAGGCAAAAAACTCATTTCTGACAAAGTTGCCCAAATGCATCTCAGAAGTGTGCAACTTGTTCCCTGAGTTAGAAAACGTCGAGAAACGTTCGTTTCTGCTAGCGCTGTGCTTCTACACATGTATTTGCTGAACGGTGAAAGCGCACTGTAATGCACTTTTCTCCCAGCAAATACACTGTTTCTAAGGAAATAGGAACACACTGAGGAGACACTTGTGGGAGCTACTGTGACTAAAACTGAGCTTCCCTACGCACAGGGAAGCAAGAGAAATGCTGATTTCATCAAGCCCAGTTACATACTCAGAATCTGTACTACTGCGCAAGTAGGCATGTCTCTTTAGGCAAAAAACACTTTTCTGACAAAGTTGCCCAAATGCATCTCAGAAGTGTGCAACTTGTTCCCTCAGTTAGAAAACGTCGAGAAACGGTCGTTTCTGCTAGCGCTGTGCTTCTACACATGTATTTGATGAACGGTGAAAGCGCACAGTAATGCACTTTTCTCCCAGCAAATACACTGTTTCTAAGGAAATGGGAACACACTGAGGAGACACTGTGGGAGCTACTGTGACTAAAACTGAGCTTCCCTACGCACAGGGAAGCAAGAGAAATGCTGATTTCATCAAGCCCAGTTACATACTCAGAATCTGTACTACTGCGCAAATAGGCATGTCTCTTTAGGCAAAAAACTCATTTCTGACAAAGTTGCCCAAATGCATCTCAGAAGTGTGCAACTTGATCCCTGAGTTAGAAAACGTCGAGAAATGGTCGTTTATGCTAGCGCTGTGCTTCTACACATGTATTTGATGAATGGTGAAAGCGCACAGTAATGCACTTTTCTCCCAGCAAATACATTGTTTCTAAGGAAATGGGAAACACTGAGGAGACACTTGTGGGAGCTACTGTGACTAAAACTGAGCTTCCCTACGCACAGGGAAGCAAGAGAAATGCTGATTTCATCAAGCCCAGTTACATACTCAGAATCTGTACTACTGCGCAAGTAGGCATGTCTCTTTAGGCAAAAAACTCATTTCTGACAAAGTTGCCCAAATGCATCTCAGAAGTGTGCAACTTGTTCCCTGAGTTAGAAAACGTCGAGAAACGGTCGTTTCTGCTAGCGCTGTGCTTCTACACATGTATTTGATGAACGGTGAAAGCGCACAGTAATGCACTTTTCTCTCAGCAAATACACTGTTTATAAGGAAATGGGAACACACTGAGGAGACACTTGTGGGAGCTACTGTGACTAAAACTGAGCTTCCCTACGCACAGGGAAGCCAGAGAAATGCTGATTTCATCAAGCCCAGTTACATACTCAGAATCTATACTACTGCGCAAATAGGCATGTCTCTTTAGGCAAAAAACTCATTTCTGACAAAGTTGCCCAAATGCATCTCAGAAGTGTGCAACTTGTTCCCTGAGTTAGAAAACGTCGAGAAACGGTCGTTTCTGCTAGCGCTGTGCTTCTACACATGTATTAGCTGAACGGTGAAAGCGCACAGCAATGCACTTTTCTCCCAGCAAATACACTGTTTCTAAGGAAATGGGAACACACTGAGGAGACACTTGTGGGAGCTACTGTGACTAAAACTGAGCTTCCATACGCACAGGGAAGCACGAGAAATGCTGATTTCATCAAGCCCAGTTACATACTCAGAATCTGTACTACTGTGCAAGTAGGCATGTCTCTTTAGGCAAAAAACTCATTTCTGACAAAGTTGCCCAAATGCATCTCAGAAGTGTGCAACTTGTTCCCTGAGTTAGAAAACGTCGAGAAACGGTCGTTTCTGCTAGCGCTGTGCTTCTACACATGTATTTGATGAACGGTGAAAGTGCACAGTAATGCACTTTTCTCTCAGCAAATACACTGTTTATAAGGAAATGGGAACACACTGAGGAGACACTTGTGGGAGCTACTGTGACTAAAACTGAGCTTCCCTACGCACAGGGAAGCAAGAGAAATGCTGATTTCATCAAGCCCAGTTACATACTCAGAATCTGTACTACTGCGCAAATAGGCATGTCTCTTTAGGCAAAAAACTCATTTCTCACAAAGTTGCCCAAATGCATCTCAGAAGTGTGCAACTTGTTCCCTGAGTTAGAAAACGTCGAGAAACGGTCGTTTCTGCTAGCGCTGTGCTTCTACACATGTATTTGCTGAACGGTGAAAGCGCACAGTAATGCACTTTTCTCCCAGCAAATACACTGTTTCTAAGGAAATGGGAACACACTGAGGAGACACTTGTGGGAGCTACTGTGACTAAAACTGAGCTTCCCTACGCACAGGGAAGCAAGAGAAATGCTGATTTCATCAAGCCCAGTTACATACTCAGAATCTGTACTACTGCGCAAATAGGCATGTCTCTTTAGGCAAAAAACTCATTTCTGACAAAGTTGCCCAAATGCATCTCAGAAGTGTGCAACTTGTTCCCTGAGTTAGAAAACGTCAAGAAACGGTCGTTTCTGCTAGCGCTGTGCTTCTACACATGTATTTGATGAACGGTGAAAGCGCACAGTAATGCACTTTTCTCCCAGCAAATACACTGTTTCTAAGGAAATGGGAACACACTGAGGAGACACTTGTGGGAGCTACTGTGACTAAAACTGAGCTTCCCTACGCACAGGGAAGCAAGAGAAATGCTGATTTCATCAACTCAGTTACATATTCAGAATCTGTACTACTGCGCAAATAGGCATGTCTCTTTAGGAAAAAAACTCATTTCTGACAAAGTTGCCCAAATGCATCTCAGAAGTGTGCAACTTGTTCCCTGAGTTAGAAAACGTGGAGAAACGATCGTTTCCGCTAGCGCTGTGCTTCTACACATGTATTTGATGAACGGTGAAAGCGCACAGTAATGCACTTTTCTCCCAGCAAATACACTGTTTCTAAGGAAATGGGAACACACTGAGGAGACACTTGTGGGAGCTACTGTGACTAAAACTGAGCTTCCCTACGCACAGGGAAGCAAGAGAAATGCTGATTTCATTAAGCCCAGTTACATACTCAGAATCTGTACTACTGCGCAAATAGGCATGTCTCTTTAGGCAAAAAACTCATTTCTGACAAAGTTGCCCAAATGCATCTCAGAAGTGTGCAACTTGTTACCTGAGTTAGAAAACGTCGAGAACGGTCGTATCTGCTAGCGCTGGGCTTCTACACATGTATTTCCTGAATGGTGAAAGCACACAGTAATGCACTTTTCTCCCAGCAAATACACTGTTTCTAAGGAAATGGGAACACACTGAGGAGACACTTGTGCGAGCTACTGTGACTAAAACTGAGATTCCCTATGCACAGGGAAGCAAGAGAAATGCTGATTTCATCCAGCCCAGTTACATACTCTGAATCTGTACTACTGCGCAAATAGGCATGTCTCTTTAGGCAAAAAACTCATTTCTGACAAAGTTGCCCAAATGCATCTCAGAAGTGTGCAACTTGTTCCCTGAGTTAGAAAACGTCGAGAAACGGTCGTTTCTGCTAGCGCTGTGCTTTTACACATGTATTTGCTGAACGGTGAAAGCGCACAGTAATGCTCTTTTCTCCCAGCAAATACACTGTTTCTAAGGAAATGGGAACACACTGAGAAGACACTTGTGGGAGCTACTGTGACTAAAACTGAGCTTCCCTTCGCACAGGGAAGCAAGAGAATTGCTGATTTCATCAAGCCCAGTTACATAGTCAGAATTTGTACTACTGCGCAAATAGGCATGTCTCTTTAGGCAAAAAACTCATTTCTGACAAAGTTGCCTAAATGCATCTCAGAAGTGTGCAACTTGTTCCCTGAGTTAGAAAACGTGGAGAAACGATCGTTTCCGCTAGCGCTGTGCTTCTACACATGTATTTGATGAACGGTGAAAGCGCACAGTAATGCACTTTTCTCCCAGCAAATACACTGTTTCTAAGGAAATGGGAACACACTGAGGAGACACTTGTGGGAGCTACTGTGACTAAAACTGAGCTTCCCTACGCACAGGGAAGCAAGAGAAATGCTGATTTCATTAAGCCCAGTTACATACTCAGAATCTGTACTACTGCGCAAATAGGCATGTCTCTTTAGGCAAAAAACTCATTTCTGACAAAGTTGCCCAAATGCATCTCAGAAGTGTGCAACTTGTTACCTGAGTTAGAAAACGTCGAGAACGGTCGTATCTGCTAGCGCTGGGCTTCTACACATGTATTTCCTGAATGGTGAAAGCACACAGTAATGCACTTTTCTCCCAGCAAATACACTGTTTCTAAGGAAATGGGAACACACTGAGGAGACACTTGTGCGAGCTACTGTGACTAAAACTGAGATTCCCTATGCACAGGGAAGCAAGAGAAATGCTGATTTCATCCAGCCCAGTTACATACTCTGAATCTGTACTACTGCGCAAATAGGCATGTCTCTTTAGGCAAAAAACTCATTTCTGACAAAGTTGCCCAAATGCATCTCAGAAGTGTGCAACTTGTTCCCTGAGTTAGAAAACGTCGAGAAACGGTCGTTTCTGCTAGCGCTGTGCTTTTACACATGTATTTGCTGAACGGTGAAAGCGCACAGTAATGCTCTTTTCTCCCAGCAAATACACTGTTTCTAAGGAAATGGGAACACACTGAGGAGACACTTGTGCGAGCTACTGTGACTAAAAGTGAGCTTCCCTACGCACAGGGAAGCAAGAGAAATGCTGATTTCATCAAGCCCAATTACATACTCAGAATCTGTACTACTGCACAAATAGGCATGTCTCTTTAGGCAAAAAACTCATTTCTGACAAAGTTGCCCAAATGCATCTCAGAAGTGTGCAACTTGTTCCCTGAGTTAGAAAACGTCGAGAAACGGTCGTTTCTGCTAGCGCTGTGCTTCTACACATGTATTTGATGAACGGTGAAAGCGCACAGTAATGCACTTTTCTCCCAGCAAATACACTGTTTCTAAGGAAATGGGAACACACTGAGGAGACACTTGTGGGAGCTACTGTGACTAAAACTGAGCTTCCCTACGCACAGGGAAGCAAGAGAAATGCTGATTTCATCAAGCCCAGTTACATACTCAGAATGTGTACTACTGCGCAAATAGGCATGTCTCTTTAGGCAAAAAACTCATTTCTGACAAAGTTGCCCAAATGCATCTCAGAAGTGTGCAACTTGTTCCCTGAGTTAGAAAACGTCGAGAAACGGTCGTTTCTGCTAGCGCTGTGCTTCTACACATGTATTTGCTGAACGGTGAAAGCGCACAGTAATGCACTTTTCTCCCAGCAAATACACTGTTTCTAAGGAAATGGGAACACACTGAGGAGACACTTGTGGGAGCTACTGTGACTAAAAGTGAGCTTCCCTACGCACAGGGAAGCAAGAGAAATGCTGATTTCATCAAGCCCAATTACATACTCAGAATCTGTACTACTGCACAAATAGGCATGTCTCTTTAGGCAAAAAACTCATTTCTGACAAAGTTGCCCAAATGCATCTCAGAAGTGTGCAACTTGTTCCCTGAGTTAGAAAACGTCGAGAAACGTTCGTTTCTGCTAGCGCTGTGCTTCTACACATGTATTTGCTGAACGGTGAAAGCGCACTGTAATGCACTTTTCTCCCAGCAAATACACTGTTTCTAAGGAAATAGGAACACACTGAGGAGACACTTGTGGGAGCTACTGTGACTAAAACTGAGCTTCCCTACGCACAGGGAAGCAAGAGAAATGCTGATTTCATCAAGCCCAGTTACATACTCAGAATCTGTACTACTGCGCAAGTAGGCATGTCTCTTTAGGCAAAAAACACTTTTCTGACAAAGTTGCCCAAATGCATCTCAGAAGTGTGCAACTTGTTCCCTCAGTTAGAAAACGTCGAGAAACGGTCGTTTCTGCTAGCGCTGTGCTTCTACACATGTATTTGATGAACGGTGAAAGCGCACAGTAATGCACTTTTCTCCCAGCAAATACACTGTTTCTAAGGAAATGGGAACACACTGAGGAGACACTGTGGGAGCTACTGTGACTAAAACTGAGCTTCCCTATGCACAGGGAAGCAAGAGAAATGCTGATTTCATCAAGCCCAGTTACATACTCAGAATCTGTACTACTGCGCAAATAGGCATGTCTCTTTAGGCAAAAAACTCATTTCTGACAAAGTTGCCCAAATGCATCTCAGAAGTGTGCAACTTGATCCCTGAGTTAGAAAACGTCGAGAAATGGTCGTTTATGCTAGCGCTGTGCTTCTACACATGTATTTGATGAATGGTGAAAGCGCACAGTAATGCACTTTTCTCCCAGCAAATACATTGTTTCTAAGGAAATGGGAAACACTGAGGAGACACTTGTGGGAGCTACTGTGACTAAAACTGAGCTTCCCTACGCACAGGGAAGCAAGAGAAATGCTGATTTCATCAAGCCCAGTTACATACTCAGAATCTGTACTACTGCGCAAGTAGGCATGTCTCTTTAGGCAAAAAACTCATTTCTGACAAAGTTGCCCAAATGCATCTCAGAAGTGTGCAACTTGTTCCCTGAGTTAGAAAACGTCGAGAAACGGTCGTTTCTGCTAGCGCTGTGCTTCTACACATGTATTTGATGAACGGTGAAAGCGCACAGTAATGCACTTTTCTCTCAGCAAATACACTGTTTATAAGGAAATGGGAACACACTGAGGAGACACTTGTGGGAGCTACTGTGACTAAAACTGAGCTTCCCTACGCACAGGGAAGCCAGAGAAATGCTGATTTCATCAAGCCCAGTTACATACTCAGAATCTATACTACTGCGCAAATAGGCATGTCTCTTTAGGCAAAAAACTCATTTCTGACAAAGTTGCCCAAATGCATCTCAGAAGTGTGCAACTTGTTCCCTGAGTTAGAAAACGTCGAGAAACGGTCGTTTCTGCTAGCGCTGTGCTTCTACACATGTATTTGCTAAACGGTGAAAGCGCACAGTAATGCACTTTTCTCCCAGCAAATACACTGTTTCTAAGGAAATGGGAACACACTGAGGAGACACTTGTGGGAGCTACTGTGACTAAAACTGAGCTTCTATACGCACAGGGAAGCACGAGAAATGCTGATTTCATCAAGCCCAGTTACATACTCAGAATCTGTACTACTGTGCAAGTAGGCATGTCTCTTTAGGCAAAAAACTCATTTCTGACAAAGTTGCCCAAATGCATCTCAGAAGTGTGCAACTTGTTCCCTGAGTTAGAAAACGTCGAGAAACGGTCGTTTCTGCTAGCGCTGTGCTTCTACACATGTATTTGATGAACGGTGAAAGTGCACAGTAATGCAATTTTCTCTCAGCAAATACACTGTTTATAAGGAAATGGGAACACACTGAGGAGACACTTGTGGGAGCTACTGTGACTAAAACTGAGCTTCCCTACGCACAGGGAAGCAAGAGAAATGCTGATTTCATCAAGCCCAGTTACATACTCAGAATCTGTACTACTGCGCAAATAGGCATGTCTCTTTAGGCAAAAAACTCATTTCTGACAAAGTTGCCCAAATGCATCTCAGAAGTGTGCAACTTGTTCCCTGAGTTAGAAAACGTCGAGAAACGGTCGTTTCTGCTAGCGCTGTGCTTCTACACATGTATTTGCTGAACGGTGAAAGCGCACAGTAATGCACTTTTCTCCCAGCAAATACACTGTTTCTAAGGAAATGGGAACACACTGAGGAGACACTTGTGGGAGCTACTGTGACTAAAACTGAGCTTCCCTACGCACAGGGAAGCAAGAGAAATGCTGATTTCATCAAGCCCAGTTACATACTCAGAATCTGTACTACTGCGCAAATAGGCATGTCTCTTTAGGCAAAAAACTCATTTCTGACAAAGTTGCCCAAATGCATCTCAGAAGTGTGCAACTTGTTCCCTGAGTTAGAAAACGTCGAGAAACGGTCGTTTCTGCTAGCGCTGTGCTTCTACACATGTATTTGATGAACGGTGAAAGCGCACAGTAATGCACTTTTCTCCCAGCAAATACACTGTTTCTAAGGAAATGGGAACACACTGAGGAGACACTTGTGGGAGCTACTGTGACTAAAACTGAGCTTCCCTACGCACAGGGAAGCAAGAGAAATGCTGATTTCATCAAGCCCAGTTACATACTCAGAATCTGTACTACTGCGCAAATAGGCATGTCTCTTTAGGCAAAAAACTCATTTCTGACAAAGTTGCCCAAATGCATCTCAGAAGTGTGCAACTTGTTCCCTGAGTTAGAAAACGTCGAGAAACGGTCGTTTCTGCTAGCGCTGTGCTTCTACACATGTATTTGCTGAACGGTGAAAGCGCACAGTAATGCACTTTTCTCCCAGCAAATACACTGTTTCTAAGGAAATGGGAACACACTGAGGAGACACTTGTGGGAGCTACTGTGACTAAAACTGAGCTTCCATACGCACAGGGAAGCACGAGAAATGCTGATTTCATCAAGCCCAGTTACATACTCAGAATCTGTACTACTGTGCAAGTAGGCATGTCTCTTTAGGCAAAAAACTCATTTCTGACAAAGTTGCCCAAATGCATCTCAGAAGTGTGCAACTTGTTCCCTGAGTTAGAAAACGTCGAGAAACGGTCGTTTCTGCTAGCGCTGTGCTTCTACACATGTATTTGATGAACGGTGAAAGTGCACAGTAATGCACTTTTCTCTCAGCAAATACACTGTTTATAAGGAAATGGGAACACACTGAGGAGACACTTGTGGGAGCTACTGTGACTAAAACTGAGCTTCCCTACGCACAGGGAAGCAAGAGAAATGCTGATTTCATCAAGCCCAGTTACATACTCAGAATCTGTACTACTGCGCAAATAGGCATGTCTCTTTAGGCAAAAAACTCATTTCTGACAAAGTTGCCCAAATGCATCTCAGAAGTGTGCAACTTGATCCCTGAGTTAGAAAACGTCGAGAAATGGTCGTTTATGCTAGCGCTGTGCTTCTACACATGTATTTGATGAATGGTGAAAGCGCACAGTAATGCACTTTTCTCCCAGCAAATACATTGTTTCTAAGGAAATGGGAAACACTGAGGAGACACTTGTGGGAGCTACTGTGACTAAAACTGAGCTTCCCTACGCACAGGGAAGCAAGAGAAATGCTGATTTCATCAAGCCCAGTTACATACTCAGAATCTGTACTACTGCGCAAGTAGGCATGTCTCTTTAGGCAAAAAACTCATTTCTGACAAAGTTGCCCAAATGCATCTCAGAAGTGTGCAACTTGTTCCCTGAGTTAGAAAACGTCGAGAAACGGTCGTTTCTGCTAGCGCTGTGCTTCTACACATGTATTTGCTGAACGGTGAAAGCGCACAATAATGCACTTTTCTCCCAGCAAATACACTGTTTCTAAGGAAATGGGAACACACTGAGGAGACACTTGTGGGAGCTACTGTGACTAAAACTGAGCTTCCATACGCACAGGGAAGCACGAGAAATGCTGATTTCATCAAGCCCAGTTACATACTCAGAATCTGTACTACTGTGCAAGTAGGCATGTCTCTTTAGGCAAAAAACTCATTTCTGACAAAGTTGCCCAAATGCATCTCAGAAGTGTGCAACTTGTTCCCTGAGTTAGAAAACGTCGAGAAACGGTCGTTTCTGCTAGCGCTGTGCTTCTACACATGTATTTGATGAACGGTGAAAGTGCACAGTAATGCACTTTTCTCTCAGCAAATACACTGTTTATAAGGAAATGGGAACACACTGAGGAGACACTTGTGGGAGCTACTGTGACTAAAACTGAGCTTCCCTACGCACAGGGAAGCAAGAGAAATGCTGATTTCATCAAGCCCAGTTACATACTCAGAATCTGTACTACTGCGCAAATAGGCATGTCTCTTTAGGCAAAAAACTCATTTCTGACAAAGTTGCCCAAATGCATCTCAGAAGTGTGCAACTTGTTCCCTGAGTTAGAAAACGTCGAGAAACGGTCGTTTCTGCTAGCGCTGTGCTTCTACACATGTATTTGCTGAACGGTGAAAGCGCACAGTAATGCACTTTTCTCCCAGCAAATACACTGTTTCTAAGGAAATGGGAACACACTGAGGAGACACTTGTGGGAGCTACTGTGACTAAAACTGAGCTTCCATACGCACAGGGAAGCACGAGAAATGCTGATTTCATCAAGCCCAGTTACATACTCAGAATCTGTACTACTGTGCAAGTAGGCATGTCTCTTTAGGCAAAAAACTCATTTCTGACAAAGTTGCCCAAATGCATCTCAGAAGTGTGCAACTTGTTCCCTGAGTTAGAAAACGTCGAGAAACGGTCGTTTCTGCTAGCGCTGTGCTTCTACACATGTATTTGATGAACGGTGAAAGTGCACAGTAATGCACTTTTCTCTCAGCAAATACACTGTTTATAAGGAAATGGGAACACACTGAGGAGACACTTGTGGGAGCTACTGTGACTAAAACTGAGCTTCCCTACGCACAGGGAAGCAAGAGAAATGCTGATTTCATCAAGCCCAGTTACATACTCAGAATCTGTACTACTGCGCAAATAGGCATGTCTCTTTAGGCAAAAAACTCATTTCTGACAAAGTTGCCCAAATGCATCTCAGAAGTGTGCAACTTGATCCCTGAGTTAGAAAACGTCGAGAAATGGTCGTTTATGCTAGCGCTGTGCTTCTACACATGTATTTGATGAATGGTGAAAGCGCACAGTAATGCACTTTTCTCCCAGCAAATACATTGTTTCTAAGGAAATGGGAAACACTGAGGAGACACTTGTGGGAGCTACTGTGACTAAAACTGAGCTTCCCTACGCACAGGGAAGCAAGAGAAATGCTGATTTCATCAAGCCCAGTTACATACTCAGAATCTGTACTACTGCGCAAGTAGGCATGTCTCTGTAGGCAAAAAACTCATTTCTGACAAAGTTGCCCAAATGCATCTCAGAAGTGTGCAACTTGTTCCCTGAGTTAGAAAACGTCGAGAAACGGTCGTTTCTGCTAGCGCTGTGCTTCTACACATGTATTTGATGAACGGTGAAAGCGCACAGTAATGCACTTTTCTCCCAGCAAATACACTGTTTATAAGGAAATGGGAACACACTGAGGAGACACTTGTGGGAGCTACTGTGACTAAAACTGAGCTTCCCTATGCACAGGGAAGCCAGAGAAATGCTGATTTCATCAAGCGCAGTTACATACTCAGAATCTGTACTACTGTGCAAATAGGCATGTCTCTTTAGGCAAAAAACTCATTTCTGACAAAGTTGCCCAAATGCATCTCAGAAGTGTGCAACTTGTTCCCTGAGTTAGAAAACGTCGAGAAACGGTCGTTTCTGCTAGCGCTGTGCTTCTACACATGTATTTGCTGAACGGTGAAAGCGCACAGTAATGCACTTTTCTCCCAGCAAATACACTGTTTCTAAGGAAATGGGAACACACTGAGGAGACACTTGTGGGAGCTACTGTGACTAAAACTGAGCTTCCATACGCACAAGGAAGCACGAGAAATGCTGATTTCATCAAGCCCAGTTACATACTCAGAATCTGTACTACTGTGCAAGTAGGCATGTCTCTTTAGGCAAAAAACTCATTTCTGACAAAGTTGCCCAAATGCATCTCAGAAGTGTGCAACTTGTTCCCTGAGTTAGAAAACGTCGAGAAACGGTCGTTTCTGCTAGCGCTGTGCTTCTACACATGTATTTGATGAACGGTGAAAGTGCACAGTAATGCACTTTTCTCTCAGCAAATACACTGTTTCTAAGGAAATGGGAACACACTGAGGAGACACTTGTGGGAGCTACTGTGACTAAAACTGAGCTTCCCTACGCACAGGGAAGCAAGAGAAATGCTGATTTCATCAAGCCCAGTTACATACTCAGAATCTGTACTACTGCGCAAATAGGCATGTCTCTTTAGGCTAAAAAACTCATTTCTGACAAAGTTGCCCAAATGCATCTCAGAAGTGTGCAACTTGTTCCCTGAGTTAGAAAACGTCGAGAAACGTTCGTTTCTGCTAGCGCTGTGCTTCTACACATGTATTTGCTGAACGGTGAAAGCGCACAGTAATGCACTTTTCTCCCAGCAAATACACTGTTTTTTAAGGAAATGGGAACACACTGAGGAGACACTTGTGGGAGCTACAGAGACTAAAACTGAGCTTCCCTACGCACAGGGAAGCAGGAGAAATGCTGATTTCATCAAGCCCAGTTACATACTCAGAATTTGTACTACTTCGCAAATAGGCATGTCTCTTTAGGCAAAAAACTCATTTCTGACAAAGTTGCCCAAATGCATCTCAGAAGTGTGCAACTTGTTTCCTGAGTTAGAAAACGTCGAGAACGGTCGTATCTGCTAGCGCTGTGCTTCTACACATGTATTTGCTGAACGGTGAAAGCGCACAGTAATGCACTTTTCTCCCAGCAAATACACTGTTTCTAAGGAAATGGGAACACACTGAGGAGACACTTGTGGGAGCTACTGTGACTAAAACTGAGCTTCCCTACGCACAGGGAAGCAAGAGAAATGCTGATTTCACCAAGCCCAGTTACATACTCAGAATCTGTACTACTGCGCAAATAGGCATGTCTCTGTAGGCAAAAAACTCATTTCTGACAAAGTTGCCCAAATGCATCTCAGAAGTGTGCGTTTTGTTCTCTGAGTTAGAAAACGTCGAGAAACGTTCGTTTCTGCTAGCGCTGTGCTTCTACACTTGTATTTGCTGAATGGTGAAAGCGCACAGTAATGCACTTTTCTCCCAGCAAATACACTGTTTCTAAGGAAATGGGAACACACTGAGGAGACACTTGTGCGAGCTACTGTGACTAAAAGTGAACTTCCCTACGCACAGGGAAGCAAGAGAAATGCTGATTTCATCAAGCCCAATTACATACTCAGAATCTGTACTACTGCACAAATAGGCATGTCTCTTTAGGCAAAAAACTCATTTCTGACAAAGTTGCCCAAATGCATCTCAGAAGTGTGCAACTTGTTCACTGAGTTAGAAAACGTCGAGAAACGGTCGTTTCTGCTAGCGCTGTGCTTCTACACATGTATTTGATGAACGGTGAAAGCGCACAGTAATGCACTTTTCTCCCAGCAAATACACTGTTTCTAAGGAAATGGGAACACACTGAGGAGACACTTGTGGGAGCTACTGTGACTAAAACTGAGCTTCCCTACGCACAGGGAAGCAAGAGAAATGCTGATTTCATCAAGCCCAGTTACATACTCAGAATCTATACTACTGCGCAAATAGGCATGTCTCTGTAGACAAAAAACTCATTTCTGACAAAGTTGCCCAAATGCATCTCAGAAGTGTGCATTTTGTTCTCTGAGTTAGAAAACGTCGAGAAACGGTCGCATCTGCTAGCGCTGTGCTTCTACACTTGTATTTGCTGAATGGTCAAAGCGCCCAGTAATGCACTTTTATCCCAGCAAATACACTGTTTCTAAGGAAATGGGAACACACTGAGGAGACACTTGTGCGAGCTACTGTGACTAAAAGTGAGCTTCCCTACGCACAGGGAAGCAAGAGAAATGCTGATTTCATCAAGCCCAGTTACATACTCAGAATCTGTACTAATGCGCAAGTAGGCATGTCTCTTTAGGCAAAAAACACTTTTCTGACAAAGTTGCCCAAATGCATCTCAGAAGTGTGCAACTTGTTCCCTCAGTTAGAAAACGTCGAGAAACGGTCGTTTCTGCTAGCGCTGTGCTTCTACACATGTATTTGATGAACGGTGAAAGCGCACAGTAATGCACTTTTCTCCCAGCAAATACACTGTTTATAAGGAAATGGGAACACACTGAGGAGACACTTGTGGGAGCTACTGTGACTAAAACTGAGCTTCCCTACGCACAGAAAAGCAAGAGAAATGCTGATTTCATCAAGCCCAGTTACATACTCAGAATCTGTACTACTGCGCAAATAGGCATGTCTCTTTAGGCAAAAAACTCATTTCTGACAAAGTTGCCCAAATGCATCTCAGAAGTGTGCAACTTGTTCCCTGAGTTAGAAAACGTCGAGAAACGTTCGTTTCTGCTAGCGCTGTGCTTCTACACATGTATTTGCTGCACGGTGAAAGCGCACAGTAATGCACTTTTCTCCCAGCAAATACACTGTTTCTAAGGAAATGGGAACACACTGAGGAGACACTTGTGGGAGCTACTGTGACTAAAACTGAGCTTCGCTACGCACAGGGAAGCAAGAGAAATGCTGATTTCATCAAGCCCAGTTACATACTCAGAATCTGTACTACTGCGCAAATAGGCATGTCTCTTTAGGCAAAAAACTCATTTCTGACAAAGTTGCCCAAATGCATCTCAGAAGTGTGCAACTTGTTCCCTGAGTTAGAAAACGTCGAGAACGGTCGTATCTGCTAGCGCTGTGCTTCTACACATGTATTTGCTGAACGGTGAAAGCGCACAGTAATGCACTTTTCTCCCAGCAAATACACTGTTTCTAAGGAAATGGGAACACACTGAGGAGACACTTGTGGGAGCTACTGTGACTAAAACTGAGCTTCCCTACGCACATGGAAGCAAGAGAAATGCTGATTTCATCAAGCCCAGTTATATACTCAGAATCTGTACTACTGCGCAAATAGGCATGTCTCTTTAGGCAAAAAACTCATTTCTGACAAAGTTGCCCAAATACATCTCAGAAGTGTGCAACTTGTTCCCTGAGTTAGAAAACGTCGAGAAACGGTCGTTTCTGCTAGCGCTGTGCTTCTACACATGTATTTGATGAACGGTGAAAGCGCACAGTAATGCACTTTTCTCCCAGCAAATACACTGTTTCTAAGGAAATGGGATCACTCTGAGGATACACATGTGGGAGCTACAGAGACTAAAACTGAGCTTCCCTACGCACAGGGAAGCAAGAGAAATGCTGATTTCATCAACTCAGTTACATATTCAGAATCTGTACTACTGCGCAAATAGGCATGTCTCTTTAGGCAAAAAACTCATTTCTGACCAAGTTGCCCAAATGCATCTCAGAAGTGTGCAACTTGTTCCCTGAGTTAGAAAACGTGGAGAAACGATCGTTTCTGCTAGCGCTGTGCTTCTACACATGTATTTGATGAACGGTGAAAGCGCACAGTAATGCACTTTTCTCCCAGCAAATACACTGTTTCTAAGGAAATGGGAACACACTGAGGAGACACTTGTGGGAGCTACTGTGACTAAAACTGAGCTTCCCTATGCACAGGGAAGCAAGAGAAATGCTGATTTCATTAAGCCCAGTTACATACTCAGAATCTGTACTACTGCGCAAATAGGCATGTCTCTTTAGGCAAAAAACTCATTTCTGACAAAGTTGCCCAAATGCATCTCAGAAGTGTGCAACTTGTTACCTGAGTTAGAAAACGTCGAGAACGGTCGTATCTGCTAGCGCTGGGCTTCTACACATGTATTTCCTGAATGGTGAAAGCACACAGTAATGCACTTTTCTCCCAGCAAATACACTGTTTCTAAGGAAATGGGAACACACTGAGGAGACACTTGTGCGAGCTACTGTGACTAAAACTGAGCTTCCCTATGCACAGGGAAGCAAGAGAAATGCTGATTTCATCCAGCCCAGTTACATACTCAGAATCTGTACTACTGCGCAAATAGGCATGTCTCTTTAGGCAAAAAACTCATTTCTGACAAAGTTGCCCAAATGCATCTCAGAAGTGTGCAACTTGTTCCCTGAGTTAGAAAACGTCGAGAAACGGTCGTTTCTGCTGGCGCTGTGCTTTTACACATGTATTTGCTGAACGGTGAAAGCGCACAGTAATGCACTTTTCTCCCAGCAAATACACTGTTACTAAGGAAATGTGAACACACTGAGGAGACACTTGTGGGAGCTACTGTGACTAAAACTGAGCTTCCCTTCGCACAGGGAAGCAAGAGAAATGCTGATTTCATCAAGCCCAGTTACATAGTCAGAATTTGTACTACTGCGCAAATAGGCATGTCTCTTTAGGCAAAAAACTCATTTCTGACAAAGTTGCCTAAATGCATCTCAGAAGTGTGCAACTTGTTCCCTGAGTTAGAAAACGTCGAGAACGGTCGTATCTGCTAGCGCTGGGCTTCTACACATGTATTTGCTGAATGGTGAAAGCGCACAGTAATGCACTTTTCTCCCAGCAAATGCACTGTTTCTAAGGAAATGGGAACACACTGAGGAGACACTTGTGGGAGCTACTGTGACTAAAACTGAGCTTCCCTACGCACAGGGAAGCAAGAGAAATGCTGATTTCATCAAGCCCAGTTACATACTCAGAATCTGTACTACTGCGCAAATAGGCATGTCTCTTTAGGCAAAAAACTCATTTCTGACAAAGTTGCCCAAATGCATCTCAGAAGTGTGCAACTTGTTCCCTGAGTTAGAAAATGTCGAGAAACGTTCGTTTCTGCTAGCGCTGTGCTTCTACACATGTATTTGCTGAACGGTGAAATCGCACAGTAATGCACTTTTCTCCCAGCAAATACACTGTTTCTAAGGAAATGGGAACACACTGAGGAGACACTTGTGGGAGCTACTGTGACTAAAACTGAGCTTCCCTACGCACAGGGAAGCAAGAGAAATGCTGATTTCATCAAGCCCAGTTACATACTCAGAATCTGTACTACTGCGCAAATAGGCATGTCTCTTTAGGCAAAAAACTCATTTCTGACAAAGTTGCCCAAATGCATCTCAGAAGTGTGCAACTTGTTCCCTGAGTTAGAAAACGTCGAGAAACGGTCGTTTCTGCTAGCGCTGTGCTTCTACACATGTATTTGCTGAACGGTGAAAGCACACAGTAATGCACTTTTCTCCCAGCAAATACACTGTTTCTAAGGAAATGGGAACACACTGAGGAGACACTTGTGGGAGCTACTGTGACTAAAACTGAGCTTCCCTTCGCACAGGGAAGCAAGAGAAATGCTGATTTCATCAAGCCCAGTTACATACTCAGAATCTGTACTACTGCGCAAATAGGCATGTCTCTTTAGGCAAAAAACTCATTTCTGACAAAGTTGCCCAAATGCATCTCAGAAGTGTGCAACTTGTTCCCTGAGTTAGAAAACGTCGAGAACGGTCGTATCTGCTAGCGCTGGGCTTCTA
Organism: Acomys minous; assembly: GCF_964271855.1. Lineage (NCBI taxonomy): Eukaryota > Metazoa > Chordata > Mammalia > Rodentia > Muridae > Acomys > Acomys minous. The sequence goes on from NW_028182181.1 coordinate 3,798,360, forward strand.
CACATGTATTTGCTGAATGGTGAAAGCACACAGTAATGCACTTTTCTCCCAGCAAATGCACTGTTTCTAAGGAAATGGGAACACACTGAGGAGACACTTGTGGGAGCTACTGTGACTAAAACTGAGCTTCCCTACGCACAGGGAAGCAAGAGAAATGCTGATTTGATCAAGCCCAGTTACATACTCAGAATCTGTACTACTGCGCAAATAGGCATGTCTCTTTAGGCAAAAAACTCATTTCTGACAATGTTGCACAAATGCATCTCAGAAGTGTGCAACTTCTTCCCTGAGTTAGAAAATGTTGAGAAACGTTCGTTTCTGCTAGCGCTGTGCTTCTACACATGTATTTGCTGAACGGTGAAATCGCACAGTAATGCACTTTTCTCCCAGCAAATACACTGTTTCTAAGGAAATGGGAACACACTGAGGAGACACTTGTGGGAGCTACTGTGACTAAAACTGAGCTTCCCTACGCACAGGGAAGCAAGAGAAATGCTGATTTCATCAAGCCCAGTTACATACTCAGAATCTGTACTACTGCGCAAATAGGCATGTCTCTTTAGGCAAAAAACTCATTTCTGACAAAGTTGCCCAAATGCATCTCAGAAGTGTGCAACTTGTTCCCTGAGTTAGAAAACGTCGAGAAACGGTCGTTTCTGCTAGCGCTGTGCTTCTACACATGTATTTGATGAACGGTGAAAGCGCACAGTAATGCACTTTTCTCCCAGCAAATACACTGTTTCTAAGGAAATGGGAACACACTGAGGAGACACTTGTGGGAGCTACTGTGACTAAAACTGAGCTTCCCTACGCACAGGGAAGCAAGAGAAATGCTGATTTCATCAAGCCCAGTTACATACTCAGAATCTGTACTACTGCGCAAATAGGCATGTCTCTTTAGGCAAAAAACTCATTTATGACAAAGTTGCCCAAATGCATCTCAGAAGTGTGCATTTTGTTCTCTGAGTTAGAAAACGTCGAGAAACGTTCGTTTCTGCTAGCGCTGTGCTTCTACACTTGTATTTGCTGAATGGTGAATGCGCACAGTAATGCACTTTTCTCCCAGCAAATACACTGTTTCTAAGGAAATGGGAACACACTGAGGAGACACTTGTGCGAGCTACTGTGACTAAAATTGAGCTTCCCTACGCACAGGGAAGCAAGAGAAATGCTGATTTCATCAAGCCCAGTTACATACTCAGAATCTGTACTACTGCGCAAATAGGCATGTCTCTTTAGGCAAAAAACTCATTTCTGACAAAGTTGCCCAAATGCATCTCAGAAGTGTGCAACTTGTTCCCTGAGTTAGAAAACGTCGAGAAACGTTCGTTTCTGCTAGCGCTGTGCTTCTACACATGTATTTGCTGAACGGTGAAAGCGCACTGTAATGCACTTTTCTCCCAGCAAATACACTGTTTCTAAGGAAATAGGACCACACTGAGGAGACACTTGTGGGAGCTACTGTGACTAAAACTGAGCTTCCCTACGCACAGGGAAGCAAGAGAAATGCTGATTTCATCAAGCCCAGTTACATACTCAGAATCTGTACTACTGCGCAAGTAGGCATGTCTCTTTAGGCAAAAAAACACTTTTCTGACAAAGTTGCCCAAATGCATCTCAGAAGTGTGCAACTTGTTCCCTCAGTTAGAAAACGTCGAGAAACGGTCGTTTCTGCTAGCGCTGTGCTTCTACACATGTATTTGATGAATGGTCAAAGCGCACAGTAATGCACTTTTCTCTCAGCAAATACACTGTTTATAAGGAAATGGGAACACACTGAGGAGACACTTGTGAGAGCTACTGTGACTAAAACTGAGCTTCCCTACGCACAGGGAAGCAAGAGAAATGCTGATTTCATCAAGCCCAGTTACATACTCAGAATCTGTACTACTGCGCAAATAGGCATGTATCTTTAGGCAAAAAACTCATTTCTGACAAAGTTGCCCAAATGCATCTCAGAAGTGTGCAACTTGTTCCCTGAGTTAGAAAACGTCGAGAAACGGTCGTTTCTGCTAGCGCTGTGCTTCTACACATGTATTTGCTGAACGGTGAAAGCGCACAGTAATGCACTTTTCTCCCAGCAAATACACTGTTTCTAAGGAAATGGGAACACACTGAGGAGACACTTGTGGGAGCTACTGTGACTAAAACTGAGCTTCCCTACGCACAGGGAAGCAAGAGAAATGCTGATTTCATCAAGCCCAGTTACATACTCAGAATCTGTACTACTGCGCAAATAGGCATGTCTCTGTAGGCAAAAAACTCATTTCTGACAAAGTTGCCCAAATGCATCTCAGAAGTGTGCATTTTGTTCTCTGAGTTAGAAAACGTCGAGAAACGTTCGTTTCTGCTAGCGCTGTGCTTCTACACTTGTATTTGCTGAACGGTGAAAGCGCACAGTAATGCACTTTTCTCCCAGCAAATACACTGTTTCTAAGGAAATGGGAACACACTGAGGAGACACTTGTGGGAGCTACTGTGACTAAAACTGAGCTTCCCTACGCACAGGGAAGCAAGAGAAATGCTGATTTCATCAAGCCCAGTTACATACTCAGAATCTGTTCTACTGCGCAAATAGGCATGTCTCTTTAGGCAAAAAACTCATTTCTGACAAAGTTGCCCAAATGCATCTCAGAAGTGTGCATTTTGTTCTCTGAGTTAGAAAACGTCGAGAAACGGTCGCATCTGCTAGCGCTGTGCTTCTACACTTGTATTTGCTGAATGGTCAAAGCGCACAGTAATGCACTTTTCTCCCAGCAAATACACTGTTTCTAAGGAAATGGGAACACACTGAGGAGACACTTGTGCGAGCTACTGTGACTAAAAGTGAGCTTCCCTACGCACAGGGAAGCAAGAGAAATGCTGATTTCATCAAGCCCAATTACATACTCAGAATCTGTACTACTGCACAAATAGGCATGTCTCTTTAGGCAAAAAACTCATTTCTGACAAAGTTGCCCAAATGCATCTCAGAAGTGTGCAACTTGTTCCCTTAGTTAGAAAACGTCGAGAAACGGTCGTTTCTGCTAGCGCTGTGCTTCTACACATGTATTTGATGAACGGTGAAAGCGCACAGTAATGCACTTTTCTCCCAGCAAATACACTGTTTCTAAGGAAATGGGAACACACTGAGGAGACACTTGTGCGAGCTACTGTGACTAAAAGTGAGCTTCCCTACGCACAGGGAAGCAAGAGAAATGCTGATTTCATCAAGCCCAATTACATACTCAGAATCTGTACTACTGCACAAATAGGCATGTCTCTTTAGGCAAAAAACTCATTTCTGACAAAGTTGCCCAAATGCATCTCAGAAGTGTGCAACTTGTTCCCTGAGTTAGAAAACGTCGAGAAACGGTCGTTTCTGCTAGCGCTGTGCTTCTACACATGTATTTGCTGAACGGTGAAAGCGCACAGTAATGCACTTTTCTCCCAGCAAATACACTGTTTCTAAGGAAATGGGAACACACTGAGGAGACACTTGTGGGAGCTACTGTGACTAAAACTGAGCTTCCCTACGCACAGGGAAGCAAGAGAAATGCTGATTTCATCAAGCCCAGTTACATACTCAGAATCTGTTCTACTGCGCAAATAGGCATGTCTCTTTAGGCAAAAAACTCATTTCTGACAAAGTTGCCCAAATGCATCTCAGAAGTGTGCAACTTGTTCCCTGAGTTACAAAAGGTCGAGAAACGGTCGTTTCTGCTAGCGCTGTGCTTCTACACATGTATTTGCTGAACGGTGAAAGCGCACAGTAATGCACTTTTCTCCCAGCAAATACACTGTTTTTAAGGTAATGGGAACACACTGAGGAGACACTTGTGGGAGCTACTGTGACTAAAACTGAGCTTCCCTACGCACAGGGAAGCAAGAGAAATGCTGATTTCATCAAGCCCAGTTACATACTCAGAATCTGTACTACTGCGCAAATAGGCATGTCTCTGTAGGCAAAAAACTCATTTCTGACAAAGTTGCCCAAATGCATCTCAGAAGTGTGCATTTTGTTCTCTGAGTTAGAAAACGTCGAGAAACGGTCGCATCTGCTAGCGCTGTGCTTCTACACTTGTATTTGCTGAATGGTCAAAGCGCACAGTAATGCACTTTTCTCCCAGCAAATACACTGTTTCTAAGGAAATGGGAACACACTGAGGAGACACTTGTGCGAGCTACTGTGACTAAAAGTGAGCTTCCCTACGCACAGGGAAGCAAGAGAAATGCTGATTTCATCAAGCCCAATTACATACTCAGAATCTGTACTACTGCACAAATAGGCATGTCTCTTTAGGCAAAAAACTCATTTCTGACAAAGTTGCCCAAATGCATCTCAGAAGTGTGCAACTTGTTCCCTTAGTTAGAAAACGTCGAGAAACGTTCGTTTCTGCTAGCGCTGTGCTTCTACACATGTATTTGCTGAACGGTGAAAGCGCACTGTAATGCACTTTTCTCCCAGCAAATACACTGTTTCTAAGGAAATAGGAACACACTGAGGAGACACTTGTGGGAGCTACTGTGACTAAAACTGAGCTTCCCTACGCACAGGGAAGCAAGAGAAATGCTGATTTCATCAAGCCCAGTTACATACTCAGAATCTGTACTACTGCGCAAATAGGCATGTCTCTTTAGGCAAAAAACACTTTTCTGACAAAGTTGCCCAAATGCATCTCAGAAGTGTGCAACTTGTTCCCTCAGTTAGAAAACGTCGAGAAACGGTCGTTTCTGCTAGCGCTGTGCTTCTACACATGTATTTGATGAACGGTGAAAGCGCACAGTAATGCACTTTTCTCCCAGCAAATACACTGTTTCTAAGGAAATGGGAACACACTGAGGAGACACTTGTGCGAGCTACTGTGACTAAAAGTGAGCTTCCCTACGCACAGGGAAGCAAGAGAAATGCTGATTTCATCAAGCCCAATTACATACTCAGAATCTGTACTACTGCACAAATAGGCATGTCTCTTTAGGCAAAAAACTCATTTCTGACAAAGTTGACCAAATGCATCTCAGAAGTGTGCAACTTGTTCCCTGAGTTAGAAAACGTCGAGAAACGGTCGTTTCTGCTAGCGCTGTGCTTCTACACATGTATTTGCTGAACGGTGAAAGCGCACAGTAATGCACTTTTCTCCCAGCAAATACACTGTTTCTAAGGAAATGGGAACACACTGAGGAGACACTTGTGGGAGCTACTGTGACTAAAACTGAGCTTCCCTACGCACAGGGAAGCAAGAGAAATGCTGATTTCATCAAGCCCAGTTACATACTCAGAATCTGTTCTACTGCGCAAATAGGCATGTCTCTTTAGGCAAAAAACTCATTTCTGACAAAGTTGCCCAAATGCATCTCAGAAGTGTGCAACTTGTTCCCTGAGTTACAAAAGGTCGAGAAACGGTCGTTTCTGCTAGCGCTGTGCTTCTACACATGTATTTGCTGAACGGTGAAAGCGCACAGTAATGCACTTTTCTCCCAGCAAATACACTGTTTCTAAGGAAATGGGAACACACTGAGGAGACACTTGTGGGAGCTACTGTGACTAAAACTGAGCTTCCCTACGCACAGGGAAGCAAGAGAAATGCTGATTTCATCAAGCCCAGTTACATACTCAGAATCTGTACTACTGCGCAAATAGGCATGTCTCTGTAGGCAAAAAACTCATTTCTGACAAAGTTGCCCAAATGCATCTCAGAAGTGTGCATTTTGTTCTCTGAGTTAGAAAACGTCGAGAAACGGTCGCATCTGCTAGCGCTGTGCTTCTACACTTGTATTTGCTGAATGGTCAAAGCGCACAGTAATGCACTTTTCTCCCAGCAAATACACTGTTTCTAAGGAAATGGGAACACACTGAGGAGACACTTGTGCGAGCTACTGTGACTAAAAGTGAGCTTCCCTACGCACAGGGAAGCAAGAGAAATGCTGATTTCATCAAGCCCAATTACATACTCAGAATCTGTACTACTGCACAAATAGGCATGTCTCTTTAGGCAAAAAACTCATTTCTGACAAAGTTGCCCAAATGCATCTCAGAAGTGTGCAACTTGTTCCCTGAGTTAGAAAACGTCGAGAAACGGTCGTTTCTGCTAGCGCTGTGCTTCTACACATGTATTTGCTGAACGGTGAAAGCGCACTGTAATGCACTTTTCTCCCAGCAAATACACTGTTTCTAAGGAAATGGGAACACACTGAGGAGACACTTGTGGGAGCTACTGTGACTAAAACTGAGCTTCCCTACGCACAGGGAAGCAAGAGAAATGCTGATTTCATCAAGCCCAGTTACATACTCAGAATCTGTACTACTGCGCAAGTAGGCATGTCTCTTTAGGCAAAAAAACACTTTTCTGACAAAGTTGCCCAAATGCATCTCAGAAGTGTGCAACTTGTTCCCTCAGTTAGAAAACGTCGAGAAACGGTCGTTTCTGCTAGCGCTGTGCTTCTACACATGTATTTGATGAATGGTCAAAGCGCACAGTAATGCACTTTTCTCTCAGCAAATACACTGTTTATAAGGAAATGGGAACACACTGAGGAGACACTTGTGAGAGCTACTGTGACTAAAACTGAGCTTCCCTACGCACAGGGAAGCAAGAGAAATGCTGATTTCATCAAGCCCAGTTACATACTCAGAATCTGTACTACTGCGCAAATAGGCATGTATCTTTAGGCAAAAAACTCATTTCTGACAAAGTTGCCCAAATGCATCTCAGAAGTGTGCAACTTGTTCCCTGAGTTAGAAAACGTCGAGAAACGGTCGTTTCTGCTAGCGCTGTGCTTCTACACATGTATTTGCTGAACGGTGAAAGCGCACAGTAATGCACTTTTCTCCCAGCAAATACACTGTTTCTAAGGAAATGGGAACACACTGAGGAGACACTTGTGGGAGCTACTGTGACTAAAACTGAGCTTCCCTACGCACAGGGAAGCAAGAGAAATGCTGATTTCATCAAGCCCAGTTACATACTCAGAATCTGTACTACTGCGCAAATAGGCATGTCTCTGTAGGCAAAAAACTCATTTCTGACAAAGTTGCCCAAATGCATCTCAGAAGTGTGCATTTTGTTCTCTGAGTTAGAAAACGTCGAGAAACGTTCGTTTCTGCTAGCGCTGTGCTTCTACACTTGTATTTGCTGAACGGTGAAAGCGCACAGTAATGCACTTTTCTCCCAGCAAATACACTGTTTCTAAGGAAATGGGAACACACTGAGGAGACACTTGTGGGAGCTACTGTGACTAAAACTGAGCTTCCCTACGCACAGGGAAGCAAGAGAAATGCTGATTTCATCAAGCCCAGTTACATACTCAGAATCTGTTCTACTGCGCAAATAGGCATGTCTCTTTAGGCAAAAAACTCATTTCTGACAAAGTTGCCCAAATGCATCTCAGAAGTGTGCATTTTGTTCTCTGAGTTAGAAAACGTCGAGAAACGGTCGCATCTGCTAGCGCTGTGCTTCTACACTTGTATTTGCTGAATGGTCAAAGCGCACAGTAATGCACTTTTCTCCCAGCAAATACACTGTTTCTAAGGAAATGGGAACACACTGAGGAGACACTTGTGCGAGCTACTGTGACTAAAAGTGAGCTTCCCTACGCACAGGGAAGCAAGAGAAATGCTGATTTCATCAAGCCCAATTACATACTCAGAATCTGTACTACTGCACAAATAGGCATGTCTCTTTAGGCAAAAAACTCATTTCTGACAAAGTTGCCCAAATGCATCTCAGAAGTGTGCAACTTGTTCCCTTAGTTAGAAAACGTCGAGAAACGGTCGTTTCTGCTAGCGCTGTGCTTCTACACATGTATTTGATGAACGGTGAAAGCGCACAGTAATGCACTTTTCTCCCAGCAAATACACTGTTTCTAAGGAAATGGGAACACACTGAGGAGACACTTGTGCGAGCTACTGTGACTAAAAGTGAGCTTCCCTACGCACAGGGAAGCAAGAGAAATGCTGATTTCATCAAGCCCAATTACATACTCAGAATCTGTACTACTGCACAAATAGGCATGTCTCTTTAGGCAAAAAACTCATTTCTGACAAAGTTGCCCAAATGCATCTCAGAAGTGTGCAACTTGTTCCCTGAGTTAGAAAACGTCGAGAAACGGTCGTTTCTGCTAGCGCTGTGCTTCTACACATGTATTTGCTGAACGGTGAAAGCGCACAGTAATGCACTTTTCTCCCAGCAAATACACTGTTTCTAAGGAAATGGGAACACACTGAGGAGACACTTGTGGGAGCTACTGTGACTAAAACTGAGCTTCCCTACGCACAGGGAAGCAAGAGAAATGCTGATTTCATCAAGCCCAGTTACATACTCAGAATCTGTTCTACTGCGCAAATAGGCATGTCTCTTTAGGCAAAAAACTCATTTCTGACAAAGTTGCCCAAATGCATCTCAGAAGTGTGCAACTTGTTCCCTGAGTTACAAAAGGTCGAGAAACGGTCGTTTCTGCTAGCGCTGTGCTTCTACACATGTATTTGCTGAACGGTGAAAGCGCACAGTAATGCACTTTTCTCCCAGCAAATACACTGTTTTTAAGGTAATGGGAACACACTGAGGAGACACTTGTGGGAGCTACTGTGACTAAAACTGAGCTTCCCTACGCACAGGGAAGCAAGAGAAATGCTGATTTCATCAAGCCCAGTTACATACTCAGAATCTGTACTACTGCGCAAATAGGCATGTCTCTGTAGGCAAAAAACTCATTTCTGACAAAGTTGCCCAAATGCATCTCAGAAGTGTGCATTTTGTTCTCTGAGTTAGAAAACGTCGAGAAACGGTCGCATCTGCTAGCGCTGTGCTTCTACACTTGTATTTGCTGAATGGTCAAAGCGCACAGTAATGCACTTTTCTCCCAGCAAATACACTGTTTCTAAGGAAATGGGAACACACTGAGGAGACACTTGTGCGAGCTACTGTGACTAAAAGTGAGCTTCCCTACGCACAGGGAAGCAAGAGAAATGCTGATTTCATCAAGCCCAATTACATACTCAGAATCTGTACTACTGCACAAATAGGCATGTCTCTTTAGGCAAAAAACTCATTTCTGACAAAGTTGCCCAAATGCATCTCAGAAGTGTGCAACTTGTTCCCTTAGTTAGAAAACGTCGAGAAACGTTCGTTTCTGCTAGCGCTGTGCTTCTACACATGTATTTGCTGAACGGTGAAAGCGCACTGTAATGCACTTTTCTCCCAGCAAATACACTGTTTCTAAGGAAATAGGAACACACTGAGGAGACACTTGTGGGAGCTACTGTGACTAAAACTGAGCTTCCCTACGCACAGGGAAGCAAGAGAAATGCTGATTTCATCAAGCCCAGTTACATACTCAGAATCTGTACTACTGCGCAAATAGGCATGTCTCTTTAGGCAAAAAACACTTTTCTGACAAAGTTGCCCAAATGCATCTCAGAAGTGTGCAACTTGTTCCCTCAGTTAGAAAACGTCGAGAAACGGTCGTTTCTGCTAGCGCTGTGCTTCTACACATGTATTTGATGAACGGTGAAAGCGCACAGTAATGCACTTTTCTCCCAGCAAATACACTGTTTCTAAGGAAATGGGAACACACTGAGGAGACACTTGTGCGAGCTACTGTGACTAAAAGTGAGCTTCCCTACGCACAGGGAAGCAAGAGAAATGCTGATTTCATCAAGCCCAATTACATACTCAGAATCTGTACTACTGCACAAATAGGCATGTCTCTTTAGGCAAAAAACTCATTTCTGACAAAGTTGACCAAATGCATCTCAGAAGTGTGCAACTTGTTCCCTGAGTTAGAAAACGTCGAGAAACGGTCGTTTCTGCTAGCGCTGTGCTTCTACACATGTATTTGCTGAACGGTGAAAGCGCACAGTAATGCACTTTTCTCCCAGCAAATACACTGTTTCTAAGGAAATGGGAACACACTGAGGAGACACTTGTGGGAGCTACTGTGACTAAAACTGAGCTTCCCTACGCACAGGGAAGCAAGAGAAATGCTGATTTCATCAAGCCCAGTTACATACTCAGAATCTGTTCTACTGCGCAAATAGGCATGTCTCTTTAGGCAAAAAACTCATTTCTGACAAAGTTGCCCAAATGCATCTCAGAAGTGTGCAACTTGTTCCCTGAGTTACAAAAGGTCGAGAAACGGTCGTTTCTGCTAGCGCTGTGCTTCTACACATGTATTTGCTGAACGGTGAAAGCGCACAGTAATGCACTTTTCTCCCAGCAAATACACTGTTTCTAAGGAAATGGGAACACACTGAGGAGACACTTGTGGGAGCTACTGTGACTAAAACTGAGCTTCCCTACGCACAGGGAAGCAAGAGAAATGCTGATTTCATCAAGCCCAGTTACATACTCAGAATCTGTACTACTGCGCAAATAGGCATGTCTCTGTAGGCAAAAAACTCATTTCTGACAAAGTTGCCCAAATGCATCTCAGAAGTGTGCATTTTGTTCTCTGAGTTAGAAAACGTCGAGAAACGGTCGCATCTGCTAGCGCTGTGCTTCTACACTTGTATTTGCTGAATGGTCAAAGCGCACAGTAATGCACTTTTCTCCCAGCAAATACACTGTTTCTAAGGAAATGGGAACACACTGAGGAGACACTTGTGCGAGCTACTGTGACTAAAAGTGAGCTTCCCTACGCACAGGGAAGCAAGAGAAATGCTGATTTCATCAAGCCCAATTACATACTCAGAATCTGTACTACTGCACAAATAGGCATGTCTCTTTAGGCAAAAAACTCATTTCTGACAAAGTTGCCCAAATGCATCTCAGAAGTGTGCAACTTGTTCCCTGAGTTAGAAAACGTCGAGAAACGGTCGTTTCTGCTAGCGCTGTGCTTCTACACATGTATTTGCTGAACGGTGAAAGCGCACTGTAATGCACTTTTCTCCCAGCAAATACACTGTTTCTAAGGAAATGGGAACACACTGAGGAGACACTTGTGGGAGCTACTGTGACTAAAACTGAGCTTCCCTACGCACAGGGAAGCAAGAGAAATGCTGATTTCATCAAGCCCAGTTACATACTCAGAATCTGTACTACTGCGCAAATAGGCATGTCTCTTTAGGCAAAAAACACTTTTCTGACAAAGTTGCCCAAATGCATCTCAGAAGTGTGCAACTTGTTCCCTCAGTTAGAAAACGTCGAGAAACGGTCGTTTCTGCTAGCGCTGTGCTTCTACACATGTATTTGATGAACGGTGAAAGCGCACAGTAATGCACTTTTCTCCCAGCAAATACACTGTTTCTAAGGAAATGGGAACACACTGAGGAGACACTTGTGTGAGCTACTGTGACTAAAAGTGAGCTTCCCTACGCACAGGGAAGCAAGAGAAATGCTGATTTCATCAAGCCCAATTACATACTCAGAATCTGTACTACTGCACAAATAGGCATGTCTCTTTAGGCAAAAAACTCATTTCTGACAAAGTTGACCAAATGCATCTCAGAAGTGTGCAACTTGTTCCCTGAGTTAGAAAACGTCGAGAAACGGTCGTTTCTGCTAGCGCTGTGCTTCTACACATGTATTTGCTGAACGGTGAAAGCGCACAGTAATGCACTTTTCTCCCAGCAAATACACTGTTTCTAAGGAAATGGGAACACACTGAGGAGACACTTGTGGGAGCTACTGTGACTAAAACTGAGCTTCCCTACGCACAGGGAAGCAAGAGAAATGCTGATTTCATCAAGCCCAGTTACATACTCAGAATCTGTTCTACTGCGCAAATAGGCATGTCTCTTTAGGCAAAAAACTCATTTCTGACAAAGTTGCCCAAATGCATCTCAGAAGTGTGCAACTTGTTCCCTGAGTTACAAAAGGTCGAGAAACGGTCGTTTCTGCTAGCGCTGTGCTTCTACACATGTATTTGCTGAACGGTGAAAGCGCACAGTAATGCACTTTTCTCCCAGCAAATACACTGTTTCTAAGGAAATGGGAACACACTGAGGAGACACTTGTGGGAGCTACTGTGACTAAAACTGAGCTTCCCTACGCACAGGGAAGCAAGAGAAATGCTGATTTCATCAAGCCCAGTTACATACTCAGAATCTGTACTACTGCGCAAATAGGCATGTCTCTGTAGGCAAAAAACTCATTTCTGACAAAGTTGCCCAAATGCATCTCAGAAGTGTGCATTTTGTTCTCTGAGTTAGAAAACGTCGAGAAACGGTCGCATCTGCTAGCGCTGTGCTTCTACACTTGTATTTGCTGAATGGTCAAAGCGCACAGTAATGCACTTTTCTCCCAGCAAATACACTGTTTCTAAGGAAATGGGAACACACTGAGGAGACACTTGTGCGAGCTACTGTGACTAAAAGTGAGCTTCCCTACGCACAGGGAAGCAAGAGAAATGCTGATTTCATCAAGCCCAATTACATACTCAGAATCTGTACTACTGCACAAATAGGCATGTCTCTTTAGGCAAAAAACTCATTTCTGACAAAGTTGCCCAAATGCATCTCAGAAGTGTGCAACTTGTTCCCTGAGTTAGAAAACGTCGAGAAACGGTCGTTTCTGCTAGCGCTGTGCTTCTACACATGTATTTGCTGAACGGTGAAAGCGCACTGTAATGCACTTTTCTCCCAGCAAATACACTGTTTCTAAGGAAATGGGAACACACTGAGGAGACACTTGTGGGAGCTACTGTGACTAAAACTGAGCTTCCCTACGCACAGGGAAGCAAGAGAAATGCTGATTTCATCAAGCCCAGTTACATACTCAGAATCTGTACTACTGCGCAAGTAGGCATGTCTCTTTAGGCAAAAAACACTTTTCTGACAAAGTTGCCCAAATGCATCTCAGAAGTGTGCAACTTGTTCCCTGAGTTAGAAAACGTCGAGAAACGTTCGTTTCTGCTAGCGCTGTGCTTCTACACATGTATTTGATGAACGGTGAAAGCGCACAGTAATGCACTTTTTTCTCAGCAAATACACTGTTTATAAGGAAATGGGAACACACTGAGGAGACACTTGTGGGAGCTACTGTGACTAAAACTGAGCTTCCCTACGCACAGGGAAGCAAGAGAAATGCTGATTTCATCAAGCCCAGTTACATACTCAGAATCTGTACTACTGCGCAAATAGGCATGTCTCTTTAGGCAAAAAACTCATTTCTGACAAAGTTGCCCAAATGCATCTCAGAAGTGTGCAACTTGTTCCCTGAGTTAGAAAACGTCGAGAAACGGTCGTTTCTGCTAGCGCTGTGCTTCTACACATGTATTTGCTGAACGGTGAAAGCGCACAGTAATGCACTTTTCTCCCAGCAAATACACTGTTTCTAAGGAAATGGGAACACACTGAGGAGACACTTGTGGGAGCTACTGTGACTAAAACTGAGCTTCCCTACGCACAGGGAAGCAAGAGAAATGCTGATTTCATCAAGCCCAGTTACATACTCAGAATCTGTACTACTGCGCAAATAGGCATGTCTCTGTAGGCAAAAAACTCATTTCTGACAAAGTTGCCCAAATGCATCTCAGAAGTGTGCATTTTGTTCTCTGAGTTAGAAAACGTCGAGAAACGATCGTTTCTGCTAGCGCTGTGCTTCTACACTTGTATTTGCTGAATGGTGAAAGCGCACAGTAATGCACTTTTCTCCCAGCAAATACACTGTTTCTAAGGAAATAGGAACACACTGAGGAGACACTTGTGGGAGCTACTGTGACTAAAACTGAGCTTCCCTACGCACAGGGAAGCAAGAGAAATGCTGATTTCATCAAGCCCAGTTACATACTCAGAATCTGTACTACTGCGCAAGTAGGCATGTCTCTTTAGGCAAAAAACACTTTTCTGACAAAGTTGCCCAAATGCATCTCAGAAGTGTGCAACTTGTTCCCTCAGTTAGAAAACGTCGAGAAACGGTCGTTTCTGCTAGCGCTCTGCTTCTACACATGTATTTGATGAACGGTGAAAGCGCACAGTAATGCACTTTTCTCTCAGCAAATACACTGTTTATAAGGAAATGGGAACACACTGAGGAGACACTTGTGGGAGCTACTGTGACTAAAACTGAGCTTCCCTACGCACAGGGAAGCAAGAGAAATGCTGATTTCATCAAGCCCAGTTACATACTCAGAATCTGTACTACTGCGCAAATAGGCATGTCTCTTTAGGCAAAAAACTCATTTCTGACAAAGTTGCCCAAATGCATCTCAGAAGTGTGCAACTTGATCCCTGAGTTAGAAAACGTCGAGAAATGGTCGTTTATGCTAGCGCTGTGCTTCTACACATGTATTTGATGAATGGTGAAAGCGCACAGTAATGCACTTTTCTCCCAGCAAATACATTGTTTCTAAGGAAATGGGAAACACTGAGGAGACACTTGTGGGAGCTACTGTGACTAAAACTGAGCTTCCCTACGCACAGGGAAGCAAGAGAAATCCTGATTTCATCAAGCCCAGTTACATACTCAGAATCTGTACTACTGCGCAAGTAGGCATGTCTCTTTAGGCAAAAAACTCATTTCTGACAAAGTTGCCCAAATGCATCTCAGAAGTGTGCAACTTGTTCCCTGAGTTAGAAAACGTCGAGAAACGGTCGTTTCTGCTAGCGCTGTGCTTCTACACATGTATTTGCTGAACGGTGAAAGCGCACAGTAATGCACTTTTCTCCCAGCAAATACACTGTTTCTAAGGAAATGGGAACACACTGAGGAGACACTTGTGGGAGCTACTGTGACTAAAACTGAGCTTCCCTACGCACAGGGAAGCAAGAGATATGCTGATTTCATCAAGCCCAGTTACATACTCAGAATATGTACTACTGCGCAAATAGGCATGTCTCTGTAGGCAAAAAACTCATTTCTGACAAAGTTGCCCAAATGCATCTCAGAAGTGTGCATTTTGTTCTCTGAGTTAGAAAACGTCGAGAAACGGTCGCATCTGCTAGCGCTGTGCTTCTACACTTGTATTTGCTGAATGGTCAAAGCGCACAGTAATGCACTTTTCTCCCAGCAAATACACTGTTTCTAAGGAAATGGGAACACACTGAGGAGACACTTGTGCGAGCTACTGTGACTAAAAGTGAGCTTCCCTACGCACAGGGAAGCAAGAGAAATGCTGATTTCATCAAGCCCAGTTACATACTCAGAATCTGTACTACTGCACAAATAGGCATGTCTCTTTAGGCAAAAAACACTTTTCTGACAAAGTTGCCCAAATGCATCTCAGAAGTGTGCAACTTGTTCCCTCAGTTAGAAAACGTCGAGAAACGGTCGTTTCTGCTAGCGCTGTGCTTCTACACATGTATTTGATGAACGGTGAAAGCGCACAGTAATGCACTTTTCTCTCAGCAAATACACTGTTTATAAGGAAATGGGAACACACTGAGGAGACACTTGTGGGAGCTACTGTGACTAAAACTAAGCTTCCCTACGCACAGGGAAGCAAGAGAAATGCTGATTTCATCAAGCCCAGTTACATACTCAGAATTCTGTACTACTGCGCAAATAGGCATGTCTCTTTAGGCAAAAAACTCATTTCTGACAAAGTTGCCCAAATGCATCTCAGAAGTGTGCAACTTGATCCCTGAGTTAGAAAACGTCGAGAAATGGTCGTTTATGCTAGCGCTGTGCTTCTACACATGTATTTGATGAATGGTGAAAGCGCACAGTAATGCACTTTTCTCCCAGCAAATACATTGTTTCTAAGGAAATGGGAAACACTGAGGAGACACTTGTGGGAGCTACTGTGACTAAAACTGAGCTTCCCTACGCACAGGGAAGCAAGAGAAATGCTGATTTCATCAAGCCCAGTTACATACTCAGAATCTGTACTACTGCGCAAGTAGGCATGTCTCTTTAGGCAAAAAACTCATTTCTGACAAAGTTGACCAAATGCATCTCAGAAGTGTGCAACTTGTTCCCTGAGTTAGAAAACGTCGAGAAACGGTCGTTTCTGCTAGCGCTGTGCTTCTACACATGTATTTGCTGAACGGTGAAAGCGCACAGTAATGCACTTTTCTCCCAGCAAATACACTGTTTCTAAGGAAATGGGAACACACTGAGGAGACACTTGTGGGAGCTACTGTGACTAAAACTGAGCTTCCCTACGCACAGGGAAGCAAGAGAAATGCTGATTTCATCAAGCCCATTTACATACTCAGAATCTGTTCTACTGCGCAAATAGGCATGTCTCTTTAGGCAAAAAACTCATTTCTGACAAAGTTGCCCAAATGCATCTCAGAAGTGTGCAACTTGTTCCCTGAGTTACAAAAGGTCGAGAAACGGTCGTTTCTGCTAGCGCTGTGCTTCTACACATGTATTTGCTGAACGGTGAAAGCGCACAGTAATGCACTTTTCTCCCAGCAAATACACTGTTTCTAAGGAAATGGGAACACACTGAGGAGACACTTGTGGGAGCTACTGTGACTAAAACTGAGCTTCCCTACGCACAGGGAAGCAAGAGAAATGCTGATTTCATCAAGCCCAGTTACATACTCAGAATCTGTACTACTGCGCAAATAGGCATGTCTCTGTAGGCAAAAAACTCATTTCTGACAAAGTTGCCCAAATGCATCTCAGAAGTGTGCATTTTGTTCTCTGAGTTAGAAAACGTCGAGAAACGGTCGCATCTGCTAGCGCTGTGCTTCTACACTTGTATTTGCTGAATGGTCAAAGCGCACAGTAATGCACTTTTCTCCCAGCAAATACACTGTTTCTAAGGAAATGGGAACACACTGAGGAGACACTTGTGCGAGCTACTGTGACTAAAAGTGAGCTTCCCTACGCACAGGGAAGCAAGAGAAATGCTGATTTCATCAAGCCCAATTACATACTCAGAATCTGTACTACTGCACAAATAGGCATGTCTCTTTAGGCAAAAAACTCATTTCTGACAAAGTTGCCCAAATGCATCTCAGAAGTGTGCAACTTGTTCCCTGAGTTAGAAAACGTCGAGAAACGGTCGTTTCTGCTAGCGCTGTGCTTCTACACATGTATTTGCTGAACGGTGAAAGCGCACTGTAATGCACTTTTCTCCCAGCAAATACACTGTTTCTAAGGAAATGGGAACACACTGAGGAGACACTTGTGGGAGCTACTGTGACTAAAACTGAGCTTCCCTACGCACAGGGAAGCAAGAGAAATGCTGATTTCATCAAGCCCAGTTACATACTCAGAATCTGTACTACTGCGCAAGTAGGCATGTCTCTTTAGGCAAAAAACACTTTTCTGACAAAGTTGCCCAAATGCATCTCAGAAGTGTGCAACTTGTTCCCTGAGTTAGAAAACGTCGAGAAACGTTCGTTTCTGCTAGCGCTGTGCTTCTACACATGTATTTGATGAACGGTGAAAGCGCACAGTAATGCACTTTTCTCTCAGCAAATACACTGTTTATAAGGAAATGGGAACACACTGAGGAGACACTTGTGGGAGCTACTGTGACTAAAACTGAGCTTCCCTACGCACAGGGAAGCAAGAGAAATGCTGATTTCATCAAGCCCAGTTACATACTCAGAATCTGTACTACTGCGCAAATAGGCATGTCTCTTTAGGCAAAAAACTCATTTCTGACAAAGTTGCCCAAATGCATCTCAGAAGTGTGCAACTTGTTCCCTGAGTTAGAAAACGTCGAGAAACGGTCGTTTCTGCTAGCGCTGTGCTTCTACACATGTATTTGCTGAACGGTGAAAGCGCACAGTAATGCACTTTTCTCCCAGCAAATACACTGTTTCTAAGGAAATGGGAACACACTGAGGAGACACTTGTGGGAGCTACTGTGACTAAAACTGAGCTTCCCTACGCACAGGGAAGCAAGAGAAATGCTGATTTCATCAAGCCCAGTTACATACTCAGAATCTGTACTACTGCGCAAATAGGCATGTCTCTGTAGGCAAAAAACTCATTTCTGACAAAGTTGCCCAAATGCATCTCAGAAGTGTGCATTTTGTTCTCTGAGTTAGAAAACGTCGAGAAACGTTCGTTTCTGCTAGCGCTGTGCTTCTACACTTGTATTTGCTGAATGGTGAAAGCGCACAGTAATGCACTTTTCTCCCAGCAAATACACTGTTTCTAAGGAAATAGGAACACACTGAGGAGACACTTGTGGGAGCTACTGTGACTAAAACTGAGCTTCCCTACGCACAGGGAAGCAAGAGAAATGCTGATTTCATCAAGCCCAGTTACATACTCAGAATCTGTACTACTGCGCAAGTAGGCATGTCTCTTTAGGCAAAAAACACTTTTCTGACAAAGTTGCCCAAATGCATCTCAGAAGTGTGCAACTTGTTCCCTCAGTTAGAAAACGTCGAGAAACGGTCGTTTCTGCTAGCGCTCTGCTTCTACACATGTATTTGATGAACGGTGAAAGCGCACAGTAATGCACTTTTCTCTCAGCAAATACACTGTTTATAAGGAAATGGGAACACACTGAGGAGACACTTGTGGGAGCTACTGTGACTAAAACTGAGCTTCCCTACGCACAGGGAAGCAAGAGAAATGCTGATTTCATCAAGCCCAGTTACATACTCAGAATCTGTACTACTGCGCAAATAGGCATGTCTCTTTAGGCAAAAAACTCATTTCTGACAAAGTTGCCCAAATGCATCTCAGAAGTGTGCAACTTGATCCCTGAGTTAGAAAACGTCGAGAAATGGTCGTTTATGCTAGCGCTGTGCTTCTACACATGTATTTGATGAATGGTGAAAGCGCACAGTAATGCACTTTTCTCCCAGCAAATACATTGTTTCTAAGGAAATGGGAAACACTGAGGAGACACTTGTGGGAGCTACTGTGACTAAAACTGAGCTTCCCTATGCACAGGGAAGCAAGAGAAATGCTGATTTCATCAAGCCCAGTTACATACTCAGAATCTGTACTACTGCGCAAGTAGGCATGTCTCTTTAGGCAAAAAACTCATTTCTGACAAAGTTGCCCAAATGCATCTCAGAAGTGTGCAACTTGTTCCCTGAGTTAGAAAACGTCGAGAAACGGTCGTTTCTGCTAGCGCTGTGCTTCTACACATGTATTTGCTGAACGGTGAAAGCGCACAGTAATGCACTTTTCTCCCAGCAAATACACTGTTTCTAAGGAAATGGGAACACACTGAGGAGACACTTGTGGGAGCTACTGTGACTAAAACTGAGCTTCCCTACGCACAGGGAAGCAAGAGATATGCTGATTTCATCAAGCCCAGTTACATACTCAGAATATGTACTACTGCGCAAATAGGCATGTCTCTGTAGGCAAAAAACTCATTTCTGACAAAGTTGCCCAAATGCATCTCAGAAGTGTGCATTTTGTTCTCTGAGTTAGAAAACGTCGAGAAACGGTCGCATCTGCTAGCGCTGTGCTTCTACACTTGTATTTGCTGAATGGTCAAAGCGCACAGTAATGCACTTTTCTCCCAGCAAATACACTGTTTCTAAGGAAATGGGAACACACTGAGGAGACACTTGTGCGAGCTACTGTGACTAAAAGTGAGCTTCCCTACGCACAGGGAAGCAAGAGAAATGCTGATTTCATCAAGCCCAGTTACATACTCAGAATCTGTACTACTGCACAAATAGGCATGTCTCTTTAAGCAAAAAACACTTTTCTGACAAAGTTGCCCAAATGCATCTCAGAAGTGTGCAACTTGTTCCCTCAGTTAGAAAACGTCGAGAAACGGTCGTTTCTGCTAGCGCTGTGCTTCTACACATGTATTTGATGAACGGTGAAAGCGCACAGTAATGCACTTTTCTCTCAGCAAATACACTGTTTATAAGGAAATGGGAACACACTGAGGAGACACTTGTGGGAGCTACTGTGACTAAAACTGAGCTTCCCTACGCACAGGGAAGCAAGAGAAATGCTGATTTCATCAAGCCCAGTTACATACTCAGAATTCTGTACTACTGCGCAAATAGGCATGTCTCTTTAGGCAAAAAACTCATTTCTGACAAAGTTGCCCAAATGCATCTCAGAAGTGTGCAACTTGATCCCTGAGTTAGAAAACGTCGAGAAATGGTCGTTTATGCTAGCGCTGTGCTTCTACACATGTATTTGATGAATGGTGAAAGCGCACAGTAATGCACTTTTCTCCCAGCAAATACATTGTTTCTAAGGAAATGGGAAACACTGAGGAGACACTTGTGGGAGCTACTGTGACTAAAACTGAGCTTCCCTACGCACAGGGAAGCAAGAGAAATGCTGATTTCATCAAGCCCAGTTACATACTCAGAATCTGTACTACTGCGCAAGTAGGCATGTCTCTTTAGGCAAAAAACTCATTTCTGACAAAGTTGCCCAAATGCATCTCAGAAGTGTGCAACTTGTTCCCTGAGTTAGAAAACGTCGAGAAACGGTCGTTTCTGCTAGCGCTGTGCTTCTACAAATGTATTTGATGAACGGTGAAAGCGCACAGTAATGCACTTTTCTCTCAGCAAATACACTGTTTCTAAGGAAATGGGAACACACTGAGGAGACACTTGTGGGAGCTACTGTGACTAAAACTGAGCTTCCCTACGCACAGGGAAGCCAGAGAAATGCTGATTTCATCAAGCCCAGTTACATACTCAGAATCTGTACTACTGCGCAAATAGGCATGTCTCTTTAGGCAAAAAACTCATTTCTGACAAAGTTGCCCAAATGCATCTCTGAAGTGTGCAACTTGTTCCCTGAGTTAGAAAACGTCGAGAAACGTTCGTTTCTGCTAGCGCTGTGCTTCTACACATGTATTTGCTGAACGGTGAAAGCGCACAGTAATGCACTTTTCTCCCAGCAAATACACTGTTTTTTAAGGAAATGGGAACACACTGAGGAGACACTTGTGGGAGCTACAGAGACTAAAACTGAGCTTCCCTACGCACAGGGAAGCAAGAGAAATGCTGATTTCATCAAGCCCAGTTACATACTCAGAATTTGTACTACTTCGCAAATAGGCATGTCTCTTTAGGCAAAAAACTCATTTCTGACAAAGTTGCCCAAATGCATCTCAGAAGTGTGCAACTTGTTCCCTAAGTTAGAAAACGTCGAGAACGGTCGTATCTGCTAGCGCTGTGCTTCTACACATGTATTTGCTGAACGGTGAAAGCGCACAGTAATGCACTTTTCTCCCAGCAAATACACTGTTTCTAAGGAAATGGGAACACACTGAGGAGACACTTGTGGGAGCTACTGTGACTAAAACTGAGCTTCCCTACGCACATGGAAGCAAGAGAAATGCTGATTTCATCAAGCCCAGTTATATACTCAGAATCTGTACTACTGCGCAAATAGGCATGTCTCTTTAGGCAAAAAACTCATTTCTGACAAAGTTGCCCAAATGCATCTCAGAAGTGTGCAACTTGTTCCCTGAGTTAGAAAACGTCGAGAAACGGTCGTTTCTGCTAGCGCTGTGCTTCTACACATGTATTTGATGAACGGTGAAAGCGCACAGTAATGCACTTTTCTCCCAACAAATACACTGTTTCTAAGGAAATGGGATCACTCTGAGGAGACACATGTGGGAGCTACAGAGACTAAAACTGAGCTTCCCTACGCACAGGGAAGCAAGAGAAATGCTGATTTCATCAACTCAGTTACATATTCAGAATCTGTACTACTGCGCAAATAGGCATGTCTCTTTAGGCAAAAAACTCATTTCTGACAAAGTTGCCCAAATGCATCTCAGAAGTGTGCAACTTGTTCCCTGAGTTAGAAAACGTGGAGAAACGATCGTTTCTGCTAGCGCTGTGCTTCTACACATGTATTTGATGAACGGTGAAAGCGCACAGTAATGCACTTTTCTCCCAGCAAATACACTGTTTCTAAGGAAATGGGAACACACTGAGGAGACACTTGTGGGAGCTACTGTGACTAAAACTGAGCTTCCCTACGCACAGGGAAGCAAGAGAAATGCTGATTTCATTAAGCCCAGTTACATACTCAGAATCTGTACTACTGCGCAAATAGGCATGTCTCTTTAGGCAAAAAACTCATTTCTGACAAAGTTGCCCAAATGCATCTCAGAAGTGTGCAACTTGTTCCCTGAGTTAGAAAACGTCGAGAACGGTCGTATCTGCTAGCGCTGGGCTTCTACACATGTATTTCCTGAATGGTGAAAGCACACAGTAATGCACTTTTCTCCCAGCAAATACACTGTTTCTAAGGAAATGGGAACACACTGAGGAGACACTTGTGCGAGCTACTGTGACTAAAACTGAGCTTCCCTATGCACAGGGAAGCAAGAGAAATGCTGATTTCATCCAGCCCAGTTACATACTCAGAATCTGTACTACTGCGCAAATAGGCATGTCTCTTTAGGCAAAAAACTCATTTCTGACAAAGTTGCCCAAATGCATCTCAGAAGTGTGCAACTTGTTCCCTGAGTTAGAAAACGTCGAGAAACGGTCGTTTCTGCTAGCGCTGTGCTTTTACACATGTATTTGCTGAACGGTGAAAGCGCACAGTAATGCACTTTTCTCCCAGCAAATACACTGTTTCTAAGGAAATGGGAACACACTGAGGAGACACTTGTGGGAGCTACTGTGACTAAAACTGAGCTTCCCTTCGCACAGGGAAGCAAGAGAAATGCTGATTTCATCAAGCCCAGTTACATAGTCAGAATTTGTACTACTGCGCAAATAGGCATGTCTCTTTAGGCAAAAAACTCATTTCTGACAAAGTTGCCTAAATGCATCTCAGAAGTGTGCAACTTGTTCCCTGAGTTAGAAAACGTCGAGAACGGTCGTATCTGCTAGCGCTGGGCTTCTACACATGTATTTGCTGAATGGTGAAAGCGCACAGTAATGCACTTTTCTCCCAGCAAATGCACTGTTTCTAAGGAAATGGGAACACACTGAGGAGACACTTGTGGGAGCTACTGTGACTAAAACTGAGCTTCCCTACGCACAGGGAAGCAAGAGAAATGCTGATTTCATCAAGCCCAGTTACATACTCAGAATCTGTACTACTGCGCAAATAGGCATGTCTCTTTAGGCAAAAAACTCATTTCTGACAAAGTTGCCCAAATGCATCTCAGAAGTGTGCAACTTGTTCCCTGAGTTAGAAAATGTCGAGAAATGTTCGTTTCTGCTAGCGCTGTGCTTCTACACATGTATTTGCTGAACGGTGAAATCGCACAGTAATGCACTTTTCTCCCAGCAAATACACTGTTTCTAAGGAAATGGGAACACACTGAGGAGACACTTGTGGGAGCTACTGTGACTAAAACTGAGCTTCCCTATGCACAGGGAAGCAAGAGAAATGCTGATTTCATCAAGCCCAGTTACATACTCAGAATCTGTACTACTGCGCAAATAGGCATGTCTCTTTAGGCAAAAAACTCATTTCTGACAAAGTTGCCCAAATGCATCTCCGAGGTGTGCAACTTGTTCCCTGAGTTAGAAAACGTCGAGAAACGGTCGTTTCTGCTAGCGCTGTGCTTCTACACATGTATTTGCTGAATGGTGAATGCGCACAGTAATGCACTTTTCTCCCAGCAAATACACTGTTTCTAAGGAAATGGGAACACACTGAGGAGACACTTGTGGGAGCTACTGTGACTAAAACTGAGCTTCCCTTCGCACAGGGAAGCAAGAGAAATGCTGATTTCATCAAGCCCAGTTACATAGTCAGAATTTGTACTACTGCGCAAATAGGCATGTCTCTTTAGGCAAAAAACTCATTTCAGACAAAGTTGCCCAAATGCATCTCAGAAGTGTGCAACTTGTTCCCTGAGTTAGAAAACGTCGAGAACGGTCGTATCTACTAGCGCTGGGCTTCTACACATGTATTTGCTGAATGGTGAAAGCACACAGTAATGCACTTTTCTCCCAGCAAATGCACTGTTTCTAAGGAAATGGGAACACACTGAGGAGACACTTGTGGGAGCTACTGTGACTAAAACTGAGCTTCCCTACGCACAGGGAAGCAAGAGAAATGCTGATTTGATCAAGCCCAGTTACATACTCAGAATCTGTACTACTGCGCAAATAGGCATGTCTCTTTAGGCAAAAAACTCATTTCTGACAAAGTTGCCCAAATGCATCTCAGAAGTGTGCAACTTGTTCCCTGAGTTAGAAAATGTTGAGAAACGTTCGTTTCTGCTAGCGCTGTGCTTCTACACATGTATTTGCTGAACGGTGAAATCGCACAGTAATGCACTTTTCTCCCAGCAAATACACTGTTTCTAAGGAAATGGGAACACACTGAGGAGACACTTGTGGGAGCTACTGTGACTAAAACTGAGCTTCCCTACGCACAGGGAAGCAAGAGAAATGCTGATTTCATCAAGCCCAGTTACATACTCAGAATCTGTACTACTGCGCAAATACGCATGTCTCTTTAGGCAAAAAACTCATTTCTGACAAAGTTGCCCAAATGCATCTCAGAAGTGTGCAACTTGTTCCCTGAGTTAGAAAACGTCGAGAAACGGTCGTTTCTGCTAGCGCTGTGCTTCTACACATGTATTTGCTGAACGGTGAAAGCGCACAGTAATGCACTTTTCTCCCAGCAAATACACTGTTTCTAAGGAAATGGGAACACACTGTGGAGACACTTGTGGGAGCTACTGTGACTAAAACTGAGCTTCCCTACGCACAGGGAAGCAAGAGAAATGCTGATTTCATCAAGCCCAGTTACATACTCAGAATCTGTACTAATGCGCAAGTAGGCATGTCTCTTTAGGCAAAAAACACTTTTCTGACAAAGTTGCCCAAATGCATCTCAGAAGTGTGCAACTTGTTCCCTCAGTTAGAAAACGTCGAGAAACGGACGTTTCTGCTAGCGCTGTGCTTCTACACATGTATTTGATGAACGGTGAAAGCGCACAGTAATGCACTTTTCTCTCAGCAAATACACTGTTTATAAGGAAATGGGAACACACTGAGGAGACACTTGTGGGAGCTACTGTGACTAAAACTGAGCTTCCCTACGCACAGGGAAGCAAGAGAAATGCTGATTTCATCAAGCCCAGTTACATACTCAGAATCTGTACTACTGCGCAAATAGGCATATCTCTTTAGGAAAAAAACTCATTTCTGACAAAGTTGCCCAAATGCATCTCTGAAGTGTGCAACTTGTTCCCTGAGTTAGAAAACGTCGAGAAATGTTCGTTTCTGCTAGCGCTGTGCTTCTACACATGTATTTGCTGAACGGTGAAAGCGCACAGTAATGCACTTTTCTCCCAGCAAATACACTGTTTCTAAGGAAATGGGAACACACTGAGGAGACACTGTGGGAGCTACTGTGACTAAAACTGAGCTTCCCTACGCACAGGGAAGCAAGAGAAATGCTGATTTCATCAAGCCCAGTTACATACTCAGAATCTGTACTAGTGCGCAAAGAGGCATGTCTCTTTAGGCAAAAAACTCATTTCTGACAAAGTTGCCCAAATGCATCTCAGAAGTGTGCAACTTGTTCCCTGAGTTAGAAAACGTGGAGAAACGTTCGTTTTTGCTAGCGCTGTGCTTCTACACATGTATTTGCTGAACGGTGAAAGCGCAGAGTAATGCACTTTTCTCCCAGCAAATACACTGTTTCTAAGGAAATGGGAACACACTGAGGAGACACTTGTGGGAGCTACTGTCACTAAAACTGAGCTTCCATACGCACAGGGAAGCAAGAGAAATGCTGATTTCATCAAGACCAGTTACATACTCAGAATCTGTACTACTGTGCAAGTAGGCATGTCTCTTTAGGCAAAAAACTCATTTCTGACAAAGTTGCCCAAATGCATCTCAGAAGTGTGCAACTTGTTCCCTGAGTTAGAAAACGTCGAGAAACGGTCGTTTCTGCTAGCGCTGTGCTTCTACACATGTATTTGATGAACGGTGAAAGTGCACAGTAATGCACTTTTCTCTCAGCAAATACACTGTTTCTAAGGTAATGGGAACACACTGAGGAGACACTTGTGGGAGCTACAGTGACTAAAATTGAGCTTCCCTACGCACAGGGAAGCAAGAGAAATGCTGATTTCATCAAGCCCAGTTACATACTCAGAATCTGTACTACTGCGCAAATAGGCATGTCTCTTTAGGCAAAAAACTCATTTCTGACAAAGTTGCCCAAATAAATCTCAGAAGTGTGCAACTTTTTCCCTGTGTTAGAAAACGTCGAGAAACGGTCGTTTCTGCTAGCGCTGTGCTTCTACACATGTATTTGCTGAACGTTGAAAGCACACAGTAATGCACTTTTCTCCCAGCAAATACACTTTTTCTAAGGAAATGGGAACACACTGAGGAGACACTTGTGGGAGCTACTGTGACTAAAACTGAGCTTCCCTACGCACAGGGAAACAAGAGAAATGCTGATTTCATCAAGCACATTTACATCCTCAGAATCTGTACTACTGCACAAATAGGCATGTCTCTTTAGGGAAAAAACTCATTTCTGACAAAGTTGCCCAAATGCATCTCAGAAGTGTGCAACTTGTTCCCTGAGTTAGAAAACGTCGAGAAACGTTCGTTTCTGCTAGCGCTGTGCTTCTACACATGTATTTGCTGAACGGTGAAAGCGCACAGTAATGCACTTTTCTCCCAGCAATTACACTGTTTCTAAGGAAATGGGAACACACTGAGGAGACACTTGTGGGAGCTACAGTGACTAAAACTGAGCTTCCCTACGCACAGGGAAGCAAGAGAAATGCTGATTTTATCAAGCCCAGTTACATACTCAGAATCTGTTCTACTGCGCAAATAGGCATGTCTCTTTAGGCAAAAAACTCATTTCTGACAAAGTTGCCCAAATGCATCTCAGAAGTGTGCAACTTGTTCCCTGAGTTAGAAAACGTCGAGAAACGGTCTTTTCTGCTAGCGCTGTGCTTCTACACATGTATTTGCTGAACGGTGAAAGTGCACAGTAATGCACTTTTCTCCCAGCAAATACACTGTTTCTAAGGAAATGGGAACACACTGAGGAGACACTTGTGGGAGCTACTGGGACTAAAACTGAGCTTCCCTACGCACAGGGAAGCAAGAGAAATGCTGATTTCATCAAGCCCAGTTACATACTCAGAATCTGTACTACTGCACAAATAGGCATGTCTCTGTAGGCAAAAAACTCATTTCTGACAAAGTTGCCCAAATTCATCTCAGAAGTGTGCAACTTGTTCCCTGAGTTAGAAAACGTCGAGAAACGTTCGTTTCTGCTAGCGCTGTGCTTCTACACGTGTAATTGCTGAACGGTGAAAGAGAACAGTAATGCACTTTTCTCCCAGCAAAGACACTGTTTATAAGGAAATGGGAACACACTGAGGAGACACTTGTGGGAGCTACTGTGACTAAAACTGAGCTTCCCTACGCACAGGGAAGCAAGAAAAATGCTGATTCATCAAGCCCAGTTACATACTCAGAATCTGTACTACTGCGCAAATAGGCATGTCTCTTTAGGCAGAAAACTCATTTCTGACAAAGTTGCCCAAATGCATCTCAGAAGTGTGCAACTTGTTCCCTGAGTTAGAAAACGTCGAGAAACGTTCGTTTCTGCTAGCGCTGTGCTTCTACACATGTATTTGCTGAACGGTGAAAGCGCACAGTAATGCACTTTTCTCCCAGCAAATACACTGTTTCTAAGGAAATGGGAACACACTGAGGAGACACTTGTGGGAGCTACTGTGACTAAAAGTGAGCTTCCATACGCACAGGGAAGCAAGAGAAATGCTGATTTCATCAAGCCCAGTTACATACTCAGAATCTGTACTACTGCCCAAATAGGCATGTCTCTTTAGGCAAAAAACTCATTTCTGACAAAGTTGCCCAAATGCATCTCAGAAGTGTGCAACTTGTTCCCTGAGTTAGAAAACGTCGAGAAACGTTCGTTTCTGCTAGCGCTGTGCTTCTACACATGTATTTGCTGAGCGGTGAAAGCGCACAGTAATGCACTTTTCTCCCAGCAATTACACTGTTTCTAAGGAAATGGGAACACACTGAGGAGACACTTGTGGGAGCTACAGTGACTAAAACTGAGCTTCCCTACGCACAGGGAAGCAAGAGAAATGCTGATTTTAGAAAGCCCAGTTACATACTCAGAATCTGTTCTACTGCGCAAATAGGCATGTCTCTTTAGGCAAAAAACTCATTTCTGACAAAGTTGCCCAAATGCATCTCAGAAGTGTGCAACTTGTTCCCTGAGTTAGAAAACGTCGAGAAACGGTAGTGTCTGCTAGCTCTGTGCTTCTACACATGTATTTGCTGAACGGTGAAAGCGCACAGTAATGCACTTTTCTCCCAGCAAATACACTGTTTCTAAGGAAATGGGAACACACTGAGGAGACACTTGTGGGAGCTACTGTGACTAAAACTGAGCTTCCCTACGCACAGGGAAGCAAGAGAAATGCTGATTTCATCAAGCACAGTTACATACTATGAATCTGTACTACTGCACAAATAGGCATGTCTCTGTAGGCAAAAAACTCATTTCTGACAAAGTTGCCCAAATGCATCTCAGAAGTGTGCCACTTGTTCCCTGAGTTAGAAAACGTCGAGAAACGGTCGTTTCAGCTAGCGCTGTGCTTCTACACATGTATTTGCTGAACGGTGAAAGCGCACCGTGATGCACTTTTCTCCCAGCAAATACACTGCTTCTAAGTAACTGGGAACACACTGAAGAGACACTTGTGGGAGCTACTGTGACTAAAACTGAGCTTCCCTACGCACAGGGAAGTAAGAGAAATGCTGATTTCATCAAGCCCAGTTACATCCTCAGAATCTGTACTACTGCGCAAATAGGCATGTCTCTGTAGGCAAAAAACTCATTTCTGACAAAGTTGCCCAAATGCATCTCAGAAGTGTGCAACTTGTTCCCTGAGTTAGAAAACGTCGAGAAACGTTCGTTTCTGCTAGCGCTGTGCTTCTACACATGTATTTGTTGAACGGTGAAAGCGCACAGTAATGCACTTTTCTCCCAGCAAATACACTGTTTCTAAGGAAATGGGAACACACTGAGGAGACACTTGTGGGAGCTACTGTGACTAAAACTGAGCTTCCCTACGCACAGGGAAGCAAGAGAAATGCTGATTTCATCAAGCCCAGTTACATACTCAGAATCTGTACTACTGCGCAAATAGGCATGTCTCTGTAGGCAAAAAACTCATTTCTGACAAAGTTGCCCAAATGCATCTCAGAAGTGTGCAACTTGTTCCCTGAGTTAGAAAACGTCGAGAAACGGTCGTTTCTGCTAGCGCTGTGCTTCTACTCATGTATTTGCTGAACGGTGAAAGCGCAAGGTAATGCACTTTTCTCCCAGCAAATACACTGTTTCTAAGGAAATGGGAACACACTGAGGAGACACTTGTGGGAGCTACTGTGACTAAAACTGAGCTTCCCTACGCACAGGGAAGCAAGAGAAATGCTGATTTCATCAAGCCCTGTTACATACTCAGAATCTGTACTACTGTGCAAATAGGCATGTCTCTGTAGGCAAAAAACTCATTTCTGACAAAGTTGCCCAAATGCATCTCAGAAGTGTGCCACTTGTTCCCTGAGTTAGAAAACGTCGAGAAACGTTCGTTTGTGCAAGCGCTGTGCTTCTACACATGTATTTGCTGAACGGTGAAAGCGCACAGTGATGCACTTTTCTCCCAGCAAATACACTGTTTCTAAGGAAATGGGAACACACTGAGGAGACACTTGTGGGAGCTACTGTGACTAAAACTGAGCTTCCCTATGCACAGGGAAGCAAGAGAAATGCTGATTTCATCAAGCCCAGTTACATACTCAGAATCTGTACTACTGCGCAAATAGGCATGTCTCTGTAGGCAAAAAACTCATTTCTGACAAAGTTGCCCAAATGCATCTCAGAAATGTGCAACTTGTTCCATGAGTTCGAAAACGTCGAGAAACGTTCGTTTCTGCCAGCGCTGTGCTTCTACACATGTATTTACTGAACGGTGAAAGCGCACAGTAATGCACTTTTCTCCCAGCAAATACACTGTTTCTAAGGAAATGGGACCACACTGAGGAGACACTTGTGGGAGCTACTGTGACTAAAACTGAGCTTCCCTACGCACAGGGAAGCAAGAGAAATGCTGATTTCATCAAGCCCAGTTACATACTCAGAATCTGTACTACTGCGCAAATAGGCATGTCTCTGTAGGCAAAAAACTCATTTCTGACAAAATTGCCCAAATGCATCTCAGAAGTGTGCAACTTGTTCCCTGAGTTAGAAAACATTGAGAAACGTTCGTTTCTGCTAGCGCTGTGCTTCTACACATGTATTTGCTGAACGGTGAAAGCGCACAGTGATGCACTTTTCTCCCAGCAAATACACTGTTTCTAAGGAAATGGGAACACACTGAGGAGACACTTGTGGGAGCTTCTGTGACTAAAATTGAGCTTCCCTACGCACAGGGAAGCAAGAGAAATGCTGATTTCATCAAGCCCAGGGACATACTCAGAATCTGTACTACTGCGCAAATAGGCATGTCTCTGTAGGCAAAAAACTCATTTCTGACAAAGTTGCCCAAATGCATCTCAGAAGTGTGCAACTTGTTCCCTGAGTTAGAAAACGTCGAGAAACGTTCGTTTATGCTAGCGCTGTGCTTCTACACATGTATTTGCTGAACGGTGAAAGCGCACAGTAATGCACTTTTCTCCCAGCAAATACACTGTTTCTAAGTAACTGGGAACACACTGAGGAGACACTTGTGGGAGCTACTCTGACTAAAACTGAGCTTCCCTACGCACAGGGAAGCAAGAGAAATGCTGATTTCATCAAGCCCAGTTACATACTCAGAATCTGTACTACTGCGCAAATAGGCATGTCTCTGTAGGCAAAAAACTCAATTTTGACAAAGTTGCCCAAATACATCTCAGAAGTTTGCAACTTGTTCCCTGAGTTAGAAAACGTCGAGAAACGTTCGTTTCTGCTAGCGCTGTGCTTCTACACATGTATTTGCTGAACGGTGAAAGCGCACAGTAATGCACTTTTCTCCCAGCAAATACACTGTTTCTAAGGAAATGGGAACACACTGAGGAGACACTTTTGGGAGCTACTGTGACTAAAACTGAGCTTCCCTACGCACAGGGAAGCAAGAGAAATGCTGATTTCATCAAGCCCAGTTACATACTCAGAATCTGTACTACTGCGCAAATAGGCATGTCTCTGTAGGCAAAAAACTCATTTCTGACAAAGTTGCCCAAATGCATCTCAGAAGTGTGCCACTTGTTCCCTGAGTTAGAAAACGTTGAGAAACGGTCGTTTCAGCTAGCGGTGTGCTTCTACACATGTATTTGCTGAACGGTGAATGCGCACAGTGATGCACTTTTCTCCCAGCAAATACACTGTTTCTAAGGAAATGGGAACACACTGAGGAGACACTTGTGGGAGCTACTGTGACTAAAACTGAGCTTCCCTACGCACAGGGAAGCAAGAGAAATGCTGATTTCATCAAGCCCAGTTACATACTCAGAATCTGTACTACTGCGCAAATAAGCATGTCTCTGTAGGCAAAAAACTCATTTTTGAGAAAGTTGCCCAAATGCATCTCAGAAGTGTGCAACTTGTTCCCTGAGTTAGAAAACGTCGAGAAACGGTCGTTTCTGCTAGCGCTGTGCTTCTACACATGTATTTGCTGAACGGTGAAAGCGCACAGTAATGCACTTTTCTCCCAGCAAATACACTGTTTCTAAGGAACTGGGAACACACTGAGGAGACACTTGGGGGAGCTACTGTGACTAAAACTGAGCTTCCCTACGCACAGGGAAGCAAGAGAAATGCTGATTTCATCAAGCCCAGTTACATAGTCACAATCTGTACTACTGCGCAAATAGGCATGTCTCTGTAGGCAAAAAACTCATTTCTGACAAAGTTGCCCAAATGCATCTCAGAAGTGTGCCACTTGTTCCCTGATTTAGAAAACGTCGAGAAACGTTCGTTTCTGCTAGCGCTGTGCGTCTACACATGTATTTGCTGAACGGTGAAAGCGTACAGTGATGCACTTTTCTCCCAGCAAATACACTGTTTCTAAGGAAATGGGAACACAGTGAGGAGACACTTGTGGGAGCTACTGTGACTAAAACTGAGCTTCCCTACGCACAGGGAAGCAAGAGAAATGCTGATTTCATCAAGCCAGTTACATACTCAGAATCTGTACTACTGCGCAAATAGGCATGTCTCTTTAGGCAAAAAACTCATTTCTGACAAAGTTGCCCAAATGCATCTGAGAAGTGTGCAACTTGTTCCCTGAGTTAGAAAACGTCGAGAAACGTTCGTTTCTGCTAGCGCTGTGCTTCTACACATGTATTTGCTGAACGGTGAAAGCGCACAGTAATGCACTTTTCTCCCAGCAAATACACTGTTTCTAAGGAAATGGGAACACACTGAGGAGACACTTGTGGGGGCTACTGGGACTAAAACTGAGCTTCCCTACGCACAGGGAAGCAAGAGAAATGCTGATTTCATCAAGCCCAATTACCTACTCAGAATCTGTACTACTGCGCAAATAGGCATGTCTCTGTAGGCAAAAAACTCATTTCTGACAAAGTTGCCCAAATGCATCTCAGAAGTGTGCAACTTGTTCCCTGAGTTAGAAAACGTCGAGAAACGGTCGTTTCTGCTAGCGCTGTGCTTCTACACATGTATTTGCTGAACAGTGAAAGCGCACAGTAATGCACTTTTCTCCCAGCAAATACACTGTTTCTAAGGAAATGGGAACACACTGAGGAGACACTTGTGGGAGCTACTGTGACTAAAACTGAGCTTTCCTACGCACAGGGAAGCAAGAGAAATGCTGATTTCATCAAACCGAGTTACATACTCAGAATCTGTACTACTGCGCAAATAGGCATGTCTCTGTAGGCAAAAATCTCATTTCTGACAAAGTTGCCCAAATGCATCTCAGAAGTGTGCAACTTGTTCCCTGAGTTAGAGAACGTCGAGAAACGGTCGTTTCTGCTAGCGCTGTGCTTCTACACATGTATTTGCTGAACGGTGAAAGCGCACAGTAATGCACTTTTCTCCCAGCAAATACACTGTTTCTAAGGAAATGGGAACACACTGAGGAGAGACTTGTGGGAGCTACTGTGACTAAAACTGAGCTTCCCTTCGCACAGGGAAGCAAGAGAAATGCTGATTTCATCAAGCCCAGTTACATACTCAGAATCTGTACTACTGCGCAAAAAGGCATGTCTCTGTAGGCAAAAAACTCATTTCTGACAAAGTTGCC
The DNA here is from genome assembly GCF_964271855.1 of Acomys minous. Classification (NCBI taxonomy): domain Eukaryota; kingdom Metazoa; phylum Chordata; class Mammalia; order Rodentia; family Muridae; genus Acomys; species Acomys minous. The sequence goes on from NW_028182181.1 coordinate 3,831,393, forward strand.
CAAATGCATCTCAGAAGTGTGCTACTTGTTCCCTGAGTTAGAAAACGTCGAGAAACGGTCGTTTCTGCTAGCGCTGTGCTTCTACACATATATTTGCTGAACGGTGAAAGCGCACAGTAATGCACTTTTCTCCCAGCAAATACACTGTTTCTAAGGAAATGGGAACACACTGAGGAGACACTTGTGGGAGCTACTGTGACTAAAACTGAGCTTCCCTACGCACAGGGAAGCAAGATAAATGCTGATTTCATCAAGCCCAGTTACATACTCAGAATCTGTACTACTGCGCAAATTGGCAAGAATCTGTAGGCAAAAAACTCATTTCTGACAAAGTTGCCCAAATGCATCTCAGAAGTGTGCAACTTGTTCCCTGAGTTAGAAAACGTCGAGAAACGGTCGTTTCTGCTAGCGCTGTGCATCTACACATGTATTTGCTGAACGGTGAAAGCGCATAGTAATGCACTTTTCCCCCAGCAAATACACTGTTTCTAAGGAAATGGGAACACACTGAGGAGACAATTGTGGGAGCTACTGTGACTAAAACTGAGCTTCCCTACGCACAGGGAAGCAAGAGAAATGCTGATTTCATCAAGCCCAGTTACATACTCAGAATCTGTACTACTGCGCAAATAGGCATGTCTCTGTAGGCAAAAAACTCATTTCTGACAAAGTTGCCCAAATGCATCTCAGAAGTGTGCAACTTGTTCCCTGAGGTAGGAAACGTCGAGAAATGTTCGTTTCTGCTAGCGCTGTGCTTCTACACATGTATTTGCTGAACGGTGAAAGCGCACAGTAATGCACTTTTCTCCCAGCAAATACACTGTTTCTAAGGAAATGGGAACACACTGAGGAGACACTTGTGGGAGCTACTGTGACTAAAACTGAGCTTCCCTACGCACAGGGAAGCAAGAGAAATGCTGATTTCACCCAGCCCAGTTACATACTCAGAATCTGTACTACTGCGCAAATAGGCATGTCTCTGTAGGCAAAAAACTCATTTCTGACAAAGTTGCCCAAATGCATCTCAGAAGTGTGCAACTTGTTCCCTGAGTTAGAAAAAGTCGAGAAACGGTCATATCTGCTAACGCTGTGCTTCTACACATGTATTTGCTGAACGGTGAAAGCGCACAGTAATGCACTTTTCTCCCAGCAAATACACTGTTTCTAAGGAACTTGGAACACACTGAGGAGACACTTGTGGGAGCTACTGTGACTAAAACTGAGCTTCCCTACGCACAGGAAAGCAAGAGAAATGCTGATTTCATCAAGCCCAGTTACATACTCAGAATCTGTACTACTGCGCAAATAGGCATGTCTCTTTAGGCAAAAAACTCATTTCTGACAAAGTTGCCCAAATGCATCTCAGAAGTGTGCCACTTGTTCCCTGAGTTAGAAAACGTCGAGAAACGTTCGTTTCTGCTAGCGCTGTGCTTCTACACATGTATTTGCTGAACGGTGAAAGCGCACAGTAATGCACTTTTCTCCCAGCAAATACACTGTTTCTAAGGAAATGGGAACACACTGATGAGACACTTGTGGGAGCTACTGTGACTAAAACTGAGCTTCCCTACGCACAGGGAAACAAGAGAAATGCTTATTTCATCAAGCCCAGTTACATACTCAGAATCTGTACTACTGTGCAAATAGGCATGTCTCTGTAGGCAAAAAACTCATTTCTGACAAAGTTGCCCAAATGCATCTCAGAAGTGTGCAACTTGTTCCCTGAGTTAGAAAACGTCGAGAAACGGTCGTTTCTGCTAACGCTGTGCTTCTACACATGTATTTGCTGAACGGTGAAAGCACACAGTAATGCACTTTTCTCCCAGCAAATACACTGTTTCTAAGGAAATGGGAACACACTGAGGAGACACTTGTGGGAGCTACTGTGACTAAAACTGAGCTTCCCTACGCACAGGGAAGCAAGAGAAATGCTGATTTCATTAAGCCCAGTTACATACTCAGAATCTGTACTACTGCGCAAATAGGCATGTCTCTGTAGGCAAAAAACTCATTTCTGACAAAGTTGACCAAATGCATCTCAGAAGTGTGCAACTTGTTCCCTGAGTTAGAAAACGTCGAGAAACGGTCATATCTGCTAACGCTGTGCTTCTACACATGTATTTGCTGAACGGTGAAAGCGCACAGTAATGCACTTTTCTCCCAGCAAATACACTGTTTCTAAGGAAATGGGAACACACTGAGAAGACACTTGTGGGAGCTACTGTGACTAAAACTGAGCTTCCCTACGCACAGGAAAGCAAGAGAAATGCTGATTTCATCAAGCCCAGTTACATACTCAGAATCTGTACTACTGCGCAAATAGGCATGTCTCTGTAGGCAAAAAACACATTTCTGACAAAGTTGCCCAAATGCATCTCAGAAGTGTGTCACTTGTTCCCTGAGTTAGAAAACGTCGAGAAATGGTCATATCTGATAATGCTGTGCTTCTACACATGTATTTGCTGAACGGTGAAAGCGCACAGTAATGCAGTTTTCTCCCAGCAAATACACTGTTTCTAAGGAAATGGGAACACACTGAGGAGACACTTGTGGGAGCTACTGTGACTAAAACTGAGCTTCCCTACGCACAGGGAAGCAAGATAAATGCTGATTTCATCAAGCCCAGTTACATACTCAGAATCTGTACTACTGCGCAAATAGGCATGTGTCTGTAGGCAAAAAACTCATTTCTGACAAAGTTGCCCAAATGCATCTCAGAAGTGTGCAACTTGTTCCCTGAGTTAGAAAACGTCGAGAAACGGTCATATCTGCTAGCGCTGTGCTTCTACACATGTATTTGCTGAACGGTGAAAGCGCACAGTAATGCACTTTTCTCCCAGCAAATACACTGTTTCTAAGGAAATGGGAACACACTGAGGAGACACTTGTTGGAGCTACTGTGACTAAAACTGAGCTTCTCTACGCACAGGGAAGCAAGAGAAATGCTGATTTCATCAAGCCCAGTTACATACTCAGAATCCTTACTACTGCGCAAATAGGCATGAATCTGTAGGCAAAAAACTCATTTCGGACAATGTTGCCCAAATGCATCTCAGAAGTGTGCAACTTGTTCCCTGAGTTAGAAAACGTCGAGAAACGTTCGTTTCTGCTAGCGCTGTGCTTCTACACATGTATTTGCTGAACGGTGAAAGCGCACAGTAATGCACTTTTCTCCCAGCAAATACACTGTTTCTGAGGAACTGGGAACAAACTGAGGAGACACTTGTGGGAGCTACTGTGACTAAAACTGAGCTTCCCTACGCACAGGGAAGCAAGAGAAATGCTGATTTCATCAAGCCCAGTTACATACTCAGAATCTGTACTACTGCACAAATAGGCATGTCTCTGTAGGCCAAAACTCATTTCTGACAAAGTTGCCCAAATGCATCTCAGAAGTAAGCAACTTGTTCCCTGAGTTAGAAAACGTCGAGAAACGTTCGTTTCTGCTAGCGCTGTGCTTCTACACATGTATTTGCTGAACGGTGAAAGCGCACAGTAATGCACTTTTCTCCCAGCAAATACACTGTTTCTAAGGAAATGGGAACACACTGAGGAGACACTTGTGGGAGCTACTGTGACTAAAACTGAGCTTCTCTACGCACAGGAAAGCAAGAGAAATGCTGATTTCATCAAGCCCAGTTACATACTCAGAATCTATACTACTGCGCAAATAGGCATGTGTCTGTAGGCAAAAAACTCATTTCTGACAATGTTGCCCAAATGCATCTCAGAAGTGTGTAACTTGTTCCCTGAGTTAGAAAACGTCGAGAAACGTTCGTTTCTGCTAGCGCTGTGCTTCTACACATGTATTTGCTGAACGGTGAAAGCGCACAGTAATGCACTTTTCTCCCAGCAAATACACTGTTTCTGAGGAACTGGGAACACACTGAGGAGACACTTGTGGGAGCTACAGTGACTAAAACTGAGCTTCCCTACGCACAGGGAAGCAAGAGAAATGCTGATTTCATCAAGCCCAGTTACATACTCAGAATCTGTACTACTGCGCAAATTGGCAAGAATCTGTAGGCAAAAAACTCATTTCTGACAAAGTTGCCCAAATGCATCTCAGAAGTGTGCAACTTGTTCCCTGAGTTAGAAAACGTCGAGAAACGGTCGTTTCTGCTAGCGCTGTGCATCTATACATGTATTTGCTGAACGGTGAAAGCGCATAGTAATGCACTTTTCCCCCAGCAAATACACTGTTTCTAAGGAAATGGGAACACACTGAGGAGACACTTGTGGGAGCTACTGTGACTAAAACTGAGCTTCCCTACGCACAGGGAAGCAAGAGAAATGCTGATTTCATCAAGCCCAGTTACATACTCAGAATCTGTACTACTGCGCAAATAGGCATGTCTCTGTAGGCAAAAAACTCATTTCTGACAAAGTTGCCCAAATGCATCTCAGAAGTGTGCAACTTGTTCCCTGAGTTAGGAAACGTCGAGAAATGTTCGTTTCTGCTAGCGCTGTGCTTCTACACATGTATTTGCTGAACGGTGAAAGCGCACAGTAATGCACTTTTCTCCCAGCAAATACACTGTTTCTAAGGAAATGGGAACACACTAAGGAGACACTTGTGGGAGCTACTGTGACTAAAACTGGGCTTCCCTACGCACAGGGAAGCAAGAGAAATGCTGATTTCATCAAGCCCAGTTACATACTCAGAATCTGTACTACTACGCAAATAGGCATGTCTCTGTAGGCAAAAAACTCATTTCTGACAAAGTTGCCCAAATGCATCTCAGAAGTGTGCCACTTGTTCCCTGAGTTAGAAAACGTCGAGAAACGGTCGTTTCAGCTAGCGCTGTGCTTCTACACATGTATTTGCTGAACGGTGAAAGCGCACAGTAATGCACTTTTCTCCCAGCAAATACACTGTTTCTAAGGAACTGGGAACACACTGAGGAGACACTTGTGGGAGCTACTGTGACTAAAAGTGAGCTTCCCTATGCACAGGGAAGCAAGAGAAATGCTGATTTCATCAAGCCCAGTTACATACTCAGAATCTGTACTACTGCGCAAATAGGCATGTCTCTTTAGGCAAAAAACTCATTTCTGACAAAGTTGCCCAAATGCATCTCAGAAGTGTGCATCTTGTTCCCTGAGTTAGAAAACGTCGAGAAACGTTCGTTTCTGCTAGCGCTGTGCTTCTACACATGTATTTGCTGAACGGTGAAAGCGCACAGTAATGCACTTTTCTCCCAGCAAATACACTGTTTCTAAGGAAATGGGAACACACTGAGGAGACACTTGTGGGAGCTACTGTGACTAAAACTGAGCTTCCCTACGCACAGGGAAGCAAGAGAAATGCTGATTTCATCAAGCCCAGTTACATACTCAGAATCTGTACTACTGCGCAAATAGGCATGTCTCTTTAGGCAAAAAACTCATTTCTGACAAAGTTGCCCAAATGCATCTCAGAAGTGTGCAACTTGTTCCCTGAGTTAGAAAACGTCGAGAAACGGTCGTTTCTGCTTGCGCTGTGCTTCTACACATGTATTTGCTGAACGGTGAAAGCGCACAGTAATGCACTTTTCTCCCAGCAAATACACTGTTTCTAAGGAAATGGGAACACACTGAGGAGACACTTGTGGGAGCTACTGTGACTAAAACTGAGCTTCCCTACGCACAGGGAAGCAAGAGAAATGCTGATTTCATCAAGCCCAGTTACATACTCAGAATCTGTACTACTGCGCAAATAGGCATGTCTCTTTAGGCAAAAAACTCATTTCTGACAAAGTTGCCCAAATGCATCTCAGAAGTGTGCAACTTGTTCCCTCAGTTAGAAAACGTCGAGAAACGGTCGTTTCTGCTAGCGCTGTGCTTCTACACATGTATTTGCTGAACGGTGAAAGCGCACAGTAATGCACTTTTCTCCCAGCAAATACACTGTTTCTAAGGAAATGGGAACACACTGAGGAGACACTTATGGGAGCTACTGTGACTAAAACTGAGCTTCCCTACACACAGGGAAGCAAGAGAAATGCTGATTTCATCAAGCCCAGTTACATACTCAGAATCTGTACTACTGCTCAAATAGGCATGTCTCTTTAGGCAAAAAACTCATTTCTGACAAAGTTGCCCAAATGCATCTCAGAAGTGTGCAACTTGTTCCCTGAGTTAGAAAACGTCGAGAAACGGTCGTTTCTGCTAGCGCTGTGCTTCTACACATGTATATGCTGAACGGTGAAAGCGCACAGTAATGCACTTTTCTCCCAGCAAATACACTGTTTCTAAGGAAATGGTAACACACTGAGGAGACACTTGTGGGAGCTACTGTGACTAAAACTGAGCTTCCCTATGCACAGGGAAGCAAGAGAAATGCTGATTTCATCAAGCCCAGTTACATACTCAGAATCTGTACTACTGCTCAAATAGGCATGTCTCTTTAGGCAAAAAACTCATTTCTGACAAAATTGCCCAAATGCATCTCAGAAGTGTGCAACTTGTTCCCTGAGTTAGAAAACGTCGAAAAACGGTCGTTTCTGCTAGCGCTGTGCTTCTACACATGTATTTGCTGAACGGTGAAAGCGCACAGTAATGCACTTTTCTCCCAGCAAATACACTGTTTCTAAGGAAATGGGAACACACTGAGGAGACACTTGGGGGAGCTACTGTGACTAAAACTGAGCTTCCCTACGCACAGGGAAGCAAGAGAAATGCTGATTTCATCAAGCCCAGTTACAGACTCAGAATCTGTACTAATGCACAAATAGGCATGTCTCTTTAGGCAAAAAACTCATTTCTGACAAAGTTGCCCAAATGCATCTCAGAAGTGTGGAACTTGTTCCCTGAGTTAGAAAACGTCGAGAAACGGTCGTTTCTGCTAGCTCTGTGCTTCTACAAATGTATTTGCTGAACGGTGAAAGCGCACAGTAATGCACTTTTCTCCTAGCAAATACACTGTTTCCAAGGAAATGGGAACACACTGAGGAGACACTTGTGGGAGCTACTGTGACTAAAACAGAGCTTCCCAATGCACAGGGAAGGAAGAGAAATGCTGATTTCATCAAGCCCTGTTACATACTCAGAATCTGTACTACTGCGCAAATAGGCATGTCTCTTTAGGCACAAAACTCATTTCTGACAAAGTTGCCCAAATGCATTTCAGAAGTGTGCAACTTGTTCCCTGAGTTAGAAAACATCGAGAAACGGTCGTTTCTGCTAGCGCTGTGCTTCTACACATGTATTTGCTGAACGGTGAAAGCACACAGTAATGCACTTTTCTCCCAACAAATACACTGTTTCTAAGGAAAAGGGAACACACTGAGGAGACACTTGTGGGAGCTACTGTGACTAAAACTGAGCTTCCCTATGCACAGGGAAGCAAGAGAAATGCTGATTTCATCAAGCCCAGTTACATACTCAGAATCTGTACTACTGCGCAAATAGGCATGTCTCTTTAGGCAAAAAACTCATTTCTGACACAGTTGCCCAAATGCATCTCAGAAGTGTGCAACTTGTTCCCTGAGTTAGATAACGTCGAGAAACGGTGTTTCTGCTAGAGTTGTGCTTCTACACATGTATTTGCTGAACGGTGAAAGCGCACAGTAATGCACTTTTCTCCCAGCAAATACACTGTTTCTAAGGAAATGGGAACACACTGAGGAGACACTTGTGGGAGCTACTGTGACTAAAACTGAGCTTCCCTACGCACAGGGAAGCAAGGGAAATGCTGATTTCACCAAGCCCAGTTACATATTCAGAATCTGTACTACTGCGCATATAGGCATGTCTCTTTAGGCAAAAAACTCAATACTGACAAAGTTGCCCAAATGCATCTCAGAAGTGTGCAACTTGTTCCCTGAGTTAGAAAACGTCGAGAAACGGTCGTTTCTGCTAGCGCTGTGCTTCTACACATGTATTTGCTGAACGGTGAAAGCGCACAGTAATGCACTTTTCTCCCAGCAAATACACTGTTTCTAAGGAAATGGGAACACACTGAGGAGACACTTGTGGGAGCTACTGTGACTAAAACTGAGCTTCCCTACGCACAGGGAAGCAAGAGAAATGCTGATTTCATCAAGCCCAGTTACACACTGAGAATATGTACTACGGCACAAATAGGCATGTCTCTGTAGGCAAAAAACTCATTTCTGACAAAGTTGCCCAAATGCATCTCAGAAGTGTGCAACTTGTTCCCTGAGTTAGAAAACGTCGAGAAACGGTCTTTTCTGCTAGCGCTGTGCTTCTACACATGTATTTGCTGAACGGTGAAAGCGCACAGTAATGCACTTTTCTCCCAGCAAATACACTGTTTCTAAGGAAATGGGAACACACTGAGGAGACACTTGTGGGAGCTACTGTGACTAAAACTGAGCTTCCCTACACACAGGGAAGCAAGAGAAATGCTGATTTCATCAAGCCCAGTTACATACTCAGAATCTGTACTACTGCGCAAATAGGTATGTCTCTGTAGGCAAAAAACTCATTTCTGACAAATTTGCCCAAATGCATCTCAGAAGTGTGCAACTTGTTCTCTGAGTTAGAAAATGTCGAGAAACGGTCGTTTCTGCTAGCGCTGTGCTTCTACACATGTACTTGCTGAACGGTGAAAGCGCACAGTAATGCACTTTTATCCCAGCAAATACACTGTTTCTAAGAAAATGGGAACACTGTGGAGACACTTGTGGGGGCTACTGTGACTAAAACTGACCTTCCCTATGCACAGGGAAGCAAGAGAAATGCTGATTTCATCAAGCCCAGTTACATACTCAGAATCTGTACTACTGCGCAAATAGGCATGTCTCTTTAGGCAAAAAACTCATTTCTGACAAAGTTGCCCAAATGCATCTCAGAAGTGTGCAATTTGTTCCCTGAGTTAGAAAACGTCGAGAAACGGTCGTTTCTGCTAGCGCTGTGCTTCTACACATGTATTTACTGAACGGTGAAAGCGCACAGTAATGCACTTTTCTCCCAGCAAATACACTGTTTCTAAGGAAATGGCAACACACTGAGGAGACACTTGTGGGAGCTACTGTGACTAAAACTGAGCTTCCCTATGCACAGGGAAGCAAGAGAAATGCTGATTTCATCAAGCCCAGTTATATACTCAGAATCTGTACTACTGCTCAAATAGGCATGTCTCTTTAGGCAAAAAACTCATTTCTGACAAAGTTGCCCAAATGCATCTCAGAAGTGTGCAACTTGTTCCCTGAGTTAGAAAACGTCGAGAATCGGTCGTTTCTGCTAGCGCTGTGCTTCTACACATGTATTTGCTGAACGGTGAAAGCGCACAGTAATGCACTTTTCTCCCAGCAAATACACTGTTTCTAAGGAAATGGGAACACACTGAGGAGACACTTGTGGGAGCTACTGTGACTAAAACTGAGATTCCCTACGCACAGGGAAGCAAGAGAAATGCTGATTTCATCAAGCCCAGTTACAGACTCAGAATCTGTACTAATGCGCAAATAGGCATGTCTCTTTAGGCAAAAAACTCATTTCTGACAAAGTTGCCCAAATGCATCTCAGAAGTGTGCAACTTGTTCCCTGAGTTAGAAAACGTCGAGAAACGGTCATTTCTGCTAGCGCTGTGCTTCTACACATGTATTTGCTGAACGGTGAAAGCGCACAGTAATGCACTTTTCTCCTAGCAAATACACTGTTTCCAAGGAAATGGGAACACACTGAGGAGACAATTGTGGGAGCTACTGTGACTAAAACAGAGCTTCCCTATGCACAGGGAAGGAAGAGAAATGCTGATTTCATCAAGCCCTGTTACATACTCAGAATCTGTACTACTGCGCAAATAGGCATGTCTCTTTAGGCAAAAAACTCATTTCTGACAAAGTTGCCCAAATGCATTTCAGAAGTGTGCAACTTGTTCCCTGAGTTAGAAAACATCGAGAAACGGTCGTTTCTGCTAGCGCTGTGCTTCTACACATGTATTTGCTGAACGGTGAAAGCACACAGTAATGCACTTTTCTCCCAGCAAATACACTGTTTCTAAGGAAATGGGAACACACTGAGGAGACACTTGTGGGAGCTACTGTGACTAAAACTGAGCTTCCCTATGCACAGGGAAGCAAGAGAAATGCTGATTTCATCAAGCCCAGTTACATACTCAGAATCTGTACTACTGCCCAAATAGGCATGTCTCTTTAGGCAAAAAACTCATTTCTGACACAGTTGCCCAAATGCATCTCAGAAGTGTGCAACTTGTTCCCTGAGTTAGAAAATGTCGAGAAACGGTGTTTCTGCTAGAGTTGTGCTTCTACACATGTATTTGCTGAACGGTGAAAGCGCACAGTAATGCACTTTTCTCCCAGCAAATACACTGTTTCTAAGGAAATGGGAACACACTGAGGAGATACTTGTGGGACCTACTGTGACTAAAACTGAGCTCCCCTACGCACAGGGAAGCAAGGGAAATGCTGATTTCACCAAGCCCAGTTACATACTCAGAATCTGTACTACTGCGCAAATAGGCATGTCTCTTTAGGCAAAAAACTCAATACTGACAAAGTTGCCCAAATGCATCTCAGAAGTGTGCAACTTGTTCCCTGAGTTAGAAAACGTCGAGAAACGGTCGTTTCTGCTAGCGCTGTGCTTCTACACATGTATTTGCTGAACGGTGAAAGCGCACAGTAATGCACTTTTATCCCAGCAAATACATTGTTTCTACGGAAATGGGAACACACTGAGGAGACACTTGTGGGAGCTACTGTGACTAAAACTGAGCTTCCCTACGCACAGGGAAGCAAGAGAAATGCTGATTTCATCAAGCCCAGTTACATACTCTGAATCTGTACTACTGCGCAAATAGGCATGTCTCTGTAGGCAAAAATCTCATTTCTGACAAAGTTGCCCAAATGCATCTCAGAAGTGTGCAACTTGTTCTCTGAGTTAGAAAATATCGAGAAACGGTCGTTTCTGCTAGCGCTGTGCTTCTACACATGTCCTTGCTGAACGGTGAAATCGCACAGTAATGCACTTTTATCCCAGCAAATACACTGTTTCTAAGAAAATGGGAACACTGTGGAGACACTTGTGGGAGCTACTGTGACTAAAACTGACCTTCCCTACGCACAGGGAAGCAAGAGAAATGCTGATTTCATCAAGCCCAGTTACATACTCAGAATATGTACTACGGCACAAATAGGCATGTCTCTTTAGGCAAAAAACTCATTTCTGACAAAGTTGCCCAAATGCATCTCAGAAGTGTGCAACTTGTTCCCTGAGTTACTAAACGTCGAGAAACGGTCTTTTCTGCTAGCGCTGTGCTTCTACACATGTATTTGCTGAACGGTGAAAGCACACAGTAATGAACTTTTCTCCCAGCAAATACACTGTTTCTAAGGAAATGGGAACACACTGAGGAGACACTTGTGGGAGCTACTGTGACTAAAACTGAGCTTCCCTACGCACAGGGAATCAAGAGAAATGCTGATTTCATCAAGCCCAGTTACATACTCAGAATCTGTACTACTGCGCAAATAGGCATGTCTCTGTAGGCAAAAAACTCATTTCTGACAAAGTTGCCCAAATGCATCTCAGAAGTGTGCAACTTGTTCTCTGAGTTAGAAAATGTCGAGAAACGGTCGTTTCTGCTAGCGCTGTGCTTCTACACATGTACTTGCTGAACGGTGAAAGCGCACAGTAATGCACTTTTAACCCAGCAAATACACTGTTTCTAAGAAAATGGGAACACTGTGGAGACACTTGTGGGGGCTACTGTGACTAAAACTGAGCTTCCCTACGCACAGGGAAGCAAGAGAAATGCTGATTTCATCAAGCCCAGTTACATTCTCAGAATATGTACTTCGGCACAAATAGGCATGTCTCTGTAGGCAAAAAACTCATTTCTGACAAAGTTGCCCAAATGCATCTCAGAAGTGTGCAACTTGTTCCCTGAGTTAGAAAACGTCGAGAAACGGTCGTTTCTGCTAGCGCTGTGCTTCTACACATGTATTTGCTGAACGGTGAAAGCGCACAGTAATGCACTTTTCTCCCAGCAAATACACTGTTTCTAAGGAAATGGGAACACACTGAGGAGACACTTGTGGGAGCTACTGTGACTAAAACTGAGCTTCCCTATGCACAGGGAAGCAAGAGAAATGCTGATTTCATCAAGCCCAGTTACATACTCAGAATCTGTACTACTGCGCAAATAGGCATGCATGTCTCTGTAGGCAAAAAACTCATTTCTGACAAAGTTGCCCAAATGCATCTCAGAAGTGTGCAACTTGTTCTCTGAGTTAGAAAATGTCGAGAAACGGTCGTTTCTGCTAGCGCTGGGCTTCTACACATGTATTTGCTGAACGGTGAAAGCACACAGTAATGCACTTTTCTCCCAGCAAATACACTGTTTCTAAGGAAATGGGAACACACTGAGGAGATACTTGTGGGACCTACTGTGACTAAAACTGAGCTTCCCTATGCACAGGGAAGCAAGGGAAATGCTGATTTCACCAAGCCCAGTTACATACTCAGAATCTGTACTATTGCGCAAATAGGCATGTCTCTTTAGGCAAAAAACTCAATACTGACAAAGTTGCCCAAATGCATCTCAGAAGTGTGCAACTTGTTCCCTGAGTTAGAAAACGTCGAGAAACGGTCGTTTCTGCTAGCGCTGTGCTTCTACACATGTATTTGCTGAACGGTGAAAGCGCACAGTAATGCACTTTTATCCCAGCAAATACACTGTTTCTACGGAAATGGGAACACACTGAGGAGACACTTGTGGGAGCTACTGTGACTAAAACTGAGCTTCCCTACGCACAGGGAAGCAAGAGAAATGCTGATTTCATCAAGCCCAGTTACATACTCTGAATCTGTCCTACTGCGCAAATAGGCATGTCTCTGTAGGCAAAAATCTCATTTCTGACAAAGTTGCCCAAATGCATCTCAGAAGTGTGCAACTTGTTCTCTGAGTTAGAAAATATCGAGAAACGGTCGTTTCTGCTAGCGCTGTGCTTCTACACATGTCCTTGCTGAACGGTGAAATCGCACAGTAATGCACTTTTATCCCAGCAAATACACTGTTTCTAAGAAAATGGGAACACTGTGGAGACACTTGTGGGAGCTACTGTGACTAAAACTGACCTTCCCTACGCACAGGGAAGCAAGAGAAATGCTGATTTCATCAAGCCCAGTTACATACTCAGAATATGTACTACGGCACAAATAGGCATGTCTCTTTAGGCAAAAAACTCATTTCTGACAAAGTTGCCCAAATGCATCTCAGAAGTGTGCAACTTGTTCCCTGAGTTAGAAAACGTCGAGAAACGTTCGTTTCTGCTAGCGCTGTGCTTCTACACATGTATTTGCTGAACGGTGAAAGCGCACAGTAATGCACTTTTCTCCCAGCAAATACACTGTTTCTAAGGAAATGGGAACACACTGAGGAGACACTTGTGGGAGCTACTGTGACTAAAACTGAGCTTCCCTACGCACAGGGAAGCAAGAGAAATGCTGATTTCATCAAGCCCAGTTACATACTGAGACTATGTACTACGCCACAAATAGGCATGTCGCTGTAGGCAAAAAACTCATTTCTGACAAAGTTGCCCAAATGCATCTCAGAAGTGTGCAACTTGTTCCCTGAGTTACTAAACGTCGAGAAACGGTCTTTTCTGCTAGCGCTGTGCTTCTACACATGTATTTGCTGAACGGTGAAAGCACACAGTAATGAACTTTTCTCCCAGCAAATACACTGTTTCTAAGGAAATGGGAACACACTGAGGAGACACTTGTGGGAGCTACTGTGACTAAAACTGAGCTTCCCTACGCACAGGGAATCAAGAGAAATGCTGATTTCATCAAGCCCAGTTACATACTCAGAATCTGTACTACTGCGCAAATAGGCATGTCTCTGTAGGCAAAAAACTCATTTCTGACAAAGTTGCCCAAATGCATCTCAGAAGTGTGCAACTTGTTCTCTGAGTTAGAAAATGTCGAGAAACGGTCGTTTCTGCTAGCGCTGTGCTTCTACACATGTACTTGCTGAACGGTGAAAGCGCACAGTAATGCACTTTTAACCCAGCAAATACACTGTTTCTAAGAAAATGGGAACACTGTGGAGACACTTGTGGGGGCTACTGTGACTAAAACTGAGCTTCCCTACGCACAGGGAAGCAAGAGAAATGCTGATTTCATCAAGCCCAGTTACATTCTCAGAATATGTACTTCGGCACAAATAGGCATGTCTCTGTAGGCAAAAAACTCATTTCTGACAAAGTTGCCCAAATGCATCTCAGAAGTGTGCAACTTGTTCCCTGAGTTAGAAAACGTCGAGAAACGGTCGTTTCTGCTAGCGCTGTGCTTCTACACATGTATTTGCTGAACGGTGAAAGCGCACAGTAATGCACTTTTCTCCCAGCAAATACACTGTTTCTAAGGAAATGGGAACACACTGAGGAGACACTTGTGTGAGCTACTGTGACTAAAACTGAGCTTCCCTACGCACAGGGAAGCAAGAGAAATGCTGATTTCATCAAGCCCAGTTACATACTCAGAATCTGTACTACTGCGCAAATAGGCATGCATGTCTCTGTAGGCAAAAAACTCATTTCTGACAAAGTTGCCCAAATGCATCTCAGAAGTGTGCAACTTGTTCTCTGAGTTAGAAAATGTCGAGAAACGGTCGTTTCTGCTAGCGCTGGGCTTCTACACATGTACTTGCTGAACGGTGAAAGCGCACAGTAATGCACTTTTCTCCCAGCAAATACACTGTTTCTAAGAAAATGGGAACACTGTGGAGACACTTGTGGGAGCTACTGTGACTAAAACTGACCTTCCCTACGCACAGGGAAGCAAGAGAAATGCTGATTTCATCAAGCCCAGTTACATACTCAGAATATGTACTACGGCACATATATGCATGTCTCTGTAGGCAAAAAACTCATTTCTGACAAAGTTGCCCAAATGCATCTCAGAAGTGTGCAACTTGTTCCCTGAGTTAGAAAATGTCGAGAAACGTTCGTTTCTGCTAGCGCTGTGCTTCTACACATGTATTTGCTGAACGGTGAAAGCGCACAGTAATGCACTTTTCTCCCAGCAAATACACTGTTTCTAAGGAAATGGGAACACACTGAGGAGACACTTGTGGGAGCTACAGTGACTAAAACTGAGCTTCCCTACGCACAGGAAAGCAAGAGAAATGCTGATTTCATCAAGCCCAGTTACATACTCAGAATCTGTACTACTGTGCAAATGGCATGTCTCTTTAGGCAAAAAACTCATTTCTGACAAAGTTGGCCAAATGCATCTCAGAAGTGTGCAACTTGTTCCCTGAGTTAGAAAACGTCGAGAAACGGTTGTTTCTGCTAGCGCTGTGCTTCTACAAATGTATTTGCTGAACGGTGAAAGCGCACAGTAATGCACTTTTCTCCTAGCAAATACACTGTTTCTACGGAAATGGGAACACACTAAGGAGACACTTGTGGGAGCTACTGTGACTAAAACTGAGCTTCCCTACGCACAGGGAAGCAAAAGAAATGCTGATTTCGTCAAGCCCAGTTACATACTCAGAATCTGTACTACTGCGCAAATAGGCATGTCTCTTTAGGCAAAAAACTCATTTCTGACAAAGTTGCCCAAATGCATCTCAGAAGGGTGCACCTTTTTCCCTGAGTTAGAAAACGTCGAGAAACGGTCGTATCTGCTAGCGCTGTGCTTCTACACATGTATTTGCTGAACGGTGAAAGCGCACAGTAATGCACTTTTCTCCCAGCAAATACACTGTTTCTAAGGAAATGGGATCACACTGAGGAGACACTTGTGGGAGCTACTGTGACTAAAACTGTTCTTCCGTACGCAAAAGGAAGCAAGAGAAATGCTGATTTCATCAAGCCCAGTTACATACTCAGAATCTGTACTGCTGCGCAAATAGGCATGTCTCTTTAGGAAAAAAACTCATTTCTGACAAAGTTGCCCAAATGCATCTCAGAACTGTGCAAATTGTTCCCTGAGTTGGAAAACGTCGAGAAACGGTCTTTTCTGCTAGCGCTGTGCTTCTACACATGTATTTGCTGAACGGTGAAAGCGCACAATAATGAACTTTTCTCCCAGTAAATACACTGTTTCTAAGGAAATGGGAACACACTGAGGAGACAATTGTGGGAGCTACTGTGACTAAAACTGGGCTTCCCTACGCACAGGGAAGCAAGAGAAATGCTGATTACATCAAGCCCAGTTACATACTCAGAATCTGTACTACTGCGCAAATAGGCATGTCTCTGTAGGCAAAAAACTCATTTCTGACAAAGTTGCCCAAATGCATCTCAGAAGTGTGTAACTTGTTCCCTGAGTTAGAAAACGTCGAGAAATGGTCGTTTCTGCTAGCGCTGTGCTTCTACACATGTATTTGCTGAACGGTGAAAGCGCACAGTAATGCACTTTTCTCCTAGCAAATACACTGTTTCTAAGGAAATGGGAACACACTGAGGAGACACTTGTGGGAGCTACTGTGACTAAAACTGAGCTTCCTACGCACAGGGAAGCAAGAGAAATGCTGATTTCATCAAGCCCAGTTACATACTCAGAATCTGTACTACTGCGCAAATAGGCATGTCTCTTTAGGCAAAAAACTCATTTCTGACAAAGTTGCCCAAATGCATCTCAGAAGTGTGCAACTTGTTCCCTGAGTTAGAAAACGTTGAGAAACGTTCATTTCTGCTAGCGCTGTGCTTCTACACATGTATTTGCTGAACGGTGAAAGCGCACAGTAATGCACCTTTCTCCCAGCAAATACACTGTTTCTAAGGAAATGGGAACACACTGAGGAGACACTTGTGGGAGCTACAGTGACTAAAACTGAGCTTCCCTACGCACAGGGAAGCAAGAGAAATGCTGATTTCATCAAGCCCAGTTACATACTCAGAATCTGTAGTACTGCGCAAATAGGCCTGTCTCTGTAGGTAAAAAAACTCATTTCTGACAAAGTTGCCCAAATGCATCTCAGAAGTGTGCAACTTGTTCCCTGAGTTAGAAAACGTCGAGAAACGGTCTTTTCTGCTAGCGCTGTGCTTCTACACATGTATTTGCTGAACGGTGAAAGCGCACAGTAATGCACTTTTCTCCCAGCAAATACACTGTTTCTAAGGAAATGGGAACACACTGAGGAGACACTTGTGGGAGCTACTGTGACTAAAACTGAGCTTCCCTATGCACAGGGAAGCAAGAGAAATGCTGATTTCATCAAGCCCAGTTACATACTCAGAATCTGTCCTACTGCGCAAAAAGGCATGTCTCTTTAGGCAAAAAACTCATTTCTGACAAAGTTGCCAAATGCATCTCAGAAGTGTGCAACTTGTTCACTGAGTTAGAAAACGTCAAGAAACTTTCATTTCTGCTAGCGCTGTGCTTCTACACATGTATTTGCTGAACGGTGAAAGCGCACAGTAATGCACTTTTCTCCCAGCAAATACACTGTTTCTAAGGAAATGGGAACACACTGAGGAGACACTTGTGGGAGCTACTGTGACTAAAACTGAGCTTCCCTACGCACAGGGAAGCAAGAGAAATGCTGATTTCATCAAGCCCAGTTACATACTCAGAATCTGTACTACTGCGCAAATAGGCATGTCTCTGTAGGTAAAAAACTCATTTCTGTCAAAGTTGCCCAAATGCATCTCAGAAGTGTGCAACTTGTTCTCTGAGTTAGAAAACATCGAGAAACGGTCTTTTCTGCTAGCGCTGTGCTTCTACATATGTACTTGCTGAACGGTGAAAGCGCACAGTAATGCACTTTTCTCCCAGCAAATACACTATTTCTAAGGAAATGGGAACACACTGAGGAGACACTTGTGGGAGCTTCTGTGACTAAAACTGAGCTTCCATACGCACAGGGAAGCAAGAGAAATGCTGATTACATCAAGCCCAGTTACATACTCAAAATCTGTACTACTGCGAAAATAGGCATGTCTCTGTAAGAAAAAAACTCATTTCTGACAAAGTTGGCCAAATGCATCTCAGAAGTGTGCAACTTGTTCCCTGAGTTAGAAAACGTCGAGAAACGGTCGTTTCTGCTAGCGCTGTGCTTCTACACTTGTATTTGCTGAACGGTGAAAGCGCACAGTAATGCACTTTTCTCCTAGCAAATACACTGTTTCTAAGGAAATGGGAACACACTGAGGAGACACTTGTGGGAGCTACTGTGACTAAAACTGAGCTTCCCTATGCACAGGGAAGCAAGAGAAATGCTAATTTCATCAAGCCCAGTTACATACTCAGAATCTGTACTACTGCGCAAATAGGCATGTCTCTGTAGGCAAAAAACTCATTTCTGACAAAGTTGCCCAAATGCATCTCAGAAGTGTGCAACTTGTTCCCTGAGTTAGAAAACGTCGAGAAACGGTCTTTTCTCCCAGCGCTGTGCTTCTACACATGTATTTGCTGAACGGTGAAAGCGCACAGTAATGCACTTTTCTCCCAGCAAATACACTGTTTCTAAGGAAATGGGAACACACGGAGGAGACACTTGTGGGAGCTACTGTGACTAAAACTGAGCTTCCCTACGCACAGGGAAGCAAGAGAAATGCTGATTTCATCACGCCCAGTTACATACTCAGAATCTGTACTACTGCGCAAATAGGCATGTCTCTGTAGGCAAAAAACTCATTTCTGACAAAGTTGCCCAAATGCATCTCAGAAGTGTGCCACTTGTTCCCTGAGTTAGAAAACGTCGAGAAACGTTCGTTTCTGCTAGCGCTGTGCTTCTACACACGTACTTGCTGAACGGTGAAAGCGCACAGTAATGCACTTTTCTCCCAGCAAATACCCTGTTTCTAAGGAAATGGGAACACACTGAGGAGACACTTGTGGGAGCTACTGTGACTAAAACTGAGCTTCCCTACGCACAGGGAAGCAAGAGAAATGCTGATTTCATCAAGCCCAGTTACATACTCAGAATCTGAACTAGTGCGTAAATAGGCATGTCTCTGTAGGCAAAAAACCCATTTCTGACAAAAATTTCCCAAATGCATCTCAGAAGTTTGCAACTTGTTCCCTGAGATAGAAAACGTCGAGAAACGGTCGTATCTGCTAGCGCTGGGCTTCTAAACATGTATTTGCTGAACGGTGAAAGCGCACAGTAATGCACTTTTCTCCCAGCAAATACACTGTTTCTAAGGAAATGGGAACACACTGAGGAGACACTTGTGGGAGCTACTGTGACTAAAACAGAGCTTCCCTACGCACAGGGAAGCAAGAGAAATGCTGATTTCATCAAGCCCAGTTACATACTCAGAATCTGTACTACTGCGCAAATAGACATGTCTCTGTAGGCAAAAAAACTCATTTCTGACAAAGTTGCCCAAATGCATCTCAGAAGTGTGCAACTTGTTCCCTGAGTTAGAAAACGTCGAGAAACGTTCGTTTCTGCTAGCGCTGTGCTTCTTCACATGTATTTCCTGAACGGTGAAAGCGCACAGTAATGCACTTTTCTCCCAGCAAATACACTGTTTCTAAGGAAATGGGAACACACTGAGGAGACACTTGTGGGAGCTACTGTGACTAAAACTGAGCTTCCCTACGCACAGGGAAGCAAGAGAAATGCTGATTTCATCAAGCGCAGTTACATACTCAGAATCTGTACTACTGCGCAAATTGGCATGTCTCTGTAGGCAAAAAACTCATTTCTGACAAAGTTGCCCAAATGCATCTCAGAAGTGTGCCACTTGTTCCCTGAGTTAGAAAACGTCGAGAAATGTTCGTTTCTGCTAGCGCTGTGCTTCTACACACGTACTTGCTGAACGGTGAAAGCGCACAGTAATGCACTTTTCTCCTAGCAAATACACTGTTTCTAAGGAAATGGGAACACACTGAGGAGACACTTGTGGGAGCTACTGTGACTAAAACTGAGCTTCCCTACGCACAGGGAAGCCAGAGAAATGCTGATTTCATCAAGCCCAGTTACATACTCAGAATCTGTACTACTGCGCAAATAGGCATGTCTCTGTAGGCAAAAAAACTCATTTCTGACAAAGTTGCCCAAATGCATCTCAGAAGTGTGCAACTTGTTCCCTGAGTTAGAAAACGTCGAGAAACGGTCGTTTCTCCTAGCGCTGTGCTTCTACACATGTATTTGCTGAACGGTGAAAGCGCACAGTAATGCACTTTTCTCCCAGCAAATACACTGTTTCTAAGGAAATGGGAACACACTGAGGAGACACTTGTGGGAGCTACTGTGACTAAAACTGAGCTTCCCTATGCACAGGGAAGCAAGAGAAATGCTGATTTCATCAAGCCCAGTTACATACTCAGAATCTGTACTACTGCGCAAATAGGCATGTCTCTGTAGGCAAAAAACTCATTTCTGACAAAGTTTCCCAAATGCATCTCAGAAGTGTGCAACTTGTTCCCTGAGTTAGAAAACGTCGAGAAACGTTCGTTTCTGCTAGCGCTGTGCTTCTACACACGTACTTGCTGAACGGTGAAAGCGCACAGTAATGCACTTTTCTCCCAGCAAATACACTGTTTCTAAGGAAAGGGGAACACACTGAGGAGACACTTGTGGGAGCTACTGTGACTAAAACTGAGCTTCCCTACGCACAGGGAAGCAAGAGAAATGCTGATTTCATCCAGCCCAGTTACATACTCAGAATCTGAACTAGTGCGTAAATAGGCATGTCTCTGTAGGCAAAAAACTCATTTCTGACAAAATTTTCCCAAATGCATCTCAGAAGTTTGCAACTTGTTCCCTGAGATAGAAAACGTCGAGACACGTTCGTTTCTGCTAGCGCTGTGCTTCTACACATGTATTTGCTGAACGGTGAAAGCGCACAGTAATGCACTTTTCTCCCAGCAAATACACTGTTTCTAAGGAAAAGGGAACACACTGAGGAGACACTTGTGGGAGCTACTGTGACTAAAACTGAGCTTCCCTACGCACAGGGAAGCAAGAGAAATGCTGATTTCATCAAGCCCAGTTACATACTCAGAATCTGTACTACTGCGCAAATAGGCATGTCTCTGTAGGCAAAAAACTCATTTCTGACAAAGTTGCCCAAATACATCTCAGAAGTGTGCAACTTGTTCCCTGAGTTAGAAAACGTCGAGAAACATTCGTTTCTGCTAGCGCTGTGCTTCTACACATGTATTTGCTGAACGGTGAAAGCGCACAGTAATGCACTTTTCTCCCAGCAAATACACTGTTTCTAAGTAAATGGGAACACACTGAGGAGACACTTGTGGGAGCTACTGTGACTAAAACTGAGCTTCCCTACACACAGGGAAGCAAGAGAAATGCTGATTTCAACAAGCCCAGTTACATACTCAGAATCTGTACTACTGCGCAAATAGGCATGTCTCTGTAGGCAAAAAACTCATTTCTGACAAAGTTGCCCAAATGCATCTCAGAAGTGTGCCACTTGTTCCTTGAGTTAGATAACGTCGAGAAACGGTCGTTTTAGCTTGCGCTGTGCTTCTACACATGTATTTGCTGAATGGTGAAAGCACACAGTAATTTACATTTCTCCCAGCAAAAACACTGTTTCTAAGGAAATGGGAACACACTGAGGAGACACTTGTGGGAGCTACTGTGACTAAAACTGAGCTTCCCTACGCACAGGGAATCAAGAGAAATGCTGATTTCATCAAGCCCAGTTACATACTCAGAATCTGTACTACTGCGCAAATAGGCATGTCTCTGTAGGCAAAAAAATCATTTCTGACAAAGTTGCCCAAATGCATCTCAGAAGTATGCAACTTGTTCCCTGAGTTAGAAAACGTCGAGAAACGTTCGTTTCTGCTAGCGCTGTGCTTCTACACATGTATTTGCTGAACGGTGAAAGCGCACAGTAATGCACTTTTCTCCCAGCAAATACACTGTTTCTAAGGAAATGGGAACACACTGAGGAGACACTTGTGGGAGCTACTGTGACTAAAACTGAGCTTCCCTACGCACAGGGAAGCCAGAGAAATGCTGATTTCATCAAGCCCAGTTACATACTCAGAATCTGTACTACTGCGCAAATAGTCATGTCTCTGTAGGCAAAAAACTCATTTCTGACAAAGTTGCCCAAATGCATCTCAGAAGTGTGCAACTTGTTCCCTCAGTTAGAAAACGTCGAGAAACGGTCGTTTCTGCTAGCGCTGTGCTTCTACACATGTATTTGTTGAACGGTGAAAGCTCACAGTAATGCACTTTTCTCCCAGCAAATACACTGTTTCTAAGGAAATGGGAACACACTGAGGAGACACTTGTGGGAGCTACTGTGACTAAAACTGAGCTTCCCTACGCACAGGGAAGCAAGAGAAATGCTGATTTCATCAAGCCCAGTTACATACTCAGAATCTGTACTACTGCGCAAATAGGCATGTCTCTTTAGGCAAAAAACTCATTTCTGACAAAGTTGCCCAAAATGCATCTCAAAAGTGTGCAACTTGTTCCCTGAGTTAGAAAACGTCGAGAAACGGTCGTTTCTGCTAGCGCTATGCTTCTACACATGTATTTGCTGAACGGTGAAAGCGCACAGTAATGCACTTTTCTCCCAGCAAATACACTGTTTCTAAGGAAATGGGAACACACTGAGGAGACACTTGTGGGAGCTACTGTGACTAAAACTGAGCTTCCCTACGCACAGGGAAGCAAGAGAAATGCTGATTTCATCAGTCCCAGTTACATACTCAGAATCTGTACTACTGCGCAAATAGGCATGTCTCTGTAGGCAAAAAACTCATTTCTGACAAAGTTGCCCAAATGCATCTCAGAAGTGTGCAACTAGTTCCCTGAGTTAGAAAATGTCGAGAAACGGTCGTTTCTGCTAGCGCTGTGCTTCTACACATGTATTTGCTGAACGGTGAAAGCGCACATTAATGCACTTTTCTTCCAGCAAATACACTGTTTCTAAGGAAATGGGAACACACTGAGGAGACACTTGTGGGAGCTACTGTGACTAAAACTGAGCTTCCCTAAGCACAGGGAAGCAAGAGAAATGCTGATTTCATCCAGCCCAGTTACATACTCAGAATCTGTACTACTGCGCAAATAGGCATGTCTCTGTAGGCAAAAAATTCATTTCTGACAAAGTTGCCCAAATGCATCTCAGAAGTGTGCAACTTGTTCCCTGAGTTAGAAAACGTCGAGAAACGGTCGTTTCAGCTAGTGCTGTGCTTCTACACATGTATTTGCTGAACGGTGAAAGCACACAGTAATGCACTTTTATCCCAGCAAATACACTGTTTCTAAGGAAATGGGAACACACTGAGGAGACACTTGTGGGAGCTACTGTGACTAAAACTGAGCTTCCCTACGCACAGGGAATCAGGAGAAATGCTGATTTCATCAAGCCCAGTTACATACTCAGAATCTGTACTACTGCGCAAATAGGCATGTCTCTTTAGGCAAAAAACTCATTTCTGACAAAGTTGCCCAAATGCATCTCAGAAGTGTGCAACTTGTTCCCTGAGTTAGAAAACGTCGAGAAATGTTCGTTTCTGCTAGCGCTGTGCTTCTACACATGTATTTGCTGAATGGTGAAAGCGCACAGTAATGCACTTTTCTCCCAGCAAATACACTGTTTCTAAGAAACTGGGAACACACTGAGGAGACACTTGTGGGAGCTACTGTGACTAAAACTGAGCTTCCCTATGCACAGGGAAGCAAGAGAAATGCTGATTTCATCAAGCCCAGTTACATACTCAGAATCTGTACTACTGCGCAAATAGACATGTCTCTGTAGGCAAAAAACTCATTTCTGACAAAGTTGCCCAAATGCATCTCAGAAGTGTGCAACCTGTTCCCTGAGTTAGAAAACGTCGAGAAACGGTAGTTTCTGCTAGCGCTGTGCTTCTACACATGTATTTGCTGAACAGTGAAAGCGCACAATAATGCACTTTTCTCCCAGCAAATACACTGTTTCTAAGGAACTGGGAACACACTGAGGAGACACTTGTGGGAGCTACTGTGACTAAAACTGAGCTTCACTACGCACAGGGAAGCTAGAGAAATGCTGATTTCATCAAGCCCAGTTACATACTCAGAATCTGTACTACTGCGCAAATAGGCATGTCTCTGTAGGCAAAAAACTCATTTCCCACAAAGTTGCCCAAAATGCATCTCAGAAGTGTGCAACTTGTTCCCTGAGTTAGAAAACGTCGAGAAACGGTCGTTTCTGCTAGCGCTGTGCTTCTACACATGTATTTGCTGAACGGTGAAAGCGCACAGTAATGCACTTTTCTCCCAGCAAATACACTGTTTCTAAGGAAATGGGAACACACTGAGGAGACACTTGTGGGAGCTACTGTGACAAAAACTGAGCTTCCCTACGCACAGGGAAGCCAGAGAAATGCTGATTTCATCAAACCCAGTTACATACTCAGAATCTGTACTACTGCGCAAATAGGCATGTCTCTGTAGGCAAAAAACTCATTTCTGACAAAGTTGCCCAAATGCATCTCAGAAGTGTGCAACTTGTTCCCTCAGTTAGAAAACGTCGAGAAACGGTCGTTTCTGCTAGCGCTGTGCTTCTACACATGTATTTGCTGAACGGTGAAAGCGCACAGTAATGCACTTTTCTCCCAGCAAATACACTGTTTCTAAGGAAATGGGAACACACTGAGGAGACACTTGTGGGAGCTACTGTGACTAAAACTGAGCTTCCCTACACACAGGGAAGCAAGAGAAATGCTGATTTCATCAAGCCCAGTTACATACTCAGAATCTGTATTACTGCGCAAATAGGCATGTCTCTGTAGGCAAAAAACTCATTTCTGACAAAGTTGCCCAAATGCATCTCAGAAGTGTGCCACTTGTTCCTTGAGTTAGATAACGTCGAGAAACGGTCGTTTTAGCTTGCGCTGTGCTTCTACACATGTATTTGCTGAATGGTGAAAGCACACAGTAATTTACATTTCTCCCAGCAAAAACACTGTTTCTAAGGAAATGGGAACACACTGAGGAGACACTTGTGGGAGCTACTGTGACTAAAACTGAGCTTCCCTACGCACAGGGAATCAAGAGAAATGCTGATTTCATCAAGCCCAGTTACATACTCAGAATCTGTACTACTGCGCAAATAGGCATGTCTCTGTAGGCAAAAAAATCATTTCTGACAAAGTTGCCCAAATGCATCTCAGAAGTATGCAACTTGTTCCCTGAGTTAGAAAACGTCGAGAAACGTTCGTTTCTGCTAGCGCTGTGCTTCTACACATGTATTTGCTGAACGGTGAAAGCGCACAGTAATGCACTTTTCTCCCAGCTAATACACTGTTTCTAAGGAAATGGGAACACACTGAGGAGACACTTGTGGGAGCTACTGTGACTAAAACTGAACTTCCCTACGCACAGGGAAGCTAGAGAAATGCTTATTTCATCAAGCCCAGTTACATACTCAGAATCTGTTCTACTGCGCAAATAGACATGTCTCTGTAGGCAAAAAACTCATTTCTGACAAAGATGCCCAAATGCATCTCAGAAGTGTGAAACCTGTTCCCTGAGTTAGAAAACATCGAGAAACGTTCGTTTCTGCTAGCGCTGTGCTTCTACACATGTATTTGTTGAACGGTGAAAGCTCACAGTAATGCACTTTTCTCCCAGCAAATACACTGTTTCTAAGGAAATGGGAACACACTGAGGAGACACTTGTGGGAGCTACTGTGACTAAAACTGAGCTTCCCTACGCACAGGGAAGCAAGAGAAATGCTGATTTCATCAAGCCCAGTTACATACTCAGAATCTGTACTACTGCGCAAATAGGCATGTCTCTTTAGGCAAAAAACTCATTTCTGACAAAGTTGCCCAAAATGCATCTCAAAAGTGTGCAACTTGTTCCCTGAGTTAGAAAACGTCGAGAAACGGTCGTTTCTGCTAGCGCTATGCTTCTACACATGTATTTGCTGAACGGTGAAAGCGCACAGTAATGCACTTTTCTCCCAGCAAATACACTGTTTCTAAGGAAATGGGAACACACTGAGGAGACACTTGTGGGAGCTACTGTGACTAAAACTGAGCTTCCCTACGCACAGGGAAGCAAGAGAAATGCTGATTTCATCAGTCCCAGTTACATACTCAGAATCTGTACTACTGCGCAAATAGGCATGTCTCTGTAGGCAAAAAACTCATTTCTGACAAAGTTGCCCAAATGCATCTCAGAAGTGTGCAACTAGTTCCCTGAGTTAGAAAATGTCGAGAAACGGTCGTTTCTGCTAGCGCTGTGCTTCTACACATGTATTTGCTGAACGGTGAAAGCGCACATTAATGCACTTTTCTTCCAGCAAATACACTGTTTCTAAGGAAATGGGAACACACTGAGGAGACACTTGTGGGAGCTACTGTGACTAAAACTGAGCTTCCCTAAGCACAGGGAAGCAAGAGAAATGCTGATTTCATCAAGCCCAGTTACATACTCAGAATCTGTACTACTGCGCAAATAGGCATGTCTCTGTAGGCAAAAAATTCATTTCTGACAAAGTTGCCCAAATGCATCTCAGAAGTGTGCAACTTGTTCCCTGAGTTAGAAAACGTCGAGAAACGGTCGTTTCAGCTAGTGCTGTGCTTCTACACATGTATTTGCTGAACGGTGAAAGCACACAGTAATGCACTTTTATCCCAGCAAATACACTGTTTCTAAGGAAATGGGAACACACTGAGGAGACACTTGTGGGAGCTACTGTGACTAAAACTGAGCTTCCCTACGCACAGGGAATCAGGAGAAATGCTGATTTCATCAAGCCCAGTTACATACTCAGAATCTGTACTACTGCGCAAATAGGCATGTCTCTTTAGGCAAAAAACTCATTTCTGACAAAGTTGCCCAAATGCATCTCAGAAGTGTGCAACTTGTTCCCTGAGTTAGAAAACGTCGAGAAATGTTCGTTTCTGCTAGCGCTGTGCTTCTACACATGTATTTGCTGAATGGTGAAAGCGCACAGTAATGCACTTTTCTCCCAGCAAATACACTGTTTCTAAGAAACTGGGAACACACTGAGGAGACACTTGTGGGAGCTACTGTGACTAAAACTGAGCTTCCCTATGCACAGGGAAGCAAGAGAAATGCTGATTTCATCAAGCCCAGTTACATACTCAGAATCTGTACTACTGCGCAAATAGACATGTCTCTGTAGGCAAAAAACTCATTTCTGACAAAGTTGCCCAAATGCATCTCAGAAGTGTGCAACCTGTTCCCTGAGTTAGAAAACGTCGAGAAACGGTAGTTTCTGCTAGCGCTGTGCTTCTACACATGTATTTGCTGAACAGTGAAAGCGCACAATAATGCACTTTTCTCCCAGCAAATACACTGTTTCTAAGGAACTGGGAACACACTGAGGAGACACTTGTGGGAGCTACTGTGACTAAAACTGAGCTTCCCTACGCACAGGGAAGCTAGAGAAATGCTGATTTCATCAAGCCCAGTTACATACTCAGAATCTGTACTACTGCGCAAATAGGCATGTCTCTGTAGGCAAAAAACTCATTTCTCACAAAGTTGCCCAAAATGCATCTCAGAAGTGTGCAACTTGTTCCCTGAGTTAGAAAACGTCGAGAAACGGTCGTTTCTGCTAGCGCTGTGCTTCTACACATGTATTTGCTGAACGGTGAAAGCGCACAGTAATGCACTTTTCTCCCAGCAAATACACTGTTTCTAAGGAAATGGGAACACACTGAGGAGACACTTGTGGGAGCTACTGTGACTAAAACTGAGATTCCCTACGCACAGGGAAGCAAGAGAAATGCTGATTTCATCAAGCCCAGTTACAGACTCAGAATCTGTACTACTGCGCAAATAGGCATGTCTCTTTAGGCAAAAAACTCATTTCTGACAAAGTTGCCCAAATGGATCTCAGAAGTGTGCAAATTGTTCCCTGAGTTAGAAAACGTCAAGAAACGTTCGTTTCTTCTAGCGCTGTGCTTCTACAAATGTATTTGCTGAACGGTGAAAGCGCACAGTAATGCACTTTTCTCCCAGCAAATACACTGTTTGTAAGGAAATGGGAACACACTGAGGAGACACTTCTGGGTGCTACTGTCACTAAAACTAAGCTTCCCTACGCACAGGGAAGCAAGAGAAATGCTGATTTCATCAAGCCCAGTTACATACTCAGAATCTGTACTACTGCGCAAATAGGCACGTGTCTTTAGGCAAAAAACTCATTTCTGACAAAGTTGCCCAAATGCATCTCAGAAGTGTGCAACTTGTTCCCTGAGTTAGAAAACGTCGAGAAACGGTCGTTTCTGCTAGCGCTGTGCTTCTACACATGTATTTGCTGAACGGTGAAAGCGCACAGTAATGCACTTTTCTCCCAGCAAATACACTGTTTCTAAGGAAATGGGAACACACTGAGGAGACACTTGTGGGAGCTACTGTGACTAAAACTGAGCTTCCCTACGCACAGGGAAGCAAGAGAAATGCTGATTTCATCAAGCCCAGTTACATACTCAGAATCTGTACTACTGCGCAAATAGGCATGTCTCTGTAGGCAAAAAACTGATTTCTGACCAAGTTGCCCAAATGCATCTCAGAAGTGTGCAACGTGTTCCCTGAGTTAGAAAACGGCGAGAAACGGTCGTTTCTGCTAGCGCTGTGCTTCTACACATGTATTTGCTGAACGGTGAAAGCGGACAGTAATGCACTTTTCTCCCAGCAAATACTCTGTTTCTAAGGAAATGGAAACACACTGATGAGACACTTGTGGGAGCTACTGTGACTAAAACTGAGCTTTCCTATGCACAGGGAAGCAAGAGAAATGCTGATTTCATCAAGCCCAGTTACATACTCAGAATCTGTACTACTGCGCAAATAGGCATGTCTCTTTAGGCAAAAAAAACTCATTTCTGACAAAGTTGCCCAAATGCATCTCAGAAGTGTGCAACTTGTTCCCTGAGTTAGAAAACGTTGAGAAAAGGTCGTTTCTGCTAGCGCTGTGCTTCTACACATGTATTTGCTGAACGGTGAAAGCGCACAGTAATGCACTTTTCTCCCAGCAAATACACTGTTTCTAAGGAAATGGGAGCACACTGAGGAGACACTTGGGGGAGCTACTGTGACTAAAAATGAGCTTCCCTACGCACAGGGAAGCAAGAGAAATGCTGATTTCATCAAGCCAAGTTACATACTCAGAATCTGTACTACTGCGCAAATAGGCATGTCTCTGTAGGCAAAAAACTGATTTCTGACAAAGTTGCCCAAATGCATCTCAGAAGTGTGCAACGTGTTCCCTGAGTTAGAAAACGTCGAGAAACGGTCGTTTCTGCTAGCGCTGTGCTTCTACACATGTATTTGCTGAACGGTGAAAGCGCACAGTAATGCACTTTTCACCCAGCAAATACACTGTTTAAGGAAATGGGAACACACTGAGGAGACACTTGTGGGAGCTACTGTGACTAAAACTGAGCTTCCCTACGCACAGGGAAGCAAGGGAAATGCTGATTTCATCAAGTCCAGTTACATACTCAGAATCTGTACTACTGCGCAAATAGGCATGTCTCTTTAGGCTAAAAACTCATTTCTGACAAAGTTGCCCAAATGCATCTCAGAAGTGTGCAACTTGTTCCCTGAGTTAGAAAACGTCGAGAAACGGCGTTTCTGCTAGAGTTGTGCTTCTACACATGTATTTGCTGAACGGTGAAAGCGCACAGTAATGCACTTTTCTCCCAGCAAATACACTGTTTCTAAGGAAATGGGAACACACTGAGGAGACACTTGTGGGAGCTACTGTGACTAAAACTGAGCTTCCCTAGGCACAGGGAAGCAAGAGAAATGCTGATTTCATCAAGCCCAGTTACATACTCAGAATCTATACTACTGTGCAAATAGGTATGTCTCTTTAGGCAAAAAACTCATTTCTGACAAAGTTGCCCAAATGCATCTCCGAAGTGTGCAACTTGTTCCCTGAGTTAGAAAACGTCGAGAAACGTTCGTTTCTGCTAGCGCTGTGCTTCTACACATGTATTTGCTGAACGGTGAAAGCACACAGTAATGCACTTTTCTCCCAGCATATACACTGTTTCTAAGGAAATGGGAACACACTTAGGAGACACTTGGGGGAGCTACTGTGACTAAAACTGAGCTTCCCTATGCACAGGGAAGCAAGAGAAATGCTGATTTCATCAAGCCCAGTTACATACTCAGAATCTGTACTACTGCGCAAATAGGCATGTCTCTTTAGGCAAAAAACTCATTTCTGACAAAGTTGCCCAAATGCATCTCAGAAGTGTGCATCTTGTTCCGTGAGTTAGAAAACGTCGAGAAACGGTCGTTTCTGCTAGCGCTGTGCTTCTACACATGTATTTGCTGAACGGTGAAAGCGCACAGTAATGCACTTTTCTCCCAGCAAATACACTGTTTCTAAGGAAATGGGTACACACTGAGCAGACACTTGTGGGAGCTACAGTGACTAAAACTGAGCTTCCCTACGCACAGGGAAGCAAGACAAATGCTGATTTCTTCAAGCCCAGTTACATATTCAGAATCTGTACTACTGCGCAAATAGGCATGTCTCTGTAGGCAAAAAACTCATTTCTGATAAAGTTGCCCAAATGCATCTCAGAAGTGTGCAACTTGTTCTCTGAGTTAGAAAACGTCGAGACACGGTCTTTTCTGCTTGCGCTGTGCTTCTACACATGTACTTGCTGAACGGTGAAAGTGCACAGTAATGCACTTTTCTCCCAGCAAATACACTGTTTCTAAGGAAATGGGAACACACTGAGGAGACACTTGTCGGAGCTACTGTGACTAAAACTGAGCTTCCCTACGCACAGGGAAGCAAGAGAAATGCTGATTTCATCAAGCCCAGTTACATACTCAGAATCTGTACTACTGCGCAAATAGGCATGTCTCTTTAGGCAAAAAACTCATTTCTGACAAAGTTGCCCAAATGCATCTCAGAAGTGTGCATCTTGTTCCGTGAGTTAGAAAACGTCGAGAAACGGTCGTTTCTGCTAGCGCTGTGCTTCTACACATGTATTTGCTGAACGGTGAAAGCGCACAGTAATGCACTTTTCTCCCAGCAAATACACTGTTTCTAAGGAAATGGGTACACACTGAGCAGACACTTGTGGGAGCTAAAGTGACTAAAACTGAGCTTCCCTATGCACAGGGAATCAAGAGAAATGCTGATTTCATCAAGCCCAGTTACATACTCAGAATCTGTACTACTGCGAAAATAGGCATGTCTCTGTAGGCAAAAAACTCATTTCTGACAAAGTTGCCCAAATGCATCTCAGAAGTGTGCAACTTGTTCCCTGAGTTAGAAAACGTCGAGAAACGGTCGTTTCTGCTAGCGCTGTGCTTCTACACATGTATTTAATGAACGGTGAAAGCGCACAGTAATGCACTTTTCACCCAGCAAATACACTGTTTCTAAGGAAATGGGAACACACTGAGGAGACACTTGTGGGAGCTACTGTGACTAAAACTGAGCTTCCCTACGCACAGGGAAGCAAGAGAAATGCTGATTTCTTCAAGCCCAGTTACATATTCAGAATCTGTACTACTGTGCAAATAGGCATATCTCTGTAGGCAAAAAACTCATTTCTGATAAAGTTGCCCAAAAGCATCTCAGAAGTGTGCAACTTGTTCTCTGAGTTAGAAAACGTCAAGACACGGTCTTATCTGCTAGCGCTGTGCTTCTACACATGTACTTGCTGAACGGTGAAAGTGCACAGTAATGCACTTTTCTCCCAGCAAATACACTGTTTCTAAGGAAATGGGAACACACTGAGGAGACACTTGTGGGAGCTACTGTGACTAAAACTGAGCTTCCCTACGCACAGGGAAGCAAGAGAAATGCTGATTTCATCAAGCCCAGTTACATACTCAGAATCTGTACTACTGCGCAAATAGGCATGTCTCTTCAGGCAAAAAACTCATTTCTGACGAAGTTGCCCAAATGCATCTCAGAAGTGTGCAACTTGTTTATGGAGTTAGAAAACGTCGAGAAACGTTCGTTTCTGCTAGCGCTGTGCTTCTACACATGTATTTGCTGAACGGTGAAAGCGCACAGTAATGCACTTTTCTCCCAGCAAATACACTGTTTCTAAGGAAATGGGAACACACTGAGGAGACACTTGTGGGACCTACTGTGACTAAAACTGAGCTTCCCTACGCACAGGGAAGCAAGAGAAATGCTGATTTCATCCAGCCCAGTTACATACTCAGAATCTGTACAACTGCGCAAATTGGCTTGTCTCTTTAGGCAAAAAACTCATTTCTGACAAAGTTTCCCAAATGCATCTCAGAAGTGTGCATCTTGTTCCCTGAGTTAGAAAACGTTGAAAAATGGTCGTTTCTGCTAGCGCTGTGCTTCTACACATGTATTTGCTGAACGGTGAAAGCGCACAGTAATGCACTTTTCTCCCAGCAAATACACTGTTTCTAAGGAAATGGGAACACACTGAGGAGACACTTGTGGGAGCTACTGTGACTAAAACTGAGCTTCCCTACGCACAGGGAAGCAAGAGAAATGCTGATTTCATCAAGCCCAGTTACAAACTCAGAATCTGTACTACTGCGTGAATAGGCAGGTCTCTGTAGGCAAAAAACTCATTTCTGACAAAGTTGCCCAAATGCATCTCAGAAGTGTGCAACTTGTTCCCTGAGTTAGAAAACGTCGAGAAATGTTCGTTTCTGCTAGCGCTGTGCTTCTACACATGTATTTGCTGAACGGTGAAAGCGCACAGTAATGCACTTTTCTCCCAGCAAATACACTGTTTCTAAGGAAATGGGAACACACTGAGGAGACACTTGTGGGAGCTACTGTGACTAAAACTGAGCTTCCCGACGCACAGGGAAGCAAGAGAAATGCTGATTTCATCAAGCCCAGTTACATACTCAGAATCTGTACTAGTGCGCAAAGAGGCATGTCTCTTTAGGCAAAAAACTCATTTCTGACAAAGTTGCCCAAATGCATCTCAGAAGTGTGCAACTTGTTCCCTGAGTTAGAAAACGTGGAGAAACGTTCGTTTCTGCTAGCGCTGTGCTTCTACACATGTATTTGCTGAACGGTGAAAGCGCACAGTAATGCACTTTTCTCCCAGCAAATACACTGTTTCTAAGGAAATGGGAACACACTGAGGAGACACTTGTGGGAGCTACTGTGACAAAAACTGAGCTTCCCTACGCACAGGGAAGCAAGAGAAATGCTGATTTCATCAAGCCCAGTTACATACTCAGAATCTGTACTACTGCGCAAATAGGCATGTCTCTTTAGGCAAAAAACTCATTTCTGACAAAGTTGCCCAAATGCATCTCAGAAGTGTGCAACTTGGTCCCTGAGTTAAAAAACGTCGAGAAACGTTCGTTTCTGCTAGTGCTGTGCTTCTACACATGTATTTGCTGAAAGGTGAAAGCGCACAGTAATGCACTTTTCTCCCAGCAAATACACTGTTTCTAAGGAAATGGGAACACACTGAGGAGACACTTGAGGGAGCTACTGTGACTAAAACTGAGCTTCCCTACACAAAGGGAAGCAAGAGAAATGCTGATTTCATCCAGCCCAGTTACATACTCAGAATCTGTACTACTGCGCAAATAGGCATGTCTCTGTAGGCAAAAAACTCATTTCTGACAAAGTTGCCCAAATGCATCTCAGAAGTGTGCAACTTGTTCCCTGAGTTAGAAAACGTCGAGAAACGATCGTTTCTGCTAGCGCTGTGCTTCTACACATGTATTTGCTGAACGGTGAAAGCGCACAGTAATGCACTTTTCTCCCAGCAAATACACTGTTTCTAAGGAAATGGGAACACACTGAGGAGACACTTGTGGGAGCTACTGTGACTAAAACTGAGCTTCCCTACGCACAGGGAAGCAAGAGAAATGCTGATTTCATTCAGCCCAGTTACAAACTCAGAATCTGTACTACTGCGTGAATAGGCAGGTCTCTGTAGGCAAAAAACTCATTTCTGACAAAGTTGCCCAAATGCATCTCAGAAGTGTGCAACTTGTTCCCTGAGTTAGAAAACGTCGAGAAATGTTCGTTTCTGCTAGCGCTGTGCTTCTACACATGTATTTGCTGAACAGTGAAAGCGCACAGTAATGCACTTTTCTCCCAGCAAATACACTGTTTCTAAGGAAATGGGAACACACTGAGACACTTGTGGGAGCTACAGTGACTAAAACTGAGCTTCCCTACACAAGGGGAAGCAAGAGAAATGCTGATTTCATCAAGCCCAGTTACATACTCAGAATCTGTACTACTGCGCAAATAGGCATGTCTCTTTAGGCAAAAAACTCATTTCTGACAAAGTTGCCCAAATGCATCTCAGAAGTGTGCAACTTGTTCCCTGAGTTCGAAAACGTCGAGAAACGTTCGTTTCTGCTAGCGCTGTGCTTCTACACATGTATTTGCTGAACGGTGAAAGCGCACAGTAATGCACTTTTCTCCCAGCAAATACACTGTTTCTAAGGAAATGGGAACACACTGAGACACTTGTGGGAGCTACAGTGACTAAAACTGAGCTTCCCTACGCACAGGGAAGCAAGAGATATGCTGATTTCATAAAGCCCAGTTACATACCTAGAATCTGTACTACTGCGCAAGTAGGCATGTCTCTTTAGGCAAAAAACTCATTTCTGACAAAGTTGCCCAAATGCATCTCAGAAGTGTGCAACTTGTTCCCTGAGTTAGAAAACGTCGAGAAACGGTCTTTTCTGCTAGAGCTGTGCTTCTACACATGTATTTGCTGAACGGTGAAAGCGCACAGTAATGCACTTTTCTCCCAGCAAATACATTGTTTCTAAGGAAATGGGAACACACTGAGGAGACACTTGTGGGAGCTACAGTGACTAAAACTGAGCTTCCCTTTGCACAGGGAAGCAAGAGAAATGCTGATTTCATCAAGCCCAGTTACATACTCAGAATCTGTACTACTGCGTAAATAGGCATGTCTCTTTAGGAAAAAACTCATTTATGACAAAGTTGCCCAAATGCATCTCAGAAGTGTGCAACTTTTTCCCTGAGTTAGATAACGTCGAGAAGCGGTCGTTTCTACTAGCGCTGTGCTTCTACACATGTATTTGCTGAACGGTGAAAGCGCACAGTAATGCACTTTTCTCCCAGCAAATACACTGTTTCTAAGGAAATGGGAACACACTGAGGAGACAATTGTGGGAGCTACTGTGACTAAAACTGAGCTTCCCGACGCACAGGGAAGCAAGAGAAATGCTGATTTCATCAAGCCCAGTTACATACTCAGAATCTGTACTAGTGCGCAAAGAGGCATGTCTCTTTAGGCAAAAAACTCATTTCTGACAAAGTTGCCCAAATGCATCTCAGAAGTGTGCAACTTGTTCCCTGAGTTAGAAAACGTCGAGAAATGTTCTTTTCTGCTAGCGCTGTGCTTCTACACATGTACTTGCTGAACGGTGAAAGCGCACAGTAATGCACTTTTCTCCCAGCAAATACACTGTTTCTAAGGAAATGGGAACACACTGAGGAGACACTTGTGGGAGCTACTGTGACTAAAACTGAGCTTCCCTACGCACAGGGAAGCAAGAGAAATGCTGATTTCATCAAGCCCAGTTACATACTCAGAATCTGTCCTACTGCGCAAAAAGGCATGTCTCTGTAGAAAAAACTCATTTCTGACAAAGTTGCCCAAATGCATCTCAGAAGTGTGCAACTTGTTCCCTGAGTTAGAAAACGTCGAGAAACGGTCGTTTCTGCTAGCGCTGTGCTTCTACACATGTACTTGCTGAACGGTGAAAGCGCACAGTAATGCCCTTTACTCCCAGCAAATACACTGTTTCTAAGGAAATGGGTACACACTGAGGAGACACTTGTGGGAGCTACTGTGACTAAAACCGAGCTTCCCTACGCACAGGGAAGCAAGAGAAATGCTGATTTCATCAAGCCCAGTTACATACTCAGAATCTGTACTACTGCGCAAATAGGCATGTCTCTGTAGGCAAAAAACTCATTTCTGACAAAGTTGCCCAAATGCATCTCAGAAGTGTGCAACTTGTTCCCTGAGTTAGAAAACGTCGAGGAACGGTCGTTTCTGCTAGCGCTGTGCTTCTACACATTTATTTGCTGAACGGTGAAAGCGCACAGTAATGTGCACTTTTCTCCCAGCAAATACACTGTTTCTAAGGAAATGGGAACACACTGAGGAGACACTTGTGGGAGCTACTGTGACTAAAACTGAGCTTCCCTATGCACAGGGAATCAAGAGAAATGCTGATTTCATCAAGCCCAGTTACATACTCAGAATCTGTACTACTGCGCAAATAGGCATGTCTCTTTAGGCAAAAAACTCATTTCTGACAAAGTTGCCCAAATGCATCTCAGAAGTGTGCAACTTGTTCTCTGAGTTAGAAAACTTCGAGACACGGTCTTTTCTGCTAGCGCTGTGCTTCTACACATGTACTTGCTGAACGGTGAAAGTGCACAGTAATGCACTTTTCTCCCAGCAAATACACTGTTTCTAAGGAAATGGGAACACACTGAGGAGACACTTGTGGGAGCTACTGTGACTAAAACTGAGCTTCCCTACGCACAGGGAAGCAAGAGAAATGCTGATTTCATCAAGCCCAGTTACATACTCAGAATCTGTACTACTGCGCAAATAGGCATGTCTCTTTAGGCAAAAAACTCATTTCTGACAAAGTTGCCCAAATGCATCTCAGAAGTGTGCAACTTGGTCCCTGAGTTAGAAAACGTCGAGAAACGGTCGTTTCTGCTAGCGCTGTGCGTCTACACATGTATTTGCTGAACGGTGAAAGCACACAGTAATGCACTTTTCTCCCAGCAAATACACTGTTTCTAAGGAAATGGGAACACACTGAGGAGACACTTGTGGGAGCTACTGTGACTAAAACTGAGCTTCCCTACGCACAGGGAAGCAAGAGAAATGCTGATTTCATCAAGCCCAGTTACATACTCAGAATCTGTACTACTGCGCAAATAGGCATGTCTCTTTAGGCAAAAAACTCATTTCTGACAAAGTTGCCCAAATGCATCTCAGAAGTGTGCAACTTGGTCCCTGAGTTAAAAAACGTCAAGAAACGTTCGTTTCTGCTAGTGCTGTGCTTCTACACATGTATTTGCTGAAAGGTGAAAGCGCACAGTAATGCACTTTTCTCCCAGCAAATACACTGTTTCTAAGGAAATGGGAACACACTGAGGAGACACTTGAGGGAGCTACTGTGACTAAAACTGAGCTTCCCTACACAAAGGGAAGCAAGAGAAATGCTGATTTCATCCAGCCCAGTTACATACTCAGAATCTGTACTACTGCGCAAATAGGCATGTCTCTGTAGGCAAAAAACTCATTTCTGACAAAGTTGCCCAAATGCATCTCAGAAGTGTGCAACTTGTTCCCTGAGTTAGAAAACGTCGAGAAACGTTCGTTTCTGCTAGCGCTGTGCTTCTACACATGTATTTGCTGAACGGTGAAAGCGCACAGTAATGCACTTTTCTCCCAGCAAATACACTGTTTCTAAGGAAATGGGAACACACTGAGACACTTGTGGGAGCTACAGTGACTAAAACTGAGCTTCCCTACACAAGGGGAAGCAAGAGAAATGCTGATTTCATCAAGCCCAGTTACATACTCAGAATCTGTACTACTGCGCAAGTAGGCATGTCTCTTTAGGCAAAAAACTCATTTCTGACAAAGTTGCCCAAATGCATCTCAGAAGTGTGCAACTTGTTCCCTGAGTTAGAAAACGTCGAGAAACGGTCTTTTCTGCTAGTGCTGTGCTTCTACACATGTATTTGCTGAACGGTGAAAGCGCACAGTAATGCACTTTTCTCCCAGCAAATACACTGTTTCTAAGGAAATGGGAACACACTGAGGAGACACTTGTGGGAGCTACAGTGACAAAAACTGAGCTTCCCTTTGCACAGGGAAGCAAGAGAAATGCTGATTTCATCAAGCCCAGTTACATACTCAGAATCTGTACTACTGCGTAAATAGGCATGTCTCTTTAGGCAAAAAACTCATTTATGACAAAGTTGCTCAAATGCATCTCAGAAGTGTGCAACTTTTTCCCAGAGTTAGATAACGTCGAGAATCGGTCGTTTCTACTAGCGCTGTGCTTCTACACATGTATTTGCTGAACGGTGAAAGCGCACAGTAATGCACTTTTCTCCCAGCAAATACACTGTTTCTAAGGAAATGGGAACACACTGAGGAGACAATTGTGGGAGCTACTGTGACTAAAACTGAGCTTCCCGACGCACAGGGAAGCAAGAGAAATGCTGATTTCATCAAGCCCAGTTACATACTCAGAATCTGTACTAGTGCGCAAAGAGGCATGTCTCTTTAGGCAAAAAACTCATTTCTGACAAAGTTGCCCAAATGCATCTCAGAAGTGTGCAACTTGTTCCCTGAGTTAGAAAACGTGGAGAAACGTTCGTTTCTGCTAGCGCTGTGCTTCTACACATGTATTTGCTGAACGGTGAAAGCACACAGTAATGCACTTTTCTCCCAGCAAATACACTGTTTCTAAGGAAATGGGAACACACTGAGGAGACACTTGTGGGAGCTACTGTGACTAAAACTGAGCTTCCCTACGCACAGGGAAGCAAGAGAAATGCTGATTTCATCAAGCCCAGTTACATAATCACAATCTGTCCTACTACGCAAAAAGGCATGTCTCTGTAGAAAAAACTCATTTCTGACAAAGTTGCCCAAATGCATCTCAGAAGTGTGCAACTTGTTCCCTGAGTTAGAAAACGTCGAGAAACGTTCGTTTCTGCTAGCGCTGTGCTTCTACACATGTACTTGCTGAACGGTGAAAGCGCACAGTAATGCACTTTACTCCCAGCAAATACACTGTTTCTAAGGAAATGGGAACACACTGAGGAGACACTTGTGGGAGCTACTGTGACTAAAACTGAGCTTCCCTACGCACAGGGAAGCAAGAGAAATGCTGATTTCATCAAGCCCAGTTACATACTCAGAATCTGTCCTACTGCGCAAAAAGGCATGTCTCTGTAGAAAAAACTCATTTCTGACAAAGTTGCCCAAATGCATCTCAGAAGTGTGCAACTTGTTCCCTGAGTTAGGAAACGTCGAGAAACGGTCGTTTCTGCTAGCGCTGTGCTTCTACACATGTACTTGCTGAACGGTGAAAGTGCACAGTAATGCACTTTACTCCCAGCAAATACACTGTTTCTAAGGAAATGGGTACACACTGAGGAGACACTTGTGGGAGCTACTGTGACTAAAACCGAGCTTCCCTACGCACAGGGAAGCAAGAGAAATGCTGATTTCATCAAGCCCAGTTACATAATCAGAATCTGTACTACTGCGCAAATAGGCATGTCTCTGTAGGCAAAAAACTCATTTCTGACAAAGTTGCCCAAATGCATCTCAGAAGTGTGCAACTTGTTCCCTGAGTTAGAAAACGTCGAGAAACGGTCGTTTCTGCTAACGCTGTGCTTCTACACATTTATTTGCTGAACGGTGAAAGCGCACAGTAATGTGCACTTTTCTCCCAGCAAATACACTGTTTCTAAGGAAATGGGAACACACTGGGGAGACACTTGTGGGAGCTACTGTGACTAAAACTGAGCTTCCCTATGCACAGGGAATCAAGAGAAATGCTGATTTCATCAAGCCCAGTTACATACTCAGAATCTGTACTACTGCGCAAATAGGCATGTCTCTTTAGGCAAAAAACTCATTTCTGACAAAGTTGCCCAAATGCATCTCAGAAGTGTGCAACTTGTTCTCTGAGTTAGAAAACGTCGAGACACGGTCTTTTCTGCTAGCGCTGTGCTTCTACACATGTACTTGCTGAACGGTGAAAGTGCACAGTAATGCACTTTTCTCCCAGCAAATACACTGTTTCTAAGGAAATGGGAACACACTGAGGAGACACTTGTGGGAGCTACTGGGACTAAAACTGAGCTTCCCTACGCACAGGGAAGCAAGAGAAATGCTGATTTCATCAAGCCCAGTTACATACTCAGAATCCATACTACTGCGAAAATAGGCATGTCTCTTTAGGCAAAAAACTCATTTCTGACAAAGTTGCCCAAATGCATCTCAGAAGTGTGCAACTTGTTCCCTGAGTTAGAAAACGTCGAGAAACGGTCGTTTCTGCTAGCGCTGTGCGTCTACACATGTATTTGCTGAACGGTGAAAGCACACAGTAATGCACTTTTCTCCCAGCAAATACACTGTTTCTAAGGAAATGGGAACACACTGAGGAGACACTTGTGGGAGCTACTGTGACTAAAACTGAGCTTCCCTACGCACAGGGAAGCAAGAGAAATGCTGATTTCATCAAGCCCAGTTACATACTCAGAATCTGTACTACTGCGCAAATAGGCATGTCTCTTTAGGCAAAAAACTCATTTCTGACAAAGTTGCCCAAATGCATCTCAGAAGTGTGCAACTTGGTCCCTGAGTTAAAAAACGTCGAGAAACGTTCATTTCTGCTAGCGCTGTGCTTCTACACATGTATTTGCTGAAAGGTGAAAGCACACAGTAATGCACTTTTCTCCCAGCAAATACACTGTTTCTAAGGAAATGGGAACACACTGAGGAGACACTTGTGGGAGCTACTGTGACTAAAACTGAGCTTCCCTACGCACAGGGAAGCAAGAGAAATGCTGATTTCATCAAGCCCAGTTACATACTCAGAATCTGCACTACTGCGCAAATAGGCATGTCTCTTTAGGCAAAAAACTCATTTCTGACAAAGTTGCCCAAATGCATCTCAGAAGTGTGCAACTTGTTCCCTGAGTTAGAAAACGTCGAGAAACGGTCGTTTCTGCTAGCGCTGTGCTTCTACACATGTATTTGCTGAACGGTGAAAGCGCACAGTAATGCACTTTTCTCCCAGCAAAAACACTGTTTCTAAGGAAATGTGAACACACTGAGGAGACACTTGTGGAAGCTACAGTGACTAAAACTGAGCTTCCCTACGCACAGGGAAGCAAGAGAAATGCTGATTTCATCAAGCCCAGTTACATACTCAGAATCTGTACTACTGCGCAAATAGGCATGTCTCTTTAGGCAAAAAACTCATTTCTGACAAAGTTGCCCAAATGCATCTCAGAAGTGTGCAACTTTTTCCCTGAGTTAGAAAACGTCGAGAAGCGGTCGTTTCTACTAGCGCTGTGCTTCTACACATGTATTTGCTGAACGGTGAAAGCGCACAGTAATGCACTTTTCTCCCAGCAAATACACTGTTTCTAAGGAAATGGGAACACACTGAGGAGACACTTGTGGGAGCTACTGTGACTAAAACTGAGCTTCCCGACGCACAGGGAAGCAAGAGAAATGCTGATTTCATCAAGCCCAGTTACATACTCAGAATCTGTACTAGTGCGCAAAGAGGCATGTCTCTTTAGGCAAAAAGCTCATTTCTGACAAAGTTGCCCAAATGCATCTCAGAAGTGTGCAACTTGTTCCCTGAGTTAGAAAACGTGGAGAATCGTTCGTTTCTGCTAGCGCTGTGCTTCTACACATGTATTTGCTGAACAGAGAAAGCGCACAGTAATGCACTTTTCTCCCAGCAAATACACTGTTTCTAAGGAAATGGGAACACACTGAGGAGACACTTGTGGGAGCTACTGTGACTAAAACTGAGCTTCCCTACGCACAGGGAAGCAAGAGAAATGCTGATTTCATCAAGCCCAGTTACATACTCAGAATCTGTCCTACTGCGCAAAAAGGCATGTCTCTGTAGAAAAAACTCATTTCTGACAAAGTTGCCCAAATGCATCTCAGAAGTGTGCAACTTGTTCCCTGAGTTAGAAAACGTCGAGAAACGGTCGTTTCTGCTAGCGCTGTGCTTCTACACATGTACTTGCTGAACGGTGAAAGCGCACAGTAATGCACTTTACTCCCAGCAAATACACTGTTTCTAAGGAAATGGGAACACACTGAGGAGACACTTGTGGGAGCTACTGTGACTAAAACTGAGCTTCCCTACGCACAGGGAAGCAAGAGAAATGCTGATTTCATCAAGCCCCGTTACATACTCAGAATCTGTACTACTGCGCAAATAGGCATGTCTCTGTAGGCAAAAAACTCATTTCTGACAAAGTTGCCCAAATGCATCTCAGAAGTGTGCAACTTGTTCCCTGAGTTAGAAAACGTCGAGAAACGGTCGTTTCTGCTAGCGCTCTGCTTCTACACATTTATTTGCTGAACGGTGAAAGCGCACAGTAATGTGCACTTTTCTCCCAGCAAATACACTGTTTCTAAGGAAATGGGAACACACTGAGGAGACACTTGTGGGA
The DNA here is from genome assembly GCF_964271855.1 of Acomys minous. Lineage (NCBI taxonomy): Eukaryota > Metazoa > Chordata > Mammalia > Rodentia > Muridae > Acomys > Acomys minous. The sequence continues at coordinate 3,873,480 of NW_028182181.1, forward strand.
GCTACTGTGACTAAAACTGAGCTTCCCTATGCACAGGGAATCAAGAGAAATGCTGATTTCATCAAGCCCAGTTACATACTCAGAATCTGTACTACTGCGCAAATAGGCATGTCTCTTTAGGCAAAAAACTCATTTCTGACAAAGTTGCCCAAATGCATCTCAGAAGTGTGCAACTTGTTCTCTGAGTTAGAAAACGTCGAGACACGGTCTTTTCTGCTAGCGCTGTGCTTCTACACATGTACTTGCTGAACGGTGAAAGTGCACAGTAATGCACTTTTCTCCCAGCAAATACACTGTTTCTAAGGAAATGGGAACACACTGAGGAGACACTTGTGGGAGCTACTGGGACTAAAACTGAGCTTCCCTACGCACAGGGAAGCAAGAGAAATGCAGATTTCATCAAGCCCAGTTACATACTCAGAATCCATACTACTGCGAAAATAGGCATGTCTCTTTAGGCAAAAAACTCATTTCTGACAAAGTTGCCCAAATGCATCTCAGAAGTGTGCAACTTGTTCCCTGAGTTAGAAAACGTCGAGAAACGGTCGTTTCTGCTAGCGCTGTGCTTCTACACATGTATTTGCTGAACGGTGAAAGCACACAGTAATGCACTTTTCTCCCAGCAAATACACTGTTTCTAAGGAAATGGGAACACACTGAGGAGACACTTGTGGGAGCTACTGTGACTAAAACTGAGCTTCCCTACGCACAGGGAAGCAAGAGAAATGCTGATTTCATCAAGCCCAGTTACATACTCAGAATCTGTACTACTGCGCAAATAGCCATGTCTCTTTAGGCAAAAAACTCATTTCTGACAAAGTTGCCCAAATGCATCTCAGAAGTGTGCAACTTGGTCCCTGAGTTAAAAAACGTCGAGAAACGTTCGTTTCTGCTAGCGCTGTGCTTCTACACATGTATTTGCTGAAAGGTGAAAGCGCACAACAATGCACTTTTCTCCCAGCAAATACACTGTTTCTAAGGAAATGGGAACACACTGAGGAGACACTTGTGGGAGCTACTGTGAGTAAAACTGAGCTTCCCTACGCACAGGGAAGCAAGAGAAATGCTGATTTCATCAAGCCCAGTTACATACTCAGAATCTGCACTACTGCGCAAATAGGCATGTCTCTTTAGGCAAAAAACTCATTTCTGACAAAGTTGCCCAAATGCATCTCAGAAGTGTGCAACTTGTTCCCTGAGTTAGAAAACGTCGAGAAACGGTCGTTTCTGCTAGCGCTGTGCGTCTACACATGTATTTGCTGAACGGTGAAAGCGCACAGTAATGCACTTTTCTCCCAGCAAAAACACTGTTTCTAAGGAAATGTGAACACACTGAGGAGACACTTGTGGAAGCTACAGTGACTAAAACTGAGCTTCCCTACGCACAGGGAAGCAAGAGAAATGCTGATTTCATCAAGCCCAGTTACATAATCACAATCTGTACTAGTGCGCAAAGAGGCATGTCTCTTTAGGCAAAAAGCTCATTTCTGACAAAGTTGCCCAAATGCATCTCAGAAGTGTGCAACTTGTTCCCTGAGTTAGAAAACGTGGAGAAACGTTCGTTTCTGCTAGCGCTGTGCTTCTACACATGTATTTGCTGAACGGTGAAAGCGCACAGTAATGCACTTTTCTCCCAGCAAATACACTGTTTCTAAGGAAATGGGAACACACTGAGGAGACACTTGTGGGAGCTACTGTGACTAAAACTGAGCTTCCCTACGCACAGGGAAGCAAGAGAAATGCTGATTTCATCAAGCCCAGTTACATACTCAGAATCTGTCCTACTGCGCAAAAAGGCATGTCTCTGTAGAAAAAACTCATTTCTGACAAAGTTGCCCAGATGCATCTCAGAAGTGTGCAACTTGTTCCCTGAATTAGAAAACGTCGAGAAACGGTCGTTTCAGCTAGCGCTGTGCTTCTACACATGTACTTGTTGAACGGTGAAAGCGCACAGTAATGCACTTTACTCCCAGCAAATACACTGTTTCTAAGGAAATGGGAACACACTGAGGAGACACTTGTGGGAGCTACTGTGACTAAAACTGAGCTTCCCTACGCACAGGGAAGCAAGAGAAATGCTGATTTCATCAAGCCCCGTTACATACTCAGAATCTGTACTACTGCGCAAATAGGCATGTCTCTGTAGGCAAAAAACTCATTTCTGACAAAGTTGCCCAAATGCATCTCAGAAGTGTGCAACTTGTTCCCTGAGTTAGAAAACGTCGAGAAACGGTGGTTTCTGCTACCGCTGTGCTTCTACACATGTATTTGCTGAACGGTGAAAGCGCACAGTAATGTGCACTTTTTTCCCAGCAAATACACTGTTTCTAAGGAAATGGGAACACACTGAGGAGACACTTGTGGGAGCTACTGGGACTAAAACTGAGCTTCCCTACGCACAGGGAAGCAAGAGAAATGCTGATTTCATCAAGCCCAGTTACATACTCAGAATCTATACTACTGTGCAAATAGGCATGTCTCTTTAGGCAAAAAACTCATTTCTGACAAAGTTGCCCAAATGCATCTCAGAAGTGTGCAACTTGTTCCCTGAGTTAGAAAACGTCGAGAAACGGTCGTTTCTGCTAGCGCTGTTCTTCTACACATGTATTTGCTGAACGGTGAAAGCGCACAGTAATGCACTTTTCTCCCAGCAAATACACTGTTTCTAAGGAAATGGGAACACACTGAGGAGACACTTGTGGGAGCTACTGTGACTAAAACTGAGCTTCCCTACACACAGGAAAGCAAGAGAAATGCTGATTTCATCAAGCCCAGTTACATACTCAGAATCTGTACTACTGCGCAAATAGGCATGTCTCTTTAGGCAAAAAACTCATTTCTGACAAAGTTGCCCAAATGCATCTCAGAAGTGTGCATCTTGTTCCGTGAGTTAGAAAACGTCGAGAAACGTTCGTTTCTGCTAGCGCTGTGCTTCTACACATGTATTTGCTGAACGGTGAAAGCCCACAGTAATGCACCTTTCTCCCAGCAAATACACTGTTTCTAAGGAAATGGGTACACACTGAGCAGACACTTGTGGGAGCTACTGTGACTAAAACTGAGCTTCCCTACGCACAGGGAAGCAAGACAAATGCTGATTTCATCAAGCCCAGTTACATACTCAGAATCTGTACTACTGCGCAAATAGGCATGTCTCTGTAGGCAAAAAACTCATTTCTGACAAAGTTGCCCAAATGCATCTCAGAAGTGTGCAACTTGTTCCCTGAGTTAGAAAACGTCGAGAAACGGTCGTTTCTGCTAGCGCTGTGCTTCTACACATGTATTTGCTGAACGGTGAAAGCGCACAGTAATGCACTTTTCTCCCAGCAAATACACTGTTTCTAAGGAAATGGGAACACACTGAGGAGACACTTGTGGGAGCTACTGTGACTAAAACTGAGCTTCCCTACGCACAGGGAAGCAAGAGAAATGCTGATTACATGCAGCCCAGTTACATACTCAGAATCTGTACTACTGCGCAAATAGGCATGTCTCTGTAGGCAAAAAACTCATTTCTGACAAAGTTGCCCAAATGCATCTCAGAAGTGTGCAACTTGTTCCATGAGTTAGAAAACGTCGAGAAACGTTCATTTCTGCTAGCGCTGTGCTTCTACACATGTATTTGCTGAACGTTGAAAGCGCACAGTAATGCACTTTTCTCCCAGCAAATACACTGTTTCTAAGGAAATGGGAACACACTGAGACAATTCTGGGAGCTACAGTGACTAAAACTGAGCTTCCCTACGCACAGGGAAGCAAGAGAAATGCTGATTTCATCAAGCCCAGTTACATACTCAGAATCTGTACTACTGCGCTAATAGGCATGTCTCTGTAGGAAAAAAACTCATTTCTGACAAAGTTGCCCAAATGCATCTCAGAAGTGTGCAACTTGTTCCCTTAGTTAGAAAACATCGAGAAACGTTCGTTTCTGCTAGCGCTGTGCTTCTACACATGTATTTGCTGAACGGTGAAAGCGCACAGTAATGCACTTTTCTCCCAGCAAATACACTGTTTCTAAGGAAATGGGAACACACTGAGGAGACACTTGTGGGAGCTACTGTGACTAAAACTGAGCTTCCCTACGCACAGGGAAGCAAGAGAAATGCTGATTTCATCAAGCCCAGTTACATACTCAGAATCTATACTACTGCGCAAATAGGCATGTCTCCGTAGGCAAAAAACTCATTTATGACAAAGTTGCCCAAATGCATCTCAGAAGTGTGCAACTTGTTCCCTGACTTAGAAAACGTCGAGAAACGGTCATTTCTGCTAGCGCTGTGCTTCTACACATGTATTTGCTGAATGTTGAAAGCGCACAGTAATGCACTTTTCTCCCAGCAAATACACTGTTTCTAAGGAAATGGGAACACACTGAGACAATTCTGGGAGCTACAGTGACTAAAACTGAGCTTCCCTACGCACAGGGAAGCAAGACAAATGCTGATTTCATCAAGCCCAGTTACATACTCAGAATCTGTACTACTGCTCTAATAGGCATGTCTCTGTAGGAAAAAAACTCATTTCTGACAAAGTTGCCCAAATGCATCTCAGAAGTGTGCAACTTGTTCCCTTAGTTAGAAAACATCGAGAAACGTTCGTTTCTGCTAGCGCTGTGCTTCTACACATGTATTTGCTGAACGGTGAAAGCGAACAGTAATGCACTTTTCTCCCAGCAAATACACTGTTTCTAAGGAAATGGGAACACACTGAGGAGACACTTGTGGGAGCTATAGTGACTAAAACTGAGCTTCCCTACGCACAGGGAAACAAGAGAAATGTTGATTTCATCAAGCCCAGTTACATACTCAGAATCTATACTACTGCGCAAATAGGCATGTCTCTGTAGGCAAAAAACTCATTTATGACAAAGTTGCCCAAATGCATCTCAGAAGTGTGCAACTTGTTCCCTGAGTTAGAAAACGTCGAGAAACGTTCGTTTCTGCTAGCGCTGTGCTTCTACACATGTATTTGCTGAACGGTGAAAGCGCACAGTAATGCACTTTTCTCCCAGCAAATACACTGTTTCAAAGGAAATGGGAACACACTGAGGAGACACTTGTGGGAGCTACTGTGACTAAAACTGAGCTTACCTAAGCACAGGGAAGCAAGAGAAATGCTGATTTCATCAAGCCCAGTTACATACTCAGAATCTGTACTACTGTGCAAATAGGCATGTCTCTGTAGGCAAAAAACTCATTTCTGACAAAGTTGCCCAAATGCATCTCAGAAGTGTGCAACTTGTTCCCTGAGTTAGAAAACGTCGAGAAACGTTCGTTTCTGCTAGCGCTGTGCTTCTACACATGTATTTGCTGAACGTTGAAAGCGCACAGTAATGCACTTTTCTCCCAGCAAATACACTGTTTCTAAGGAAATGGGATCACACTGAGACACTTCTGGGAGCTACAGTGACTACAACTGAGCTTCCCTACGCACAGGGAAGCAAGAGAAATGCTGATTTCATCAAGCCCAGTTACATACTCAGAATCTGTACTACTGCGCTAATAGGCATGTCTCTGTAGGAAAAAAACTCATTTCTGACAAAGTTGCCCAAATGCATCTCAGAAGTGTGCAACTTGTTCCCTTAGTTAGAAAACATCGAGAAACGTTCGTTTCTGCTAGCGCTGTGCTTCTACACATGTATTTGCTGAACAGTGAAAGCGCACAGTAATGCACTTTTCTCCCAGCAAATACACTGTTTCTAAGGAAATGGGAACACACTGAGGAGACACTTGTGGGAGCTACTGTGACTAAAACTGAGCTTCCCTACACACAGGGAAGCAAGAGAAATGCTGATTTCATCAAGCCCAGTTACATACTCAGAATCTGTACTACTGCGCAAATAGGCATGTCTCTGTAGGCAAAAAACTCATTTCTGACAAAGTTGCCCAAATGCATCTCAGAAGTGTGCAACTTGTTCCCTGAGTTAGAAAACGTCGAGAAACGGTCGTTTCTGCTAGCGCTGTGCTTCTACACATGTATTTGCTGAACGGTGAAAGCGCACAGTAATGCACTTTTCTCCCAGCAAATACACTGTTTCTAAGGAAATGGGAACACACTGAGGAGACACTTGTGGGAGCTACTGTGACTAAAACTGAGCTTCCCTATGCACAGGGAAGCAAGAGAAATGCTGATTACATCCAGCCCAGTTACATACTCAGAATCTGTACTACTGCGCAAATAGGCATGTCTCTGTAGGCAAAAAACTCATTTCTGACAAAGTTGCCCAAATGCATCTCAGAAGTGTGCAACTTGTTCCCTGAGTTAGAAAACGTCGAGAAACGTTCATTTCTGCTAGCGCTGTGCTTCTACACATGTATTTGCTGAACGTTGAAAGCGCACAGTAATGCACTTTTCTCCCAGCAAATACACTGTTTCTAAGGAAATGGGAACGCACTGAGACAATTCTGGGAGCTACAGTGACTAAAACTGAGCTTCCCTACGCACAGGGAAGCAAGAGAAATGCTGATTTCATCAAGCCCAGTTACATACTCAGAATCTGTACTACTGCGCTAATAGGCATGTCTCTGTAGGAAAAAAACTCATTTCTGACAAAGTTGCCCAAATGCATCTCAGAAGTGTGCAACTTGTTCCCTTAGTTAGAAAACATCGAGAAACGTTCGTTTCTGCTAGCGCTGTGCTTCTACACATGTATTTGCTGAACGGTGAAAGCGCACAGTAATGCACTTTTCTCCCAGCAAATACACTGTTTCTAAGGAAATGGGAACACACTGAGGAGACACTTGTGGGAGCTACTGTGACTAAAACTGAGCTTCCCTACGCACAGGGAAGCAAGAGAAATGCTGATTTCATCAAGCCCAGTTACATACTCAGAATCTATACTACTGCGCAAATAGGCATGTCTCCGTAGGCAAAAAACTCATTTATGACAAAGTTGCCCAAATGCATCTCAGAAGTGTGCAACTTGTTCCCTGAGTTAGAAAACGTCGAGAAACGTTCGGTTCTGCTAGCGCTGTGCTTCTACACATGTATTTGCTGAACGTTGAAAGCGCACAGTAATGCACTTTTCTCCCAGCAAATACACTGTTTCTAAGGAAATGGGAACACACTGAGACACTTCTGGGAGCTACAGTGACTACAACTGAGCTTCCCTATGCACAGGGAAGCAAGAGAAATGCTGATTTCATCAAGCCCAGTTACATACTCAGAATCTGTACTACTGCGCTAATAGGCATGTCTCTGTAGGAAAAAAACTCATTTCTGACAAAGTTGCCCAAATGCATCTCAGAAGTGTGCAACTTGTTCCCTTAGTTAGAAAACATCGAGAAACGTTCGTTTCTGCTAGCGCTGTGCTTCTACACATGTATTTGCTGAACAGTGAAAGCGCACAGTAATGCACTTTTCTCCCAGCAAATACACTGTTTCTAAGGAAATGGGAACACACTGAGGAGACACTTGTGGGAGCTACTGTGACTAAAACTGAGCTTCCCTACGCACAGGGAAGCAAGAGAAATGCTGATTTCATCAAGCCCAGTTACATACTCAGAATCTATACTACTGCGCAAATAGGCATGTCTCCTTAGGCAAAAAACTCATTTATGACAATGTTGCCCAAATGCATCTCAGAAGTGTGCAACTTGTTCCCTGAGTTAGAAAACGTCGAGAAACGGTCGTTTCTGCTAGCGCTGTGCTTCTACACATGTATTTGCTGAATGTTGAAAGCGCACAGTAATGCACTTTTCTCCCAGCAAATACACTGTTTCTAAGGAAATGGGAACACACTGAGACACTTCTGGGAGCTACAGTGACTAAAACTGAGCTTCCCTACGCACAGGGAAGCAAGAGAGCTGATTTCATCAAGCCCAGTTACATACTCAGAATCTGTACTACTGCTCTAATAGGCATGTCTCTGTAGGAAAAAAACTCATTTCTGACAAAGTTGCCCAAATGCATCTCAGAAGTGTGCAACTTGTTCCCTTAGTTAGAAAACATCGAGAAACGTTCGTTTCTGCTAGCGCTGTGCTTCTACACATGTATTTGCTGAACGGTGAAAGCGCACAGTAATGCATTTTCTCCCAGCAAATACACTGTTTCTAAGGAAATGGGAACACACTGAGGAGACACTTGTGGGAGCTACTGTGACTAAAACTGAGCTTCCCTACGCACAGGGAAGCAAGAGAAATGCTGATTTCATCAAGCCCAGTTACATACTCAGAATCTGTACTACTGCCAAATAGGCATGTCTCTTTAGGCAAAAAACTCATTTATGACATAGTTGCCCAAATGCATCTCAGAAGTGTGCAACTTGTTCCCTGAGTTAGAAAACGTCGAGAAACGTTCGTTTCTGCTAGCGCTGTGCTTCTACACATGTATTTGCTGAATGGTGAAAGCGCACAGTAATGTACTTTTCTCCCAGCAAATACACTGTTTCTAAGGAAATGGGAACACACTGAGGAGACACTTGTGGGAGCTACTGTGACTAAAACTGAGCTTCCCTACGCACAGGGAAGCAAGAGAAATTCTGATTTCATCAAGCCCAGTTACATACTCAGAATCTATACTACTGCGCAAATAGGCATGTCTCTGTAGGCAAAAAACTCATTTATGACAAAGTTGCCCAAATGCATCTCAGAAGTGTGCAACTTGTTCCCTGAGTTAGAAAACGTCGAGAAACGTTCGTTTCTGCTAGCGCTGTGCTTCTACACATGTATTTGCTGAACGGTGAAAGCGCACAGTAATGCACTTTTCTCCCAGCAAATACACTGTTTCTAAGGAAATGGGAACACACTGAGGAGACACTTGTGGGAGCTACTGTGACTAAAACTGAGCTTACCTAAGCACAGGGAAGCAAGAGAAATGCTGATTTCATCAAGCCCAGTTACATACTCAGAATCTGTACTACTGTGCAAATAGGCATGTCTCTGTAGGCAAAAAACTCATTTCTGACAAAGTTGCCCAAATGCATCTCAGAAGTGTGCAACTTGTTCCCTGAGTTAGAAAACGTCGAGAAACGTTCGTTTCTGCTAGCGCTGTGCTTCTACACATGTATTTGCTGAACGTTGAAAGCGCACAGTAATGCACTTTTCTCCCAGCAAATACACTGTTTCTAAGGAAATGGGATCACACTGAGACACTTCTGGGAGCTACAGTGACTACAACTGAGCTTCCCTACGCACAGGGAAGCAAGAGAAATGCTGATTTCATCAAGCCCAGTTACATACTCAGAATCTGTACTACTGCGCTAATAGGCATGTCTCTGTAGGAAAAAAACTCATTTCTGACAAAGTTGCCCAAATGCATCTCAGAAGTGTGCAACTTGTTCCCTTAGTTAGAAAACATCGAGAAACGTTCGTTTCTGCTAGCGCTGTGCTTCTACACATGTATTTGCTGAACAGTGAAAGCGCACAGTAATGCACTTTTCTCCCAGCAAATACACTGTTTCTAAGGAAATGGGAACACACTGAGGAGACACTTGTGGGAGCTACTGTGACTAAAACTGAGCTTCCCTACACACAGGGAAGCAAGAGAAATGCTGATTTCATCAAGCCCAGTTACATACTCAGAATCTGTACTACTGCGCAAATAGGCATGTCTCTGTAGGCAAAAAACTCATTTCTGACAAAGTTGCCCAAATGCATCTCAGAAGTGTGCAACTTGTTCCCTGAGTTAGAAAACGTCGAGAAACGGTCGTTTCTGCTAGCGCTGTGCTTCTACACATGTATTTGCTGAACGGTGAAAGCGCACAGTAATGCACTTTTCTCCCAGCAAATACACTGTTTCTAAGGAAATGGGAACACACTGAGGAGACACTTGTGGGAGCTACTGTGACTAAAACTGAGCTTCCCTATGCACAGGGAAGCAAGAGAAATGCTGATTACATCCAGCCCAGTTACATACTCAGAATCTGTACTACTGCGCAAATAGGCATGTCTCTGTAGGCAAAAAACTCATTTCTGACAAAGTTGCCCAAATGCATCTCAGAAGTGTGCAACTTGTTCCCTGAGTTAGAAAACGTCGAGAAACGTTCATTTCTGCTAGCGCTGTGCTTCTACACATGTATTTGCTGAACGTTGAAAGCGCACAGTAATGCACTTTTCTCCCAGCAAATACACTGTTTCTAAGGAAATGGGAACGCACTGAGACAATTCTGGGAGCTACAGTGACTAAAACTGAGCTTCCCTACGCACAGGGAAGCAAGAGAAATGCTGATTTCATCAAGCCCAGTTACATACTCAGAATCTGTACTACTGCGCTAATAGGCATGTCTCTGTAGGAAAAAAACTCATTTCTGACAAAGTTGCCCAAATGCATCTCAGAAGTGTGCAACTTGTTCCCTTAGTTAGAAAACATCGAGAAACGTTCGTTTCTGCTAGCGCTGTGCTTCTACACATGTATTTGCTGAACGGTGAAAGCGCACAGTAATGCACTTTTCTCCCAGCAAATACACTGTTTCTAAGGAAATGGGAACACACTGAGGAGACACTTGTGGGAGCTACTGTGACTAAAACTGAGCTTCCCTACGCACAGGGAAGCAAGAGAAATGCTGATTTCATCAAGCCCAGTTACATACTCAGAATCTATACTACTGCGCAAATAGGCATGTCTCCGTAGGCAAAAAACTCATTTATGACAAAGTTGCCCAAATGCATCTCAGAAGTGTGCAACTTGTTCCCTGAGTTAGAAAACGTCGAGAAATGTTCGGTTCTGCTAGCGCTGTGCTTCTACACATGTATTTGCTGAACGTTGAAAGCGCACAGTAATGCACTTTTCTCCCAGCAAATACACTGTTTCTAAGGAAATGGGAACACACTGAGACACTTCTGGGAGCTACAGTGACTACAACTGAGCTTCCCTATGCACAGGGAAGCAAGAGAAATGCTGATTTCATCAAGCCCAGTTACATACTCAGAATCTGTACTACTGCGCTAATAGGCATGTCTCTGTAGGAAAAAAACTCATTTCTGACAAAGTTGCCCAAATGCATCTCAGAAGTGTGCAACTTGTTCCCTTAGTTAGAAAACATCGAGAAACGTTCGTTTCTGCTAGCGCTGTGCTTCTACACATGTATTTGCTGAACAGTGAAAGCGCACAGTAATGCACTTTTCTCCCAGCAAATACACTGTTTCTAAGGAAATGGGAACACACTGAGGAGACACTTGTGGGAGCTACTGTGACTAAAACTGAGCTTCCCTACGCACAGGGAAGCAAGAGAAATGCTGATTTCATCAAGCCCAGTTACATACTCAGAATCTATACTACTGCGCAAATAGGCATGTCTCCTTAGGCAAAAAACTCATTTATGACAATGTTGCCCAAATGCATCTCAGAAGTGTGCAACTTGTTCCCTGAGTTAGAAAACGTCGAGAAATGGTCGTTTCTGCTAGCGCTGTGCTTCTACACATGTATTTGCTGAATGTTGAAAGCGCACAGTAATGCACTTTTCTCCCAGCAAATACACTGTTTCTAAGGAAATGGGAACACACTGAGACACTTCTGGGAGCTACAGTGACTAAAACTGAGCTTCCCTACGCACAGGGAAGCAAGAGAGCTGATTTCATCAAGCCCAGTTACATACTCAGAATCTGTACTACTGCTCTAATAGGCATGTCTCTGTAGGAAAAAAAACTCATTTCTGACAAAGTTGCCCAAATGCATCTCAGAAGTGTGCAACTTGTTCCCTTAGTTAGAAAACATCGAGAAACGTTCGTTTCTGCTAGTGCTGTGCTTCTACACATGTATTTGCTGAACGGTGAAAGCGCACAGTAATGCATTTTCTCCCAGCAAATACACTGTTTCTAAGGAAATGGGAACACACTGAGGAGACACTTGTGGGAGCTACTGTGACTAAAACTGAGCTTCCCTACGCACAGGGAAGCAAGAGAAATGCTGATTTCATCAAGCCCAGTTACATACTCAGAATCTGTACTACTGCCAAATAGGCATGTCTCTTTAGGCAAAAAACTCATTTATGACATAGTTGCCCAAATGCATCTCAGAAGTGTGCAACTTGTTCCCTGAGTTAGAAAACGTCGAGAAACGTTCGTTTCTGCTAGCGCTGTGCTTCTACACATGTATTTGCTGAATGGTGAAAGCGCACAGTAATGTACTTTTCTCCCAGCAAATACACTGTTTCTAAGGAAATGGGAACACACTGAGGAGACACTTGTGGGAGCTACTGTGACTAAAACTGAGCTTCCCTACGCACAGGGAAGCAAGAGAAATTCTGATTTCATCAAGCCCAGTTACATACTCAGAATCTATACTACTGCGCAAATAGGCATGTCTCTGTAGGCAAAAAACTCATTTATGACAAAGTTGCCCAAATGCATCTCAGAAGTGTGCAACTTGTTCCCTGAGTTAGAAAACGTCGAGAAACGTTCGTTTCTGCTAGCGCTGTGCTTCTACACATGTATTTGCTGAACGGTGAAAGCGCACAGTAATGCACTTTTCTCCCAGCAAATACACTGTTTCTAAGGAAATGGGAACACACTGAGGAGACACTTGTGGGAGCTACTGTGACTAAAACTGAGCTTCCCTATGCACAGGGAAGCAAGAGAAATGCTGATTTCATCAAGCCCAGTTACATACTCAGAATCTGTACTACTGCGCAAATAGGCATGTCTTTTTAGGCAAAAAACTCATTTCTGACAAAGTTGCCCAAATGCATCTCAGAAGTGTGCATCTTGTTCCGTGAGTTAGAAAACGTCGAGAAACGGTCGTTTCTGCTAGCGCTGTGCTTCTACACATGTATTTGCTGAACGGTGAAAGCGCACAGTAATGCACTTTTCTCCCAGCTAATACACTGTTTCTAAGGAAATGGGTACACACTGAGCAGACACTTGTGGGAGCTACAGTGACTAAAACTGAGCTTCCCTACGCACAGGGAAGCAAGACAAATGCTGATTTCATCAAGCCCAGTTACATACTCAGAATCTGTACTACTGCGCAAATAGGCATGTCTCTGTAGGCAAAAAACTCATTTCTGACAAAGTTGCCCAAATGCATCTCAGAAGTGTGCAATTCGTTCCCTGAGTTAGAAAACGTCGAGAAACGTTCGTTTCTGCTAGCGCTGTGCTTCTACACATGTATTTGCTGAACGGTGAAAGTGCACAGTAATGCACTTTTCTCCCAGCAAATACACTGTTTCTAAGGAAATGGGAACACACTGAGGAGACACTTGTGGGAGCTACTGTGACTAAAATTGAGCTTCCCTACGCACAGGGAAGCAAGAGAGCTGATTTCACCAAGCCCAGTTACATACTCAGAATCTGTACTACTGCTCTAATAGGCATGTCTCTGTAGGCAAAAAACTCATTTCTGACAAAGTTGCCCAAATGCATCTCAGAAGTGTGCAACTTGTTCCCTTAGTTAGAAAACATCGAGAAACGTTCGTTTCTGCTAGCGCTGTGCTTCTACACATGTATTTGCTGAACGGTGAAAGCGCACAGTAATGCACTTTTCTCCCAGCAAATACACTGTTTCTAAGGAAATGGGAACACACTGAGGAGACACTTGTGGGAGCTACTGTGACTAAAACTGAGCTTCCCTACGCACAGGGAAGCAAGAGAAATGCTGATTTCATCAAGCCCAGTTACATACTCAGAATCTGTACTACTGCGCAAATAGGCATGTCTCTTTAGGCAAAAAACTCATTTATGACAAAGTTGCCCAAATGCATCTCAGAAGTGTGCAACTTGTTCCCTGAGTTAGAAAACGTCGAGAAACGTTCGTTTCTGCTAGCGCTGTGCTTCTACACATGTATTTGCTGAATGGTGAAAGCGCACAGTAATGCACTTTTCTCCCAGCAAATACACTGTTTCTAAGGAAATGGGAACACACTGAGGAGACACTTGTGGGAGCTACTGTGACTAAAACTGAGCTTCCCTACGCACAGGGAAGCAAGAGAAATTCTGATTTCATCAAGCCCAGTTACATACTCAGAATCTATACTACTGCGCAAATAGGCATGTCTCTGTAGGCAAAAAACTCATTTATGACAAAGTTGCCCAAATGCATCTCAGAAGTGTGCAACTTGTTCCCTGAGTTAGAAAACGTCGAGAAACGTTCGTTTCTGCTAGCGCTGTGCTTCTACACATGTATTTGCTGAACGGTGAAAGCGCACAGTAATGCACTTTTCTCCCAGCAAATACACTGTTTCTAAGGAAATGGGAACACACTGAGGAGACACTTGTGGGAGCTACTGTGACTAAAACTGAGCTTCCCTACGCACAGGGAAGCAAGAGAAATGCTGATTTCATCAAGCCCAGTTACATACTCAGAATCTATACTACTGTGCAAATAGGCATGTCTCTTTAGGCAAAAAACTCATTTCTGACAAAGTTGCCCAAATGCATCTCAGAAGTGTGCAACTTATTCCCTGAGTTAGAAAACGTCGAGAAACGTTCGTTTCTGCTAGCGCTGTGCTTCTACACATGTATTTGCTGAATGGTGAAAGCGCACAGTAATGCACTTTTCTCCCAGCAAATACACTGTTTCTAAGGAAATGGGAACACACTGAGGAGACACTTGTGGGAGCTACTGTGACTAAAACTGAGCTTCCCTACGCACAGGGAAGCAAGAGAAATGCTGATTTCATCAAGCCCAGTTACATACTCAGAATCTGTACTACTGCGCAAATAGGCATGTCTTTTTAGGCAAAAAACTCATTTCTGACAAAGTTGCCCAAATGCATCTCAGAAGTGTGCATCTTGTTCCGTGAGTTAGAAAACGTCGAGAAACGGTCGTTTCTGCTAGCGCTGTGCTTCTACACATGTATTTGCTGAACGGTGAAAGCGCACAGTAATGCACTTTTCTCCCAGCTAATACACTGTTTCTAAGGAAATGGGTACACACTGAGCAGACACTTGTGGGAGCTACAGTGACTAAAACTGAGCTTCCCTACGCACAGGGAAGCAAGACAAATGCTGATTTCATCAAGCCCAGTTACATACTCAGAATCTGTACTACTGCGCAAATAGGCATGTCTCTGTAGGCAAAAAACTCATTTCTGACAAAGTTGCCCAAATGCATCTCAGAAGTGTGCAACTTGTTCCCTGAGTTAGAAAACGTCGAGAAACGTTCGTTTCTGCTAGCGCTGTGCTTCTACACATGTATTTGCTGAACGGTGAAAGTGCACAGTAATGCACTTTTCTCCCAGCAAATACACTGTTTCTAAGGAAATGGGAACACACTGAGGAGACACTTGTGGGAGCTACTGTGACTAAAATTGAGCTTCCCTACGCACAGGGAAGCAAGAGAAATGCTGATTTCATCAAGCCCAGTTACATACTCAGAATCTGTACTACTGCGCAAAAGGCATGTCTCTGTAGAAAAAACTCATTTCTGACAAAGTTGCCCAAATGCATCTCAGATGTGTGAAACTTGTTCCCTGAGTTAGAAAACGTCGAGAAACGTTCGTTTCTGCTAGCGCTGTGCTTCTACACATGTATTTGCTGAACGGTGAAAGTGCACAGTAATGCACTTTTCTCCCAGCAAATACACTGTTTCTAAGGAAATGGGAACACACTGAGGAGACACTTGTGGGAGCTACTGTGACTAAAATTGAGCTTCCCTACGCACAGGGAAGCAAGAGAAATGCTGATTTCATCAAGCCCAGTTACATACTCAGAATCTGTACTACTGCGCAAAAGGCATGTCTCTGTAGAAAAAACTCATTTCTGACAAAGTTGCCCAAATGCATCTCAGATGTATGAAACTTGTTCCCTGAGTTAGAAAACGTCGAGAAACGTTCGTTTCTGCTATCGCTGTGCTTCCACACATGTATTTGCTGAACGGTGAAGCAAACAGTAATGCAGTTTTCTCCCAGCAAATACACTGTTTCTAAGGAAATGGGAACACACTGAAGAGACACACGTGGGAGCTATTGTGACTAAAACTGAGCTTCCCTACGCACAGGGAAGCAAGAGAAATGCTGATTTCATCAAGCCCAGTTACATACTCAGAATCTATACTACTGTGCAAATAGGCATGTCTCTTTAGGCAAAAAACTCATTTCTGACAAAGTTGCCCAAATGCATCTCAGAAGTGTGCAACTTATTCCCTGAGTTAGAAAACGTCGAGAAACGTTCGTTTCTGCTAGCGCTGTGCTTCTACACATGTATTTGCTGAACGGTGAAAGCGCACAGTAATGCACTTTTCTCCCAGCAAATACACTGTTTCTAAGGAAATGGGAACACACTGAGGAGACACTTGTGGGAGCTACTGGGACTAAAACTGAGCTTCCCTACGCACAGGGAAGCAAGAGAAATGCTCATTTCATCAAGCCCAGTTACATACTCAGAATCTGTACTACTGCGCAAATAGGCATGTCTCTATAGGCAAAAAACTCATTTCTGACAAAGTTGCCCAAATGCATCTCAGAAGTGTGCATCTTGTTCCGTGAGTTAGAAAACGTCGAGAAACGGTCGTTTCTGCTAGCGCTGTGCTTCTACACATGTACTTGCTGAACGGTGAAAGCGCAGAGTAATGCACTTTTCTCCCAGCTAATACACTGTTCCTAAGAAAATGGGTACACACTGAGCAGACACTTGTGGGAGCTACAGTGACTAAAACTGAGCTTCCCTACGCACAGGGAAGCAAGAGAAATGCTGATTTCATCAAGCCCAGTTACATACTCAGAATCTGTACTACTGCGCAAATAGGCATGTCTCTTTAGGCAAAAAACTCATTTCTGACAAAGTTGCCCAAATGCATCTCAGAAGTGTGCAACTTGTTCCCTGAGTTAGAAAACGTCGAGAAACGTTCGTTTCTGCTAGCGCTGTGCTTCTACACATGTATTTGCTGAACGGTGAAAGCGCACAGTAATGCACTTTTCTCCCAGCAAATACACTGTTTCTAAGGAAATGGGAACACACTGAGGAGACACTTGTGGGAGCTACTGTGACTAAAACTGAGCTTCCCTACGCACAGGGAAGCAAGAGAAATGCTGATTTCATCAAGCCCAGTTACATACTCAGAATCTATACTACTGCGCAAAAAGGCATGTCTCTGTAGAAAAAACTCATTTCTGACAAAGTTGCCCAAATGCATCTCAGATGTGTGAAACTTGTTCCCTGAGTTAGAAAACGTCGAGAAACGTTCGTTTCTGCTAGCGCTGTGCTTCTACACATGTATTTGCTGAACGGTGAAGCAAACAGTAATGCAGTTTTCTCCCAGCAAATACACTGTTTCTAAGGAAATGGGAACACACTGAAGAGACACACGTGGGATCTATTGTGACTAAAACTGAGCTTCCCTACGCACAGGGAAGCAAGAGAAATGCTGATTTCATCAAGACCTGTTACATACTCAGAATCTGTACTACTGCGCAAATAGGCATGTCTCTTTAGGCAAAAAACTCATTTCTGACAAAGTTACTCAAATGCATCTGAGAAGTGTGCAACTTGTTCCCTGAGTTAGAAAACGTCGAGAAACGTTCGTTTCTGCTAGCGCTGTGCTTCTACACATGTATTTGCTGAACGGTGAAAGCGCACAGTAATGTGCACTTTTCTCCCAGCAAATACACTGTTTCAAAGGAAATGGGAACACACTGAGGAGACACTTGTGGGAGCTACTGTGACTAAAACTGAGCTTCCCTACGCACAGGGAAGCAAGAGAAATGCTGATTTCATCAAGCCCAGTTACATACTCAGAATCTGTACTACTGCGCAAATAGGCATGTCTCTTTAGGCAAAAAACTCATTTCTGACAAAGTTGCCCAAATGCATCTCAGAAGTGTGCAACTTGTTCTCTGAGTTAGAAAACGTCGAGACACGGTCTTTTCTGCTAGCGCTGTGCTTCTACACATGTACTTGCTGAACGGTGAAAGTGCACAGTAATGCACTTTTCTCCCAGCAAATACACTGTTTCAAAGGAAATGGGAACACACTGAGGAGACACTTGTGGGAGCTACTGTGACTAAAACTGAGCTTCCCTACGCACAGGGAAGCAAGAGAAATGCTGATTTCATCAAGCCCATTTACATAATCAGAATCTATACTACTGTGCAAATAGGCATGTCTCTTTAGGCAAAAAACTCATTTCTGACAAAGTTGCCCAAATGCATCTCAGAAGTGTGCAACTTGTTCCCTGAGTTAGAAAATGTCGAGAAACGTTCGTTTCTGCTACCGCTGTTATTGTACACATGTATTTGCTGAACGGTGAAAGCGCACAGTAATGCACTTTTCTCCCAGCAAATACACTGTTTCTAAGGAAATGGGAACACACTGAGGAGACACTTGTGGGAGCTACTGTGACTAAAACTGAGCTTCGCTACGCACAGGGAAGCAAGAGAAATGCTGATTTCATCAAGCCTAGTTACATACTCAGAATCTGTACTACTGCGCAAATAGGCATGTCTCTGTAGGCAAAAAACTCATTTCTGACAAAGTTGCCCAAATGCATCTCAGAAGTGTGCATCTTGTTCCGTGAGTTATAAAACGTCGAGAAACGTTCGTTTCTGCTAGCGCTGTGCTTCTACACATGTATTTGCTGAACGGTGAAAGCCCACAGTAATGCACTTTTCTCCCAGCAAATACACTGTTTCTAAGGAAATGGGAACACACTGAGGAGACACTTGTGGGAGCTACTGTGACTAAAACTGAGCTTCCCTACGCACAGGGAAGCAAGAGAAATGCTGATTTCTTCAAGCCCAGTTACATATTCAGAATCTGTACTACTGCGCAAATAGGCATATCTCTGTAGGCAAAAAACTCATTTCTGATAAAGTTGCCCAAATGCATCTCAGAAGTGTGCAACTTGTTCTCTGAGTTAGAAAACGTCGAGACACGGTCTTTTCTGCTTGCGCTGTGCTTCTACACATGTACTTGCTGAACGGTGAAAGCGCACAGTAATGCACTTTTCTCCCAGCAAATACACTGTTTCTAAGGAAATGGGTACACACTGAGCAGACACTTGTGGGAGCTACTGTGACTAAAACTGAGCTTCCCTAGGCACATGGAAGCAAGAGAAATGCTGATTTCATCAAGCCCAGTTACATACTCAGAATCTGTACTACTGAGCAAATAGGCATGTCTCTTTAGGCAAAAAACTCATTTCTGACAAAGTTGCCCAAATGCATCTCAGAAGTGTGCAACTTGTTCCCTGAGTTAGAAAACGTCGAGAAACGTTCGTTTCTGCTAGCGCTGTGCTTCTACACATGTATTTGCTGAACGGTGAAAGCGCACAGTAATGCACTTTTCTCCCAGCAAATACACTGTTTCTAAGGAAATGGGAACACACTGAGGAGACACTTGTGGGAGCTACTGTGACTAAAACTGAGCTTCCCTACGCACAGGGAAGCAAGAGAAATGCTGATTTCATCAAGCCCAGTTACATACTCAGAATCTATACTACTGCGCAA
Organism: Acomys minous; assembly: GCF_964271855.1. Classification (NCBI taxonomy): domain Eukaryota; kingdom Metazoa; phylum Chordata; class Mammalia; order Rodentia; family Muridae; genus Acomys; species Acomys minous. Next base: position 3,892,798 of record NW_028182181.1, read on the forward strand.
AAAGGCATGTCTCTGTAGAAAAAACTCATTTCTGACAAAGTTGCCCAAATGCATCTCAGATGTGTGAAACTTGTTCCCTGAGTTAGAAAACGTCGAGAAACGTTCGTTTCTGCTAGCGCTGTGCTTCTACACATGTATTTGCTGAACGGTGAAGCAAACAGTAATGCAGTTTTCTCCCAGCAAATACACTGTTTCTAAGGAAATGGGAACACACTGAAGAGACACACGTGGGATCTATTGTGACTAAAACTGAGCTTCCCTACGCACAGGGAAGCAAGAGAAATGCTGATTTCATCAAGACCTGTTACATACTCAGAATCTGTACTACTGCGCAAATAGGCATGTCTCTTTAGGCAAAAAACTCATTTCTGACAAAGTTACTCAAATGCATCTGAGAAGTGTGCAACTTGTTCCCTGAGTTAGAAAACGTCGAGAAACGTTCGTTTCTGCTAGCGCTGTGCTTCTACACATGTATTTGCTGAACGGTGAAAGCGCACAGTAATGTGCACTTTTCTCCCAGCAAATACACTGTTTCAAAGGAAATGGGAACACACTGAGGAGACACTTGTGGGAGCTACTGTGACTAAAACTGAGCTTCCCTACGCACAGGGAAGCAAGAGAAATGCTGATTTCATCAAGCCCAGTTACATACTCAGAATCTGTACTACTGCGCAAATAGGCATGTCTCTTTAGGCAAAAAACTCATTTCTGACAAAGTTGCCCAAATGCATCTCAGAAGTGTGCAACTTGTTCTCTGAGTTAGAAAACGTCGAGACACGGTCTTTTCTGCTAGCGCTGTGCTTCTACACATGTACTTGCTGAACGGTGAAAGTGCACAGTAATGCACTTTTCTCCCAGCAAATACACTGTTTCAAAGGAAATGGGAACACACTGAGGAGACACTTGTGGGAGCTACTGTGACTAAAACTGAGCTTCCCTACGCACAGGGAAGCAAGAGAAATGCTGATTTCATCAAGCCCATTTACATAATCACAATCTATACTACTGTGCAAATAGGCATGTCTCTTTAGGCAAAAAACTCATTTCTGACAAAGTTGCCCAAATGCATCTCAGAAGTGTGCAACTTGTTCCCTGAGTTAGAAAATGTCGAGAAACGTTCGTTTCTGCTACCGCTGTTCTTGTACACATGTATTTGCTGAACGGTGAAAGCGCACAGTAATGCACTTTTCTCCCAGCAAATACACTGTTTCTAAGGAAATGGGAACACACTGAGGAGACACTTGTGGGAGCTACTGTGACTAAAACTGAGCTTCGCTACGCACAGGGAAGCAAGAGAAATGCTGATTTCATCAAGCCTAGTTACATACTCAGAATCTGTACTACTGCGCAAATAGGCATGTCTCTGTAGGCAAAAAACTCATTTCTGACAAAGTTGCCCAAATGCATCTCAGAAGTGTGCATCTTGTTCCGTGAGTTATAAAACGTCGAGAAACGTTCGTTTCTGCTAGCGCTGTGCTTCTACACATGTATTTGCTGAACGGTGAAAGCCCACAGTAATGCACTTTTCTCCCAGCAAATACACTGTTTCTAAGGAAATGGGAACACACTGAGGAGACACTTGTGGGAGCTACTGTGACTAAAACTGAGCTTCCCTACGCACAGGGAAGCAAGAGAAATGCTGATTTCTTCAAGCCCAGTTACATATTCAGAATCTGTACTACTGCGCAAATAGGCATATCTCTGTAGGCAAAAAACTCATTTCTGATAAAGTTGCCCAAATGCATCTCAGAAGTGTGCAACTTGTTCTCTGAGTTAGAAAACGTCGAGACACGGTCTTTTCTGCTTGCGCTGTGCTTCTACACATGTACTTGCTGAACGGTGAAAGCGCACAGTAATGCACTTTTCTCCCAGCAAATACACTGTTTCTAAGGAAATGGGTACACACTGAGCAGACACTTGTGGGAGCTACTGTGACTAAAACTGAGCTTCCCTAGGCACATGGAAGCAAGAGAAATGCTGATTTCATCAAGCCCAGTTACATACTCAGAATCTGTACTACTGAGCAAATAGGCATGTCTCTTTAGGCAAAAAACTGATTTCTGACAAAGTTGCCCAAATGCATCTCAGAAGTGTGCAACTTGTTCCCTCAGTTAGAAAACGTCGAGAAACGGTCGTTTCTGCTAGCGCTGTGCTTCTACACATGTATTTGCTGAACGGTGAAAGCGCACAGTAATGCACTTTTCTCCCAGCAAATACACTGTTTCTAAGGAAATGGGAACACACTGAGGAGACACTTGTGGGAGCTACTGTGACTAAAACTGAGCTTCCCTACGCACAGGGAAGCAAGAGAAATGCTGATTTCTTCAAGCCCAGTTACATATTCAGAATCTGTACTACTGCGCAAATAGGCATATCTCTGTAGGCAAAAAACTCATTTCTGACAAAGTTGCCCAAATGCATCTCAGAAGTGTGCAACTTGTTCCCTGAGTTAGAAAACGTCGAGAAACGTTCGTTTCTGCTAGCGCTGTGCTTCTACACATGTATTTGCTGAACGGTGAAAGCGCACAGTAATGCACTTTTCTCCCAGCAAATACACTGTTTCTAAGGAAATGGGAACACACTGAGGAGACACTTGTGGGAGCTACTGTGACTAAAACTGAGCTTCCCTACGCACAGGGAAGTAAGAGAAATGCTGATTTCATTCAGCCCAGTTACAAACTCAGAATCTGTACTACTGCGTGAATAGGCAGGTCTCTGTAGGCAAAAAACTCATTTCTGACAAAGTTGCCCAAATGCATCTCAGAAGTGTGCAACTTGTTCCCTGAGTTAGAAAACGTCGAGAAATGTTCGTTTCTGCTAGCGCTGTGCTTCTACACATGTATTTGTTGAACGGTGAGAGCGCACAGTAATGCACTTTTCTCCCAGCAAATACACTGTTTCTAAGGAAATGGGAACACACTGAGGAGACACTTGTGGGAGCTACTGTGACTAAAACTTAGCTTCCCTACGCACAGGGAAGCAAGAGAAATGCTGATTTCATCCAGCCCAGTTACATACTCAGAATCTGTACTACTGCGCAAATAGGCATGTCTCTGTAGGCAAAAAACTCATTTCTGACAAAGTTGCCCAAATGTATCTCAGAAGTGTGCAACTTGTTCCCTGAGTTAGAAAACGTCGAGAAACGTTCGTTTCTGCTAGCGCTGTGCTTCTACACATGTATTTGCTGAACGGTGAAAGCGCACAGTAATGCACTTTTCTCCCAGCAAATACACTGTTTCTAAGGAAATGGGAACACACTGAGGAGACACTTGTGGGAGCTACTGTGACTAAAACTGAGCTTCCCTACGCACAGGGAAGCAAGAGAAATGATGATTTCATTCAGCCTAGTTACAAACTCAGAATCTGTACTACTGCGTGAATAGGCAGGTCTCTGTAGGCAAAAAACTCATTTCTGACAAAGTTGCCCAAATGCATCTCAGAAGTGTGCAACTTGTTCCCTGAGTTAGAAAACGTCGAGAAATGTTCGTTTCTGCTAGCGCTGTGCTTCTACACATGTATTTGCTGAACGGTGAAAGCGCACAGTAATGCACTTTTCTCCCAGCAAATACACTGTTTCTAAAGAAATGGGAACACACTGAGACACTTGTGGGAGCTACAGTGACTAAAACTGAGCTTCCCTACGCACAGGGAAGCAAGAGAAATGCTGATTTCATCAAGCCCAGTTACATACTCAGAATCTGTACTACTGCATAAATAGGCATGTCTCTTTAGGCAAAAAACTCATTTCTGACAAAGTTGCCCAAATGCATCTCAGAAGTTTGCAACTTGTTCCCTGAGTTAGAAAACGTCGAGAAACGGTCGTTTCTGCTAGCGCTGTGCTTCTACACATGTATTTGCTGAAAGGTGAAAGCGCACAGTAATGCACATTTCTCCCAGCAAATACACTGTTTCTAAGGAAATGGGAACACACTGAGGAGACACTTGTGGGAGCTACTGTGACTAAAACTGAGCTTCCCTACGCACAGGGAAGCAAGAGAAATGCTGATTTCATCAAGCCCAGTTACATACTCAGAATCTGTACTACTGCGCAAATAGGCATGTCTCTGTAGTCAAAAAACTCATTTCTGACAAAGTTGCCCAAATGCATCTCAGAAGTGTGCAACTTGTTCCCTGAGTTAGAAAACGTCGAGAAACGGTCGTTTCTGCTAGCGCTGTGCGTCTACACATGTATTTGCTGAACGGTGAAAGCACACAGTAATGCACTTTTCTCCCAGCAAATTCACTGTTTCTAAGGAAATGGGAACACACTGAGGAGACACTTGTCGGAGCTACTGTGACTAAAACTGAGCTTCCCTACGCACAGGGAAGCAAGACAAATGCTGATTTCATCAAGCCCAGTTACATACTCAGAATCTGTACTACTGCGTGAATAGGCAGGTCTCTGTAGGCAAAAAACTCATTTCTGACAAAGTTGCCCAAATGCATCTCAGAAGTGTGCAACTTGTTCCCTGAGTTAGAAAACGTCGAGAAATGTTCGTTTCTGCTAGCGCTGTGCTTCTACACATGTATTTGCTGAACGGTGAAAGCGCAAAGTAATGCACTTTTCTCCCAGCAAATACACTGTTTCTAAAGAAATGGGAACACACTGAGGAGACACTTGTGGGAGCTACTGTGACGAAAACTGAGCTTCCTTACGCACAGGAAGCAAGAGAAATGCTGCTTTCCTCAAGCCCAGTTACATACTCAGAATCTGTACTACTGCGCAAATAGGCATGTCTCTTTAGGCAAAAAACTCATTTCTGACAAAGTTGCCCAAATGCATCTCAGAAGTGTGCAACTTGGTCCCTGGGTTAAAAAACGTCGAGAAACGTTCGTTTCTGCTAGCGCTGTGCTTCTACACATGTATTTGCTGAAAGGTGAAAGCGCACAGTAATGCACTTTTCTCCCAGCAAATACACTGTTTCTAAGGAAATGGGAACACACTGAGGAGACACTTGTGGGAGCTACTGTGACTAAAACTGAGCTTCCCTACGCACAGGGAAGCAAGAGAAATGTTGATTTCATCAAGCCCAGTTACATACTCAGAATCTGCACTACTGCGCAAATAGGCATGTCTCTTTAGGCAAAAAACTCATTTCTGACAAAGTTGGCCAAATGCATCTCAGAAGTGTGCAACTTGTTCCCTGAGTTAGAAAACGTCGAGAAACGGTCGTTTCTGCTAGCGCTGTGCGTCTACACATGTATTTGCTGAACGGTGAAAGCGCACAGTAATGCACTTTTCTCCCAGCAAATACACTGTTTCTAAGGAAATGGGAACACACTGAGGAGACACTTGTGGAAGCTACAGTGACTAAAACTGAGCTTCCCTACGCACAGGGAAGCAAGAGAAATGCTGATTTTATCAAGCCCAGTTACATACTCAGAATCTGTACTACTGCGCAAATAGGCATGTCTCTTTAGGCAAAAAACTCATTTCTGACAAAGTTGCCCAAATGCATCTCAGAAGTGTGCAACTTGTTCCCTGACTTAGAAAACGTCGAGAAACGGTCGTTTCTGCTAGTGCTGTGCTTCTACACATGTACTTGCTGAATGGTGAAAGCGCACAGTAATGCACTTTTCTCCCAGCAAATACACTGTTTCTAAGGAAATGGGAACACACTGAGGAGACACTTGTGGGAGCTACTGTGACTAAAACTGAGCTTCCCTACGCACAGGGAAGCAAGAGAAATGCTGATTTCATCCAGCCCAGTTACATACTCAGAATCTGTACTACTGCGCAAATAGGCATGTCTCTTTAGGCAAAAAACTCATTTCTGACAAAGTTGCCCAAATGCATCTCAGAAGTGTGCAACTTGTTCTCTGAGTTAGAAAACGTCGAGACTCGGTCTTTTCTGCTAGCGCTGTGCTTCTACACATGTACTTGCTGAACGGTGAAAGTGCACAGTAATGCACTTTTCTCCCAGCAAATACACTGTTTCTAAGGAAATGGGAACACACTGAGGAGACACTTGTGGGAGCTAGTGTGACTAAAACTGAGCTTCCCTACGCACAGGGAAGCAAGAGAAATGCTGATTTCATCAAGCCCAGTTACATACTCAGAATCTATACTACTGTGCAAATAGGCATGTCTCTTTAGGCAAAAAACTCATTTCTGACAAAGTTGCCCAAATGCATCTCAGAAGTGTGCAACTTGTTCCCTGAGTTAGAAAACGTCGAGAAACGTTCGTTTCTGCTAGCGCTGTGCTTCTACACATGTATTTGCTGAACGGTGAAAGCGCACAGTAATGCACTTCTCTCCCAGCAAATACACTGTTTCTAAGGAAATGGGAACACACTGAGGAGACACTTGTGGGAGCTACTGTGACTAAAACTGAGCTTCCCTACGCACAGGGAAGCAAGAGAAATGTTGATTTCATCAAGCCCAGTTACATATTCAGAATCTGTCCTACTGCGCAAAAAGGCATGTCTCTGTAGAAAAAACTCATTTCTGACAAAGTTGCCCAAATGCATCTCAGAAGTGTGCAACTTGTTCCCTGAGTTAGAAAACGTCGAGAAACATTCGTTTCTGCTAGCGCTGTGCTTCTACACATGTATTTGCTGAACGGTGAAGCAAAGAGTAATGCAGTTTTCTCCCAGCAAATACACTGTTTCTAAGGAAATGGGAACACACTGAAGAGACACACGTGGGAGCTATTGTGACTAAAACTGAGCTTCCCTACGCACAGGGAAGCAAGAGAAATGCTGATTTCATCAAGCCCTGTTACATACTCAGAATCTGTAGTACTGCGCAAATAGGCATGTCTCTTTAGGCAAAAAACTCATTTCTGACAAAGTTGCCCAAATGCATCTCAGAAGTGTGCAACTTGTTCCCTGAGTTAGAAAACGTCGAAAAACGGTAGTTTCTGCTAGCGCTGTGCTTCTACACATGTACTTGCTGAACGGTGAAAGCGCACAGTAATGCACTTTTCTCCCAGCAAATACACTGTTTCTAAGGAAATGGGAACACACTGAGGAGACACTTGTGGGAGCTACTGTGACTAAAACTGAGCTTCCCTACGCACAGGGAAGCAAGAGAAATGCTGATTTCATCAAGCCCAGTTACATACTCAGAATCTGTACTACTGCGCAAATAGGCATGTCTCTGTAGGCAAAAAACTCATTTCTGACAAAGTTGCCCAAATGCATCTCAGAAGTGTGCAACTTGTTCCCTGTGTTAGAAAATGTCGAGAAACGTTCGTTTCTGCTAGCGCTGTGCTTCTACACATGTATTTGCTGAACGGTGAAAGCGCACAGTAATGTGCACTTTTCTCCCAGCAAATACACTGTTTCTAAGGAAATGGGAACACACTGAGGAGACACTTGTGGGAGCTACTGTGACTAAAACTGAGCTTCCCTACGCACAGGGAATCAAGAGAAATGCTGATTTCATCAAGCCCAGTTACATACTCAGAATCTGTACTACTGCGCAAATAGGCATGTCTCTTTAGGCAAAAAACTCATTTCTGACAAAGTTGCCCAAATGCATCTCAGAAGTGTGCAACTTGTTCTCTGAGTTAGAAACCGTCGAGACACGGTCTTTTCTGCTAGCGCTGTGCTTCTACACATGTACTTGCTGAACGGTGAAAGTGCACAGTAATGCACTTTTCTCCCAGCAAATACACTGTTTCTAAGGAAATGGGAACACACTGAGGAGACACTTGTGGGAGCTACTGTGACTAAAACTGAGCTTCCCTACGCACAGGGAAGCAAGAGAAATGCTGATTTCATCAAGCCCAGTTACATACTCAGAATCTATACTACTGTGCAAATAGGCATATCTCTTTAGGCAAAAAACTCATTTCTGACAAAGTTGCCCAAATGCATCTCAGAAGTGTGCAACTTGTTCCCTGAGTTAGAAAACGTCGAGAATCGTTCGTTTCTGCTAGCGCTGTGCTTCTACACATGTATTTGCTGAACGGTGAAAGCGCACAGTAATGCACTTTTCTCCCAGCAAATACACTGTTTCTAAGGAAATGGGAACACACTGAGGAGACACTTGTGGGAGCTACTGTGACTAAACCTGAGCTTCCCTACGCACAGGGAAGCAAGAGAAATGCTGATTTCATCAAGCCCAGTTACATACTCAGAATCTGTACTACTGCGCAAATAGGCATGTCTCTGTAGGCAAAAAACTCATTTCTGTCAAAGTTGCCCAAATGCATCTCAGAAGTGTGCAACTTGTTCTCTGAGTTAGAAAACGTCGAGAAACGTTCGTTTCTGCTAGCGCTGTGCTTCTACACATGTATTTGCTGAACGTTGAAAGCGCACAGTAATGCACTTTTCTCCCAGCAAATACACTGTTTCTAAGGAAATGGGAACACACTGAGACACTTCTGGGAGCTACAGTGACTAAAACTGAGCTTCCCTACGCACAGGGATGCAAGAGAAATGCTGATTTCATCAAGCCCAGTTACATACTCAGAATCTGTACTACTGCGCTAATAGGCATGTCTCTGTAGGAAAAAAACTCATTTCTGACAAAGTTGCCCAAATGCATCTCAGAAGTGTGCAACTTGTTCCCTTAGTTAGAAAACGTCGAGAAACGTTCGTTTCTGCTAGCGTTGTGCTTCTACACATGTATTTGCTGAACGTTGAAAGCGCAGAGTAATGCACTTTTCTCCCAGCAAATACACTGTTTCTAAGGAAATGGGAACACACTGAGGAGACACTTGTGGGAGCTACTGTGACTAAAACTGAGCTTCCCTACGCACAGGGAAGCAAGAGAAATGCTGATTTCATCAAGCCCAGTTACATACTCAGAATCTATAGTACTGCGCAAATAGGCATGTCTCTGTAGGCAAAAAACTCATTTCTGACAAAGTTGCCCAAATGCATCTCAGAAGTGTGCGACTTGTTCCCTGAGTTAGAAAACATCGAGAAACGTTCGTTTCTGCTAGCGCTGTGCTTCGACACATGTATTTGCTGAACGGTGAAAGCTCACAGTAATGCACTTTTCTCCCAGCAAATACACTGTTTCTAAGGAAATGGGAACACACTGAGGAGACACTTGTGGGAGCTACTGTGACTAAAACTGAGCTTACCTAAGCACAGGGAAGCAAGAGAAATGCTGATTTCATCAAGCCCAGTTACATACTCAGAATCTGTACTACTGCGCAAATAGGCATGTCTCTGTAGGCAAAAAACTCATTTCTGACAAAGTTGCCCAAATGCATCTCAGAAGTGTGCAACTTGTTCCCTGAGTTAGAAAACGTCGAGACACGGTCTTTTCTGCTAGCGCTGTGCTTCTACACATGTATTTGCTGAACGGTGAAAGCGCACAGTAATGCACTTTTCTCCCAGCAAATACACTGTTTCTAAGGAAATGGGAACACACTGAGGAGACAATTGTGGGAGCTACTGTGACTAAAACTGAGCTTCCCTACGCACAGGGAAGCAAGAGAAATGTTGATTTCATCAAGCCCAGTTACATACTCAGAATCTGTCCTACTGCGCAAAAAGGCATGTCTCTGTAGAAAAAACTCATTTCTGACAAAGTTGCCCAAATGCATCTCAGAAGTGTGCAACTTGTTCCCTGAGTTAGAAAACGTCGAGAAACATTCGTTTCTGCTAGCGCTGTGCTTCTACACATGTATTTGCTGAACGGTGAAGCAAAGAGTAATGCAGTTTTCTCCCAGCAAATACACTGTTTCTAAGGAAATGGGAACACACTGAAGAGACACACGTGGGAGCTATTGTGACTAAAACTGAGCTTCCCTACGCACAGGGAAGCAAGAGAAATGCTGATTTCATCAAGCCCTGTTACATACTCAGAATCTGTAGTACTGCGCAAATAGGCATGTCTCTTTAGGCAAAAATCTCATTTCTGACAAAGTTGCCCAAATGCATCTCAGAAGTGTGCAACTTGTTCCCTGAGTTAGAAAACGTCGAAAAACGGTCGTTTCTGCTAGCGCTGTGCTTCTACACATGTACTTGCTGAACGGTGAAAGCGCACAGTAATGCACTTTTCTCCCAGCAAATACACTGTTTCTAAGGAAATGGCAACACACTGAGGAGACACTTGTGGGAGCTACTGTGACTAAAACTGAGCTTCCCTACGCACAGGGAAGCAAGAGAAATGCGGATTTCATCAAGCCCAGTTACATACTCAGAATCTGTACTACTGCGCAAATAGGCATGTCTCTGTAGGCAAAAAACACATTTCTGACAAAGTTGCCCAAATGCATCTCAGAAGTGTGTAACTTGTTCCCTGTGTTAGAAAACGTCGAGAAACGTTCGTTTCTGCTAGCGCTGTGCTTCTACACATGTATTTGCTGAACGGTGAAAGCGAATAGTAATGTGCACTTTTCTCCCAGCAAATACACTGTTTCTAAGGAAATGGGAACACACTGAGGAGACACTTGTGGGAGCTACTGTGACTAAAACTGAGCTTCCCTACGCACAGGGAATCAAGAGAAATGCTGATTTCATCAAGCCCAGTTACATACTCAGAATCTTTACTACTGCGCAAATAGGCATGTCTCTTTAGGCAAAAAACTCATTTCTGACAAAGTTGCCCAAATGCATCTCAGAAGTGTGCAACTTGTTCTCTGAGTTAGAAACCGTCGAGACACGGTCTTTTCTGCTAGCGCTGTGCTTCTACACATGTACTTGCTGAACGGTGAAAGTGCACAGTAATGCACTTTTCTCCCAGCAAATACACTGTTTCTAAGGAAATGGGAACACACTGAGGAGACACTTGTGGGAGCTACTGTGACTAAAACTGAGCTTCCCTACGCACAGGGAAGCAAGAGAAATGCTGATTTCATCAAGCCCAGTTACATACTCAGAATCTATACTACTGTGCAAATAGGCATGTCTCTTTAGGCAAAAAACTCATTTCTGACAAAGTTGCCCAAATGCATCTCAGAAGTGTGCAACTTGTTCTCTGAGTTAGAAAACGTCGAGAAACGTTCGTTTCTGCTAGCGCTGTGCTTCTACACATGTATTTGCTGAACGTTGAAAGCGCACAGTAATGCACTTTTCTCCCAGCAAATACACTGTTTCTATGGAAATGGGAACACACTGAGACACTTCTGGGAGCTACAGTGACTAAAACTGAGCTTCCCTACGCACAGGGATGCAAGAGAAATGCTGATTTCATCAAGCCCAGTTACATACTCAGAATCTGTACTACTGCGCTAATAGGCATGTCTCTGTAGGCAAAAAACTCATTTCTGACAAAGTTGCGCAAATGCATCTCAGAAGTGTGCAACTTGTTCCCTTAGTTAGAAAACGTCGAGAAACGTTCGTTTCTGCTAGTGCTGTGCTTCTACACATGTATTTGCTGAACGGTGAAAGCGCACAGTAATGCACATTTCTCCCAGCAAATACACTGTTTCTAAGGAACTGGGAACACACTGAGGAGAGACTTGTGGGAGCTACTGTGACTAAAACTGAGCTTCCCTACACACAGGGAAGCAAGAGAAATGCTGATATCATCAGGCCCAGTTACATACTCAGAATCTGTACTACTGCGCAAATAGGCATGTCTCTTTAGGCTAAAAACTCATTTCTGAATAAGTTGCCCAAATGCATCTCAGAAGTGTGCAACTTGTTCCCTCAGTTCGAAAACGTCGAGAAACGGCCGTTTCTGCTAGCACTGTGCTTCTACACATGTATTTGCTGAACGGTGAAAGCGCACAGTAAGGCACTTTTCTCCCAGCAAATACACTGTTTCTAAGGAAATGGGAACACACTGAGGAGACATTTGTGGGAGCTACTGTGACTAAAACTGAGCTTCCGTACGCACAGGGAAGCAAGAGAATGCTGATTTCATCAAGCCCAGTTACATACTCAGAATCTGTACTACTGCGCAAATAGGCATGTCTCTGTAGGCAAAAAACTCATTTCTGAAAAAGTTGCCCAAATGCATCTCAGAAGGCTGCAACTTGTTCCCTGAGTTAGAAAACGTCGAGAAACGTTCATTTCTGCTAGCGCTGTGCTTCTACACATGTATTTGCTGAACGATGAAAGCGCACAGTAATGCACTTTTCTCCCAGCAAATACACTGTTTCTAAGGAAATGAGGACACAGTGAGGAGACACTTGTGGGAGCTACTGTGACTAAAACTGAGCTTCCCTACGCACAGGGAAGCAAGAGAAATGCTGATTTCATCAAGCCCAGTTACATACTCAGAATCTGTACTACTGCGCAAATAGGCATGTCTCTTTAGGCAAAAAACTCATTTCTGACAAAGTTGCCCAAATGCATCTCAGAAGTGTGCAACTTGTTCCCTGAGTTAGAAAACGTCGAGAAACGGTCGTTTCTGCTAGCGCTGTGCTTCTACACATGTATTTGCTGAACGGTGAAAGCGCACAGTAATGCACTTTTCTCCCAGCAAATACACTGTTTCTAAGGAAATGGGAACACACTGAGGAGACACTTGTGGGAGCTACTGTGACTAAAACTGAGCTTCCCTACGCACCGGGAAGCAAGAGAAATGCTGATTTCATCAAGCCCAGTTACATACTAAGAGTCTGTACTACTGCGCAAATAGGCATGTCTATTTAGGCAAAAAACTCATTTCTGACAAAGTTGCCCAAATGCATCTCAGAAGTGTGCAACTTGTTCCCTGAGTTAGAAAACGTCGAGAAACGTTCGTTTCTGCTAGCGCTGTGCGTCTACACATGTATTTGCCGAACGGTGAAAGCGCACAGTAATGCACTTTTCTCCCAGCAAATACACTGTTTCTAAGGAAATGGCAACACACTGAGGAGACACTTGTGGGAGCTACTGTGACTAAAACTGAGCTTCCCTACGCCCAGGGAAGCAAGAGAAATGCTGATTTCATCAAGCCCAGTTACATACTCAGTATCTGTACTACTGCGCAAATAGGCATGTCTCTTTAGGCAAAAAACTCATTTCTGACAAAGTTGCCCAAATGCATCTCAGAAGTGTGCAACTTGTTCCATGAGTTAGAAAACGTCAAGAAACGGTCGTTTCTGCTAGCGCTGTGCTTCTACACATGTATTTGCTGAACAGAGAAAGCGCACAGTAATGCACTTTTCTCCCAGCAAATACACTCTTTCTAAGGAAATGGGAACACACTGAGGAGACACTTGTGGGAGCTACTGTGACTAAAACTGAGCTTCCCTACGCACAGGGAAGCAAGAGAAATGCTGATTTCATCAAGCCCAGTTACATACTCAGAATCTGTACTACTGCGCAAATAGGCATGTCTCTTTAGGCAAAAAACTCATTTCTGACAAAGTTGCCCAAATGCATCTCAGAAGTGTGCAACTTGTTCCCTGAGTTAGTAAACGTCAAGAAACGGTCGTTTCTGCTAGCGCTGTGCTTCTACACATGTATTTGCTGAACGGAGAAAGCGCACAGTAATGCACTTTTCTCCCAGCAAATACACTGTTTCTAAGGAAATGGGAACACACTGAGGAGACACTTGTGGGAGCTACTGTGACTAAAACTGAGCTTCCCTACGCACAGGGAAGCAATAGAAATGCTGATTTCATCAAGCCCAGTTACATACTCAGAATCTGTACTACTGCGCAAATAGGCATGTCTCTTTAGGCAAAAAACTCATTTCTGACAAAGTTGCCCAAATGCATCTCAGAAGTGTGCAACTTGTTCCCTGAGTTAGAAAAGTCGAGAAACGGTCGTTTCTGCTAGCGCTGTGCTTCTACACATGTATTTGCTGAACGGTGAAAGCGCACAGTAATGCACTTCTCTCCCAGCAAATACACTGTGTCTTAGGAAATGGGAACACACTGAGGAGACACTTGTGGGAGCTACTGTGACTAAAACTGAGATTCCCTACGCACCGGGAAGCAAGAGAAATGCTGATTTCATCAAGCCCAGTTACATACTAAGAGTCTGTACTACTGGGCAAATAGGCATGTCTATTTAGGCAAAAAACTCATTTCTGACAAAGTTGCCCCAATGCATCTCAGAAGTGTGCAACTTGTTCCCTGAGTTAGAAAACGTCGAGAAACGTTCGTTTCTGCTAGCGCTGTGCGTCTACACATGTATTTGCCGAACGGTGAAAGCGCACAGTAATGCACTTTTCTCCCAGCAAATACACTGTTTCTAAGGAAATGGCAACACACTGAGGAGACACTTGTGGGAGCTACTGTGACTAAAACTGAGCTTCCCTACGCCCAGGGAAGCAAGAGAAATGCTGATTTCATCAAGCCCAGTTACAAACTCAGTATCTGTACTACTGCGCAAATAGGCATGTCTCTTTAGGCAAAAAACTCATTTCTGACAAAGTTGCCCAAATGCATCTCAGAAGAGTGCAACTTGTTCCCTGAGTTAGAAAACGTCAAGAAACGGTCATTTCTGCTAGCGCTGTGCTTCTACACATGTATTTGCTGAACAGAGAAAGCGCACAGTAATGCACTTTTCTCCCAGCAAATACACTGTTTCTAAGGAAATGGGAACACACTGAGGAGACACTTGTGGGAGCTACTGTGACTAAAACTGAGCTTCCCTACGCACAGGGAAGCAAGAGAAATGCTGATTTCATCAAGCCCAGTTACATACTCAGAATCTGTACTACTGCGCAAATAGGCATGTCTCTTTAGGCAAAAAACTCATTTCTGACAAAGTTGCCCAAATGCATCTCAGAAGTGTGCAACTTGTTCCCTGAGTTAGAAAACGTCGAGAAACTGTCGTTTCTGCTAGCGCTGTGCTTCTACACATGTATTTGCCGAACGGTGAAAGCACACAATAATGCACTTTTCTCCCAGCAAATACACTGTTTCTAAGGAAATGGGAACACACTGAGGAGACACTTGTGGGAGCTACTGTGACTAAAACTGAGCTTCCCTACGCACAGGGAAGCAAGAGAAATGCTGATTTCATCAAGCCCAGTTACATACTCAGAATCTGTACTACTGCGCAAATAGGCATGTCTCTTTAGGCAAAAAACTCATTTCTGACAAAGTTGCCCAAATGCATCTCAGAAGTGTGCAACTTGTTCCCTGAGTTAGAAAACGTCGAGAAACGGTCGTTTCTGCTAGCGCTGTGCTTCTACACATGTATTTGCTGAACGGTGAAAGCGCACAGTAATGCACTTTTCTCCCAGCAAATACACTGTGTCTAAGGAAATGGGAACACACTGAGGAGACACTTGTGGGAGCTACTGTGACTAAACCTGAGCTTCCCTACGCACAGGGAAGCAAGAGAAATGCTGATTTCATCAAGCCCAGTTACATACTCAGAATCTGTACTACTGCGCAAATAGGCATGTCTCTTTAGGCAAAAAACTCATTTCTGACAAAGTTGCCCAAATGCATCTCAGAAGTGTGCAACTTGTTCCTTGAGTTAGAAAAGTCGAGAAACGGTCGTTTCTGCTAGCGCTGTGCTTCTACACATGTATTTTCTGAATGGTGAAAGCGCACAGTAATGCACTTTTCTCCCAGCAAATACACTGTTTCTAAGGAAATGGGAACACACCGAGGAGACACTTGTGGGAGCTACTGTGACTAAAACTGAGCTTCCCTACGCACAGGGAAGCAAGAGAAATGCTGATTTCATCAAGCCCAGTTACATACTAAGAATCTGTACTACTGCGCAAATAGGCATGTCTCTTTAGGCAAAAAACTCATTTCTGACAAAGTTGCCCAAATGAATCTCAGAAGTGTGCAACTTGTTCCCTGAGTTAGAAAACGTCGAGAAACGTTCGTTTCTGCTAGCGCTGTGCTTCTACACATGTATTTGCTGAACGGTGAAAGCGCACAGTAATGCACTTTTCTCCCAGCAAATACACTGTGTCTAAGGAAATGGGAACACACTGAGGAGACACTTGTGGGAGCTACTGTGACTAAAACAGAGCTTCCCTACGCACCGGGAAGCAAGAGAAATGCTGATTTCCTCAAGCCCAGTTACATACTCAGAATCTGTACTACTGCGCAAATAGGCATGTCTCTTTAGGCAAAAAACTCATTTCTGACAAAGTTGCCCAAATGCATCTCAGAAGTGTGCAACTTGTTCCCTGAGTTAGAAAACGTCGAGAAACGGTCGTTTCTGCTAGCGCTGTGCTTCTACACATGTATTTGCTGAACGGTGAAAGCGCACAGTAATGCACTTTTCTCCCAGCAAATACACTGTGTCTAAGGAAATGGGAACACACTGAGGAGACACTTGTGGGAGCTACTGTGACTAAAACTGAGCTTCCCTACGCACAGGGAAGCAAGAGAAATGCTGATTTCATCCAGCCCAGTTACATACTCAGAATCTGTACTACTGCGCAAATAGGCATGTCTCTGTAGGCAAAAAACTCATTTCTGACAAAGTTGCCCAAATGCATCTCAGAAGTGTGCAACTTGTTCCTTGAGTTAGAAAAGTCGAGAAACGGTCGTTTCTGCTAGCGCTGTGCTTCTACACATGTATTTGCTGAATGGTGAAAGCGCACAGTAATGCACTTTTCTCCCAGCAAATACACTGTTTCTAAGGAAATGGGAACACACTGAGGAGACCCTTGTGGGAGCTACTGTGACTAAAACTGAGCTTCCCTACGCACAGGGAAGCAAGAGAAATGCTGATTTCATCAAGCCCAGTTACATACTAAGAGTCTGTACTACTGCGCAAATAGGCATGTCTCTTTAGGCAAAAAACTGATTTCTGACAAAGTTGCCCAAATGCATCTCAGAAGTGTGCAACTTGTTCCCTGAGTTAGAAAACGTCGAGAAACGGTCGTTTCTGCTAGCGCTGTGCTTCTACACATGTATTTGCCGAACGGTGAAAGCGCACAGTAATGCACTTTTCTCCCAGCAAATACACTGTTTCTAAGGAAATGGAAACACACTGAGATACTTGTGGGAGCTACAGTGACTAAAACTGAGCTTCCCTACGCACAGGGAAGCAAGAGAAATGCTGATTTCATCAAGCCCAGTTACATACTCAGAATCTGTACTACTGCGCAAATAGGCATGTCTCTTTAGGCAAAAAACTCATTTCTGACAAAGTTGCCCAAATGCATCTCAGAAGTGTGCAACTTGTTCCCTGAGTTAGAAAACGTCGAGAAACGGTCGTTTCTGCTAGCGCTGTGCTTCTACACATGTATTTGCTGAACGGTGAAAGCGCACAGTAATGCACTTTTCTCCCAGCAAATACACTGTTTGTAAGGAAATGGGAGCACACTGAGGAGACAATAGTGGGAGCTACTGTGACTAAAACTGAGCTTCCCTACGCACAGGGAAGCAAGAGAAATGCTGATTTCATCAAGCCCAGTTACATACTCAGAATCTGTACTACTGCGCAAATAGGCATGTCTCTTTAGACAAAAAACTCATTTCTGACAAAGTTGCCCAAATGCATCTCAGAAGTGTGCAACTTGTTCCCTGAGTTAGAAAACGTCGAGAAACGTTCGTTTCTGCTAGCCCTGTGCTTCTACACATGTATTTGCCGAACGGTGAAAGCGCACAGTAATGCACTTTTCTCCCAGCAAATACACTGTTTCTAAGGAAATGGGAACACACTAAGGAGACACTTGTGGGAGCTACTGTGACTAAAACTGAGCTTCCCTACGCACAGGGAAGCAAGAGAAATGCTGATTTCATCAAGCCCAGTTACATACTCAGAATCTGTACTACTGCGCAAATAGGCATGTCTCTTTAGGCAAAAAACTCATTTCTGACAAAGTTGCCCAAATGCATCTCAGAAGTGTGCAACTTGTTCCCTGAGTTAGAAAACGTCGAGAAACGGTCGTTTCTGCAAGCGCTGTGCTTCTACACATGTATTTGCTGAACGGTGAAAGCGCACAGTAATGCACTTTTCTCCCAGCAAATACACTGTTTCTAAGGAAATGGGAACACACTGAGGAGACACTTGTGCGAGCTACTGTGACTAAAACTGAGCTTCCCTACACACAGGGAAGCAAGAGAAATGCTGATTTCATCAAGCCTAGTTACATACTCAGAATCTGTACTACTGCGCAAATAGGCATGTCTCTGTAGGCAAAAAACTCATTTCTGACAAAGTTGCCCAATTGCATCTCAGAAGTGTGCAACCTGTTCCCTGAGTTAGAAAACGTCGAGAAACGTTCGTTTCTGCTAGCGCTGTGCTTCTACACATGTATTTGCTGAACGGTGAAAGCGCACAGTAATGCAATTTTCTCCCAGCAAATACATTGTTTCTAAGGAAATGAAAACACACTGAGGAGACACTTGTGGGAGCTACTGTGACTAAAACTGAGCTTCCCTACGCACAGAAAAGCAAGAGAAATGCTGATTTCATCAAGCCCAGTTACATACTCAGAATCTGTACTACTGCGCAAATAGGCATGTCTCTATAGGCAAAAAACTCATTTCTGACAAAGTTGCCCAAATGCATCTCAGAAGTGTGCAACTTCTTCCCTGAGTTAGAAAACGTCGAGAAACGGTCGTATCTGCTAGCTCTGTGCTTCTACACATGTATTTGCTGAACGGTGAAAGCGCACAGTAATGCAATTTTCTCCCAGCAAATACACTGTTTCGAAGGAAATGGGAACACACCGAGGAGACACTTGTGGGAGCTACTGTGATTAAAACTGAGCTTCCCTACGCACAGGGAAGCAAGAGAAATGCTGATTTCATCAAGCCCAGTTACATACTCAGAATCTGTACTACCGCGCAAATAGGCATGTCTCTTTAGGCAAAAAACTCATTTCTGACAAAGTTGCCCAAATGCATCTCAGAAGTGTGCAACTTGTTCCCTGAGTTAGAAAACGTCGAGAAACGGTCGTTTCTGCTAGCGCTGTGCTTCTACACATGTATTTGCTGAACGGTGAAAGTGCACAGTAATGCACTTTTTTCCCAGCAAATACACTGTTTCTAAGGAAATGGGAACACTGAGGATACACTTGTGGGAGCTACTGTGACTACAACTGAGCTTCCCTACGCACAGGGAAGCAAGAGAAATGCTGATTTCATCAAGCCCAGTTACATACTCAGAATCTGTACTACCGCGCAAATAGGCATGTCTCTTTAGGCAAAAAACTCATTTCTGACAAAGTTGCCCAAATGCATCTCAGAAGTGTGCAACTTGTTCCCTGAGTTAGAAAACGTCGAGAAACGGTCGTTTCTGCTAGCGCTGTGCTTCTACACATGTATTTGCTGAACGGTGAAAGCGCACAGTAATGCACTTTTCTCCCAGCAAATACACTGTTTCTAAGGAAATGGGAACACACTGAGGAGACACTTGTGGGAGCTACTGTGACTAAAACTGAGCTTCCCTACGCACAGGGAAGCAAGAGAAATGCTGATTTCATCAAGCCCAGTTACATACTCAGAATCTGTACTACTGCGCAAATAGGCATGTCTCTGTAGGCAAAAAACTCATTTCTGACAAAGTTGCCCAAATGCATCTGAGAAGTGTGCAACTTGTTCCCTGAGTTAGAAAACGTCGAGAAACGTTCGTTTCTGCTAGCGCTGTGCTTCTACACATGTATTTGCTGAACGGTGAAAGCGCACAGTAATGCACTTTTTTCCCAGCAAATACACTGTTTCTAAGGAAATGGGAACACTGAGGATACACTTGTGGGAGCTACTGTGACTAAAACTGAGCTTCCCTACGCACAGGGAAGCAAGAGAAATGCTGATTTCATCAAGCCCAGTTACATACTCAGAATCTGTACTACCGCGCAAATAGGCATGTCTCTTTAGGCAAAAAACTCATTTCTGACAAAGTTGCCCAAATGCATCTCAGAAGTGTGCAACTTGTTCCCTGAGTTAGAAAACGTCGAGAAACGGTCGTTTCTGCTAGCGCTGTGCTTCTACACATGTATTTGCTGAACGGTGAAAGCGCACAGTAATGCACTTTTCTCCCAGCAAATACACTGTTTCTAAGGAAATGGGAACACACTGAGGAGACACTTGTGGGAGCTACTGTGACTAAAACTGAGCTTCCCTACGCACAGGGAAGCAAGAGAAATCCTGATTTCATCAAGCCCAGTTACATACTCAGAATCTGTACTACTGCGCAAATAGGCATGTCTCTTTAGGCAAAAAACTCATTTCTGACAAAGTTGCCCAAATGCATCTCAGAAGTGTGCAACTTGTTCCCTGAGTTAGAAAACGTCGAGAAACGGTCGTTTCTGCTAGCGCTGTGCTTCTACACATGTATTTGCTGAACGGTGAAAGCGCACAGTAATGCACTTTTCTCCCAGCAAATACACTGTTTGTAAGGAAATGGGAGCACACTGAGGAGACACTAGTGGGAGCTACTGTGACTAAAACTGAGCTTCCCTACGCACAGGGACGCAAGAGAAATGCTGATTTCATCAAGCCCAGTTACATACTCAGAATCTGTACTACTGCGCAAATAGGCATGTCTCTTTAGACAAAAAACTCATTTCTGACAAAGTTGCCCAAATGCATCTCAGAAGTGTGCAACTTGTTCCCTGAGTTAGAAAACGTCGAGAAACGTTCGTTTCTGCTAGCCCTGTGCTTCTACACATGTATTTGCCGAACGGTGAAAGCGCACAGTAATGCACTTTTCTCCCAGCAAATACACTGTTTCTAAGGAAATGGGAACACACTAAGGAGACACTTGTGGGAGCTACTGTGACTAAAACTGAGCTTCGCTACGCACAGGGAAGCAAGAGAAATGCTGATTTCATCAAGCCCAGTTACATACTCAGAATCTGTACTACTGCGCAAATAGGCATGTCTCTTTAGGCAAAAAACTCATTTCTGACAAAGTTGCCCAAATGCATCTCAGAAGTGTGTAACTTGTTCCCTGAGTTAGAAAACGTCGAGAAACGGTCGTTTCTGCAAGCGCTGTGCTTCTACACATGTATTTGCTGAACGGTGAAAGCGCACAGTAATGCACTTTTCTCCCAGCAAATACACTGTTTCTAAGGAAATGGGAACACACTGAGGAGACACTTGTGCGAGCTACTGTGACTAAAACTGAGCTTCCCTACACACAGGGAAGCAAGAGAAATGCTGATTTCATCAAGCCTAGTTACATACTCAGAATCTGTACTACTGCGCAAATAGGCATGTCTCTGTAGGCAAAAAACTCATTTCTGACAAAGTTGCCCAATTGCATCTCAGAAGTGTGCAACCTGTTCCCTGAGTTAGAAAACGTCGAGAAACGTTCGTTTCTGCTAGCGCTGTGCTTCTACACATGTATTTGCTGAACGGTGAAAGCGCACAGTAATGCAATTTTCTCCCAGCAAATACATTGTTTCTAAGGAAATGAAAACACACTGAGGAGACACTTGTGGGAGCTACTGTGACTAAAACTGAGCTTCCCTACGCACAGAAAAGCAAGAGAAATGCTGATTTCATCAAGCCCAGTTACATACTCAGAATCTGTACTACTGCGCAAATAGGCATGTCTCTATAGGCAAAAAACTCATTTCTGACAAAGTTGCCCAAATGCATCTCAGAAGTGTGCAACTTCTTCCCTGAGTTAGAAAACGTCGAGAAACGGTCGTATCTGCTAGCTCTGTGCTTCTACACATGTATTTGCTGAACGGTGAAAGCGCACAGTAATGCAATTTTCTCCCAGCAAATACACTGTTTCGAAGGAAATGGGAACACACCGAGGAGACACTTGTGGGAGCTACTGTGATTAAAACTGAGCTTCCCTACGCACAGGGAAGCAAGAGAAATGCTGATTTCATCAAGCCCAGTTACATACTCAGAATCTGTACTACCGCGCAAATAGGCATGTCTCTTTAGGCAAAAAACTCATTTCTGACAAAGTTGCCCAAATGCATCTCAGAAGTGTGCAACTTGTTCCCTGAGTTAGAAAACGTCGAGAAACGGTCGTTTCTGCTAGCGCTGTGCTTCTACACATGTATTTGCTGAACGGTGAAAGTGCACAGTAATGCACTTTTTTCCCAGCAAATACACTGTTTCTAAGGAAATGGGAACACTGAGGATACACTTGTGGGAGCTACTGTGACTAAAACTGAGCTTCCCTACGCACAGGGAAGCAAGAGAAATGCTGATTTCATCAAGCCCAGTTACATACTCAGAATCTGTACTACCGCGCAAATAGGCATGTCTCTTTAGGCAAAAAACTCATTTCTGACAAAGTTGCCCAAATGCATCTCAGAAGTGTGCAACTTGTTCCCTGAGTTAGAAAACGTCGAGAAACGGTCGTTTCTGCTAGCGCTGTGCTTCTACACATGTATTTGCTGAACGGTGAAAGCGCACAGTAATGCACTTTTCTCCCAGCAAATACACTGTTTCTAAGGAAATGGGAACACACTGAGGAGACACTTGTGGGAGCTACTGTGACTAAAACTGAGCTTCCCTACGCACAGGGAAGCAAGAGAAATGCTGATTTCATCAAGCCCAGTTACATACTCAGAATCTGTACTAGTGCGCAAATAGGCATGTCTCTTTAGGCAAAAAACTCATTTCTGACAAAGTTGCCCAAATGCATCTCAGAAGTGTGCAACTTGTTCCCTGAGTTAGAAAACGTCGAGAAACGGTCGTTTCTGCAAGCGCTGTGCTTCTACACATGTATTTGCTGAACGGTGAAAGCGCACAGTAATGCACTTTTCTCCCAGCAAATACACTGTTTCTAAGGAAATGGGAACACACTGAGGAGACACTTGTGCGAGCTACTGTGACTAAAACTGAGCTTCCCTACACACAGGGAAGCAAGAGAAATGCTGATTTCATCAAGCCTAGTTACATACTCAGAATCTGTACTACTGCGCAAATAGGCATGTCTCTGTAGGCAAAAATCTCATTTCTGACAAAGTTGCCCAATTGCATCTCAGAAGTGTGCAACCTGTTCCCTGAGTTAGAAAACGTCGAGAAACGTTCGTTTCTGCTAGCGCTGTGCTTCTACACATGTATTTGCTGAACGGTGAAAGCGCACAGTAATGCAATTTTCTCCCAGCAAATACATTGTTTCTAAGGAAATGAAAACACACTGAGGAGACACTTGTGGGAGCTACTGTGACTAAAACTGAGCTTCCCTACGCACAGAAAAGCAAGAGAAATGCTGATTTCATCAAGCCCAGTTACATACTCAGAATCTGTACTACTGCGCAAATAGGCATGTCTCTATAGGCAAAAAACTCATTTCTGACAAAGTTGCCCAAATGCATCTCAGAAGTGTGCAACTTCTTCCCTGAGTTAGAAAACGTCGAGAAACGGTCGTATCTGCTAGCTCTGTGCTTCTACACATGTATTTGCTGAACGGTGAAAGCGCACAGTAATGCAATTTTCTCCCAGCAAATACACTGT
Organism: Acomys minous; assembly: GCF_964271855.1. Taxonomy (NCBI): domain Eukaryota; kingdom Metazoa; phylum Chordata; class Mammalia; order Rodentia; family Muridae; genus Acomys; species Acomys minous. The sequence goes on from NW_028182181.1 coordinate 3,915,951, forward strand.
TTCGAAGGAAATGGGAACACACCGAGGAGACACTTGTGGGAGCTACTGTGATTAAAACTGAGCTTCCCTACGCACAGGGAAGCAAGAGAAATGCTGATTTCATCAAGCCCAGTTACATACTCAGAATCTGTACTACCGCGCAAATAGGCATGTCTCTTTAGGCAAAAAACTCATTTCTGACAAAGTTGCCCAAATGCATCTCAGAAGTGTGCAACTTGTTCCCTGAGTTAGAAAACGTCGAGAAACGGTCGTTTCTGCTAGCGCTGTGCTTCTACACATGTATTTGCTGAACGGTGAAAGTGCACAGTAATGCACTTTTTTCCCAGCAAATACACTGTTTCTAAGGAAATGGGAACACTGAGGATACACTTGTGGGAGCTACTGTGACTAAAACTGAGCTTCCCTACGCACAGGGAAGCAAGAGAAATGCTGATTTCATCAAGCCCAGTTACATACTCAGAATCTGTACTACCGCGCAAATAGGCATGTCTCTTTAGGCAAAAAACTCATTTCTGACAAAGTTGCCCAAATGCATCTCAGAAGTGTGCAACTTGTTCCCTGATTTAGAAAACGTCGAGAAACGGTCGTTTCTGCTAGCGCTGTGCTTCTACACATGTATTTGCTGAACGGTGAAAGCGCACAGTAATGCACTTTTCTCCCAGCAAATACACTGTTTCTAAGGAAATGGGAACACACTGAGGAGACACTTGTGGGAGCTACTGTGACTAAAACTGAGCTTCCCTACGCACAGGGAAGCAAGAGAAATCCTGATTTCATCAAGCCCAGTTACATACTCAGAATCTGTACTACTGCGCAAATAGGCATGTCTCTTTAGGCAAAAAACTCATTTCTGACAAAGTTGCCCAAATGCATCTCAGAAGTGTGCAACTTGTTCCCTGAGTTAGAAAACGTCGAGAAACGTTCGTTTCTGCTAGCGCTGTGCTTCTACACATGTATTTGCTGAACGGTGAAAGCACACAGTAATGCACTTTTCTCCCAGCAAATACACTGTTTCTAAGGAAATGGAAACACACTGAGACGAAATTTGTGGGAGCTACAGTGACTAAAACTGAGCTTCCCTACGCACAGGGAAGCAAGAGAAATGCTGATTTCATCAAGCCCAGTTACATACTCAGAATCTGTACTACTGCGCAAATAGGCATGTCTCTGTAGGCAAAAAACTCATTTCTGACAAAGTTGCCCAAATGCATCTGAGAAGTGTGCAACTTGTTCCCTGAGTTAGAAAACGTCGAGAAACGTTCGTTTCTGCTAGCGCTGTGCTTCTACACATGTATTTGCTGAACGGTGAAAGCGCACAGTAATGCACTTTTTTCCCAGCAAATACACTGTTTCTAAGGAAATGGGAACACTGAGGATACACTTGTGGGAGCTACTGTGACTAAAACTGAGCTTCCCTACGCACAGGGAAGCAAGAGAAATGCTGATTTCATCAAGCCCAGTTACATACTCAGAATCTGTACTACCGCGCAAATAGGCATGTCTCTTTAGGCAAAAAACTCATTTCTGACAAAGTTGCCCAAATGCATCTCAGAAGTGTGCAACTTGTTCCCTGAGTTAGAAAACGTCGAGAAACGGTCGTTTCTGCTAGCGCTGTGCTTCTACACATGTATTTGCTGAACGGTGAAAGCGCACAGTAATGCACTTTTCTCCCAGCAAATACACTGTTTCTAAGGAAATGGGAACACACTGAGGAGACACTTGTGGGAGCTACTGTGACTAAAACTGAGCTTCCCTACGCACAGGGAAGCAAGAGAAATCCTGATTTCATCAAGCCCAGTTACATACTCAGAATCTGTACTACTGCGCAAATAGGCATGTCTCTTTAGGCAAAAAACTCATTTCTGACAAAGTTGCCCAAATGCATCTCAGAAGTGTGCAACTTGTTCCCTGAGTTAGAAAACGTCGAGAAACGGTCGTTTCTGCTAGCGCTGTGCTTCTACACATGTATTTGCTGAACGGTGAAAGCGCACAGTAATGCACTTTTCTCCCAGCAAATACACTGTTTCTAAGGAAATGGGAACACACTGAGGAGACACTTGTGCGAGCTACTGTGACTAAAACTGAGCTTCCCTACACACAGGGAAGCAAGAGAAATGCTGATGTCATCAAGCCTAGTTACATACTCAGAATCTGTACTACTGCGCAAATAGGCATGTCTCTGTAGGCAAAAAACTCATTTCTGACAAAGTTGCCCAATTGCATCTCAGAAGTGTGCAACCTGTTCCCTGAGTTAGAAAACGTCGAGAAACGTTCGTTTCTGCTAGCGCTGTGCTTCTACACATGTATTTGCTGAACGGTGAAAGCGCACAGTAATGCAATTTTCTCCCAGCAAATACATTGTTTCTAAGGAAATGAAAAGACACTGAGGAGACACTTGTGGGAGCTACTGTGACTAAAACTGAGCTTCCCTACGCACAGAAAAGCAAGAGAAATGCTGATTTCATCAAGCCCAGTTACATACTCAGAATCTGTACTACTGCGCAAATAGGCATGTCTCTATAGGCAAAAAACTCATTTCTGACAAAGTTGCCCAAATGCATCTCAGAAGTGTGCAACTTCTTCCCTGAGTTAGAAAACGTCGAGAAACGGTCGTATCTGCTAGCTCTGTGCTTCTACACATGTATTTGCTGAACGGTGAAAGCGCACAGTAATGCAATTTTCTCCCAGCAAATACACTGTTTCGAAGGAAATGGGAACACAACGAGGAGACACTTGTGGGAGCTACTGTGATTAAAACTGAGCTTCCCTACGCACAGGGAAGCAAGAGAAATGCTGATTTCATCAAGCCCAGTTACATACTCAGAATCTGTACTACCGCGCAAATAGGCATGTCTCTTTAGGCAAAAAACTCATTTCTGACAAAGTTGCCCAAATGCATCTCAGAAGTGTGCAACTTGTTCCCTGATTTAGAAAACGTCGAGAAACGGTCGTTTCTGCTAGCGCTGTGCTTCTACACATGTATTTGCTGAACGGTGAAAGTGCACAGTAATGCACTTTTTTCCCAGCAAATACACTGTTTCTAAGGAAATGGGAACACTGAGGATACACTTGTGGGAGCTACTGTGACTAAAACTGAGCTTCCCTACGCACAGGGAAGCAAGAGAAATGCTGATTTCATCAAGCCCAGTTACATACTCAGAATCTGTACTACCGCGCAAATAGGCATGTCTCTTTAGGCAAAAAACTCATTTCTGACAAAGTTGCCCAAATGCATCTCAGAAGTGTGCAACTTGTTCCCTGAGTTAGAAAACGTCGAGAAACGGTCGTTTCTGCTAGCGCTGTGCTTCTACACATGTATTTGCTGAACGGTGAAAGCGCACAGTAATGCACTTTTCTCCCAGCAAATACACTGTTTCTAAGGAAATGGGAACACACTGAGGAGACACTTGTGGGAGCTACTGTGACTAAAACTGAGCTTCCCTACGCACAGGGAAGCAAGAGAAATCCTGATTTCATCAAGCCCAGTTACATACTCAGAATCTGTACTACTGCGCAAATAGGCATGTCTCTTTAGGCAAAAAACTCATTTCTGACAAAGTTGCCCAAATGCATCTCAGAAGTGTGCAACTTGTTCCCTGAGTTAGAAAACGTCGAGAAACGGTCGTTTCTGCTAGCGCTGTGCTTCTACACATGTATTTGCTGAACGGTGAAAGCACACAGTAATGCACTTTTCTCCCAGCAAATACACTGTTTCTAAGGAAATGGAAACACACTGAGACGAAATTTGTGGGAGCTACAGTGACTAAAACTGAGCTTCCCTACGCACAGGGAAGCAAGAGAAATGCTGATTTCATCAAGCCCAGTTACATACTCAGAATCTGTACTACTGCGCAAATAGGCATGTCTCTGTAGGCAAAAAACTCATTTCTGACAAAGTTGCCCAAATGCATCTGAGAAGTGTGCAACTTGTTCCCTGAGTTAGAAAACGTCGAGAAACGTTCGTTTCTGCTAGCGCTGTGCTTCTACACATGTATTTGCTGAACGGTGAAAGCGCACAGTAATGCACTTTTTTCCCAGCAAATACACTGTTTCTAAGGAAATGGGAACACTGAGGATACACTTGTGGGAGCTACTGTGACTAAAACTGAGCTTCCCTACGCACAGGGAAGCAAGAGAAATGCTGATTTCATCAAGCCCAGTTACATACTCAGAATCTGTACTACCGCGCAAATAGGCATGTCTCTTTAGGCAAAAAACTCATTTCTGACAAAGTTGCCCAAATGCATCTCAGAAGTGTGCAACTTGTTCCCTGAGTTAGAAAACGTCGAGAAACGGTCGTTTCTGCTAGCGCTGTGCTTCTACACATGTATTTGCTGAACGGTGAAAGCGCACAGTAATGCACTTTTCTCCCAGCAAATACACTGTTTCTAAGGAAATGGGAACACACTGAGGAGACACTTGTGGGAGCTACTGTGACTAAAACTGAGCTTCCCTACGCACAGGGAAGCAAGAGAAATCCTGATTTCATCAAGCCCAGTTACATACTCAGAATCTGTACTACTGCGCAAATAGGCATGTCTCTTTAGGCAAAAAACTCATTTCTGACAAAGTTGCCCAAATGCATCTCAGAAGTGTGCAACTTGTTCCCTGAGTTAGAAAACGTCGAGAAACGGTCGTTTCTGCTAGCGCTGTGCTTCTACACATGTATTTGCTGAACGGTGAAAGCGCACAGTAATGCACTTTTCTCCCAGCAAATACACTGTTTCTAAGGAAATGGGAACACACTGAGGAGACACTTGTGGGAGCTACTGTGACTAAAACTGAGCTTCCCTACGCACAGGGAAGCAAGAGAAATCCTGATTTCATAAAGCCCAGTTACATACTCAGAATCTGTACTACTGCGCAAATAGGCATGTCTCTTTAGGCAAAAAACTCATTTCTGACAAAGTTGCCCAAATGCATCTCAGAAGTGTGCAACTTGTTCCCTGAGTTAGAAAACGTCGAGAAACGGTCGTTTCTGCTAGCGCTGTGCTTCTACACATGTATTTGCTGAACGGTGAAAGCGCACAGTAATGCACTTTTCTCCCAGCAAATACACTGTTTCTAAGGAAATGGAAACACACTGAGACGAAATTTGTGGGAGCTACAGTGACTAAAACTGAGCTTCCCTACGCACAGGGAAGCAAGAGAAATGCTGATTTCATCAAGCCCAGTTACATACTCAGAATCTGTACTACTGCGCAAATAGGCATGTCTCTGTAGGCAAAAAACTCATTTCTGACAAAGTTGCCCAAATGCATCTGAGAAGTGTGCAACTTGTTCCCTGAGTTAGAAAACGTCGAGAAACGTTCGTTTCTGCTAGCGCTGTGCTTCTACACATGTATTTGCTGAACGGTGAAAGCGCACAGTAATGCACTTTTTTCCCAGCAAATACACTGTTTCTAAGGAAATGGGAACACTGAGGATACACTTGTGGGAGCTACTGTGACTAAAACTGAGCTTCCCTACGCACAGGGAAGCAAGAGAAATGCTGATTTCATCAAGCCCAGTTACCTACTCAGAATCTGTACTACTGCACAAATAGGCAAAACTAGTGCGTTCTAAAGCACGTCTCTTTAGGCAAAAAACTCATTTCCGACAAAGTTGCCCAAATGCATCTGAGAAGTGTGCAACTTGTTCCCTGAGTTAGAAAACGTCGAGAAACGGTCGTTTCTGCTAGCGCTGTGCTTCTACACATGTATTTGCTGAACGGTAAAAGCGCACAGTAATGCACTTTTCTCCCAGCAAATACACTCTTTCTAGGGAAATGGGAACACACTGAGGAGACACTTGTGGGAGCTACTGTGACTAAAACTGAGCTTCCCTACGCACAGGGAAGCAAGAGAAATGCTGATTTCATCAAGCCCAGTTACATACTCAGAATCTGTACTACAGCGCAAATAGGCATGTCTCTGTAGGCAAAAAACTCATTTCTGACAAAGTTGCCCAAATGCTTCTCAGAAGTGTGCAACTTATTCATGGAGTTAGAAAACGTCGAGAAACGTTCGTTTCTGCTAGCGCTGTGCTTCTACACATGTATTTGCTGAATGGTGAAAGCGCACAGTAATGCACTTTTCTCCCAGCAAATACACTGTTTCTAAGGAAATGGGAACACACTGAGGAGACACTTGTGGGAGCTACTGTGACTAAAACTGAGCTTCCCTACGCACAGGGAAGCAAGAGAAATGCTGATTTCATCAAGCCCAGTTACATACTCAGAATCTATACTACTGCGCAAATAGGCATGTCTCTGTAGGCAAAAAACTCATTTCTGACAAAGTTGCCCAAATGCTTCTCAGAAGTGTGCAACTTATTCATGTAGTTAGAAAACATCGAGAAACGTTCGTTTCTGCTAGCGCTGTGCTTCTACACATGTATTTGCTGAATGGTGAAAGCGCACAGTAATGCATTTTTCTCCCAGCAAATACACTGTTTCTAAGGAAATGGGAACACACTGAGGAGACACTTGTGGGAGCTACTGTGACTAAAACTGAGCTTCCCTACGCACAGGGAAGCCAGAGAAATGCTGATTTCATCAAGCCCAGTTACATACTCAGAATCTGTACTACTGCGCAAATAGGCATGTCTCTGTAGGCAAAAAACTCATTTCTGAAAAAGTTGCCCAAATGCATCTCAGAAATGTGCCACTTGTTCATGGAGGTAGAAAACGTCGAGAAACGTTCGTTTCTGCCAGCGCTGTGCTTCTACACATGTATTTGCTGAACGGTGAAAGCGCACAGAAATGCACTTTTCTCCCAGTAAATACACTTCTTATCAGGAAATGGAAACACACTGAGGAGACACTTGTGGGAGCTACTGTGACTAAAACTGAGCTTCCCTACGCACAGGGAAGCAAGAGAAATGCTGATTTCATCAAGCCCAGTTACATACTCAGAATCTGTACTATTGCGCAAATAGGCATGTCTTTGTAGGCAAAAAATTCATTTCTGACAAAGTTGCCCAAATGCATCTCAGAAGTGTGCAACTTGCTCATGGAGTTAGAAAACGTCGAGAAACGTTCGTTTCTGCTAGCGCTGTGCTTCTACACATGTATTTGCTGAACGGTGAAAGCGCACAGTAATGCACTTTTCTCCCAGCAAATACACTCTTTCTAAGGAAAAGTGAACACACTGAGGAGACACTTGTAGGAGCTACTGTGACTAAAACTGAGCTTCCCTACGCACAGGGAAGCCAGAGAAATGCTGATTTCATCAAGCCCAGTTACATACTCAGAATCTGTAATACTGCGCAAATAGGCATGGCTCTGTAGGCAAAAAACTCATTTCTGACAAAGTTGCCCAAATGCATCTCAGTAGTGTGCCACTTGTTCATGGAGTTAGAAAACGTCGAGAAACGTTCGTTTCTGCCAGCGCTGTGCTTCTACACATGTATTTGCTGAACGGTGAAAGCGCACAGAAATGCACTTTTCTCCCAGTAAATACACTTCTTATCAGGAAATGGGAACACACTGAGGAGACACTTGTGGGAGCTACTGTGACTAAAACTGAGCTTCCCTACGCACAGGGAAGCAAGAGAAATGCTGATTTCATCAAGCCCAGTTACATACTCAGAATCTGTACTACTGCGCAAATAGGCATGTCTTTGTAGGCAAAAAATTCATTTCTGACAAAGTTGCCCAAATGCATCTAGAAGTGTGCAACTTGTTCCCTCAGTTAGAAAACGTTGAGAAACATTCGTTTCTGCTAGCGCTGTGCTTCTACACATGTATTTGCTGAACGGTGAAAGCGCACAGTAATGCACTTTTCTCCCAGCAAATACACTCTTTCTAAGGAAAAGGGAACACACTGAGGAGACACTTGTGGGAGCTACTGTGACTAAAACTGAGCTTCCCTACGCACAGGGAAGCCAGAGAAATGGTGATTTTATCAAGCCCAGTTACATACTCAGAATCTGTAATACTGCGCAAATAGGCATGTCTCTGTAGGCAAAAAACACATTTCTGACAAAGTTGCCCAAATGCATCTCAGTAGTGTGCCACTTGTTCATGGAGTTAGAAAACGTCGAGAAACGTTCGTTTCTGCCAGCGCTGTGCTTCTACACATGTATTTGCTGAACGGTGAAAGCGCACAGAAATGCACTTTTCTCCCAGTAAATACACTTCTAATCAGGAAATGGGAACACACTGAGGAGACACTTGTGGGAGCTACTGTGACTAAAACTGAGCTTCCCTATGCACAGGGAAGCAAGACACATGCTGATTTCATCAAGCCCAGTTACATACTCAGAATCTGTACTACTGCGCAAATAGGCATGTCTCTGTAGGCAAAAAATTCATTTCTCACAAAGTTTCCCAAATGCATCTCAGAAGTGTGCAACTTGTTCCCTCAGTTAGAAAACGTTGAGAAACGGTCGTTTCAGCTAGCGCTGTGCTTCTACACACGTATTTGCTGAACGGTGAAAGCGCACAGTAAAGCACTTTTCTCCCAGCAAATACACTGTTTCTAAGGAAATGGGAACACACTGAGGAGACACTTGTGGGAGCTACTGTGACTAAAACTGAGCTTCCTTACGCAGAGGAACGCAAGAGAAATTCTGATTTCATCAAGCCCAGTTACATACTCAGAATCTGTACTACTGCGCAAATAGGCATGTTTCTTTAGGCAAAAAACTCATTTCTGACAAAGTTGCCCAAATGCATCTCAGAAGTGTGCAACTTGTTCCCTGAGTAAGAAAACGTCGAGAAACGTTCGTTTCTGCTAGCGCTGTGCTTTCTACACATGTATTTGCTGAACGGTGAAAGCGCACAGTAATGCACTTTTCTCCCAGCAAATACACTGTTTCTAAGGAAATGGGAATACACTGAGGAGACACTTGTGGGAGCTACTGTGACTAAAACTGAGCTTCCCTACGCACAGGGAAGCAAGAGAAATGCTGATTTCATCAAGCCCAGTTACCTACTCAGAATCTGTACTACTGCACAAGTAGGCAAAACTAATGCGTTCTAAAGCACGTCTCTTTAGGCAAAAAACTCATTTCCGACAAAGTTGCCCAAATGCATCTGAGAAGTGTGCAACTTTGTTCCCTGAGTTAGTAAACGTCGAGAAATGGTCGTTTCTGCTAGCGCTGTGCTTCTACACATGTATTTGCTGAATGGTGAAAGCGCACAGTAATGCACTTTTCTCCAGCAAATACACTCTTTCTAGGGAAATGGGAACACACTGAGGAGACACTTGTGGGAGCTACTGTGACTAAAACTGAGCTTCCCTACGCACAGGGAAGCAAGAGAAATGCTGATTTCATCAAGCCCAGTTACATACTCAGAATCTGTACTACTGCGCAAATAGGCATGTCTCTGTACGCAAAAACTCATTTCTGAAAAAGTTGCCCAAATGCATCTCAGAAGTGTGCAACTTGTTCCCTGAGTTAGAAAACGTCGAGAAACGTTCGTTTATGCCAGCGCTGTGCTTCTACACATGTATTTGCTGAACGGAGAAAGCGCACAGAAATGCACTTTTCTCCCAGTAAATACACTTCTTATCAGGAAATGGGAACACACTGAGGAGACACTTGTGGGAGCTACTGTGACTAAAACTGAGCTTCCCTACGCACAGGGAAGCAAGAGAAATGCTGATTTCATCAAGCCCAGTTACATACTCAGAATCTGTACTACTGCGCAAATAGGCATGTCTCTGTAGGCAAAAAACTCATTTCTGACTAAGTTGCCCAAATGCTTCTCAGAAGTGTGCAACTTATTCATGGAGTTAGAAAACATCGAGAAACGTTCGTTTCTGCTAGCGCTGTGCTTCTACACATGTATTTGCTGAATGGTGAAAACGCACAGTAATGCATTTTCTCCCAGCAAATACACTGTTTCTAAGGAAATGGGAACACACTGAGGAGACACTTGTGGGAGCTACTGTGACTAAAACTGAGCTTCCCTACGCACAGGGAAGCCAGAGAAATGCTGATTTCATCAAGCCCAGTTACATACTCAGAATCTGTACTACTGGGCAAATAGGCATGTCTCTGTAGGCAAAAAACTCATTTCTGAAAAAGTTGCCCAAATGCATCTCAGAAATGTGCCACTTGTTCATGGAGTTAGAAAACGTCGAGAAACGTTCGTTTCTGCCAGCGCTGTGCTTATACACATGTATTTGCTGAACGGTGAAAGCGCACAGAAATGCACTTTTCTCCCAGTAAATACACTTCTTATCAGGAAATGGGAACACACTGAGGAGACACTTGTGGGAGCTACTGTGACTAAAACTGAGCTTCCTTACGTAGAGGGAAGCAAGAGAAATGCTGATTTCATCAAGCCCAGTTACATACTCAGAATCTGTACTACTGCGCAAATAGGCATGTTTCTTTACGCAAAAAACTCATTTCTGACAAAGTTGCCCAAATGCATCTCAGAAGTGTGCAACTTGTTCCCTCAGCTAGAAAACGTTGAGAAACGTTCGTTTCTGCTAGCGCTGTGCTTCTACACATGTATTTGCTGAACGGTGAAAGCGCACAGTAATGCACTTTTCTCCCAGCAAATACACTGTTTCTAAGGAAATGGGAACACACTGAGGAGACACTTGTGGGAGGTACTGTGACTAAAACTGAGCTTCCCTACGCACAGGGAAGCAAGAGAAATGCTGATTTCATCAAGCCCAGTTACATACTCAGAATCTGTACTACTGCTCAAATAGGCATGTCTATTTAGGCAAAAAACTCATTTCTGACAAAGTTGCCCAAATGCATCTCAGAAGTGTGCAACTTGTTCCCTGAGTTAGAAAACGATGAGAAACGTTCGTTTCTGCTAGCGCTGTGCTTCTACACATGTATTTGCTGAACGGTGAAAGCGCACAGTAATGCACTTTTCTCCCAGCAAATACACTCTTTCTAGGGAAATGGGAACACACTGAGGAGACACTTGTGGGAGCTACTGTGACTAAAACTGAGCTTCCCTATGCACAGGGAAGCAAGAGAAATGCTGATTTCATCAAGCCCAGTTACATACTCAGAATCTGTACTACTGCGCAAATAGGCATGTCTCTGTACGCAAAAAACTCATTTCTGACAAAGTTGCCCAAATGCTTCTCAGAAGTGTGCAACTTATTCATGGAGTTAGAAAACGTCGAGAAACGTTCGTTTCTGCTAGCGCTGTGCTTCTACACATGTATTTGCTGAATGGTGAAAGCGCACAGTAATGCACTTTTCTGACAGCAAATACACTGTTTCTAAGGAAATGGGAACACACTGAGGAGACACTTGTGGGAGCTACTGTGACTAAAACTGAGCTTCCCTACGCACAGGGAAGCAAGAGAAATGCTGATTTCATCAAGCCCAGTTACATACTCAGAATCTGTAGTACAGCGCAAATAGGCATGTCTCTGTAGGCAAAAAAACTCATTTCTGAAAAAGTTGGCCAAATGCATCTCAGAAGTGTGCAACTTGTTCCCTGAGTTAGAAAACATCGAGAAACGTTCGTTTCTGCTAGCGCTGTGCTTCTACACATGTATTTGCTGAACGGTGAAAGTGCACAGTAATGCACTTTTCTCCCAGCAAATACACTGTTTCTAAGGAAATGGGAACACACTGAGGAGACACTTGTGGGAGCTACTGTGACTAAAACTGAGCTTCCCTACGCACAGGGAAGCAAGAAAAATGCTGATTTCATCAAGCCCAGTTACATACTCAGAATCTGTACTACTGCGCAAATAGGCATGTCTCTGTAGGCAAAAAACTCATTTCTGACAAAGTTGCCCAAATGCATCTCAGAAGTGTGCAACTTGTTCACTGAGTTAGAAAACGTCGAGAAAAGTTCGTTTCTGCTAGCACTGTGCTTCTACACATGTATTTGCTGCACGGTGAAAGCGCACAGTAATGTGCTTTTCTCCCAGCAAATACACTCTTTCTAAGGAAATGGGAACACACTGAGGAGACACTTATGGGAGCTACTGTGACTAAAACTGAGCTTCCCTACGCACAGGGAAGCCAGAGAAATGCTGATTTCATCAAGCCCAGTTACATACTCAGAATCTGTACTACTGAGCAAATAGGCATGTCTCTGTAGGCAAAAAACTCATTTCTGACAAAGTTGCCCAAATGCATCTCAGTAGTGTGCCACTTGTTCATGGAGTTAGAAAACGTCGAGAAACGTTCGTTTCTGCCAGCGCTGTGCTTCTACACATGTATTTGCTGAACGGTGAAAGCGCACAGAAATGCACTTTTCTCCCAGTAAATATACTTCTTATCAGGAAATGGGAACACACTGAGGAGACACTTGTGGGAGCTACTGTGACTAAAACTGAGCTTCCCTATGCACAGGGAAGCAAGACACATGCTGATTTCATCAAGCCCAGTTACATACTCAGAATCTGTACTACTGCGCAAATAGGCATGTCTCTGTAGGAAAAAACTCATTTCTGACAAAGTTGCCCAAATGCTTCTCAGAAGTGTGCAACTTGTTCCCTGAGTTAGAAAACGTCGAGAAACGTTCGTTTCTGCTAGCGCTGTGCTTCTACACATGTATTTGCTGAACGGTGAAAGCGCACAGTAATGCACTTTTCTCCCAGCAAATACACTGTTTCTAAGGAAATGGGAACACACTGAGGAGACACTTGTGGGAGCTACTGTGACTAAAACTGAGCTTCCCTACGAACAGCGAAGCAAGAGAAATGCTGATTTCATCAAGCCCAGTTACATACTCAGAATCTGTACTACTGCGCAAATAGGCATGTCTCTGTAGGCAAAAAACTCATTTCTGACAAAGTTGCCCAAATGCATCTCAGAAGTGTGCAACTTGTTCCCTGAGTTAGAAAACGTCGAAAACCTTCGTTTCTGCTAGCGCTGTGCCTCTAAACATGTATTTGCTGAACGGTTAAAGCGCACAGTAATGCACTTTTCTCCCAGCAAATACACTGTTTCTAAGGAAATGGGAACACACTGAGGAGAAACTTGTGGGAGCTACTGTGACTAAAACTGAGCTTCCCTACGCACAGGGAAGCAAGTGAAATGCTGATTTCATCAAGCCCAGTTACATACTCAGAATCTGTACTACTGCGCAAATAGGCATGTCTCTGTAGGCAAAAACCTCATTTCTGACAAAGTTGCCCAAATGCATCTCAGAAGTGTGCAACTTGTTTTCTGAGTTAGAAAACGTCGAGAAACGGTCGTTTCTGCTAGCGCTGTGCTTCTACACATGTATTTGCTGAACGGTGAAAGCGCACAGTGATGCGCTTTTCTTTCAGCAAATACACTGTTTCTAAGGAAATGGGAACACACTGAGGAGACACTTGTGGGAGCTACTGGGACTAAAACTGAGCTTCTCTACGCACAGGGAAGCAAAAGAAATGCTGATTTCATCAAGCCCAGTTACATACTCAGAATCTGTACTACTGCGCAAATAGGCATGTCTCTGTAGGCAAAAAACTCATTTCTGACTAAGTTGCCCAAATGCATCTCAGTAGTGTGCCACTTGTTCATGGAGTTAGAAAACGTCGAGAAACGTTCGTTTCTGCCAGCGCTGTGCTTCTACACATGTATTTGCTGAACGGTGAAAGCGCACAGAAATGCACTTTTCTCCCAGTAAATATACTTCTTATCAGGAAATGGGAACACACTGAAGAGACACTTGTGGGAGCTACTGTGACTAAAACTGAGCTTCCCTATGCACAAGGAAGCAAGACACATGCTGATTTCATCAAGCCCAGTTACATACTCAGAATCTGTACTACTGCGCAAATAGGCATGTCTCTGTAGGAAAAAACTCATTTCTGACAAAGTTGCCCAAATGCTTCTCAGAAGTGTGCAACTTGTTCCCTGAGTTAGAAAACGTCGAGAAACGTTCGTTTCTGCTAGCGCTGTGCTTCTACACATGTATTTGCTGAACGGTGAAAGCGCACAGTAATGCACTTTTCTCCCAGCAAATACACTGTTTCTAAGGAAATGGGAACACACTGAGGAGACACTTGTGGGAGCTACTGTGACTAAAACTGAGCTTCCCTACGAACAGCGAAGCAAGAGAAATGCTGATTTCATCAAGCCCAGTTACATACTCAGAATCTGTACTACTGCGCAAATAGGCATGTCTCTGTAGGCA